>NC_064641.1:44559261-46024261 GCF_023864345.2 Schistocerca serialis cubense
AACGGCAATGCAAGGAGTGTCCCCACACCAAAAGTCCTCCGAAGATA
This sequence comes from Schistocerca serialis cubense, assembly GCF_023864345.2. Lineage (NCBI taxonomy): Eukaryota > Metazoa > Arthropoda > Insecta > Orthoptera > Acrididae > Schistocerca > Schistocerca serialis. The sequence continues at coordinate 44,559,309 of NC_064641.1, forward strand.
AAGTTAAAAGCCACACCATCAGCCAGTAACGTGATGGCGACGGTCTTCTGAAGAGGTTTATTCTGTTTCGTGTTCTCCCTCGCGATCCAACGATCAACTCTGAATTGCATTGTGCTACCCTCAGGAACTTCAACATGTTCGTTGCAGTTCGTTGGCACATAAATACAAACTAATGTCTCCTCCACGACAATGCACGGCCTCAAAAAATTCTGTGCATCCGTGAGCAGCTCGCAAAAATTCATTGGATTGTTTTTCCTCGTCCACTCTACAGCCCGGATCGCGCACCTATATACTTTCATCTGTTAGGTGCAATGAAGCATGCAGTCCGCGAGAAGCAGTATATGGGGCAGTTACTGATGCAGCAAGATGTTGGCTCTGACATAGCCCAGTAGAGTGGTACCATACGGATATATAGGCTCTGCCAGTAAAGTTGTGCAAGACCGTCGTAATGAACGGAGATTATGTTTAAAAATAGGGTTATGTAACCAAAAGACCGAGCGAGGTGGCGCAGTTGTTAGCACACTGGACTCGCATTCGGGAGGACGACGGTTCAATCCCGCGTCAGGCCACCCTGATTTAGGTTTTCCGTGATTTCCGTAAATCACTTCAGGCAAATGCTGGTATGGTTCCTTTGACAAGGCACGGCCGACTTCCTTCCCCATCTTTCCCTAATCCGATGAGACCGATGATCTCGCTGTTTCGTCTCTCCCACCAAATCAACAAAAAAAGTAACCAAAAGAATGGGAAATAGTATGGGTTACTGGAAACCTGAATGAAATTAACCTGCTTTCAGAAAAAAAGTGTTAAATTTCTTATTGAACGCCCCTCAGCTGGCTCTAATAAGGGGAAAGAACGTAATGTCACAACTTAACGAAAAGGCTGGTAGGTTAACGGGACATTTTCCCAGTATCAGAAGTATGATGAATTAAGTTCTTAAAGGAAGTATCGAGGTAAAAATTGTAAATGAAAACCGTCTTGAAGAGAGTAGGCAGATTCTGATGTACTGTAGGGAAGCAGCTTACTCACGCCGTAATAAATTCACGTCAGTCTTTCCATTGTGTGCCAGCCAGTCCGCTGTAACTAGCTCTGACATCATAAACATTGCGCAATACTTTAAAATGAAGTAAATAACCTGAAACGTTTCTAGCATGTCAGGAGTAATACTAAATCAATATGTGTTGAATATCAGTTCAATAACTTTAACCATTTTCGAAATTTGGACGTTTTTCTGTAAAAACCATTGGCTCAACAGAAAAGAGCTAGAAACTTAAAAATTTATATTTAGATTCCTTTTGCATAATAATTTAGTAGAAACAATATTCTGGATCTCACAAATTAAAATTTTAGTTGAAATTCATGATTTTCTGGTTTTTGTCTTAGAAATTAAGGAAGCAAGATAGATTAAGTAGGCGAATAAATAAAGCTAGGATGTTTAAATTTAAGTGGAAGGGAGATCCGCTATAATCATAAAGATGTGAGAAGTTTCAACAGAATAACTATAAAACTATAGCTATAGCGAATCTCCAAAGGGCAAGTTCAGAGCTCGTCTACTGCGTGTAGTGCAATTAAATTTATTCTCTCGCCCAAAATATTTGACTTAGCCACGTCAGACTTTTATTATGATTACTTACTTGTGTGCTGATTGCACAATTGAATTGAAAGCTTCATCGGCCATCAGCAAAGGAAGAAATGATTTATTCAATAACTTAAAGTGGTGCCTTACTAGCCCAGTGGCTAGTCTGGAGAGCAGATTTGATCAGATGTTCCCTTAACCGTCCGCACCGCGGCTTTATACGTAAGAACGCTGTGCAAAAAAAAAGGAAGGCCCTAGTTCTCTCCAGACGCTTATTAGCGCACCAGCTGTGCTGTAAGTTGCGTCGCGTCGGTATCGTTGGTATAAACAGCCTCGGATGCAGTAATAAGTTACTCGGGATACGTGTAACCATGAAATAGTTTTCGAGTGAAGTGTTAATTTTGGGATGACGTTAATGATCTATCTTTAGTTTGCGTATGTCGTATTTACACGTGCCGCCGCAGTACAGACATTCTACCATTATTAGCGTGGCGTTTGATGAACATTATCATCGAATTATGGCGAGCATTCACTTAAACAATTAATTTGAACAGTTATAGTTGCATCAGCGCATTAGACTCTGAACTGCTCTGGTAGTTGGATTGTGTGGATTCTTTTTGGTCTGTGACTTTCAGAATATAGTGAACATTTTAGAGAGAATGGTTTCTGATTATGAAACCCAGACAATTTCCTAATTCCCCAGAGCTATAAGCTGTAGCTATAAATGTATTTCTCAGATGAAGTGGGCACTAGGAATTCTAATTACAGGCTTCACGTTTTGCTAATCACTTTCTGGTTGCCAATATTGTAGTTAGAGAGCCAGTGTTGAGAACGGCAAACAACAGCATAAATACAAAACATTTATTCTATTATTCCACCCGCCGCCCCACACTACGTTGCAGTAATCATGCAGAGATGTAAATGGTTGCATGATAGACTAGCCAGTGACATGCGACGAACCAGTCTTCGAACTAAAGAGCACAACAGGCGGCTGTTCGCTAAGGGAATGTTGGACCATAAAGTCCCTCGTCATGTGTATCTCATCCTCTGGGAAGCAGCTCTTAGTGTCAGCACTGTGGCGTGATGTAAAACCATTTCTGCCGAAGCGAGAGTGCCGGACGGAATTTTCGACGTCCGCTTGAGAACAGGCGGGCCGTTACTCACGCTCGGCGACACGTAATGGCGGAGATAATTCCCGGGGACAATGGCTGACGCGACCGCACTAAATCCCGGGCCGGAGTTCTCCGCAGCTAATGACTGCCTAATGGCGCTGCAACTCGCCCCTCGAACTCTCTGCAGCTGCTGCAGCACCCAACGAGAGTATCGTGGCAACAGTTTGCAGGTCCCGAGCAGCGCGCCGCAGCGGCATCGGTCGCCGCATTTATAAACTGGCTTTCCCAATGAATAACGTCTCACTGCAAAGTGATTCCCATGTTATTTTCTCGTAGCAAATGTGTGAGGTGCGGTTTGCCAGCCAGACCGAGATCGACTGTGGCAGTAACGGGCAATGAGGTGACGGTTGCAAACGACTGCTGCGGAATTTCATTTACAACAGCTGGAAGATTTGCAACGTTTTTGAGTCATCAACCTTTCGTCTGGTTTGCTAGATGTTTTTCTGTCTCATGCCAATTTGTTTTCATCTCCACGTGACAACCACCATCATATGCATTCCAGAATGAATTTTTCATTTTGTGCCGAAGTGTATGTTCTTTATGGACTTTCTGGATGAGAACTGCAGTTAGTTATCTAATGGAACAGTAGTGGACCCTAGGGTTACCTAAGGAAATGTTATAGGCCCTCTGCCATTCTTAATCTATATAAACGACTACCATGGCGCCCTATGTTTCCCTGTTGTAAACTGTATGGTATACACAGACCTCTGTTTCTTTTTTTTTTTTTGTTTTGTTTTCTTTAATAGAATTCCTATGTTGCTCACAAATTGCAACAGCTTCTAAACTTTCCCTCTCATTAAGGACATACAAGTATTTTCGTTTCCGAATGTACAGTCATGCTCAAAAGTAATCGAACGACCTGAATTGCATTTCGCCTGATTCGCATGCAACCCACATAACGCAGCTGTCTAGCAGGTCCTCTAATCACCCCTTCGTACAGTCGTTTGACTATTGAAAATAGTTCCTACAAGTCACCACTAGAAAACACTGCTCTGTATCGCAAAAACTCAAGATCTAAAGTAATACTACGATACTACAAACATCAGGGAACACATTATCACAGGTAAGACTATCCTTAACGCTTTTAAGCTCACATTTATTACAATAAATGACATACCTGAAATGTTACCACTCTCAGAATTACGTCAGATATGTAATGCAAAAATGGTTCAAATGGCTCTGAGCACTATGGGACTCAACTGCTGAGGTCATTAGTCCCCTAGAATTTAGAACTAGTTAAACCTAACTAACCTAAGGACATCACAAACATCCATGCCCGAGGCAGGATTCGAACCTGCGACCGTAGCGGTCTTGCGGTTCAAGACTGCAGCGCCTTTAACCGCACGGCCACTTCGGCCGGCTAGGTAATGCACGTAGAAAGTTCGTCGTATTCATGTTTTCCTCTTCAAAGTAACATACCTTACTTATTATATAACACAAAATGACATTAAAATTTTAACTTATTCACGAGCAGCTAGTTGAGAATGTGTATGAACTTCAAATGACACGACGAACCGTCTCGTTCTGTATATGGATTCAAACCCAGGTCATGCAGACTAAGCAAGGATTTCGTGACTGACGGAAACTAACAGTCATTTCTGATTAGGCATACAGAGAGTGATATACCTCGATTTTAGACAGTATCAATTAGCAAATATCAACTTTAAATTACGTAAAGCAAACATCTTTAACGGACGTGAATTCCTACCCAGTACATGTTGTCGCTGTTAACGAACTACGAGAGATGTTAAATATTGCTTCTTAACAAGCAACTTATTTCAAATGCCGTGAGGTAAAGCTTTGTATTGGACAGGGATTCGAACCCAGAACCTAATCGGATAGATATCGAAGCACAATAAACTGTGACATATCGCATTTTCTCGGCAGTAGCTAGATGTTTTAACTGAAAGACGAGACGAAACATGAATTTTTTCCATCTCAGGACTCCAACCCGGTACCTATCGCTGTTGTATTCTAGAGAAAACGAACGTTAAATATGGGTTTATTGCACCAGCAGCGACATGTGAGCATGTTTGAACTAGAAATAATATGACGAAGAGTTCAGTGCTGACTGGGAATAGAGCTCCACACATATCGTTGTTGACTGCACACAAAGAGATATCACCTACCGAATTTTTCTCCACCAGCAGCTTGGAATAACATCTTGAACTTACAGTGATCTCGCAAATAGTTCTGTGTCCCACAGGGAGTCAAAAACGTCAAATATCGTTAGTGTTGACAACGAATGAAAATACATTAAAAATCGAAATTATTATCCACCAGCAGATAGGTGTTCTCATGCTACAGCTTGATAATACATAATGAAATCTTTAGTGCTGGGCCAGGATTCGTACCCATTCACGTGCAATATGTGGAGATATTGAGGAATCTGCAGTTTTGAACAAACAACAAATTGTAGCCAAGCTGTATTGTCACGAAGGGATCAAATTTCGTTTTGAGGGCGGTCTGAGTTGCATTCCCAGTTCAGAACCAATTTTATCGACACACAGAAGCTCAGATAAAATATGGAATAATTGTCCTGTGAGCCTACATAGCGTTTGTTTCGTCACTAGAAATAAATAACTAGTATAAGAAAGGTTACTTGTGATAGAGTTTCTACATGTCGCCACTCCAGACTTTATTGTGGCTCAACCTACCGTCTACTTGGTAGAGAAGGAATATCATGTTTAATGTGAGTTTCAGACCACAATGCCATTATATCTTCTGCACTTAGTGTAGCCAGAAGAGAATGGAATCTGTCTCTCCCTATCTAAAATCATTGACCGAAGCTGGAATCGAACCCAGACCACAGCTATATAAACCTATCATCGTCTCAACAGACCACCAAATCCTCTTCACATTGGCTTATTTTTCTATACAACGCCGTTGTTCCACATTGGCTTACACGTCTGACACACAGGCTCCCTGTATCAATTTGCAGCGTGTTCAGTAAATTCATTTACTTGGTTGACCAAATCACCATGAACTAGCTGCCTCGTCTACCCAGTGCATACATTCAATTTTATTTTGTAATCACCAAAATAAAATCACGTAACTGCCACCAAAACAGAACTGCCAACAGTGTAGGATGCAGAAATTTAAATAGGAAGTGTTCAAATGATTCAAATGGCTCTGAGCACTATGGGACTGAACTGCTGTGGTCATCAGTCCCCTAGAACTTAGAACTACTTAAACCTAACTAACCTAAGGACATCACACACATCCATGCCCGAGGCAGCATTCGAACCTGCGACCGTATTGGTCGCGCGGTTCCAGACTGTAGCGCCTAGAACCGCTCGGCCACTCCGGCCGGCTTAGGAAGTGTTCCTTCCCACTTGAGCTACTCTATTGCGCTATCTGTTTGTTGAAAACGTCGTGCAGTGCAAAAGAAAGGGTATAACTGTTTGTGTCTCATAAGTATACACCTGGCCATATGCATTATCCCACAGCGCTATGGAATGCAGAAGTTCTGGAGGAATTGTTGTTCACTTCTTGAGCGGTTGGAGCTACGTGTTAGCTAGTAGCGCAATGTTAAGTATCGCGCACGGTAGATAAGATGTCGCAAGTTCGAATACATTCACTGCTATATTTTTTAAAACGCAATTCTGCTGTCTGCTAAAGTTATCAATCTAAAGGAACTTGTAACATAATTACCTTCACTTCTCAACCCAAAATAGTCGCATGTGGGGAAAGGGCTAACTTCTGCGACATTTTATTCTTTTCAAGTTTAACAGACAACCAGGCAGCAGATGCATCTCGAAACTTTTGTATTATGTATGGGTAAAGCGCATCGTGCCAAATTACGTCGGAAAAGTATTTTATACATTAGCTGTCGTCCTGTAGTGGCAATTTATTCTTCTTCAAACTTTGGTTGGCAGCTTTCACTCAGAACAAGTTTTCTACATGCATGTAATCAATAAACTGCATGTGCATTGTCAGACTGCCACAGGTAACATCAGAGAATTCGCATATATCATTGATGATTAATTTCTCTCTCATGTTTACTATTGTTTTAACAACACTAAAGAAAACCTTACGAAAATTGGGAGCTGTATTATAAGAAATGCAATAAAACTAGCCACAATAACCTTACGACAAAAGTTTGTTGTAATAAAACTGAGTATCTGTACACAAGCGTGCCTCTATCGACACAAATTGGTAAAACACTACTCACTTAGATTTCGATGGGGTCTGTGTTTAATTGGTATGCTATGTCATACTCAAGATGTATGCAAATGTGGCATTTCATAAATAATGTTATGTATTCCTAGAAACCCAAAATTTGCTTCTAAGCAGCGGAACGAGGCGTTACCTGTTGTGCAGCGTTGGTTGTCCACTACGAGCCGAAAGTATTTTCTTGCGAGTTCCTTATCGATGTTTGATCTGACTGCTCGTAGCTCTTTCACAGAAGTGATGAAAACGCTACACTCAGTGAGACTGGAACTGCGAACCATAACAGACGCTTTTTCACAGATCACCACTTTACCACAGAGCTGGCGAAGAAGTATGTGTCCTAGCTTTCTCTTATGAGAGCAATAGTGGCTAGAACTCGTAAACCGCTGTTTGAATGAGGAGATTAGTTGCGATTTCCACGTGCAACGACTTTCCTGGGCTGAAAACCGTAAATTTACAATCTTTTGTTACACCTCAAGCGATAATACACTCCTGGAAATTGAAATAAGAACACCGTGAATTCATTGTCCCAGGAAGGGGAAACTTTATTAACACATTCCTGGGGTCAGATACATCACATGATCACACTGACAGAACCACAGGCACATAGACACAGGCAACAGAGCATGCACAATGTCGGCACTAGTACAGTGTATATCCACCTTTCGCAGCAATGCAGGCTGCTATTCTCCCATGGAGACGATCGTAGAGATGCTGGATGTAGTCCTGTGGAACGGCTTGCCATGCCATTTCCACCTGGCGCCTCAGTTGGACCAGCGTTCGTGCTGGACGTGCAGACCGCGTGAGACGACGCTTCATCCAGTCCCAAACATGCTCAATGGGGGACAGATCCGGAGATCTTGCTGGCCAGGGTAGTTGACTTACACCTTCTAGAGCACGTTGGGTGGCACGGGATACATGCGGACGTGCATTGTCCTGTTGGAACAGCAAGTTCCCCTGCCGGTCTAGGAATGGTAGAACGATGGGTTCGATGACGGTTTGGATGTACCGTGCACTATTCAGTGTCCCCTCGACGATCACCAGTGGTGTACGGCCAGTGTAGGAGATCGCTCCCCACACCATGATGCCGGGTGTTGGCCCTGTGTGCCTCGGTCGTATGCAGTCCTGATTGTGGCGCTCACCTGCACGGCGCCAAACACGCATACGACCATCATTGGCACCAAGGCAGAAGCGACTCTCATCGCTGAAGACGACACGTCTCCATTCATCCCACCTTCACGCCTGTCGCGACACCACTGGAGGCGGGCTGCACGATGTTGGGGCGTGAGCGGAAGACGGCCTAACGGTGTGCGGGACCGTAGCCCAGCTTCATGGAGACGGTTGCGAATGGTCCTCGCCGATACCCCAGGAGCAACAGTGTCCCTAATTTGCTGGGAAGTGGCGGTGCGGTCCCCTACGGCACTGCGTAGGATCCTACGGTCTTGGCGTGCATCCGTGCGTCGCTGCGGTCCGGTCCCAGGTCGACGGGCACGTGCACCTTCCGCCGACCACTGGCGACAACATCGATATACTGTGGAGACATCACGCCCCACGTGTTGAGCAATTCGGCGGTACGTCCACCCGGCCTCCCGCATGCCCACTATACGCCCTCGCTCAAAGTCCGTCAACTGCACATACGGTTCACGTCCACGCTGTCGCGGCATGCTACCAGTGTTAAAGACTTCGATGGAGCTCCGTATGCCACGGCAAACTGGCTGACACTGACGGCGGCGGTGCACAAATGCTGCGCAGCTAGCGCCATTCGACGGCCAACACCGCGGTTCCTGGTGTGTCCGCTGTGCCGTGCGTGTGATCATTGCTTGTACAGCCCTCTCGCAGTGTCCGGAGCAAGTATGGTGGGTCTGACACACCGGTGTCAATGTGTTCTTTTTTCCATTTCCAGGAGTGTAACTCAGATTATTCAATGGAAATGACAGCTAAAATCAAGTGAACTTTGAGGCTTAATTCCGTGCACACCAGGAAGTAACTCGTCGATCACAGAGTTACCAAACATACATTGCCTTGTTGCCAAATCGCAGTTACAATACCAGCAGGAAGAAGACAAACGATGTGATCCTACAGCGGGCTAGGAAGTGACCACAGCTAGTGTCTCCAAGTCGCGGCTGCTACGGCCTGGAATACGCAATGCGCCTGATTCGCATTTCTGTAACTAGGTTTAGGGACTGGAGCGTAGTTACCAATAATACTCAGAACTGACTGCAAACTAAGCATCATAAATCAGTAACTCTCATAGTTGTTTTTATATTTCTTTCGTAAGTGTACTCAAAACTAAGAAACTCATTCACAGGCGTTTTCGTGCCTCGCCAATAGTCGAATGTGTGTGTGTGTGTGTGTGTGTGTGTGTGTGTGTGTGTGTGACAGAGAGAGAGAGAGAGAGTGATGAAAATCAAAAAGGTGTGTGTGTGTGTGACAGAGAGAGAGAGAGAGAGTGAGTGATGAAAATCAAAAAGAATGAGAGAGAGAGTAAAAAATTGTAAAAAAATTCAATCGTTGTATGTAAAGAAATCTTTCATTAAAATGACACATTCCACATCATTACGGAATATCTGATTCATGATCTATGAAACAAGAAGTAATCTAATGTAATCTAATCTAATCATATCATATTGATGACTAGCCATGAAGAGTCATGAATTACCGAAATTTTTGCCAATACCAGAAACCAAACCTAAACTTGAAAATAAAAGTCGACAACTATTGTAATAACCCGGGACTTCTATCAAGACCCTTTCGTCCCTGTTAATTAACAACGAAAGATGTCTGATATACCTCTATTCTGAAGCAATAAAGAGGCATGCATTTAAAGATGAAGTGCATGATGTGAAGTTCTGTGACGAACCCAACACGGTTCTTTCCCTGTGTACGGAATCCTTTTCATGTTAATATCAAATATCAGCAATTACTCGTAGATTACATTAAAGCTAAAGTAACTGAAGACGTTACTTGACAACAAAAAAGCACTGCCTTTCTTCATTTTTTTTGTGCCTATAAATGGCTATCGAGTACTTCCTAAGCAAAAGGCAAGAGTTCTTCCCGCCTTCCGATATACGTCGCAGTCAGTTCTTCCATGTGATTTGGTGGACATGACCTGTTTCAAGTTGTGTATGATAGACAATGTTTTAGAAAATCAGTTGTTTTCCTTTGCAATAAACAGAAAGATTTTCATTCTAAGCTACCCAAGTACAATATTTTCGCAATATTAGTTCAAATTTAATATTCGCTTCTATAATGTAGGAAAGTGTTTCACAGTTGCAAAACTCGCATCTGACTCGATGAACTTACACTTAGTCACTGACCATAAATTCTGTCTCAGAGTGACACCAGATTAAGTAACCTAATGTAGCGAAGACTGTTTGCCAGTGCTCTTTCGCACCGAAAAATACGCAGTTCACTCATTTGGCTCCATAAGTACACTGTAACAGTAATTTCTGTGGTATGCAATGCATACTCATTGCAGAATTTAGTGGTACTCTCTCTTCCACTTCTGTATACAATATGCCTGACCTAAACGGGCCCTTTATCAATACAGGCCCTGGGTAGTGCAACATCATACTGAAAACAGTAATGTGCTTATACTGACAACATGACTGCTTGTTTTACCTGATTTTGTATTCATTTAAATATGACCTTCCAGTGGCAGACATTTCGTTCCTCTTTTCCTTCTGTGAAATTTGTCAGTAAGCTTTTTCCAGAATGAAATTTTCACTCTGCAGCGGTGTGTGCGCTGATATGAAACTTCCTGGCAGATTAAAACTGTGTGCCCGACCGAGACTCAAACTGGGGACCTTTGCCTTTCGCGGGCAAGTGCTCTACCATCTGAGCTACCGAAGCACGACTCACACCCGGTACTCTCAGCTTTACTTCTGCTAGTATCTCGTCTCCTACCTTCCAAACTTTACAGAAGCTCTCCTGCAAACCATGCAGAACTAGCACTCCTGAAAGAAAGGATATTGCGGAGACATGGCTTAACCACAGCCTGGGGGATGTTTCCAGAATGAGATTTTCACTCTGCAGCGGAGTGTCCGCTGATATGAAACTTCTTGGCAGATTAAAACTGTGTGCCGGACCGAGACTCGAACTCGAGTGCTTCGGTAGCCCAGATGGTAGAGCACTTGCCCACGAAAGGCAAATGTCCTGAGTTCGAGTCTCGGTCGGGCACACATTTTTTATCTGCCAGGAAGTTTCAGTAAGCTTTTTGCTTTCCAGCCAGGGAAATGCGGCAGAATACGGCAGGTAAACGATTCACAAACCACGATTTTGTGGCGTTAAGAAGATTTCTTTAAACATTGTTGTAGCTGAAGGAAGTTAGATTCTTCTTAAATCGTCTCAAGCAGCAACGTTCATAGACATTTCAACTAGGAAAAAGCTCATTATCCAGGTACGAAGCTGGTAAAACAAACTTCCCACAGTTTGTGTGAGGTTGACCTTTTCGTCTGATAGCACTGCGTAAGTATTTTGTTTATGAGGTATCACAAGTAGTGTTCCTGTAGCTGTGGGAATCATTGGCTGAAAACGAGTTTAACACCAATGGGTACAGTACTCCTAAATATTCAAAATGATTGTCAACCTGAGTTCATCGGAAACTGAGGCGAATTTATAATATTGAAGCTAGACCGTGTATCCTTGTCTTTCTTGAGTGGGCATTGGAAGGCATTTACACACACGTAAACAATACTATGAATACTTCGTACGCTATAGTTAACGTTGCTCTCATAAACTACTTTTGTTATTTAATTCATTTGGGTCTTCAGCGTGCAATATGTGTTGCAGATACAGTCTTACAGCAAAAAATTGACCGCCGAGTCGTTCACGTAAGGTGGGCAATACAGCCGTTCTCCTCTCAGAATCCTATGTCCGGTAATATGCTCGATCTGGCAACATTGTAGACTGCGGCACTTCCCAGAGGAAGTCTTGACTTCAGTCTTAGTACTTTATTCTTGACTACGACCGTAGTCTTGAGTTAAAACGTGAGACTAGCTAATACCACGTCTGGCAACTAAAAGCACACATCAACAAAGTTTTTATTCCCCCTTTCCTCTCTGTGCTGAAGCTATGAGTGTAATTCAAGTGAATCTACAATAGAGTTTGCTTTCTGTCACACTGGTAATAACAGTTTGGTCCAACAATGTTTTAGCGAAAGATTTCTTTGCCGACCATCTGCCTCTGAACACCGCATGCGTCTGAGTTCTCTGGGACCCGTTTGCTGCCTACCGGCGGGGGCTGAGACACTCACTGCATTGTCTCGCCTTCTGCCGACAACGTGAGCTCCACTCCGCACTCTTGACCATGTAAAATGCTTTGATGTTGTTGAGTGGTGACCCATAAAATCTATCTACGATTTGTGTTTCACTCCTGATAGCAAAGGAGGCACAAAACCGTTTTTATTTGATGATTATTTTATTGCACTAGAATGCAATACATCAGTGTGGCACAGACTTAATTTCATTGTTTCTGATCCAGTGCACTACAATTACATTTCAGATGTGTTACGACCCGTGGCTCTACCCTTCATTCGACCCCTGCGAAACCCTACATTTCAGCAGTATAATGCACGACCGCATGTTGCAGGTCCTGTACGGGCCTTTCTGGATACAGAAAATGTTCGACTGCTGCCCTGGGTAGCACATTCTCCAAATGGTTCAAATGGCTCTGAGCACTATGGGACTTAACTTCTGTGGTCATCAGTCCCCTAGAACTTAGAACTACTTAAACCTAACTAACCTAAGGACATCACACACATCCATGCCCGAGGCAGGATTCGAACCTGCGACCGTAGCAGCCGCGACACATTCTCCAGATCTCTCACCAATTGAAAATGCCTGATCAATGGTGCCCGAGCAACTGGCTCGTCACAATACGCCAGTCAGTACTCTTGATGAACTGTGGCATCGTGTTTAAGCTGCATGGGAAGCTGTACCTGTACTCGCCATCCAAGGTCTGTTTGACTCAATGCCCAGGCGTAACAAGGCCGTTATTACGGCCAGAGGTGGTTGATCTAGGTACTGGTTTGTCAGGGTCTATGCACCCAAATTGCGTGAAAATGTAATCACATGTCAGTTCTAGCACAATATATTTGTCCAATGAATACCCGTTTATCATCTGCATTTATTCTTGGTGTAGCAATTTTAATGGCCAGTAGTGTATTTTTGCACTCTGAGGAGAACGTTAGAGATTGAAATTTCGTTGAAAGATTGCAATGTAGTAGTGATGAAGAGTAAGCTACAGCTTAAGATACTAGTCAGGAAGAATCAGTGCCCAAAGAAGTGGGAGAAGGCAGTACTAAGGAATGAAGAGAGACCATTGAAATTATCTGATGCTGTAGATACTGCGATAAGGAATAGCTCAGTAGGCAGTAGAGTTGAAGAGGAACTGACATCTCGAAAAAGGGCCATCACAGACGTTGGAAGAAAACCATGGGTAACAGAAGAAATACTTTAGTTGATCGATGAAAGAAGGAAGTACAAAGATGTTCAGAGAAATTCAGGAAAATAGAAGTACAAGTCTCTAAAGATTGGAATAAACAGGAAGTGCAGGGAAGCTAAGACGAAATGGCTGCATGAAAAACGTGGAGAATTCGAAAAAGAAATGACTGTCGGAAGTACTGTCTCAGCATGTAGGAAAGTCAAAACAATCTTGGATGAAATTAAAAGCAAGGGTGGTAACTTTAAGAGTGCAACAGGAAATCAACTGTTAAATGCAGAGCAGAGGTCGGATAGGTAGAAAGAATACGGTGCAGGCCTCTATGAGAGAGAAGATATGTCTGTTGTGATCGAAGAAGAAACAAGAGTAGAAATAGAAGAAATCTGGGATCCAGTATTAAGATCAGAATTTAAGAGAGCCCAGAAGGACTTAAGATCAAATAAGACACAAGGGATGGATAACATTCCATCAGAATTTCGAAAATCATTAGGGGAAGTGGCAACAAAACGACTATTCACGTTGGTGTGTAGAATGTACTAGTCTGACAAAAAAATATCTTCCACACAATTCCGAAGTCTGGAAGAACTGACAAGTGCGAGAATATTCGCACAATTAGCTTAACAGCTCATGCCTCCAAGTTGCTGACAAGAATAATATAGAGAAAAATGGAGAAGAAAATTGAGGGTGTGTTAGATGACGATCAGTTTGGCTTTAGGAAAGGTAAAGGTACCAGAGAGGCAATTCTGATGCTGCGGTTGATAATGGAAGCAAGACGCAAGAAAAATCATAGGATTTGTCGACCTGGAAGAAGTGTTACGCAATCTAAGATGGTGAGCTACCATGCCGGCATCTGAGCCACCGAAGGCACAGAGGATAGTGCGACTGCAGGGATTTCTCTCTGGCACGCCTCCCGTGAGACCCACACTCGCAACTTATTGTCCCACACTTTATTCATAGCGCCCCTGCCGATTATTCTCATTACTCGCGGCTTTACTGCCGATTCCCGTAACAGTTTGCAACCTCCCCCTCACTTATCGACCTTAATGACAGTGAAAAATTAAACCGCGTGTACCGAATGGAAATTTGGGAAAAGCAATCGTCACCGAAGTTAATCTGTCGGTAAAGAGGGAGGAAAGGGTTACATCTAAATGAAAGGAAAAATGCAAATGAAACTGGTGGAAATTAATTTTGAAAATGGGTAAAGTTAATAAAGAAAGTAAATGTGCGGCCGTTACGTTAACAATTAACTAGCGGTAATTAGATATTTGAGATTTGGAGGAAATTACGGTCGCCAGTCCTATGGACAATTACTATAGTAACAGAAAAAGAAAGGTTATTCCACATATAATTAGCACTAGAAGCGTGGCAACTGAAGGTTGACACGTGTAGTGTGAAAACTGAAAGTTTGTCAGAAGCAATAAACTTCGCTACACTCTGACTTAATTTAGCAAAAGAATTAATAAAACCGGGAAATCGAAAGTTAATTTAGTGACTGAAGTTAATAGTGAGCTTTCTTTCTGAAGCACATCGAAATTCAGTAAAATACGGTTAGTCTTGGACTACCTCAACAATCATTTCAAAAGCAACTTGACTCTACGCAATTTAGAAATAAGAGATTTAACTTTGAACTTGAATTAAATGATTCTGAACAATTAACAATAGTAAAATTTTGTACGTACCAAGCTGAGCTGGAGTCACAGGTAAGCTAAAATATGCTAACAAAACTCGCACTCTTAATTTGTACTTGTGTAATCTAAATATTGTAGCCAGCTATGAATACTTTAACTGAACTTTGAAATTAAAGCAGTGAAATCGAATTATAATGCTTTAATGCTGGCGTTTGAATTTCAACGACACTCGGGTTCATTTCGGAAGAGGAAGGGACCCTGCTTGGCAATGCAATTGGGACAATGAGCAACAAGTGTTCATGCTGAGTTGCTGTAATTGTAGTTACGAAAATGGAACACTTTGAAAGGCTGAGGTCTGCCATACATTTCTGAAACTTTACGTGCTTTTAGTCTTCCTTGTTGGTTGATTGAAGGTTTGAAATCGCCGATCGAGGAGGCGGCGACAGTCACTCTTTGCCGGCCGGCGCTGTTTCAGAAGCTGGATGCTGGCGCCCCTTCTTCTCCACACGGTCACCAGGCGAAACGGGCTCTTGATGTGTGCCGGCTAATGCTTCCAGTCTGCGACACCGTGCTAGAAACTGCTCAATCGCACTACACCAACCAGACTCCTTCTGCTCTGTCCGCGCTCCACTCGGCCGAGTTCACACTACCAAAGATCCTACACACTTTCGTTCTTCACACGACCTATCGATGTATTCGTTCGATAGCATAGTTTTCCCTAGGCCACACCCAGCGAATAAATACAAATAATATTCACAAAATAAACCAATTATAAATCGACGTAAATGCATAAATATATATATATGTATATATATATATATATATATATATATATATATATATATATATATATATATACAAACAGTAAAACAATTACAATATATAAAGACACAGAAATGTCATATCTTGAGGTAACAAAACAAGGAAAAAAATTATAGTACAATAGATGGAAATACGAGGATATGCATTTCCGGCGTTACAAGTTCATTCACTGTCTGCGCATCTCCACAGAAGAAGCTGGTCAAACGGCCGGTGAGCCTTAAGTATGACGATGGTATCTGTTCTTTCCGACATGTCCGAAAGAACAAATACCATCTGCATATTGTTGCAAACAAGCCCATTTCCTGACTAAAGGTACGGCACGGAAACCGGTAGATGTGATGTACATGTACACATAAACAAATGACTGCACTTTCAGAAAACCAACTACCCGACGGAAAATTCATCCAAGACAGAGGTAGGTGACCGTTCATATTTGGCACTACTTCGAAATATGGAAAGGTCTTGATCGCACAGTTTTTTATTATACGTTAGGCGTTTTGAAATTTCATCTCCAAACAGAAGCTGTGAAATGAAGTGTACAAGGAAATCAATGATAACAAATAAGTAAATACTAACATAAAGGAGCGTCTTGGTGATCCACATACAGAATTTTCAACTAATGTCGTACTTAAATCAATCTTAAGTAAAAATCTCATGAAAATGAACACACAGATTGACCGTAATACAGTTGTCATCTTATACAGGCATATCTGAGAATGTCGTTGTCTCTTCGAAGGGAGCCAGTGCCAAATTGGCTGTGGCGATTAAGCTATCTAAGAAGTAAACGAAGGCACAGATTATAGAAATGAAGTCAAAGAACAATTTTACAAAGAACTATACATTACGATTGTCAGATCATCGTTAACAACTTCCTACTTACACTCCTGGAAATGGAAAAAAGAACACATTGACACCGGTGTGTCAGACCCACCATACTTGCTCCGGACACTGCGAGAGGGCTGTACAAGCAATGATCACACGCACGGCACAGCGGACACACCAGGAACCGCGGTGTTGGCCGTCGAATGGCGCTAGCTGCGCAGCATTTGTGCACCGCCGCCGTCAGTGTCAGCCAGTTTGCCGTGGCATACGGAGCTCCATCACAGTCTTTAACACTGGTAGCATGCCGCGACAGCGTGGACGTGAACCGTATGTGCAGTTGACGGACTTTGAGCGAGGGCGTATAGTGGGCATGCGGGAGGCCGGGTGGACGTACCGCCGAATTGCTCAACACGTGGGGCGTGAGGTCTCCACAGTACATCGATGTTGTCGCCAGTGGTCGGCGGAAGGTGCACGTGCCCGTCGACCTGGGACCGGACCGCAGCGACGCACGGATGCACGCCAAGACCGTAGGATCCTACACAGTGCCGTAGGGGACCGCACCGCCACTTCCCAGCAAATTAGGGACACTGTTGCTCCTGGGGTATTGGCGAGGACCATTCGCAACCGTCTCCATGAAGCTGGGCTACGGTCCCGCACACCATTAGGCCGTCTTCCGCTCACGCCCCAACATCGTGCAGCCTGCCTCCAGTGGTGTCGCGACAGGCGTGAATGGAGGGACGAATGGAGACGTGTCGTCTTCAGCGATAAGAGTCGCTTCTGCCTTGGTGCCAATGATGGTCGTATGCGTGTTTGGCGCCGTGCAGGTGAGCGCCACAATCAGGACTGCATACGACCGAGGCACACAGGGCCAACACCAGGCATCATGGTGTGATGAGCGATCTCCTACACTGGCCGTACACCACTGGTGATCGTCGAGGGGACACTGAATAGTGCACGGTACATCCAAACCGTCATCGAACCCATCGTTCTACCATTCTTAGACCGGCAAGGGAACTTGCTGTTCCAACAGGACAATGCACGTCCGCATGTATCCCGTGCCAACCAACGTGCTCTAGAAGGTGTAAGTCAACTACCCTGGCCAGCAAGATCTCCGGATCTGTCCCCCATTGAGCATGTTTGGGACTGGATGAAGCGTCGTCTCACGCGGTCTGCACGTCCAGCACGAACGCTGGTCCAACTGAGGCGCCAGGTGGAAATGGCATGGCAAGCCGTTCCACAGGACTACATCCAGCATCTCTACGATCGTCTCCATGGGAGAATAGCAGCCTGCATTGCTGCGAAAGGTGGATATACACTGCACTAGTGCCGACATTGTGCATGCTCTGTTGCCTGTGTCTATGTGCCTGTGGTTCTGTCAGTGTGATCATGTGATGTATCTGACCCCAGGAATGTGTCAATAAAGTTACCCCTTCCTGGGACAATGAATTCACGGTGTTCTTATTTCAATTTCCAGGAGTGTATATGAAGGAGTAACTCATATACTGATAGAAGGTATAACTGACAAAACATGAAACTTGCGTCGTAAGGTAGCATCGTGAACAACGTAATATAGGTTTTGAAAGAATAAGGATACTACGCTTGCAAAATGAAATTATACGTATCACCAAATTTAGACATATTACATTAGCTGAAGATACAGGTAAGCCTAAATTAATGGCAACTACATGACTAAAAGGAAGCTTATATTACAGTTAAAAGCATTTTTTTAAAGTGTAAGTGTCGTATTAGACGGTAATAACATTTCAGCTGTTATCAATTTTACAACCGTCACAGACTAAAATCTTACATGAGTATGACCGATAGTAGTCACATGACAATGGTCGAGCATATTATAGATGATATACAATAGAACCATTTAGGTAAGCCCAGACTAGTGGTAACAACCTGAAATAAAATAGAAGCTAATATCACAATTTATACTTTTTCTTATTTTATATTAAAAAGCAAAATGGAGTAATATTGGTCTTTACAACAGCCTAACTTGAAGTAGTTGCATGAAGGCAGCCAAAACCCATATTAGCATATTGTGTCTGAGGAAGTAGAAGTATGATCATCAGTTGTCAAAAATTGATCCATAGGCAATCGTAATGCTGTAATTGTGGTCATTTTATTTGGGAATTAAAGGATTCCATTTGGAAAGGTAGATATACGTGTTTTAGTGCAACACAAATAGCCTGTGGAGACAAAAGTCACCGAGTACCTCCTAATATCGTGTCAGACTTCCTTTTACCCGGTATAGAGCGGTGACCTGAAGTGGCACGGACTCTACAAGTTTTTGGAAGTCCTTTGAAGAAATCCTGAGCCGTCCATAACTGCGAAAGTATTGTTGGTGCAGGATTTTGTGAACGAACTGACCTTTCAATTATGTGCGGTTAATGTTCGATGAGGTTCATGTGTGGCGTTCTGGGTGACCAAATCATTCTCTCGAACTGACCAGAATGTTGTTCAAACAGATCGCGAACAACTGAGGCCCTTTGACGCAGCGCATTGTCATCCATAAAAAATTTCATCGTTCATCAGTAAACACTTCCGTTCTAAGTTGCCGTGGTCGATCTGTAGAACTTCTTCTCCCTGACGTTTCGTTCTCAACTACGGAGAACATCTTCCGAGGTGAGTCGACGACTGGCTGCTAGGACCTGGGGCCGCCGCTTATATGGAGATCGTAGAGGGCGCCACCGCACGTCACGTGGCGTCGATGTGTAGCTATCTCTGGCTATCGTCTGTTCTCTCGATTGCAGGCAATCGATTGTCCCGTGATTGATGCAACGTCGACCGCCATATCTTGTCCAATTTTAATCCTTCTTTTTTACGATTAAAATTGTATTGATGTTTGTGGATTTCAATTGCTTCTCTATACATACGTGTATAATAATGCGACGTCCTCGCTAGCACGCTTGTCTCACCAAATTTTATCTCGTGATCTCCGTCCTTAAAAACATGTTCCGCTACTTCCGATTTGTCGATATGTCCCAAGCGACAGTTTCTTTCTTGCTCCGTCAACCGTGTATTGATGCTTCTTTTTGCAGTTCCTATGTAAACCCTGCCACAACTACACGGAATTTTATATACCCCAGGTGTGTCTAGGGCTGACGAGCATCTTTTGTTGATCTTAGGCATTCACTAATTTTCTTAGTAAGTCTGAACATAGTCTCCACCTGAAACTTGGCTAGTACTTTCCCAATGCGATCCGTGATGTTATAGATGAACGGAAGAAATGCTTTTCCAGCCGATGATTCTTGCTATCTCCTATTTTTCTACTTGTGTGAAGTGCTCGGTTAATCTCGTTTTTCGTATAACCATTTTTCGCAAAAGCCATTCGTAAATGATTTAGTTCTTCTTGTAAGTAGCCTGGTTCACAAATATTATTGGCCCTATCCACTAGTGTATTTATGACCCCCCTCTTTTGCCTAGGGTGGTGGTTTGAGTTCTTATGGAGGTAGCGATCAGTATGTGTACCTTTCCTGTAGACGTTATGGCCTAAGGTCCCATCCGCCCGTTTGATAACTGATACATCCAAAAAGTTAAGTTGTCCATTCTTCTCTTTCTCCATAGTAAATTTGATCTTTGGGTTGATGCTATTTAAGTGCACCGGGAAATCATGCAAGTTTTCTTCCTCATGATTCCATATTATAAAGGTATCATCCACATACCGTTACCAATTCGAGGGGCTTTTTTTTTTGGCCGACTGCAGTGCTTGATATTCAAAATATTCCATGAATAAATTCGCAATTGCGGGGCTTAGGGTGCTTCCCATGGCTACCCCATCAATCTGTTCATAAAATTCACCATTGTACTGAAAATAGGTCGAGGATAGACAGTGTTGGAACAAGGCCACTGTATCAGTAGGGAACATATCGGCTATATGAGAGAGAGCTTTATCAACTGGAACCATAGTGAACAAAGACACTATATCACAACTGACAAGGATGTCATTAGGACCGACAGTAATTTCCCTCAATTTCTCAATGAAGTGTAGAGAGTTTTTAATATGACTCTCAGTTTTGCCTATGTAAGGTTGTAACAAAGAGGCAAGGTGTCTGGCTAGTTCTTGGGTAGGAGCTCCAATTGCGCTGACTATCGGTCTCAAAGGAACATCAGGCTTACGTATCTTTGGTAATCCATATAATCTCGGAGGATAAGCCTCCGTTTTACAAAGATACTTTTTAACTTCTGTAGGAATGGAGGACTGTTTTATCAAACGATTGGTGGCATTCAGCACATTCGTTGTGGGATCCTTTTTCAACTTCTTGTATGTGCTGGGTTCCAGGAGATCACTGATCTTCTTGTGATAATCCTCAGTATTCATTAAAACAGTAACATTTCCCTTGTCAGCGGCAACTATAACATCATTCTTGTCTGCATTGATCTCCCGCAATGTCTTCCTTTCCCCTTGAGTGGATAGGGACAATAATATTTGTGAACCAGGCTACTTACAAGAAGAACTAAATCATTTACGAATGGCTTTTGCGAAAAATGGTTATACGAAAAACGAGATTAACCGAGCACTTCACCCAAGTAGAAAAATAGGAGATAGCAAGAATCATCAGCTGGAAAAGCATTTCTTCCGTTCATCTATAACATCACGGATCGCATTGGGAAAGTACTAGCCAAGTTTCAGGTGGAGACTATGTTCAGACTTACTAAGAAAATTAGTGAATGCCTAAGATCAACAAAAGATGCTCGTCAGCCCTAGACTCCCCAGGGGTATATAAAATTCCGTGTAGTTGTGGCAGGGTTTACACAGGAACTACAAAAAGAAGCATCAATACACGGTTGACGGAGCACAAAAGAAACTGTCGCTTGGGACATATCGACAAATCGGCAGTAGCGGAACATGTTTTTAAGGATGGAGATCACGAAATAAAATTTGGTGAGACAAGCGTGCTAGCGAGGACGTCGCATTATTGTACACGTATGTATAGAGAGGCAATTGAAATCCACAAACATCAATACAATTTTAATCGTAAAAAAGAAGGATTAAAATTGGACAAGATATGGCGGTCGACGTTGCATCAATCACGTGACAATCGATTGCCTGCAATCGAGAGAACAGATGATAGCCAGAGATAGCTACACATCGACGCCACGTGACGTGCGGTGGCGCCCTCTACGATCTCCATATAAGTGGCGGCCCCAGCTCCTAGCAGCCAGTCGTTGACTCACCTCGGAAGATGTTCTCCGTAGTTGAGAACGAAACGTCAGGAAGAAGAAGTTCTACAGATCGACCACGGCAACTTAGAACGGAAGTGTTTACTGATGAAGACGCCGGCCATGAAAGCCTACATGGGATGAATTTCATCGTTGTTTGGGAACATGAAGTCCATGAATGGTTGCAAATGGTCTGCAAGTAGCCGAACATAACCATTTACAGTCAATGATCTGTTCAGTAGGACCAGAGGACTCAGCCCATTCCCTGTAAACACAGCCCACACCGTTGTGGAGCCACCACCAGCATGGACAGTGAGTTATCGACAACTTGGGTCCATGACTGCATGGGCTCTACGCCACACTCGAACCCTGCCATCAGCTCTTACCAACTGAAATCGGGACTCATCTGACCAGGCCACGGTTTTGCAGTCGTCTAGGGTCCAACCAATATGGTTACGAACCCAGGAGAGGCGCTGCAGGCGTTATCATAATCCTAACAAAGGCAACCGCATAGGTCTTTTGCTTTAATAGCCCATTAACGTCAAATTTCATCACACCGTCCTAAGGGGTACGTTCGTGGTACGTATGTCTGACACTGATTCCCGCTGTCATTTCAAGACGTCTTGCTTATCTGTTAGAACTGACAACTCTACGAAAACACCACTGTTCTCGGTCATTAAGTGAAAGCCGTCGGCAACTGCGTTGTCCATGGTGAGAGACAGTTCCTAAAATCTGGTATTCTCGGCACACTCTTGACACTGTCGATCTCGGAATATTAAATTCCCTAACGATTTTCGAGATGAAATATCCCATGCGTCTACCTAAGACTCCCATGTTCAGAGTCTCTTAGTTCCCGTCGTGCGGCCATAATCATTTCGGAGACCGTCTCACATGAATCACGTAAGTAGAATTCACAGCTCTGTCAATGAACTGACCTTTTGCAAATTGTGTACGTGATATTACAGCCATCTGTAAGTGTGCATACCGATAACACAACCTCATTGTAATATGCATTGTTGTTGTTATGGTCTTCAGTCCTGAGACTGGTTTGATGCAGCTCTCCATGCTACTCTATCCTGTGCAAGCTGCTTCATCTCCCAGTACCTACTGCAACCCACATCCTTCTGAATCTGCTTAGTGTATTCATCTCTGGGTCTCCCCCTACGATTTTTACCCTCCACGCTGCCCTCCAATACTAAATTGGTGATCCCTTGATGCCTCAGAACATGTCCTACCAACCGATCCCTTCTTCTGATCAAGTTGTGCCACAAACTTCTCTTCTCCCCAATCCTATTCAATACTTCCTCATTAGTTATGTGATCTACCCATCTAATCTTCGGCATTCTTCTGTAGCACCACATTTCGAAAGCTTCTATTCTCTTCTTGTCCAAACTATTTACCGTCCATGTTTCACTTCCATACATGGCTACACTCCATACAAATACTTTCAGAAATGACTTCCTGACACTTAAATCTATACTCGATGTTAACAAATTTCTCTTCTTCAGAAACGCTTTCCTTGCCATTGCCAGTCTACATTTTATATCCTCTCTACTTCGACCATCATCAGTCATTTTGCTCCCCAAATAGCAAAACTCCTTTACTACTTTAAGTGTCTCATTTCCTAATCTAATACCCTCAACATCACCCGACTTAATTCGACTACATTCCATTATTCTCGTTTTGTTTTTATTGATGTTCATCTTATATCCTCCCTTCAAGACACCATCCATTCCGTTCAACTGCTCTTCCAAGTCCTTTGCTGTCTCTGACAGAATTACAATGTCATCGGCGAACCTCAAAGTTTTTATTTGTTCTCCATGGATTTTAATACCTACCCCAAATTTTTCTTTTGTTTCCTTTACTGCTCGCTCAATATACAGATTGAATAACATCGGGGAGAGGCTACAACCCTGTCTTACTCCCTTCCCAACCACTGCTTCCCTTTCATGTCCGTCGACTCTCATAACTGCCATCTGGTTTCTGTACAAATTGTAAATAGCCTTTCGCTCCCTGTATTTTACTCCTGACACCTTTAGAATTTGAAAGAGAGTATTCCAATCAACATTGTCAAAAGCTTTCTCTAAGTCTACAAATGCTAGAAACGTAGGTTTGCCTTTCCTTAATCTTTCTTCTAAGATAAGTCGTAAGGTCAGTATTGCCTCACGTGTTCCAGTATTTCTACGGAATCCAAACTGATCTTCCCCGAGGTCGGCTTCTACTAGTTTTTCCATTCGCCTGTAAAGAATTCGTGTTAGTATTTTGCAGCTGTGGCTTATTAGACTAATTGTTCGGTAATTTTCACATCTGTCAACACCTGCTTTCTTTGGGATTGGAATTATTATATTCTTCTTGAAGTCTGAGGGTATTTCGCCTGTTTCATACATCTTGCTCACCAGATGGTAGAGTTTTGTCAGGACTGGCTCTCCCAAGGCCGTCAGTAGTTCCAATGGAATGTTGTCTACTCCGGGGGCCTTGTTTCGACTCAGGGCTTTCAGTGCTCTGTCAAACTCTTCACGCAGTATCGTATCTCCCATTTCATCTTCATCTACATCCTCTTCCATTTCCATAATATTGTCCTCAAGTGCATCGCCCTTGTATAGACCCTCTATATACTCCTTCCACCTTTCTGCTTTCCCTTCTTTGCTTAGAACTGGGTTTACATCTGAGCTCTTGATGTTCAAACAAGTGGTTCTCTTATCTCCAAAAGTCTCTTTAATTTTCCTATAGGCAGTATCTATCTTACCCCTAGTGAGATAGGCCTCTACATCCTTACATTTGTCCTCTAGCCATCCCTGCTTAGCCATTTTGCACTTCCTGTCGATCTCATTTTTGAGACGTTTGTATTCCTTTTTGCCTGCTTCATTTACTGCATTTTTATATATTCTCCTTTCATCAATTAAATTCAATATTTCTTCTGTTACCCAAGGATTTCTACTAGCCCTCGTCTTTTTACCTACTTGATCCTCTGCTGCCTTCACTACTTCATCCCTCAAAGCTACCCATTCTTCTTCTACTGTATTTCTATCCCCCATTCCTGTCAACTGTTCCCTTATTCTCTCCCTGAAACTCTGTACAACCTCTGGTTCTTTCAGTTTATCCAGGTCCCATCTCCTTAAGTTCCCACCTTTTGGCAGTTTCTTCAGTTTTAATCTACTGGTCATAACCAATAGATTGTGGTCAGAGTCCACATCTGCCCCTGGAAATGTCTTACAATTTAAAACCTGGTTCCTAAATCTCTGTCTTACCATTATATAATCTATCTGATACCTTTTAGTGTCTCCAGGGTTCTTCCATGTATACAACCTTCTATCATGATTCTTAAACCAAGTGTTAGCTATGATTAAGTTGTGCTCTGTGCAAAATTCTACCAGGCGGCTTCCTCTTTCATTTCTTAGCCCCAATCCATATTCACCTACTACGTTTCCTTCTCTCCCTTTTCCTACACTCGAATTCCAGTCACCAATGACTATTAAATTTTCGTCTCCCTTCACTGTCTGAATAATTTCTTTTATTTCATCATACATTTCTTCAATTTCTTCGTCATCTGCAGAGCTAGTTGGCATATAAACTTGTACTACTGTAGTAGGCGTGGGCTTCGTATCTATCTTGGCCACAATAATGCGTTCACTATGCTGTTTGTAGTAGCTTACCCGCATTCCTATTTTCCTATTCATTATTAAACCTACTCCTGCATTACCCCTATTTGACTTTGTGTTTATAACCCTGTAGTCACCTGACCAGAAGTCTTGTTCCTCCTGCCACCGAACTTCACTAATTCCCACTATATCTAACTTTAACCTATCCATTTCCCATTTTAAATTTTCTAACATACCTGCCCGATTAAGGTAATATGCATATATGAGATGAAATCTGTGTTATGTTCCAAGTTTGTGTGGTCACTTTCGTGAGATTTTTACTAAAGTTCGATTTAAGTGTAAGTACGATATTAATTGCTAATTCTGTATATGGATCACTAAGATGCATACTTACGTTAGTGTGTACATATTTGCTATCGTTAATTTCTTTGTACACTTCATTCCAAAGGTTCAGTGTGATGATGGAATTTTGAAATGCGTAAAGCATAATAAATAACTGTGCGATCAATACGTTTTCAATGAGATTCCAAGCCGAAGACGTTTCTTGATATGTCCCAGACTGCAGAGGGATACCAACCTGACTGTCGCCTGCCGTAAGACCGAAGAACCAGGAATGGTTTCTTTTCATGGCAGGACACCTTTTGTTGTCATCTGTGGCACCCTTACAACACACCGGTACGTCGACGATATTCCACGCACCGTTTTGTTCCCGTTCATAGCAAGCCATTCTGGGCTTACATTTCAGCAAGATAATGCCCCACTGCACACGGTGAGAGCTTCTGCAGCTTGTCTTGGTGTTTACCAAAGCCTACCTTTGCCAGGAAGGTTGCTGGGTCTCGCCCCGAGTGAGAAAGTTTAGAGAATTTTTGGCAGGGCTGTCGAACGATCTCGTGTTTGTGACGATTTAACGCGTCACGATATCACTCAGAGTGAAGTCGTCGAATATGGGGTAGGAAACCTGCTCTCTCGGATCGCTAGACAACATTCAAACAAATAGTGTTAATGAGTTAAAAAGCAAAATCAACAAATACAATTGTTATCTTTGTGTTACACAGATGCACAGATATGTCGCAAACTCTTGGATGTTGCAGGGGACATCAAAACAAATATTTTTCCCTAATGTCATTTTTTCCTATGAGGATTATTTAAAACTGTGGAGGCCGTATTACGCTCTTTAGTTGTTCGAGGGCGTATTTCGCTCTTCAGTAGTACGCAACTGCTGTCCACCAGTGTAGTAGTGCATTGTCTCTGTTTACTAATGGATCGATACACCTGGAGTGAGTACACTGATATGGTTGGTGCGTGCTACATAGCGCACCACAACGGACAAACTGCACAGCGGGTTTATCAACAACAATATCCTAATGTCCTTACCCCGGATCATACGACCTTTGCCGCTGTGTACCAATGTCTGCGTGAGACCGAGTCATTTAGCAGATTACCTGGACACGGATTCCGTCGCAGGGTAAGAACGCTGCAATTTGAGGAAGTTGTCTTGCAGCATGTGGAGCGGGATCCTTCAGTCAGCACTGCACGTAACACGGGTACGAATCAGTCGAATGTAAGAACAGTCCGTCGAGAGCAATTGTTATGTCCGTTTCACTTACAGCGTGTCGCCAACCTGGAACCAGTTGATTATCCACCCAAGGCACAGTTTTCGCAGTGGAACCTGGAACAGTGTGAAATGCATCCTACATTTCCACCCTCTGCGTTGTTTACCGATGAAGCAACGTTCGGGTGTGATGGAGTCTTCAAAATGCGCAATTCGCATGTTTGGAGTGAGGATAACCCACATGCCACCGTTACTAGCGCTCATCAAAGTGCAGTTCTTCGTTAATGTGTGGGTTGATGTTTTTGGGGACGGTTTAATTGGGCCGTATCTGCCACCTAGGCCATTAAATGGCAAGCACTATTACAATTTTCTCGCCAGAGCATTGCCAGAATTGCTGGAAGACGTCCCGCTCCCTATAAGACAACGCATGTGGTTCCAACATGACGGGGCGTCGGCACATTTCAGTCGTCGTATGCGTCGATTCTTGGACCGACCGTTCCCAGAAACGTGTATTGGCAGCGGTCATCCTGTACCATGGCCTGCTCGATCCCCAGATATGTCCCATTTGGAATTTTTTGTGTGGGGAGAGATGCGCACCCTTGTTTACGCAACTCCTGTTGCATCAGAAGAGGATCTGGTTGCCCTGATAGTGGCACCAGCAGGAACAATTCAGTAAACTCGTGCGGTGTTTGCCCGTGTCAGATAGAACATGATCCGACGGAGTAACCTTTGTTTACTTGTCAATGGAGACATTTTTTTAAAATGTACTGTAACTGAAATTGGGTTGTGTTAATGTGTTGTCTCTTGATCATAAAAAAATGGAAAAGTGTTTGTAGGTTTAATCAATTTACCGCCAGAGAACTCTTCCTCTACCGGCTTAAATACTCCTCAAAGGAGAAAATGACATTGGGGGGAAAATATTTGTTTTGATGTCCCATACAACTTCCCAGAGTTTGTCGGTTTAAATACGTCTCGCCCTGTAGATTGTGCAAGCAAAGTAATGAGCTTTGACGCTTCTACGGAAGCCGCTAGTCTTGAGGTTGCTGTAGAACTGGCCATGACCTATCGGGCATGGTGCTTATGTTCTCTTCACATAGAGGCCGCTGCTGTCTCACTGTCGACCTGGAGAGCGTCGTTCAGCGAGCGATTGGCTGACCTCTTCTCACGGCCCTCTCTACTCTATCGTTCCCGACTGGCGTGCCGCCGCTTGACTTTACGCCGTAACACAGAGGATGTGCAAAAAGCTCTGTCAATCAATGCCAAGCAGAATAACTGCTTGCATAAGGACCAGAGATGGACCAACACGTTGTTGATTTGCTCAATTTGTGAAGCTCTCTCTCTTGGATAAATCATGCAGTTTTTCTGAAATGCTATGATCATCTGTTAGTACATGAACATCACATCTACCGGTTTCCATCCTATTCTGATAATTATTTTGTGGTGCGTCTTTTTTTTTGTCTTACAAGGGGAAGCCGCCAATTGTGAAATTCAGATTCGATTCATACTGCGCATAATGAAAGCTCATGGCCAGAGGTATAATGTGGCAAAGCACCAAGATGCACTTCTCAGCCGTTGTCGAGAAAATCGACAGTTAGAAGAAATCGTTGCGGTGAAATACTCTCTACGATTACAAATTTTCTACACCGTCGAGGTGCAGCGGTAAGCGGTCGGATTCGTAATCCGAAGGTCGCCGGATAGATTCTCGCGCCATGCTACCTTTTTTTTTAGTATTTGTTTTTTGTAATTTATATATATATATATATATATATATATATATATATATATAATTCTCGGCAATCAGTTGCCACAATTATGCATATAATAAGTTGTTGAAAGTCGTTTGTCGTGCAAAAACTGGCGACTTCGAACATCATTATGTTTTCCGCAAACAAAGTTGTATTTCACAAATGTTATCAATTGTCTTCATAATGTTAACTACGTATAGTTGACGGAAGACGTAGAAACGATATTCCGAAACGAATACGTATAGCGTAAGTCTACATCTACATCTACATTGATACTCCGCAAGCCACCCAACGGTGTGTGGCGGAGGGCACTTTACGTGCCACTGTCATTACCTCCCGTTCCTGTTCCAGTCGCGTATGGTTCGCGGGAAGAACGACTGTCTGAAAGCCTCCGCGCGCGCTCTAATCTCTCTAATTTTACATTCGTGTTCTCCTCGGGAGGTATAAGTAGGGGGAAGCAATATATTCGATACCTCATCCAGAAACGCACCCTCTCGAAACCTGGCGAACAAGCTACACCGCGATGCAGAGCGCCTCTCTTGCAGAGTCTGCCACCTGAGTTTGCTAAATATCTCCGTAACGCTATCACGCTTACCAAATAACCCTGTGACGAAACGCGCCGCTCTTCTTTGGATCTTCCCTATCTCCTCCGTCAACCCGATATGGTACGGATCCCACACTGATGAGCAATATTCAAGTATAGGTCGAACGAGTGTTTTGTAAGCCACCTCCTTTGTTGATGGACTACATTTTCTAAGCACTCTCCCAATGAATCTCAACCTGGTACCCGCCTTACCAACAATTAATTTTATATGGTCATTCCACTTCAAATCGTTCCGCACGCATACTCCCAGATATTTTACAGAAGTAACTGCTACCAGTGTTTGTTCCGCTATCATATAATCATACAATAAAGGATCCTTCTTTCTATGTACTCGCAATACATTACATTTGTCTATGTTAAGGGTCAGTTGCCACTCCCTGCACCAAGTGCCTATCCGCTGCAGATCTTCCTGCATTTCGCTACAATTTTCTAATGCTGCAACTCCTCTGTATACTACAGCATCATCCGCGAAAAGCCGCATGAACTTCCGACACTATCTACTAGGTCATTTATATATATTGTAAAAGCAATGGTCCCATAACACTCCCCTGCGGCACCCCAGAGGTTACTTTAAGTCTGTAGACGTCTCTCCATTGATAACAACATGCTGTGTTCTGTTTGCTAAAAACTCTTCAATCCAGCCACACAGCTGGTCTGATATTCCGTAGGCTCTTACTTTGCTTATCAGGCGACAGTGCGGAACTGTATCGAACGCCTTCCGGAAGTCAAGAAAAATAGCATCTACCTGGGAGCCTGTATCTAATATTTTCTGGGTCTCATGAACAAATAAAGCGAGTTGGGTCTCACACGATCGCTGTTTCCGGAATCCATGTTGATTCCTGCATAGTAGATTCTGGGTTTCCAGAAATGACATGATACTCGAGCAAAAAACATGTTCTAAAATTCTACAAGAGATCGACGTCAGAGATATAGGTCTATAATTTTGCGCATCTGCTCGACGACCCTTCTTGAAGACTGGGACTATCTGTGCTCTTTTCCAATCATTTGGAACCCTCCGTTCCTCTAGAGACTTGCGGTACACGGCTGTTAGAAGGGGGGCAAGTTCCTTCGCGTACTCTGTGTAGAATCGAATTGGTATCCCGTCAGGTCCAGTGGACTTTCCTCTATTGAGTGATTCCAGTTGGTTTTCTATTCCTTGGACACTTATTTCGATGTCAGCCATTTTTTTCGTTTGTGCGAGGATTTAGAGAAGGAACTGCAGTGCGGTCTTCCTCTGTGAAACAGCTTTGGAAAAAGGTGTTTAATATTTCAGCTTTACGAGTGTCATCCCTCTGTTTCAATGCCATCATCATCCCTTAGTGTCTGGATATGCTGTTTCGAGCCACTTACTGATTTAACGTAAGACCAGAACTTCCTAGGATTTTCTGTCAAGTCGGTACATAGAATTTTACTTTCGAATTCAATGAACGCTTCACGCATAGCCCTCCTTACGCTAACGTTGACATCATTTAGCTTCTGTTTGTCTGAGAGGTTTTGGCTGCGTTTAAACTTGGAGTGGAGCTCTCTTTGCTTTCGCAGTAGTTTCCTAACTTTGTTGTTGTACCACGGTGGGTTTTTCCCGTCCCTCACAGTTTTACTCGTCACGTACCTGTCTAAAACGCATTTTACGATTGCCTTGAACTTTTTCCATAAACATTCAACATTGTCAGTGTCGGAACAGAAATTTTCGTTTTGATCTGTTAGGTAGTCTGAAATCTGCCTTCTATTACTCTTGCTAAACAGATAAACCTTCCTCCCTTTTTTTTATATTCCTATTAACTTCCATATTCAGGGATGCTGCAACGGCCTTATGACCACTGATTCCCTGTTCTGTACATACAGAGTCGAAAAGTTCGGGTCTGTTTGTTATCAGTAGGTCCAAGATGTAATCTCCACGAGTCGGTTCTCTGTTTAATTGCTCGAGGTAATTTTCGGATAGTGCACTCAGTATAATGTCACTCGATGCTCTGTCCCTACCACCCGTCCTAAACATCTGAGTGTCCCAGTCTATAACGTTCGAATTAGAATAGAGACCCCACGAACACAAACTTGCTGTGGCAGGTATGAAATATAAACTCAGTTACTCGCTCGTTACACTTGAAGGACAGATGTTGAATGGGCCGAAACGAGCCGCCGCATAACAGCGTAGTTGCCTGCTAACTTCGAAAGAAGGTAGATGCGGTCCCTAGCGCAACTTATAACATCGTCGAAAATCAGTGCGGACGGGAGGGCTTTGGTACACCCTGTTAAACAAACGGAAAAATGGAGGCGGTACAATTGGAGAGCGATCCGCCTTCACCAAAATGCAAAAGCAATTCATTAATAATTTATATATATATATACATATATATATATATATATATATATATATATATATATATATATATATATATATGAATTACAAAAAAACTAATAATAAAAAAATTGCATGGCGCGAGAGATTCGAACCAGCGACCTTTGAATTACGAACCCGAGCGCTTACCGCTGCGCCACGACGCTGTAGAAAACTATTAATCGTAGAGAGTATTTCACCGCAACGGTTTCTTTAACTGTCGATTTTCTCGACAACGGCTGAGAAGTGCATCTTGGTGCTTTGCCACATTACACCTCTGGCCATGAGCTGTTATTATGCACAGTATGAATCGAATCTGAATTTCACAATTGGCGGCCTCCCCTTATTAGACTGAATATGTCGTCCGGGGCACTAGACACTTACAGGGCGTTGGGTGTTTGTTCCTTCTGATCCCATGGATTCTATGTTCGCATGACAGGCGTGCGATTCCAACCAACCCGAGTGGCAACGCCTTGCAACGATAAACTGACGTCTCGATAGGTGGCGAGCCTGCCACCGTCCAGTTGCCACACCTGCTGGTGGACGTTGCTCTTTCATTCATGAGGTATACGGACTTATCAGAAATAACACACGTTCAAATGCTTTTAATGAATAAGGATCAAGCTGAGTAACCTTTCCTTGTATAGACGTTGTAGATAGCAATGCTGCATCTTTGTTTTTGTGGCTGAGCTGGAATTGTAATTACACTTCACGTCAGTTTGACGTTTGTTGAATGTCACCTTCATGCTTTTTCCATTTTAATGGCCAAAAGATCACAATTTAGAAACACACACTATTTTCTTGCCTACCATGCTGCTGTCTCTTTTGCTCGAGCCCATTCTTCTTGGTGTTATACTGTTTACGCAGTGCCTCCATAACCGCTAAGGTATCACTTCGAAAGAACATGCTGAAAGCTGCACGTAATTCTTTCACGTCACCCAAACCACCTTGCTTGTGCCTCGTGCTACGAAATGTTTCCTCACGTTTCTTCAGCTCATATAACAAATGATCTATAAATTCATCTACTACAGTGATACTTCTATATTTGACGTGAAAACTGAATTTAATACTGATTACATTGAGGCGCATGTGCTCAAGGTCATCGCTTCAAATGGTTCAAATGGCTTTGAGCACTATGGGACTTAACATGTAAGGTCATCAGTCGCCTAGAACTTAGAACTACTTAAACCTAACTAACCTAAGGACATCACACACATCCATGCCCGAGGCAGAATTCGAACCTGCGAACGTAGCAGCAGCGCGGTTCCAGACTGAAGCGCCTAGAACGGCTCCGCCACTCCGGACGGCGTCCTCACTTCATTGATATTTTTATTTGACATCCAAGAGTTAATTAAAACACAACGGGTCTCTTACTTTCACAGTTGAATACATGCAGAGCAGCACTTTTGGAACTTGGTTACACTGTTATATAGCCTCGTTACATATTTTCTGGTGCATTTCCGCATTTCTGCTCTTCTTGCCGTGTTTTGAGGCCACATAGGGTAAACTTGCATTAGTCGTACAACAGCCTAGGTCGTACTCCAGAAGTATCTAGTCCCACGTATGTAAAATGTGGCATCAAGTGGTGTAAAATTGAACTAAGTAGTCGTGCGAGTAAGCAAAAACAAGTGAGCAGACCAGTGACTGTCGTGATAGATAATAATCCACAAATAAGTTTGTATCACTGTTTTTACTACATTGTCTTGCTCATTTGTAAGAAATTTCAGAGAGTAATATGACAATAAAGTAATTGCTTTATATCACGTCTATTTTCGTGGTGCTCTGTCACAATCAAACGGTAGATAACTTTGAGGTTATACCAACAGTCTTGTTTTGAATCGGTAGAAGTCTCACTGCCTACGTCGTACCTGTGGAGAAGTCGTTAATTGTACCGTTTCGACTTAGGCGTTGATGCAAATAAATACCAACTAAAAATTATTTCACTTGATCCATATCAATAAAAGAGCGTACAATGAGTGGATGCAGGAGGGTATTGACGAAGCTTTGCTGAAACATCGGAATGGTGAAATTGGACTTAATGAAGCATGTAGAAGATACAACGTACCAAAGACTACGATGCGTCGTCATTAAAACGTATTAAATAAAAGATCAAAATTTGGAAAACCTAATGATATTCCAGTAGAGATGCAAGATGAATTAGAACAGTATATAATTAATATAGAGTTTACTTTCTACTATTACTCAATTAAGGAAACTTGGCTACAAACATGCTGGGAAATATCATCTATCACATCGCTTCAATTTAAAAAAAATAGCTTGTAGAACGTGGTATTATATGCTTCTGAAAGATCATCTTACTTTGTCCTTCGAGTTCCCGACGCAAAATCGATGGCACGAAAGAATGGGTATAATAAAAAACGTGATAATGAGTTTTTCGATCAATATGAGGAAAAGCATAAGGTTACTGCTGACTAAATATATTGCGTGGATGGAACCGCGTTATTCATAGTTCACAAACCGTCTAAAGTAATTTCCCGAAAAGGCAAACACCAAGAGGGCGCAATCACAAACGGAGAAAGGGATCTTACAAGGAAATGTGTCTATGCAATAAAGCAGCAAGCGAATTGTTACCTCCGATGTTAATGTTTAAGCACATCAGAATTAATGACTTCTTAAAAAGGGGAGCTCCACTGAACACACCATTTGGATGCCCGACTAATGGAGGGATGACATAAAACAACTTTCTGTTCGATGACTAGAACATTTCATAAAATGTGAACAAGTAGAAAAAAGGGACCAGAAGCAAATTTTGCTTTTAATAGATAGCCATAATACATACACCAGAAATTAAAGCTTATCCAGAGAGGTCGATATTGTCGTGTAATCCTGCTATAATTTCCTGCTCACACAGCTGACAGTCTACAGCTGCTAGAATGATCGTTCTTTACAACTTTAAAAAACGCTACAATGAAGTAGTATCTTCTTGGCTATGTTCAAATCTTGGCAGTGTCATGAAACAAGCGAACACTGCAAAGCTCCTGGGTAATGCATAAACGAGGTCTGTTTGTACGGATATACCACTAAACGGTCCTAAGGCTACAGGCTTGGGATAATGTGGTAGAAATGTAGTCACAGAAGAGCACTTTTAGCTTCTACTGCACATATTTTCGAGCAGTCAGACCAAGAATCGTCTGATGGAACTAAAGAAACACCACTCATTGATCAGTGTGGACCTTCTACAGTGCCTCAAGAATATGGACCCGAAAATAATATTGAAACAGTTGCTGGAATTAACAGCCAACAAATAGTCTTAGTCGAACATATTACCTCCTGTCCCGTGTATCGCAACAGTTAGTTATCAAGCAAAATACCAAATGGCCTGAGCCAACAATGCAATTATCATCAAGTCCTTGTAGAAAGGAAACAGAAGCCAAAGAAAAGGCAAAGAAAAAGAAGAAACCTGTGCATCAAACTATAAAAAAGGGAAAAATAAACGAAACTTTAACAAGGATAAAAAGTTAAGGACAGAGAGAAATGGTTTCGTCAACTGTGTAAGGAAGATCAAGAAGAAGACGTGATTGAGTGTATGAAATATAAGAGTTGGCGTGGAAAGTAAAATTAAGAAATACTTCTGACATTTATGTTCAAAGCAAATGATTTTGGTTTTGACACACGTATGTAACGTAGCAGCGATGGTGAGGCACGTTAAAATCTTTGACCAGAGAGCCATTTATCGTGGTTAGTCTGCGCTTGACTGTGCGAGTGTTGCGAGCAGTACGCTAGTAGCAGTAGGCGAGTGCAGTTTGTCGGTAGCAGTAGCTCAGTTCAGTTGCGTGCAGTATGTCGGTAATAGCAGTCGAGTGGAGTTGTGTGAGTGAGGAGTCGGCGAGCGTCGACATGGCATTCTGGTCAAGAGGCTGAATTAGGTATATTGTTAATGTAGGTAATCATCAGATAATGTAAAGTTTATTTATTGTAATTAATTTCCAACAAGTGCCCCAATAATAATTTTGATTTCAAAGCAATTTTTACAAAAAAAAATTTATTTAATTGAACTAACGATTTCGTTCCACTTCCCTTAAAGAAAAGTTTCAGTTAAATTTAAAAAAAAAAACATATTATTTGCAATGCAGTTCCTCCAAGCCGTGGGCAACAATAAGAGCAGAAATTTGACAAGCAGTTTCAATGAGGTAAGAATTTAATTCTGATTGTTTTGCACAGGGCCAAAGACCGATATTTCGGTTTAATTGAATTATCATTATCACTGAGATTTTCTTATCACTGAATGGACTTTAATTTTTTGTGAAGAACTTATATTTGAGTCAGATTGCGATTCTCATTTCTATTGTCATTAAATTTAATTGCTAGGGAGGTTACGCTTGGCTCCCATTTCTATTTAATATTGACATTTAAAATTTCGGTGGGGAGGTTACACTTGGCGACCCTGCCAGGATCGTATTTCGTTGAGAGTCTTTTGAAAAACAGTCAGAGATCTGCTCTTATTTGCTTAGATATAATTAGGATTTGGCGCAACGCTTTTACTAATTTTGTGACTCTCTTTCTACAGGTCAACGGCAATTCGTTGCTCTGTTGTATTTGTGTGTTGCTTTTGCATTGTGCTTATTTCAGTTTTTGAACAATTGTGACTACTGTAAAAATGCCGCGAAAGACTGTGAATAGTGTATTGCGAGGTATTATGAATGAAATTACCGACTCAAACAACTTTACCGATAGGACATGTGACACGCAGTGTAATGATGACAATCCTGCGTTCACTAACAATCAGTGCATTACAACCACTAATGATGACTTTTTTCTTAATGATGAACAAACGAACTCAATTGTCTCGTCTGTTAATTTGACGACAATTGATGACGCGGGACGCTCTATTGTAATGAGCGCTGCCCAGCCTAACACAACCGGTTTATTAAATTTACGTGATGAACACACGAATTTGTCTAACGAAAATGAACAGGATGCACAAAGTAGGACGGATTTATTTAATTCCGAAATAGTGAATGAGAGTGTACATTTGACAGGGAAAGCTTTTTGTGAACCAGAGAATGACCAAATGGTCACACAAAACGTGACAATTGCATGTACTCCATCACAGAGTACTGAGAATGCAACAGCTACTTTAAGTCTGGATCAATTTATGACAATAATGCTACAGTTTAAGAGCGAACTTAGTGTAGATATCAAACAACTTATGAAAAAACAAGACGACTATTACAAACAGCAGAAGGAAATGATGAATAATTATTTCAAACAACTTAATGAAAGTGTCGACAACCATTACAAACAACTTAGCGAAACAATTAATGAAAGTTTCAAACTGACGAACGAAAAACAAGACAACCTTAACGAACGGAGCAGACAAGTTAGTGAACAGAATACAGCTGTTACTGTGCAATGCCAGGACATTAAAGAACAATTACGTGAGGATACTGAGGCTTGTGCTAAAAACAGTAATAAAGAAGTTGGCACTGTTGCACAAGAAGTAAGTAGCACACGTGTAGACACAACAGAATCACATAAAGACGAGATTAATGCAGTCACTGAACAATGTTCAGCAAACGCAACACAGATACACAAAATTAATGCAGTCACTGAAGAATGCCCTAAAAACGCAGTACAGATTCGCGACGAAATTAATTTAGAGCCACTGGAAGTTTCACACACTCTGAATACGGAAATTGTTAATAAAAGTGAACGATACAACAACCAAATTGACGAAAGTATTAAAGTAACAGAATTAACAATTATTTCAGTTACCAATACGTCACAGAACCCGCCACGTTGCGAGCATTTGTCAGAGTGACGCAGCGCGTATCATGTGAGCAATTTACAGAGACTACGAGACGTAAAATCCGAAAAGCCACGCGACTTAAAATCTGAAAAGCTATGCAACTTGAAATCCGAAATGACACAGACGAAATGACACAGACGAACAGATTCACACACAAACCTGAACGTGTTATCAAACTGAGTGACGAGAACGTAGATTTCGAGCAATTTGCATTTGTAAGAAAATCTAAGGAATTTAATAATGACAGAACACAGGTACACGCTTTGAGCTGTATACGACAATTTGTTTTTATGCTTTCACCGCTATTGCCTGTAATGCAGAAGCTAGCTTTGAACCAGATGCGACAATTTATTTTTGTATTTACAACAGCATTGCCTATAATGCAGAAATTTGAATTAGCACGAATACAACAATTTGCCTTTGGAATTTTACAGCCATTGCCTGCAACGCAAAAGTTAAAATTTATTTGCAGTGTGTAAATGACCTCAGGGGATTCATTACGCTTTAATGAATATGTGCCGTAGCGAGCATAGGGCCCCGAGCTGTAGTAGTGCTGTTTCATCTTTAGTTTTCTGCACTGCTGCCTTTTCTTCTACTATCCTTTATATCTATCAAAACAGCTCTTTAACTATTGCTCTATGTAGAATTAAGAAACGTTGTAAAGAAAACCCGATGTGACAAATTTTTACCGAATGTGACAATTTTATTAAGCACTCCCGTAATGACAACTACCGCCGTAACTTTAATAACAGATAAAATCGTAATCATCAGTATGTATAAAATTTTGAGCAATCGGAACCACATTTTTGTAACAATAGATGTTTTCCACCACAATAGCATGAAAGTCAACCGCTTAGCATACCTAACCAACAATGCAGTCTACAAGGTCAACCAAACTTTAATGTTCCGCCGCGTGCACGTATAGTCCCAGATCCAACAAATAGTAATGCACGGCAGCAAGGAAACAACTACGTATAGAAAACACAGTATTTGAATTCTTATCGCAATGCACCGTATAGAAATGACTATCATGACCAACGTAAAAATAATGAGCACAATTTTCAGCGTACATTTAATAACAGTCGATCTTTTCAGCAGCAAGAACATCAGCAACAACACATTATCATGAATGATCCAGACAACAGGTGTCATCGATAGCTTAATACGTTAGTAAGAAATAACAGAACAGTTCATATAGTGGATATGCCACAGCATCCTCCCGTAAATAACAGGACGTACGATAGAATTTAACCAGATACAGCACAGATTGCATATTACAGTGACGCAAACATTACTTTTGATACGCAGTATTTTGCTCACGAGAATGTTATTTGAAACATGCTCTGTTGAATGCACCACTTTTATCGCACCCAGATCTTACAAGAAATTTTTCCATTGCCACTGACAGTTCGAACACCGCTTTGGGCGTGCATGTTTTCCAGGAAATTGAAGACGATGGTTCAATAGAAATCAAAAACATCGCATTTGCAAGCCGCACCTGCTGAACGAAATTATTCTGTTACAGAACTTGAAACATTATGTGTTGTATGGGCTTTTACGAGATTTAGGCACTTTCTTTATGGGAGACATACCACCGTTTACACCGACCACACAGCGATACAATTTTTACTTTCGGCCAAATTCACTCACGACAGATTAAGCAGATGGAAACTTTATTTACAGGAATTTAATTTTACGATAGTTCACATTGCCGGCACACAAAATGTTATAGCAGACGCACTATCGCGTTCTCTCGGCAACAATCAGCAAGACGTAGCAACCAACTTCTGCAAAACAAATTTCAGTGTCATGTACATTCAGCAAGTTGCATTTGAAAACTTTATTTCATCGTCATTACAGGACATAGCACAATAACAAAACAAAGACAATGTGTGGAAAGAAATTAGACACTTTGGCAAGATAAGAATAATGTTACGATTAGAAACCATTACACTGTACGCAATGACATTCTGTTTCGCCGCTCTCATCCTGACAGCAACAATTGGTTGTTATGCATTCCTGACGAACTGGTTAACATATTAATCTGGTACACTCATTTAAGTTACGCACATTACGGAGCAAGAAAATGTTTTCTTATACTGAGACAGAACTGTTATTTTACTAACATGGAGAAACGTATACGACGAGTTTTAGCGTCTTGTAAAATTTGCCAGAAAGCTAAATCAGACAAAACTTCACATTTTCCTCCTTTATATCCCATTGTACCTGTTAAATTAAGACATATGGCCGCTGTAGATATTTTTGGTCCGATTCCGAGAACTAACAGAGGTTTTTGCTACATCTTTGTCGCTGTTGAGCTCACTTCAAAATTTGTTACTTTCACTCCATTACGCAAAGCTACTGCTAAAACTGTTTCGAAAGCATTTGTAAAACATTTTCTATTTCATGTAGGGCATGTGATGAAAGTAATTTCTGACAATGGATCTCAATTTCGTTCTAGCATATGGACACGCATGTTACGAGCTAGAAACATTTCTCCGATCTATATATCCAAGTACCATGCTTCTTCGAACCCCTGTGAACGGTTAATGAAAGAAATTGGTAAACTGTGTAGAATATACTGCCACAAAAGACATATTGATTGGGATACACACATACTCTCATTCCAAGATGTAATTAATTCCATTCCAAATGAATCCACTATGCTATCTCCGTCTGTTATACTGAAAAATGTTGAACCACCAAACAAAATTAAAGAATTAGTAAACTTCCCTAAATGTCGTCGCCTACGACACCATGAAATAATTGACATTGCGCTGAACAACATCAAACGTGCCGCAGAGCGCCGGAGAAGACAGCAAACACAGGTTTGTACACGCCGCGACTTTCACGTTGGATAGAAGATATTAGTGCGTACACACTATTTATCCAGCAAATTAAAAGGTAAGTGCAGTAAATTTGAACTTTTATACGCAGGTCCATATAGGATTCGCAGCATCCCTCACCCCAATGCTGTACACGTCGAAACTTTGAGAACCAGAAAATCGAAAGGCAACCACCATTGGTCAAATATTAAACCCTTTATTGAATGAAGACACTGTATGATTCAACACACTATGATGCCATTTACTAATGCAATTGTATTCGCCTGACTAATTACTGATGATTATCGTATTTTTTCTTGGCAAGTGCCCAGCAAGGTAAGGTTAGCAGGTCACTTTTCTTGTCGTTACACATCAGACCGTGCACATTTTCCACTTTTTTTGTGTATATGATTGCACTCCAGTTTTGTTTGTATGCACTGTGAAATAGTTAAGATATAACACACACCAGTTGACTTTGACATTTTTTTTTTGCCCTATGACATCTCAAGATCGTGACTGTTTTACATTTTTTTTTTTTGCTGCTGCATTGTGATATTCTATGTACATTTTTGCATCTGAACACTGTCAATGTCTTTGACATATTACGTTTTCTGTCATGTTATGCTGTATGGTTAATTATGTCACCATAAACCAGTCATTATCTAGTGGGTATATGATTTAAATGGAAGACATTAATCTTTGTTCATCAATTTCAGAAAGAAATGATGCGTGTAAGAAATAAATTCAACAGAAATGGGAATTTCACATACGGAATAAACGAAAGAAGATGCAATAACTTTATGAGGAAGAGTAAATGGATCAGGATTAACAAGCATTAACAAGAATATACTGTACTCATCGTAGAATAGCAGTCTTAACTAATTTTTTCTTTCAGAATACAAGGTGATTGATGCAGGCTGTCAGACAGAACTACACATCTTAGTTTTAGTGATGAAATATGCTAGAGATAAGGAATAATTGTATAATGAGTAATGAAGTGATTTTTTTGCAGATGATAATGAATGCTGATGAATAATGATGAAGGATATGGTATTATGAATAATGAAGTTTTTCTTTACAGGTGATGATAATAATGAAGTTATGATAATATGGATAATGAATAATAAAGTTTTTTCTTTGCAGATGAGGATAATGTTGAAGTTATGTATTTATGCTATGTAGTTATTTAAGTATTTGTTGCAGTTTGCTTTGACAGCAGGCGTTATATTTCATAGTAGGATGACGGAAAGTTTTGGAAAGGACAGCTATGGAACACATTTTTATACACATTTCACTACCTGTTAATTCGAAGTTCACTACTTTTCAGCATAGTGTGCGTTTCTTCTTTCAGGTCAATAATCCATTTTGTATTTCTTTTCAGGAGAAGCTTTTCATGATACTTACTAAACCTGTTACTTATTATACCTGTTCTAGTACTTGCATTTTTATTTTTTACCCATTTGCGTTTATCACTTATAAATGTGATCACATATACTGCCTTGTTACATAATCTTGCTACAGCTGACTCATGACGAATGACGTTACCTATCCTCATTTGCAGCAATAGGTCAAAAGCCAATAGTGTTATGCCTCAGCAATTAATTATCGATCCCAACACAATGCATTGCTAACAAAAAAAATGTATTACCAGTCCCAAATAGTGATACCAGTTTGAGAAAATTCTGAGTAATGCTGAACAGCAATGAATAA
Organism: Schistocerca serialis cubense; assembly: GCF_023864345.2. Classification (NCBI taxonomy): domain Eukaryota; kingdom Metazoa; phylum Arthropoda; class Insecta; order Orthoptera; family Acrididae; genus Schistocerca; species Schistocerca serialis. Next base: position 44,601,246 of record NC_064641.1, read on the forward strand.
TATGTCACTTGGAAAATTATTAATTAATTATGCTATACTTTATAATTGGGAAAGAATGTGATTGTTTAATAATGCTTTGTAATTAGAAGAAGGCTAATGATTCTTAATTATTACTATTGGAATGACAAATGATTAATTAATTATGCTATGCTTTATAATTGGAAAGGAATGTGATTGTTTCATAATGCTTTGTAATTATGAGAAGGCTAATGATTCTTACTATATATTGAAATGACAAATGATTAACTATGCTTTATAATTGGAAATGAATGTGATTGTTTAATAATGCTTTGTAATTAAGAAAAAGCTAATGATTATTACTATATTGAAATGACAAATGATGCTATGCTTTGTAATTATAAGAAGGCTAATGATTCTTAATTATGCTTTGTAACTGGAAAAGAATATAATTCTTATTATATTGAAATGACAAATGATGCTATGCTTTGTAATTAGAAGAAGGCTAATGATTCTTAATTATGCTTTGTAACTGGAAAAGAATATAATTCTTATTATATTGAAATGACAAATGATGCTATGCTTTGTAGTTAGAAGAAGGCTAATGATTATTAATTATGCTTTGTAACTGGAAAAGAATGCGACTGTTTAATAATGCTTTGTAATTAGGAGAAGGCTAATGATTCTTTCTATATTGGAATGACAAATGATTAATTAACTATGCTATACTTTGTAACTGGAAAAGAATGTGATTATTTAATAATGCTTTGTAACTAGGAAAAGAAGGTTACTGATTCTATGTAAAACAATTCATGAACATTTTTCTGTAATACTACATACTTGGTACAGAAATGTTCAATAACTGGGCTATGAATGCCGCAAACTACTTAATGTCCTTCACCTTATGAGCTAACTACCCTGAATTACTGCAGTGTCCATTTGTCCTGTCTATCCTAGTGATCATGGAGCACTATCTTTGGTTTTGCACTAATTCTACGTTGGTGTGCCTTGTAAGAGCGTGGTGTTGACACGACATGCTGTCCACCACCGTGAGCGATGAAGACGTTATTATGGTCCCACTGTTTGGTGTACCTAATGTACTGCCAAAATGAAAACATGGAATATTACTACGACAGTTCAGTGTCTTGGCTACGCTGATAAATTCTGATGGGAAAAGAACTTCAAGTTGTGTCACTTGGTGTTGTACTTCTGTGGAAAGATATGGACTTTCAGAACAGCTGTGTGCAATCTAAAGTGCTACAACCATGATGCAATCCTTCCCTTTCCTATCCTAATTCTTGTCACATAGTGAAAATCATTTTTGCTAACATCATTTATGTTCATGGCTATACATTTTTTTAGATTTGCTGAACTCCAGTGCGAGTACACTTATGTCACTTGTCGATATGATTTTTTTTGCCATTATGTTTATTTATTGCGAAAATGCCTAAGACATTTTTTTGATTTGTTCTGAAGTACAGTATAGGTGCACTCTTGTCTTTTATATTGTATATACATTTTTATTTTGATGATATGTTCTGAACTACAGTGCATGTGCACTTCTGTTAGGTGTTAATATGTTTTCTACTGAACTTCAGTGCCTGTGCACTTTTCTCATTTTCAATATGATTTGTACTCATTCTGTATGTTCAATACTTCAGTGCGTATGCACTTATGTCATTTGTTACTCATTGTATATACATTTCATCATTTACTGATATGTTCTTAACTGCAGTGCATGTGCACTCATGTCACTTGTCAACATGATTTTTTTGCCATTCTGTTTATGCTAAAGAATTTTTTCAGTGCCTGTGCACTTTATCTGTCAAATAATTATTATATACATTTTTCTGATTTGCTACTATGTTTTGTACTCACATTTTGTCTTTGTCTGATATATTTTGTACTCGGTGCGTGTGCACCACATTTAATTTATGTACTAAATTTGAATATTCTGTAAATTGTAAAAATTTCTTGCGATGGCAAGTCCAAATGACTCACCATCGCTGCCAAATTTTTGCCCCCCCAGTGGAGGGTTATGAAACACGTATGTAACGTAGCAGCGATGGTGAGGCACGTTAAAATCTTTGACCAGAGAGCCATTTATCGTGGTTAGTCTGCGCTTGACCGCGCGAGTGTTGCGAGCAGTACGCTAGTAGCAGTAGGCGAGTGCAGTCTGTCGGTAGCCGTAGCTCAGTTCAGTTGCGTGCAGTATGTCGGTAATAGCAGTCGAGTGGAGTTGTGTGAGTGAGGAGTCGGCGAGCGTCGACATGGCATTCTGGTCAAGAGGCTGAATGAGGTATATTGTTAATGTAGGTAATCATCAGATAATGTAAAGTTTATTTATTGTAATTAATTTCCAACAAGTGCCCCAATAATAATTTTGATTTCAAAGCAATTTTTACAAAAAAAAATTTATTTAATTGAACTAACGATTTCGTTCCACTTCCCTTAAAGAAAAGTTTCAGTTAAATTTAAAAAAAAAACATATTATTTGCAATGCAGTTCCTCCAAGCCATGGGCAACAATAAGAGCAGAAATTTGACAAGCAGTTTCAATGAGGTAAGAATTTAATTCTGATTGTTTTGCACAGGGCCAAAGACCGATATTTCGGTTTAATTGAATTATCATTATCACTGAGATTTTCTTATCACTGAATGGACTTTAATTTTTTGTGAAGAACTTATATTTGAGTCAGATTGCGATTCTCATTTTTATTGTCATTAAATTTAATTGCTAGGGAGGTTACGCTTGGCTCCCATTTCTATTTAATATTGACATTAAAAATTTCGGTGGGGAGGTTACAGGTTTGCCAACTTAAGTTATTTAATTTGTTGAGAATTTATATTTTGTTTCCTACGCGCAATTTCATTACGTGCAACGACAGAAGCACTGTTACGCTTATAGTTTGAATTTGTTATTGTGGCGTTATGTTACATTATTCCATAGATTTATTACGTCGTCTCTTATTTTTTTCATCCTAAGCACGGTTTTGTCTATTGGGGGTATGGGTTAGGAAAGCAGGCGCCTTGGTCGTACCGAAGATACAGATTAAAAAACGGTTGAAAACGCATTTTGAGAAAATATTTTTGTATTGGTGTGAAGCTGGTTGATAGGTTCAACAAATAAATAATCACTATAAGCAAAATGAATTGTGTTGTTTAAATTACCCTACTAAATACAGTAATTCTCCCTTATAGAGTACGACTTGAGCTACCTTACCCTACTTCGGCTGTCCTTCTTCAGTTTAGGGAAAAAGGACCGAACAAGAAACCGTATAACATTTCACGACAAATACAAGCAACAGCTAAATCAGTGAAACATTTCATGCAAATTATTGCGTGCACAAAGCCATAAAATCTGTGTTGGTTGTTCCCATAAATTCAGAGCTGCATCGTAAAAACAAGAAAGCAGATCCACAAAAGGAGTGATCAAAATCGCCTCTAGACATGCACTCGGCTGCCTTCCGTGCCGGAACACATTTTGCATTTGTCAATAAAGACAACCCGGTTCCATACCGTAGCAGACATTTTCTTGTTTCACGATTTCGCTGTGGAGACATATTATTCAGTGAACGCTTTGAGCGTTCATCTACAGTTGCACGACACCGCCATGTCTCTAGTACACTGGTCTGGCCGAATATCACTATTACTGTACGTGAGGCAGTGATAACTTTCTGTTATTAGGTGTACATATACAGTTTCATATGGAGGGCTTCGAGTTACTCCAACGAGAAAACGCGTCATCTTCTGTATTTCTCAATTACTTGCCAACAGCGCTTGTGTGATACGACGGGGGAGGGGGGGAGCATCCATGTGTAACGACATTTCAGTATACAGAATGTAGAGACCAACAGTAGGTACGGACACCGAGTAGACTGCAATCCAAAAACAGAAGCCACTACTTCTACAAGGTTCTATTAGGATCATTTCGTAGACGGGAAGTTTTGGTGGATCAATAAGGACCGACAGCTACAGTCACGCATAGAGCGACATGACCAATGGTCTAATAATTAGGCTCATATGAAGGAGAAGACAATTCATATCCCCATCTAGACCATTGATTTTCCTAACTTAAAGAAAATTCTTGGACACTTCCTTCGAAACGGAGGATTTTCTTTCTCATCATTCGTTAGATAGAGGCTGTGCTGCTGTTTCTACTAATGTTGACATAGGGATTAAATGAAGGTATTTGAATAGTCATTAACTTCGTAGTTAAGGAGTTTTTAGGCACCTTCTTTCTGAATTACCTAAGGTTGATTACATTTATTAATTACCCGATTATAGTTGGAGTCACGAACGATGGCAGTTAGACCTGTTCTGCGCACCTACGTCACGCATTCTATTACAACCAATGAGCATTCACTAGTGTTCTGAGAGGTTTTCTGCGAATGGCGTAACCAATGTAAGCGTCAGTGTGATTGTGAGCAGTTATTTAGTGAACTTTTATTTGTTTATTGCAAATTGTCAAGACTGATAGTGATAAAAAGCGCAAATTCTACACAAGCAAGGGAGACACATAATGTGCTGGGCACACGGATTCGTCAAACTCAAAATAGGTATACGCACGTCCCATAAACTGCCGCTTGGAACCTGCAACGGTGTACACTACTGGCCATTAAAATTGCTACACCACGAAGATGACGTGCTACAGACGCGAAATTTAACCGACAGGAACAAGATGCTGCGATATGCAAATGAGTAGCTTTTCACAGCATTCACACAAGGTTGGCGCCGGTGGCGACACCTACAACGTGCTGACATGAGGAAAGTTTCCAACCGATTTCTCATACACAAATAGCAGTTGACCGGCGTTTCCTGGTGAAACGTTGTTGTGATGCCTCGTGTAAGGAGGAGAAATGCGTACCATCACGTTTCCGACTTTGATAAAGATCGAATTATAGCCTATCGAGATTGCCGTTTATCGTATAGCGACATTGCTGCTCGCGTTGGTCGAGATCCAATAACTGTTAGCAGAATATGGAATCGGTGGGTTCAGGAGCATAGTACGGAACGTCGTGCTGGCTCCCAACGGCCTCGTATCACTAGCAATCGAGATGACAGGCATCTTAGACTGATGACCATAGGTGTTAAGTCCTATAGTGCTCAGAGCCATTTGAACAGGCATCTTATCCGCATGGCTGTAACGAATCGTGCAGCCACGTCTCGATCCCTGAGTCAACAGATGGGGACGTTTGCAAGTCAACAACCATCTGCACGAACATTTCGACGACGTTTTCAGCAGCATGGACTATCAGTTCGGAGACCATGGCTGCGGTTACCCTTGACGCTGCATCACAGACAGGAGCGCCTGCGATGGTGTACTCAACGACGAACCTGGGTGCACGAATGGCAAAACGTGATTTTTTCGGATGAATCTAGGTTCTGTTTACAGCACCGTGATGGTCGCATTCGTGTTTAGCGACATCGTGGTGAACGCACATTGGAAGCGTGTAATCGTCATCGCCATAATGGCGTGTCACCCGGCGTGATAGTATGGGGTGCCATTTGTTACACGTCTCGGTCACCTGTTGTTCGCATTGACGGAACTTTTAGCAGTGGACGTTACATTTCAGATGTGTTAAGACCCATGTCTCTACCCTTCATTCGATCCGTGCGGAACTATACATTTCAGTAGAATAGTACAGGACCGCATGTTGCAGGTCCTGTGCGGGCCTTTCTGGATACAGAAAATGTTCGACTGCTGCCCTGGCCAGCACATTCTCCAGATCTCTCACCAATTGAAACCGTCTGGTCAATGATGGCCGAGCAACTGGCTCGTCACAATACGCCAGTCACTACTGTTGATGAACTGTGGTATCGTGTTGAAGCTGCATGGGCAGCTGTACCTGTACACGCCGTCCAAGCTCTGTTTGACTCAATGCCCAGGCGTAACAAGGCCGTTATTATGGCCAGAGGTGGTTGTTCTGGGTACTGATTTCTCGGGATCTATGCACCCGAACTGCGTGAAAATGTAATCACATGTCGGTTCTAGTACAATATATTTGCCCAATGAATACCCGTTTATCATCTGCATATCTTTTTGTTGTAGCAATTTTAATGGCCGGTAGTGTATTTCCCGTCCGTGTCTCGACAAGCGCGAACCGCCATCGTTCATGGATCGGACAATAGTGTACTTCGCTGCAGCATTTACAATTTGTTATAAAGTAAAGCGATTACGTATGGCAGCTGTGGAAATGTATATGGAGAACATTACAGTCATTTGATTTTAGCAGCTGATTAAATTTTGCCCCTGACTATTTCATTTCAGTTACCCTTTACAAATCACAATTACAAAACTTTTAATATCTTTCCGTAACTACAATGAAAGTACCAAAACAGTAGTGGATGCATCATATTAAATAAACTTTCAATCTAGTTTGCGCTGGGTATAACAGAATGCCGGAGAAATACCGGCACGGAGGTACGGGAGTAGCAGAGTTTGCCGGCGATTCGTAGAAACCACCCGAGGCGACGTCGCCAGTTCCGACAACAGCAGCTCATGCTATTGTGTCCACTAGCAAGCAAGTGGGGCCTGCAGATGTCTCCCATAAGCCGTCGGAAAAGTCCATGAGCCCGAACTAAAACTCGCTCGTGTGTGGCACGTTACTAATAAGGGGAGGCCGCCAATTGTGAAATTCAGATTCGATTCATACTGCGCATAATGAAAGCTCATGGCCAGAGATGTAATGTGGCAAAGCACCAAGATGCACTTCTCAGCCGTTGTCGAGAAAATCGACAGTTGAAAGAAACCGTTGTGGTGAAATACTCTCTACCATTACTGCCTTTCTACAGCGTCGTGGCGCAGCGGTAAGCGCTCGGGTTCGTAATCCGAAGGTCGCCGGATCGAATCTCGCGCCATGCAACTTTTTTAATATTAGTTTTTTGTAATTCAAATATATATATATATATATATATATATATATATATATATATATATATATATATATATATATATATATATATAAATTATTAATGAATAATGAATTGCTTATGCATGTTGGTGAAGGCGGATCGCTTTCCAATTGTACCGCCTCCATTTTTCCGTTTTTTTCACAGGGTGTAACAAAGCTCTCCCGTCCGCACTGATTTTCGACGATGTTATAAGTTGCGCTAGGGACCGCATCTACCTTCTTTCGAAGTTAGCAGGCAACTACGCTGTTATGCGGTGGCTCGTTTCGGCCCATTCAACATCTGTCCTTCAAGTGTAACGAGCGAGTAACGGAGTTTATATTTCATACCTGCCACAGCAAATTTGTGTTCGTGGAGTCTCTATTCTAATTCTAACGTTTGACTTACGCTATACGTATTCGTTTCGGAATATCGTTTCTACGTCTTCCGTTAACTATACGTGGTTAACATTATGAAGACAATTAATAACATTTGTGAAATACAACTTTGTTTGCGGAAAACATAATGATGTTCGAAGTCGCCAGTTTTTCCACGACAAACGACTTTCAACAACTTATTATATGCATAATTGTTGCATTACAAAAAAAAAAAAAATAAATAAAAGGTCACATAGCGCGAGATTCGATCCGGCGACCTTCGATTACGAACCCCAGCGCTTACCGCTGCGCCACGACGCTGTACAAAAGTAGTAATGGTAGAGAGTATTTCACCGCAACGGTTTCTTTCAACTGTCGATTTTCTCGACAACGGCTGAGAAGTGCATCTTGGTGCTTTGCCACATTACACCTCTGGCCATGAGCTTTCATTATGCGCAGTATGAATCGAATCTGAATTTCACAATTGGCGGCCTCCCCCTGTAAGAAGAAAACAATATCAGAGGCAGTCCTGCCATTACCAGTCACAGGTACTGTATTTACGAATACAGACCATTTGCTGTAACTTAAAAAATATATTGCCTTTTGCTGCTTCTAAGAGCGTCGGCGAAATTCAGAAGTATTTTAATACGAGAGATTTGTGCTCATCAGCTTCTACGACTAGCTAATTTCGTCGTTAAACTGTTTACGAGTACTATTCTGTGGCTTGAAACAATCTTTAAATGTTGCCATCGTGTTTTCGGAGATTATTTGATTAAAATTGCGATTTCACTGAAGAAATATTATCAACGCAAATTTATGTCACGATAATATGAGGGGCGTTCAACAGCTAACGCAACACATTTTTTCTTCGGCCAATTTCGGTTGAAAAAATGCAGAATTTGTTATGCGACATCGTGAAATATTCCCGCTTCAGCCTCTATAGTTTCGTGACGTTCCGACAGGTCGCCGCCCTATATGTAGCCTTCAAAATGGTCTCGGTAATGGGTGTTCGTTGGAAGCAGAGGGTTGTCAGTGTTTTGTAATAGCTACGTAGTGCACGAGACTGGTGCAATGTAACCCAAATATGGTTTTATTCATGAAGCACTCAACTCGAATAGAAAGCAGATTCCCTTGGATCCCCATGTAATACGGTTCAGTACTAGGCGGCCTGCAGCGGCTGAATCGTCCTAATACAGTTGACAGCCGATTCAGATACGCAGGCGCGCCGACACTACCCTCGGCGCACACGCACCTGTCGCAGGGTGTAACCAACACCGACTCAAAGGAAGGCCTCGGCGCTGTTGGTGACGCCACGTCAGCCAGACACGGCGAACGCCAGGTCTGTTGCGGGCATACTCATAATGGTGGTGTCTCCCTCTCTGACACAGGAAAACGTGAAACTATTGGCGGTAGTTGACCAACACACATTTTTCTGAGAGATTTCTGCAAACAATTAATTGTGCAATTCATTACACTTCTTAACAAATAGTGTACTCCTGAACTTAAATTTCCACCTGTTTTAAGGATTGACATACAAAAACAACTTCATGGTCCAGCAGCAACAGAATTCGTCCTTTTTTACCTTATTTGTAAATCTGAGGAAGTTACGTTTGTACTAGGTTGCTTTTACAAGAAACTGTGAACATATTGGTGCTCTTCTTTACGTATCTTGGTTGACTTTGGGGTGAGGAGCACTGAATATTATTGGAATATCTTGGGATTGTACACGTTAGGGGAGGGGGTGGGGGACAGAAGAAGAGGCAAAAGAGAGATACTTGTTTTAACAAATAAAATTTTTTTTATCTTATAAAGTTTCTCCTTTCACTTGCAAGAGGGGAATATTTATCTTTTCTAATGTGCATGTTTAAAAAAGTTTAAGCTCAGCAGTGGTTTCGATGTATGAAGCTATTTTGTTTCCTGTTTAGAATTAGTTACGTTGAAAACGACTGCAATCTACTGACTGGCAACAGTTGGACATTTACACATGTAAATTAGTTCACATTTCCAGTGACGATGTCAAACGAAAATAAATAAATAAATAAAAGAAACGAGTTCAGTGTAAGGGGGTTGGGGTAAGTTTCGATAGCAAAATGGATCAAGTAAATATAATTACTTGAATGTAAAACTTCCGAAGCTTGCAATGGGGCAGAGCATCTTCTCATATTGATCTACGTTTGTTTCGACAGGATTCAGTAATACAGAACTATGATCTTCATTTGTAGGTTTACGATAGTAAGAAAACCTTTCATCTAAGTAAAACTGCAGAATCCAAAACAATACCAAACATTTTGTCCGAAAATAAGAGATTTATAGTGATAAGCACGCCCAGGTGTTTCTGACTGCAACAGACCTGGCGTTCGCCGTGCCTAGCTGACGTGACGTCACCAACAAGCGCCGAGGCCTTCCTTTGAGTCGGTGTTGGTATAACACGTCCCTCCCCCGTCATCCGAAGTGAACGCCCAGGCGACGGACAAGAGGCCGGCAGCCTGACTACAGACACATCCATCGGGTCCGGTGCGGCGGCATTAGGTGCTGGGGGGAAGGGGGGGGGGGCGAAGAGGTGGGGAGTGTTACGGGGGACGATGTGTCGGGCGGGTACCTGAGCACAAACATAGGTCCGGGACGCTTGGGTACCTGGCCTCGCCTGAGATGGTGAGGAGACGGTGCAGCTCCCGATGGCAGCATAGGAGAAAAGGGTGCCATTGCCACCTCGACGTCGTCATCAGTAGCAACGGCTGATGTGATGATATAGGGGGGGGGGGGGGGGGGGTCCGGTAAGGCAGCTCGATCGGAACAGAAAGTTGCAGCAACAGACCCGAGGCCGGAGATGGACTACCACCCGGCGCAGGGTAGCTGGACCCCAGGGCGCCGCACTTGGAGGAGGCAGCCAATGGGACGGGGGCGCCTCCACAAAAGGCGATGAGTGCTCAAGATGGAGGGCAGCGGAGGCTACGGCGATGGGGGCTGCTCCCGCGAACCGGGCGACTAGCAGGCCGCCACTGAGCAAGGTGGTGCGCAACCAGACCAACACAGACGGCGTCCCCCGGTATCTACCTTGGCTGGCGACCAAACGGTCACTCCCACACCAGCGATACAGGCTCGAAGCGGCAGACGAAACCGACCGCCGCAGGTGCTGCGCAGGCCGCAGGTGGAGTGGCATGTGTGGTTGCTGACCACGAAGCAACTCAGCCGGGCTCTGCTCCCACATAGGCGTGATGTGATAGGTGCTCAGAACGCGCAGAGGGCGTCGTCCGGTGAAGAATCCACAACAAACTTTTTCATTTGAGACTTGAACGTACGTACAAATCATTCCAAAAAAAAAAAAAAAAAAAAAAAAAAAAAAAAAAAAAAAAAACAAATGGCTCTAAGCACTATGGCACTTAACATCTGAGGTCATCAGTCCCCTAGAACTTAGAACTCCTTAAATCTAACTAACCTAAGGACATCACACACATCCATGCCCGAGGCAGGATTCGAACCTGCGACCGTAGCGGTCACGCGGTTCCGGACTGTAGCACCTAGAACCGCTCGGCCACTCCGGCCCGCAAGTCATTCAAATGGTTGAAATGGCTCTGAGCACTATGGGACTTAACAGCTGTGGTCATCAGTCCCCTAGAACTTAGAACGACTTAAACCTAACTAACCTAAGGACATCACACACATCCATGCCCGAGGCAGGATTCGAAACTGCGACGGTAGCAGTTGCGCGGTTCCGGACTGCGCGCCTAGAACCGCGAGACCACCGCGGCCGGCCAGCAAGTCATTCCACCTCGCCATTTGATTGAGAGTGGAATGGCAGAGACGTAACGTGAAGAATGCCGTGACGGGAACAAAACGATTGAAAGGTCACCGTTATCGGATGCTAAAGCACAAGGCAACCACTGAATAGAAAAATTCACTTTGCCGTCCGCACGTCGCGAATTTATTCGCTTGGCGCCGGCAGCGCTAATCTACATCTACATTTATACTCCGCAAGCCACCCAACGGTGTGTGGCGGTAGGCACTTTGCGTGCCACTCTCATTACCCTCCCCCCCCCCCCCCCCCTTTCCTGTTCCAGTCGCGTATGGTTCGCGGGAAGAACTACTGCCGGAAAGCCTCCGTGCGCGCTCGAATCTCTCTAATTTTACATTCATGATCTCCTCTGGAGGTATAATTAGGGGGAAGCAATATAGAACTTAGAACGACTTAAACCTAACTAACCTAAGGACATCACACACATCCATGCCCGAGGCAGGATTCGAACCTGCGACCGTAGCAGTCGCGCGGTTCCGGACTGCGCGCCTAGAACCGAGCGACCACCGCGGCCGGCCGGCAAGTCATTCCACCTCGCCATTTGATTGAGAGTGGAATGGCAGAGACGTAACGTGAAGAATGCCGTGACGGGAACAAAACGATTGAAAGGTCACCGTTATCGGATGCTAAAGCACAAGGCAACCACTGAATGGAAAAATTCACTTTGCCGTCCGCACGCCGCGAATTTATTCGGTTGGCGCCGGCAGCGCTAATCTACATCTACATTTATACTCCGCAAGCCACCCAACGGTGTGTGGCGGTAGGCACTTTGCGTGCCACTCTCATTACCCTCCCCCCACCCCATCCCCTTTTCTGTTCCAGTCGCGTATGGTTCGCGGGAAGAACTACTGCCGGAAAGCCTCCGTGCGCGCTCGAATCTCTCTAATTTTACATTCATGATCTCCTCTGGAGGTATAATTAGGGGGAAGCAATATATTCGATACCTCATCTAGAAACGCACCCTCTCGAAACCTGGGCAGCAAACTACACCACAATGCAGAGCGCCTCTCTTGCAGAGTCTGCCACTTGAGTTTGCTAAACATCTCCGTAGCACTATCACGCTTACCAAATAACCCTGTGACGAAACGCCCCGCTCTTCTTTGGATCTTCTCTATCTCCTCTGTCAACTCGACCTGGTACGGATCCCACACTGATGAGCAATACTCAAGTATAGGTCGAACGAGTGTTTTGTAAGCCACCTCCTTTGTTGATGGACTACATTTTCTAAGGACTCTCCCAATGAATCTCAACCTGGCATCCACCTTGCCAACAATTAATCTTATATGATCATTCCACTTCAACTCGTTCCGTACGCATACTCCCAGATATTTTACAGAAGTAACTGCTACCATTGTTTGTTGTACTATCATATAATCATACAATAAAGGATCCTTCTTTCTATGTACTCGCAATACATCACATTTGTCTAGTTAAGGGTCAGAAATTCGGATTACTTAGCTTGTCGCCGGCCGCTTGTCAGCTTTCCGCGCTGTAATTTTTCTGGAAATCCTCTATTTTGCCGTATCGTTCCACAAGCTCGAATTTACTTTTCAAGTAACTTCTCTGCAAGTTCTACACTGTTATAATAATTGTCCGTGCAGAGGAGAGGCCACTTTTCGTCAGAAGGTGTCAATAGTTCCATCATTATTTTTGCTAAATGTTGTCCAGCGCCAGATTACATCTTGAATGAGGAAATGTATCCCGTGCTCGAATCACACAGCATCCGAATCAGTATGCCATATTTTGTAGTTTTTGACGGATTCTAAACTTTAAAAGTTAACTGTCCACGCCACGGTATCATTCCTTCATCAGTTGAGATGTTTTGACTTCAATTCAACGTTTCTTGAAACCTTTTGGAGAAATAATCATTTACGAATTGCACTTTGAAAAGCCGGTCGGCATTATACGTTTATTATTGCTGTCGGAAAAATGTAAAAACGATAATATTTGTCTGAATCTGTTGCGGAACATCGTTTTGCGAAATATCGGTGTGTCTATCAACGGGTTAGTTGACCAATAATCATCGATCCTTGCTTTGTTTGCAATTCCCATAAGGATAGCAAGCCCAAACCATTTTCTAAGTTCGGGTCCCGTAACGTCGAGAAATTTGGCATTTTTTAAATCCAGTTTCCTTCTGTTGCAATTTCGACTGTAATACTTGTTGGTTTCGTTGCTAATATGTTCAAATAGATCCTTCCCCAATATATAATTCTACGACATCCACGACGCTCTGGGTATCTTTGGGAAATATGAGTGAACAAGTAGATCCTTAAAATTTATTGTTGGTCCTCAGTAAATCATAGTCTGGCTTCTTCGCCTGATTCATCCGAATCAGTTAGCAGCCGTAGCGTTCGCCGAATTTTTCTTGGACGTATTTCACCATCTTCCGACGACTCTACACCACTTTCATTATTTTGATGTCCAATGTCTTCTTCCCAATCGGCCAAGTCGTCAAGAATGTCAGACAATATGTAGATAATCGTATCATCTCTTCCGTCTTCCATGATGAAAGTGCACAAGTACTTATAAAAACAAAAAAAAACTTGTTGAAGTGTGTAACTTACTGTTACCTAAATAAAACACTAACAGAATGTAAAAGATACTAAAGTGCTGTCGCCGGCCACTGAGCGATACTATGCTCACGACACCACTGTGGTGTCGCCGGCCACTGAGCGATGCTATGCTCACGACACCACTGTGGTGTCGCCGGCCACTGAGCGATGCTATGCTCACGACACCACTGTGGTGTCGCCGGCCACTGAGCGATACTACGCTCACGACACCACTGTGGTGTCGCCGGCCGCTGGGCGATGCTATGCTCACGACACCACTGTGGTGTCGCCGGCCTCTGAGCGATACATTTAACCTTACAGTAAAGCTTCATGCCCTCAGGAAAAATTACGGCTGTAGTTTCCCCCTGCTTTCAGCCGTTCGCAGTACCAGCACAGCAAGGCCAGATCAGTCAATCATCCAGACTGTTGCCCCTGCAACTACTGAAAAGGCTGCTGCCCCTCTTCAGGAACCACACGTTTGTCTGGCCTCTCATCAGATACCCCTCCGTTGTGGTTGCACCTACGATACGGCTATCTGTATCGCTGAGGCATGCAAGCCTCCCCCACCAACGGCAAGGTCCTTGGTTCACGGGGGAAGGCATGCTACTTTGTCAGATAAGAAAGTGTCAGTAACAAAAAAAAACGCAATCCTCCCCCACCAACGGCAAGGTCCTTGGTTCAAGGGGAGAGGCATGCTACTTTGTGAGATAAGAGTGTCAATAACAAATAAAAACGTGCACTTTTTTTTTGCGATATGTTACAATACAGCATCACCGGTCTATTGCGGTCTAACTGTGTTGGTGAGGCAGTAAATTTCCGCAGGGCAGTGACTGCGTCACTGCAATTTACTTTGGAGGTGTGGCAGTGGGACTTGTAGTCCCGTACCACCCTCTGACGGTGACAGTACTACATAAGTCAGGCAGAAAAATTTAGCCTAACATGGGCAGGTATGATTGAAAAGTATTGGACATAGAATGGGGGATAGTCCCGCCAAAGGATGCGTCCGTGGTGGGCGTGCCAGACCTATCGTTAGCCATGGTCGGAATCCGTTTCTTCTAGGATGGTTAGGGGAACCGGATGTCGATGCCAGCGGCGTGGAAGTGTGGTCCCAACGTGGCGTAACCCATGGACAGTGTCCCGCAAGGCATCCACTTTCTCATAGAGCCGCCGCGCGTTGTTGCGTATGGTCGTCTTTAGGGGGACGATATCCGCTTCCTCGTGGTAAGTGACAATTCTCGTGAGTGGCGGGGCGTGCAGGCTCCACCTGAGCACCTTGTTCTGCAGGCGCTGCAATGTCCGCATCCTGGTGACACTAATCGTGGCCCATGCAGCAGATCCATTCTTGAGGGCAGGCAGGATAACTGTTCGGTAAATGCGGAGCTTGGTATGCAGGTTAAGTTCCCTACTGCGAAAGAGCGGGTACAAAGCCCTGGTTAGCTTTTGCCCCTTGTTGGTGACATACTCCGCATGACAGTGGAAAAGCAACTTGTGGTCCATCTGGACCCCGAGATAGGTGGTTGTCGGGGACCAGGGCACCTGCACACCTGCAATCGAGATATTGCGGCGGAGGACTGGGCGCCGTTTCGTGAAGTAAACTGCCGTAGTTTTGGCGGCATTGAGAGCTATTTTGTTTGTCCGGCACCAGGTGATAGTGGCGTCCACCTGTCGCTGGAGGCGGGCGACGACGGCGTCAGTAATGCGGCCAGTGGTGTATAGCGCTGTGTCGTCAGCGTATTGTGCAAGGTGGGACTCGGGGATGACCGGCATATCATTGACATAGATATTAAATAGCATGGGAGATAGCACCGATCCTTGCGGAGTGCCTCCGACAACTGGCGAATGCCAGAACGCATTCCCCGCTGAGCCACTAGGAAAGTCCTACCACGGAGGAAGTCATCCACGATCTTGACATAAATATCCGGTATAGGGGTCTGTGTCAGCATCTTGTGTACAAGGTTGGCTTGCCAGATCTTATCGTAGGCGTTTTGCTAGTCCAGAAAAATGGCAGCTGTCGACTTGGAAGTGTTGAAGCCTTTGCTGATGTGTTCAGTGATCCGTAGGACCTTAGGTTCAGCCGAGGGGTGCGAAGCGAATCCAAACTGTTCAGGACGGATCGTCCCAGCTGCTGCAAGAGGTTGGGAAAGTCGGTGAAGGATCACAGATTTAAGGACCTCGTCCCAGCTGCTGCAAGAGGTTGGGAAAGTCGGTGAAGGATCACAGATTCTGTGTCAGCATCTTGTGTACAAGGTTGTCTTGCCAGATCTTATCGTAGGCGTTTGGCATGTCCAGAAAAACGGCAGCTGTCGACTAGGCAGTGTTCCAGCCTTTGCTGATGTGTTCAGTGATCCGTTGGGAAAGTCGGTGAAGGATCACAGATTTAAGGACCTCGTCCCAGCTGCTGCAAGAGATTGGGAAAGTCGGTGAAGGATCACAGATTCTGTGTCAGCATCTTGTGTGCAAGGTTGTCTTGCCAGATCTTATCGTAGGCGTTTGGCAAGTCCAGAAAAGCGGCAGCTGTCGACTAGGCAGTGTTCAAGCCTTTGCTGATGCGTTCAGTGATCCGTAGGAGCTTAAGTTCAGCAGAGGGGTGTGAAGCGAATCCAAACTGTTCAGGACGAATCGTCCCAGCTGCTGCAAGAGGTTGGGAAACTCGGTGAAGGATCACAGATTTAAGGACCTCGTCCCAGCTACTGCAAGAGGTTGGGAAAGTCGGTGAAGGATCACAGATTCAAGGACCTTCGCCACAGTGTTACGTGCACTTACTTGAGAGCATACTTTATTGCAAGAGCCTCTTTTTCCACCTGCGAGTAACGCTGATGGGTCGGAGTGAGAGATTAAGAGGTGAAAACAAAAGGTCATTCAGAGCCATCAGCTTACAGTTGCCCACGGACCGCACCGAGGTCGTAATGCGAGTTGTCAGTCGCCAAAACTAAGAACGTAGCTAAACAAGGACCCGAGAGTGGCTTGTGTTTCGACATTTGAAAAGCGCGTTCGCAATCCAGGCTCCAGCAAAAAGGTACGTTCTTGCTATAACAAGGCATGCAACTAGTGGGCAAGGTGGCCGCTCCTGTCAGGAATTTATGGTAGTAGGCTATCTTCCCTAGGAAGGCCTGAAGCTCGTTCGTGGACGAGGAGCGGGGCATAGACGTAACAGCGGAGATGTGGTCCGGCAGAGAGCGAACTGCAACCCGAAAGAAATCGAACCCCAAGTACAGAAGGTTGAAGAAACTGGGATTTCGCGAGGTTACACCTTAGGCCCGTCGGTTGTAAGACAGAAAACAAAGTGCGCAAATTTTGCAAGTGATGATCGGCCGTGGAGGCGCCCGTGACAACAATATCATCCAGATAATTAATACAACCCGGGACAGGTATAGTGAGTGGTTCTAAAAATCGATGGAAAATAGCAGAGGCGCTAGCCACACCAAAAGAAAGGCGCAAATATTGATGGAGACGGTAAGGGGTATTCAAAATCAGAACTGGCCGAAACTCTTTGTCCACAGGAACCTGCAGATACGCTTCAGGCAAATCAATTTTAAAAAAGTACTGGCCACTCGATAATTTCACGGGAGAGAAAATGTATCCGCGATCGACTGCGCGTTGACAGTAGTACAGAAGTCGCCACACAGGCTAGGTTTCCCCTACGGCTTCAGAACTACAACCAGCGGAGGCGACCATTCACTAGCCATAATAGGTTGTGCCAGCAATTGTTTGAGCAACAGAACGAAGAGAACCTAGTAAAGAATAATTTGAATTAGAAGACCAACCAGCAATTATAACAGTATAAACACCTAATCTAGTACAGCATAAAAAAAACAAAAATCCATAAGAAAAACAACATATATAAGTTAAGTAGGTCTGCCCAATTCTGCTTTCACTTGACCTTTCAGGGCGACAGGAATAGGACGTGAAAGATAAAAACGAGGCCGAGCACATAGAAATATGAGCAGAAAAATTCATAGCACAGCCCATACCTTTCGAAAACAAATCCGAGAACTAGTCGCACAGTGTTTGCAGTTGAGAATACGGTATCTGCTTGGACACAAGGTGCACTGCGTTGATGACAGGAAATCCAAATGTCGGAAAGCGTCCATCCCGAATAAATTCTCAGTGCCGGCATCGGCAAGCACGAAAAATGTAATGGAACGAAACACTGACTTGTAAGAGGCAGATTCCGTAATGAGTCCCGACAGCACAATGTTCTTCCTATTATAACTGAACAGCTTCCGCGTGCCTGGCGGCAACGGCGGCGAGCCTAAACTCACATAGGTTTCAGAATTCAATAACGTCACTGCAGTATCTCTGTTGACCTGAGGCCGGAGCACTTGGCGAAAAACACGTAACTCGATAAACAAGGGAGAAATCAAAAGCATTGGAGTCATACAGTTTATGTCCATTTCCGTATCCTGAGCAACCTTCTGGCGATTGACACACGGAAGCGATGTGGCCTTTCCTGTGGCAAACATTACAAGTAGCCCAGCGCTTCGAGCACGCCGAACATTCGTGCTGGATAAAACAGAGAGGACAAGACAGAGACAGACAACGCCGACGCAGGCTTTGTGGCGGTCGCAGCTGCTTGGGCTGGCCTTTGTCTGCTCGGCGCTGGAACCTGTTTACCTCGGCCACTGGCCGCTTCCTCGTGTATTCTATCTGTCGTCCTGTTGGGCACATATTGTGACACTACTACGACATCGGCCCACGCTTCAATTTGGTCACCCGCTGCCCGAGAAACTTTAAAAGATTGTGCTATTTGCAAAACTTTAGACAACGGGGAGTTTTCATTGAGTAAAGCCTTCTTGCAACTTCCTTTTCCGGAGATAAGCGGATAATTGCACCGCGCACCATAGAATCTCCATAAGAGTCATTATGGGCATCAGTAACGAATTGACAAGGCCGTGAAGTTCGGCTGCCCAAGACTAGCGGGACTGGTTTGGTTCCTTGCGGCATTGGCAGGATTCAACTCGTGCCGCTATAACATGCGTTCGTTTGCGATAGTAAATAGTTTAAAGTTCTTATTTTTTCTCTCTGTTATGTAATGAGCGTTTTATTAATGTGATTGAGCATTATTATTAATTAATTTTTTATTTATGGCTTGATTTAGCGATTCCTCTTTCCTGTTTTGCTCCCTTTATTTGAGTCCTTTTAATTATGTATGCTGTGGTTATGAAGTCTATATTGCTTACTGTTCTCCGTAAGTAAAAGAATACGGTAATACCATATGCGTTTCGCAGCAGCAGATCTCGTTGAGTCTCTTTGCTGGAACTTCTCCACCTGAAATCGCTAAAGATAATTTATCGCTCTACGGAAATCGATCGGTACAGCGAAGTGCTATGCCGTGACATGTGTATGGAACGTGGCGTCCAACTTTAGTTCGTGAAATTGTTTAGGTCTTCGGAGAAATATTCTCGACGAGTCCCCAAACCGTGTAAAAATGCAGAGTTGTACCATCAAACCACACAACACTTCCGAACGACTTGCGTCTTTATAATCACTGAATATTTCTTTTGAAACGATTAAGGGTTGTTATCGATTTCTTACGGAGATGCTTAAATTCCACAGAGAATTTATCTCTCGCGCAGGCATTTTACATTTATTGTCGTATTAATACTCCGACGCACATTATTGAAATTTACCTGAACAAAATACCCCCGTACGGGCCTACAAGCCCCACCGCCACACCTTCACCCGCCCATGTTAGGCAAAATTTTTTTGCGTGACTCATGTAGTACTATCACCGTCAGAGGGTGGTTGTTGTTGTTGTGGTCTTCAGTCCTGAGACTGGTTTGATGCAGCTCTCCATGCTACTCTATCCTGTGCAAGCTTTTTCATCTCCCAGTACCTACTGCAACTTACATCCTTCTGAATCTGCTTAGTGTATTCATCTCTTGGTCTCCCTCTACGATTTGTACCCTCCACGCTGCCCTCCAATACTAAATTGGTGATCCCTTGATGCCTCAGAACATGTCCTACCAACCGATCCCTTCTTCTGGTCAAGTTGTGCCACAAACTTCTCTTCTCCCCAATCCTATTCAATACTTCCTCATTAGTTATGTGATCTACCCATCTAATCTTCAGCATTCTTCTGTAGCACCACATTTCGAAAGCTTCTATTCTCTTCTTGTCCAAACTATTTATCGTCCATGTTTCACTTCCATACATGGCTACACTCCATACGAATACTTTCAGAAATGACTTCCTGACACTTAAATCAATACTGGATGTTAACAAATTTCTCTTCTTCAGAAACGCTTTCCTTGCCATTGACAGCCTACATTTTATATCCTCTCTACTTCGACCATCATCAGTTATTTTGCTCCCCAAATAGCAAAACTCCTTTACTACTTTAAGTGCCTCATTTCCTAATCTAATTCCCTCAGCATCACCCGACTTAATTAGACTACATTCCATTATCCTTGTTTTGCTTTTGTTGATGTTCATCTTATATCCTCCTTTCAAGACACTGTCCATTCCATTCAACTGCTCTTCCAAAGCCTTAGCTGTATCTGACAGAATTACAATGTCATCGGCGAACCTCAAAGTTTTTATTTCTTCTCCATGAATTTTAATACCTACTCCGAATTTTTCTTTTGTTTCCTTTACTGCTTGCTCAATATACAGATTGAACAACATCGGGGAGAGGCTACAACCCTGTCTTACTCCCTTCCCAACCACTGCTTCCCTTTCATGTCCCTCGACTCTTATAACTGCCATTTGGTTTCTGTACAAATTGTAAATAGCCTTTCGCTCCCTGTATTTTACCCCTGCCACCTTTAGAATTTGAAAGAGAGTATTCCAGTCAACATTGTCAAAAGCTTTCTCTAAGTCTACAAATGCTAGAAACGTAGGTTTGCCTTTCCTTAATCTTTCTTCTAAGATAAGTCGTAAGGTCAGTATTGCCTCACGTGTTCCAGTGTTTCTACGGAATCCAAACTGATCTTCCCCGAGGTTGGCTTCTACTAGTTTTTCCATTCGTCTGTAAAGAATTCGTGTTAGTATTTTACAGCTGTGACTTATTAAGCTGATAGTTCGGTAATTTTCACATCTGTCAACACCTGCTTTCTTTGGGATTGGAATTATTATATTCTTCTTGAAGTCTGAGGGTATTTCGCCTGTTTCATACATCTTGCTCACCAGATGGTAGAGTTTTGTCAGGACTGGCTCTCCCACGGCCGTCAGTAGTTCCAATGGAATATTGTCTACTCCGGGGGCCTTGTTTCGACTCAGGTCTTTCAGTGCTCTGTCAAACTCTTCACGCAGTATCGTATCTCCCATTTCATCTTGATCTACATCCTCTTCCATTTCCATAATATTGTCCTCAAGTACATCGCCCTTGTATAGACCCTCTATATACTCCTTCCACCTTTCTGCTTTCCCTTCTTTGCTTAGAACTGGGTTTCCATCTGTGCTCTTGATATTCATACAGGTCGTTCTCTTATCTCCAAAGGTCTCTTTAATTTTCCTGTAGGCGGTATCTATCTTACCCCTAGTGAGATAGGCCTCTACATCCTTACATTTGTCCTCTAGCCATCCCTGCTTAGCCATTTTGCACTTCCTGTCGATCTCATTTTTGAGACGTTTGTATTCCTTTTTGCCTGTTTCACTTACTGCATTTTTATATTTTCTCCTTTCATCAATTAAATTCAATATTTCTTCTGTTACCCAAGGATTTCTACTAGCCCTCGTCTTTTTACCTACTTGATCCTCTGCTGCCTTCACAACTTCATCCCTCAAAGCTACCCATTCTTCTTCTACTGTATTTCTATCCCCCATTCCTGTCAATTGCTCCCTTATGCTCTCCCTGAATCTCTGTACAACCTCTGGTTCTTTTAGTTTATCCAGGTCCCATCTCCTTAAATTCCCACCTACGGTGGTACGGGACTACAAGTCCCACCGCCACACCTCCAAAGTAAATTGCAGTGACGCAGTCACTGCCCTGTGGAAACTTACTGCCTCACCAACACAGTTAGACCGCAATAGACCGGTGATGCTGTATTGTAACATATCACCCCGGACTACAAGTCCATTTTATAAAAAAAAAAAAAATAAAATGTTGAAATTTACACGGTACGGGACTACAAGTCCCACCGCCACACCTTCACCCGCCCATGTTAGGCAAAATTTTTCTGCCCCACCGCCACACCTCCAAAGTGAATTACAGTGACGCAGTCACTGCCCTGTGGAAAATTACGGCCTCACCAACACAGTTAGACCGCAATAGACCGGTGATGCTGTATTGTAACATATCACCCCGGACTACAAGTCCAAAAAAAAAAAAAAAATGTGGAAATTTACTGCCTCACCAACACAGTTAGACCGCAATAGACCGGTGATGCTGTATTGTAACATATCACCCCGGACTACAAGTCCATTTAAATAAAAATAATTTACGGCCAGTTGTCGCCAGTTGTCGGCAGGCACTCCGCAAGGATCGGTGCTATCCCCCATGCTATTTAATATCTATGTCAATGATATGCCGGTCATCCCCGAGTGCCACCTTGCACGATTCACTGACGACACAGCGCTATACACCACTGGCCGCATTACTGACGCCGTCGTCGCCCGCCTCCAGCGACAGGTGGACGCCACTATCAGCTGGTGCCGGACAAACAAAATAGCTCTCAATGCCGCCAAAACTACGGCAGTTTACTTCACGAAACGGCGCCCAGTCCTCCGCCGCAATATCTCGATTGCAGGTGTGCAGGTGCCCTGGTCCCCGACAACCACCTATCTCGGGGTCCAGATGGACCACAAGTTGCTCTTCCACTGTCATGCGGAGTATGTCACCAACAAGGGGCAAAAGCTAACCAGGGATTTGGACCCGCTCTTTCGCAGTGGGGAACTTAACCTGCATACCAAGATCCGCATTTACCGAACAGTTATCCTGCCTGCCCTCAAGAATGGATCTGCTTTATGGGCCACGATTAGTGTCACCAGGATGCGGACATTGCAGCGCCTGCAGAACAAGGTGCTCAGGTGGAGCCTGCACGCCCCGCCACTCACGAGAATTGTCACTCTCCACGAGGAAGCGGATATCGTCCCCCTAAAGACGACCATACGCAACAACGCGCGGCGGCTCTATGAGAAAGTGGATGCCTTGCGGGACACTGTCCATGGGTTACGCCACGTTGGGAACACACTTCCACGCCGCTGGCATCGACATCCGGTTCCCCTAACCATCCTAGAGGAAACGGATTCCGACCATGGCTAACGATAGGTCTGGCATGCCCACCACGGACGCATCCTTTGGTGGGACTAGCCCCCATTCTATGTCCAATACTTTCCAATCATACCTGCCCATGTTAGGCTAAATTTTTCTGCCTGACTCATGTAGTACTGTCACCGTCAGAGGGTGGTACGGGACTACAAGTCCCACTGCCACACCTCCAAAGTGAATTGCAGTGACGCAGTCACTGCCCTGCGGACATTTACTGCCTCACCAACACTGTTAGACCGCAATATACCGGTGATGCTGTTTTGTAACATATCACCAAAAAAAAAATGTTTATCCAAGACGCTCAAATGAACAAGAAAATAAACATTTGATCAAAAGCAAGAACTGCTAGTTGAAAGTGGCTATGCACAAATTCGAGTGTGTAACACCCAAAGCCTAAAGATGATGTCTGAGCCCCTTTTCTGAGGTTGAATAATCATCTCCTCTTATTTACGTGAGTCGCCGGTAGACGGCGCGCTGAAGATCCCGCCGCGCCTACGCCTTCCACAGGCGGCCTGCATAGGCCGTCCCACGCTATACAGTTGACGGCCGATTCAAACATACACGCGCAGCGGCACAACCCTCGCAACAAACGCATTAGTCACTGGATATAACAACCTTCCTTTGGCGGAGAACTAGGGAATCGCAGATATTCATAGGCGCTTGCAGAGTGTCTACGGAGACCTGGTGAGTCGTTGAGCGGGTCGTCTGCCGTCTTTGCAACAAGATCGCGCAAACCTGATCGATCTCCTGCGTGCCGGCCGGCAGCACGCAGCTGTGACTCATGCAACGTTGGAACGTGTGGCCACTCTCACTCGACGTGATTGATGGCTCACAGTCAAACACGTCGCTGCTCAGCTGGATGTCTCTGACATGCGGTATGTGCTGCCACACTTGTCCACCAGTCGGTGTTGTCAGAGTGCTGGGTTGATCGCCGTTTAACAGGAGACCTAAACAGCAACAAAGGACCATCTGTGAGGAACTGCTTGCACATTACGAGGCTGATCGTGAAAATTTTTGTCGAATTTATTAAAAAGTGACGAAACAAAGATTCATCACTTCGAACCGTAAAGAAATCGGCAATCCATGGAGTGACGCCACACCACCTATCCTTAGAAGAAAAAGTTTAATGCCGCATGCGCAGCCTGTAAACCGGTGGCGACGGTTTCTGGGACTCTGAAGGGGCTATTCCTTTTGTTGCCCTTCCTCATGTTGCAATGATCAACTCTGAATTGTATTGTGCTACCCTAAAAAAAACTGAAGAAGCGACATCAGCGTGTTCGTCACCACAAAAATGCAAACAAAATTCTCCTTCTCTATGACAGTGGAAGACGTCACACCGGTCTGAGCAACCGAGAGCACAAAACTTCACTAGACTGCTCTTCCTCATCCACCCTACAGCCTCGATCTCGCACACTCAGACTTCCATTTGTTTGTCCAAATGAAGGATTCACACCATGGGAAGTAGTATGTGGATTATGGGGGGGATATTGACGCAGCCAGACGTTGGCTCCGACGTCGACCAATAGAGTGGTACCATGTGGGCATACGGGCCATCCCAGTAAAGTGACGTCAGGTCGTCTCATTGAACGGAGATCATGTTGAAGAATCGGCTTTTGGTAGCGGAATGATATGGTGTATTGGCATCCCAAGAAAGATCAACACACTTACTGAAGAAAAATATACTTAAAGTCCTCCGTAAATACACTACTTGCCATTAAAATTGCTACACCACGAAGATGACCCGCTACAGACGGGAAATTTAACCGATAGGAAGAAGATGCTGTGATATGCAAATGATTAGCTTTTCAGAGCATTCACGCAAGGTTGGTGCCGGTGGCGACACCTACAACGTGCTGACATGAGGAAAGTTTCCAACCGATTTCTCATACACAAACTGCAGTTGACCGGCGTTGCCTGGTGAAACGTTATTGTGATGCCTCGTGTAAGGAGGGGAAATGCGTACCATCACGTTTCCGACTTTGACAAAGGTCTGATTGTAGCCTATCGCGATTGCGGTTTATCGTTTCGCGACATTGCTGCTCGCGTTGGTCGAGTCCAATGACTGTTAGCAGAATCTGGAATCGGTGGGTTCAGGAGGGTAATACGGAACGCCGTGCTGGGTCCCAACGGCCTCGTATCACTAGTAGTCGAGATGACAGGCATCTTACCCGCATGGCTGTAACCGATCGTGCAGCCACGTCTCGATCCCTGACTCAACAGATGGGGACGTTTGCAAATCAACAACCATCGGCACGAACTGTTCGACGACGTTTGCAGCAGCATGGACTATCAGCTCGGAGACCATGGTTGCGGATACCCTTGCGCTGCATCACACACAGGAGCGCCTGCGATGGTGTACTCAACGACGAACCAGGGTGCACGAATGGCAAAACGTCATTTTTTCGGATGAATCCAGGTTCTGTTTACAGCATCATGACGGTCACATCCGTATTTGGCGACATCGCGGTGAATGCACATTGGAAGCGTGTAATCGTCATCACCATGCTGGAGTATCACCCGGCGTGATGGTATAGGGTGCCATTGGTTAGACGTCTCGGTCACTTCTTGTTCAAATTGACGGCATTTTGAACAGTGGACGTTACATTTCACATGTGTTACGACCCGTGGCTCTGCCCTTCATTCGATCCATGTGAAACACTACATTTCAGCGGGATAATGCACGACTATACGTTGCAGGTCGAGTACGGGCCTTTATGGATACAGGAAATGTTCGACTGCTGCCCTGGGTAGCACATTCTCCAGATCTCTCACCAATTGAAAACGTCTGGTCAATGGTGGCCGAGCAACTGACTCCTCACAATACGCCACTCACTACTCTTGATGAACTGTGGTATCCTGTTGAAGCTGCATGGGCAGCTGTACCTGTACACGCCATCCAAGCTCTGTTTGACTCAATGCCCAGGCGTATCAAGGCCTTTATTACGGCCGGATGTGGTTGTCTTGGGTACTGACTTGTCAGGATCTATGCACCGAAATTGTGTGAAAATGCAATCACATTTCAGTTCTAGTATAATATATTTGTCCAGCCGGCCGGTGTGGTCGTGCGGTTAAAGGCGCTTCAGTCTGGAACCGCGTGACCGCTACGGTCGCAGGTTCGAATCCTGCCTCGGGCATGGATGTGTGTGATGTCCTTAGGTTAGTTAGGTTTAAGTAGTTCTAAGTTCTAGGGGACTTATGACCACAGATGTTGAGTCCCATAGCGCTCAGAGCCATTTGAACCATATTTGTCCAATGAATACCCGTTTATCATCTGCATTTGTTCTTGGTGTAGCAAATTTTAATGGCCAGTAGTGTAATAAATAACTGCCGTTCTAGCACAATAACCATGCATGCTACTGAGGCTGATTTTTAAACACCTCAAAATGCTAAATAATTATTATTTTCAAACTGCAAATCGTGATGAGGATCAGCTTGTATTGTTTGTAACATTGCAGGGTGTTTCAGGCCACAGAACAGTATCTGTACACAGCTTAACGATGAAACCAGCTGGTCATAGCTCGGCTTGCTGGCATTTAATAAGTAAGCCGTGGAATTTCGCCTAGCGAAGCTGGAAATTGCAAATGTCTGCTACGTTCACACACCGCCTGAGGGATGGAGAAGGGGCAATGTACAGCGACCGAGAACTAAGGGAGGGGACGGAGTACTCAACCGGCGCTTGGGGGGTGGGAAAGGAGAAGCTGTTCCCGCTAATCTCCGATGTCATAAAGTTTACGAGTCCGCGTACCCTGAGCTGTTTAATTAATGGCGCTCTGATGGAATG
This sequence comes from Schistocerca serialis cubense, assembly GCF_023864345.2. NCBI lineage: Eukaryota > Metazoa > Arthropoda > Insecta > Orthoptera > Acrididae > Schistocerca > Schistocerca serialis. The sequence continues at coordinate 44,627,808 of NC_064641.1, forward strand.
GGAACATTTGCAAATGGACTGTTACTAGAGTATTGTGCTTGTCATTACCAGGTAGTAACTGGTATGCGGGCAGTAACAGCTAAAGGTATCGACGAGATGGCAGGCACTTCTGGGAGGGGACAGGCTTTACAGGCCTAGCGACAGCGACTAGAGCTAGATAACGGCACGCTTCTGTCGGAAATGGTCCACTGGTGATTACTGCACTCAGAACCAGACTACTGAGCGATCCCCTAGCTGTAGCTTACCCTAGATCGCACAGTACAGTGTCTCGCATGAAACCTCACATTTAAGTGTTCCACAGTAAGAGGATCTCCATCCCCAGCATTCTGCAAAATTGCCATGGACACAGCCTTATGGCTTATTGGACAGGTCAGGTCACCCATTTTACCTATCGAAATACAGTCTGAAAGACAAAATATGATGCACCATGAAGGAATTATTTGAACGGGACGGAAATTGGTAGATGTGATGAGGCCGAGCTAGAGTTTGGCAAGCATGAAAACAAACAGTAGAAGATTTCGTCGTGTGCGAGAGGGCTTTCCCTTGCTGAAATGTAAGACCAGGGTGGCTTGCCACCAAAGACTATAAAACGGGTCGTAAGACTGTCATCGAAGTAATTATGTGCTGCAAATGAAAACCAAAAGGGTCCCACAATGACCTAAGGCGCTGCAATCATGGACTGTGCGGCTGGTCCCGGCGGAGGTTCGAGTCCTCCCTCGGGCATGGGTGTGTTTGATTGTCCTTAGGATAATTTAAGTTAAGTAGTGTGTAAGCTTAGGGACTGATAACCTTAGCAGTTAAGTCCCATAAGATTTCACACACATTTGAACATTTTTGGTCCCACTACGAAATGAAATGGCACACCATACCATCACTCTTCGTTGTCGGCTGTATGGCAGGCGACTATCAGGTTGGTATCCCACCACTTTTTAAAGCGTCTCTTATAGTCATCGGGCCTCATTTCAAAGTGGGACTCGTCAGTGACGACAATTCTACTCCACTCAATGAGATTCCAGGCTGAAGACGTGTTGGGAGGCACCCTGAACAGTAGTGGAGTGCCAACCTGACTTTCGCCCGCCTTGTGTCCAGACAGTTTGGAATGATGGTCTGGGTTGTCACTTCTTTCCATAGCAAGACACCTTTGGTTATCACACGCGGCACCCTTACAGCACATCGGTACGTGTACGAGGTTCTACAGATCGTGTTGTTGCTCTTCATGGCAAGCCAGCCTGGGCTTACAATTCAACGAGATACTACTCACCCACACACGGTGTGAGTTTCTACCGCTTGGCTTCGTTGTTGCCAAACCTACTTTTAGTCAGCAAGGTCATCGGATTTCTCCCCAACTGAGAACGTTTGGAAAATTATGGAGAGGGGCCCCCCCCAATCAGTTCGCAATTTTGGCAGCCTAATGCCCTCATTAGACAGAATTAGGCACGAAATTTATCTATTCATCAGTGCCCTGCCGAATAAATGTTTGCACAAGGACCAGATGTGGACCAACGCGAGGAACTAATTTTAAAGTTGTACTGCATTAATTTATGTTTTAATCTGGTTTTCGGCTAAAACTAGCGTTACCACTAATAAAAGTCTTTTTAGTATAGATTAGTCACATCAGTTTTATTGCCTTTAAAATGAACAGATATGGTAGTTGCTGTAGAAATATCGTAAGGGCTAGAAATCTGTCTGCCAACGCCATCCTTGGATGGGAGCACTTTATCCATGTTGGCCTGAGATGCAAGACTAACTTTGGTTTTATTTACGGAATGGTGACAACATAATCTTTGACCCTTGCTGTTCGTGCTGTATGTTAATGATCCGGCTGACAGTATGAATACAAACCTCAAACTTTCGTTGATTACACAGTTTCTGTAATGAAGTACTGTCTGAAAACTGTTACAAAAGTATTCAGTGGAATCTTGGTAAAATTTCTTAGTGGTGCAAAGATTCGCGAATTACTTAAATATTCAGGAATGTAAAATGTGTAGTTCACAAAACTAAAACATGTAGTATCGTATCTTGACTACAATGTCAATGAGTCATGCGTGGAACCGGTGAACTCGAACAAATACCTGGGTACTACAATTTGTAGGGATACGAAATTGAACGATCACACAGGCGTAGTCGTAGATAAAGTAGGAGGCATATTTCGGTTCATTGATAGAACACTAAAGAATTGAATTGATGACGATTCCAATCGACAGTTGCGGTACGCGCATGCGCGTGATTTCCGCTTGAAAAAGCGTTTATCCTGGAAATTATGTCTCTCACTTGCTTATGCGGAATTTGTCACTTACCACCACAATCAGCGATGACAACTCGCAACAAATGGCATCGAAGTTCACTATACAACTCACTGTCATCACGTTTAGTGCTCGCAATAGTTGCAGGATTCACAGTAGAGCGCTCAGATTACTACTGAGCGCTCATTGGTTGTCACAAAGTACGTGACGTAGGTGCGCAGAACAAGCCTAAAGTCTACCGCCATCGTTCGTGACTCCAACTATAGGTATATGCAATCCGCTTACAAAGGACATTGCTTATAAATCACTCGTGCATCCAGTCCTAGAATATTACTCAAGAGTATGGGCTCCGTACCATATGGTACTAACAGGGGATATTAAACGTATTCAAAGACGGGCAGAAAGACTGGTAAAAGATTTGCATAATCCGTGGGAGAGTGTCATAAAATGCTGACCAAATTGAAGTTACAGTAGAAAACTATGCTGAGAAAACCTGTTTACGAAGTTACAAGAACTAGCCTTAAGTGATGAATCTAGAAATACACTGCGACGACAAGATTAGATTAATTGCAGAGTTCCTCCCGCATTCCGTAGGTGAATGGTAGGGGGAGGAATCTTGATAACAGGTAGAGCGGGGCAAAGCCTCCGCCAGGCAGTTCGTAGTGGTTTGCAGAGCATGAATATGGATGTAGATGTAAACAACATAAAATAATAGATAATGCTGCAAGCAACGTGTAACCCTTACGCTTCGTCCAGTACTGCTATAATCGACCGTGATTAAGTGTAACTAATTTGTAGGAAAAGGCATCAATTGCAAAACAAACTGACAGAAACAATGTGTAAAATTGTACAACTGGTAATCAGTACTGCAGTGGAATACACAGTCTTAAATGAGGTTGAATGCAGCGAAATGGAATTACAATGGTCAATTTAGACTAGCTAACGAATTTATCTTTAAGGGAATCCGGAAAGGCTCAAAATCATGAAAAGTTCAATTTTTACTTTTTTGCGTTTTCTGAATCTGCAGACTGTTACCTTTTAATAGATATATAATTTATTCAATTCCGAAGACTACAACAATTTTTAAATTTTTTTTGAAATCTGTTCTACATGGGCGTGACCCACTGTGGCGCTGTTAAACTGCTGTCAAATGGTGTTATTATTAACGTCCGTGTTCATCAGGTACATTTTAGTGATGTGAGATAAAGTATGTGTTGTGGCTAACCTGTGATGGTTCAATATATATCGCTGGTATGATTGTCGATTGTTTCATGTTTATTTACTCTGTCGTTATCTCGAAAATATTCGTAATTAATTCTGTTTCTTGAGTCTCTGTTTTGTTGAAGTATAATAATGAGTAAAAGTAAAGTTATTGGAAATCCTCTGAAGGCTTTTAAGAAAAGGAGAAATGTTGGAAAGCCAAAGGTATGTGTTATTCTGTAAACAATAAAGACGATAACCAAGTGAGTGAACCTAACCTCTCAAGTACACCTGCCCATAGCAGTCAAAGTGGGAAAGAAAATACTTCACAGAAGAAGCTTGGTTCAATGAGTGAAAACTATGAATGTTTTATGGGCGAATCGGATGTGAATGAAATAATTGATATGTCGGTTCTCAAAGGAATTTTTTCAAACTGTGTAAGATGTATTCATTGTAGTGAAGTTGGTCTGGAACTCTCCATAATAAAGCACGTAGGACTTGCTAGTGAAATACAACTGAAATGTGATAAGTGTTCATACATGACCACCTTTTGGAACAGTGTTGCAGTAACTGCAACTGAAGAAAATGGTAGCAAAATCTACGAACACAACAACGAGCGATGCTTGCTTTAGACAAGGAACGCCTTCGGGCTGCAGACAGGGCTGTAAAGAGTCTAGAAATACAAGCAAGAGTAAACACGAGGAGGAATAAGAGGAAGCTGGAGGAGGAGTTTGCAGAGGATGAAGATAATCCATCCTATGGACCTGGAATGCACTAAAAAGTTAATCCAATCTTTGTCGCTCGATTCCCAAAACTTTTATTTTCTCATACTCATTACATGTTTTCTAAGGATCTTCCAAACATATTTGTTTCAAACTTTCAGTAAATGTTACACAGTACCTTCTGCAGAATTTAACACAGCCTTTTTCCAAAAAACTGTATATTTTTGAATATATAAATAAAAAATTGCAAAAAAATGTTGTGAATTTTCATTACAATTGAAAAAAAATCATCTTTAATAATTGAACTAAAATTTTGTAAAATCCCTGTGTTAAGTTGTAGCCCATATTCCAATAAATAATCTGTAAAAAGTGCAACTTCCTACCTCAAATACTTTGTGAGGAAAGATGTAATTTATAAGCGTTATTTTAACATTGCAAGTATAGGGCGTTCCGGAGCCCCTTAATTAAAATATGCATTTTGGTGGAATTAAAATTATGAAGTGAGGTAATTCGGTCGGCAGTGCTGAAAGGGACAGCTTATTTTTCAAACCAGTGGGTCGTAATCAAACTGAAGTTCTCATAAATATCAGTGACAAGTACTGATACCATAATTACATACGCTGGGAAAACGTCTTGAATTCAGAGACTCAAATATGTTCAGTCACGCCCAAGTTCATATTCAGAATCGTAGAATTCTTTGAAATAATAACAATAAAGAATGGCAACACTGGGTGCATTACAGTCGTTCACAAAACACTAATAATGACCTATCGTAAACCCACTATAACCTTTATCCGTACAAATTTTGACTGAAAATACTTTCCTTTTCTTCTTTCTACGAGTTTTCTACACCATGTAGCGTCTGTCTCCTTCTGAATTACCAGTCCTCGTGTTACATGACTCTGTCCTGCATTCTACTCCTCACTCCATCGTTCCAGTGTAGCGGATCTTCCACTATTTATCTGTAGTGCAGGTCTGCAGTGCCACATTTTAGGAGATTATCTTTCCTCTATTTCTTACCATGGTGTAAAGTACTTTTTTGTTCCCTTCACTGTCCTCTTCTAACATTCATGTCCATTTTTCCATCCACTTCTTCTTCTCCGCCCTTACTATGGTCTGTGCCGCTTTCTTGCTTCCCTTGTATTTTACCCTAGCTTCCTCTGTTCGGGTCTGGAACCATTCTCTGAAGGCTTTGTTCTTTCGAAGTACTGCCTCTTTACATATGTTGCTCCACCATGGGGCTTCCTTACTTCTCCTCTTTGTGCTAGTTCTTCCGCACACAGTCTCAGCTGCCTCAACTAGAGCCCTCTTAAAATCTCCCCATTCTTCTTCCTCAGATGGAATGACCTTAACATCTGTGAGGCTGCTCATCATCTGCCTATCCACTAGTACATAGTCTACTACTGAAGTTTGGGACCAGTCTCCACTGTACCAAGTTATTTTGTGGCTACTTCTCTTCTTGTACCAGGAATTTGCGATCGCCAGCCCATTCCTCTTGCAGAATTCCAGCAACAATTTTCCTTCTCTATTTCGGTTCCCCCAGCCCTCTGGTCCCATTATCTCCTCGAATCCTTTCCTGTCTGTGCCAACATGTGCATTGAGGTCCCCTATTATAATCTGATTACCTCCATTTAGCTGCTTTTGCATGTCATCTTCAAATTCCTCCTTCTCCTTTGTTGTACACCCCACCTGTGGGGCATATGCTTGGATGACTTCAATGCTTTTTCCTTTCACTCGTACTCTGGCTTTTATCATTCGATCATTGATACCTTTCACCTCCTCCTGCAGACCCTCTCTGACCACTATTGCCACTCCATTTCTTCCCCTCTCATTCCCTATCCAGTACAGTTTACATCCTTTACTTAGTGGTTTTTCACCAACTCCTCTCCACCTAGTCTCAGCAAGTCCCAAGATGTCCAATTTCCTCCTTTCCATCATTTCTACAATTTCTTCTAACTTCCCAGTTAGAGTCCTTACGTTTAAGGTGCCCAGTCGTAAACCATCTCGTAATCCTTTTCCATTGCTTGGTCGGTTTCCTTTAAATCCGTTCCGTGATCCGAGGCATATTCCCTTTTTGAAAGCAGTTGATTTATCCACGTTTCAGGGTTCCCATAGGGCCTTCTCAGCTACCGTAGCGGTCCTGGGGCACACGAAGTCCCCGCTGTACATCGCCCCTATAGGCAGTCCCCTACTTTGTGCCGTTGCCCATCTCCCCACGACTTGGACGAGGGGTTGGACTTATGGGAGTGCTGAGGGTGGTGTGGAAGGAGAACAGAATTTCTGAGGATTGGAAGAAAGGAATTATAGTCCCGATCTTCAAGAAAGGGATAAAAGGAGATGTGAGAACTACAGAGGAATCACCCTGCTATACCACTGTGGAAAAATCTATGTAAAGATCCTGGAGAAGAGAATAAGAAGCAGTATTGAAAGTAGACTGCAAGAGGAGCAGTATGGTTTCAGACCGGGAAGATCAACAAAGGACCTCATATTTGCGGTAAGGCAACTGCAGGAAAGGCACTATGAGTACGGGAAGGACTTAATCATGGCCTTTTTAGATATGGAGAAGGCGTATGACAGTATCTATAGGGACAAGCTCTGGGATGTGCTGAACGCAAAAGGGATAGATGAAGAGATAACACGAAAAGTCAGAAAAATGTATGAGGGAAGTGAGAGTTGTGTGAAAGTGGGGAGGGAACGTACTGCATGGTTCAAGCTGGAAAATGGGCTGCGACAGGGAAGTGCACTTTCGCCTTTATTGTTTATTATTGTTATGGATGAAATCCTACAGCAAGTATCAGATGCAATTGGAGATTATAAAATGAAAGCAGTGCTTTTTGCCGATGACCTGATGTTATGGGGAAATTACGAGAAGGAGGTGCAAGAGCAGTTAGATGTATGGGAGGCAACGGCAGCACAATATGGAATGCATTTCTCTGCAAAGAAAAGTGAAATAATTGTCACAACAAGGAAGAAGAATAGGCCAAATGTGGATACAACTTGTGGAGGGGAAAAACTACAAGTGGTAGAGAACTTCAAGTACCTGGGAAGCATGATTGAAAGTAAGGGGGGAAACGCAATGGAAATAAATGAAAGGTGCATAAAAGCAGGGCAGTTCTTCAAATGCATCAGGGGGCTTATTTGGAGCAAGGAGGTGCCACAGAAATCCAAGGGAATTATATACCGAACCTACTTTGTCCCCATATTGGCATACGGAAGTGAGACATGGGTAATGCACAAAAGCGACAAAAGTAGAATACAAGCTAGTGAAATGAAGTTCCAGAGGAGCAGGTTGAGTGTAACAAGACGAGACAGATTGCGAAATGTGTATGTGAGGGAAAGACTAAAGGAGGAACGAGTACAGTACAGGATAGAAAAATGACTGCAGTGGTATGGACACATGAAGAGAATGGAAGAGGGAAGAATTCCAAAGAGGATGTTTGATCTGCAAGTGGAGGGGAAGAGGCCCAGGGGAAGACCAAGAGATAGATGGGTGAAGGGAGTGAAGGAATGTGTGACGAGAAGAGGAGAGAACTGGACGAAGGTGGAAGAGGGGGAATGGTGGAAAGACAGAACACCATGGAGAGGCTTGTGTTCCCGACAGACCCAGCCAGTGGCTGGAAACTGTCCAAGATGATGATGATGATCTTTCCTCTAGCATTCTTCTAAGACGTCCATAACATGTTAGGCGTTAGCTTCCAGTTGTGTTTACAGTATTGTTCTCTGTAGCACATCATTTCTTATTTTGTCTGGGTTTTTTTTTACAACTTCGGCTGCAAAACTCCATTCTCACTACCTTTAATTTCTTCTTATTAGGCCTGCAAACTTCTTTCAATTAATGCTCTCAATTATAGTTGGCTATAACTTCGTTTTAAAAATTTTGGCTTTTTTCCAAATAATGGAGTGTAGCATATCTTTTCCTATACCTCCCACAACTAAGTAATCAGTATTTACGAGGATTATTCATTCCACGCTCCTCATATTCTTCTTAATATAAAATCTACACCTTCTTCTTCCTCGGCGAAAAAAACCTGATGTCGGCGAAATTGAGAGAGAATAAGTTCTTATCACATATTAGAATTCCCAAGTTTTTGTACTTCTTTTTCAATTTTTTCAGTTCTTCGTTCAAAAACGAAGAGAATAATCGCTAAGCAACATCCTTGTCTCAGTCCTTTGCTGACTTCAAATTTATACGACAGTAACTTCCCAAATCTAACATTAGAAGTACTGTCCGAAAAAACTTTTCAATATACTTAAAATTTACTCTCAGTATCACGTTATTCACTTCAAAATATCAGTAAAACACCATGACAGCATTGGAATAAGACAGCCAAAACATCGGTACACAAAATTACTAAATCAACCAAAATTAATTTTGGTAGTTAAATAAGAAATAAAGTAAGCTATGTTTTTGCCAGATTCAACGGTCTCAAAAGTTCCTTTGAATATTTATTTCAAAAGTTAACGGTTATTGTTGTAGCTCAAAAGTTACTTTATGAATAATTAGTTATCAGCTGTATGTACTTTCAGATCAAGGCCAAATTTGGCTTCACCTTCATCGAAAAGTTATGGTCCTCAACATTAATTTTACATTCACAATGTGACAATCGGATCACAGGATAATAGGACACGGATCCTGTTCCAGGTGATAATGTCTTGGGTTAATAGCGCCTGTGAAATTGTCATCAAAGTTTAGAAAAATATTATATTGCTCACATCACTCAAGACATTGGCAGGCCTTTTACAAAGCTAGAACTCTAAAACATCTCGATCTTACGATTTCAGATAACGCAGGTGCCAAGTCATAGCTTGGTGGCAACAATTGTAATATTTCATCTCCGTTGCAAATAATCCTTATGCTTGCTATGACCAATCATCGCTTTTTCTTTTATTCCTGTTTAAGTATCATTACAAGTCACCCTGGAACTTGCTGTGGCTCTCGCAGCCACAAGAAAATGTTATAGCAGAACTGCACACATACAGGGCGACAACTATTCAACTACATGAAAAAAAACTTAAATTAGTTACAAACTACGGCGTGCACACACTTCATTCAGTCACTACGTCACTACAAATTTCCGGGTTTAGGTTACGACATGTTCAATATGCCTGCCATCATTGGCGGTGATTTGACGACGACGAATAGTGAAATTTTGCATGACCCGCTGAATTGAGGGAACGTCGATACTATATACGACCTCCTGAATGGCTGTTTTTAGCTCAGATATGGTTTTGGGGTTATTTCTGTACATCTTTTCTTCAATATAGTGCTACAAAAAGGTGTAGCATGTGTTCAGACCCGGAGGATATGGCGGCCAATCGAGACCAATGCCAATGGCTTCTGGGTACCCCAAAGTCAGAATGTGGTCCCCAATGTCCTCCTCCAGGACATCAGACACTTTCATGCTTCGTCTTGTATGAACCACATATTGTCGAAATCAGGGTCACTTTGGATAATGGGGATGAAATTTCCTTCCAAAACCTTCACGTACCGTTCAGCAGCCACCGTTCCATCAAGAAACATAGCACCAATTATTCCGTGACTCGACATTGCACACCACACAGTCACCCGTAGAGAGTGAAAATACTTCTCGATCGCAAAATGCGGATTCTCAGTTCCATAATGCGCCCATACTTATTGACTAACCCATCCAAGTTAAAGTAGGGGTCGTCTTTAAATCAACCATAAATGCTCATACTAATTCTGAACATGCTCCCCCGCCAAACGTGCAGCTTGCACGTCCTAACGCAGACCGTTCAGAAGTTATGAGGATTTTATTTCATGTAGTTCAATAATTGTCACCTTGTAACACTTCACTCGGTTCTGTGCCGTATAAAACATGTAAGCATTTCACGCATACAGAAAATGGTAATTTCTGGCTGGAACTACATTTCCATTGAGGGAAATTAACATGGTTCCAATACCCTGGTTACGACAACAGTTATCAGGAGGCTTCGCTTGTTTGTAAGGCGTATGCCAGAGTTGGTAAGTCTCTCCCATTTCTACTCTCTTGGGATTCCCCACCCGTGCCACTCTCATGGGAATGGGACTCTCCACTGGGTCGGATTTCGAACAGCCCGCTCCGCTCCTAGGACAAGAGAGCGAAATCATTGTATGAAAATAAAGAAAAGAAATCCTATAAACCTTACGGCCCGCTGCTGTTGTCGGAGAGCTTTCGTATTTAATGAGTATGTCTTACCTAATCAGACATTTTCAATATCTCGATATAGTACAAAAATTCCTCCATTGCCAGTGCCTACTACGCAGATTTTACAAAACTGATTTAACAGTTTCAAATAATATTCCAGTTATAACAGCACTGCTTCTCAAGTTCTGTTTATAACTGTTACACAGTACTCACACTGATCATACACTACAAAAATATTGAAAAAAGATTAAATATTTCACTCCGATGTTATTACAGTCTGACCTTGACAAGATATTATTCCGATGGTTGAATTTTGTAGGAGGGTGGACGGTTTTCGTCTCCATGGCTGTTTTAAGATCTTTTGACTTGATTTTACGTAGACCACTTGTATTCCGTTAGGGATATGGAAGTACTAAGTAATGGCGATATATGTTTGAAATTCTCTAAGGCTATACATACAGCAATAAGGAATAGCTCAATAGTCAGCACAGTTGAAGAGGAATGAATAGACTGTGTGACATACTTCCAGCGCTTGCCCTAGGTAGCTTTCCAGTTCGCCCTTGCCACCTTTTCCACTGCTCAGGGCCACTTTCGTTTCAAACAAAAGCACACTGGTTTTTACATAACACGTATTTCTTACATTGTTCCTAATCGTAACCATTTCTTAAAATTGTGAAATTTAAATCAACATGAATAGTTTATACACAGAAATATTTTTAAATACATCTTTCACCAGAAAATTATTTAACGTAATAAACAATTTACATAGTATTTTACATACGTTATTCACATACAGTGCAAAGACCTTCCATATGGTACACTTAACTTTACATATACAGAAAATATAGTACCAATACGTGAAAATTTTAGAGCAAAAAAATTATAAAAATATAGATGAACCATAAACACATAGTATTATACTTGCCACGTTTAGACATCTCATATTCCATGCCCTACTCTTAGAACGCTATCCTTTAGTTGGTTTTTCAGTGTTTTTATCACAGTCAATTCCCACTTGCCAGTCCACTAGCCGAGATCCAAACATCTCTTGGTCCTTATAAGCCTCCATTTTCTCACCCCACCTTAGTCATGCTGAATCAGGTGATCTTTCTTCGCGTATCCTTCAGTGATGTTGATATGAGATTGATACGGAGGGTGCGCCTCCAACAATAAATATCTGCTGTGGGGAGCCTCCAAATGCTGCCTGGATTTTATCTCACTTTTAACTATTTGACGTTACTTCCTGTTATGCAAATTTTCTATCACGTAGACGAGGTCAAAGACTCTAGATATCACCATTATTCATTTTTCGTCTAACATCATTTCACGTGTAGAACGATGGACTGATAACTAAGATCTTTAGTGCCTTTAAAGCAACTACCATCATACTATGGCACCGATATAGTTGAAGTACATCAATACAAACGCAAAGACGGAACCACTGTACAATTCATTCCTTTATCTGTTTTGGCAGTAACTTTACCAAGCACCTCTTCCGCTAGTTACGGTGTGAAATACCTCCAATGCTACAGAATGAGAATGGAATGTTATGTCCCACGGGGCGAACCAGTGCATTGTAAATGATGTCAACGATACTCGCATTCAGCAAACTATTGCTGCATCTAATGTGATAAATAGCACAAAGCAAAGACTACTCCCTACTAATAGAGGTTCCCGCAAAGAGAACCAACTGCACAAACAATCGTCCACTTCATATCCGAATTATAAACATTTAGAGTAGACTTTAAGACTCTTTATATCATCTAAAAACGTCATCAGGCAAGATACAACAAAAACGTCTAAGAAGAACTACGTAAACAACCCCACATAGCACAGTGGAACATCACTACGCAAGACAAGCGCCGCAAACAGGTGAAACGTCCCCTTTAAACAATTATACATGACTGTGCTTAAACTGACACACAATATTTTGTTAGCGCAACGCAATCTGACTTTCAAAATTCCCTACAAAAGAATGGCCCTGACTAACATTAAACTATACCTTTCACAAATCACTTACCTCACAAAAATCTTCGCTGCTCAAGCTACTGCAATACAGCGAGCGCCACTACTGCCAGCTAAATAAAAGATTCAAACTATGGAAGGCACTAACTACTGATAGGTATAGTTAGCAAATCAAAGATATTAATAGAGAACAAACAATGTATTTACCTTGATATCATCATATATAAATATAGCAGTTCATGACAAATTTCAAAACTTCGCCATCTCTCTCCCCACATCCACCACTGCTGGCGGCTCACCTCCAACTGCGCAACGCTACGCGCTGTTCACATCCAGCTGTCGCTGCCCAACACTACAATGGCGAGTATTACAACAATGCAAAGCAGCCACAGACTGCACACAGCACAGCCAGTGATTTTCATACAGAGGTGGCGTTACCAATAAAAAACCTAAACAGCCTACTTACGGCACTAACTACTGATAGGGATAGTTAGCAAATCAAAGATATTAATAGAGAACAAACAATGTATTTACCTTGATATCATCATATATAAATATAGCAGTTCATGACAAATTTCAAAACTCCGCCATCTCTCTCCCCACATCTACCACTGCTGGCGGCTCACCTCCAACTGCACAACGCTATGCGCTGTTCACATCCAGCTGCCGCTGCCCAACACTACAATGGCAGACAACAATGCAAAGCAGCCACAGACTGCACACAGCACAGCCAGTGATTTTCATACAGAGGTGGCGTTACCAATAAAAAACCTAAACAGCCTACTTACACAGGGCCTATAGGAGCGCAAGAAACAACCGACAGCGATGAGGACTCAGAAAATACGCACAGCCTACGGTTGCGAGGCCCCAAATGCGAAAAGATCAGGAGTCTACAATTAAGTCCACGGACACTGGAATGGAGTGATTTATTAAAAGGAAAACATTCGCTGTTACAAACGATCATCAAAGGCAATCAAATAGATAACTTAATAGTTACCAGTCAAGGATATTCTGTAAAAACTAAATAACAGTACACAACTAAAATCGAAAGATATCATTATCAGTACATGGAATGAAAACGCGGAGAGAAATTGAAAAAAGTGCAAGGTTTTATAGCCAGACAGAAAATATCTGTTATATTACTCATTTACACGCACCTAGGGCCAGCCGAGGAGTTCAGTTTACGTACCATGATTGGTTGTAAGAGAGACAAGAGAGGCAAAACTGCAGTCTTCTTTCGGCAAAGTGTTGCACGTTTTCCTCAACTGTAGCAACTAGAAACAAATGCTGTAACGGTTTCGACCAGGATTAGACGATTACATTTGTTGCGGATTACCTGAAACCGGAAGCCCATTTCGTTGGCAAGATTTTCCGACATTTCATGAATACAGTCAAGAAAGTTTTTCGTAGGTGGTGGCACTGACGTCAAAAATTCTAGTGAAATTAATCCAACGAACTTGAAACTGATGGGCGTGGAAGTTTGTTTACCAGGAAAGCCAACAAACATACCCACTCGGAAAAAGAGACAGAGAGAGAAAAGAACAAATTAGAAACCATGGGATGCTTATACCATCGCAAAATAACTAAGCCCTGGGAAGAACCATCCTCCGAAAACTAGACAATGCAAAGGCGTCAGGTTCAGAGAAGATAATCAATGCACGACTGAAGAAATTCCCGAGATTCCTCTCATACAGCGCTTGGCTGCAAGCGAAGTATATCATGGAAACATGGAATGAAGCAAAGATTATTCCTACTCCTAAAAGTGCAAAACACTTAACGCTTGCTACAAACCATCATCATATTAGCCTTTTTATCAACCTAACCAAAATACTGCAAAAAGATACCGATAAAAACAAAAAGTTAGGCAGATTTGAGTTTAATAACCTATCAACAGAGCGGTCATTAAGGACGGAGCACAAGCTCGAATTACAAAAGGACGGGGAAGGAAATTTCTTTCCAAAGGACGCCGCCGCAATTGCCTGGAGGGATTTAGGGAAATCATGGAAAACCCACATCTTGATTTCTAGACTGGGATTTGAACCGTCGCCCTCCCGAGTGAGACTCCAGCGTGCTAACCACTGCGCCACGGCGCTTGGTGAGATGAAACAGAGAACGTAAGACTCCCTAACTTTGGACAAGACAATCCATCCTGAACGGTTTGTGATAGAACCCAAGATCTGTGCAGAAATCCAGATGCTGTCGATTGCAGAATACTTAACGACTAACTTCAACATCACTCATTGATGGCTGCCGCCTTTCTAGATATTGAAAGTCCACGTGATACAGCTGGGTGGAAAATTTACTAAGGAAAATCAAAAAGAAACAACAAGCGTCCCAGACTGCTACAACAAATGTTTATTTTAGGAAGAAGAGAACAATACTGACAGAGAAACGCTGCCACTGTAGTAGAAATAATGCTTGAAGTCAGACAGTTTTATATCCATATGTCACAATAAACAAGCATGTTTTCTTCAGTAAACGTGATGAGGAATCACTTATTAAGACGATGTACAGCAGATTAAGATGAAACAGTAAGAACAGCGGAGCAAAAGACCTGATCGCATTGAAAATAACGTAAGAGGAATGCAGTCTGCTGTAAAGCCTATCTACCGCAGAAGCAACGAGGTTAATAACAGAAACGTTCAAATGTGAGGTTAAAATTCAAATTGAAAGTGATAAACTGGGCCACATAATTGACGCTATCTGCTGCCAGATTCATAAGGAGTGCAGACAAATGAAAGAACACTATTATTATCAGACATAAGTGAATATATCTACAGAATGGAACGTCCAGACTTTGACGTCTGTTACGTGTGGGTGACAGGTAGAAGGCTTGAGATCAGACATAGTGAGCATGCAGCTTTGGATAGGCGGCTTATAGCAGAGGAATCAAACTTCGCTGCCCAGCTGGTTGAGAGTGGACACACCCAATCTTCTCGAGCTTCGTGTCAAATTGTTGCACAAGGCTGAGAAAGGCAGATTCATTGATATCCTGAAGGAGATGGAGATATACTGCCCTCAAATCATCTAGCGTCCATTCGACGATCTTCATATGTTGTTATTGTTGTCGTTGTTTTTTTTCTTAGGTCCTGTATATCGGTCCGAAAGATACCGTTAATTGGTGGAATGGGTTAGAATGTCATAGTACCAAGGAACGTGGTACCTTATACCGATTGAATGAATGGGGTATTGTCCTGCCCAGAGTTCTTATATGGTACACCGAGTTATGAGAAGTGTCCACTTTGTTGTGCAGGGTCATCGTCCTGTTGCAAACTGCTTCAAGTACTGTGTCCATACGGAGGGCAGCGCGCAAGCCATCGATGCGAGTATAGCGGCTGGCATGAGTATCCATTCGAGTACAGTATTTTGCAAAACTTGTTGACGCTGTTTTTTGCTGAACTGGCAAGACACCAGCCTGAGCTGCCAAACAGTATCTTAAAGAGAACCGGCGCCTTATGTAATCGAAGCTTTGCTCTGGTACTGAGGTCAGTACCCTTGAAAAAACAGAGGAATTTTTTGGCCATACAAAAAGCTTTGTTCGCGAGAGATTCAATTTGTTTATGGGGAAAGAAGTGTTTGTCCCAAGTGACCCTCAGGTAAGTTATCGTTGCCCTCCATGAGATGTCCCGCCCATGCAGTCTGAAGATGGTAGCCATTAAGGGGCGTTTCTTGCTGAGATAGATGGCTGTCGTCTTGGTGGGATTTAGTTGCACTTTACCGGTCTTACACCAAGTGACTGTGGCATCTAGTTGACATTGAAGGCGTCGAATGTTCTCGTGAATACCTCTCTGCTGGTGAGAAAGGCTGTATTGTCGGCAAATTGCGCAGTACATACATATATACATGCATTAATCCTTATTTCGTAGATCATGAATGCGATATTTCGTAACGATGTGGAATGTGTCACTTTAACATAAGTTTTTTTACATAAATAAATAAAATTTTGTTTTGTTTTTACAGTTTCATATCTAAGAATTCATCTATTGAGCAGAAGGAGTTGTCATTCAGAAATTCTTGTAATTTGCTTTTAAATGTCGGTTGGCCATCTGTCAGGCTTTTAGTACTATTTGGCAAATGACCAAACATTTTTATGGCAGCATAATTCACCCCTTTCTGTGCCAAAGTGAGATTTAATCCAGAATAGAGAAGATCATCCTTTCTTCTAGTGTTGTAGCTATGCTCTTTGCTGTTATTTTTGAATTGGAACGGGTTATTAATACATATATATGTGAACATATGTATTGCGAAGGTACTGTGAATATCACAAGTTCCTTAAATAAATGTCTGCAAGCTGGTCTTGGGTGAGCTCCTGCTATTATTCTGATGCCACGCTTTTGTGCGATGAATACTTTCTCTCTCAATGACGAATTGCCTCAAAATATGATGTCACATGAAAGCAGTGAATGAAAATAGGCATAGTAGGCTAATTTACTGATACTTTTATCACCAAAATTTGCAATAACCCTAATAGCATAAGTACCTGAACCTAACCATTTCAGCAGATCATCGATGTGTTTCTTTCAAATCAATTTCTCATCAATGCACACACGCAGAAATTTAGAGTATTTTGCCTTAGCAACAGGATTCTGTTGATAGTCTCTATTTACCAAGGGTGTTATGCCATTAACTGTACAGAATTGTATAAACTGCGTTGGCTCAAAGTTCAGTGAGAGTCCATTTGCAGAGAACCACTTAATAATTATCTGGAAGACATTATTTGCAATTTCCTCAGCTGATTCTTGCTTCTTGGGTGTGATTACTATATTTGTATCATCAGCTAAAAGAACTAGCTTTGCCTCTTCATGGATATAGAGTGGCAAGTGGTTAACATATAATAAGAACAATAAGGGAAAAGACTGAACCCTGTGGGACGCCATTCTTGATACCTCACCAGTTAGAGGACTCTGCTAGTTTTTGGCAGATTACCTGTACTGTTAATTTCAACCTTCTGCATTCTTCCAGTTAAGTATGAATTAAACAATTTGTGCACTGTCCCGTTCATACCACAATATTTAAGCTTATCTGGGAGTATTTCATGATTCACACAATCAAAAGCCTTTAAGAGATCACAAAATATCAAAATGGTTGATGTTTGGTTATTCAGTGCATTTAATATTTGATCAGTGAAAGCATATATAGCATTTCCTGTTGAAAATCCCTTCTGAAAACCAAGCTGATATTGTGGTAGTACTTCATTTTGTCAAATATGTGATGCTACTCTTGAATACATTATTTTTTCAAGAATTTGGGATACAGCTGTCAGAAATGAGATTGGGCGGTAGTTGTTAGCATCAGATCTACCCTTTTTTTATACAATGGTTTAACAATAGCATATTTCTATCTATCTGGAAAAATGCCCTGTTTCAGTGAGCTACTACATATGTGACTGAGAATCTTACTTTTTTGTTGGGAACATGCCTTTAGTACTCTGTTGGAAATATCATCAATCCGATGTGAGCTTTTACTTTTGAGTGAATTTATTATTTTCCTAATTTCAGTAGGAGAGGTGTGTTAAATTTCAATTTTTTCAGACTGCGTATGTACTGCATCTTCCATATACTGCTTAGCATTTTCTAATGAATAGTTGGATCCTATTTTCTCTACAACACTTAAAAAATGATCATTAAGATGTTATCTACTTCTGATTTCTTGTTAACAAACTTTTCATTGTGCTTGATAGAAATACAGGCTTCCTGTGCTCTCGGTTGACCTGTTTCCCCTTTAACAATATTCCAAATTATTTTAATTACATTATCAGGTGTGCTAATCTTAGAGATAAAGCACATACTTCTGGAGTTTTTAATAACTTTTCTTAATACAGTGCAGTAGCTATAAGATACATTTCCCTTTTCTGTTTATAAGATTTTTTATCCCTGTAGTAAGCCACGACTTCTTACATAGTTTCTTACAACTATATTTTACTGTTTCCTTAGGGAAACTATTTTCAAATATACTCACAAACGAATCGTGAAATTGGTTAAATTTTAAATTAGCATCATGTTCCCTGTACACCTCATCCCAGTCTAACTGTTGCAAGCTTTTCCCAAAATTTTGAGTTGTTAAATTGTTAATCGTATGCACTATTTTGGAGGACTGTTTTGCATTACTGTATAAAGCTATATCATATACTGTAACTGGCTGTCCATCATGATCAGACAGACCATTCTTAACAGGAAAAGTTTTTATTTGATTAAATTTATCTTGGTGTATGAAAACATTATCTATCAGTGCCGCTTTCATGTACTACACAAGTAGGAAAATTAATAACTGATCTCAAATTGAAAGATGCAAGTAATATTTCAAGCTCAAGCTTTGTATCAGACTCTTTCAGAAATTCTACACTGAAATTCCTAGGAACAATAATCTGATTTCCTCTGTGTGACAGATAGCACAACAAAGAATCCAAGTTTCAAGTTTTTCAAAAATAGTTGAAAATTTCCCAACAGAAACCTCTACTGCAATTATAAAAGTGCCATTATTTAGTTTTGCTCACATATGCATGATTCTATATGTTGCTATATGCAAATATTTTTAGTTTCCAATTTTTTCACACTAAGACAGATTTTAACATATATGGCAACTCTTCCTCTCACCATAGTGTATCTACTTACATGTGCTGATAGCTTATATCCACCTACATTTACCATTTCCATACCTGTGACTATGTGATAATCAGATAGGCATTGTACATCTATACAATCCTCAGTTTCTAAATCTAATAAACAAACAAGAATCTCATCTACTTTTTGTTTTTTAATTTCCCCGACATTCTGATGCAAAATATTAACGTTATATTTCACTGTGCCTTTATGTGAATCTTGTGGCACATAACATTATTTTTCACTCTACTTTTATGATACTCTTGCGATATTTTCACATTTCTAGTATGTGCCTGTCTGAACTTCTCATTAAGCTTAATTTCAATCATGGTAGGATGATTGGACACTGATCTTAGCCTAAAAGAGTACTCATATGAGTTTCAGTGCACCCACCCCCCTTAAAGATTTTACTATCATCCCATCCAGTTTACCCTTCCCTTTCCTACTGAGATGCAGGCCATGTCTTGTGAAGTCCCACCTACCAATACCATCAACAGGAACCAAACCTATGCCTGACAAAGTAGCTGCCCGAAGGAGCTGATCTAGCTCCATACTGACCCTCCTGTCAGAGCTGTTCAATTGTGACGGATCATAACACATGAAAGCAGGAACCAAGCCAACATTTGTATGGTTCGATGCAGATGCTATTTTTACCAGGTCACACTCAATATTGTAGCTCTGACGCCTATCAATACTGTTCCCCCGCTCCACCCACTGCCAAAACATGATACTGCTTTGTAAAACCCTTGCAAAATGATCCTACATCATCTATCACTTGGCTAAGACATGCATTGGGTTTGAAAATACTTGTGACCTGGTAATTATCACCTAATTTTTCCTTCAAGACCTGGCCCACACCTCTTCAATGGCTAATACCTAACGACATATCTTTCCTCGTACTTTCTCCTTTTTTTTTTTTTGCAACAGTTGGTTTCCTACTAAAAGTGTGTTGAGTGCTGACTGCACTTACATCTACTTGAGCCTCTTCCTTAGTTGACAGAGGTAGCAAGACAAATCTATTGTTTGTGTCAGTGATGAAACTGTCAGATGCTGTTCTCGTCCTGTGGCCCTTGTTCCTTGCCACCACTTCCCACCTTTCACCATTCTCCCCCTTAACCTCATCAGTTCCTCCCTAACACTATCCAGTTCAGCCTAAAGGGCTCTAATATCCCCTTCCTGTTCTGCTATTTTCCTATCCCTTGAACATAATCTGCAAAACCATGGAAGAAACCCACTTATGTTCCCGATTCCCATGCCACTACATTCACCCCAATGTAACCATCTGCCACAACAGTTGAACATAACCGCAGAACTGACTTTCCTACGACAGCTCAAATACTTCTCGCTCATGGTTGTTTACAATATTTTTACAAAATTTATCTAGGCAATAACGGTAATATTCTGTTAACTACAGATCACAAGAGTCACTAAAGTTATGTGGAACACTAATATACGTGTATACTATTAATATAATAACGTAATGCAGTTAAACTACGTTCAACATCAAAACATGTATACCCGAAAGGCCTAAGGTGGTGTATGCGCGATACGTACTTTACGCGTTTTGAAAGGAAAAAAAAAAGATAGAACTTAAAACCTTTAATTCCCCAAGTAGATACAGCACTACTGTATATATGTGTAATGAAAACAACCTAAGTTCTCTAAATACTTAAAGAAATGTCTTAAATTTGTATGTAAACCTACGTCTAAAGTACGTTGAAACCGCCCTTAGGTTATGTTTTTTTTGTTTTTGTTTTTTCGAGAAATACTTTGAAACGAGTGAAACTTTCAATAGATAAAATAAAATAGACACTAATTAACCTCGTTACGGCGTAATATTGCATTTAATTGACTGTTATTATATAATTAATTACTTATCTTCAGTAGCTTAATATTCAAGCCTGTGCGATCCTCGGCAGTGCTGCTCAGCAGCAAAGTTATTACCCCTGTGACAGTCGGCATGTCATTTACATATAGATTAAACAGCAGTGAGGATAAAACGGATCCCTGAGGCAGTCCCGCCTGCGACAGTCGGGTATGAGACGACTGGTCCTGTACTGTGACAATCATCTTACTGTCTGTCAAAAAGCTAGCTAAAAGTTTCAAATAACAGTTGGGTATTGACGTCAGTTCATCCAGTTTCCATCCGCCTTATCATAGGCCCTTTCAGTATCTAGCAAGACCGCTACATTAGCGTTAGACATACTGAAACTTCTGGTATCGTGTTCTGCCAGACGACGGAGTTGCAGCTCTGTGGATAGTTTACATTGGAAGCCATACTGTTCTGCTCTGATCGTATCATCTGCCACCAGTGGTTCCAAAATGTGGGCATGGATGACTCTATCGAAGGTTTTGCTCACACCACCAGTAGACAAATGGGTCGGTAATGTGGCCAGAGTAACGTCCTTGTGTGGTTTGGGAATAGGAGCGACCTTGGCGATCTTCAACGCAGTGGTTCCTCAAGAGACAGCCATTGTAAATCTTTGTCAAGAGCACCAATGGTTTTGCCGGCCGCTGTGGCGAGCGGTTCTAGGCGCTTCAGTCCGGAACCACGTGGCTGCTACGGTCGCTGGCTCGAATCCTGCCTCGGGCATGGATGTGTGTGATGTCCTTACGTTAGTTAGGTTTACATAGTTCTAAGTCTAGGGTAGTGATTACCTCAGATGTTAAGTCCCATAGTTCTTAGAGCCATTTGAACCAATGGTTTACGTGATAAGTTCTTCATTTGTAAGTTGCTTATCTAGTCAACACCGAGTGCCTTGTACCCGTTTACGTTTCTGAATAAGGTTCTAATTTAAATATGGGAATTTCGGCCTGCCTTTAAAAAAGACATCAGTTAGCCAGCTAGTATGTCAGAAAATAATTTAATATTATTAGAGGATAATTTTGTCTTCCATTTTGTTGGTACTATCCAATGCTGTATTGTTTTACCACTGAACAAGTTAATCATTGTTTAATTTTAGCCTAAAGGAGGCTATAACGGTGGTTTGTTTTATCGTCTTTCTGCAAAAAGCGTTAAACAGTTTCAACTAAAAAATACGTTTATCTATGAAGTTTAACGTCAATAGAGAGCGTTTGTATGTTTTATGAACTGGGCATGGTTAAATCAGCCTTGTCCTTTTGATCTTAATTATTTTACTGTGGTTTTGACGGATCTTCACAAAATTATTTTTAAACACTTTATTTCTTTTATATTAAGCATTTAATGGATCACATAAGTGGGTGGATTACATGAGGGACTACGCTAGATTTTAGCTACTGACGAATTTCGGTCTGGTATGTAAATGTATTTTATCAAGAAGATCTTCAACAAAATCTCTTTAATTTGTTAATTTTTGTTTCTAAAGTGATGTAATAATCTTTTAAAAGATAGGTATCTGAAGATCTGAACCGATTAACGCTCCTTTGCGTAGGGTTTGATGGATTGCTTCACCGCTAATATATGAGAAACTATGTTGTAATTTGGCATTTGTTAAATATTTTAAAGTGATATACAAATACGCTTCTTGATTTTGGATATTATATAAAAAAGGCTTTTTAAACTACTGTATGTAAACAAAATACTGTCAGTTAATTCCTAACCTAGAGGACGTTACTTGTACTACAGGATGTAAACAAAGGGTGTTGTACTTGCTGTAAACAATCGCCTCAATGCCCTAGTGTCTGTACACCTGTAAGGATATGTAATGAGTGTGCTCCCTGCCGCCGTTGGATAAGCAGCTGCAGCAGCAAGTCGTATGCTCCTAGCTCACTCATTTGTTACATAGTTTAATTCTTAATTTCTTTGTGTGTTTTTGGTACTTGCATTGTTTAATTCATAAATTTCGGGCGTATTATAGTATTTGAGAGTGTAGCATCGCGTTTTAGTACCTGAATAGTGTAAATTCGCGTAGTCGTTTGTCTTCTGTTTTTGTTTTGAACGGCCAGTGTCGGTTGGTCACAGTCAGTGTGCTCCCTGCCGCCGTTGGATAAGCAGCTGCAGCAGCAAGTCGTATACTCCTAGCTCACTCATTTGTTACATAGTTTAATTCTTAATTTCTTTGCGTGTTTTTGGTACTTGCATTGTTTAATTCATAAATTTCGGGCGTATTATAGTATTTGAGAGTGTAGCATCGCGTTTTGGTACCTGAATACTGTAAATTCGCGTAGTCTCCTTCCGCCGCCGAGCAGTGTCAGCAGTGCGCAAGTAGCAGCATTACTGCATTTACTAGGCAATCTTGTATTTTAATAACCGTTTAAATTTTGTCGATTTGTTTGCGCTCTCTGTAGAGTAGTTCAGACGTTCTTAGCAAAACAGTTTTTAGCATGGATAGGGACTGCAACTGCTGTGTTCGGATGCAGGCTGAGTTGGTATCCCTTCGCTCCCAGCTTCAGGCAGTGTTGGCTTCGGTCACACAGCTTGAGGCTGTTGCCAATGGGCATCACTGTGGGGGTCCGGATGGGGGTTTGTCGGGGACGACCAGCTCGTCCTACGCATCCACTGATCGGACTACGACTGTGGTTGCCCGGGATACTGCCCGCATTGAGGCTGATCCCTCACCTGTGGTAGAGTGGGAGGTCGTCTCAAGGTGTGGCAGGGGGCGAAAGACATTCTGGAGGGCTGAACGGAAAGCCTCTCCAGTTTGTCTGACGAACCGGTTTCAGGCTCTGTCTCAGGCTGATACTGATCTTCGGCCTGACATGGCTGCTTGTCCTGTTCCAGAGGTTGCCCCTCAGTCTGCAAGATCCGGGCAGTCGCAGAGGATGGGCTTACTGGTAGTTGGGAGCTCCAACGTCAGGCGCGTAATGGGGCCCCTTAGGGAAATGGCAGCAAGAGAGGGGAAGAAAACCAATGTGCACTCCGTGTGCATACCGGGGGGAGTCATTCCAGATGTGGAAAGGGTCCTTCCGGATGCCATGAAGGGTACAGGGTGCACCCATCTGCGGGTGGTCGCTCATGTCGGCACGAATGATGTGTGTCGCTATCGATCGGAGGAAATCCTCTCCGGCTTCCGGCGGCTATCTGATTTGGTGAAGACTGCCAGTCTCGCTAGCGGGATGAAAGCAGAGCTCACCATCTGCAGCATCGTCGACAGGACTGACTGCGGACCTTTGGTACAGAACCGAGTGGAGGGTCTGAATCAGAGACTGAGACGGTTCTGCGACCGTGTGGGCTGCAGATTCCTCGACTTGCGCCATAGGGTGGTGGGGTTTCGGGTTCCGCTGGATAGGTCAGGAGTCCACTACACGCAACAAGCGGCTACACGGGTAGCAGGGGTTGTGTGGCGTGGGCTGGCCGGTTTTTTAGGTTAGATGGCCTTGGGCAAGTACAGAAAGGGCAACAGCCTCAACGGGTGAGGGGCAAAGTCAGGACATGCGGGGACCAAGCAGCAATCGGTATTGTAATTGTCAACTGTCGAAGCTGCGTTGGTAAAGTACCAGAACTTCAAGCGCCCATAGAAAGCACCGAAGCTGAAATCGTTATAGGTACAGAAAGCTGGTTGAAGCCAGAGATAAATTCTGCCGAAATTTTTACAAAGGTACAGACGGTGTTTAGAAAGGATAGACTGCATGCAACCGGTGGTGGAGTGTTCATCGCTGTTAGTAGTAGTTTATCCTGTAGTGAAGTAGAAGTGGATAGTTCCTGTGAATTATTATGGGTGGAGGTTACACTCAACAACCGAATTAGGTTAATAATTGGCTCCTTTTACCGACCTCCCGACTCAGCAGCATTAGTGGCAGAACAACTGAGAGAAAATTTGGAATACATTTCACATAAATTTTCTCAGCATGTTATAGTCTTAGGTGGAGATTTCAATTTACCAGATATAGACTGGGACACTGAGATATTTAGGATGGGTGGTAGGGACAGAGCATCGAGTGACATTATACTGAGTGCACTATCCGAAAATTACCTCGAGCAATTAAACAGAGAACCGACTCGTGGAGATAACATCTTGGACCTACTGATAACAAACAGACCCGAACTTTTCGACTCTGTATGTACAGAACAGGGAATCAGTGATCATAAGGCCGTTGCAGCATCCCTGAATATGGAAGTTAATAGGAATATAAAAAAAGGGAGGAAGGTTTACCTGTTTAGCAAGAGTAATAGAAGGCAGATTTCAGACTACCTAACAGATCAAAACGAAAATTTCTGTTCCGACACTGACAATGTTGAGTGTTTATGGAAAAAGTTCAAGGCAATCGTAAAATGCGTTTTAGACAGGTACGTGCCGAGTAAAACTGTGAGGGACGGGAAAACCCACCGTGGTACAACAACAAAGTTAGGAAACTTCTGCGAAAGCAAAGAGAGCTCCACTCCAAGTTTAAACGCAGCCAAAACCTCTCAGACAAACAGAAGCTAAACGATGTCACAGTTAGCGTAAGGAGGGCTATGCGTGAAGCGTTCAGTGAATTCGAAAGTAAAATTCTATGTACCGACTTGACAGAAAATCCTAGGAAGTTCTGGTCTTACGTTAAATCAGTAAGTGGCTCGAAACAGCATATCCAGACACTACGGGATGAAGATGGCGTTGAAACAGAGGATGACACGCGTAAAGCTGAAATACTAAACACCTTTTTCCAAAGCTGTTTCACAGAGGAAGACCGCACTGCAGTTCCTTCTCTAAATCCTCGCACGAACTAAAAAATGGCTGACATCGAAATAAGTGTCCAAGGAATAGAAAAGCAACTGGAATCACTCAATAGAGGAAAGTCCACTGGACCTGACGGGATACCAATTCGATTCTACACAGAGTACGCGAAAGAACTTGCCCCCCTTCTAACAGCCGTGTACCGCAAGTCTCTAGAGGAACGGAGGGTTCCAAATGATTGGAAAAGAGCACAGATAGTTCCAGTCTTCAAGAAGGGTCGACGAGCAGATGCGCAAAACTATAGACCTATATCTCTGACGTCGATCTGTTGTAGAATTTTAGAACATGTTTTTTGCTCGAGTATCATGTCGTTTTTGGAAACCCAGAATCTACTATGTAGGAATCAACATGGATTCCGGAAACAGCGATCGTGTGAGACCCAACTCGCTTTATTTGTTCATGAGACCCAGAAAATATTAATACAGGCTCCCAGGTAGATGCTATTTTTCTTGACTTCCGGAAGGCGTTGGATACAGTTCCGCACTGTCGCCTGATAAACAAAGTAAGAGCCTACGGAATATCAGACCAGCTGTGTGGCTGGATTGAAGAGTTTTTAGCAAACAGAACACAGCATGTTGTTATCAATGGAGAGATGTCTACAGACGTTAAAGTAACCTCTGTCGTGCCACAGGGGAGTGTTATGGGACCATTGCTTTTTACAATATATATAAATGACCTAGTAGATAGTGTCGGAAGTTCCATGCGGCTTTTCGCGGATGATGCTGTACTATACAGAGAAGTTGCAGCATTAGAAAATTGTAGCGAAATGCAGGAAGATCTGCAGCGGATAGGAAATTGGTGCAGGGAGTGGCAACTGACCCTTAACATAGACAAATGTGATGTATTGCGAATACATAGAAAGAAGGATCCTTTATTGTATGATTATATGATAGCGGAACAAACACTGGTAGCAGTTACTTCTGTAAAATATCTGGGAGTATGCGTGCGGAACGATTTGAAGTGGAATGATAATATAAAGTTAATTGTTGGTAAGGCGGGTACCAGGTTGAGATTCATTGGGAGAGTGCTTAGAAAATGTAGTCCATCAACAAAGGAGGTGGCTTACAAAACACTCGTTCGACCTATACTTGAGTATTGCTCATCAGTGTGGGATCCGTACCAGATCGGTTTGACGGAGGAGATAGAGAAGATCCCAAGAAGAGCGGCGCGTTTCGTCACAGGGTTATTTGGTAACCGTGATAGCGTTACGGAGATGTTTAATAAACTCAAGTGGCAGACTCTGCAAGAGAGGCGCTCTGCATCGCGGTGTAGCTTACTCGCCAGGTTTCGAGAGGGTGCGTTTCTGGATGAGGTATCGAATATATTGCTTCCCCCTACTTATACCTCCCGAGGAGATCACGAATGTAAAATTAGAGAGATTAGAGCGCGCACGGAGGCTTTCAGAGAGTCGTTCTTCCCGCGAACCATACGCGACTGGAACAGGAAAGGGAGGTAATGACAGTGGCACGTAAAGTGCCCTCCGCCACAAACCGTTGGGTGGATTGCGGAGTATCAATGTAGATGTAGATATGAACTACCGTGAGTCTGTTGACTTGTGACGATAATGGTATGTAGACCAGAGTGTATTGCTGCTATTGAATAACATGGTGTTTACGTACCATTCTACGTAAAGTAATTAAAGTTTGATTGTGTTATTTTCCTTACAATTTAGCACTGGAGATGGCTATTAATAGCCAAATCTAGATTTGCAAGGACAATAGAAAGTAATGGAATTGCGACCGACTGCTGTGTACCTCTCCTTCCTCATTGGCTAATTTACCGGGAATGTCGTTTTCGCTCGGCACAAATTTCACCAAAATGAAGTGACACGACTTGTACCCTGCAATTTCTAACGTCGGAGAATTTCCGCGCAGCTATATCGGCTTATAGGTAAATGGAATGTGTGAGCGTTTATCTGGACTCGCGTTCCTCGGGCGGGCTGACAAACTGCCCTCCCAGAGGGTGGAGGGACTCTGGAGGGCACGTCGCCGCCCTCTGCGCGTCAGCGGCAGCTGGTGCTCGATATTTCTTAGGCAGCTTGCGCGCCCCCCGTGACCGAATCTGAAACTGCGCACCCGTGAAAAATGCGGACCGCTCTGTAAAATATTCCTTCAGAATCTGTATAGCTGCGCTGCTGCGCCGTAAATCAGTGTCTGTGGGAAATCTGAAATATGACGGCCACATGCCACGCATGCTTCCACGTGGAAGATCAGCGAAATCTCTCTCCGGGTTCATGTACGTGACGCCCTCTGCAGGACCGTGATTTACCGGGAGATGTATACCTCGTGATTCTTAATATACGACGTCATTCCAGTACGGCAGTTATAGAAAACGCTAATAATGCCGTTTTTAAATTGTGTATGTTGACATGATCACAGGTATAACAAGGAAATCTCAAGTTGACCAAAACGTATCTTGACTATTTGAAACATTGCTGCTTAACGTGAGGTTTACTATCTATTGGTTGAAAAAATCGATTTTTTTAAAATTGCATTTTCGGATCCATAGAAGTGTTTAGAATCCACCTCTGAAACGGTTTTTCCGAATACGGAACTGAAATGTTTGTTATTCGCGGTTGAACAAAAAAATGCACCTACCTGAAATGGACCTTTTTCACGCACCAGTTTTTTTTCTTTCGGAGGACGACTTATTGTACCGTTGCTTGGGAGGAAACATACAAAATTCAAATGTGTTTCGAAGTTAGCCCTCAAGCATTTGCATGCTGGTGCGAAGACTGGAGATAGCGTCTTTCCTGTCAGTGAGCAGCTTCAACGAAGGGTGTTCAGCAATTCTGAAGACCATGAAAACGATGGACGTCACCCTGGGACTCTATTCGACGCAATTCGTCAAGCATTCGGACGACCAGCGAATTCAAGCGACCGAAAACCGCTTGTCACGGGCCGTACGAGCGGCTCTGGAGCAGCGCAGGATGGCCCAGATCCAGCAGAACGCCCCGTATGGGGAAGAGGAAGGACTAGTTTATGGACTCTGAATACCAGATTGAACGTACGTTGCATAATATTGCATTTACATGTAGTCAAAACTCCAAACACGTTTTTCTCGAAATGACTTCTTTTTTCTTTTTCTTATCGCGCGGTACGGTAAATTCAAATCTACTGAAGCGATTGGCGTGTTTCTTTGTTTCTGACGAAGCTAATTAAATTGTCTAGGAGTTGTACCACTTTTATTCCGATCCATCAAATATAAATATTTTTACTTGGCCGACGAAGTCAAAAAAATACATGAAAAAACCCTTTTTTTCAAAGAGGCGCCATTTTGTTTCCTATGGTCTAAATAACTTAAGTAAGGTACAACTCTTAAACAATCTTCTATACTTCGCTAACGTAAACTCAATTTTGATTGCAGACGAGCCGGCTGACCTGTGACATACCACGCGTGGAGGTCTACATCGAAATTTTGTTTCGTTCCGACGGCACTTCCGCCTTTGCTCTTCGACATTTCCGGTCGAAAAAATTCCAGTTTGTGTATCAATAAACATTTTGATCAAATTTGACATTCGTATCTATAACACATTCCGAGAAAAAAAATTCTCAAAGAACATGCTGTTTCGGGCCAAAGATAGTAAACCTCCCCTTAAGTGGTGAAACCACATTACGAGGATGTTTGACACTGACTTTTTGGGACTTTTTGGGTGGAAAGAATTAAGTAGAGTCTAATCAACTTTTGACATAATTTCATTCATATTTTGAACAGTTATTGTGAATTTTTAAAATAATTTCACCCCAAAATAATAAAGTTACGACGTGATATCCGCTGAAGGTTGTGAGTATAGTTCTCCTATAGAGTGCAGTGTAGCCACTCCGATTTTCATCTGAAATCAAAAAGGTTTCAATTTTAAATTAATAACTAAGAACTAAGAATATGAACCTCAATGCAGGTGAAAATAATGAAAATTAAAAATTTTGCGGGCGTTGGAACAATTTACTTCGATATTTACGATTTTTTTCTATGATTATGCAAGGAAAAATACCCTTAAAATCATGACATCAACTCACAAGTGGGTTCATGTAAGTCGTTATTTTATAAGTAATCATACTGTCAATTTTCATAATGATCGGTTGTATACTTTTTGAGTTACACTGCACACAAAAGTGAAAAAAAGTCATTTCAAGATAAACGCGTTTGAAAAATGAATTCTCGGAAACCAACAATAATGTAAAATGCTTACTTTTTCTGCATAATTGGTGCTTTGCGTGCCTACTACAATTCCTGCCTCCTTCATGACCATCAGAAGGGAAGAATTTCCTTCATTAGTTCATTGGCATTTTGCGTGTGGCCACCTAAACATCTCTCCAGTAATTTATCTCTTGATAAATCTTCATATATTGTAGCCTGTACCCGATGTACACTCGATTCTATGATCATAAAATGTAAAGGAATGCGAATTTCGCTTTGAAATTTTGACAGCGTATTCTTGGATAGTTATGCTAACGACTTAAGCAAAAAAAGAAAAAATCTGATTTTTGGAACCTCCTAATGTGGTTTCCCCCCTTAAACCTTGTTGCATTAAGCTTACTACTAGTCGAGGATGATAAACGTACGAAGATCAAAATTTTTCGGCTAATGTACAAGCAATCTAAGACAACGAAAAACGATGCAAAACGAAATATTATTCGAAATGGGACGGAAATCTGTAGTTGTGATTTACATACACAAAGAAATGATTAAAATATCAGAGAGCTAGCGTGATTTATTCAAGCGAAACTGCTTCCCCAAATTAACAAGTCAATAACACATTGGTCCACATCTGGCCCTTATGCAAGCAGTTATTCAGCTTCACGTTGATTAATAGAGTTGATGGACGTCCTCGTGCGGGATGTCATGCCGGTGAGTTAGATCGCCAAAATACGGAACTGGTCGAAGGGCCCTGCCCATAATGCTAGAAACACTTTATTGGAGAGACATCCGTCAACTCTTCTGGCCAAGTAGAGTTTGGCAAGCACGAAGACCGGCAGTAAAAACTCGCGTGTGCGGGCAGCCGTTATCTTGCTGATACGTAAGCCCAGAATCGCTTCCCATGAAGGACAAGAAAATGGTCCGTAGAATATCGCCGACGTACCGTTGTACTGTAAGGATGCCGCGGATGACAACCAAAGGCGTCCTACTATGAAAGTAAATAGCATACCAGACCTCACTTCTGTTTGTCGGGCTGTTTGGTGGGCGACATTCAGGTTGGTATCTCACCTCTGTCTAGGGCGTCGCCAGGAACGTCTTTGTTGGTCAACGGGATTCAGTTGGAACTGGGGCTCATCACTGAAGACAATTCCACTCCAGTCAATGGGTTTCCAGGCCGAAGACGTGTGTGGAGATGCCCCAGACGGCGATGGGGTACAAAACTGGCTGTCGCCCACCATACCGTCAGACAGTTCCATTTCTTTTCATAGCAGGACCTATTTTGTTGTTATCCGCGGTACCCTTGCTGCACAGCGTCCCGTCAACGATATTCTGCATACCGATTTGTTAACCTTCATGGGAAGCCATCCTGGGCTTACATTTCAGTAAGATAATGCCCACCCACATACGGCGTGAATTTCTACTGCTTGCCAAACCCTGTTTTACCAGCAAGGTCACCAGATCTCTACGCGATTGAGATCGTTTCGAACATTATCGGCAGTGCCTTCCAACCATGTCGGGATTCTGACGATGTAATGCGCCATTTGGATGGAATTCGGCATGATGTTCTCCAAGAGGACATTCAACAACTACAACAGTCAATGAGGCGCCGAATAACTGCTTGCATAAGCATTGACCAACGCTTTATCAAATGGTTCTGAGCACTATGCGACTTAACCTCTGAGGTCATCAGTCGCCTAGAACTTAGAATTAATTAAAGCTAACTAACATAATGACATCACACACATCCATGCCCGAGGCAGGATTCGAACCTGCGACCGTAGCGGTCGCTCGGTTCCAGACTGTAGCGCCTAGAACGGCACGGCCACTCCGGCCGGCACCAACGCTTTATCGACTTGCTCAATTTGTGAAGCTCTTTCTCTCATCCAATTTTTCTGAAATTAAATCATTTGTGTGTCTGTACATGTACCTCATGTCTGCCGGTTTACGTCGTATTCGTAAAATTGTTTCATGATCGATGGTTTTTTTTTTCGTCTTAGGTTGTGTTATGTAAACACTATGGTGGCAATGAAAACCATGCCCATATTTACACGTAATTTGTTTTAAACAAAACTTCGACAGTAAATAAAACTCCGTAGGCAGGTCGGAATGTTGAGGAAGAATATCCCACTAACGATGAATTCGTTATAGAAGGCACAGAAAGCTGGTATTAATGAAGGGTAGTGAAGACGGTTGCCGTGGCCTTGTGAAAGGAAACATCCCTGTGATTGCAAGGAGTGCTTTAGGTAAATTACAGAAAATCTGAATCTGGATTGGCGGGCGGGGATTTGAGCGCCAGTCGACCCGAAAGCGGAACCAATGTCGTATCACAGCACCAACTGGCCATTCTGCAGCACCACCGACACACGGCAACGTCAGTACATAAAACCATAAAACAGCATTTTTCTGAAGGCGTCATCGTCAATGAGCGCAACCAGGATTAACACTCGCAGTAAAGATCTAGTCTCGTATTTGAAAGTTGTCAATTTCTGCGCCAAAAAACTATAAAGCCATTCCTTTTAGAAGATTGCACGAGAACAAAATTAACTCGACGAGTGGGTGACGCATAAGTGTGTTTGTTATAAGTTAACAGTAAGTTGTGTATAACATCAGAAACTCAAGTGCATTTGTTATGCGGTTAGACATTCGTCTCTCAGTGAAACTGGAATGTGTTCATGTTTTCTGAAGAGATCAGTAACTGCGACTGGTGGTATCATTTTATCAAAACTTTTATTCGCCACACCTTAGTGTTTCAATATGCAGCTACTGAATGGCTCGTGTGTTTGATTCTGTGCAAAAGTATATAAGTGTTCTGACCTCTAACAAACAATATTTACAATGTACCATACGTTCCACTGTATTTTGTGCCAATCACGTCCATATGATATCATTTAAGAAATAATTTCCAGAACAGCTGCTGTGTGGCGTTTAACTTTATTCTGCTGTTGGTCTACTGGTGTAATAAGGAAACACGAAAGTTGGCTTGTGTACTAATAACACTTCCTGAGAATACAGAGAAACGCTTATAAATTATATTCTGTCTGCATACAGTGTTACTTTTCTACCTGTTAACTTCGCGAGATTCATGACACTGACTTCTACACAGTAGTACACAGAGGTGCTATACGGAAACAGCTGAAACATATTTACCTCAATGGTGACATTGTTCTCCGCAATATCGTCAGATATAGACTCCGAATTAGAACTGGTACCCAAAAACGCTGTTACCCTGCAAATCCTACGAAAAAGAGTAAATACTAGTATATCGCACAAATAATTAAACCATTCACCATTATAGAAATTACGCCTTTAAGTACAGTTACTGTGCTATGTGTACGAACATGAGACTGAAAATAGAAGACAACAAAGCAAAAAAACGAAAACTGGTGTATATGTCAAAGATAAATGCTGTAAATGAAGAATGTAAACTGCATTTGGAAAAAGAAAAAGCTATTGCAAATTGCTTCAATCACAATGCATGGCGAAATTTGGCTATAACTGGGGAATATAACATATGCATTTACTGTTAACAAAATGGCTCTGAGCACTATGGGACGTAACATATTAGGTCATCAGTCCCCTAGAACGTAGAACTACTTAAACCTAACTAACCTAAGGACATCACACACATCCAAGCCCGAGGCAGGATTCGAACCTGCGACCGTAGCAGTCGCGCGGTTCCGGACTAACGTGCCTAGAACCGCTCGGTCACCAAGGCCGGCTACTGTTAACAGCACTGGTAAGTAGCCGTATGGTGAGACCTGGCCGAAAATGGAGGGGTACAGAATGTTCATTACTTTAAAGGTCACATGAGAAAAAAAATTATATATGAAGCTGGAGTCCTACCTGGATCTGCTTACAAATGTTGGTTTCATTGTATCTAAATATGCTGGACTGGATGATGTGCACCTAACAACAGAGCAACCGTCTGCAGGACTTAAAACCAACGGAACAACAACATTTAATGGTCACTCGTTTGCTAAAGTTATAAATATGAAGTTGTATACGGAAATGCCACAAGAATGTGCTGCAACATAGCTGGTAGCGTACACCCAGGAAGATGTGAAATGTTACTTATAACAATAATGCTATGGAGTGTACTGTATCTCCTGAGGTGGTCATGAACTCGAGGTGTGTAAATGCCATGCATCGATAATTATTGTATGAATAGCTGGCGAAGCATGCCAGCGAGTAAACAAATGCATTATACAGAATTCCATGGACAGTCGAGATTCTGTGTCTAAAGTCTCTATTATTTTGTTGCCTTCTTCTGTTATTGGACTTGAACTTCAGACAATCGTTCTATTCTCTTCAGCTTGCTATAATAGTTTATGTAAGATGGAAAAGAAGAAAAAAAGATAGTTGTTCATAGCTTAAAATTTGTGTACGGTATTTAATAATGTATTTTGTTCAATCTTACTTGGCCTGAGTACATGTGGCCTTAACGGAATATTGACCATTGTTAAGCGCTATGTTGTTGTTGTTGTGGTCTTCAGTCCCGAGACTGGTTTGATGCAGCTCTCCATGTTACTCTATCCTGTGCAAGCTTCTACTTCTCCCAGTACCTACTGCAACCTACATCCTTCTGAATCTGCTTAGTGTATTCATCTCTTGGTCTCCCCCTACGATTTTTACCCTCCACGCTGCCCTCAAATACTAAATTGGTGATCCCTTGATGCCTCAGAACATGTCCTACCAAGTTTTGCCACAGACTTCTCTTCTCCCCAATCCTATTCAATACTTCCTCATTAGTTATGTGATCTACCCATCTAATCTTCAGCATTCACATTTCGAAAGCTTCTATTCTCTTCTTGCCCAAACTATTTACCGTCCATGTTTCACTTCCATACATGGCTACACTCCATACAAATACTTTCAGAAATGACTTCCTGACACTTAAATCTATACTCGATGTTAAAAAATTCCTCTTCTTCAGAAACGCTTTCCTTGCCATTGCCAGTCTCCATTTTATATCCTCTCTACTTCGACCATCATCAGTTATTTTGCTCCCCAAATAGCAAAACTCCTTTACTACTTTAAGTGTCTCATTTCGTAATCTAATACCCTCAACATCACCCGACTTAATTCGACTACATTCCATTATCCTCGTTTTGCTTTTGTTGATGTTCATCTTATATCCTCCCTTCAAGACACCATCCGTTCCGTTCAACTGCTCTTCCAAGTCCTTTGCTGTCTCTGACAGAATTACAATGTCATCGGCGAACCTCTAAGTTTTTATTTCTTCTCCATGGATTTTAATACCTACTCTGAATTTTTCTTTTGTTTCCTTTACTGCTTGCTCAATATACAGATTGAATAACATCAGGGAGAGGCTACAACCCTGTCTTACACCCTTCCCAACCACTGCTTCCCTTTCATGTCCCTCGACTCTTATAACTGCCATCTGGTTTCTGTACAAATGGTAAATAGCTTTTCGCTCCCTGTATTTTACCCCTGCCATCTTTAGAATTTGAAAGCGAGTATTTCAGTCAACATTGTCAAAAGCATTCTCTAAGTCTACAAATGCTAGAAACGTAGGTTTGCCTTTCCTTAATCTTTCTTCTAAGATAAGTCGTAAGGTCAGTATCGCCTCACGTGTTCCAGTATTTCTACGGAATCCAAACTGATCTTCCCCGAGGTCGGCTTCTACTAGTTTTTCCATTTGTCTGTAAAGAATTCGTGTTAGCATTTTGCAGCTGTGGCTTATTAAACTGATTGTTCGGTAATTTCCACATGTGTCAACACATGCTTTCCTTGGGATTGGAATTATTATATTCTTCTTGAAGTCTGAGGGTATTTCGCCTGTTTCATACATCTTGCTCACCAAATGGTAGAGTTTTGTCAGGACTGGCTCTCCCAAGGCTGTCAGTAGTTCCAATGGAATGTTGTCTACTCCGGGGGCCTTGTTTCGACTCAGGTCTTTCAGTGCTCTGTCAAACTCTTCATGCAGTATCATATCTCCCATTTCATCTTCATCTACATCCTCTTCCATTTCCATAATATTGTCCTCAAGTGCATCGCCCTTGTATAGGCCCTCTATATACTACTTCCACCTTTCTGCTTTCCCTTCTTTGCTTAGAACTGGGTTTCCATCTGAGCTCTTGATGTTCATACAAGTGGTTCTCTTATCTCCAAATGTCTCTTTAATTTTCCTGTAGGCAGTATCTATCTTACCCCTAGTGAGATAAGCCTCTACATCCTTACATTTGTCCTCTAGCCATCCCTGCTTAGCCATTTTGCACTTCCTGTCGATATCATTTTTGAGACGTTTGTATTCCTTTTTGCCTGCTTCATTTACTGCATTTTTATATTTTCTCCTTTCATCAATTAAATTCAATATTTCTTCTGTTACCCAAGGATTTCTACTAGCCCTCGTCTTTTTACCTACTTGATCCTCTGCTGCCTTCACTACTTCATCCCTCAAAGGTACCCATTCTTCTTCTACTGTATTTCTTTCCCCCATTCCTGTCAATTGTTCCCTTATGCTCTCCCTGAAACGCTATACTAGAAAATAATTAGTAATTTTCTTTCAGCTCATCTTCGACAAGTGCCGCCGGTTAGGACACTAAACTTTCTATCAGATTCACGAGCTATGCGGCCGCTACGAATAATTTAATAAATTTCACTTTCAGGTTTTCTCAAGGTTGCAAGATAACATCCTAGGCAGAAAGGTCTGGTCACAGGATTCTAGTTCTAATATAAGATTTCATCTGCAGAAGTTTATGCTTTCTATCTTATATTGGTATTCGAGACGAAACCACAATCTAGAGTTACGGATTTTATTACTTCAAATTGAACTGTCACACGAAATATTATCTGGTGCTATAAGCACATGAGTTTTAACTATATTTTATATATATATATATATATATATATATATATATATATATATATTGAGGAGTATCTGTGATGATTCAAGAGAGAGACAATTAATTATTTATAGTGAGTTTATACTGAGTTAGTTTGCTGATTGCTGATCAGCGCCTGGCTAAATTAAATTACATTACAATGTTCATAGTATTATTAGAGTTATTTCTCGTTCGTTTTGACGTCACTTTATTAAAATCTTTCATAGGAGATATAATAAATTTAAAATTTTATTATATCACATTACAGGAGAAAGGAAGAGGTAAAAGTAAGATCTCCTAATGCTTTCACCTAGAACAACAACTGCTGGAAGGAACAGAGCTAAGTGTCAAAGTTACAAAAGAGATAGTTCACAGGAAAAGACTGAGACGTTTATTGAAATCTGAGAATATTCCTTCTTTGTACCAGTCAAATTATTGGCTGGACAAAGTACTGTAAGAGTCCAATGTAGATTTAAATTATAATTTAACTATTAAGCTGGATGTTATTAAAACAACAACAAATAAAAACAAAGAGAATGTGGTTTTCTGTGTGTGAAATTACATATAAGAATCAATAAAGTTTGAGAATATATTATGCTTCCTTATTCACTGCCCAGGCAGTGCCATTTTCGATTATCTATATGTCTGGGATGTGAGTAGTTGTGCAACCTTGACAAGTAGCTGAAACTTGGTAGCTGAAAGTGGAGCGAACCCCTATATGACTTGGAGGGCCTACAGTCCCAGTTTTCTTTTCTTTTATATCCATAACACACATGACGCCTAGGATTTTGATTTACGCTAAGGTAGATGGTATTGACTGTTTCATGTGGATGATCTCCAATTGTAGAGTAAAACCTATACAATATATTTATATGTGAAATCACAAGCTCAGTAGTGAGGAAAGTTATTGGTAATCACGTTACAGATTTTATAAAGTGTCCATATATGCGAATAGGGGGAACTTCAATATCTTTCATGGCTAAAGAACTTGGTATTACCGGCTGGAGACAACTACATGGGAAATTTTGCGTTTGATCCCTATGCAAGACGGTTTAGCTGTGTAGACAGTGAGTTGTATCTTTCTTTTCAACTATTCTGTTATGAAATGTTATTACGTCACTTTGACAATTATTGGCAATTCCGGATCGCTACTGCTGCTGTAATTACATTATTTCGTCTATGTTTTCCGTGTATTGGGAAGTCGATAGCTTTGTCTCTGCAAACTGGTTCTATCATACTTCCAGACTGCAATTTTGAAGTACCGTATCTCATAATATTTACAGTTATTTCGTTTAAACTTTGCTTATGGGAGTCCTAACATGGACATATATGGTCGAGGGCTCGATATTAAACCCTCGACCGTGCTCAGTGAGCTAAGTTCGGGCTGCTGGGCAGCGCTGTGCTGCGTGCTTGGCCAAAGGCGCAGGGCCCAGCAGTTGGCAACGTTGTGAAGGCTCTACAAAGAGTATTTAGAGTTTCAAACCAGACGCAAGGGCCCACTTCGTATTTCCACATTCGTTTTTGACGATAGGTTGCGAACAATAGTTGTTAATGAGACGAACAAAGATGCTGAACGGTTTGTAATTCCACTTGTGGTACCGCTCTCATTTCTATTCTTTGTTCACAATATTATTCCCACATGGCATGGTTCAGAAAACCGATTTTCAAAATCATCGCGCAAGGGACGAAATTCTTGAAACGTTTATTCTCCAAAAAGTATTATATAAACGTTCAGACCTCCACTAAAGACCTTCATTAGTATGTCGAAATAAGTCAATTGTAATGTGCTTATTTTCATTCCTGTTGCCAAAAGCTTCGAATTGTAGGCAAATTAAAACCGCAACAATCACTTGATTTGAGAAAAGTGCCCGAAAGGTGTCAGATTACGTCGTGCTGCAAGAATTCACCGTGGAGCATGGGAATAATTACACGTGTGGGGACAGACAGCAGTGCAAGGAACAGTCCGGTCAAGAGGTCAAGAGTATATTTCAGCTGAGGCAGCATCAAGGGGTGGTACAATCTCTAAAATTACTAACCTCATTTCCCGCTGTGCCCTAAGTAAATTTTAGAATACGACAACTTCCACATCTACATATCTGTTCGTTATAGAGAATAGCATTACTTCTATACATGTGGGGCATTTCTTTCACATCTATGGCAATGGACGATCATCTAACAACGTCTTGCGTCGGGGGTATATTGTCTTTGCAAAGTTTAGGAAATCAAATCTTAGTAGTAGTGACTTTGCTTATATTGTGAGAAACATGTATTTTATTGAGCTATACGGACAAGTTAGAGGTTGCAGTATTCAATCTGTGCTTGTAAAGTATGAGACGTCTCACAATATATGGAAAGCTGTTTTATTTATTTTCTGATATAATGAATATGAATTGTGTTCAGAAAAGTTACATCTCTCATTGTTACATATGATTACATTACAAGCAGTCCACTACCCACTGTAGTTTAACTGACATTTTGGTAATAAAATCACCTTATTCCTTCCATCCCTAATAACACAACTGCTTGGGTGCGTGTTTGTGGTGGTGTAGTTGGTTACATGTTTTTCTTTTCACAAGTTATAGTTTCCGGAAATCCAACTGCCCATATCGAATAGACACTTTACGTACTGAGATACTATTGCAATGCGAAAGCACGATGTTCATGCGGCTATTATTTTTACTTTCTCTTGTGTGCTATTTATATCAAATTTTGAAGTTTCTACCGGATTGTCCTACATGGAATTTGTGGCATGTATTACACGAAATTTTGTAACTGCTGAGGTTGTTGTGTATGGGAATTTTCGAGCTGCCCTTGTGGGTTTTGTGTTTGAGGCTGTGTGTGATGTGCTATACAAAGCGGCTGTCGATTTTCTTCGATAATTTGTTAATGTTCCTTAAAATGCTTCCTAGATAAGTTGTGATTACGTGAGAAAGTGAAAAAAAGCATGACGTAAAACCCATAAACGAAGCACTAGAAATCCTCAATATTACGTAAAATGGAGCAATCATGAACATCCCTGACGAAATAGACATATATATTGACAGGCATACAGCAACCCCACAAATTTACTCAGCAAATAAACCAACCTAAAGCACAAAAAGTGCAGAGGAAACTTTATTCACATTATGAAGCAAGAAAACGATAAATAATAAATCAGAGACACTAAATACGACATATCCATAGAAACAGAGACAACGACATGGAGAGTATACAAAAAAGACATAACGGCAAGAAAACATCCCAAATCATAGACAGTAAGAAGAGTATTACGATAAAATAAAAATATGACATAAAAACTCTTAACTAGAACAAACACAAATTCCAGGCAAAAACTTTATTAGAACTAAACCTACAAAAATAACAAATAAACAACCGAATTTCCACACTTAACTTACTTGTAATGGTAGCTATGTAAAGAAAGGAATATCGCTGATCCACTGTCATCCTAGCTGTCAAGAGAAAAATAGCATTCATAAAAACTGACCAAAGTCAGATATATATCTCCAGCGTACATTTAAGGAGAAACTAATAACTCTAGAAAACGACAGGACATGTCGGCAACGATATTACATTTGAGGTACGAACACCAAAGGAATGTTAGAAATTATAGAGTGCAGCAATCAGTCGTCCTTTTCAAATTTTATTATGCAAATCCAGATTTCGGCTAATAGCCATTCTCAATGCGCTATTTTTTATTCTCAATGCATGTAAGCCCCTGTTGTTCGGGCGTCTGTCACAGTTCTTTTAATATTTCTTAATACCACAGTATGCATTGAGAATAAAGAATAACTCATTGAGAATGGCTAGCTACTAGCCGAAATCTGGATTTGCGTAATAAAATCTGAAAAGGACGACTGATTGCTGCACTCTATAATTTATAAGTCACATACAGTCGCTGAGTGCATCCACTTTCCAAATAGAAGGTAACCTGATAACTTATTATTTAGCGTATGGCTAATACAGACATATCATGAAATTACATATATATATGTACATATTGGCACACAAGAAACTTAAGTTTGTTTTTACAACTGAATATCCAGTCCTTCAATCCAGCGCACTGCATCTGGAGTTGCTAGCAGGAAGTCCTCTTTGGCGCCGTGATAGGCTCGAATCCTGCATTCACTGACGATGTGGTGAACAGTCTGGTATGGAGCCCCGCAGTCACAAGCTGGATCAGGCAGCTTGTTCCACTTAAAGAGAGCATCCCTGCATCGTCCATGGCTGGTACGGATTCTGTTGAGAGTAGACCACGTCTTGCGTGGTAAGTCGAATCCACTTGGAAGTTTAGCACCTGAGAAGATGTTATGCAGGTGCACATCTGTCACTGCTTCCCACCGACCTTTCCATTCTTCAAGAGGTTTGAAATTCTTAGCCACCATGTCAGCAGCATCGCACAGAGTTGGATGACGTGATTTCAGTCTCTTGCGATTTAAAAGTGGCAGGTCGCTATGCACGGGTAGGTTAGAATTCCTGGAGATCTTGTGGAATTCTCTCATAAGGGCAGTACATCTGCGTAGATCAGGAGGCATTATACCAGTTAACAGTGGAAGCCAATAAACTGGAGTAGATCTGATTGTGCCAGATATTATGCGCATTGTCGTATTCAGCTGGGTATCAACAAGCCTTGTATGATGACTATTCATCCAAACAGGTGCACAATACTCAGCACTTGAGTATACCAAGCCCAGAGCTGAAGTTCGCAGGGTGGTTGCTGAAGATCCCCAGGTAGTTCCGCATAGCTTATGGAGGATGTTGTTTCGAGTCCTCAGCTTTTGAGCTAACTTAAGAAGGTGTTGTTTGAAGCATAGTGTACGATCAAGGGTGACACCAAG
The DNA here is from genome assembly GCF_023864345.2 of Schistocerca serialis cubense. Classification (NCBI taxonomy): domain Eukaryota; kingdom Metazoa; phylum Arthropoda; class Insecta; order Orthoptera; family Acrididae; genus Schistocerca; species Schistocerca serialis. Next base: position 44,669,135 of record NC_064641.1, read on the forward strand.
ATATTTTGGGTTCCAGTTGTGATGAAGAATTCTGCCTCTGAAACTTACCTCCAGTTTTACGTTCGCCAACTGGTTATTTAGATGGAAGCAACACACTTCTGTTTTACTCACACTGGGTTGGAGTCTCCAGATTTTGAAGTAATTGTCTAATGCAGACAGGTCATTGGCTAAAATCTCTTCTGTTGTCTTCATTTCCTGGTGTTTGACGGCTAGAGCCAGGTCATCGGCATAGCAGTATTTTCTGGACGAAGTGTAAGGTAGATCAGATAGATATAGGTTGAACAGTAAGGGTGAGAGAACTGATCCTTGAGGCAATCCGTTGTTCAGGTTCCTCTCCTTACTTATGTTGCTTCCAGTGATTACCTGGAACTTCCGATCACTTAGCATGCTGTTAATCAGTCGAGCCATTGTTCTGCAGGGTATGATGCAGAGAAATTTGTAGATAAGGCCTTCTCTCCACACAGTGTTGAAGGCGGCAGTTAGATCAACAAATGCCACAGATGTTTTCTGCTTCATTTGGTATCCTGACTCTATGAAGGATGTGAGAGACAATGCTTGGTCGCAGCAGCTACGCCATGGTCCGAAGCCTGCCTGATCAACTGGAACGTTCTCTAAGATAGCGCTACTTATTCTGTTATATATTAGCCTTTCAAAAAGCTTGTAGCAGCAGCTGAGTAGGGAAATGGGGCGATAGTTTTCTACCCTGTTGCTGGGTTTGCCAGGTTTCAGAACAGATATTATCTTCACCTTTTTAAACTCAGATGGAAGTTGACCAGTCTGCAGGATGTCAGTGAAGAATTCTGCCAGCCATTTCTTAGCTTTTACTCCCATATGGATCAGGAATTCTGGGTGGATACCATCGAATCCAGGTGCCTTAAGAGGTTTGAGGTCCTTCAGTCCAGAGTCAATGTCTGAAACTGTGAAGGGATGGGTATACTCAGATGAGGGAGATGCCTTCTTTTTAAGGTCACGAAGCTGTCGTCTGATATGTCTTGTATGTTTCTTGTCAGGAGGTACTCTTGAGGTGGTAATGATGTGGGAAGCAATTTGGTCTGGTGTTACTTCGGAATTTTTTCTGCATGCTGGTGCACTTCCTCCCAGTTTTCTCAGAAGACTCCATGCTTTCCTGCTCGAGTGGGTAAAGTCCATAGTTTTGACTGTTTCTGCCCATTTCTGCCTCCGAGACATGTCCAAGCTGGACAATAGTTCCGTAGCTATCTCTGGGTCACCACTTTGCTGAAAGTATTGGTACAGTGTTTCACTTTCCTCATTCCATCCTGGAACATATTCTTTTCGGTATCCTCTTGGCATACACTTTTTAGCTGTTGCTGTTACTGCACCAATGAAGCGTTGATAGTTATTATGTGATGGAGGTATCCATCGAATGGTCTTATCCAGTTCCGTTGAAAACTTCATCCAGTCGGCTTTCTGGAAATTCCATCGAGCATGCGGAGTTGATCATATGACAGGAACAGTGCAGCCAATTTGTATTATTACAGGTCTGTGTTCGCTGTGAGGAAAGGCATCCATCACTTTCCTTGTGGTGTTGATGGGAAAGCCAGTTTCGTTGCAGCTAACAAAGCATAAGTCAGGATTTGAATCCTTGTCCCAAGCAACTGACCTGAAAGTGCCTTGATCTTTGGCATCAAACACTAGATGAAGATTATTCTCTTCGATCCATTCTGCAAGCATGCTCCCATTTTCACCATTTTGAGAGTACTTCCAAAGTTCATGGTGACTATTGAAGTCTCCTATGTAAATTGCAGGATGTTCTGCTGTGTGTAGGACAAAATCGGGCCATGTTGTTTTGGGTCGTTTGTAAACATTTGTAATAGTAATGCCGTGCAATTGTATGACAACTGTATGTATATCTGCCTCCACACTTACAGAAATCAGCGAAGCTTCGTTTATGTTGCTACGGACATACGTAGCAATTCCATACACCTCGTGGTAAGTTACACCAAGTGCAGAATATCCAGGAATTCGACCTCGGCTTCGGAATATTTCTTCGCTGGAAACACGAGTTTCTTGAATGGCGACGACATCGATATTGTTGTCCAGCAAAAATTTTGACAGGTAGTCACACTTTGCCCTGCTAATGCTTTCGATATTCAGTTGAAGGAGTCTGATAGTTGGTCCAATGTTTCTTGTTAATGAGCTCTGAAAAGAACTGTTTCTGCTATTTAGTTGATATGTCATTGCCAGGAGATCCTATGGATAGTCTGGCTGCCTGTAATCACTGTTGCTCAATTAGCACCAGCCAGGAGGCACGTGTAGGGTATTTTAAGGTTAAACCTACGGACGTGAGCAACGCTACCTCCCACCTGATAACTAAACGAATGTATTGCAACTTTTCTGATCACAGTTGCAGGCCTTTATATTAAGACCAGCACTTACGTATTCACAGAGCACATGATGATGGCAATATACCGAAATTGGCTTATCGTGAGTGATTTATAGAACAAAAACCAATTAAAAAGCAATTTAGCTGGCTGATGTTCATATTAATCATGTCATTAGAGGACATATTTCGCACTGTGGGCCCCAAATAAAAAATGTCATTAGGCATTGAAATCTAGTATTCAAACACATGCTTTAGAATGTTGGAGACTAATTTGGCGAATATGAGTATATAGCCTATGTGGAATTAACTTCCAGTTTCTTTTGTATTCGAAATGTATTTTGGCAATATTGTGAATTTCATTAATTGATTTTAGTCTTACAGAGTTTTTTAATGTGTTAACCTCAACTAAGTCCTGGATACTCGGCGTAAACATACCAATCATTGCACTGCCGACATATTTTGCCGACATTTAGAATATTACAACACCTTAGGTGTGGAAAATAGTTAATTTACGTTAATACTCTGTTGTGTTTTCAGTGTAGAACCATCTGTCGGTAACAGTAAGAACTACTTACTTGTGGTAGAACCAACGAACTAAGGACGATTTTAACAGAGGATCTATCTATTGGTATGGCACAAAGACCGAACTATGCTCGATTTTCCCGTGTAGCCATCTGCTAGTGACAAAAGGAACTGGGATTTGAAAAAGTACTTGCTTTTATTTCGCATTTTCTGGAGGTTTGGGAAAGTATTTAATGTAAAATTCCTGTTGAAAAAATACGACTTCCTAATTCTCTATTTATATTTTATAAGTAAATGTTGGTTTGTAATTATTTATAGGGAAATATCGATTTTTCAGTGCAGCCAACTGTTAGTGACAGAAGAAACTGGAAAGTGAAACAGGACTTGATTTTGTTTGTCATTTTCTGGGCTTGTGGGCTAATACTCAACGTAAAACGTACGTTGAGCGAAGACAAATTCCTATTTTATTATTTATATTTTACAAGCAAATGTTGTTTTTTAATTATTTAAAGAGAAATAGCCTGTCTACTCTTTCCAGTATTTCATGGCGAATGACATGTAGCTTTCAATCAAAGTTACCGACGTGACTGATAAGCTAGTCCTCAAACGAATGCTTGGAAGTCAGAGTACTGCAAACACAGGCGACAAATTTTTCAGCAGTCCAGATGCTTTAGCGTATTTGGCTGCAGAGCAGAGTCACTCTTTGACTCTGGCATGTGACATGGTGTCGTGATTCCTGATATGGCCTTGGAGATAAGGGTACGCTGTGATGCCTCTGTTAGCGAAATATGACACACACACTATTCCGTCATTCTGCGGTAGCTGGAAGTGCTGACTAAAATGTCATTTGAATGTTATCCCGTACCAGCCATTCCCTACTACTGGTGTCCGGCAGAATTTCCGTGACATTTGGTGCCAATGTGACACCATTAATCCACCTTACCGTCCAGATGATCCTCCGAGCTGTGGCCAGTTTTTCGTATGTGCCGACACCTTGCCATCTGAAGTGTCCCCGAGCCGGAGGGTGACGTCACAGCGCGCCACGCTTTTGCACCCTCACATAGTGGGCACATTTGAGCCAAATTCAAACTTATGCTTCACAATGAAAGACAGTTACGGGGTTTCGAAAAGGTTTTACACAGGGTAGTATACTTGTTACAATAGAAATTCATTCTAGGTCTTTGTAGAACAGCAAAATTGAAAACATGTGGCCTTTAGATTTAATTATTAGATACATTATGCTCATAGTACATGTCGACTATGTTATTGCAGCAATGTATCTATAGTACAGCTTACTAAATTAACAAATTAATGACTTTATGGCACTTTTAGTGTAGTTAATTTAGTAGTTATGCTTTACCTAACATTAGTTAAAATTCGAGTCCAACGTAACAAGCCATGTATGTGAAGCTAAAATTTACCTCTTTTTGACTCTTTAGCAGACACAGTTACTTTCAGCTAATTTAAAAATTAACTGCGCTCGTTAGCAAAGAAGGTATTAGCTGATGCAAATTAATTTAAATGCACTCAATTACACGTCCTCGTTGCTGATTGACTGTCGCTTCGTGGCTATGCCTGCAAGCAATGAATTTCCGTCCAGTGATTCTACATGGATCTATACCAACGACATGAGACAATCTGAGTAGCCCTCTTAGACTGTTTGCAGATGATTCTGTCATTTACTGTCTTGTAAAGTCATCAGATGACCACAAAAAATTGCTAAATGATTTAGATGTATGTATCGTGCAAAAAGTGACAGTTTACCCTGAATAAATAAAAGTGTGAAGTTATTCACATGAGTTACAAAAACAAATCTGCTAAATTTCGATTATGCATTAAGTCACACAAACCTGAAGGCTATAAATTCAACTAAATACTTAGGGATTACAATTGCAAATAACCTAAATGGTTCAAATGGCTCTGAGCCCTATGGGACATAACTTCTGAGGTCATCAGTCCCCTAGGACTTAGAACTACTTAAACCTAACTAACCTAAGGACATTACACACATCCATGCCCGAGGCAGGATTCGAACCTACGACTCTAGCGGTCGCGCGGCTCCTGACTGTAGCGTCTAGAACCGCTCGGCCACTTTGTCCGGCAATAACCTAAATTGGAACGATCACATAGATAGTGTGGGTAGAACAAACCAAAGACTGCGATTCATTGGTAGAACGCTTAGAAGGTGCAACAGGTCTACTAAAGAGACTGCTTACACCAAGCTTGTCCGCGCTATTCTGGAGTACTGCTGTGCGGTGTGGGATCCGTATCAGGTGGGACTGACGGATGACATCGAAAAAGTTCAAACAAGGGCAGATCGTTTTATATTATCGCGAATTAGGGAAGATAGTGCCACAGGCATGATACGTGAATTGGAGTGGAAATCGTTTAAACAAAGGGGTTTTTCGTTGCGACGGGATCTTCTCATGAAACTTCAATCACCAGTGTCCTACTCCAATTGCGAAAACATTCTGTTGGCATCCACCTACATAGGGAGAAATGATCATCAGGATGAAATAAGAGAGATCAAGGCTCACACAGAAAGATTTAAGTGCTCGGTGTTCTCGCGCGCTACTGTAGAGAGATAGCTTGAAGCACAGTAATCACTAGACCACAGATTTTTAGGTCGTAAAAAAGTGTGTTTTAGGCAGCTAAAACAGGCTCCTTCAGTAGCTCATTTAGGCTATATAAAACCTAAAATAGGCTCTAATAAAAATCATGCAGAGAAAATAAAAATAAATTAAAATACACAGAGTTGCCAGTGTGAACATCTTATTAATGGCCGCCTCTTCTGAACAAGCGAATGGAATCGACCGCACGCTTCCCGTGAGACTCACATTCCCAACTGTCCACAATTCTACATATGTATTGTACCTTACAGACATTTGCCCAACCACTCATTACTCGCGCACGCTTTGGCGATTCCCGTAAGAGTTTGGGCAACCTGTGCGCATTCGCACAGACGAAGGTCAATGGCTGGGTAGCCTTTAACTATGTATACGAAGACAGTAACTTGTTCTCGAAAGGCCGGCCGGAGTGGCCGTGCGGTTCTAGGCGCTACAGTCTGGAGCCGAGCGACCGCTACGGTCGCAGGTTCGAATCCTGCCTCGGGCATGGATGTGTGTGATGTCCTTAGGTTAGTTGGGTTTAAGTAGTTCTAAGTTCTAGGCGACTGATGACCTCAGAAGTTAAGTCGCATAGTGCTCAGAGCCATTTGAACCAATTTTTTTTGTTCTCGACAGAACAGTTACTGTTGATGACCGTGCAGCTTTTCCCTGGATAAATGAAGACTAACTGAAAACCTCAGCTACCGTCAGGTGTTGTTGATATACCTCGATGAGGACAGCTGAAAATGTGTGCCCCGACCGGGACTCGAACCCGGGATCTCCTGCTTACATGGCAGACGCGAATGCGCACAGGTTGTTCAAACTCTTACGGGAATTGCCAAAGCGTGCGCGAGTAATGAGTGGTTGGGCAAATGTCTATAAGGTGCAATACATACGTAGAATTGTGGACAGTTGGCAATGTGAGTCTCACGGAAAGCGTGCATGGGATAAGTCGCTGCAGTCGCGCTATTCATCTGTGTCCTCCGTGGCTCAGATGGATAGAGCGTCTGCCATGTAAGCAGGAGATCCCGGGTTCGAGTCCCGGTCGGGGCACACATTTTCAGCTGTCCACATAGAGGTATATCAACAACACCTGACGGCATCTGAGGTTTCAGTCAGTCATCATTTATTCCAGGGAAATGCTGCACGGTCATCAACAGTAACTGTTCTTTCGAGAACAAGTTACTGTCTCCGTATATACACTCCTGGAAATGGAAAAAAGAACACATTGACACCGGTGTGTCAGACCCACCATACTTGCTCCGGACACTGCGAGAGGGCTGTACAAGCAATGATCACACGCACGGCACAGCGGACACACCAGGAACCGCGGTGTTGGCCGTCGAATGGCGCTAGCTGCGCAGCATTTGTGCACCGCCGCCGTCAGTGTCAGCCAGTTTGCCGTGGCATACGGAGCTCCATCGCAGTCTTTAACACTGGTAGCATGCCGCGACAGCGTGGACGTGAACCGTATGTGCAGTTGACGGACTTTGAGCGAGGGCGCATAGTGGGCATGCGGGAGGCCGGGTGGACGTACCGCCGAATTGCTCAACACGTGGGGCGTGAGGTCTCCACAGTACATCGATGTTGTCGCCAGTGGTCGGCGGAAGGTGCACGTGCCCGTCGACCTGGGACCGGACCGCAGCGACGCATGGATGCACGCCAAGACCGTAGGATCCTACGCAGTGTCGTAGGGGACCGCACCGCCACTTCCCAGCGAATTAGGGACACTGTTGCTCCTGGGGTATCGGCGAGGACTATTCGCAACCGTCTCCATGAAGCTGGGCTACGGTCCCGCACACCGTTAGGCCGTCTTCCGCTCACGCCCCAACATCGTGCAGCCCGCCTCCAGTGGTGTCGCGACAGGCGTGAATGGAGGGACGAATGGAGACGTGTCGTCTTCAGCGATGAGAGTCGCTTCTGCCTTGGTGCCAATGATGGTCGTATGCGTGTTTGGCGCCGTGCAGGTGAGCGCCACAATCAGGACTGCATACGACCGAGGCACACAGGGCCAACACCCGGCATCATGGTGTGGGGAGCGATCTCCTACACTGGCCGTACACCACTGGTGATCGTCGAGGGGACACTGAATAGTGCACGGTACATCCAAACCGTCATCGAACCCATCGTTCTACCATTCCTAGACCGGCAAGGGAACTTGCTGTTTCAACAGGACAATGCACGTCCGCATGTATCCCGTGCCACACAACGTGCTCTAGAAGGTGTAAGTCAACTACCCTGGCCAGCAAGATCTCCGGATCTGTCCCCCACTGAGCATGTTTGGGACTGGATGAAGCGTCGTCTCACGCGGTCTGCACGTCCAGCACGAACGCTGGTCCAACTGAGGCGCCAGGTGGAAATGGCATGGCAAGCCGTTCCACAGGACTACATCCAGCATCTCTACGATCGTCTCCATGGGAGAATAGCAGCCTGCATTGCTGCGAAAGGTGGATATACACTGTACTAGTGCCGACATTGTGCATGCTCTGTTGCCTGTGTCTATGTGCCTGTGGTTCTGTCAGTGTGATCATGTGATGTATCTGACCCCAGGAATGTGTCAATAAAGTTTCCCATTCCTGGGACAATGAATTCACGGTGTTCTTATTTCAATTTCCAGGAGTGTATATCAGTATTTGGTTGTGGAACACACGAATAGAATAGAGAGAATGAAATACACCGTCTTGGTATCTTCAAAAAAAGTGCCAAGGTCGGGTGGAATACGATGCAAAGTTGATGCCCTTTCCTAATTCACTTATGCGAAGTATCGAAAATATACCGTCAAACTTCGAGAGTTTATTGCCCACGTCTTGAGGAAAAGAATGAGGACAGGAGTCAATATCCGGAAACATCATCGAATAACATGAGTTCATATTCTCAGTTTGATTCTCAAGGCACCCTCCAAAACCACTGTAAATTTGTCGTTAAATCTTTGTTACACCTCGTATATCGCCAATCTTTCGTGCAGCGAATATACTCACGTTGCCGAAGACCGTGGGTCACTCCTGTTTACAGGAAGGGCAAAATAATTCTAGCGGTCTCGGGTTTATATTTACTTTCGCACTGCACACTTACGATGCGTCGCATCTTGGAGATAATCTTCTAACCTGTCTTACAAAAGTTGTGAAATATTTGGAGACTGCAATTACTTATATATATCGCAAATGAACGGATAGTTCAACTGCATACACACTTACTCTGAAGAGCCAAATAAATTGCCACACCTGCTTAATATCGTGCAGGGCCACGCCAGCACAAAGAAGTTCAGCAACACGATATGGAATGGATTCAACTAATACTTGAAGTGGTGCTGGAGGGAACTGGCACCATGAATCCTGCAGGACTGTCCATAAATCCGTGACAGTGCGAGGGGATGGAGATCTCATCTGAAAAGCAAGTTGCAAGGCATCCCAGATATGCTCCATAATGTTCGTGTCTGGGTAGTTTTGTGGCCAGCGGAAGTGTTTAAAACCGGGAGAGTGTTCCTGGAGCCCCTCTGTAGCAATTCTGGACGTGTGCGCCGTGACATTGTCCTGCTGGAATTGCCCTAGTACGTCGCAATGCCCAGTGGTCATGAATGGGTGGAGGTGATCAGGCAGGATGCTTTTCTACGTGTCATCTGCCAGACTCGCATCTAGACGTATCAGGAGTCCTATATCACTCCTACTGCGCACGCCCCACATCATTATAGAGCCTCCATCAGCTTGAACAGTCCACCGGTGACATGTACGATCCATGGATTGAGAGAATGTCTCCATAGCCCGTACACGTCCATTCGCCCGATACAATCTGAACGAGACTCGTCCGATCAGGCAACATGTTTCCAGTCATCAACAGTCCAATGTAGATGTTCAGGGGCCCAGGCAGGCGTCAAGCTTTGAGTCGTGCAGTCATCAAGGGTACACGAATGGACCTTCGGCTCCGAAAGCCCATACCGACGATGTTTCGTTGAAATGTTCGCACGCGAACTCTTGATAATCGTCCAGCATTGAAATCTGCAGCAATTTGCGGATGGGTTGCACTTCTATCACGTTGAGCGATTCTCTTCAGTCGTCGTTGGTCTCGTTTTTGCAGGATTTTTTCCCGGCCGCAGTGATGTCGAATATTTGATCTTTTACCGCATTCCTGATATTCAAGGTACACTTGTGAAATGGTCGTGCGGGAAAATCCCCACTTCATCGCTACCTCGGAGATGCTGTGTCCCATCGCTCGTACGTTGACTATAACACGTAATATTATTTCAGATACTTTGCATATGAGATATTTGTCATAAAAGAAAACGACAGCCAACGAGCTTAAGTTCATAAAATGCTAAGCATTACAGCGCGAGAGTAAAGAGACGAAATATTTTTTTTAATGTGCGCCTACGCCAAGACGCGCGTCCAGCGTTTAAATACACTAAATAAACACTATGACCCGCTGGGCGAATATATTTAAAATCATTGCCGCAACGCTTGATAGCAAGAAGCTGCGAAACAGAATAAAGAACAATCTATCACTTGTTAAGAAATATTCTACAGACTTCATTGGACCTTTGGTCGCCGACATGTTAAGACGTACTACATAACATTGCTACAAGTTGTGTTTTTATTTTGTGTAAAAATTATGTGAAACGACGAACAAACGTTTCGGTAACTCGTGTGAAGATCTTACGCGCACGCAAGGACATTTGATTTTTAAGAAGGAACGGACTGACATAGCAGCGATTATTGGACTGCGCCATGTACAAAAGAAATATCAGATGTAAGTCATGTATTCATTGTATATTTGTCAATGTCTAGAAGTTTAAATCCATTTTGTTCAAAATACATTAATATTTTGCGGTACAGTAATTTTCTTCTTATTCTTTTCTTTCACTAACCAAAAATGATGTTCAAATTGTATATAAGCTTTGTTACAGGTTTGCTCTTTATCGCCGTGTCTCGATTGTATTTGGGAGACCACTAATATGTTCAGCTTCCGATCTGTTAATCTTTCTCTTATGAAATTTCACTAATTTGCTATCATTTCTACTTTTATATTCAAAAAGGTTCCTTAGGTATTTTCTCGAAGATTCTGATTGCCTGAGGGCAATCCGGGTCAAAAGGACAATTAAGAAAACCCCTTCGCGTAATCAATCCGTACGTCTCGCGAACACAATCAGGAACCGACGCATCGGTGATCAATTAATAATCTCTCTCTCTTTTCAAGTCGTACTGAAAAACGGCCACACAGGATAGCCGTAAGTACGCAATCTAGTGTTAGGTTTCATTTTGGCAGTAAATATTACCAACCAACAGTGACAGCATCACTATTATTATTTACTACTACTTTTTGTACAGAATAAGCAAGTACCTAACGCTAGAAACACCACGTTGAAACTCAGTTAAATCCTGATAATCTGCCTCTGTAGCAGCAGTAACCGATCGAACAACTGCGCCGGACACTTGTTGTCTTATATAGGCTTTGCCAACTGCAGTGCCGTATTCTGCCTGTTTACATATCTCTGTATTTGAATACGTATACCTCTACCAATTTCTTTGGCGCTTCAGTGTATATTATGAAGTTAATTGTAATGTATCGGTTTAGAGAAACTATATAAAGAATAATCGTCATTTTCTGCGACACACTGTAACGGAAATTTTCACACTGCTGATTATAAGACGGGCTTCAATATGGGGACAATTGGAAATGTGTGCCTCGACCGGGACTCGATCCCGGGATCTCCTGCTTACATGGCAGACGCTCTATCCATCTTTGTTCTTTTTCTTTTTTCTTTTCACTTCATTTTGTTCAGTATTTTACCGTTGCGTTTGGTCTGGGCGGATGTCACAAGACATCCGTTCAAGGTGATCGTTGATTCCTTTACTCAGTTCTTTATTACAGAGGGCGCACGCTCAGCTGTACACGCTGAGCTACCGTGCCGGCTTCCATCTGAGCCACCGACGGCACAAAGGATAGTGCGACTGCTCGGACTTACCTCTGGGACGCCTCCCATGAGACCTACATTCGCAACTTATTGTCGGACGTGTCCGAAAGAACAGATACCATCTTCATATATATATAGTTAAGGCTCACCGGCCATTTGACCATCTTCTTCTGTGCGGATGCACAAACAGCGCCCGAACTCTTACGGGAATCGGTAGCAAAGCCGCGAGTAATGAGTATAATGGGCAGGGCACAATGAATATAGTGCGGGGCAATAAGTTGCGAATGTTGGTCTCACGGGAGGCGTGCCAGAGATAAGTCACTGCAGTCGCACTATCCTCTGTGTCCTCGATGGCTCAGATGGGTGCCGGCAAGGTAGCCCAGCGTGTTTGGTCAGAGAGCTGGTTGGTCTCTGTAATAAAAAAAAAAACTGAGTGAAAGGATCAACAAACGAAATTGAACGGATGTTATGTGATGTCCACAAGGATCAACAACGAACAAAATGCAAAAAAAAAAAAAATGGATAGTGCGGCTGGCATGTAAGCAGGAGATCCCGGGTTCGAGTCCCGGTCGGGGCACACATTTTCAACTGTCCCCGTTGACTTGTATCAACGACTGTATGCAGCTAGGGGAATTCATTTCATCGTAATTTCATTCTAATGAGCTGCATGGTCACCGATGGTGTCTCTTTTTTTGGACATGTCCGAAGAACAGATATCATCTTCACACACACACACACACACACACACACACACACACACACACATATATATATATATATATATATATATATATGTGTTTGTGTGTGAAGATGGTTTCTGTATATATATATATATATATATATAGGTGAAATTTTGGAGCCAGCCGGAGGAGAGAAAGTTGCACAGAAGATCAGACAACAGAAAATGAAGAGAGCATATGGTATGACACATGAAATATACAATAAAAAATGCATCTCCTCGAACACAAAAATCAGACTCTACTGCTCAGTAATTAAGCCAGCAGCACTATATGCTAGTGAAACGCTCACACTCCACACAAAATGTGATTTAGAAAAAATACTAAAAGAAAAACGCAAAATTATGAAAAAGAGTTTAGGTCCAAAATTAACAGAAGAAGGATACCGGATACAATCAAGAAGAACCACAGAAACTATATCAAACCTGGCAGCAGACATAAGAAGGCGAAGATTAAAATTTTATGGACATGTCACTAGACTTCCCCCCCCACGACTCACCAACAGAATTCTCACTTACATAGAAAAAGTCAAATCAACAACACCATGGATTAGCCAAGTAAAATTAGATTTACAAAAAGCAAATATTGAACTTAAAGATGTCAAAGATAGAAAAACTTTTAGAAATAAGGTGGAAAAGTGGATTGTATTGTCGGAGAAGGAAGCACTAAAGAGACCAGGAACAAAATGGACAGAAGAAAGAAAAGAAAACATGGAGAACGAATGAAAGAAGTATGGAAGAAACGACGTCAGAAAGCTTTGCGTGATCCTTCTGGGTCCATTCGCGATAAGTAAGTATATATATATATATATATATATATATATATATATATATATATATATATATATATATATATAATTGTTTTTCTCGGTGAATTACATTTGAAAAAGTACTCAATTTATTGTGGGGCATCGTAGACTAATCCTGCTTCAGCTCCCTATAGATTCATGAAGTTCCGACAGTTGACTGTGCTGTACATAGCCTTTCGAATGGCGTCAGTAACGTAAGTGCTCTCCGAGCACAGAGCTGTCATTGAATTTATTATGGCGGAAAACGAGAGCATCGCAGGTATTCGTAGGCGCTTGAAGAATGTCTACCGAGTCCTGGCTGGGAACAAGAGGACGGAGAGCAGTCGGGCGAGATGTTTGTCATCATTGCAGCAAAGTCGTGCAAACCTGTCGTGCAGCAGCTGCGAGCCGTGCAATGTTGCAACGTGCTGACACTCTCATTCGTGGTGGTTGATGGATCGCAATCAACCACATCGCTGCTCAACTCGACGTCAGTGTCGCTAGTGCTTACACACTCGTTCAACATTTAGGGTACTGAAAGCTGTGTGCCCTCTTGGTTCCTCGCGACCTAACGGATGACCATAAAGAGCAACAGAGGGCCAATATTTGCGGAATTTCTTGCGCGTTATGAAGGTGGTCGCGGCGATTTTTTGTTGGGCATAGCCAGGCAAAGAAACGTGGTTTGAATTGGATACCAATTCGATTCGACACAGAGAGCGCGAAAGAACTTGCCCCCTTCTAACAGCCTTATACCGCAAGTCTCTAGAGGAACGGAAGGTTCCAAATGATTGGAAAAAAGAGCACAGGTAGTCCCAGTCTACAAGAAGGGTCGTCGAGCAGATGCGCAAAACTATAGACCTATATCTCTGACGTCGATCTGTTGTAGAATTTTAGAACATGTTTTTTGCTCGCGTATCATGTCGTTTCTGTAGACTCAGAATCTACTCTGTAGGAATCAACATCCATTCCGGAAACAGCGATCGTGTGCGACCCATATTTGTTCATGAGAGCCAGAAAATATTAGATACAGGCTCCCAGGTAAATGCTATTTTCCTTGACTTCCGAAGGCGTTCGATACAGTTCCGCACTGTCGCCTGATAAACAAAGTAAGAGCCTACGGAATATCAGACCAGCTGTGTGGCTGGATTGAAGAGTTTTTAGCAAACAGAACACAGCACGTTGTTCTCAATGGAGACACGTCTACAGACAGTAAAGTAACCTCTGGCGTGACACAGGGGAGTGTTATGGGACCATTGCTTTTCACAATATATATAAATGACCTAGTAGATAGTGTTGGAAGTTCCATGCGGCTTTTCGCGGATGATGCTGTAGTATACAGAGAAGTTACAGCATTAGAAAATTGTAGCGAAATGCAGGAAGATCTGCAGCGGATAGGCACTTGGTGCAGGGAGTGGCAACTGACCCTTAACATAGACAAATGTAATGTATTGCGAATACATAGAAAGAAGAATCCTTTATTGTATGATTATATGATAGCGGAACAAACACTGGTAGCAGTTACTTCTGTAAAATATCTGGGAGTATGCGTGCGGAACGATTTGAAGTGGAACGATCATATGAAATTAATTGTTGGTAAAGCGGGTACCAGGTTGAGATTCATTGGGAGAGTCCTTAGGGGGTGGCTTACTAAACACTCGTTCGACCTATACTTGAGTATTGCTCATCAGTGTGGGATCCGTACCAGATCGGGTTGACGGAGGAGATAGAGAAGATCCAAAGAAGAGCGGCGCGTTTCGTCACAGGGTTATTTGGTAAGCGTGATAGCGTTACGGAGATGTTTAGCAAACTCGGGTGGCAGACTCTGCAAGAGAGGCGCTCTGTATCGCGTTGTAGCTTGCTGTCCAGGTTTCGAGAGGGTGCGTTTCTGGAAGAGGTATCGAATATATTGCTTCCCCCTACTTATACCTCCCGAGGAGATGACGAATGTAAAATTAGAGAGATTCGAGCTCGCACGGAGGCTTTCCGGCAGTCGTTCTTCCCGCGAACCATACGCGACTGGAACAGGAAAGGGACGTAATGACAGTGGCACGTAAAGTGCCCTCTGCCACACACCGTTGGGTGGCTTGCGGAGTATAAATGTAGATGTAGATGTAGAACGAAAACAAAACGGAAGTCCATGGAGTGGCGCCACACCACCTCTCCCGTGAAGAAAGGTCAAAGCCACACCCTTAGTAGGTAAACTCACAACAGTGTCGTTGGACTCTGAAGGGGTTGTTCTGTTTGATGTCCTTTGGCACGGTGCAACGATCAACTCTGAAGCGTGTTCTGATACACTTAGGAAACTGAAGAAACGTCTTCAGCGTGTTCCCCACCACAAAAACGCTGAGTTTAAGCTTCTCCATGACAATACAAGGGCTCACAGAAAACTGAGTACCCGACAAACTCACAAAACTTCAAAGGACTGTTCTGCATCATGCACCACACGTCCCGGATATTGAATCTCATGGCTCCCATCTGTTTACTCGAATGAGGGATGCACTCAGCAGGAAGTATTACTTGGACGATGGGGAAGTTAGTGACGCAGCAAGACACTCACTCTGTCGTCAACCAGTACAGTGGTACCATGCAGGCATACAGGCCCTCACAGTAAGGTGGAATAATGCCGTGGCATCGAACGGAGATTATGTTGAAATCTAGGGTTTTGTGGCCAAAAGAGTGGGGAATGGTATGGTGTATTGGAATCCTGAATAAAACCAACCTGCTTTCAGGAAACAATGTGTTGCTCCTCGTAGGACTAAGTTAAAGTACGAGAGTAAGTCAATTATTATCCGCAAAGTAGTTAAAAATTTTTATTGTAAACAAATAGGAAACTTACAGGAACATCATTTTTCGGTGCAGCCTTCTTGCGTTTCAGCGCACTTGGTCCATCGTCTTGCAAGTTTGCTGCTGCTCTAATAAAAGAAGGTTCTCGGTTGAGCTGCGAGCCAGGAATGCACCGCTTCTTTCACTGCTTCGTCCGAGGCAAATCGACGGTCCCTTCAAGCCTGTTTGAGTGGACCAAACAAGTGATAGTCAGAAGAGAAAAGATCGGGACTGTATGGAGGATGGTCCAATACTTCAAATTTCAGTTTCTGGAGCGTTTCAGCAGTGTGGACAGCAGTCTGCGGACGGGCATTGTCGTGCAACAACACAACACCTTTTGACAGCAATCCTCGGGGTTCGCTTCGAATTGCGGGCTTTAGCCTGGCAGTAAGCATCTCACCGTAACGCACACTGTTTATGTTAGCCCCTTTCCCCACAATGTTCCAGTACTGGACCTTGTGCGTTCCAAAAAACCGTAATCATCATTTCTCCTGCGGACGGTTGGGTCTTGAACTTTTTCTTGCACGGCGAATTTGGATGTTTCCATTCCATACTCTGCCGTTTACTCTCCGGCTCGTAATGATGGATCCATGTTTCGTCACCAGTAATGATCCTGTCTAAGAAATTGTCCCCTTCGTTACCACAGCGATCCAAATGTTTTTTGCAGATGTCCAAGCGCGTTTGTTTAAGCAGCTGAGTTGTTTTGAGATTCATCTTGCACAAACTTTATGAAAGCCGAGTCTGTTGTGGATGATTTCGTAGGCAGAACCGTGACTAATTTGGAGACGATGTGTCACTTGGTTAATAGTTCATCGTCTGTCTAAGAGAATCATTTCACGCGAATGCTCAATGGTTTCTTCATTTGTGGCGGTAAACGGTCGTCCGGCTCCTTCATCGTGTGTAACACTTGTGCGAGCATTTCGTAAATTTTCAATCCATTCGTAGACACTCCGTTGTGGCAAAACATTGTTCCCGTACTGTACCGAAAGTCTTCGATGAATTTCGGCCCCTCATACGCCTCCCGACCACAAAAAACGGATCGCTGAACGTTGCTCTTCTTTAGTGCAAATAGACGTCGAAGCAGCTGTGATTAACAGCACGGCGGCGATAACGAAGCTATCCTGGCAGCTTGAAAATTGCAAAGATGTAACAACAAATAAACAAAGCATGCGACATCTACGTAAAGCGACAGTATTACGAAAATAAACAAAATTATAACTAAGTTGCGGGTAATAAATGCTTTACCCTCGTGTAACAAGTGTTTCGATCCCAACAACCAAAAAATAACAAAGAACCATAACATTACATTGACCACTGAAGATGGTTTAAAGTAAAACGAATTGCGTTTGGTCTTAATAAGACTTACATCGGAGGTGCAAGAGACGATACTTAACGTACAACTTGGATAACTGCGACTGCGGAAGAAAGAAGTAAAACAAAGAAAACAACAAGTTACAAAGCGTATTCTTATGAAAAGTGAATCTCATTACATTTTCGATTCTCACTATAGCCATGGATTTTTCCTTGGTGGGAGAATTGGAACGGAGTGCACTCTGACTTGTGAAGCAAATTGAGGAGCAGCTGAACCGATCAGTAGCGGCTCCAGGTCGCGAAAACTGACAAAGACCTGGAGAACAGTGTGCCTACTCCACGGCCCTCCACATCGCTCCTATTGACACTCTTGGCAGAAGATGACACAGCGGTCGGCCGCGTCCGAATGCACCGCCAGGGCCAGTACGCGGAGTTTACGTTGCTTAGTCCTATAGCGGATGAAGACTAAAGATCCAAGATAGGACGTTGAGGTGGAATGATGGCAGGAAGGGATATGTCGCTTTATTGGTGCAAAAAGAGTGGTATTTTCTAGAAAGACAACGTTTTATCTTCATGGTAATAACTGGATGGAGTAATCGTGAAAGGGGACAGTGAAAACAGTTCTAGAACATCGGGACGAGCGGAAAGAGCAAGTTGCCAGATGCTTATCTTGGTGGTGTTGTTGCAGTGAAGTACCACATTTTAGGAACATCCAAAGAGATATGGAGTTATCAACTAAGAAGATTGTAACAGAGAAAATTCAAGAAACAACTCAAGACTTAATAATTAGCAGCAGTTCAGCACGGAAGACAACTGGTGAGCAAAGTTTCCCAGACACCGGAGGAAGAGGATTACAGGTTGTTTTCACCATGATAACGTATTTGACTACATAAGAAGAAGATAACAGCGTTTTTTTTTCATCTAAGAAAGTCAGTGAGACTGTGAACTACACCAGAAATATGAATAGGGTTAGTAACAGAATTATCGTTCTTTTGTGTATGGGAGGATACGTAATAAACAGTTTCCTCTGTGAGGCCCAAAGCACATATTATTCAAAACTGGCAGTTTAAGTAAAGAGACCCTTGCTACTAAAGTCCATCGTTACATGGGCGTCCACTGTTGTGCTTAAAACTCTGTTCAAATATCAACCCAGTAGATCGTTTTAAGTGAGTTTTAAGATGTTTTATCGACGAGACAGTGGTGTGAAGTAGCAGCTGGGCTTATCAGAGTTCATTTACGAGATTTTTCGACACCATTTTAGCAGCTTCCTGCAGACTACAGAACGTTAATTGCGGTACTGCCCCTATGATTATCACTTAATGCAGCAGTTACGTCTGGGATACTTTTTTCGAGGCAACTATTAGTTTCGATGTATTAGTGAATGTTGGTATCGCAACCGTATATTTCGTAGCAGGCGTTATGCACAGATGGATAACCACAAAAGTACTTTGAGACTGAATGAGTTATTTCACAATAATAATAACAAAATCAAAATGTATTCTATTTTACACTCAATCACACGTTCTAACTTGCAGTCGAATGTTTGGCGGTAGTGTTTAATTGAAGCAGATAAATTCTGTTGTAATGAAGGATAAGTGTTACATCATTCAAACTCGTTTCAGTTTCTTTCTTATTTACGATTTGATGTTAGGAGATGCTGAAATATGTACATTCATATAGAGCAGTGGTAGCTTTGTGACAGACATTACTTGTAATAGTTAATGTCTGGTCATCACGTTTAAGTTCCGTTTGATCAACAAATTTATCAGGTTAAATATTCTTGAATTTGCATTATAAAATTCACTCTAGGTACGCTAGTGTATAGCAAATATCAATATGATTTTATAAGTTATCTTCTTTATGAAAGCGTGACTGTACGTGTGTATTTGTGTATACAAATCACATGTCTCAGGCAAGAGGAGAAGTGAAAGCCATGTATACATTTAGAGGAGCCAATTTCTTTAGTATTGATTTATCTTGGCTAAATTGAAACGAGTGTGGTGGTAATAATTCAAGTGACTGTATGTATGTATTTGCCTATTCAAATCACACGCCTTAGGCAAGAGGAAAAGTGGAAGTCACGAATTGACTTAGCGCAACCAATTTGTTTAGTACTGATTTATCTTGGGTTAAATGAAACGAGTGTGGTGGCAGTAATTCAAGTGAGGTCAATAACAATTATAATCAGCGGTATTTAAGCAAACTCCAGCGTTATTGATACAAGATTCAGCGGCAATCCAATGTTATTTGGCCTGGTAGTCAGACGTATTATTCATTTATACCGTTTCAAAACTAGTGTTAAAAGTAGTTAATTCAAAATCTGCCAATTCAGACCAATAGTCTATTTAAGCTACAAGTTTTAATTGAGAACTATGGCGCTTAAAGAACTACGCTTTTCAATTTCAGGTCCATCGTAATTTCGAAGAACCTATTACACATGTTACTGAAGAAATTTAACAGTGATGTGTTCATTGATTACCTATGTAATGCTTCAGTTGGATATTTCTTTTTCGCAAAACTGCAGTGCTAGTACTTATAACAGAGGTAGGGACCAGTTCAGTTTACTCTTAAGAATTCTTTCCATGGATCTGTTATATTTAAAATCGGTCGCCAATCCAAACAGGACAAGAGGTTTTCTGCTCCATCTTATTGATTATTGACATTTTCTTCCTCTTTAGTAAAGGAAATAGCAGGAGACTTGTGTCTTTGCGTTAGTGCAAGACGCCATTCTACATTACAATACTTAGTTGGTATTAAGCATACTGCTGTGGTGAATAGATGAGTTCAACATTTCTGCAAAAATATTTCATGAAATAGCAAATAAAGGAGCATTTTTGTTAGAAAAACATTCAAGATAATACTATTGTAGTATGTGGCTACAAGGCTTCAAGGTTTTACATGTACAGACAAACAGATTCATACAATTTCAGAAAAAAGTGAATGATTAATTTCAAGAGAAAGAGCTTCAGAAATCGAACAAGTCAATAACGCGTTTGTCCACCTCTGTCCCTTATGCAAGAAGTTATTCGGTGTGACACTGACTGATACAGTTGTTGGATGTCCACCTGACGGATAACATGCCAAATTCGATCCAATTGGCGCGTTATCTCGTCAAAATTGCGAGTTGGTTCCCACAAGCGTTCGCAACTAGGAAGAGATCCGGTGACCTTGCAGGCCAAGGCAAGGTTTGGCAAGCAGTAAGACAAGCAGTAGAAACACTCGCCGTGTGCGGGTGGGCAGTATCTTGCTGAAAGCCTAGGATGGCCTGCCATGAAGAGCTACAAGACAGGGTGTAGAATACCGTCGACAGTACCGTTGTACTGTAAGGGCGCCGGGGATGAAAAGCAAAGAGCTTCTGCTATGAAAAGGAGTGGCACCACAGACCACTGCTCCTGGTTGTCAGGTTATATGGCGGGCGACTGTCTGGGTCGGTAACCCACTGCTATCCGCGGCTTCTACAGAAACGTCTTCGCTCGTCCGCGGGGCTCAATTCCAAGCGGGACTCATCATGAAAGGCAATTCTACTGTAGTCAGTGAGATTCCAGTCCTGACAGTGCTATGATACCAACCTGATGGCCACCTGGTTTTTTTTCTCTTCTTTCGAGTCATCGCTCTTCAAATTGGTTTCATTCCAATCTCTGTCATCCTTTACAGTTTTTACCTTTTACCGCTTCCTCCAGTGCGATGGAAGTTATTCCCTGATGTCATAACACTCGTCCTATCATCCTGTCAATTAATTTTGCCCCTATTTTCCACATATTCCTTTCTTCGCCATTTCTACAGGAAACCTCCTCATTTCTTACTTATCAGTCCACCTGATTTTCTACATTCTTTTGTAGCACTACATTTCAAATGATCCCCTTCTCTTCCGCTCCGCTTTTTCCATAGTCTATGACTCACTACCATGAACTGCTGTGCGCCAAACGTACATTCTAAGAAATTTCTTCCTGAAATTAAGACCTATGTTTAATAGCAGAAGACTTCTCTTGGCCAGAATTGCCCTTTGGCAAGGGCTAGTCTATTTTTTATATAGTCCTTGTTCCGTCCGTCATGGGTTATTTTGCTGCCTAGGTAGCAGAATTCCTTAACTTCATCTAGTTTGTGATCACCAATTACGAAGTTAAGTCTCTCGTTGTCTTCATTTCTGACACTTCTCATTACATTCGCCTTTCTTCATTTACTCTCAGCCAATATGCTGTACTCATTACACTGTTCTTTCCATTCAACAGAGTAATTCTTCTTCTCTTTCTTCAATAGGAATGTCATCAGCGAATCTTAATACAGAAATCCTTTCAACTTGAATTGTAGTTACACTCTTGAATCTTTCTTTTGTTCCCGGTATTGCTTCTTAGACGTATAGATTTAACACTAGGGGAGAAACACTATATCCCTGTCTTACACCCATTTTAATCCTTGTACTTCGTTCTTGGTCTTCCACTCTTATTGTTACCTCTTGGTTCATGCACATATTGTTTACTGCCCATTTTACCCTCTAGAGTACCCCTATTTTTCTAGGGATTGCGATCATCTTCCACCATTTGACATCGTCGACAAATGGTCGACAAATTCTATGAACGTGTCTAGATTTTTCTTCAATCTTGCTTCCATTATCAACTGCAACGTCATCAATGGCTCTCCGGTGCCTTTACCTTTTGTGAAGACAATTTGATCGTCATCTTACAAATACTCAATTTTATTTTCCATTCTTCGTTTGCTATTCTTGTCAGTAGCTTGAATGGGTGAGACGTTAAGCTGATTGTGTGATAATTCTCGCACTAGTCGGCACTTGCAGTCTTGGTAACTGTGAAGATGATAGTATGTCGGCAGTCTCATACATTCTACAAAGCAACATAACTGATCTGCTGTCATTCCGACTGGATCTCCAGTATCTTCTCTGTCGACTCCTGTTTTTTCTTCTATTACGCCATCAGTCAAGTCTTCGTCCTCATAAAGGTCTTCAGTGTACTCTTTCCACGTATCCATTCACTCTCCTCTGTATTTCATAGTGGAGCTCCCATTACACTCTTAATGTAACCGCTCTAGCTTTTAATTTCACCGAAACTTCTTTTGACTTTTCTATATGTTGAGTCAGACCTTTCGACCATTATTACTTTTTCGATTTCTTCAGATTTTTCATGTAGTCATTTCGCCTAACCTTTTTGTACTTCCTTTTTTCATCGATTAACTGATGTATTTCTTCTGTAGCCCATGGTTTCTTCGCAGTTACCTTTCTTTCATCTACGCTATTCTCTTTAACTTCTGTGATTGCCCGATTAAGAGATGTCCCTTCCTCTTCAACTGAAATGACTACAGATCTGTTCATTAACGCAGTGTCTATAGCATCAGTAAACGGCAAACGTATCACTCCATTCCTTAATATTTCCGTATCCCAGTTCTTTGCACATTGGTTCTTCCTGGTTAGTCTTAAACTTCAGCCTACTCTTCATCATTACTAAATTGTGATCTGAGCCTATATCTGTTAAGCCTTACAAACCAGTAACTGATTTCGAAATCTCTGCCTAACTATGATGCAATGTACCAGAAATCTTCCTTTATCTCCGGATCTTTTCCAAGCATACCTACGCTTCTTGTGGTTCTTGAACAGAGTATTCGCTATTACCATCTGAAATTTACTGCAGAACTGAACTAATCTTTATTCTCTCTCATTCCCACTATGAACCTCATATTCTTCCATAACCGTTTCGTCCACTCCTTCTCCTACAACCGTATTCCAATCCCCATGAATATTAGATTTTGATCTCCCTTTACGCACTGAATTATCCGTTCAGTATCGTCATATACTTCCTTTACCGCTTCATCTTCTGCTTGCGACTATTGTTGTTTGTGTTGGTTTGCGGTCGATACTGATGGGAGCAGCCTCATCACCAAACTGCTCACAGTAAATCACTACCTTCACTACTTTCCTATTGTTAACGAATTCTACTTCCATTACGCCTTTCTGCTGCTGTTGATATTGCAATTTACCCTTTTTCTTTATTTCACTTCGCTGACACCTGTATTTTGACCGAGCCTCAGCGTTTCCCTTTTCAGACTTTATAGCTTCTCTGCGGCGTTCAAACTTCTAACTTTCCATGCCCCGACTCACAGAACGTTATCCGCTCGTGATTATTCAGTCTTTTTCTCATGGTCACCTCCCCCTTGGCAGCCCCCTCCCGGAGATCAGAGGCGGGCTAGTCGTAATCCATTGCCAAAGGACAGATCATCATGACACGTTTTCAGTTATAGGCCCCATGCCCACTGGATATACGTTATGGGTCTTTAATGCATCCTCATTGTCTTTTGCATTCTCATGCTGTTGATCATTGCTCATTCTTCCGCATTTAGGGACAGTTTTCCATCCCAAAGACAACAGAGTGCCCTCAATCTTTGTCCGTTCCTCCACCCTCTTTGACAATGCCTTTGACAAAGTGGGGTGACGCCTTATGCCGAAATTCTTCGGCTACCAATTCTGATGATTTTTATTCAAAATTGAAACAGTGGGTGGATTCGTTGCCAGGACCGAGGACGTTTTGTATACTGATCAAAGATGCTACTCCTAGTCCATCATACGGTCTGACAACCATGAGTGACTGTCTGGGGTGCCATTTCTTTTCATTTGAGGACTCCTTTGGCTGTCATCTGTGGCACACTTACAACACAGTGGTACGTCAACGACATTCTATGACGCGTTTTGTTGTCCTTCATTGAAAGCCGCCCTGAGCTAAAATTTCAGCAAGATAATGCCCTCCAATCCAAGGCGAGAGCTCGAGACTTTCTACTGCTTGTCGTTGTGATTGCTAAGTCCTACCTTCTCCAGGAAGGTCGATGGATGTCTCCACAATTGAGAATGTTTGAAGCATTCTGAGCCGGGCCTTACAACAAAAGCGAAATTTTGACGATCTAAAGCGCCAGTAGGAGAGATTTTGGCATAATATCCCTCAGAGTACGTCCCGCAACTCTGTCAGTCAATGCTAAGTCGAAAACCTTCTTGCACAAGGGGAAGATGTGGGCCAAAGCGTCACTGAATTGCTCAGTTTCCAATCTGTGTAGCTTTTTCTCCTGAATAAATCATTCAATTTTTCGGAAATTGTCTTCATTTATTTCTCTGTGCATTTACATCACATTACTGATTTCCGTCCTTTTCGGATAATTTCTTGGTGGTGCGTCGTTTTATTGTCTTAGAATGTATTTTCTTAAATATAACGTTTCTAAGTGTTAAAGATAATAAAAGGGCGGTCGGAAGGATTATAGGGACAATACAGATTTTAAACATTATAAATATACTGAAAAGTAAGCGTTGCGAGGTCTTGGATCAAGGTCGACATGAACAGAGTCTGACGTCCTAATTTTATTGATCTGCCTTTACCACTATTGTCACGAGCTCAGCGCAATGATCGACTATCATAACGGCAAATCAAAATATTCTCATATTTAATATTTAAACAAGAATGGTCGGCACCTGCTTTGCAATGGAACATCATCGCAGTGAGACAAACGAATTAGTAACGCAGGGCTTTATATGTCTTAACAGTGGCGCCTAACTAGGATCAGTTGTGGTGGGGTGCTGCAGTTTTGTTGTGAGATTTGAATAAAGAGTGAGTTTAATAATTCTTTTATTTATTCACGGTCCTGAGAGATACCACATTAAAATGAGGATAATAGTGAACATGAAGAATCGTAATGTTCACTGAGAATTTGCTCCAACAGAACGAGCGTAGGGACACCTAAAATACTGAAACACAAAGCTCTCTAGAATTTCAGTTCAGTCATGAATGTTCCGTTAACGCTACGTGGAAGAATGCGTGAGAAGCAATAGAAGCTTTCCTTAACTGTGCAGCTCGCAAATGTAAAGTAAAAGAATACAAGACCATAGCGACAATACAATTAATCAGGAACACTTGTTCCAAATTGTGAGATGCCGAAAAACTGGATAGCGCTAACGCAAAATGTGACACTAACTCAAAAGTCGGTAAACGTGCGCTCCAGCCGGTATAAGGACCAGCACTTTTTCTCTCCTGCGCTGTTCCGAAAATTATTGCTCTTGTAAGCCAGACTCCTCACTTCTGGAAACACTACGTATGGAAGGGATGACACCGAACCATTGTCACAGCCTCCAGAACGTACCCATTCTTGAGTTACAGAACGCATCCTAATACGCAAAAGGTTGGTACTGGCCGATAGCCATGTTCCAATCATTGGTCGAGCCCTTATCGCCTCAGTACTGTGGCGGGAAAGATACATTTCGCTTCATAATAAAGTCTGGAGGGAAAGGCAGCGAATGGTGGCCGAGCTGCGCCAAGGCGGCCCGTTCTTCGGTCTGCGAATTCGTTACGCACAGTAATACTCTAGGGACTTGCAGCGGCTTAGCAGCAGCTGGCATCAAAGAAGAAAATCATATTCGCAAGCAAAGCGTGGGGTAGAGGCTTACCACAACCGCTTCTGAGAACTGCAGTGCCCTGGGGACCAGCTTCCCTACTCTAGAGCCTCTGAGGCTGATCTCCAGTAGTCATGTCACACCATGCGACAAACAAGATCATCTGAGGCCTTCTTCTCGAGTTATCATGCCGGGATCGACTCACAAAATTAGCCGAGAAATGAGGAGAAAAATAACCGAATATCGCGCATCGGTATGTGTTTGTATACACTAACGGAAAAAATCGTCACATCAAAAACATCATGTTGGCCAAACTGGTAGAAATTTTACGATAAGATATCACGAACATACTACTGGTACATCGCGTAGTAAATCTGTTTTCGGGCAACACGTTAAGCAAAATAAGCAGTCTGAAGGGACTATCAATAACAATATGAGTATTTTGCATACTATCCCTAAAGGGCTTTTACTTCATACCCTTGAAGAACTGGAAATCTCTATACATCGGAAAAAGGTCCAGAAACTCTACTTAACGAACAATTGGATTTCCGAGAGAAATATTTTCTTGATCTGTTTGAGGAATTATTCTAAAATACTTCACCCTTCACGATGTTCCATTACTCTGGATGAGTAGAGATGTCACGATAACAATATCTTCCCTGTAACGATTCCCTTTAATTAGATTTTTACTACACAACTATGGTCGATTGTGTTCGCACGCTACTGATTACCACATGTGTTTATATCTTGTATTTTATTTTATTATGTCATATGCACAGACATTATGTAGACGAATGTGCCTATGTCCTTTAAATTTGTTTGGTACCACATTATCATGCTTTATATTTTTGTACTATATTTATATGTGATCGTTGTTATACAACATATTACGCTGTATTAAGTGCTTGTGTGCACCAATCCATTTCCTTGCCTTATGTCACTTATCTTTGTTTGACTGTTTGACAAGTGATGTCTTATGTATACGCTATATGTCACTTTATGTGTTTTACTTTTTGACAAGGGATGCTTTTCTCCCTACCGTGCTATGCCGGTGGTTATTGGTATATTTATTAACACTATATTGCAATATAATATTATGGTTATCGTAGACATTACTTCGTCCACCCATGACGTGACCGTCCAGACAGTGGTTTTATCTGTTCTTTATTGGCACAATGTCATTAATTTTGCGCTCATGATAGCCATCACGTTGCATCCTATTCAGACCGAAGACCGTAACGGTAATATAGCTCCTACTTTACAAAATTTCTGTAACATTCCACTACTGATATCGCGTATCAGACGTAACATTTTTCAAGTTATTTTGACTAGATCTCTTTTAATCAAAATTTTAATGGTAACAGCAATTCATGTGCATATCACTTACTCATATTATGTACTGGTCGACCTTCGTTGGGTCTCACTGGCAACCTTAGAGCGACCAGGACGCTGTCTCCACAGGTAGCCCCTTTGGTCCTAGTAAGACGAGTAGATAGCCATGGTTGCTAGAGTGGCGTCCTTGGTATCATCTTTCGCCCTAATAAGACGAGTAGGTAGCCATGGTTACTACAGTGGCGTCCTTGCCATCATCTTCATTGTGGTCGATAACAATATGTGATAGAAGGCCAGACTGTGTAGGTCGCAGTAATTACCTTTTTACCCTGTATTTTATAAGATTTTTTATAAGTCCTATAGATGGCGATAATGACTTACAGTAACTACCACGTTACTTTCTTAAGCGGCAGAAATGCAACTTACGTGATTGGCTGTCCATGAAGTTATGCCGGAGGCGGTGGGCGGGGCTTCATGTATTTAATTAGCGGCTGGTGTTCTTCAAGTTGCAGCACACTACCAGCCACAAGTAAGGGGGTTGTCGTGCGCCACCGCCTCCGGCAGACATTAATGGTATTTCAGCGTTATTTACTGTTTTATTAATATATGATTTCGTCCTTTATATGTTTATATCAGTTCCTGTTTATTGTAGGTCTGAAGATGATCTTATAAGAAGATCGAAACCAGTCACCACATTAAAAAAGTTATGCCATCACGACTGCTTCCAGTTTATTTAGATCAAAAAATAATTAATGTGCAGTAATGAAATTTCGTGACTACATTTGTCTAGGTAACGCTTTTAAGTGATAAACATTGCATTATCATAGGTAAATGTAAACGCGAAATAAACTATTGAAAAATTAAAATGGTGGTACTTCAGTAACTAGCGTAACCGCCACATTGTCGAATGCAAGCCTGCAAACATGCAATGTTTTGTATAGGTGCCGGGTGTCAATTGATGCGATGCATTTCCGTGCCTGTTCAGCTTGCTCGGTCAATACAGGGACGATTACTGCTGTTAGTGGATTGACGCTGGAGTTGTCGTCCGGTGATGTTCCACGTGTTCTTGATTGGAGGCAGATCTGGTGATCGAGCCGGCCAAGGCAACATGTCAGCACTCTGTACCGCATGCTGGGCTACAACAGTGGTATGTGAGCGAGTGTTATCCTGTTAGAAAACATTCACCCTGCCCTCCATGAACTCTCTCTTGACACCACTTAAGTCGCAAATGGTAGTGGTTTGGGATCGGAGGAATGCACGGTACTGGGTGTCTGGCTCGAAGCTGTCCTTGAAGTAAGTAGATAGTGTCACTATGGTGCCAGCTGCTGCTCTAATTGCTGCTGCAAGTGGAGCACGATGCACCAGAGCCATACGCCGAATACGGTGGTCTTCCTTCTCAGTAATGCCACGTGGCCTGGTCATCTTTTGGCCGTACATTGTCGTGACCACTGCTGCCAGCGATCGTGTATTGTGGCTACATTACTGCTAAGTCTTTCCGCAATACCCATCTTCTTGTAGCGATCTCACTCAAACTCAGTGTGGCGTTGCCGCTGGTGTCTTTGTAGCCTTAAAGGCAGTTTCGACTAACACCATCTCGCCAGGTCCAGCCTCAACGGTAACTAATGCTCACCTCCGTTACAGCGAGTATCTAAAGCAAGCCTGATTTTTATCCTCACGGCGGCTCTACTAGCGCCTCTCTTACGCGACTGGCACGAAATTTGAATGGTCGTCTTCTTTCAGACGTAGAAGACGAATACCATCATTTATGTCGCACAATTCATTCCCCGTCAGAGTATGATTGGAACAAGCGCTTCTACTGTGTGCAGTGAATTCTTTGCGTGCACTATGGCTTAACGTACTGGAAGAGTCACTATTTCCCCTCCCTCATGGTAGAAGACCATGCTCAAAATATACGCTTGGATATCAAATTGTGTAGAGACTTCATTATAGTGATTTCACAATGTATTTCTGTTTACAATACGGAAACAAAACATTGAAATGTAATTAGTGCAAGTATTAGGTCTACGACTTTGCTTCCGCCGTTTTGCAATAGACGGCAGCAGCGCCAAGTGGGATTCGAGTGGTTGGTCATAGGTGTAATATAATAAGCTTAGGCATCTGTAAACATAGTACTATAAAAATATTAGTCGATTTGTGATTGCATCGTAAGGTTATTCTCTATTAAGTACGTCAACTGCCGCGCGTGATTAGCCGAGCGGTCTAAGGCGCTGCAGTTACGGACTGAGCGGCTGGTCCCGGCGGTGGTTCGAGTCCTCCCTCGGGCATGTGTGTGTGTGTTTGTCCTTAGGATAATTTAGGTTGTGTGTAAGCTTAGGGACTGATGCCCTTAGCAGTTAAGTCCCATAAGATTTCACACACATTTGAACAAGTACGTCAACTTACGTACCCATTTCCTACCATTTGCGGGAAGTTTTAATTATCTGCTTTAACATGAAGAAATCTGCAGATGTGGCTCCTAAAATGCTGGGACGGGGTGGCCGAGAAATCGCGGCGGGATCAAACGGAGAGCGGACCTCGAACAAACAAACGAACGAGCGGAAAGGACGGACACGAAACAACGAGGGACGCTCGAGACAGGCCTTACGACGACAACACGCAAGAAGCAACGGAGTCACAGAGACAACCAAACGAATCCAATAGGTCCACTAGTAACGGAAACAAAGAACGGTACACACGCTGTCTGTTGTCGAGGCGATATGTCAAGACGCACGCAACGATAAGACTCGCTTGCTGAGCTTTTTTTTCTTTTTTTTTCTTTATTGTGATTTTAAAACCTGGAGAACAGGTAGGCGGGCAGCAGCACAATACGCCGCTCTTCAGCCAAAGATAGCACAATGATATACATAGAAGACACATGACTTGGAAAAACGGCGGGAAAAAACAGTAGACACATGAACATAAAAAACATGAAGCCGTTCACACTCGATGACAATCCACACGACAAACCGGTGATACGAAACACAAACACTGAAGATGACGATGGCACTGGTGAACGATGGAGTGTGACGGTGAACACTGAGCAATAAACACGATGGCACACACGAGACACTGATGGCGATGATCTCCGGCGCACGAATGTCCACTTAGCGTGTGCGAGTCCGGGGACCTGCCAAGAGGGGAATAAGGTCGAGGTGGGGGAGAGGGGAGAACAAGGATGCCATTGGCTGAGGAGATGGGGGGAGGAGGAGAGGGACAGGGGAGGGGAAGCCCGGGGGAGGAGTGGGGGGAAATGGAGGAGGGAGGGAAGAGGGAGAGAAGGGAGGGAGGGTGCCCAGAGGAGCAAACACAGGAGGAGGGTGGGAGGATCAAAGTTGGTAGGAGGGGTAGATAGAGGGGAGGAGGGCATCATCAAGGAGAGGGAGCTGGCGGAAGCCACCTTGGGAGATGGTAAGGAGGGTGGAGAGATGGAGACCGGGTGGGACGTGGGAGTACAGGCGCGGCAGCGAGTGGGGATGGAGGGATCGGGGAGACTAGCAGGTGAGGAGGATCGAGTTTACAGGAGGTGTACAGGATCCGTATCCTTTCAAGGAAAAGGAGGAGGTGGGGGAAGGGGATGAGATCGTACAGGATCCGCGTGGGGGAGGGGAGACGGATGCGATAGGCGAGGTGGAGAGCATGGCGTTCAAGGAGTTGGAGGGATTTATAAAAGGTAGGGGGGGGGGCGGAGATCCAAGCCGGATGGGCATAACAAAGGATAGGGCGGATGAGGGATTTATAGGTGTGGAGGATGGCGGAGGGGTCCAGACCCCACGTACGGCCGGAGAGGAGCTTGAGGAGACTGAGTCGGGAGTGTGCCTTGGCTTGGATTGTTCAGAGATGGGGAGTCCAGGAGAGGCAACGGTCGGGGATGACGGCTAGGTACTTAAGGGTGGGAGTGAGGGCGATAGGGCGGTCATAGATGGTGAGACAGAAATCAAGGATGCGGAAGGAAGGGGTGGTTTTGCCTACAATGATCGCCTGCTTGCTGAGCGAGAGGCAGGCGCTTAAATACATGATCGAGGGCGCCGCTATGGGCCGCTGGGACCACGTGTTCCACTGTGGCGCCCTCACAATAAAGTGGGCCAGGAGGCGTGCGCCGCCACGGCTTACGGCGCGATGGTGCAGAGACCTCTAGGGGTCTTCGTCGTCCATGCCGTATGGCACGTATTCCAAATCCGCGGCGGGCGGAACCAGAGCAACCATTAGCGGAAGAATGTGAAGAGAACGTTTTCAACGCCTTAAGAACGGCATGGTGGTGAAACACAGAACATTTTCGTAGCTACTGAAACAGACGAAGACAGTCACATGACATCATTATCGAAAGGAATTAATGCCTTGGAGCCTAACACTGAAACACAAACGGCCACAATACAGCTATAGACACGTAAAGGTAATTTTGCAGCGGGTCAGTGCTCAACGCCATGTCGCAAAACCCGTCAAAATATACTTGGAAACGTTGAAATGAGAGGTCCTATCCCTCCCGCCGAATTCCCCGCACGCTGCTCTCTCTGACTACCACCTTTTTCGATCAATGGCATACAGTCCGGCTGACCAGCACTTCCGATCATACACTACTGGCCATCAAAATTGCTACACAAAGAAGAAATGCAGATGATAAATGGGTATTCATTGGACAAATATATTACACTAGAACTAACATGTGATTACAAAAATGGTTCAAATGGCTCTGAGCACTATGGGACTCAACTGCTGAGGTCATTAGTCCCCTAGAACTTAGAACTAGTTAAACCTAACTAACCTAAGGACATCACAAACATCCATGCCCGAGGCAGGATTCGAACCTGCGACCGTAGCGGTCTTGCGGCTCCAGACTGCAGCGCCTTTAACCGCACGGCCACTTCGGCCGGCTGTGATTACATTTTCACGCAGTTTGGGTGCATATATCCTGAGAAATCAGTACCCAGTACAACCAACTCTGGCCATAATAACGGCCTTGATGCGCCTGGGCATTGAGTCAAACAGAGCTTGGATGGCGTGTACAGGTACAGCTGCCCAAGCAGCTACAACACGATACCACAGTCCATCATGAGTAGTGACTGGCCAATTGCCCGGCCACCATTGACCAGATGTTTTCAATCGGTGAGAGATCTGGAGAATTGGCTGGCCAGGGGAGCAGTCGAACATTTTCTTTATCCAGAAAGGCCCGTACAGGACCTGCAACATGTGGGCGTGCATTATCCTGCTGAAATGTAGGGTTTCACAGGGATCGAATGAAGGGTAGAGCCACGGGTTGTAACACATCTGAAATGTAACGTCCACTGTTCAAAGTGCCGTCAATGCGAACAAGAGGTGACCGAGACGTGGGACCAATGGCACCCCATACCATCACGCCTGGTGATACGCCAGCATGGCGATGACGAATACACGCTTCCAAAGTGCAATCACCGCGATGTCGCCAAACACGGATGCGACCATCATGATGCTGTAAACTGAACCTGGATTCATCCGAAATAACGACGTTTTGCCATTCATGCACCCAGGTTCGTTGTGGAGTACACCATCGCAGGCGCTCTTGTTTGTGATGCAGCGTCAAGGGTAACCGCAACCATGGTCTCCGAGCTGATAGTCCATGCTGCTGCAAACGTCGTCGAACTGTTCGTGCAGATGGTTGTTGTCTTGCAGACGTCCCCATCTGTTGACTCAGGGATCGAGACGTGGCTGCACTATCCGTTACAGCAATGTGGATAAGATGCCTGTCATCTCAACTGCTAGTGGTACGAGGTCATTGGGATCCAGCACTGCGTTCCGTATTACGCTCCTGAACCCACCGATTCCATATTCTGCAAACAGTCATTGGATCTCCACCAACGCGAGCAGCAATGTTGCGATATGATAAACCACAATCGCGATAGGCTACAATCCGACCTTTATGAAAGTTGGAAACGTGATGGTACGCATTTCTCCTCCTTACACGAGGAATCACAACAACGTTTCACCAGGCAACGCCGGTCAACTGCTCTTTGTGTATGAGAAATCGGTTGGAAACTTTCCTCATGTCAACATGTTGTAGGTGTCGCCACCGGCGCCAACCTTGTGTGAATGCTCTGAAAAGCTGATCATTTGCATATCACAGCATCTTCTTCCTGTCGGTTAAATTTCGCGTCTGTAGCACGTCATCTTCGTGGTGTAGCAATTTTTAATGTCCAGTAATGTATGAACAAGTGCTAAATTGAATCGATTCATGGATCCTCACAAAAGACGCCCAGTACGATAATACTAAGGTTCATATCGAGTGATATTGTATGTCATTTTTTGGCTTCATGCGGGAATGAATAGAAGACGGAAAATATTCGTACGAAGTATTTACAGGACACAAAGAGAATCGATTACAACATGTGCGGTGGTCAGCTGTGCCCTGATTCCATAGATGATGCCTTTTTCGATGTCTGCTTGCATTCAGCTGAACCAGGCCTTAGATATGAAGTCTATAGTACAGGCAGAGATCTATGCAGCCTTTCTATTTACATACTCGTATTCGAAACTTGCCTTATGGCTAGTGTGCACGTCTGTGGGCCTCAGCGGGAACGAAATGTAGCAAACGTAAATTGACGCTGATGGAGGATTTATTTAGAATGCTTGGGGCACGAAATAAACTCAGAGAGGAAACAAAGTAGCAATATAAACAACGATAAATGAAATGCTTACTAAAATATATAAAGGAAACCCATTACTTCTTCGGATACTGGCTACAGTGATATTATTCTCGACTTCCTGCGTTACCTTCGTATGATTCGGCGTACAGCGGGGTCGGTGTGAATGTTTGGGCCTGAACTGAAAACCATCCCAACTCTCAGGGATCAGTCATGTCACAGTTCTTATTTAAAGCGTACATCACGTTTTGATAATAGAATCACAGTTTATGGGAAGTTTGCAAATAGTAGAGCCTTCATAAACCGTAGTTCACACCACAACGGTAATACAGTTCCACCAAAGACACTATCACCCTGATGCCGTTATCATTCCTATGGTTTCCTAGTTAACCTAATACTAAGCTAAATTATAGGAACAGCAATATTATGAGTTCATTAAAAAAATTTCGTGCGGGACATACGGGTCCACAATCTGTCACTAAAGGCCCAGCTAGAAAGCGAGTCTTCAATATACTTACTTTACTTAAAACAAATATGAACAGCAAGGCATGGGCATATGGGCTACAATACTAGGTCCCGGGATCGAACCTAGCCATTGCTAAAATTTCGAATAAAAATCATCAGTAATGATGGCCTAAGACTTTGGCATAAGAAGTCAGTCTCACTCTGCTAACGGCCTTGTCAGCCAGGAGCGGACAAAGGTTCAAGGCACTCTCTTGTCGTTGGGGTGGGAAACTGCTCCTAAGAGACAGAAGAATCAGGAATTATCAACAGCCTGATGATGCAGAAGGCAATGAAAACCACTGAGTTAATGACACATGAGGTGTATCCATAGGACGTGTGACCTGTAACTGGAAAAGTGTGTTGATCTCGCCATTGGCAGAAGATTATTTCCCCATTCAGATCTCCAGGAATTGACTGCCAATGGAGAGGTGATAATGAGCAACAGGTTGAATAACCAAGGCTGGGATAAGATTCCACGAGTCGGAGCATGAAATGTCAGAATTTTCAGTGTGATAGGGAGTCTGGAAAGGAAACTTGAACGACTCAGTCTAGATATAGTGGGGGAGAGGAGGTCAGTGAAGTGAAACCGCAAGAATATCTGGTCAGACGAACGTGGGGTAATATTAACGGCAGTATAATATGGTATAACGAGAGTTGGATTCGTTATGAATAGGGAAGCAGGGCAGGGGGTGACTAGTGAGAACAATTCAGTAATAGGGCTGTTCTTATCAGGCCCGGGAGCAAACCAATACCTACAATGACAGTTCAGGTAAGCTATATGAGCAAACGCCGCTAGCAGAAAATGAAGAGCTAGAGAAACGATATGAGGATGCTGAAATGGCAAAGGGAGATGAAATCTAATAATAATAGGGGTTTGGAACACAGTTGCAGGCGAGGGAATAGAGGAAAGCGTTACATGAGAATATGAGCTTGGCAATAGTAATGACTGACGAGGAACAGTGACACATACAATACATTTCAGATGATAACAGCGAAAAGTGTACTCAATAATGGCAAGAGGTGGAGTTATATCTGTATAAGTCCCGACCACATGGAAAGATTCCAGATAGATTACGTCTCAGCCAGACAGACCCCGTGGGAGCTGATGACAATGCTTTTAGCGTCCTCACCTACAAATCATCATCTTCGAGATTTCGATATCAGGTTTTGAATTGTAAGGCGTTCACAGGAGCAGATATAGATTCAGATCACAATTTAATGATGAAGAAAAGTAAACTGAGGTTTAAGAGACTATACAGGAATAAGTAGATCATGGCAGTGCTAAGAAATGAAGAAATGCGTTTGGAGTTCTCTAACTACGTGACTACTGCGATAAGGAATTTCACAATAGGCAGTCCGGTTGAAGAGGAGTGGATATGTCTGAAAGGGCAATCACAGATGTGGGACAGTCAGACACAGGTACAACGAAGGTAACACCGAAGAAACCTTGGGCAACAGAAGACATGCTTCAGTTGACCGACAAGAGAAGGAAGAACAAACACTTTTAGGGAAAGATAGAAGTACTGCAATATAAATCCGTTAGGAATGAAATAAATAGAAATGCAGGGTAGCCGACGTGAAGTGGCTGCAGGAAAGATTGAAGATATCGAAAAGAAAATGATCGTCGGGAGATCTGACTCGTCATATAGAAAAGTGAAAACCACCTTAGATGAAATCAAAAGCAAAGGTGGTGACATAAAGGTGCAGTGGTGATTCCACTGTCAAACGCAGAGAGGGAGCGAGTAGGTGGAACAGTGAAGACCTCTACGATGTGCTAGAAGAAGAAGTTAGACTCGATATGGCATCCATGGGATACAGTATTAGAGTCAGAATCTAAAAGAGCTCTGGAAAACTTGAGATCAAGTAAAGCAGTTGAGATGGGTAATATCCCATCGGAATTTCTAAAGTCATTAGGGTAATTAGCAAACAAACGATTATTCAAGTTGATGTGTAGAATCTGTGAGAATGGCGACGTACGATCACACTTTCGGAAACATGTCATTGACACAACTCCAAAAATGGCAAAGTCTAAATCAGTGTAACAACTAATGCAACCAGAATGGAGACAGTAATACGGAGAGGAATGTAAAAGAAAACTGAAGACTGATTAGGTGACGATCGGTTTGGCTTTAGAAGAAGTAAAGACGGTAGAGAGGCAGTTCTGACATTGTGCTTGATAATGGAAACAAGACTGAAGAAAAATCAGGATAGGTTCATAAGATTTCTCAACCTAGAATGAGAGTTTAACAATGCGCACTGGTGCCAGATGATTGATATTCTGAGAAAAATAGGGGTAAGCTATAGGGCAAGGCGGCTGATATAGATTATGTAGAATAACAAAGAGTGAAAAACTCGACTGGAAGACCAAGAATGCAGTGCTCGGATTAAAAAGTGTGTACGATAGGTAAGTAGTCTTCCGCCCCCACCGTTCGCTCCATATATCGTAGAAACAATGAAGGGAATAAAACAAAGGATGAAGACTGGGATTAAAATTCAGGGTAAATGGATATAAATGGATATATGTCATATGCTTCACAGATGACATTGCTATCCTCGCTGCAAGTGAAGAAGAATTACAGGATCTGTTGAATGGAATGAACGGTCGAATGCTACAGGACACGAGTAGAGAGTAAACTGAGATATTACAAAAGTAATGAGAAGCAACGAGAAACTGAACATCAAAATTGGTGGTCACCATTTAGACGCGGTTGAGGAATTCTGCTACCTAGGCAGCAAAACAATCCACGACGGATGAAGCAAGGAGGACATAAGAGCAGTTAAAACAGGCAAAAAGGGCATTCCTGGCCAGGAGAAGTCTACTGGTGTCAAACGTAGGCCTTAATTCGAGAGAGAAATTTCTGAGAATGTACGACTGGAGCACAGCCTTGTATGTTAGTGAATCAAGGACAGTCGGAAAACTGAAACGGAGAATATGTGGTGCAAGAGTGTGTAAATTCATGTGGGCTGATAAGATAAGGAATGTAGAGGCTCTTAGCAGAATCTCTGAAGAAAGGAACATACGAAAAACACTAGCAAGATGAAAGGACAGGATGATAGGACATTTGTTAAGGCACCATGGAATAACTGCCATGGTACTTCAGGGAGCTGTAGACGTTAAACACTGTAGAGGAAGATAGATTGGAATACACCGAGCAGATAACTGAGGACATAGGCTGCAAGTGCTACTCTGAGATGAGGAAGTTAGTGCAGGAAAGGAATTAGTTGCGGTCGCATCAAACCAATCGGAAGATTGATAATAAAATAAAAAAAATTGTAACTATGTAAACAGTTCTTATAATGATTGTTTACTTTGTAGACCCCTGAAGATATTTAAACAATTAGGTGAAATATGTTTGATTTAAACAACAAAATTCAGTCGCATAAGGCGAGAATTTAAATTCTAGGGGAAAGATGTAAGAACTTATAGATGCAGTTATATTGCTGTCAGGTTAAGAGTTTCATGATCTGTATAAAAATTTTCGAAGGTCTTCTTGATGGTTTCATAAGTTTTAAGTCATGGGAATAACTCACATCTTCAGATCGATGTACCAGCTCAAGACCGGCAGCGTTTCGCTTACATATGCTACAAGCATCATCACGGACCAGACACTGAAGACACTAGCTCCCTTTACGAATGGCACCTTTCCTGTGGATGGATACTGTATTGACGCAAGCTTGTACTACAAGCCTGTGCTGTGTGAACT
Source organism: Schistocerca serialis cubense (assembly GCF_023864345.2). Lineage (NCBI taxonomy): Eukaryota > Metazoa > Arthropoda > Insecta > Orthoptera > Acrididae > Schistocerca > Schistocerca serialis. Next base: position 44,706,695 of record NC_064641.1, read on the forward strand.
TTGACTTTATGTGGCGGTTACTACTACTTTATGTAGCGCACCAGAGATACAACGCTACAGTGAGCGGCGCAAGTGCCGTTCGTCTTTAAATATTTTCCATCATGTTGAGGTTTATGTATGTATATCATTTTAATATCGTTTCGCATTAATCATTTCTACCATTTTCGGAGGAAGAAACGATGGGAGAAGGCTGTCTCTCTCAAACGGCTTCTAACCAAATATCAGATATCGGATATCGTCTCCGAGATGGCAGTGCATGTAATAATTCGAGGGTCCACATCTACTGAAACTCAAGTTATTGTCCCTTTAGCGTTCTTAAACATGTACTTATGATTTGGGAAACAATATTAACAAATGGCAGACTGTTTAAAGATGAAGTCGTTGTTTAATTGCCTGGTGGAATTACAAAATTATTTTCGATGCAATATCTGAGTTGTGAAAAAAGTGGAAACTGCCCCTGGTCACTAGAAAGAGTGAGGTTCATCTTATGAGTTCTAAAGGAATTTCGGTGAATTTCTTTTGCACGATAAATGCTAAAAATTACAGGTTATCGATGCAGCTAAATATCTAGGGACTTTAGATGAATAAAAATCAACATACAGAAGAAGAATGTTGCAGGAAGTGCAAGACAGAGACTACGTTTTACTACTACAGCACAGAAACAATGTCAATGAGGAAACTGTATACACTATGCCTGTCCGTCGACTTCATGAGTGAAACCTGTACGCGTCCTCCCTTGCACCTTATGTCAAAATTGACTTGCAGAGTGAACGTGAAGATGTAGTACGAAAATATAACAGTAGGGTCACTGCGATGCTATTCTTACTGATTCGAAGTATTGGAGGTTTATTGCATCCAGTACATATCCGAGATTGCATACTTATTGTCTGTAGGGCGTTCGACATACACTTAGATTATGAACAGAAGAGACTGTACCAACGGCAGCCATATTGGAACACGCATGGGAGCGTTCAGCTGTTATTATGACTCTCAGCACCAGCTAATGTTTATAACTGCCATTCCACTCGCTTAGCCTCTGAGGATATTGAATTCCAACTAATCTTTATTCACGACATAAAGTTTCGACGTTTATCTCCATTGTCAAGTACGTCTATTTGACGTGACGTACATATTACGACGTTAGTGAACCGTCTCATAACTGTCACTGTTTCAATAAGATGGTAAACGGTGTAAATATATTGAAAATAAAATGTTAATTACGGTGTGAGAGTAGTTTCACAGTTCCACTCTTACGACGTTATATGTAAACATAATGTACGACGCTGTATGTAAACATATAGCGTCGTAAGAGTGGAACTGTCACATTGCTGTTACGCCGTAATTAAAATTTTATTGTAAAAATATTTACATCGTTTACTATCTTATTAAAACAGTGACAGTTATAAGATAGTTCACTAATGACGTAATACGGACGTCACATCAATATAGACGTACCTGATAATGGCGATAAATACCAATCTGTCGTGAATAAAAATTATTTATTGTAAGCAGCTATATGGTATTCTGTTCATCATAACTGAATTCCTTTAAACAGTTTTGAGGAATGTCAGTCATACGGTAACTGAGAACGTTCGATAACACAGATGGAAATAGTTACAGATATTGGTAAGAGACTGGAGAAAGTGGAGGTCCTATGTCTATTAAATGTCGGTGAATGCATTAAGGTGTTTGACATGCTCAGCAGCACCATATTTGCAGTCTGCTTATGTACATACATTTTAAGCAGTTTCTATAAAAAAAGCCTATTTTCCTTACGAATGTACATTTAATGAATCATGGTCTTTCACAAGTTATAATGTATGGTTAAATATCTATTAAACACCGAACTGTGCCCAACAAAATTTCTGTTTCGTTTCAGGGATATAATCTGTTTATTTTGGTACTTGGGACCCATGGTCTCTGCCACCTTGTTACATAGATTTATTTTAATTTTATTTTACACGTGGAGGTCCATTGGACCAATTGAGGAGCAAATTTCAAAGATCATGGCATGTGTCGCTATATGAAATTACAACACAAAAGTAATAACAGATAATATAAAATGTTAATGAGCACAAAAGAAGACAAGTCGTAAGTTTATGTAAACACAGTCAACGACGTAACGCAGGAATCCGCTTAATTTTTGAAGGAAGACCTCAACAGAATAGAAGGAGTGACCCATGAAGAAGCTCTTCAGTTTCGATTTGAAAGCGCGTGGATTACAGCTAAGATTTTTGTATTCTTGTGGTAGCTTATTGAAAAAGAATGCAGCAGTGTACTGCAGACATTTCTACACACTAGTCAAGGAAGTGCCATGCCTAGTATTAACTTGGTGAAAGCTTTAATTCTTCGGAATAAGCTGATATTGTTAACAAAAATCGATAGTAAAGAATATATATATTGAGAAGCCAATGTCAGAATATCCAGACTAGTAAACAGGGGTCGACAGGAGGTCCACGAACTTACGCCACTTATTGCCCGAACTGCCCGTTTCTGAGCCAAAAATATCCTTCGAGAATGGGAAGAGTTACACAAAATATAATACCATATGTAATAAGCGAATGAAAATGAGGAAAGTTGTCTAGTTTTTGTGTCGAACCATCGCTTACTTCAGACACCGTTGGAATAGTAAGAACGGCAGCATTGACCCTCTGAACAAGATCTTGAACGTGAGCTTTCCCAGAGAGTTTACTGTATACCTAAACATCTAGAAATTTGAACTGCCCGGTTTTCAGTAATCATATGCGCAATCTGCGACATTGAAGCATGGGGTTTTGTTCAACACTGTGTTATAAATCTTACAGACCTAATCTTCCTATCAGCTACCTAATAACCGTCGTCGGCTGATACTGGTATCCGAGTTTTCATTTCTCTCCTGAGATTTCCTTTGTCACGGTTCAGGGGTGAAAGTGTCGTTGATGGCTTAGCAATCCACTCCTAGCGTGGAACAGGCGGCCACAGACATTACAGCTGATGGAAGGTGGAGGACGTGGCTGAGCCTGGAGGAGTTTACGTCTTCGGCGTTTGTCATCCTCCATTCTTCGACGTTCCAGCTCAAAGTTTTGAAGAGCATTTGAGGTAACTGAGCGCCAGCGACTTCGGTCTTCTGCTATTGTGGACCAGTTACTCGGATCAATGTTCAAGTTTTTCAGATTTTTCTTGTACTGATCCTTATAACGTTTGAGAGGGGCACCTCGTGGCCTTTTACCTGTGCTCACTTCGCTGTACAGCATTTGGCGTGGAAGTCAGTCATTTTTCATCCGCTGGACATGTCCGACCCATCTGAGTTGATGCCCAATGATAAGAGCTTCCATGCTATACATTATTGCTTTCTCAATAACACCCGTGTTGGATATGAAGTCATCCCATTTCAGGTTCATGATATACCTTAGCTTCTGTTGGTTGAAGCGTTCTAGTTTCTTCAGGTCACAGCGATTTAACGTCCAGGTTTCGCAACCATATAGCAGGGTGGAAATGACTACAGCTTTGTACACTATCAGTTTGGTGTACAGTGTTAGGCCTTTATTCAGGAAGACACGCTTTGTAAGACGTTCAAATGCTACATGGGCAGCACGTAATCTATTCTCCACATCTTTTCCAGATGAGCAGTTACATGACAGTATGCTTCCCAGGAAGAGGAAATGGTCTACTTGCTCCAAGGGTGTATCATAAATGGATACGCTGAAGTCAGGAACGGAGGAGCCAGAAGTTGGCTGCGCCATCACCTTTGTCTTTGGAATATTGATAGAGAGACCAAATCGTTCGTACGCCCTGCTGAAGGAATCAACTGACAGCTGCAACTCTGCAGGTGAATGAGCTGGAGAAGCATTGTCATCAGCATACTGCAGCTCTGTCACACGAGTGGTACTGGTGAACCTTTTTGAATGGAGTCTGGAATGGTTAAATAATTCTCCATCAAACCTGTACTTTAGTTCTACCTAATAACCTACAAACTATTGAATAATATCAACGTTGCATACCCGAGCGAGAATTTGTATGGATCAAAAACTCCTTACGACTGCGAGCACCAGATTATCTCTGACTTGTCATACAAAAACTGTGAATATAATGTGGAACATTACGTGTACAACGATCTGGGGTTGCCAACAGTTAATGGGAGCTCCCCACCAGTTTCAAGAGCAAAAAACCACCAGAAAAACAATAACAAAAATGCTCTTTCTCTCATAATCGCTATAATTTCCACTAAATGTTTTTAATTATTACGAAAGAAAACAATATGTATTAGTAAGTAGTTCCTTTATTATTAAGTACTAAAATATTCACAATCATGAAATGAACATACAATAACTAAATCAGCTAGTCAAGGCCAGAAATATACAAAAAGTTATATAACAACAGCTAATTATTTAAATGAATTCGTCTTCTTCAGATGAATCATTTTTGTCTGCATCATTATCATCGTCGGTTTCAGATTGATACGATTGTTTGGTACCGATTTGTTTTACAACGTTTATTGGATTTTCATATTCGTTGCAGCATTTTCCGTCCAACCTCAAACCACTGCGTATTCTTAATATAGCAGTTAAAAGATTTAACTTCATTCTATTCCTCTGCTTGTTTTTTAATACATTCATACTGCTAAATAGTGCCTTAACATTGGCATTGGAATGATGCAAAATTAGGAGAGTAATCGCAAAGTCGCTAATTCCTCAAATTCGGATTCCCCTTGAGCACCTTGAAATGCAATACTTCATTCCAAAATTTTTTTGTGTATTTGGTCTCGTTCCAGTTCAACAAATAAATTTGTCACCACTGATTATCCACTCTTGCTACAAAGTCTACACTTTTATGAACTGAGCCATTACATCAATTATATTTACTTTGTTGTGATTAAGAGCTTCCTCACCACTTATTCTGTAAAGTTTTTTCATCAACGTCAAACTTTCTGGTAACCTGCTTTTCATTTCTTCTGTCGGATTTACGATAAATGTTATGAACCGATTACGCAACATTTCTTTGTCTTCTTGTGATAATCCTTTTTCTCTCATTTCAAGCAATTGCTTTCCATAGCGGAATCTCAGATAACACCTTCGATCGAAGAAATGACAGATATTCTGAGTAAAAATATTAGCTTTATTTGCCAGTAACGTAACTTTGCTGACAAGCATATGTATCAGCTCAACTCATCAAACAGTCTGGTGTGATCTGTGTCTTTCGGCTCGAATATTTTTCACTCTGTGTATTTCAGTTAATATAGGATATAAGAATAAACATATGCGCAGTTATTCTCGTTTTCATACACGGTGTGCAATAACTCTGCCTTGTGACGCCTTTCGTACACTTTAGCTACGGAAAACTGTGTTTTTAGCTCTGACCATTACTTGTATATTCTTGATACAGCAGATTCTATTGGTCACCTTATTTGGCATGCTTGAACTATTTTTAACGTTATACATCATTGATGGTTTTGTGTAGCTCCTTAAAAAGAGAACAGGAGCGACTAAACCAATCATATGTCTCTTTAATTAAAAACTCCAAATTTCTCGCTAAAAATTCTTTTGCAGCAGCTGAAACAGCCAGTTGGAAGGTATTTCACAGGTATGGTACCTCTTCTTTCAATTTCGTTAAATACTCTGTTATTTACTCCAGCCCTGATAGAGGCATTACCTGTACCAATGCCCATTAAATTCTCATGCCGCAAATTGAATCGCTGAAGTGTGTTCTTTATAGCAGAGACAACAGCTTGAGCATTACACTCGCGCAATTCAGCAAAGTCAAGGTATGTAGACACTAGTTTTTGGTGTAATATACTACAATAAACTATAATCAATCCCAAGTAATTATGTACAGCAGCATCAGCAGATTCATAAATTGATAAGCTAAATGGTTGATTTTTGCAATCTTGATTTAGAAAGACAGTGAAGTGCGGTGCTAACACGTTTTTTATAACTGAGGTGCACTTAGTTCGGTGCACCTGAACATTTTCGATATATTTTTCATTACTGATTAATTACCTCTCGCAAATGGTCGACCACACGTATACTAGTATGCATGGATGCAAATAATCCACGTCTTGCTTCGACCTTTTTTTATTCCCAATGGACTCTGACTTAAAAGCAAGTTTCGGCTGCATAGTTAACAACCTGCAACAATTTAGTTGGTCAAAGAGTGGTCAAAGATGTAAAACCGATCAATGAATGACTAATCAATTTAAAATAAGATTGCTTACCTTTTTACTTTGTAGATGCTTGTTGTACATCCCATGAGACTTCAAATCTCCACAGTGACTCTTTAAAACTGTACCTCAAAATGTACACTTCGTTACCCGACCCGTATTACTTTCAATAATTTGAAACCAATCTTTTAACTATGGGTCTTGAAGCCATGAATCCCCAAACTTTTGCCTATATTGTGTTTACTGCGTAGTTAAACACATACTTATTTGTGAATAATACCATACACTGAGAATCACAACTGTATAGTGCATTCTCTGAAACTGGTTGCTGCACTCTCTGCACCTGTGAAGCCGCCTTCGCTCGTGAAATACACTATAACTAGGTGCTACTAAATACTGTTCATTCGGCAGGGAATCCCCGCATGTAGTCTGTCGAGTGTGATGGTTCGTTTGATGTCACATTGTAATGCTTCATTACTGTCTTCGCAGTAAAAGGTAAATACCCCTGAAATCAACTAAAATAAAAATAACATATTTCTAAACATATAGCTTAGTGGTTGAGAGACTGCATATTCAGTAGCTGAAACCGAATTCTACGAAACTACTATAAAATCTATCAGCCACTAGAGGCAATATTTAGCCACTAAAAGGAGGGTAGAAACCACTAGTTTTATTGTAAAATCCACTAAGTTGGCAACACTCAGATTATTTGTAACTGAGAATTGCGGAGAGTAAGATCGCAGTGGAACTTAATTAGTGGCATTGTTGAAAGCTGCCATCTTGAATACGGAATGAAATTTAATTATGTAATGGCATTTCATTTCATACACGAGGATGATCTATACTGGAATGTAGCTAGGAAAACCGTGCATGGGAAATAATGATTTCGTGAATATAAAAGGTAAGTTTAGTTATTTTGTTACTTTAACTTATCCGTTGTTTGTGACTCGGAACGTTATTTAGTGTGTCGTAACTCGAAGGGAACTTTGTATCCTGGGAAATCAGTCGAGCCTGCACCACCGTTGTTTATGCCCTATTTTAAGAGATTAAATTCTGGACTTTATCGAAATCGATACACAATTTGGATATTGATTCCCACGCTGCAAAGTGAGTACGTCCTAGCAGCCAAGACGGCTTCCCAACGGCGTACGATTGTGCCTCTAATTATTTTTGCAATTTCTGAGGTGACGATCGCCGGAATTCTGCAGAGCGACAGAGACTTTATTCCAGGTACTAACTTCGACAACGAGCGTCAGACAGAATATGATTATGAACTGTAACTTCGACTCAATTTTTATACATTTGATAATTTGGCTAATAAGTAATTTTATACCTCGAAGTGTGGTAGGTAATTGCGTAAAAGTATCAGGGAAGCGACCTCCCTCGCCCAAAAGTTTCCATCCATGTAACTTGAAATTATTCAGTCATGATAATTTAACAGTATCGAGGTGAGGGCAGCTAAAATCCTTTACTATCAAGCTAGTGTCAACAGCAAACAGCAATACTTTACATTCACCTGTAATACTACAGGACATGTCATTTATATCAGTAAGGATCAGGAGTAGCCACTGCTCTGACCCCCGGGGTACCTCCCATTTAACTCAGACCCCACATTATAGGCATTCTCAACTCTGTGGAGAATAATTTTTTGCTTTTTTGTTATTAAAGTACGAGGTGAACCAGTTGTGGACTACTCCCCGTTTTCCATAATGGTCCAACTTCTTGAGCAATATTTTGTAGTCAACACAATCAAACGCCTTATTTAAATCAAACCTCACAGACAAATGAGAATACAGTATTTTCCGTTGTTAAACCACTTCTAAAAGAGAACTGTACATTTGATAGCAAATTATGTTAAATAAAATGATCAATTGTCCTTACATACACAGTATCAGAGAGGAGTATCTAAGACGTCAGTTTCGTAAAGGCATTTTCTAGGAGAGTTATATGATTCCTGTAGAAACTAAGTTTTTGTTTAATTCACCAGCAATGCTCAGAAACTGATTGTTAAATACTGTATGTATATCTGACGCATCAGTAACAGAAACAGACATTATATCGTTGACCTAGTACTGCTGACCAGACACTTCCTTATCGACCGACCATATGGCATTAATTTTTTTTCTGTGAATTAGCTATTCTATTTGCGTACCACATACTCTTTGCCTTCTTCTTAACATTTCTAAGCACCTTAAAATACTGTTTGTAATGGGATACTGTAACTCGAATGTGACTACTTTCAACATTTTGAGACAATTCTCCCACATCATTCTGCGTGATATCATTATCCCATTAGTCAGCCACCCAGGGTACCGAGCCGGCCGGGTGGCCGAGTGATTCTAGGCGCTTCAGTTTGGAACTGCGCGACCGCTACGGTCGCAGGTTCGAATCCTGCCTCAGGCATGGATGTCTGTCATGTCCTTAGGTTACTTAGGTTTAAGTTGTTCTACGTTCTAGGGGACTGATGACTTCAGATGTTAAGTCCCCTAGTGCTCAGAGCCATTTGAAGCCAGGGTACCGTTTACTGCTGGTACAATATTTAGAACTTTCTAATGGAAAGCAGCTTTCAAAGAGCATGAAAAATGTGTTAAGGATAGCATTGTATTTATCGTCTATGTTATCGGCATTATGAACATCCTGCCACTCTTGTTCCTCAGTAATTATGTTGTTGAGGACGATGAATAAAGAAGGCTTTAGTGTTGCAAATAGGAGTTACTATGTGTGAATGGAACAAGATTGTTTCCAAACAAGACACCCAGCACAGGCTGTCAACAAATTTATTGCCACGTAGACGTATTCAGTGCAATAATGCAATGAAATGAGGCAAAGGAGATGATGGGTTGTAACCTCCCCACAAAATAAATATAATATTATGAATAATGTCCTCATTTAGCGTATTCTCACAAAAGATAAATTCAGTAACCTGGTAATAATACAATGTGAGTAACCTCTCAATTAAATTATTGTCGCTCACATATAACCTTTCAATAACTGACTGTGAATTTAAACTGGTATATTTTGGACGTCAGCAGTGCTGCGTCATGGCCCTGAAAGATCATTCTGAAAAAATTGAAAATTCTTACCTCAATTATGTCGCCGGATAACGCATATACACTCCTGGAAATTGAAATAAGAACACCGTGAATTAATTGTCCCAGGAAGGGGAAACTTTATTGACACATTCCTGGGGTCAGATACATCACATGATCACACTGACAGAACCACAGGCACATACACACAGGCAACAGAGCATGCACAATGTCGGCACTAGTACAGTGTATATCCACCTTTCGCAGCAATGCAGGCTGCTATTCTCCCATGGAGACGATCGTAGAGATGCTGGATGTAGTCCTGTGGAACGGCTTGCCATGCCATTTCCACCAGGCGCCTCAGTTGGACCAGCGTTAGTGCTGGACGTGCAGACCGCGTGAGACGACGCTTCATCCAGTCCCAAACATGCTCAATGGGGGACAGATCCGGAGACCTTGCTGGCCAGGGTAGTTGACTTACACCTTCTAGAGCACGTTGGGTGGCACGGGATACATGCGGACGTGCATTGTCCTGTTGGAACAGCAAGTTCCCTTGCCGGTCTAGGAATGGTAGAACGATGGGTTCGATGACGGTTTGGATGTACCGTGCACTATTCAGTGTCCCCTCGACGATCACCAGTGGTGTACGGCCAGTGTAGGAGATCGCTCCCCACACCATGATGCCGGGTGTTGGCCCTGTGTGCCTCGGTCGTATGCAGTCGTGATTGTGGCGCTCACCCGCACGGCGCCAAACACGCATACGACCATCATTGGCACCAAGGCAGAAGCGACTCTCATCGCTGAAGACGACACGTCTCCATTCGTCCTTCCATTCACACCTGTCGCGACACCACTGGAGGCGGGCTGCACGATGTTGGGGTGTGAGCGGAAGACGGCCTAACGGTGTGCGGGACCGTAGCCCAGCTTCATGGAGACGTTTGCGAATGGTCCTCGCCGATACCCCAGGAGCAACAGTGTCCCTAATTTGCTGGGAAGTGGCGGTGCGTTCCCCTACGGCACTGCGTAGGATCCTACGGTCTTGGCGTGCATTCGTGCGTCGCTGCGGTCCGGTCCCAGGTCGACGGGCACGTGCACCTCGCTCAAAGTCCGTCAACTGCACATACGGTTCACGTCCACGCTGTCGCGGCATGCTACCAGTGACGGCGGCGGTGCACAGATGCTGCGCAGCTAGCGCCATTGGACGGCCAACACCGCGGTTCCTGGTGTGTCCGCTGTGCCGTGCGTGTGATCATTGCTTGTACAGCCCTCTCGCAGTGTCCGGAGCAAGTATGGTGGGTCTGACACACCGGTGTCAATGTGTTCTTTTTTCCATTTCCAGGAGTGTATATCTGCTCTTACAATAAATTTTTCTGGCACAGCCCTGTGCAATGCTGGCCGATAGATTTGTCATTTATAAAAGGAAACAAGGATTGGAGAAATTAGTAATTTCTTTACATTGAAATGAATGATTGTCAAAAGTTACTTTTTATGAGAAAAATTATTATTAAGAGATTTTTTTTAAACATTTACTTGGGACTTGATATAACAATACTACATATGCGCGAGGCTGCTTTTACCTTATACAATAATGCTCAGGCTCCGCCATCGCTGCACCACGACCTGCCCAGCCAACACGATACACCAGACTGCTCGCTAGCAACAACTTACTGCTACTGCTACACAGTTCCTACTGCAGTCAACACTGCTCTTTTGCCTCAGATTCTCTTATATCTTACATATCGCAGGCAGCGCATGAGCAATCCATCGAAATTACATCTGCTCGAGAGCGCTAGCAACAAATTCTTTAGTCATGGATCTCTTACAGGGTGTCTTAAACCAAAAACACTCACGAAAAATCCCTGGAAAAATCACCAAATTTCGCCCTCTAGAGTGAACGGGAAACTTACATTCCAGGGCTGTAAACAGATGTTGATACAGGTGTGTCATTATATATCTGGTACGTTAAAAGTAAGATCAGCTGTCAACACACTAACAATACGGAGCATCTTGCGGACGTAATGCAGAAAATGAATGAGCTGTACAAAAACGGAGTGTGTAGGCATTCACACAAATGACATGATTACACTATGAGCACTTGAATATCCCGATTTAAAGGCATCCGACCCTAGCCTGAATTGAAAGAAAATGTATATAACGCATGGGGAACGAAGAACTGCTAGAAAAACAAGCACACGTTCAGGCAGTTAAGAACGACTACCAAAAATAAATCAATTGAAGACAAAAAGTCTGTAAGGAGTCTGCGATCATTTTTGCACTTTATTCGTAAACATCCGCCTTGATCACATATGCTCTACAATTCACTGTGACTATTTTCGAGTTACCACCATCATCAGATCTGTCACAAATAGAAAAAAAACCACTAATGTGTCAATAATAACTTCAATCGACTGAGGGCTAAATCTACAGAAAATGTAGAACTACAAAAAAAAAAAAAAAAAAAAAATTAAAAAATAAAAATTAGCGTGGCTATCTAACATAAAGCGCGAAATACAGACTGAAGAAAAAATTCCGCAATTGGTGGTCGGCATGCGATTTCTCATCCCAGTTGAATACAAACGTGTATGTAGCAAAACTTAGTCTCGCCAATACGTTTACTATAAATGCAATTCAATGACGGAAACTGTACCAAACGTTGCTCTCTTTGAAACATAGCAAAACTATTGCTGTGGCTATTAATAACTGTCAGTAACAACAGCACATTTAATAAAGCAAAAACGTCACGTATAGAATATTACAGATACTAAATTGCATGTTAAAATTTAATAGCAACTATATCACATAGCCTATTACAATTTCACAGTGTGTTTCTACAATAGTGTAATGCTTTGTGTGCTTGTAATGTCTCATTGCCTATTAGGCCAAATCTCTTTAACTATAACATATAGATTGGAATATAAACACTTAAGATACTGCGAGTACACGTTTCGACCACACTTATAACTTTGTACTGGAACTTGTGTGTAAATGTAAGAATATGGTGCTTCAAATTACTTTGGTGTCAGATATGCAGTTCCCATTTGCATTTGCGATCTTCATGTAAGTGCTTCAGTATATTCAACTCTTGTCACTTTCAAAACTTTCACATACATGTCCTTAGTCAACATCACATCATTTCCTTTCGTCTTAAACACTAAACACCAAAACTGAACGTCTCAAGACGAAAATGAATGTACGCATCTGAAGATGGGCATAATCTCAAAACAAGTCGTGTTTTAAATAAACCGCTTTAAAGGAACAACACACGCAGCTCAACATCTTACATTACGGATAGAATTAACTAAAATTATTTTATATTACTGTAGGCGAAAACGGTCGATACCAATACAAATACACTAATTTATTCGGAATTAATATTGCGACGTTAATATTCTGATGGCTTACTAAAGTTAAAAATTAATCATTGCATAGATTCGACACTATCGCCTGATAGTCTATATTAGGGTACAGACGCTTTCCGTTGTACTAGACACTTTCTTTGTACGTGCTTAATAGAATCCTTTGAAAAGGCCAAGATGATTCTGTGATTTGTTGCATTTTATGATGTGAGGATATTGGTGGGAGGCTAGTGTCTCAGATTGCTTAGCCTGTTGCATGATTTAATAGCTAATCATAATACGAGTTCCACGAAAGGACTACGTGATGTAAATCGTCTTCTGGTTTTGGGTACAACCAATAACATGAGGAGGTGAATGGAAATGTTTCTGTGATGTTTCAACATTTCATGTTAATGCTCGCAGTACCAACGGAAGAGAGGGGGGGGGGAGGGGGGGGATATTATGCCCATCTTTTGAAAATATTGTAATCTACGTCTGCGTCCCTACCATACTCCGCAAGCCACCTAATGGTGTGTGGCGGAGGGTACTTTTGTACCGCTAACTGAGCCCTCCAACCCAGTCCCAGTCGCGAATATCGCGTGAGAAGAATGTTAGTCGGTAGGGCTCCGTATCGGCTCCAATTTCTCGAATGTTCTCCTCGTGGTCACCACGCGAAACGTATGGGGTATGAAGTAAAATGTTGTCCAACTCTTCCCGGAAAGTGCTCTCTGGAAATTTCTATAGTATATCTCTCCGTGATGCGCAACGCGTCTCCTGTAACGTGTGACAATGGAGTTTGTTGAGCATCTCCGTAACACTCTGGCTCTGGGTAAACGATCCCGTGACGAAACGTGCCTCTCTTCGTTGGATCTTCTCCATCTCTTCTCTCAGTCTAGCTGGTCGGGATTCCAGATATACAAACAGTACTCAAGAATCAATCGAACAAGCGTCTTATAAGCCACTTCCTTCGTGCATAAGTTACATTTCCTTAAGACTCTTCCTATGAATCTGAGTCTGGGATCTGCTTTTCTCAGTACTTGTTTTATGTGGTCATTCCGCTTCAGGTCGCTCTGGATAGTTACTCCTAGATATTGTACCGTAGATATTGTTTCCAGTGGTTTGTCACAATAGTGTAACTACTTTTAAAATTTTGATAGAAAAATATTTATTGTTTTTTGACGAATTCTTCTACGTGATCCCAAATATGTTTTAAAATTTTTGGTTGGACTAACCGAAAATTTTATGTCTCAGTAGTAAATGTCACTTTCCACAATGCACATCGTATCAATATTTTCAGGTGAAATACCCTACTTTCCACATCAATATGTCCTTAAAAATTATGTTGCGAGTAAAAGTCAACAACAATTAAAGGAATCTGCATTTATAATTCTTTTAGGCTGGGCATAAATCAACCGGACCCTTCTCGGTAACGCTCTTTATGGAAAGCGCGTTGCTAATGCTAGGGTGAAAATAATTTAATTTGTTTCTTGTTACCATGATACGCTAGTATGATGTCCTATCAGGTATTATGCGCTCCATACACGCTTACGCAAAAAATTATCGTCAGGCACATCACTCATATAATAACACATTGATGTATGCCATATGTAATCCTTTCTTACTTTACCATTGCTGCGACCATTTTCGTTTACGGCTTGTTCCTTTCCATTAGATAATTTAGCTGGGTGTAGTACTTGTAATGTGCTTAGCGTTCATCTAAGCGTATTGGTGTTAGTGCTGTACTACCTCAGCAGTTTTATGGATGTTAAGTTCTCGGGGAAAGGCGATGTGTGACTATGTGTATCAATTTTGTTTTATAGTTGGTTAAAAATTTAAAATATATTTTATGCATGGGCTTCTGTTTTGATTTCCGGACGATTTCTTTGCTTCTAATTCTCTTTATACTCAGTAATTTTTCTGCACCAATCCGCTGCAAAGAACTCACCGTACTGTCACCAACGAAGCCATTATTTAACACGTGGACTGCTGCATGTTTGCGTGAGTGATAGTTTTTCTACAGCATTCCTGTCTGTTACTGATTAGCGCATTGGATCACAGCTAGGTGACAAATATGTTATTCGACAACAGCGATGCCTAAACCAGCAGTGAAAACTTATATACACTCCTGGAAATGGAAAAAAGAACACATTGACACCGGTGTGTCAGACCCACCATACTTGCTCCGGACACTGCAAGAGGGCTGTACAAGCAATGATCACACGCACGGCACAGCGGACACACCAGGAACCGCGGTGTTGGCCGTCGAATGGCGCTAGCTGCGCAGCATTTGTGCACCGCCGCCGTCAGTGTCAGCCAGTTTGCCGTGGCATACGGAGCTCCATCGCAGTCTTTAACACTGGTAGCGTGCCGCGACAGCGTGGACGTGAACCGTATGTACAGTTGACGGACTTTGAGCGAGGGCGTATAGTGGGCATGCGGGAGGCCGGGTGGACGTACCGCCGAATTGCTCAATACGTGGGGCGTGAGGTCTCCACAGTACATCGATGTTGTCGCCAGTGGTCGGCGGAAGGTGCACGTGCCCGTCGACCTGGGACCGGACCGCAGCGACGCACGGATGCACGCCAAGACCGTAGGATCCTACGCAGTGCCGTAGGGGACCGCACCGCCACTTCCCAGCAAATTAGGGACACTGTTGGTCCTGGCGTATCGGCGAGGACCATTCGCAACCGTCCCCATGAAGCTGGGCTACGGTCCCGCACACCGTTAGGAGGTCTTCCGCTCACGCCCCAACATCGTGCAGCCCGCCTCCAGTCGTGTCGCGACAGGCGTGAATGGAGGGACGAATGGAGACGTGTCGTCTTCAGCGATGAGAGTCGCTTCTGCCTTGGTGCCAATGATGGTCGTATGCGTGTTTGGCGCCGTGCAGGTGAGCGCCGCAATCAGGACTGCATACGACCGAGGCACACAGGCCCAACACCCTGCATCATGGTGTGGGGAGCGATCTCCTACACTGGCTGTACACCACTGGTGATCGTCGAGGGGACACTGAATAGTGCACGGTACATCCAAACCGTCATCGAACCCATCGTTCTACCATTCCTAGACCGGCAAGGGAACTTGCTGTTCCAACAGGACAATGCACGTCCGCATGTATCCCGTGCCACCCAACGTGCTCTAGAAGGTGTAAGTCAACTACCCTGGCCAGCAAGATCTCCGGATCTGTCCCCCATTGAACATGTTTGGGACTGGATGAAGCGTCGTCTCACGCGGTCTGCACGTCCAGCACGAACGCTGGTCCAACTGAGGCGCCTGGTGGAAATGGCATGGCAAGCCGTTCCACAGGACTACATCCAGCATCTCTACGATCGTCTCCATGGGAGAATAGCAGCCTGCATTGCTGCGAAAGGTGGATATACACTGTACTAGTGCCGACATTGTGCATGCTCTGTTGCCTGTGTCTATGTGCCTGTGGTTCTGTCAGTGTGATCATGTGATGTATCTGACCCCAGGAATGTGTCAATAAAGTTTCCCCTACCTGGGACAATGAATTCACGGTGTTCTTATTTCAATATCCAGGAGTGTATTTTATGTTATCTGTTGTGCATTTTAAGTTCAGGTTTGATTAATCATGAGGATTTTATGTGAAGCATAGTGTTTGTGTAGAAGGTTAACTACTATGCGAACGAGTCACAATATAAATGCACGTAAACCTTAGACAGTAATTTAAACTGAGATAATACATTTACTCTACCAGTGAAGAAAGGTGAGGAGAACTGTGTAAGCTATTGGACGATTAGTCTGGAAAGAAAGCTTGTAAAGTGCTGACTAGAACAATATACAGAAGCAATATCTGGAGCGCGCCACTATATGAAACTGACGCGTGTAGCAACGGAAATTCGGAGATGAAGAAACGGGAAGTTTTTCAGGTGATATGCCATCGAAAAATGTCATAACCGGACGTATAAAGTGTAAAATGAGGTAGTATTGAAAATAATAGGTGAATTAATGGAAAAAAGAACGTTTACAGGAAGTAGTTGGTGAGCAACTGGTATGCCATCCATGAATACGCAAGCTGATGCCGGAAAGAACAACAGAGGAGAAAAATAGGAGATCCAGACAAAGACTACAATGTGCAAAGCAATCTAGAGAGGATGTTGGGTCTAGTAGTTACGTAGGGATAAGAAGGTAAGCACAGGAGAGGAAAGTATGGAGGACAATATCGTAGTAATCGAAAGACTGATGACTTAAAAACCAACAATATTTGTTTATTAATCGGGATACAGTATCCGATTGTGCCGCTTTCGAAACACAACTGTGCTGCTTCGGTAATGCGGAAATAGCGGTTGATGAGGCTCGCAACTGCAACTACGGTAATTTTAGTACGAAGTTATGCACTTAAAATAATACAGAATCTGGACGTACCCTGAATTCTGTGATTCAGTCTTAGCCGAACACATCTTGCGGCTATTCCGTTGATTATCGACACTCGCCGTATGCAGAAACTTCTGACCAACTATCATTCCATTAAATCGTCACGTGACTACTAATTCCATGCTAAAGTAATTCCATGTCTAGGGACCTCATAACTGATGGGAAGTCGAACATCAACCTGTCTTGCTAATGGACTAATCATGTGAAAATATTGGACATCGACTAGAGAAGAAATTAACACTTTTGTGTATTTCACTATAGCACGCAACGTGTAGATGTTAACAAGACATTCTACCTCAGATTTAACTGTGATATTGGAGGATATGTTCCACTTGTGATATCACCCGCCTCAGAGATTCGATCCGGAGGCTGTGTTTGCCTACGAGGCGCCTGGGGACATGGCTTCTACAGTAGTATAGAGCAGCGTACATTGTTCTCAAGCTGACACAATCGGACGTACGCCTAATTTGGTCTCCTGAATGGCCATAGTCCACAGCCTCATATGTAGCCAACAGGCAGCGTAGTGTCTATTCGTAAGCATTGTTTGTGGAGTGTAGGAACTCGTATTATATCTTCGGTTATACACGGATAGAAAATAATGGATACTGGGTTACTTTCAGAGTGTCTCCTTGTTTATACAGAGTAAAGCACGGTGTTCGTGGAATAAATGAAGAACTACAAATATAATTTTTTTGAGTCATCAAACTTCTGACAGGTTTGATGGAGCTGCCACGTATTCCTCTATTGTGCCAAACGCACATTTTCAGAGTAGCAATTACATCCTACGCCCTCAGTTATTTGTTGAGTGTATTCCAGTTTGTAGTTTCCCATGCAGTTTTCACCCTCTCCAGCTCCCTCTAGTACCATTGAAGTTATTCTCTGATGTGCTAACACACGTCTTATCATCTAGTCCGATCTTTCTTACAGTGTTTTTCGTATGTTCCTTTCTTTGCCGATTGTGTATGGAAGCTCGTCGGTTTTAGTGTCCCATAACTCAGTCGGTAGAAACGGAACGATTGTAGCATCACTTCGTTGTCCATCTGCTATCAATCTGTCCGACTACTAAAAACATTTTCGTCAGAGACGGATGGACAAGTCGAAATTTATGTGACATACTATAGTCTACTGCCCCTTTGGGGTGTAAAAAGTTGATGCTCTTTAAGTCAATGCGATGAAAAGGTACAGCCATTCACGTAACGTATTTTGATACTGGCAAACTCACTCATCAGAACTTATAGAGTGCTTCCCCTTGACATGGAATTACGAAATTTGGCAAGAATCAAGGTTTCACAGTACACGTATGGGAAAACTAACGAAAATTGTTAATAGGTAATTAAATCATTCAGAAATATTTCTTTTGTCATTTGTTATTTGGCTTCAAACTTATATTTAAAATATTCTTAGAAGTCTTCGAATTCCTGGAATCGATGCCTTGCCAGTATCGATACCGACATTCTCAGTTCCCCCGAAGAATGAACTATCTATATTCGTAGTTAAGTTTGTACGAAACCCTTGGTGCGTGAGTCAGACACTTACTTGATTTCTTTATCTGACAGTTGACGTTATGTTTAGCATCCTTGTATAGTTCCTCATCTCAAACGCTTAGATTCTTTTCATTCCGGGGTTCCCACTGTCCATGATCACGTTCCAGATGTACACTCTCAGATATTTCTTCCTCTGTTTAAGCCCGATATTTGATACTACCAACTCTCTCTTCTGCTTTTTACATGCTCCTTGTTTCGTCCATCACGTGTTATTTTGCCCTCAAGGTAGTAAAATTGTGTAACTTCGTCCACTTCGTGATCACCAGTCTTAATGAGAAGTGTAGCTCCTTCTGCCTATGCACCAGTAAGATCGCTAACTTGTGGAGGTAATTCAAATGCATTGAAGGTGTCTGTTATTAGGAGAAATTTAGATAAGCGGGAGTAATAAAAACTAATGGGTTTGAGACTGATTGCTGTATGTGTCTCCTTCCATAAGGCCTGACATTGTCATGCTAAATGAGAAGGTGCTCCAAGTACGGACGAACTCTTTGAGTTCGAAACCGCTGTTTTTCACGCACCGAAATAGTTATGCCACACACTGCCATGTTAACACCCTACAATTCGGAGGCCTTTACCGGCAGACGTCTGCAAATATGTAGACACGAAGAATAAAGATGTAGAATCTTAATAACGTTTCTTATTCAAAAATCTTTAGTAGCAGTCATATAAAAAATTGAAGACCTTACTTTTCAGCAAGGTGTTGTACAACCTGCACAGACCAGAGAAGTTGCACGAACACCGATTAATCGCAATTGTTAGTGAGCCGTAGTTGATCGGGATTGTGACTATTGCAAAATGAATACTTCTGCAAGCATCAGGGAAATGCGCGAAACAAACTCAGATCATCCACCACACACACAGTCTCTGACTGCGCTTTCTTTGTATGAGACTCTGTGGCTGGTTGAACTCGCAGTTGGACGTTAGACGCCAGCAGTGATGGAAGTACTGTTGGGCAGCTGGAGGTGAACAGCCAGCAGTGATGGATGCTACGATGTGAGAAGTTAGCATTGATGGAGGGTAAAGGTCTGAAGTGTTAGCGTAGGCTAACGATCTGGAAGTGTCTGACTTTGAAAATTATTCATGATTATATTCCTTTGTACTAGATGTCAATGACGATTTATATTCGTGTTAGAACTGGATGTCACATTATTAACGTAAAAATATATATTATTTGGTTTGCAACAAAATCATTCCTTTGCTAACCACATGCCTATTAGCAGTAAGTGGCCTTAGTAGATAGAATCTTTTATTTAGCTGGCAGTAATGACGCTATTTACAATTTGTACACAAACCAGATGGCAGTTATAAGAGTCGAGGGACATGAAAGGGAAGCAGCGGTTGGGAAGGGAGTGAGACAGGGTTGTAGCCTCTCCCCAATGTTATTCAATCTGTATATTGAGCAAGCAGTAAAGGAAACAAAAGAAAAATTCGGAGTAGGTATTAAAATCCATGGAGAGGAAATAAAAACTTTGAGGTTCGCCGATGACATTGTAATTTTGTCAGAGACAGCAAAGGACTCGGAAGAGCAGTTGAACAGAATGGACATTCTCTTGAAAGGAGGATATAAGATAACATCGACAAAAGCAAAACGAGAGTAATGGAATGTAGTCGAATTAAGTCGGGAAGCTGTGGGAATTATATTAGGAAATGAGACACTTAAAGTAGTAAAGGAATTTTGCTATTTGGGGAGCAAAATAGCTGATGATGGTCGAAGTAGAGAGGCTAGGAAAGCGTTACTGAAGAAGAGAAATTTGTTAACATCGAGTATAGATTTAAGTGTCAGGAAGTCGTTTCTGAAAGTATATGTATGGAGTGTAGCCATGTATGGAAGTGAAACATGGACGATAAATAGTTTGGACAAGAAGAGAATAAAGGTTTCGACATGTGGTGCTACAGAAGAATGCTGAAGATTAGATGGGTAGATGACATAACGAATGAGGAGGTACTGAATAGGATTGGGGAGAAGAGGAGTTTGTGGCACAACTTGACTAGAAGAAGGGATCGGTTGGTAGGACATGTTGTGAGGCATCAAGGGATCACAAATTTAGTATTGAAGGGCAGCGTGGAGGGTAAAAACCGTAGAGGGAGACCAAGAGATGAATACACTAAGCAGATTCAGAAGGATGTAGGTTGCAGTAGGTACTGGGAGATGAAGCAGCTTGCACAGGATAGAGTAGCATGGAGAGCTGCATCAAACCAGTCTCAGGACTGAAGACCACAACAACAAATCATGACGCTCGCTGTATTGCAATAGATCGCGTAATGAAGACTTTTGTGAGGTAAGTGCTTGATGAAATGTATAGGTTATTGTCAGGATTGCTTCTTATTCAGGGCCATTCCGTTGTGTTAATTATCTGAAGTCCGGTTGTAATTTTTTTGGGCAGTTCAGATTGCATTCCGCTAGAATATCGTGGGTCAGTGTTGACATGATAACAAAAAGTAAAGAGAAACTAGGCTCAGTACGTTCACTTTTACTCAGCTGATTCAGAAACAAATAATGTAGAAGTTTCATCTTCTCAGTCATTCAGCAATTTAAGTACAGATTCACACATTTAAATAAAGAAGTTTCAACTGTTTCAGTGCTGAGCGTTAAGTTGTAGTGAACAATAGTATTACGGGTCATACTGTTCGGGAATTCACCGATTTTGTGCAATATATTGGTGGTAGCAGATGTAGTTGCTCTAACACTACAAGTGGTCACTGCTGCTAGCACTAGGAATAGGTCACTCCGGGCGCGTGAACACATCAGAACTTTTTTAGAATGTTCATGCAACCTGGGTGTTAGTGATGCGAATCTGTACATTAGGTTTCTTTTTTCTATTGGGTAGCTTCTTTTATGTTACCGCGTCTGATATTTAGTTTTTGGTTTCTGATAATTTTGGTCTTTGGTATTGTAATAACGTTTTTTTAAAATAGGAGAGTGTGTTGTACCTTGGAACTCTTTTCAGTCTTTCGTTACCAGCAAGCCCTGTACTGCAAGTTTAATATATATTATTACCGCATTATTGTCCGCAGCTCGTGGTCGTGCGGTAGCGTTCTCGCTTCCCGCGCCCGGGTTCCCGGGTTCGATTCCCGGCAGGGTCAGCGATTTTCTCTACCTCGTGATGACTGCGTGTTGTGTGCTGTCCTTAGGTTAGTTAGGTTTAAGTAGTTCTAAGTTCTAGGGGACTGATGACCATAGATGTTAAGTCCCATAGTGCTCAGAGCCATTTTTTGAACCGCATTATTAAATGAAAGAGTTGACTTTCCTTGCACTCTACTACGAAGCGATAGTGAATGTAATCAAATTACGTAGAAGTCTTAACACAAACCAGCTATAAGTTAATTACTGTTAGAAATGGAAGCTATTGCAAACTGTACACAAATTTCGCTTTTCAAGACAGTTAAAATTGTAGAGACAACCAAGAAACTCTATTCATTTGTACATATCAGATGTTCCATGGTGACGATCTCCTTACGCTTCAAGGTACGACATAGTGCTCTACAGTCAAAGTGTGGATTAATTTCAGAGAAATTCCGCCTTATGCAAGATAGCTTTGTAGTTTTGTTTCCACCCAGACATGTTTCATCAATTTCTTTGCTGTCTTCAATGGGTTTATTTGTTTATTTACCATCTACAAAACTGTTACATGTTAACCGTTAATGAAGCTTTTGGTATAAAATATTTACTTTTGTGAAATGAGCGATTATTGTCATATATTTTTTACAATGGCTTGCATACAATACCGAGTTGAGACATGTATCACTGAGTTGAGGCATTCTCTGTTGAATATTTACCATGTGTCCGAAGTCTCTAGTTTTATAGCACATTTGGAAATAAAGTACAATAAATAGAAAAATAAAATAAGGCTTTGCTGTTTGCAAATAACAAGCTGTAGATTGTGTAGCATATCCAAAGTTACTAATATAAATATCCAATAACTACTAGTGAGATATGCAAGCAAAAGCATACATCAATTTTATTTCCAGATGTACTGTAAAACTAGAGACTTCAGACATACTGTAAATAAACAACGCAGAATGCCTGAACTCAGGGAAACATGTCTCAACTCTGTTCTGTATGCAATCCAATATAAAAAAAATGAGAAATAACTTTAAAGATTAACATGTAACAACTTTACAGAAGGCAAGTAAGCAAATAAACACGCTTAAAATAGCATAAAATGTGCTGAAACAGGTCTCGGATTGAACAAAACTACAAAGGGGCCCTATATACGACGGAATTCTTCTCCAATTTTCTCAGCTTGCACGGAAACAAGAAGAACATAAACAAGATGGATATGTGCATTAACTGTTCACACTTTATACGAGTAATGTTAAAAATTTTATGCATCATAAAATTCTGCAATTGAATAATTAGCAATATCTTCAAAATAATGCGCAGCACTTAAATGTGTAGAACTCATAATATTTACAAATACTCTACAAAATACAAGCTAATGTCTCAGAGCAACAAGAACAACAGTAGAAAATGTAGGAAACTTATCACTGTCTGCAGAGTGCATCAGTTCACCTGATTCTAAGTCGGTCACTTGTTTCAAACACCGGCCATAAAAAACATGTGTTCCTCGGAGCGCTGTCCTCAAGGTAAAACGCTCTCCTGAGCTGTTAGCTCTAAAATAACTGAAATAATTAAACTACTTCTATGATGTAAATTTTGCAACACATTGTGCAGGTAATAAGTCGTTTTAACAAGGCAACGATTTCAAAAATAAATAAGTAGAAGATAGCGCATTTTCACGATGATATATTACGATGGAACTTGCAGGCTCAAATTATAGTGTTTAAATTAACTTTATGGTCGAAACTCCACAGTGGAGATAGTTGACCAAACGTTACATGTACAGCTAGTAGTGAAACACTCTTGTCCTACTCTAACTTTCCTGACAGACAGAATATAGTGGTTTCAGATATCATATACTAGCTGCATAAAATAAATTGTGTGGCATACACACTGAGGTGACAGAAGTCATGGGATAGCGATATGCACATATAAAGATGGTGGTAGTAAAGCCTACACAAGCTATAATAGCGTTATGCACTGGCGGAGCTGTAATTTGTACTCAGGTGATTAATGTGGAAAGGTTTCCAACGCACCACGGGAATTAACAGACTTCATACGAGGGTTAATAGTTGGAGCTAGATGCATGCAACATTCTGTTTCAGATATCGTTAGGGAATTCAATATTCCGAAATCTACAGCGGCAAGAGTTTGCCGAGAATACCAAACTTGAGGCATTACCCCTCACCACGGACAACACAGCGATTGAAAGCAGCGACGTTTACGTAGAGTTGTCAGGCCCATTATACAGGCAACTCCTAGTGAAATAACCGCAGAAATCAGAATGGGACGTACGACGAACGTATCCGTTAGAACAGTGCCGCCAGATTTGGCGTAAATGGGCTGTGGCAGCAGACGACCGACGCTAGTGCCTTTGCTAACAGAACGACATCGCCTCTAGTGCCTCTCCTGGACTGGTAACCATATCGATCGGAACCTAGACGACTGGAAAACTGTGGCCTACTCAGATGAGCCTCGGTTTCAGTTGTCAAGAGCTTCACCTTCAGACCTACAGCCACTGTCCATCATTATGGCTTTAGGTCTGAAGATGATCATGACTTGATCGAAATAGATGACTTTTCAACAACTTTTCCTAGCCATCTAGACTACTGTAATTGTTTTCAAAGTTATATTTTTATCGCATATGTCTTCAATAATGTTCTCAAAAATAACTACTTGTATTTATTTTACAAGAAACCGCACGATGAATATGAATACTTTTACATAGTGTAAAAGACATTTCTACCAACGGTGTAACAGCTGCTAAAATTAATAAACACAAATTTCTAATTAATAATTGATACACTGCACGTAAGAAATTTCTCTAAGGTCAGTTTTACCCAAATATTTACTACTTGCACCTCTTAAGATTTCAATGGTCTACTGATCAAGTTTCTGGGTACTTGCGTTTCCCATGGTAAAAAATTTACAACATGTTTATTTTTACACTTGGGCTCAGTCCATACCTGTGTGTTCCCACAGCGTATTGTGGACATTAATACTGCAGTCCTTTTAACACTTTAAAAGGTATCTTTTGTATAAAGTCTTAACTATTAAATGTTAATTAACTGCGCATGTGATTCGCCCATGGAGTAAAGGGTGCCCTTTAAAATGTTCGACCGTCTGCAGCCAATTATGGAATGAAGCTTGTTACGTCAGTTTGGTAATTCTTAAGGATATTTGTATAATTATACCATCCCACAAACAAAAAGAAACATGATTTTATGTTTTATCTTAAATGAAAAAAATATTGAAGCAAGCAAATTGCGCGACGCTGCACAACGTCGTCGTAAACATTACTACAACATAGTGGCATCAGAATAGCACTTTACAGCTGTTCGATATCCACATTTAGAGAAACCATTGCTATAGACGTTTTGAAGCATTTCATGCTGCTACCATCTGCATCTCATTCTCGTTTCAATCATAATTACGTCTTCCAATCCGTTTTCTTCCCTGAGACACTTGTTTCTTCTCTTGTTTCTGCTAGTAATTCCCAAAATGACTCTGTCCGATCGTCACAGTAAGACTCTAGGTTTAAGAATAGTTTTCACAATTAAAGTCCTTATATTACAGCAATAAGTCAGAATTGATAATATGTGCTCATCACACGCTCCTTTTTCTACACATCAGAATTATAGTTTTAGTTACCAAAAAGCACTTCAGTCTGTTTTACTCATCTCTTCAGATTACTTATTTTCCTCTCAATTTTTTTTCGCGGCCTTCAACTGCCCTAAATATTGATTCATGTTGTTGTGGACTTCAATCCTGAGACTGTTTTGATACAGCTCTCCATGCTACTCTAGCCTGTGCAAGCTTCTTCATCTCCCCGTACTTACTGCAACCTACATCCTTCTGAATCTGCTTAGTGTATTCATCTCTTGGTCTCCCTCTACGATTTTAATCCTCCACGCCGCCCGCCAATGCTAAAATTGTGATCCCTTGGCGCCTCACAACATGTCCTACCAACCGGTCCCTTCTTCTGGTCAAGTTGTGCCACAAACTTCTCTTCTCCCCAATTCTATTCGATACCTCCTCATCAGTTATGTGATCTACCCATATAATCTTCAGCATTCTTCTGTAGCACCACATTTCAAAAGTTTCTATTCTTTTCTTGTCCAAACTATTTATTGTTCATGTTTCACTTCCATACATGGCTACACTCCATATAAATACATTCAGAAACAACTTCCTGACACTTAAATCTGTACTCGATGGTAACAAATTTCTCTTCTTCAGAAACACTTCACTTGCCATTGCCAGTCTACATTTTATATCCTCTCTACTTCGACCATCATCAGTTATTTTGCTCCCCAAATAGCAAAACTCCTTTTCTACTTTAAGCGTCTCATTTCCTAATCTAGTACCCTCAGCATCACCCGATTTAATTCGACTACATTCCATTACCCTCGTTTTGCTTTTGTTGATGTTCATCTTATACCCTCCTTTCAAGACACTATCCATTCCATTCAGCTGCTCTTCCAGATCCTTTGCCGTCTCTGACAGAGTTACAATGTCATCGGTGAAACTGAAGTTTTTACTTCTTTTCCATGGATTTTAATTCCTACTCCGAATTTTTCTTTTGTTTCGTTTACTGCTTGCTCAATATACAGATTGAATAACATCAGATATAAGCTACAATCCTGTCTCACTCCCTTCCCAACCACTTCTTTCCTTTCATGCCCCTCAACTCTTATAACCGCCATCTGGTTTCAGTACAAATTGTAAATAGCCTTCCGCTGCATGTATTTTACCCCTTCCACCTTTAGAATTTGAAAGAGAGTATTCCAGTCAACATTGTCAAAAGCTTTCTCTTAGTCTACAAATGCTAGAAACGTAGGTTTGCCTTTCCTTAATCTTTCTTCTAAGATAAATCGTAGAGTCTGTATTGCCTCACATGTGTCAATATTTCTACGGAATCCAAACTGATCTTCCCCAAGGTCGGCTTCTACCAGTTTTTCCATTCGTCTGTAAAGAATTCGAGTTAGTATTTTGTAGCTGTGACTTATTAATCTGATAGTTCGGCAGTTTTCACATCTGTCAACACCTGCTTTCTTTGGGTTTGGAATTATTATATTCTTCTTGAAGTCTGAGGGTATTTCGTCTGTCTCATACAACTTGCTCGCCAGATGGTAGATTTTTGTCAGGATTGGCTCTCCTAAGACCGTCAATAGTTCTAATGGAATGTTGTCTACTCCCGGGCCTTGTTTCGACTCAGGTCTTTCAGTGCTCTGTCAAACTCTTCACGCAGTATCGTATCTCCCACTTCATCTTGATCTACAACCTCATCCCTTTCGATAATATTGTCCTCAAGTACATCGCCCTTGTATAGAGCCTCTACATACTCGTTAGAACTGGGTTTCCATCTGAGCTCTTGAAATTCATACAAGTGGTTCTCTTTTCTCCAAAGGTCCCTTTAATTATCATGTAGAGAGTATCTATCTTACCCCTAGTGAGATAAGCCTCTACAGCCTTACATTTGTCCTCTAGCCATCCCTGCTTAGCCATTTTGCACTTCCTGTCGATCTCATTTTTGAGACGTTTGTATTCCTTTTTGCCTGCTTCATTTAATGCATTTTTATATTTTCTCCTTTCATCAATAAATTCAATATTTCTTTTGTTACTCAGGTATTTCTACTAGCCCTCGTCTTTTTACCTGCTTGATCCTCTGCTGCCTTCACTACTTCGTCCCTCAGAGCTAATCATTCTTCTTTTACTCTATTTCTTTCCCCCATTCATGACAATTGTTCCTTTATGCTCTCCCTGAAACTCTGTACAACCTCTGGTTTAGTCAGTTTATCCAGGTCCCATCTCCTTAAATTCCCACGTTTTTGCAGTTTCTTCAGTTTTTATACACAGTTCATAACCAATAGATTGTGATCAGAGTCCACATCCGCCTGTAGAAATGTCTTACAATTTAATACCAGGTTCCTAAATCTCTGTCTTACCATTATATAATCTATCTGATACCTTCTAGTATTTTCAGGATTCTTGCATGTGTATAACCTTCTTTTATGATTCTTGAACCATGTGTTAGCTATGATTAGGTTATGTTCCGTGCAAAATTCTACCAGGCGGCTTCCTGTTTCATTTCTTACCCCCAATCCATATTCACCTACTATGCTTCCCTCTCTCCATTTTCCTACTCTCGAATTCTAGTCACCCATGACTATTAAATTTTCGTCTCCCTTCACTACCTGAATAATTTCTTTCATCTCATCACACATTTCATCAATTTCTTCATCATCTGCAGAGCTAGTTGGCATATAAACTTGTACAACTGTGGTAGGCGTGGGCTTCGTGTCTATTATGGTCACAATAATGCGTTCACCATGCTGTTTGTAGTATTTTCCCCACATTCCTATTTTACTGCTCATTATTAAACCAACACCTGCATTACCCCTATTTGATTTTGTATTTATAACCCTGTATTCACCTGACCAAATGTCTTGTTGCTCCTGACACCGAACGTCACTAATTCTCACTATATCTAACTTTAACCTATCCATTTCCCTTTTTAAATTTTCTAACCTATCTGGCTGATTAATGGATCTGACATTCCACACTTCGATCCGTAGAACGCAAGTTTTCTTTCTCCCGACAACGACGTCCTCTTGAATAGTCCCCGCCCGGAGATCCGAATGGGGGACTATTTTACCTGCGGAATATTTTACCCGAGAGGACGCCATCATCATTTAACCATACAGTAAAGCTGCATGCCCTCGGGAAAAATTACGTCTGTAGTTTCCCCTTGCTTTCAGCCGTTCGCAGTACCAGCACAGCAAGGCCGTTTTGGTTAGTGTTACAAGGCCAGATCAGTCAAACATCCAGGCTGTTGCCCCTGCAACTACTGAAAAGGCTGTTGCCCCTCCTCAGGAACCACATGTTTGTCTGACCTCTCAACAGATACCCCTCCGTTGTGGTTACACCTACGGTACGGCCATCTGTATCGCTGAGGCACACAAGCCACCCCACCAACGGCAAGGTTCATGGTTCAGGAGGGAAATATTGATACACTATTTATATTGTTTCACTTTTAATTTGTACTATTTAATTTTAGAAATATTACCTGTACATTCTTTTAATTTTCTTGTGACAGATTTATGAGATTACTTTAAAAATATTAAGTCGTTTCACTTGTTGCTGACGGCCGTCTGTACGAGTCTCAAACAATGCAGTATCATCAAAATTAAGAAAATACGGAAGAAGTTTCATTTTTTGGTAATATACCTCAGCACTGTGTGGTTCTTAAATGTTAGCAGAGCTTCAGCTGGTAGGCTGGCAGCACTGTAGTTTCTTTTCGCCCGTACGTTTCCCCGATGTCGAAGCTCCTGAAATATAGCGTGGCCCGAGGGACGAATCAAGTGTGTTTGCTGCCTGGCGTTTCCCTTCCATTCGGCGCGTGTTTGCTCGCGCTCAGCTCTGCACAGGGAACAAAGAGAATACGCCAGTCACTACCTTCCATTGCCTCTGTTTCGTTTCCACTGTAAGCCGGAGGAGGAATTCAACGAGAGAGCTGACACTGAAACCTATCCAATCACTTCAGCGGGTTTTCTTCTTTTGTTTCCTGAAACCGAACGTCGCAGCGAGACAACTAGTGCACAGAGCAACGAATGTGTGCCGTTGTGGTGTGGGATGAGTAAATAATGCTGCAAAAACAGGCAGTTCATTAAGCATACGACTGACTCACAAGTGTAAAGAACGAGGAATGTGTATGGTTGCGATACAACATAGATAAATGATGCTGAAAAAAATAGAAATCAAAAGAGCCGAGTCACTAAAGATATGATTATTCTGTTCATAGATTATAAGGTCAATAATGCTCGAGGAAATACGGGACAACTGAGATAGAAGTTACTTAATAATTAAATAAACTGGAAGTGCAGGGAATCTTATTCGAAATGACTGCATCAAAAATGAGAAGAAATCAGAAAAAAAGATTATCGAAAGACTGACTCAGTGTATAGAAGAGTCAACACACCCTTCGCTGAAATTAAATGGAAGGGCGGTAACATTAAGTGTGCAATGGGAATTCTACTGTTACATACAGAGGAGAAGAAAAATTGAGTAGGTAGAACTAGTACATTGAGGGCCTCTACCAGGGGCGGGTGGACTTATCTGATGACGTAACAGAAGAAGAAAAAGGAGTCGACAGGGAAGAGGTAATATTGACGGAGAACATCGACAACTTCAAAGAACGGCAGCACGTTTTGAATTAGTGCGAAATAGGGGAGAGAGTGCCATGGATGTGATACACGAATGGGTGGCATTCATTGAAACAAAGACGTCTTTTGCTTCGGCAGTGACTTCTCCTGAAATTTCAATCACCAACTTTCTCCTCAGAGTGTGAATATAATCTGCTGAGGCCCGCCCGCATAGGGAGAAATGATCATCGCAAGCATCAGAGCTCGCACAGAAAGATTTAAGTGTTCGTGTTTCCTGCTCATTGCTCGAGATTGGAACGGTAGAGAAATAGCTTAAAATTGGTTCGATGGACTCACTGTAAGGCACTTAATTGTGAACTACAGACTAATCATTTAGATGAAGATATCGGTGGAGATGTAGAGGAGAAATAGAATTTAAAAGAGCTTTTGACGATTTAAGATCAAGTAAGACAGAAGGGATAGATAACATACCATCGGAATTTCTAAAATAATAGAGGGAAGTAACAACAAAACAACAATTCACGTGGGAGTGTAGAATGTATGAATCTGGCAACATATCGTTGGACTTTCCGATAAGCATCTTTCACACAGTTGTGAAGATAGAAAGAGCAAACAATTACAAGAATTTGCGCACAATCAGCTTAACAACTCATGCATCCAAGTTGCTGACAAGAGTAACTTAGAGAAGAATGGAAAAGAAAACTGAGGATGTGTTGGATGACGATCAGTTTGGCTGTAGAAAAGGCGGAAGCACCAGAGAGGCGTTTGTGGCGTTGCGGTTGATAATGTAAGGAAGACTTAAGGAAAATCAAGACGTGATTATAGAAATTTTCGATTTGGAAAAAGTGTTGGACATTGTAAATCTGTGCAAGGTGCTCGAAATTTTGAGAAATATACTAGTACGTTATAGGGAAAGACGGGTAATATACGATATGTACAAGAGCCAAGAGGGGACCGTAAGGCTGGAACCAAAAACGAAGCGCTCCGTTTAAAAAGGTGTAAGACGGAGATGTGTCTTTCAGCCCTACTGTCAATATGCACATAAAAGGAGTGACAGAAATGAAATAAGAGAAAGATTCAAGAGCGGAGTTAAAATTCGATGTGAAAGGATGTCAGTAATAATATTCGCTGATTACATCGCTATTGTCAGTGAAAGTGAAGACGAATGACAGGATCTGCTGAATAGAATGAACAGTATAATTAGTACTGAAAATGGACAGATGAAAGTAATGAGAAGCAGCAGAAATGAGACTAGGGGATCACGAAGTTGACGAAGTCAAGGAATTCTGCTACCTATGTAGTAAAATAATCTATGATGGACGGAGCATGGTGGACATACAAAGCAGAGTAGCACTGGGAAAAATGGCGTTCCTGGCCTAACGAAGTCTGCTAGTATCAAACATAGGTCTCAATTTGAGGAACAAATTTCTGAGAATGTACGTTTGGAGGGCAGCATTGTGTGGTAGTGACACACGAACTGTGGGAAAACCGGAACAGTACCGAAGTGTTCAGGATGAGGCTCTTAAAGAGACTACTGAAAATTAGGTGTAATGATAAGGTAAGGAAGGAGAACGTTCTCTGCAGAACCGGCGTGGAAAGGAATATGCGGAAAGCACTGACAAGAAAAAGGGATAGGACGATAGAACATCTGTTAAGACAACAGAGAAGCTTGGACATAGAACAGTAGAGGGAAAACCTATAGGGGAAGGCAGAGGTTGGAATACATACAGCAAAAAATTGAGGACATAGTTGCAAGTGCTGCTCAGAGATGATAGGCTGGTACAAGTGAGGAAATCGTGGCGGGCCGCATCAAAAATAAATCTGCGAGGAAGGCTCTGAGCCCTTGTCAGTCACGTGGTGTTATTAAAACTGTTTTATGAGCTGCTAATTTACATATGCCGACATTCGGAATTACTTTGAGCCACAGTACGTTTGATAACACCAACACGAAAATTTAATTTCGCATAAATGTTCCTGTGATATACATTGAACCAGTGATTTTTCTGTTATTGCTACAGCGGAGGGTCTCAGTAACTTTTTATGTTCCTGTCAAATTATTAATCGATTAACTTCGCATGATTGGACAGCGTGCTCTTCGTGTAATTAGGTTATAGCCGCAGGCGATTTACGCTGACACCCGTGACATGAATGATGGCGCAGGTCGGTGACCACAATTCGGATTGACACGACTGGCTCGCGGTTTTATGTTTTCGCTCTGAATTAACGTGACGCGTCTCGTCCCGCGCCGGACAACGCCACGCCCGCCTGTACACGCAACACACAGCGTCGTGATTTATCTGCCTGGCCCGCAATGAATCATCGCCACATTCCATTATTCAAGCAATGCAAATGACGAATGCTGTGCTGGTGTCACTGGAGAAACTACTGGACGCGGCCGTTCTCCTGTTCAGCTGAGGTTTTCCTGTGCGTGAAGATTTTTTGTTTTTTCTGTAAATGCCGTGTACAGCTTAGTAAGACATGGATCTACTATAATTGTTTTTTTTCCCTCCTATTTCGATCTCATTGACTAAGTTCGTGATAAGAAGATACAGCACGTCAAAAGAATGTTGGCCGATGCACTCGAATTTTTCAGATTATCTATTGTCTGTAGATCGCATCAGAGGTGTCCAGAGTCACCCCTGCCGAAGTTTAATTCTTCCACTGTTCTTTTAGAGTGAACGTAATAATTATTACCCAATAACTAAGTTGAGTAAATTGCAGTGCAGACGCATCAGGACATGTTTAAGAGTAATGATATTGTTGTGTACATAGTTCCGCGTACTCAGTGCGCACACAACTTTCCCACTAGAGCGCGCCCCGCTAAGCCCAGCAGCGCAGGCGCAGCGCTCGTCCGTCTCCGCCCTACGAGATGGCGCTATCTTAGAGACGGACCAAATTCTGCTTCCGCCGATCCGCGTATGAATATGTAACGCAGCCAATGAGACTGCTGCTAACTTAGAACCTTTTCTCCTCGCGGATCACACTCGCGCAGTGATACCTGAACTCGCGAGGAATTATAACGAGTGTACAGACCTCCGATTAGTCAGACTGCATTAGTCTGCATTTGTCTGTACCAGTCTATAGTCAAGTTTCAGTCTGCGCCTAATAAGGTAATCATATTCCTGTACATAGCCATGAAGAAAAATGTATAGACACTTAGTGAAGTATCAGAGATATGTGAGAATAAGATTAACGTACCAAGACCAAAGGAACTTCAGATTGTCAATTGTAGTCAGCATCCAGAATCAAGTTACGTAATATCTATGACTTTTATTATTTTAATAACTGTGTGTGAAAATTAATCAAGTTCTGTTTAAAGTTGGTCACCGTCAATCTGCTACTCTAAGCGTGCAAGTGGCAACATGCCACGATAAGACCACGAGACATATTGCTGACACTCGCCTACTTCGTTAGAGCGACAAGTCAAATAATCTGATGGTGTGAGTACCGAAGGTCTTGCAGTACGCACACCACATATATCAACATCTATGAAATCACACTTTGCAGAAGCTTGAGAAACCTCCTTTGGCTATGTAGACAGCTACTGCCAGGTAACTACTATTTAAACAGGTGGTCGATTAATGAGCATCCAGTAATCGAAGCATAGACTCGTTCCCTATTGTTGTGAATGATAACCACAGAGAAACTAGCACCCCAGCCTTATACCACAGTCACAAGTCGTGGAGTTATTTGGAAATAACAATTATTTCCGCTAAAAAGCTTCAGTCTATGAACACGATTATTCCGCTATAATGAACCATATACCTACAGGTCTGATTGTTAGTCTAGAGAAGTATTCCTGTGAATATTTATTCAAAAACGTATGGGGATATGTTCAATACATGGTGAGTTTCTTTCTTCGTATACACTGATGAATCCAAACGAACCTTAAACGTCCAAGTAGGGTGGGCCTTTTTCTGCCCACAGTCAGGAGAACATACTGTGCTGACGTGGTCAGGCTGGGAGTGGTGTGGAGTGTATGGTAATTGAAGAAAACTTCACAAGCCAAGATCGCTAATAAAGCATTTTATTGGATGACATAGCTATACTGTCATCATCGGAACTTACGCTTTTGAATTTTCCACGCATAATCCGTCAGTGTTACAAGTCGCTTCACACTGCATATGTACACCCCACTACCATAGACAACGCCAATAAACCTGTAACACATATGGACAATATGTTGCAAAATTCAAAATCTTAAGATCCGATGGTGACAGCATAACACTGTCGAAACTGGTCATCCAGTAAAATGATTCATTAGCAATCTCGGCTTATGAAGTTTCCTTCGGTTTCCAAGAGAATATAGGAGATATCAGTTACCAGAAAACATGTTAGCTTTTACTGCGGAATCAGTCACTGTCTTTGAAGCATTAAAGTACGCAATGCGCATACTCTAGAAACAAAATTTTTATAGCCACTGATCCTAACTCAGATTTAAATTGAATAACAACAAGAAACAGGAGAGCATCTTTGAATAGTTATACCATCCATAAAATATAGCAGTGCACTCACTATAAGAGTAAAGTTAGAGATGACTTCCTGAAAGCACATTGCGGAGAGTCAGATCAATGAAAAAGTGGATGAACTTGCGGAAGGAACAACAAACACAGGGACACAGTTAAATATAAAATTACCACATACGGAATTTTACAAATTTGTCAGATCCATCATTAATTCTCTTTGGCGAAAGACTGGAACTCATGGTAGCAATTATAGGGCAGAGAAGATCGCACTGAAATCTTCGTTCCACAATATGGCTTTCAGCTGAAGAAGCATCTTCAATTTAATAAGGATGAGACTAAGCCATGGAAATTTTCCAAGCCATTTGTACCACCGGGGCTTAGTGACAAAGGTATTGTGAGTGCGGAAGTAAGGGAACTGCTGAAGTGAAACACTTTCTATTTGCTTGCCCTGTATTAAGGATCCAGCAAGAAGAACTAATGACTGTTCACTAGCATCCTCTTGGGATGTGGAGTAGTTGCTATCTACGACCTGTTGGTATAAAACCTAAACAAAAGTGAGTTATATATGTAGTGCATGGTCGAAAGAACAAACGTACATGTATACTTCCACAGAAAAAAAATGTAAAATCAAAGAATGAAAAATTATGAATGTGGTGTTTATGAAATGTTAGCAATAATTATTGTATACACTCATTGTTATGTTCAGCACCTTGATATTCTCTGTGTTTATTTTATATAAATCTGTTCATAGAAAATTGTTGTATGGCGAAAAGGACGAAGACCAATAAAGAAGCAATGATAATGACGTTAATCACACAGTTGCTGCACTCGGATATGATTGCTTGTCTGAAGGGCCATCGTTAGTGATATGCCGTTTAGTGAATCTCATGTTGTATTCAATAAACAACATACTTTGACAATTATTCATAAAAATATTTCATTTACATAGTAAGAAGAGTTTTATCGTCTCAAAATATTATTACAAATGTTTAATAAGCTGTTTAATTCGTATTGGTGTGGTTACAGTTTGGCAAGCTTATCATGAAAAATTAGACAACGGTGCTAACTTTTAGCTCAGCAGACGTGCATGCACATTCTGTACTGCATGACACATCGCCAATCACATAGAAAAGTTAGAATATAATGTGTCTTAAAAATAGTGCAAAACTAAATTCAGATAATCACTATATATATATATATATATATATATATATATATATATATATATATATTACAAGAACTGGAAATATTGTAGAGGACCAAATTATAAAATAATGAAGAGGGGGATTGCCATTGTTGAAAACTTCGTCAGTGAGGATTTAACTAAATAAGAAAAGTTAACTGTAGAACGTAGGTTGAAACATCATCTTCCTGGCAGTTTGTCTGCGACAAATTGGGAAAGTGGGAAAATTCACACCATTCAGTGTTTTGCTTTGTTGGCTTCATTGTGGGAACAAAGACTGAACTGATGGACTTTGCTTTTTATGAAATTTAGACTGTAATTTTTTAAATTCATTATAACTTCATGAAATGCAGTAAACCACTTATGAAATGAGCAGTGTATATTTCTCACTTGTTTAAATTTTCTTAAAAATTGGATCTTTAGCATATAAACACCACAAGACACTGTCAATGAGTGAAGAAAATCTTGTCATTCATAACCCCATGGACTGCCAGCATACTTCAGTATGGAGTGAAGGAGTAATCGGCCAAAGTTATCGTAATTTTCTTCACACAAATACACAAATACTCAAAATTAAATGCTGTTCTTTGAATTTTGTTTACTGTGGTAGTGTCAATATGAAGAGATTGATGAAATAAACCAGATTTTTGGCAGTTAAATGTCGTCGATGGATGATGTACTATATTGCAAACAACCCATACGCGTTTTGTTGTAAATGGAATATAAATCCACGATACTGTCTAAAGGTTGTAGATTCTCCATTTGCTGCCGCTAATATTATGTTTGATAAAGAGATTTCTCTTCCCGTGAAATAATCTTTCAAAACATTGAATATTGATTCACCCTTATTCCTTGTTGACACAGTTACCTTTTAGAATAGTTCTTTATTGATTTATTGGCCCATATCAAAACAAACACGTACCAGTGATAATACTTCGTTACCAGACCAGTTAGCTCGTCCGGTTGTATGGAATAACTGATTCTTTGCAGACAATTACACAGTGTCATAACTGATTTCATCAAAATATGTTTGAGTTGTATTTTTTCTCAAAGGAATTCTTTTGAATATATCACAAGCAGGTTTATATAGAACAGTTCCCAAAATTTCATTTCACTAACAGGAGAAATATAGATGGCCTAGCAATGAGAACTCTCTTGTGTGCACACTTCTGAACATCTTCTTTGACGGTGTGGAAAGCGAGTCTTTTAATAAATGCAAGCAGAGCACGGACACAACCATGTATTAAAGATATGTAGATGACATATTAACCCCTTTTAGCGGTAGCATTGAAGAGATAAACTGCATGCACGAAAAGCTGACAGCTTGGTAAAAAAATTGAAAGTTACCATGAAATTACAATCGCAAAAGAGTATCAACATCCTCGACTTAAAAAGAGTGAGCAGCAGTTCGAAACACAAATTTGGAGTTTAGAGGAAGCCCACAACAACGAACACGATAGTTAACGGCAGCTTTTGATACCATAGCGTTCTTCCAAATCAAGGTAAATCGCATTATAAGCCTGATGGAAGATGAAATTGATAAAGATGAAATTGATAAAGTACTTGGAGTAGAAACCATAACAACAAATAACTGTTACAGTTTTTATGTGGTTAACTGAATGTCCTAGAAGAAGGTGAAAGTGAAACTGTTTGTAAAAATGAACTCATACTAGCCTGAGAAGTAAAAAAGAGGAATTCTAAAATACAGTGCATGCCATACATTGGGAAGATTTCAGATAAAGTAGCGCATATGTCACATAAGATTAACATACATGTAAGTTTCCATACCAACAACACAGTAAATAACATCATTCATCATAAAACGCAGGAAAAGCTGCCTCTTAATTAATCCGACGTTTACAAAAAGAACTGTGGAGAAAACAGGCACTCCGCATTAAACATACACAAAGCATAAAAAATTTTACACAGAGCCGATAAGGAAAAAGATATGGATCTCTTGGAAGAGACAGAGATATACCAGCATCTGATAAAGCAGCCAGTACAAATGATAAATGAGTAGACAAACCAGAAAAATTAAACATTTTTAGACAAC
Organism: Schistocerca serialis cubense; assembly: GCF_023864345.2. Classification (NCBI taxonomy): domain Eukaryota; kingdom Metazoa; phylum Arthropoda; class Insecta; order Orthoptera; family Acrididae; genus Schistocerca; species Schistocerca serialis. Next base: position 44,744,059 of record NC_064641.1, read on the forward strand.
TTCAGTAGTATTTTTGGTTCTATGTGAATTGATTAACACAAGGGAATGTTTTTATTGTTACGAAATGTGGCAATGGTGCTAAGCAGTATTGCATTTCAATTTCAGAATGGTTTTTCTATTTCTTAATATAATACGTCAAGAAAAACGAACACAGGAGGCCAACGTAGAAGTATCTCACCAAAATGACTATTTATTTTTTCACAGCAAAAACGAATGTAAATTATTTTAACAGTTCGCAGATTTATATGAGATAGAGTTTTTAATATAGGGACTGTATTTTACTGAAATGGCAAAGGGCAGAGACGTTTTGTCTTTGAATGATATGTGTAGTGGCAACAAGTGTTCTTATTTACATGACAAGGGTAGGAAACCAAATTTGCACTTAAGTAACCTTGAAAAGCGCAGGTATTTGGTCAAGGTGCTTGCATTAAGGGGCAGGTATAAGTAACCTTCGAACTTGACCTTGATATAATGACATAATCGTGCCCCTCCATACGCTCTGTCCTCCCCTTTCACTTTACCTCCATGCAATGAGAAATTGATGGTGGTGGAACCAACCCAATTGTGTGAGTGGAAAATTAAAAACTCCCTCCACGTTCCCATCCCTCCTCCCTGTCTACAACCAACAGCATCGAGGTATCAAAAATGAGATAGCCAATTATAGTGTAACGTGTTACAATTTTGACAATTTTTCCAGTGTTCCAAAATTCCTCTTTTAAGTACTTTGCCAGAACAATATTGTGTAAATTACACAGAGCCCAAGCGCTCCCTTGTGCTCTTATGTTATGTTTAAATAAGTCTGTTGGTGCACTTTGTTAAATTTTTGCTGAAACCTAGCCAATTTTCTCCTGTTATTCTAACTATCCCCTCTTAAATAATTGTTAAGAACAATATTACATTTTCCAAGGAATTAATTCACTATAAACGAATAACACAGATACTCCACGTTTACCAATGCCACTGGTCAATATTTAACAATGTACTGCATATACAGGGCCATGGAGGCCCCTTCAATTCTTGCTTAATAGATTTCCCATAATTCATGATTTAATTTCAGACTGATTCTTGCATAATAAATTTCCCATAATTCGTGATTTAATTTCGGACTGTTCTTCTGCTTAGTCTTTGGTATCCCTTTTAATCAATCTGGCATTAATGGGCTGTGGCAGCAGGTGACGACATGAGTGCCTTTGCTCGCAGAGTGACGTCGCCTGCTGCCCGTCTTCTCAACTCATGTCCATATCGGTTGGACCCTAGACGACTGGAAACCAGTGGCCTGGTCACATGAGTTACGATTTAAATTGCTAAGAGCTGATTGTGGGGTCCGAGTGTGGAGCAGAATCAGGTGCCTATGGACTCAAGTTGTCAATAAGGCACCGTGCAAGCTGGTAGTGGCTCCATATTGGTGTGTGCTGTATTTACACGGAATTGAGTGGATAATCTGGATTTTTGGGTGCTTGGGGACCGTTTGCAGCCACTCATGGACGTCACGTTCCAAAACATTGACGGAATTCTTATGGATGACAGAGCACCATGTTACCGGGCCACAGTTATAGGTGATTGGTCTGATGAACATGCTGGACAATTCTAGCGACTGGTTTCGCCACCCAAATTGCTCAACATGAAACCCATAGAATCTTTACGGGACATAATCGAGAGATCAGTTCGTGAACAAAATCCTGCACCAGCAACACTTTCACCATTACAGACGGTTATGCATGCAGCATTAGCGACCGTAATGTCGTTGTGGCTTCTATGTCAGTGGAAGATGAAAAAAAAAAAAAAAGAAACAGCGTAGAGTTTTCTTGTTTGGGAAAGCAAATAAAAGTGTCATTAATGAATATCTTCATAGTAAGCTCCAAGCATTCACTGTGGGACACAAAGATATTGAGCATATTTGATCGGAAGTTAAAGGTATTGTCCACCACGTGCTAGAGAAATATGTGCCTAGCAAAAATATAGGGGAGGCAAAGGATCCACCTTAGTTCAACAAACATATTAGGAAGTTGCTGAGAAAGCAGAGAATTTTGCACAGTCGTTTTAAACGTAGTCACTGCTCCGCTGACAAACAGAAGTTATGCGAAATGAAAAATACTGTCAAAAAGTCAATGAGAGATTCTTTTAACGAATTTGAAAGCAATATTTTATCTGCAGTTCTAAAAACAACCCCAAAAAATTTTGGTCGTGCGTAAAATCTATGAACACCACAAATAATTCAATACCTTTTCTAGCTGACAGTGCGGGTAATTTGACGGATGATGATAAACAGAAGACCGAAATTTTGAACCTATATTTCAAAACCTCATTTACGGTAGAGGACTGCAGCACAATTCCCCCTTTCAGTTATCGAACAAACGCTGACATAGCGTTTAGTGTGGTTGGGATTGGAAAACAGTTAACACCCTTAGACGCCAGGAAGGCACTAGATCGGATGGTATCGCCGTAAGATTTTATGTTGACTGTGCTACAAATACAGCACCATTCTTATCCATCATCTATCAGAGATCATTGGAACAGCAGAAAGTTTCACGGGACTGGAAGAAGGCCCAGGTCATAGAAATCTATAAAAAGGGTAGAAAATCGGATGCACATAATTACCGGCCAATTTCACTGACATCGATTTGTTGTAGAGTCATGGAACATATTTTGTGTTCAGACATAATGACCTTTCTAGATTCTGAGAAAATCAACTGCAGAAACCAGCACGGTTTTAGGAAACAGTGGTCATGCGAGACACAGCTGGCCCTCTTTGTGCATGATATACAACGCCTCTAGATACCGGCTCCCAGGTTGATGCCATATTTTTCAACTTTCGAAAGGCGTTCGACTCACTACCGCACTGTCGTTTGCTCCAAAAATTGCGCGCTTACGGTCTATCCGATGACGTATGCGGTTGAATAGAAAGTTTTCTAACAGACAGAGAGCAGCATGTCATCTTGAATGGGGAGACTTCACCAGAAATAAGCGTAACATCATGTGTGCCCCAGAACAGCGTAATAGGTCCGCTACTTTTTACGATTTACATAAACGATCTGTTTGATGGTATTGACAGCGGCATTACACTGTTTGCCGATGATACTGTAGTCTACAGTTAAGTAGTATCACACGGAAGTTGTGAACAAATCAATGAGGATTTGCAGAAAAGAAATATGTGGCGTAATGACTGGCAGTTGTCTCTCAATATTATTTAAGTGTAACTTATTGCGTAAAACAAAGAGAAAATCCCCATTAATTTACCAGTACAAAATAAATGTCCAGTCTTTGGAAGCGGTAACATTCGCCAAGTATCTGGGTGTCACTATTCGAAATGATCTCAAATGGAACTCTAGATTGCGGTTTATTGGTAGAATCCCGAAGCAATGCAGTGCTTCGACAAAGGAGATTTCTTGCAGTACTTTAGTTCGTCCAGTCTTGGAGTACTGTTCTTCTGTATGGTACCCTTACCAGTTGCGCCTAGTTCAAGAGATTTAGAAGGTCCAAAGAAGAGTGACAAGATTCGTGACTGGTACATTTAACCATCGCGAGAGCGTTACAGATCTCATAGAAAGTTTGAAGTGGAACACACTTGCAGATGGACGACGCGTTAAACGGAAGGGGCTGCTCACTAAATTTCAAAATCCGATCTTAGCTGAGGATGTAGAGCATATATTATTACCACCAACATTCAAATTGCGCAATTCAAAGATAAGGGAAATTAGAGCTGGTACTGAGGTGTGCAGACAGTCGTTTTCCCTGGCGCGTGCAAAGAGGGAGGGGGGGGGGGGGGGGAATGACGTTGGCGCAAATAGTGCCCTCCGCTTGGTGGCTAGCGGAGTATGTATGTAGATGTGGATAGCTCAATATTTCTGCAGAAGACTTCCAACGACTTGTTGAGTTTATGCCACATCGAGTTGCAGCGCTAAGCCTGGTAAAGGGAAGCCCGACACGGAATTAGGAGGTATATAATGACTTTTGTCACCTCAATGACGTCAGATTCCTATTTAAAGATCCTTCGTCTGCTTAATGGTCATACTTATTCTCATATTCACATTTAGACACTCCGTGAAATTCCACTACTTTGCAATGAAAAATAGTGATAAGTTTGCGTTTGGTGCGTATTACACCATATGTTGCTGCGAATGAAATTTAGCTAAGATAGCGAATTTTTCTTGAGTCTTAGGAAGAGGTATCTATCTCCACCTCTTGAGAAATTGGATTTTATGAAGCGTGTTCACTTCTGATCGCCGGCCGGTGTGGCCGACCTGTTCTAGGCGCTTCAGTCTGGAACCGCGCGACCGCTACGGTAGCCTGTTCGAATCCTGCCTCGGGCATGGACGTGTGTGATGTCCTTACGTTAGATAGGTTTAAGTAGTTCTAGGTTCTAGGGGACTGATGACCTCAGATGTTCTACACAGAGTACGCGAAAGAACTTGCCCCCCTTCTGACAGCCGTGTACCGCAAGTCTCTAGAGGAACGGAAGGTTCCAAATGATTGGAAAAGAGCGCAGGTAGTCCCAGTCTCCAAGAAGGGTCGTCGAGCAGATGCGCAAAACTATAGACCTATATCTCTGACGTGGATCTGTTGTAGAATTTTAGAACGTGTTCTTTGCTCGAGTATCATGTCGTTTTTAGAAACCCAGAATCTACTATGTAGGAATCAACATGGATTCCGGAAACAGCGATCGTGTGAGACCCAACTCGCTTTATTTGTTCATGAGACCCAGAAAATATTAGATACAGGCTCCCAGGTAGATGCTATTTTTCTTGACTTCCGGAAGGCGTTCGATACAGTTCCGCACTGTCGCCTGATAAACAAAGTAAGAGCCCACGGAATATCAGACCAGCTGTGTGGCTGGATTGAAGAGTTTTTAGCAAACAGAACACAGCATGTTGTTATCAATGGAGAGACGTCTACAGACGTTACAGTAACCTCTGGCGTGCCACAGGGGAGTGTTATGGGACCATTGCTTTTCACAATATATATAAATGACCTAATAGATAGTGTCGAAAGTTCCATGCGGCTTTTCGCGGATGGTGCTGTAGTATACAGAGAAGTTGCAGCATTAGAAAATTGTAGCGAAATGCAGGAAGATCTGCAGCGGATAGGCACTTGGTGCAGGGAGTGGCAACTGACCCTTAACATAGACAAATGTCATGTATTGCGAATACATAGAAAGAAGGATCCTTTATTGTATGATTATATGATAGCGGAACAAACACTGGTAGCAGTTACTTCTGTAAAATATCTGGGAGTATGCGTGCGGAACGATTTGAAGTGGAATGATCATATAAAATTAATTGTTGGTAAGGCGGGTACCAGGTTGAGATTCATTGGGAGAGTGCTTAGAAAATGTAGTCCATCAACAAAGGAGGTGGCTTACAAAACACTCATTCGACCTGTACTTGAGTATTGCTCATCAGTGTGGGATCCGTACCAGATCGGGTTGACGGAGGAGATAGAGAAGATCTACAGAAGAGCGGCGCGTTTCGTCACAGGGTTATTTGGTAACCGTGATAGCGTTACGGAGATGTTTAATAAACTCAAGTGGCAGACTCTGCAAGAGAGGCGCTCTGCATCGCGGTGTAGCTTGCTCGCCTCGTTTCGAGAGGGTGCGTTTCTGGATGAGGTATCGAATATATTGCTTCCCCCTACTTATACCTCCCGAGGAGATCACGAATGTAAAATTAGAGAGATTCGAGCGCGCGCGGAGGATTTCCGGCAGTCGTTCTTGCCGCGAACCATACGCGACTGGAACAGGAAAGGGAGGTAATGACAGTAGCACGTAAAGTGCCGTCCGCCACACTCCGTTGGGTGGCTTGCCGAGTATAAATGTAGATGTAGATGTAGTAACATATCATTGTCTGTGGCCTCACTCAGGCACAGCAAGACTGCGATGGCCAACAGATGTCTGGCCTCTGTCCACGTGTAGAGGTTCACTCGTCAGCGCCCTGTTCAAATGTGTGTGAAGTCTTATGGGACTTAACTGCTAAGGTGATCAGTCCCTAAGCTTACACACTACTTAACCTAAAGTATCCTAACGACAGCACACACACCCATGCCCGAGGGAGGACTCGAACCTCCTCCGGAACCAGCCGTACAATCCATGACTGCAGCGCCTAAGACCGCTCGGCTAATCCCGCGCGGCGCCAGCGCCCTGTCATGATGAAAATGGCGTCACGTCGGCAGCAATCCAGCGGCCTGTCGGTCGGTCACGGCGCTGTCCTTCTCGTGCTATGTCTGCCTTCTTCTGCAGAACGCCCGCGCACAGGCGACTGACGAGGAACCTCTTCAACGGGCGCCCCGCATGTTGTCGACCAGGCAACACAATATTGGCTGATAATGGCAACAGCGGCCGGGAATGGAGGTATGCATTGGTAAACACAGCAAGGGGCTATGGAGTGTACCTGAACTGCTTAGTCGACGAGCAACTCACAACAGTGCTACAGTGCTAGTGGTGTTGATACAAAGTAAAAAATTGCGACGATAAACAAAGCAAACATTGCATTATGTTTCCAAAGCAGTAGGCATTTCGTTACAAAGGAACCCGAGGAATTTCGCAGGGTGACAAAGAACTTTCAGACGAAATATTACCGTTTCGACAAGATGAATCAGTAGGATGTGTGGCGTCGTGTACGCTCCACTGTGTGGACGATGTGCAAGAGGAGTGCAATGACGACCGTACGTCCTTGACAACTGAAAGTGATATTAAAACAGGGGTCGAGCCGTGTAGTTCATCATCCTTGTGAGACAGGAAGCCACAAATCCCGTCTCGAATGAAACGCAGAAAGGAACAGTCGTTTTCCAAGGACCTGGTACTGAACATATTTATATGGAAGATCATCCGCAGGATAATAACCAAACAATTACCAACAGATTTCTAATAGGTCTGCTGCAAAATGGTTCAAATGCCTCTGAGCACTATGGCGCTTAACGTCTGAGGTCATCAGTCCCCTAGAACTCAGAACTACTTAAACCTAACCAACCTAAGGACATCACACACATCCGTGCCCGAGGCAGGACTCGAACCTGCGACCGTAGTGGTCTCGCGGTTCCAGGCTGAAGCCCCTAGGACAGCTCGGCCACACCGGCTGCAATATGACCGTGTAGTGCATAGGAGAAACTTGGGATATTCAAGGGAGGACAAGGCGCATTTGTTACAAAACATGGTGTTTCCTCGTTTGAAAAATTCTCTATACAGTTTACAGAATGTGCGTGATAGTGCACTACTACGCTAAACACATCAAATTTCGGGCGACGTAGATTACAGTGATTTCAGGGGAAGCAGTGGGTGGCTGCATAACTTCAAACATTGCTACAGAACTGGAAACATAAGATAAAGAAATTTCAAACAAAGCATCAACTTGACGATGTAGAGGAAACTGCAGAATTGCTCGAAAATTTGTAGATGAGATAAACGAACTTATCCCATCATTAGGTATGGAACTTGTTTTCAACTACGACCAATCGGGATTAGAAGAGGAACTCAATATGGAAGGAATCCAGGAAAGCACTCAAGAGTGGGAAAATGGGGGCGAGAGAACTACAACTATGGTATGAGCCCTCCTTTGGCTAATATCTGGTCAAAATAATTTGCTTTTACTTGATTCCTGGTGTGCGCGTAAAAACTCACGCCTACTGAAAAGTTTGTGACTCTGCAGTTCATACCACCTGGAACCACTGGCAAATTCAACCACTGGATGTTTTATTTTTTCGTGCCTATAAAACGATTCATTGCACTATCTGCAGCTGTGTCTTAAAGGATAGCCAGTTTCACAATGAATTCCATGAGATATTGTTTTGCATTCGGTTGCATACCATCAGGTTCCATCAGCTCCCATAATATCGTTAGACCAATATGATTCGATATGCATCCTTTAAGAGCGTGTACCTAGCTGAACGTCCTGAACGCTTTGAAACGACCAAGGAGCTTGCCATTGGTCTTCATAGTGCGAAACTTTGTTAACACTGTGGCGTGCCATTTTCTGTTTGATACCCATGGTGGAAGTTATTGGCTCGTTTTAAAAATTACTTGAATGTCGACGATGTCCATTGCGTGAAGTGTAATACATACATCCCATAAAAGGTTGATCTCTGAACCTTAAAGGCACTCATCTACTGACACCCTCCTAATGCATATGGTGCGTCCTTAGCAGCAAAAATTTTTCTCCTTTCCGCCTGCTTAGCTGCGTGGTAATATGTTTGCCTACCATGCAGCAGGCACGGGTTCGATTCTCGGCCGGGTTGGAGATTTTCTCCGCTCGTGGACTGGGTGTCATGTTGTCCTCATCATCGTCTCATCCTCACCGACGCACAAGTCGCCCAATGTGGCGTCACCTGAAGTAAGACTTGAAGTCCGGCGGCCCAACTTCCCCTCATGGGGCGTCCTGGCCGTGAATGCCACGCGATAATTTCATTTCTTTTCCATTTTTCCTCTCATAACTGTTGTGACAACATTTTCAAATGAGCCTTACTTAAAAATGAAATTGTGACCTTGCACGCGGGGGGTTTCTTGTGAGTCCTGTCTTGCATCCACTTCAATGACGAGGGAAGACAGCCGTGCATGGGACCACAACACGCTGCACCTCCCCAGGAGGAGTCTGGCAGCAGCAGTCACGAATGGCAGGTCGGTGGTGCCATGGCACTGAGTTCCACAAGGTGGAATTAATGCGGGAGGAGGCTGCCCCGACCCAAATACAAACCCATATCTGAAGCTGGTGGTGCCCAGTTATCCCATCGTTAGCCTAGCTCTGGAGTTGTGGTGGTTCAGGGTGCATTCGTTTCTCTATTACCCAGTGCCCACCCCCCCTCCCCACTCACCACCAGTCACGTACCTAATAACATGGTTCTTGTCTTTGTGTGGTGACACCATCCGGCATGCTCCAGCTAATACCAGTGTGTCATGCAAGTTTCACTAAACAGGGCTTGCCCACATCACAGTTCTTTTATTATATGTTAGTATAACCACTGCACTTACTGGCCAGCAGTAGCTAACGCAACTCTCCATGGTGGCATTCTTGTAATTTCCTGCACGTTTCACTTAAAACTAAGTAGTGGGACTACATTGCCCTCCGCCTCCGCCACCCTCCATGGGGAAAACACAGCCCCTCGAATCTTGCTCAGGACTGGCTCTCCATTGTGACTTCTTCAACTGTCGACATACAACATAAATGACACAATTCCTAGAGTACACTAAACAGACTGTCCATTTCTTACATTGCGTTAAACTTTATTTCTGCTACCTAGTAACTCCTTCAGCACATCTGTCGTCGACTTTGTCTGTGTAATGGCCATATCCTTCATCCTAGATGGGTTCCTCCATGCTTCCAATTCAAAGCTTTAACAATTTCATTCTCTATCAGACGTTCAGTGGACCCAGTCCAATGGGACTCGGGTTACCGACACACTGAGTTTCTGAAGGGTTCGTAATCTCAGATAAATAAAAATTGCAAAACTAAACCGGAGTCACTATAACGCTAAGAACAGCGACACTCAAGGTCACGATTCCCCAACGTCTACCATTCTGAAACTGTTAAACATGTTGCATAAGCTGCTTCATTGCGATCCACCATTCCTGTGAGGCCATGATATGACTCAGTGAACGAACTAAACTTGTTCCCAGATATCGTTTTCAAGAAGGTAAGGTTTTGTTTAGCCAAGTTCTCCAAGAGTTCACCTGGCCAACACGGCTGCAGTTGTGTAATATTTAGAAGAGTAGCTCATATCATTGTAGTAGGTACATGGAACTATCGTCCCATGGTTCCATTAATTAACAACCCTCTTCCTCTCAACTCCAAGCGGCATTCTCCTATGAGTTTCCTTCATAGCAGTTTGCCACCACTATTATATCGTCAGACATCAAGTACACCAAAAGTAGACCCACTCGCTGGAAGCAAAGCTCCGGTTCCATCTCTCCTTTTGGCATCGTTGTGGCTCTGCCCCGCCCCTGAACAGTGAACAATTGCTTGGCGCATGGATTTTCTCCCGTCTAGATCTCGCGATTGGGACATATGTGGATCATCCCGCTTTGACATTGCTGTAGCTCTCCTTCTGTCATTACCGCATGTCGATCCCCACATTCCGCTATCAGTATCAAACCATCATCCTTCATCCCCACAATATTCGCTGGACCATATAACGTGTAAACCATGAGTGCTAGCCCACCACCGGTACCTTCACTGACTTGTAGAAACGTGCAGTATCCGTTTTTATTTCTACAACGCTCCAAGGTACTAGAAAGGCAGGTTATTGACAGCTATGCTCTGATAATGATGGTAGTTTCGGTGGTAATTCCTTCCGCATCTTCCTCAGTCATTTCAGATATTGATCAGATGGCAATAATACCGGACTCAATTGCCCTTGTCGTGCCTGACAAACGGCCTCTGGCAAGCTCTTTAACTCCTCTCTTCCATCGCAGATACTATCTCCTAGTGAATGCAATAGACTTGTTAGCAGTATTCTCACATTCAGTACTTTTATCCTTGCCTAAACCGCCTCTAAATCCCGGTAAAGAGTGCTAGCTGATACTCTGCCATAATGCATTACCTCTTTAATTAGTTGTCGAAGCTTGCGGATGTTGTTCAAAACGCCCTTCTGAAAACTCATGATCCACATGGAATGCTAATCTTAAGTCGCTCTATTCACTTATGACAGTTCGCTTGTGGCTCTACTGTTTTATTCAGCTTGTAATGGCACTTGAATTACGCAACCACTACGGCACCTCAACTCAACCTCTCGATACTAGCAATATTTTACTGTGTTTCTGTAAAGTAGTCAACATATTTCTGAGACAACATTCAGATTTGATTTCATTAATGTAGAGGTACTTTGATACATCCATATGTTTATGTTGCAATGATATTATTCTTATGTGTATTCTTTCTTTTGTCACTATGATCTTTGAAGTACTTATAACTGTGATTTTTTTGGGCGCGTAAGCGATTATTAGTTGTTTTAGAGTCGTACCTTGAAAAATTCAAGTCTTGGACGTCATGTTGGAAAGACGCATAACGTAGTCAGCTTATAAAATGTGAACTTTAACAGTGAGGAAGATGTTTTCAAGTATGTTTTGTATTGTGAAGTGATGTTTTGTGTGTTACGTGATATTGCAATAAAAGCAATAAAAAGGAAGTGTAACTTAAATTCGCAGTGCTCATTATTTTTTTTACATCACTATTGTGCTAACTTTCAAAGGTTTAATCTTCAAGAATGGTTTGTGAAGCGTATCTACAAAACTTTTGAATATAGCACAATAAAACCTAGACTTTTTTGCATCCGAGCTTGGAATCATAACCACCTAGATTTTCGACGATTGAGCCATGATTTTACAACGAGACCAGCGTGGGAAATAGGAAAATATGAGTGCCTAGTTTATTCATTATTACAGTGTGTGTGTGTTGGGGTTTATGGGCGCTCAACATCGAGGTCATCAGCGCCCTATTCATTATTACATGAAGTGACTTTATTAACTGTGCTCTAATGACACCTGCCACATAATAACTTTGTTGTTGCCCGAAAATGTAGTATTTAGCTGCGTGAGCAACACCACAATCATTAAATTTTGACCTTTGTTGTGGTAGGGTTGTTAGAAGCTCTAATACGTCGTTTCCATCCCCTGTCCCAAATACTGTCTGCCAAGGCCTATGATAATTCTATCCAATATTCCTTGATGATCATGTCTTCATTAGATTCGGTAGGACATCGTAACTGGTTACTATGCCTTGACCTGGTTCGTTGCGAAGTTTTGAGGCTTCCTTCAGTCAGTTTCTCGGCTACATAGACTTTCTGTTCGCAGATATTATTACTGTCAGCGTGCTCAGCCACAGATCATCATTCCATGTTGTGCTGTATTGTTCATACTTCCTGTACGCTTTAAGCTGTTTTATGTTTTATTACGAAACATGTTCGTGCTCTGGTTTGTAACATCTTGCCTATTGACACACTCCAGATGATATATCCATTCTCGCAGTTGCCTGTGGTACCTTGGCGGACTTTTAGTAAATATATGCCCATAATCCGTGAGGTACTGTGTAGCTCCCTTAGTCGCCCAAAAGTGTGACTTTCGTCATCTTTACATTGAAGAGGAAACCGATAAGTTACCCTGCCTGTTACTGCCCAATCAGAGATATTTAGTCAATCTCTGTCTATTCACTTCTTGATTAACTATTTCAATCTTCTATAGTATTTCCTCCACCTTTTCGCACTCGCTCATTTTAACCCAATATTATGCGCCCTTCTCTGTGACTGGCAGTTCTCATGGTCGTACACCAGTCTACAAAACATAAGGATGGAAGTAACTTTCCCATAACAAAAAAAAAAAAAAAAATGGTTCAAATGGCTCTGAGCATTATGAGACTTAACATCTGAGGTCATCAGTCCCCTAGAACTTAGGACTACTTAAACCTAACTAACCTAAGGACATCACACACATCCATGCCCGAGGCAGGATTCGAACCTGCGACCTTAGCGGTCGCGCGGGTCCAGACTGAAGCGCTTAGAACCGCTCGGCCACACCGGCCGGCTTTCCTACGACATGTCATTGCCACGTCATAGCTTTATGAAACGTAGAGCACACATAGAAAGGAAATTACAGTGTAGTACAGAAGGTATATGAAAGAAATATTCAATGAGGCGAACAGAATTTACACTTTTATAATTTTATTCAAGACAATGATTACACCGAAGTCACGACAGTTTATGAGGTCCCCTGGACATTGTAAAAGGCCAGATACAAGGATCAATATGGTTTGTAAGCACCACGGACAGCAATACACACTCTGCAAATTGTTCTCACACTGGTCCCAAGGTTCGTAAATGGTTTTTGTGGTAAGGCCTTCCATTCCCCCACCAGCGTGGTTGTAAACTGCTAGATAGTCCTTACTGCAAGTGGACGTGCTTCAATACGTATCACCAACGCATCCCAGACGTGCTCGATGGGATTTAAGTCGGGGTAGCAGTGAGGCCAGTACATTCGCCTAATATCTGCTCATTACAAGAGAACCCCTTCGGTCGCCCATTATCATTCGTAAAAATTAGGTTGAATGCACCCGTGAAAAGATATACAATGGGATGGAGGACAGTATCACAACAAAGCTGATCTTCGAGTATAATGTAACGAAAGATTTGGTTGTCAGCAGTCCCACGCTACTTTTATGGCTCCTCACATCATTACACCTGTACCAGCAAAACGATCGTGTTCGACAGTGTTTCTGGGTGCATAGCGTGCTCACAGTTCTCGCTTCCGGAGGGTAAGTCCACAATCACTACTGAGACAGAATATGATCTCATCCGAGACGGGCATGCGACCTATTCCTCGGTGGTCCGGTCCCTGTGCTCTTGGAACCATCGAAAACCGTGTCGCTGGTGTGCGGATATCAGAATGTAAAATGTGAATCTGAGCTCTTCACGAATTGAGAAAAAAAGAAAACGTATTATTTTGTAACTAATGTATCAATGGGTCATAAATCTATTCGGTGAACTCATGCAGACACCTGTGTATGAGAGTTTGTGATGATATGAAACAGAATGATGACACAGAATCAGTGGTAGGTTGTGGCCGACCTCCTAGCTTGTGGCATTAATATAATCCACCTTTAGCTACTTTGAAATAACTGCGAAACTCTGAAACACAATCAGAATTTGAGTAATCAGAATAAACACAAGAGGAATACTAGTCAGACGATTTCGAAATCCTCATCTTCCACAGAGTATCCGGTCCTTCCGTGTAATGTTTTAAACCTTGAACAGGGACCAAAATTGCTCAAACTTCACTTCCACACAGCCTTTACGATCATAAAGTCACCTAGGAAATGCAATCCATGACCACGAAGTTGCAAATTAGAAGCTTAAAAGTATGACGTACATTCTTAAAATGCCATAGGCTACACATATAGGCCATTTGTGTCTTTAACTACCATTCAGTCATTTAAATTATTCAAGGGCAATATCAGTTAACCCTTTTAGACGTGCAAAATTAAAAGTTAAGATTTTTTTAATTTTATTGTTTTTGTTAGATTATTAGTCATGTATTGTGAGAGAACAACGTGAAAAACAAATATTAAATACGTCAATTAAACTCTTTCAAGATGGTTTCGAATGGAGCCACTGGGCATGAAATTCCGTTACTTTTAATAGCAAGGTTTCTTTCTGCTGTTAGACATAGGGCTACTTGACAGAGAGCACACTTCCATCTGATTCTGTGGCTTTCTTTCATTGTGCCTTGACGCGCCGCCTATTGGTAGATGCTTTGCTTCTGTTGTGTGTCTCACTCGCTGAAATAATGCAAGACGATACAGATTATTTCGTTTGAACATCGAGAGCACTGTCTTCAGCTAACACATCATCTCCATTTTCACTGCTGCTGCCACTCTGAGTCAGAATCAGAACGAATCCCTTCCAAAAGGCACCTCAGAATTTCCTCATTCATTATTCTGCGAGAGTACATCGTGTGAGCCGGCCAGGGTGGCCGAGCGGTACTAGGCGCTACAACCTGGAACCGCGCGATCGCTACGGTCGCAAGTTCGAATCCTGCCTCGGGCTTGGATGTGTGTGATGTCCTTAGGTTAGTTAGGTTTAAGTAGTTCTACGTTCTAGGGGACTGATGACCTTAAAAGTTAAGTCCCATAGTGCTCGGAGTCATTTGAACCATTTGAACCTCGTGTGAAATGGGAAATACAGCAACCTGTCACAGCTCCTTACTGTGCCCTAAGAACCACAGTAGTTTCAAAAGGAAACACCACAATGATTATGAAAGTAAATACATAAATTTAATTATCGCAATACTCAGAGGATATATTTCAACAGGATAATTTTCTGTACCTGATGAAAGGTTGTACCAGTGTGGCTGTACCTGTATTTGATGGGAGCTGGCCAAAGCCGGATATAAGCTCAGCCGAAATTTTTGCGAAGAATCTGTGTTCCGAAAGGATAGCCTAAACATGGTTGGTGATGGCGTGTCTGTTGCTGTTACAAGTAGTCTCTCTTGTTAGAAATTGTTGGCAACCGGAATAAATTAATAATTGGATCCAATTACCGACCTCCCAATTCAGATGAGTTTTATTTACAACACGTAACTGACTCATACGATTATAGTTGGTGGTGACTTTAATTTACCCTCGATATGTTGGAGAAAATTCAAATTTAATTCCGGAGGCACGCATAAAACATTAACCGATATTGTGCTAAACGCATTCTCTGAAAATTATTTCGAGCAGTTAGTTCACGAGCCCACGCGAATTGCAAACGGTTGTGAAAACCCACTTGACCTCTTAGCAACAAATAAACCTGAGTTAATAACGAGCATCGAAACGGATACAGGGATTGGTGAACACAGGGTTGTCGTAATGAGATTAAATATTGTAACTCCCAAATCATCCAAAAATAAACGAAAAATATACCTATTTAAAAAAGCAGATAAAAATTCACTTGACGCCTTCCTGGGAGACAATCTCCACTCCTTCCTAATTGATGATATAAGTGAAGACCAGGTGTGGCTTGAATTCAGAGAAATAGTATCGGCAGCAATTGAGAGATTTGTACTAAATAAATTAACAAACGAGGGAGCTGATCCTCCTTCATACACAAAACGGGTCAGAACACTGTTGCAGAAACAATGAAACAAACATCCCAAATTTAAACGGACGCAAAATCCCCAAGATCGGCGTGGTCTTCAATGCGCGATGCTTATAACAGTTTCTACTACGAAACAGTGCCTCAAAACCTGACAGAAAATTCAAAGAGATCCTGGTCGTATGTGAAGTCTGTTAGCGGCAAGAAACAATCAATGCCTTCTCTGCGCGCTAGCAATGTACATACTAACGAAGATAGTGCTACCAAAGCAGAGTTACTAAACACAGACTTCCGAAATGACTTCACAAAAGAAGATGAAGTAAATATTCCAGAAGTAGGGTCGAGAAGAGCTGCCGACATGAGTAACGTACAAGTAAATATCCTTGGAGTAGCGAGGCAACTTAAATCACTCAATAAAAGCAAGTCTTCTGGTCAAGACTGTATACCAGTTAGGTTACTCTGAGAGTATGCTGATGCATTAGCTGTATGCTTAACAATCATATACAACCGTTTGCTCGACGAAAGATCAATACCCAAAGACTGGAAGATTGCACAGGTCACACCAATATTAAAGGAAGTTAGTAGGAGTAATCCGCTTAATTACAGGCCCATATCATTAACGTCATTCTGCAGCAGGATTCTGGAACATATATTGTATTCGAACATTATGAATTACCTCGAAGAGAACGGTCTGTTGACACACAGTCAACATGTGTTTAGAAAACATCGTTCTTGTGAAACACAACTAGCTGTTTATTTACATGAAGTGTTGAATGCTATTGACAAGGGAAATCAGATCGATTCCGTATTCCTGGATTTCCAAAAGGCTTTTGACACTGTAGCACGCAAGCGGCTTATAATGAAATTGCGTGCTTATGGAATATCATGTCAGCTATGTGACTTGATTTGTGACTTCCTGTCAGTGAGGTCACAGTTCGTAGTAATAGACGAAAAAATCATCGAGTAAAACAGAAGTGATTTCTGCCGTTCCCCAAGGTAATGTTACAGGCCCTTTGCTGTTCCTTATCTATACAAACGATTTGGGAGACAGTCTAATGAGCCGTCTTCAGTTGTTTGCAAATGACGCTGTCATTTATCGAATAATGAAGTCATCAGAAGATCAAATCAAATTGCAAAACGAATTAGGAAAGATATCTGAATGGTGCGAAAATTGGCAGTTGACCCTGAATGTTGAAAAGTGTGAGGTCATCCACGTGAGTGCTAAAAGGAATTCGTTAAACTTCGGTTACACGACAAATCAGTCAAATATAAAGGCCGTAAATTCAACTAAATACCTGGGAATTACAATAACGAAAAACTTAAATTGGAAGGAACACATAGAAAATGTTGTCGGGAAGGCTAACTAAAGACTGCGTTTTATTGGCAGAACGCTAAGGAAATATAGCAGATCTACAAAGGAGACTGCCTACACTACGCTTGTCCGTCCTCCTTTAGAATACTGCTGTGCGGTGTGGGATCCTTAACAGACAGGACTGACGGTGTACAACGAAAAAGTTCAAAGAAGGGTAGCACATATTATCGCAAAATATGGGAGAGAGTGTCACTGAAATGATATAGGATTTGGGGAGGACATCATTAAAAGAAAGGCGTTTTTCGTTGCGACGGAATCTTCTCACGAAATTCCAATCAGCAACTTTCTCCTCCGAATGCGAAAATATTTTGTTGACACCGACCTACATAGGGAGAAACGATCACCACGATGAAATAAGGGAAATCAGAGCTCGTACGGAAAGATATAGGTGTTCTTTCTTTCCGAGCGCTACACGAGATTGGAGTAATAGAGAATTGTGAAGGTGGTTCGATGAACCCTTTGCCAGGCACTTAAATGTGATTTGTAGAGTATCCATGTAGAAGTAGATGTAGATGCAGAATGGGCAAAACATGCATTATAGAGAGAAATTCAATCACAATTTGAAAAAATAGAAAAACAAAAAAGACAATGGTGCATGGAATACGAAAATAGCGCCTGCGATTGTTCATTTGACTACTAAGATTCCAAACATATGAAGCTGTTCAATCTGCAGCCGCTAGAGGACAGTATCTACTGGTGACGTAAAGGGTGGCAACAGATGTAGCTATGTGCGTGTGCCATGAAATAAGGAAACCTTTGGTGGCTTCAAACGGAACCATATAGTCTGAAACGATAAAATCCTGCTGGGCATTGAATAGTTCGCAATACAGCAGATCATACAGAACTGAACAGCACGTACTATATAATTTTTTAATATATTTGACGGGAATTCTTTGATGCCAGCCGAGTTATCGCCGCGCTGTCGAACTCCGTGTGCATTCCGGGTGGAGTCACTCCTGATGTGGAAAGGGTCCTTCCGGATGCCATGAAGAGCACAGGGTGCAGCCAGCTGCAGGTGGTGGCACATGTCGGCACTAATGACGGGTGTCGCTTTGGATCTGAGGAAATTCTCTCTGGATTCCAGCGGC
Organism: Schistocerca serialis cubense; assembly: GCF_023864345.2. Classification (NCBI taxonomy): domain Eukaryota; kingdom Metazoa; phylum Arthropoda; class Insecta; order Orthoptera; family Acrididae; genus Schistocerca; species Schistocerca serialis. Next base: position 44,762,062 of record NC_064641.1, read on the forward strand.
TATCTGATTTGGTGAAGGCTGCCGGTCTTGCTTACGAGATGAAGGCAGAGCTTACCATCTGCAGCATCGTTGACAGAACCGACTGCGTACCTTTGGTGCAGAGCCGGGTGGAGGGTCTGAATCAGAGGCTCAGACGGTTTTGCGACCGTGTTGGCTGCAGATTCCTTGACTTGCGCCATAGGGTGGTGGGGTGCGGGTTCCGCTGAATAGGTCAGGAGTTCACTACACTCAGCTGGCGGCTATACGGGTAGCGGAGGCTGTGTGGCGTGGACTGGGCGGTTTTTTAGGTTAGAAGGCCTCGGGAAAGTACGGGGTGGGCTGCAATCTCAAAGGGTGGATGGAAAACACAGGACGTGCTTGGATCAAGGAACAGTCGGAATTGTAGTTGTAAATTGTTGTAGTTGTGCTGGGAAAGTCCCTGAGCTACAAGCGCTAATAGAAAGCACAGAAGCTGAAATCGTTATAGGTACAGAAAGCTGGCTAAAGCCTGAAATAAGTTCTGCAGAAATTTTTACGAAGTCTCAGACGGTGTTGAGGAAAGATAGATTAGGCAGAATTGGTGGTGGAGTGTTTGTGTCTGTCAGTAGTGGTTTATCTTGTAGTGAAGTCGAAGTAAATACTCCGTGCGAATTGGTATGGGTGAAGGTTATACTTAACAGCCGCACTAAGGTAATAATTGGCTCCTTCTACCGACCCCCAGACTCCGATGATAAAGTTGCTGAACAGTTCAGAGAAAATTTGAGTCTCGTAACAAATAAATACCCCACTCATACGGTTATAGTTGGTGGGGACTTCAACCTTCCCTCGATATGTTGGCAAAAATACTTGTTCAAAACCGGTGGTAGGCAGAACACGTCTTCCGAGATTGTCCTAATTGCTTTCTCCGAAAATTATTTCGAGCAGTTAGTCTACGAACCCACGCGAATTGTAAATGGTTGCGAAAACACACTTTACCTCTTAGCCACAAACAATCCAGAGCTGATAGAGAGGATCATGACTGATACAGGGATTAGTGATCACAAAGTCTTTGTAGCTAGGCTCAATACCGTTTCTTCCAAATCCACCAGAAACAAACGCAAAATAATTTTATTTAAAAAAGCGGATAAAGTTGTAACACCATAGCTCTAATGCTGTACGGATTTATTTTGCTTTTGTTTCATTTAATGTTACATCGTTGAGCTTCTGTAAAAGTGTTTGTTTGAATCGATAACATAAAATTGTATACTCCTTTCTTTGTACAAACTTTGATGTCATGGTTTGGTTCAATGCAATCTGTAATTTTAAATGCTTTGTCCGATTTGGAGGGAACAAAACTTACTGTATATAATTGTAATTTTGTGTGAATAATTTTTTGTAGAGATGTCAATATGTGTAAATGTTTTGATTTATTTAATGCATTTGGTTGCTGTTATGTAAATTGCTGATCCTCACTTAGGGTTCTTAGTTAGTTTGTATGTAAATGGTGCAGTGGTTCCCCTCGGAAACGGAACTGTGTAGCGCGCGCAAACTGTGGTTGGCCTAGGTGGAAAAGGTGGAACTGATAGTCAGTCGGGGACGAGCCACCAGTTGGGGACGAGCTACGAGTCCGTGCACTGCCATGTAAAAGATGCATATTGTGCTGATCCCGAGAGAGGCTTTTCCTGCTTCTTTCCAAGGCCTCGGATGGATGGATAAATAACTGGAACTATTCTGGAATTTGTATCTATCATCGCCACCAAGAAATGACAGAGTCCAGCAATTCGGCCTGCAATTCCACCTACCAACATGCAGTTGCCACCACATTGCGCAATCATTGCAACGTAATACTATAATGGTGTACAGTGAAGGATCACCTTAATGGATGTGCTAATGTGCTGAAATATAAGGTAGTTTATATCTGAATTTATGTACCTACCTTGATTTTTCTCCTCATCATAACACCTCTCAGGGTCCTCTCCGTTTGAACTAAAGTGATTACCGAGTGTCCTTAATGAAAGTACATTAAAACCCAGTTTTCTGATTAATGCCTCTTGAACATAGTAAAGAGAAAGTTAAAGTTAATGTGGCAAGAGAGTGAGTTAAAGTTAATGATGCTAGCTGAAATAATTTTCTTAGTAAAACTGCCTATTAATGTGTTGTTGCCAACTTCAAATTAAAATTTCTCAAGAGTGAGGCTTATAAAGTTTTGCTTAGTAAATGATCACATTACTGCCTGTTGTTAACCGCAGAAAGTGAGTCAGTATCTTACATAAATGTTAATTTTATGTCTCACGGTAATAAAAGTGGAAAATTGCATAGTAGTAAATTATATGTTAATGATTGCAAAGTGTTTGTCTCTCTAGTGTATTATAAGTGCATATTAACAGTATAACAGGGTCCACAGTTTGTCTAGTGTGCTAATGCTAGGTAGCAAATCACGGAAAGATCTCTATTTATGAAAACCATAATCTATTTATTAGAAAGACAATGATAAGTAATTTGTCAGTGAATTTCAACTAACTTTCACTTTAAATAGTAAAGTATTTAACTGAGAGAGACTTAACCTAAACCTATGTCCAATTTATGATACTAGAGAGAACGTTAATGGTGTAAGCCATGAAGGTGATAGTGTTTTTCTGTACCTGTTATAATTTTGAAAATAGTTTCTGCTGCTCTAACTGTTAGTTTCAATCTTACCGTAAACATATGTATGTGTCAGAGTTCATTGCACTCGCGTGTGACAAAGTATAGGTTGTGTTTATTCGTTAAAATTACTAATAACTATTTTCATAAACGAGAATGTTAATCATTCTCTTGCCTAGTTAGGCTGGCGACCGTTTTCTTTATCAGTTTAACAGTACACATAGGCACAATTTTGTTCCTACTGTTGAAATATTTACGTAATTCTGACTTTCATTTCCGATAAGCCACCTCCGTTAAGTACAACAAGGTCAACATAACAAAATTCCTCTCAGAGGGTAACACTGCTCAGTTGCTTTATACCATAATTGCTTTAACAAAATAGTTTTATTTTACAACCTGTTTCCAGCTTTAAGGTTATGGTATAGCAGTAGCGGACAGGAGTGTTATACGTGGCTTTTCCGTGACAGGACTAATTGTTCTGTTGGGGAATCGTACGTACGAAGCCAAACTTGGTATTTGAATGAATAAGCTACGTAAAATCACTTGCAGTGTTATAAAGTGTCACTAGAAGCCTTCCTAAGAGACAATCTCCATTCCTTACGAACTGACTATGCAAATGTAGACGAGATGTGGCTCAAATTCAAAGATAGAGTAGCAACAGCAATTGAGAGATTCATACCTCATAAATTGGTAAGAGATGGAACTGATCCCCCGCGGTACACAAAACACGTCCGAACTCTGTTGCAGAGGCAACGCAAAAAGCATGCGAAGTTCAGAAGAACGCGAAATCCCGAAGATTGGCTAAAATTTACAGTCGCGCGACATTTGGCACGGACTTCAATGCGAGACGCCATTAATAGGTTCCACAACGAAACATTGTCTCGAAATTTGGTAGAAAACTCGAAGAAATTCTGGTCGTATGTAAAGTACACAAGCGGCAAGACGCAGTCAATACCTTCGCGGCGCAGTGCCGATGGTACTGTTACCGACGACTGTGCCGCTAAAGCGGAGTTATTGAACGCAGTTTTCCGAAATTCCTTCACCAGGGAAGATGAATGGAATATTCCAGAATTTGAAACACGAATAGCTGCTAGCATGAGGTTCTTAGAAGTAGATGCCTTAGGGGTTTCGAAGCAACTCAAATCGCTTGATACGGGCAAGTCTTCAGGTCCAGATTGTATACCGGTTAGGTTCCTTTCAGATTACACTGATATAATAGCTCTCTACGTAGCACTCATATACAACCGCTCGCTCACCGATAGATCTGTACCTACAGACTGGAAAATTGCGCAGGTCGCACCAGTGTTTAAGAAGGATAGTAGGAGTAATCCATCTAACTACAGACCTATATCATTGACGTCGGTTTGCAGTAGGGTTTTGGAGCATATACTGTATTCAAACATTATGAATCACCTCGAAGAGAACGATCTATTGATACGTAATCGGCATGGTTTCAGAAAACATCGTTCTTGTGCAACGCAGCTAGCTCTTTATTCGCACGAAGTAATGGCCGCTATCGACAGGGGATCTCAAGTTGATTCCGTATTTCTAGATTTCCGGAAAGCTTTTGACACCGTTCCTCACAAGCGACTTCTAATCAAGCTGCGGGCCTATGGGGTATCTTGTCAATTGTGCGACTGGATTCGTGATTTCCTGTCAGGAAGGTCGCAGTTCGTAGTAATAGACGGCAAATCATCGAGTAAAACTGAAGTTATATCAGGTGTTCCCCAGGGAAGCGTCCTGGGACCTCGGCTGTTCCTGATCTATATAAATGACATGGGTGACAATCTGAGCAGTTCTCTTAGTTTGTTCGCAGATGATGCTGTAATTTACCGTCTAGTAAGGTCATCCGAAGACCAGTATCAGTTGCAAAGCGATTTAGAAAAGATTCCTGTATGGTGTGGCAGGTGGCAGTTGACGCTAAATAACGAAAAGTGTGAGGTGATCCACATGAGTTCCAAAAGAAATCCGTTGGAATTCGATTACTCGATAAATAGTACAATTCTCAAGGCTGTCAATTCAACTAAGTACCTGGGTGTTAAAATTACGAACAACTTCAGTTGGAAAGACCACATAGATAATAGTGTGGGGAACTCGAGCCAAAGGTTGCGTTTCATTGGCAGGACACTTAGAAGATGCAACAAGTCCACTAAAGAGACAGCTTACACTACACTCGTTCGTCCTCTGTTAGAATGTTGCTGCGCGGTGTGGGATCCTTACCAGGTGGGATTAACGGAGGACATCGAAAGGGTGCAAAAAGGGCAGCTCGTTTTGTATTATCACGTAATAGGGGAGAGAGTGTGGCAGATATGATACGCGAATTGGGATGGAAGTCATTACAGAAAAGACGTTTTTCGTCGCAGCGAGATCTATTTACCAAATTTCAGTCACCAACTTTCTCTTCCGAATGCGAAAATATTTTGTTGAGCCCAACCTACATAGGTAGGAATGATCATCAAAACAAAATAAGAGAAATCAGAGCTCGGACAGAAAGGTTTAGGTGTTCGTTTTTCCCGCGCACTGTTCGGGAGTGGAATGGTAGAGAGATAGTATGATTGTGATTCGACGAACCCTCTGCCAAGCACTTAAATGTGAATTGCAGAGTAGTAATGTAGATGTAGATGCTCGCTGCCATTGACCCGCTGCTGTCAGTTCACACGTCGTATCGGTGGCAGCGTAACTCACTCGGTGAAAGTATTTTGTAACTTGATGAGCCAATTTTTTATTTATTTTTTTTTCGTCTTTTGTAGCTTGGTTCTGTACACCAGACGCGTGTCGCTCTTTATGTTCCTTTAATCTTAATTACAGATCTGACGATGGCAGTAGTCGAAACGACGGAGTAGGTAAAGAAATATATTAAGCTGTGTAGATGGTTTCATTCACAAAACCATCAGTTTGGGCACTGATGGTGTTATAGAATGTGGTATAGTCCACAGACAGGTAGTAGGCAAGAGCCGCTGCAGTAAGGACAAAGGGAAATCCCTAGTGGATGTGATAAATCATGCAATGGACAGTTTGAATACATCAGACAACAAGTACCCTCCTGGAAATGGAAAAAAGAACACATTGACACCGGTGTGTCAGACCCACCATACTTGCTCCGGACACTGCGAGAGGGCTGTACAAGCAATGATCACACGCACGGCACAGCGGACACACCAGGAACCGCGGTGTTGGCCGTCGAATGGCGCTAGCTGCGCAGCATTTGTGCACCGCCGCCGTCAGTGTCAGCCAGTTTGCCGTGGCATACGGAGCTCCATCGCAGTCTTTAACACTGGTAGCATGCCGCGACAGCGTGGACGTGAACCGTATGTGCAGTTGACGGACTTTGAGCGAGGGCGTATAGTGGGCATGCGGGAGGCCGGGTGGACGTACCGCCGAATTGCTCAACACGTGGGGCGTGAGGTCTCCACAGTACATCGATGTTGTCGCCAGTGGTCTGCGGAAGGTGCACGTTCCCGTCGACCTGGGACCGGACCGCAGCGACGCACGGATGCACGCCAAGACCGTAGGATCCTACGCAGTGCCGTAGGGGACCGCACCGCCACTTCCCAGCAAATTAGGGACACTGTTGCTCCTGGGGTATCGGCGAGGACCATTCGCAACCGTCTCCATAGAGCTGGGCTACGGTCCCGCACACCGTTAGGCCGTCTTCCGCTCACGCCCCAACATCGTGCAGCCCGCCTCCAGTGGTGTCGCGACAGGCGTGAATGGAGGGACGAATGGAGTCGTGTCGTCTTCAGCGATGAGAGTCGCTTCTGCCTTGGTGCCAATGATGGTCGTATGCGTGTTTGGCGCCGTGCGGGTGAGCGCCACAATCAGGACTGCATACGACCGAGGCACACAGGGCCAACACCCGGCATCATGGTGTGGGGAGCGATCTCCTACACTGGCCGTACACCACTGGTGATCGTCGAGGGGACACTGAATAGTGAACGGTACATCCAAACCGTCATCGAACCCATCGTTCTACCATTCCTAGACCGGCAAGGGAACTTGCTGTTCCTACAGGACAACGCACGTCCGCATGTATCCCGTGCCACCCAACGTGCTCTAGAAGGTGTAAGTCAACTACCCTGGCCAGCAAGATCTCCGGATCTGTCCCCCATTGAGCATGTTTGGGATCGGATGAAGCGTCGTCTCACGCGGTCTGCACGTCCAGCACGAACGCTGGTCCAACTGAGGCGCCAGGTGGAAATGGCATGGCAAGCCGTTCCACAGGACTACATCCAGCATCTCTACGATCGTCTCCATGGGAGAATAGCAGCCTGCATTGCTGCGAAAGGTGGATATACACTGTACTAGTGCCGACATTGTGCATGCTCTGTTGCCTGTGTCTATGTGCCTGTGGTTCTGTCAGCGTGATCATGTGATGTATCTGACCCCAGGAATGTGTCAATAAAGTTTCCCCTTCGTGGGACAATGAATTCACGGTGTTCTTATTTCAATTTCCAGGAGTGTATATACACTGGCTTCTCGCCCTCAGCAAGTAAAAATCGATGCCACGGCAAACTGGCTGACACTGACGGCGGCGGTGCACAAATGCTGCGCAGCTAGCGCCATTCGACGGCCAACACCGCGGTTCCTGGTGTGTCCGCTGTGCCGTGCGTGTGATCATTGCTTGTACAGCCCTCTCGCAGTGTCCGGAGCAAGTATGGTGGGTCTGACACACCGGTGTCAATGTGTTCTTTTTTCCATTTCCAGAAGTGTATACTGTAGAATGTCTAACGTTTATGCTGAAGGTTGTATGAATCGTGAAATTTTTTTAAAGTGGGTAGAGCAGTTCAAAAATGGTCGCGACTCAGTGACTGACGAACTGGCCCACTAGTTACAGTTTCTGCCCCCTCACTTGAAAGTCAAATTGATGACATCATTCGGGCCGACCGCCGTGTCACTGTATAGATGGTAGGTCATAAGGTTCAAGTTAGTATTGGTACAGCTCATAACATTAACTGTAATAAGCTGAAGTACCGCAAAACATGTGCAAGATGGGTCACAAAGGAGTTGAAGCGGCTACACGAGGAAACAAGGTTGGGAGTGTGCACAGACCTAAAGGAACATTATGAAAGATAAGGTGAGCACTTCCTCAACGAAATTTTAACTTGTGATGAAACTTGGGTTCAGTATTATGAGCCAGAATCAAAAAGACAATGTATGGAGTGGAAGCATGAAAACTCACCTGTCAAGAAAAAATTCTGAACCCAAGCACAAGTAGGGAAAGTCATGTCGAAGGTGTTTTGGAATGCTGAAGGTCCAGTTTTTGTGATTATCTCGAAGAGCAGCGTACAATGAACAGCCAACACTTCTCGGGTTTGCTTTTAAACAAGGAGAAGCCAGCCATGAGTGAGAGACGTCGTGGATCCCAGAGGAGAGAGGTGATTCTCCAACAAGACAAAGCATGTCCACATATTGCTCAACTAACCAGTGAAACCATCGACATAATGGGCTGGGAGGTACGGCCTCATCCCCCTTACAGTCCTGATTTAGCACCTAGTGATTTCCTGATTTCCATTTTCTTTTTTTTTGTGCTTTGAAGGAGGAATTACGTGGGAAGAGGTACCAGGATAACGAGGACGTGAAAAAGTTTGTGGGAAATTGCTTGAAACATCAAGATAAAGAGTTCTTCGCAGCCGGAATAAAAAACTTGAAGACCGTTGTAACAAGTGTATAAATGTTGAAGGTGGTTATGTTTGAAAGTAGAAAAAGTATTGCTTTGTAAAAAATAAACGCTTTTTTCTCCAGACCAATTTGTTCCTTTAATTACTGACTGAACGTCGTGTATCACGTACCCTGGTATAAGCACTGACGAAAAGCAAAAATTCCAGGCACATGCAGAAATCGTTTGCCAGAGCGGCATTAAAATCCTAAGCAAAATAGCAACATTCGGCCAAAGATGTTTTCAGCTGCTACTAAGTTCAATAAGAACGTACCACAACGCAATCTTAATTGCTGTTATAGCCTATAGGTTGAGTGTTTGGGCTGATAGAGGCAGAAATGTAAGGACAGTACAGGCTCTACGGCGCGCACGGAGGAATGTGCCTGACAGGCGCCTATAGAATAATACGAACTGAGGAGTACTTGGTGCTGTAACGGTAGACTGCACGCACCGCTGCTTGCATGTGGAAGGTCTCGAGAAAGGTGGGATTGAAAGTCACTCGGGACACTTAGAAGTTTCCGCGAACAAAATTTATTAATAGCGAATGGCGTACGGCAAAACAGATTAATACACAAGATATGAAGGCCAATTGAAATTGTTTCAACATCTACTCAAAATTGACGCATAAAAAATTAACCAACTGTTTAGGCCAGTTCATTTGTAAAGGTACCAACGCACTTCTGATTAAAGCATGAAATAGGTTTGAAATTATTAATAAAAACATTTACTTAAAAATGACACATGAAAATCATTTAAATAAACTGTTTAAGGAAGGTAGAATCTAATTACTTGTTAAAATATAAAATTAGTTCGGCAAGATGATAACAACATTTATTCAAAATTTAAATATGAAAAATATTTATCAAAACTGTCGCAATGACGGTACAAGACAATTGGCCATCTATGCCCGCTGCCACCGACCCGAAGTCAAGCCGCTAACAAATCGGACGGCTCAGCATATCAGCTCTCACATTCTACAGCAAACGAAATAGAGATACGTGACTTTACCAGGACATATTACAATTAACGCCGAGCCAGGTGGCGCAGTGGTTGACACACTGGACTTGCATTCGAGAGGATGAGGGCTCAAACCAGCGTCCAGCCATCATTATTTAGGTTTTCCGTGATTTCTCAAAATCGCTTCAAGCAAAGGCCACAGCGCTTCAACGCTTTCCTTGAAAGGGTTCGGCCGACATCCTTCCCCATCCTTCCCTAATCTGGTGGGAACGATGACCTCGCAGTTCGGTCTCCTCCCCCAAGTCAGCCAACCACTATAATTAACAATTAGACAAGTTGAAATATGAGGGGGAGGTGAAGACAGGGGAGGCTGCGTCAGACAGCACCAAAACACGCAAGGCAATTATATCGAGAGACTGACGAGATAACCGCAGATTTAACATACCAGTTACAGAATCGTGGCAAGACACTACTCGCGCACTGTACAATCGTTGAACACCACCAAGAATAATAGCAATAAATAAATAAATCAATAAATAAAAATTGCACTACACTGAAAGTAATGTGTGGTGTCACCGCCAGACAGCACACTTGCTAGGTGGTAGCCTTTAAATCTGCCGCGGTCCGTTAGTATACGTCGGAGCCGCGTGTCGCCACTATCAGTGATTGCAGACCGAGCGCCGCCACACGGCAGGTCTAGAGACACTCCCTACACTCCCTAGCACTCGCCTAGTTTTACGGCCGACTTTGCTAGCGATGGTTCACTGCCTACATACGCTCTCATTTGCAGAGACGACAGTCTAGCATAGCCTTCAGCTACGTCATTTACTACTACCTAGCAAGCCGCCATATTCAGTTACTATTGATATTGAGTATCATGTACCGTCAAGAGCGACGTTCATCATTAATGGATTAAAGGTAAGTACCAAACTAATTACGTCCGCTTTCTGAATTCTGATTCCTTGTCACGTTCCAGACCACACGTCAGTATAGTTCTTCCCTCCTCACGCTAGCCTGTGTGAGCTAAAACGCGTGCATTTCGGCCTCCACTAATAACACGGTGTTGGCTCTTCTGACAACACAACATAATGTCTAATTAGCAGCCCTGCAACTGAGGTAACAAATTTAGAAGGTTGGAAAGGACCTTGTTCGGTTGGACCCTGCAACCCCGGAATAAGGTAAAATTCCAACCGTTAATGAAATTCAAATACTACGGCTTTGGCGCGACGCCTAAACGAATCCATATATCGCTACGTAGAACAAACTCGCTAGTATAGATACTGTTCATGGGATGCTAGAGAACTTGCTCTGAGTTCTACGAGCATCTTTTAAGGTGGGAGGCAGTAATTAATGGTACACCAAATTACTTTGAATTTGAAGACATATGTCTGTCCAGGCTAGGAACCACAACAAGTACTCGACTATAATTCATCAAAAAGAAAATAACATTAGAAAACTGGAAATAATAAAAATTAACGAATTTCTCGGCAGTACTAGGCACAGAACCACACTTTATGGCAAATGTGTCACAAGTGTGGCCCACCGGAACGCGGTTAGAAGCGGTGCGAGCTGTAGCGTGGGCCGTTGCATTCAAATACTGAGACAGATCGTGGGCGGAAAATTTGGAAATTTGTGGTACGTTCCTATGGGACCAAACTGCTAAGGTCATAGGTACCTCGGTTCTAGGCGCTTCAGTCCGGAACCGCGCGACTGCTACGGCTGCAGGTTCGAATCCTGCCTCTGGCATGGATGTGTGTGATGTCTTTAGGTTAGTTAGGTTTAAGTAGTTCTAAGTTCTAGGGGACTGATGACCTCAGATGTTAAGTCTCGTAGTACTCAGAGTCATTTGAACCATTTTTTTCATCGGTACCTAGGCTTACACACTACTTAATCTAACTTACGCTAAGGAGAACAGACACACTCATGCCGAAGGGAGGACTCGAACCTCCGACGGCGGTAGCCGCGCGAACCGTGGCAAGGCGCCCACGACCGCTCGGCTACCCCGCGCGGCGATCGTGGGCGGCCGTCGCGCAGTTATAAACCAGAAGGCTGAGCTGAAGCTCGTACCGGAAGGCAGCGCACTTCGGTACGTAAAGTCACAGAGTAGAAAACAAAAGAGAGTCTCCTACTGCAACAGGGACACTGATAAACCAATCAGAGACAAATGACGCTTGCTCGATTCAGTTTTGCCCCGAGAAATATCTGAGATCACAAACGTCGTGACCAGGAAGATCTGTAGAGAAGTCAGCTGAAGTATAGATCCCGGTGTCGTCCAAAGCTCGTGTGGTGCAGCAAACGGCTTACTCCCCTCAGTGTGCACCCGCTTCGTTCCGCTGGGTTCCCTTCACCTCGTTCTCCTCGCAAACACGCCCAGAGTGTTCAGGAGACAAATCGGCGACGAACCGAGAATCCGCAACACGTGGCCCCACGGCCAGCACACACACACTCAAAAGACTGACGATTCCCGCGCCTCACCGCGACCTTAGTCCTCGCTACGGCTGACGTCGTCTGCCCGATACCCAGTCCGTGCCTCGCGGCTTCGGAAGACGCGCGTCTCCGGCTTCAAAGATAAGCCTGTAGGGTGCGTCGCGCGACCTGTCGATTCGCGAAACGTCTCAGTGGTAGTAGGTTACCTAGCTCTAGATCTAGCAGTAAGAGAAAGATGTGCACAATATTGGCTCAAAATGGGCTAACATGATAAGGTGAAGGACATACTGGGCACAAGATCCACATCGAAAAATTACATAAGGGCTTGCATTGATGGGTAATGGCAAGCAATCTGGGATAGGCCAAAAAGACGGAGGACAACTTGCTAATTCCTTCCCAAAGTAAAAGAAAAATCAACAGTGTCAGAAATTTCTAGTAGTACTAGTAGTAGTAGCTTTACTCATCCGTAGATCTGTTCTTACATGGTTATAGGACACGTCAACGTATTTACAAATTTAGAGCAATTTAAAATAAGCTAATTCGTATACACATATATTTACAGACTTCTAGTTACAGACAATCATTAGGTTTACTCCTCGTATACAATACTTCTTTTACAAATAACTTATTAAATAATGTAAAGCCACACTGTTCACTCATATCTCACTATCAGCCACTGCACACACTATACACACATTGCTTCATAACACTTCACTCACTACACACACACACACACACACACACACACACACACACACACACACAAACACACACAATGGTGATCTCTGGGCCATTTTCTGTACCGAAACTTCCCATTTGCTATCCTGAAGAACTGAGTCGGCATCCCTCCATAATGAGTGAGATGTTGAGCTCAGAAAGAGGAAGAGGTGTGAGTATTGTGCTACGCATAGCTTATGGGTAAGTTTTTCTAGAAAAGAAAAAAGAAGGAAAAAAACATAAAATGAAGGTGGGATGTGGGATGTTGGATATTTTATAATCATTATTGTTATTATTATTTGTTTGTATAACATTTTTTTATCAAACCGCTACTCTGTTTTAGCTAAGTAATCTTCCAATGTATAAAATGTATTGCGTAACAGGTACTTTTTAGCTGCCTTTTTAAATAAATGTATTTTTGCAATTTCTTTAATCTCTTTTGGTAATTTCAAATGGTTCAGATGCGTATGAGCACTATGGGACTTAACGTCTGAGGTCATCAGTCTTCTAGAACTACTTAAACCTAACTAACCTAAGGACATCACACACATCCATGCCGGAGCCAGGATTTCAACGTGCGACCGTAGCGGTCTCGCGGTTCCAGACTGGCGCGCCTAGAACCACTCGGCCACACCGGCTGACTTTGACTATTTATTGAACAGTTTTATTCCTTCGTAGAAAATGCTGTTTTGAGTTTTATGTTTATTTTTTCTTGGTAAATGTAAGTTGGGTCTATCTCTTGTTGCATCGTCATGGACAGAGCTGTTGGTGCAGTAATTACCAAAGTTTTTTTTTATGTGTATAACTGACTGGTAAATCTATTCAAATGGAGCAGTTAAAATCCCCAGTGTTTTGAACAGATATTTGCAATAAGCTCGAGTAGTATTTTTGGTTATTATTCTTATGGCTCTTTTCTGGAGTTTTAAAACTGTATTTATAGTTTGTGCATTTGATCCCAAAAAAGAATGCCATATCTAATAACTGAGTTCTTCTGACTAAGAGAGCTATATATTACCTGTCGGGACATGGTCTGTATCCCAGCTACTTACTGAAAAAACGACAACGCACTTAATACACCAGTGAATCGGTACTCCAGTCCACTTCGTTTGGGAATGTGCCATTAGATATTATGTTACAGACCGGGATAGGAACGTCTTTCGCAATACAACAGTCAATAACACAACAAGGAATGAAGAACTTTGGCATAAACTGAACTCGCTGACAGGTAAAATATCAGCTTATGAGCTGCAACGCTGAGAGACAAGCAAGAGGAGGCCATACGTCATGGGACGGCGGAATAAGCTTCTGCGACCACCTTCCGGAGGCAGTGAGGACCGAGATGGATTTTCTGAGACTCTGACAGCCGTCTCACAATTACTGCAACCTAGGTGGCAGACCAGCATAGCGCCTGTGTATCCTGAGTTGTTCCTCATCGAGCCAGGGGCTAACTATGCAGACAAAGGAGAAATCTATCTTGCGTTTGATAGTGTGGTGTAGTGCTGCGTAGTGTAGTGTTGTATAGTAGAGTAGACCGAAATCATAACTTACAAAATTTCTGATCCAATAATGCCGCGTAGCGTAACAGTGTGCTTTCTGACTACCAGAACAACATACACAACTGGCCATTAAAATTGCTACACCAAGAAGAAATGCAGATGATAAACGGGTATTCATTGGACAAATATATTGTGCTAGAACTGACATGTGATTACATTTTCACGCAATTTCGGTGCATAGATCCTGAGAAATCAGTACCCAGAACATCCACCTCTGGCCGTAATAACGGCCTTGACACGCCTGGGCATGGAGTCAAACAGAGCTTGGATGGAGTGTACAGGTACAGCTGCCCATGCAGCTTCTACACGATACCACAGTTCATCAAGAGTAATGACTGGCGTATTGTGACGAGACAGTTGCTCGGTCACCATTGACCAAACGTTTTCAATTGGTGAGAGATCTGGAGAATATGCTGGCCAAGGCAGCAGTCGAACGTTTTCTGTATCCAGATAGGCCCGTACAGGACCTGTAACATGCTGTCGTGCATTATCCTGCTAAAATGTAAGGTTTCGCAGGGATCGAATAAAGGGTAGAGCCACAGGTCGTAACAGACCTGAAATGTAACGTCCACTGTTCAAAGTGCCGTCAATGCGAACAAGAGGAGACTGAGACGTGTAACCAATGGCACCCCATACCATCACGCCGGGTGATACGCCAGTATGGCGATGACGGATACACGCTTCCAATGTGCGTTCACCGCGATGTCGCCAAACACGGATGCGACCATCATGATGCTGTAAACAGACCCTGGATTCATCCGAAAAAATGACGTTTAGCCATTGGTGCACCCAGGTTCGTCGTTGAGTACACCATCGCAGGAGGTCCTGTCTGTGTTGCAGCGTCAAGGGTAACCGCAGGCATGGTCTCGGAGCTGATAGTCCATGCTGCTGCAAACGTCGTCGAACTGTTCGTGCATATGGTTGTTGTCTTGCAAACGTCCCCATCTGCTGACTCACGGATCGAGACGTGGCTGCACGATGCGTTACAGCCATGCAGATAAGATGCCTGTCATCTCGACTGCTAGTGATAGGAGGCCGTTGGGATCCAGCACGGCGACCCGCATTAGCCTCCTGAACCCACTGATTCCATTTTCTGCTAACAGTCGTTGTATCTCGACCAACGCGAGCAGCAATGTCGAGATACGATAAACCGCAATCGCGATGTGCTACAATCCGGCCTTTATCAAAGATGGAAACGTGATGGTACGCATTTCTCCTCCTTACACGAGGCATCACAACAACGTTTCACCAGGCAACGCCGGTCAACTGCTGTTTTTGTATGAGAAATCGCTTGGAAACTTTCCTCATGTCAGCACGTTGTAGGTGTCGCCACCGGCGCCAACCTTGTGTGAATCCTCTGAAAAGCTAATCATTTGCATATCACAGCATCTTCTTCCAGTCGGTAAAATTTCGCGTCTGTAGCACGTCATCTTCGTGGTGTACCAATTTTAATGGCCAGCAGTGTACATCGCAACGTGGCCGAATGGAGTATGCAGACAGCTTTTTTCACTTTTAAAAATTATTTTCTTTTTTTATGTAGATATGTTATGTACATTTTTCCCTCTTAAACGCCATAATCCTTAGGGATACTAATGCATTTAAAATTAAGGGCTATTGTACCAATTGATGTGCTACGGTTGGTCCGTTCTTGTATCTGGATAAGAGATTAAAAGAAAATAGCAAATAAATAAATAAATAATAGTAGGAAGCGACAAGATCCTCTGCATCGACTTACAAAGATCTGATCATGGGCGTCTCTTGAAAAGCACCATGAGATGATAAGTAAACGGATTTTGGCGATCAAGACAAGAGCATTTAGTGGCGATGTGATCACAGATTTCCTTAGAGAATTTTTGTGTTAGGTTGGAACTTGTCTGAATTATGAGTCTCCAGGAAATGAAGAAAATGCCGAGCTCACAAAATTTCAAGGACCAGTATCGAGGGAGCCAGGTGTGTACTATTGCCTCTTACGTGTTGGTGTCGTAGAGACCGTGAAAATAACGTAAGACTAGCTACAGTGCACATAGAGGAATGTAAGCACTCCTATTTCCCATGTTCGATACACAAATTGGAACGGGAAGAAATCCTAACATGCTGTGGAATGGGAAATACGCTCTGCCATGCATTTCACAGTGTTTTGTAGATTATGAGTGTAGAGGCAGACGTAGACTATGGCAAGAAATGTAATATTCATCATTAGTTGGAGCTCACTCTTTATGTTCGTGTTTGCTTCCAAGATGCTACTGCACGCGGGTGTAAAAATGAATGTGCGCAACGGAAAATAACAAACGCTAAATGCTAAATGAAGATTTGGCCCTGACTGACAACCCCCTGAAGCAGATCTTAGGATCTCTTAATGGACCTTGTCCGCAGCTCGTGGTCGTGCGGTAGCGTTCTCGCTTCCCGCGCCCGGGTTCCCGGGTTCGATTCCCGGCGGGGTCGGGGATTTTCTCTGCCTCGTGATGACTAGGTGTTGTGTGATGTCCTTAGGTTAGTTAGGTTTAAGTAGTTCTAAGTTCTAGGGGACCGATGACCATAGCTGTTACGTCCCATATTGCTCAGAACCATTTTCTTTATTGACTTTAACATATAAATGACAACGTAAATATAAACGAATGATTAATGCAACTAATACTACTAAATGATAAACGTTGTCCCTGCTTATATATTAATCGTAGATTAAAAAACCTTTATATTACAAAGTTTACATTTCATAAGTAAAAATACTAATCAAATTGCCCAACTCTGCCCCATATTATGACTGCGCGATCAACATCAATAACGCGAAATGACTGACATGATCAATGTGCCAAACACTAGAAGACAGGACTTTCAATCAGACTCAGTGAAAATAAACTTATGTGATCACAGCTTTTTAGCTTTTATAGCCCTAATAAGTTGAAGCAATTTGCGATATCACCGTATGTACTGCGTCCGGTGCGTCGAAGTGATGGTTCTCGTACTCATCTGCAATGATGGAAGAACTCCAGCCACATATAAACTCTTTCAAACACTAGGATGGCAGAAGGCGGTCCTCTGACTAATATATTCTAATACCGTCTTCTTCCCAGCAAGCCTCGGCTCCCCACCATCGTAATTCCGAAAACGAATCATATTCTCGAAATCACAGAATATTCTCCCTCTCTACAGATTCTTCTGACCGCCAACAAACCAAATTTTAGTCTTTTGTCGTCCAACGCGGAAAGTTTGCGAGGAAAAACACATACTTGGTAAACTGCAGGAGTATCCAGGGCAAGGTTCCTGAATTAGTATCTCTTATTGATGAAATAGTGCGCATATAGTATTAGGAACGGAAAGTTGGTTAAAACCGGAAGTGAACAGTAACGAAATCCTAGACACAGAATGGAATATATACCGCAAGGATAGGATAAACGCCAATGGTAGAGGAGTATTTATAGCAGTAAAGAATTCAATAATATCCAGTGAAGTTATTAGCGAATGCGAATGTGAAATAATCTGGGTTAAGTTAAGTATCGAAGGTGGGTCAGATATGATAGTCGGATGCTTCTATAGACCACCTGCATCAGCAACCGTAGTAGTTGAGCGCCTCAGAGAGAACCTGCAGAACGTCGTGAAGAAGTTTCGTGATCATACTATTGTAATAGGGAGAGACTTCAATCTACCAGGTATAGAATGGGATAGTCACACAATCAGAACTGGAGCCAGGGACAGAGACTCTTGTGACATTATCCTGACTGCCTTGTCCGAGAATTACTTCGAGCAGGTAGAGAACCAACTCGTGAAGCTAACGTTTTAGACCTCATAGCAACAAATAGACCGGAACTTTTCGACTCCGTGAATGTAGAAGAGGGTATCAGTGATCATAAGTCAGTGGTTGCATCAATGACTACAAGTGTAATAAGAAATGCCAAGAAAGGAAGGAAAATATATTTGCTTAACAAGAGTGATAGGGCACAAATCGCAGAATGTCTGAGTGACCACCATCAAACGTTCATTTCTGAGGAAGAGGATGTGGAACAAAAATGGAAAAAATTCAGAAACATCGTCCAGTACGCCTTAGATAAGTTCGTACCGACTAAGGTCCAAAGCGAGGGGAAAGATCCACCGTGGTATAACAATCATGTACGAAAGGTACTACGGAAACAAAGAAAGCTTCATCATAGGTTTAAGAGTAGTCGAATCATAGCTGATAAGGAAAAGCTGAACGAAGCGAAAAAGAGCGTAAAGAGAGCAATGAGAGAAGCATTCAACGAATTCGAACATAAAACATTGGCAAACAATCTAAACAAGAACCCTAAAAAGTTTTGGTCATATGTAAAATCGGTAAGCGGATCTAAATCCCCTATTCAGTCACTCGTTGACCACGATGGCACCGAAACAGAGGACGACCGAAGAAAGGCAGAAATACTGAATTCAGTGTTCCGAAACTGTTTCACTGCGGAAAATCGTAACACGGTCCCTGACTTCAGCCGTCGCACGGACGCCAAAATGGAAAATATTGAAATAAACGATATCGGAATTGAAAAACAACTGCTATCACTTAGTAGCGGAAAAGCATCCGGACCAGACGAGATACCCTTAAGATTCTACAGTGATTATGCTAAAGAACTTGCCCCCTTTCTATCAGCAATTTATCGTAGATCGCTGGAAGAACGTAAAGTACCTAGCGACTGGAAGAAAGCGCAGGTCGTTCCCATTTTCAAGAAGGGTCATAAATCAGATGCGAATAATTATAGGCCTATTTCGCTTACGTCAATCTGTTGTAGAATAATGGAACATGTTTTGTGTTCTCGTATTATGACGTTCTTAGATAATACAAATCTCCTTCATCATAACCAACATGGATTCCGCAAACAGAGATCATGTGAAACTCAGCTCGCCCTATTTGCCCAAGAAATTCACAGTGCCGTAGACACTGGCTAGCAGATTGATGCCGTATTCCTGGACTTCAGGAAGGCATTTGATACGGTTCCGCACTTACGTTTAGTGAAAAAAATACGAGCTTACGGAATATCGGACCAGGTTTGTGATTGGATTCAGGATTTCCTAGAAGAAAGAACACAACATGTCATTCTTAACGGTTCAAAATCTGCAGATGTAGAGGTAATTTCGGGAGTACCGCAGGGAAGCGTGATAGGACCTTTATTGTTTACAATATACATAAATGACTTAGTTGACAACATCGGTAGCTCCGTGAGGCTATTTGCAGATGACACGGTTGTCTACAAGAAAGTAGCAACATCAGAAGACTCGTACGTACTCCAGGAGGACCTGCAGAGGATTAATGCATGGTGCGACAGCTGGCAGCTTTCCCTAAACGTAGATAAATGTAATATAATGCGCATACATAGGGGCAGAAATCCATTCCAGTACGATTATGCCATAGGTGGTAAATCATTGGAAGCGGTAACGACCGTAAAATACTTAGGAGTTACTATCCGGAGCGATCTGAAGTGGAATGATCACATAAAACAAATAGTGGGAAAAGCAGGCGCCAGGTTGAGATTCATAGGAAGAATTCTAAGAAAATGTGACTCATCGACGAAAGAAGTAGCTTACAAAACGCTTGTTCGTCCGATTCTTGAGTATTGCTCATCAGTATGGGACCCTTACCAGGTTGGATTAATAGAAGAGATAGACATGATCCAGCGAAAAGCAGCGCGATTCGTCATGGGGACATTTAGTCAGCGCGAGAGCGTTACGGAGATGCTGAACAAGCTCCAGTGGCGGACACTTCAAGAAAGGCGTTACGCAATACGGAGAGGATTATTATCGAAATTACGAGAGAGCACATTCCGGGAAGAGATGGGCAACATATTACTACCGCCCACATATATCTCGCGTAATGATCACAACGAAAAGATCCGAGAAATTAGAGCAAAATACGGAGACTTACAAGCAGTCGTTCTTCCCACGCACAATTCGTGAATGGAACAGGGAAGGGGGGATCAGATAGTGGTACAATAAGTACCCTCCGCCACACACCGTAAGGTGGCTCGCGGAGTATAGATGTAGATGTAGACTTGTACAATGGTATGCTTCTGAGTAAAAATCCTTGGAAATAGCCCAGCCTGCGTGGTTCCCGAGGTGCCGCTTCTCCGTTCCTCTCACCTGCGTCCAAGATTTGCAAAGTTAGGAAGTATTATCCGGTTATCCTTCCCGCCCTACTACACTAGCGGTCGGTCTCGACTCTATAGTGCCCCAGCGCTCAGGTGTCACAACGTCCGTCTTGCTACTTCCTGTGTTTAAGCTGGACCAACACACCTGTGTGGGCCTTCCACCCAGTGCTTGAGTTCCGCCTGCCGTTTCATTTCCACTGTCGTTCCAACCTCTACTAGTATGATAATAAAGACACTCCTTCACCTTTCATCCAATAAGCATTAACAATTATTTACAAGGCGTATGTGGCAATCTCCTTTATACATTCATATATAGGATGTACAACCTATCACATGATACCTAATTGTGTTTGTAGATCACTGCAGAGTATGTGAATGAGTTCTTGTAAGGAGTGAAATTATAGCCACCTTACATGCTTATAAATAATTTTGTTTTTGTTTGGGCTGAGCATTGAGCAAACAGAAATTCCCCTTGTTTTTTTATTCAGGGTGGAAAGAAAACATATTTTTCGCTCAAGATGTTACCCACCCAAAAAAAAGAAAAAGAAAAAATTATTCAAGAAATTTAACACAGTACAAAAATTTCGAATAAGAGTTTTGCAGTCTGCAGCGTTAATTGTCTAAACATCCTCGAACTTCAGGGTTGCAATTTTACTATCCTGAAAATATTCTCGTCGGTCATTCTTCAGCTGCGATACGGCTGCTGAAAGGCAAGTATTACGCGGTGTACTGCCTGCAGAAACTCTTGCAACTCAACATTTTGAGCTTCGCATTCGAGGCTGCGCATTTATTTTTCAGAGACAGGCAGAAAACATTCGCCGGTGTAGCACTAGTGCAACAACCTCCGCCAGAGCCCTTAGGAGCTTGTGTAACGAACGTTTCACTGTGACAGGTAAGAGTCCATCTTTGCTTTCACAGACAGGGAAAAAAGAACAGCAGAGGAGTCCCGCAGGGTTGTGTTTTACGCTGTTGGTGAAGTGCGTGCTTCGGTGCCGGTGTCTGCTGAATTTTTCAGCAGTTAGCAACCGTGCCGCTGATGCTGGGAGAGTGGAGGAGGTCCGTGGCGTTACCTCAGACTCCTACCTGCCTTAGGCAGAGGTGCCCTTCGCGCCTCCGTGAAACGCCGGCTTCGAGCCGTGTGCAGACGTGCGGCAGTGCTGTTCCGCCTGTGTTAACAGCACGTCAGGCGTTCCCGCTGTTCTCCGACGTGGAATCGCGTTAAATGGGACGTGCGGTGGCAGCGCCTGCCTGCAAACAGAAACTGTGCAGAAATAGCACTGCGGGCAACGCGGCCACCAGCAAACCGCCTCTGCCCGGATGTCTGTGAGGTTGCTGTGGCCAGACAGGTCAGCGTGTCTCCCTGTCTCTCTCTCTGTCTCTCATCCCTTGCTGGAAGCTGAGAGAGCAGAAGCTGAGAGATTACTCGGGGCTGCTCAAAGACAGTCGGCTGAGAGGCAAGCAGACGTGGAGTTGTCTGCGCATCAGGACGTGCCCAGATTGTACGAAAGGCATGGCAGACCTACCTCCTCCAAGGGCGCAGGCACAGAGGTGGAGCAAAAAATACAAAAAAATAGACAGTTTAAGAACTAACCGGGAGAGGTATGTGAATTCTCCCACCCAACCCGTTCTCATTTCCTGTCAATGAGAAACATTGGCCTCGGCCTGCGGGTGTATATGCTTCCTGTTAAACAGTGTCTTTTCATCAAAGTAGCATGATAAATAAACGACTACTGCCGAACAGACGTTTGCTGCTTTCTTCCCACATGTGACAATGTATGCATGGTTTTCACATCTGCGGCCTACAAAGCTAAATCATGGAGTTGATACTTCTTCGCTACCGTTCTTCTCATAGTTTGGCGAACAATTGCTGCAACAAATATACTATTTGACCGGAACTTTCAATATTTTCCCTACTTCTGCAGCTATACCCTGCTCATCAACCAGTAAGTGGCATAGGCCTACTGGCGTAAAAACGAACACATTTTCTGCCATTGGTCATTGCTGAGACTGACAATTCGCAATTTTTCACAAACACAACTTTTATTGAGGTAAGTTCACGAGGTTGGTGACTGCACAACAAACAAAAAGGTAACAATAACGATGCCAGTAAAAGACTCCTAATTGAGGCAAACAAAAGTTGACATCTAATTTTCCACGAAGGTTCGTGGTAAAACACACACACTAGTAAGAGTCCAATTCAGAGACGAAGACGTAATCTTAAGCGGTCGAAGTACACGAGGTCGTCATCCGGAGTGAACTTCAGGGCTGGTTCTAGCCCTTAAATAGCTGTCTCCAGCCAAACAGTTTTTGGCGTAGCGATACTTCCAGCAGGCCGTGGCTCGAGCTCCCCCTGTAGGAAGTAGTGAACGGAATGCCCGTTTCCATTATCTTGTATGTAAACAGACAGTGTTTACCATGGGGCTTCTGGTACGCCTTGGAAATAGGCAACCTCGTCCTCTGTGGTGTTGCCGGCCCTCAGGGGCTATCTTGGCTCCGGTATAACAGTCATCATCTACAATGGTCATCAGATGTAAGAATGCTTTGCTTTTACATAAGCTATTGCTACTTATTACAGCGCCAATGGAATTCTGAAATACGCTTAAGGATCGGAAGTTTTAAGTTTGTCTGCTAAGCATTGTTCAAAACATGTTACCCAAGTATTAGTTTTGTCAAATTTCATTGGAAAGTTGCTTTGTCTGTGCTTGCCAGTCTTGCCCATATGGACATGTCGATCGTATGCTCGTATCTGAGCGTCGAAAAATTGCAAAAATGTAGTTATGAGGGCTGGTTAAAGGGGGTTGTGGGGGGGGGGGGGAGGGGAGGGGAAGTGCGAGGAGGGACGTAACATTGGCAGTTCTTCCAGGGGGCAGGACTACCTGGGTACAGTTCTTTTCACGGCGTCATGAATGAATGCGGTTTATTATCCGCCTTTCATGTTGCCGAATATCTAACAATATATTCACAAATATACATCTGTCATATCAATTTCACATCAAAAACTCCTATAGAAAACCATTAACATTGATGAAATGTTTATGTAATCAAATTTTACTATGTGATTTCAGAGTACATAATAAGGCAGACATGTTGAAAAGATGAAACTCATAACTAATAATTTACTTCTAGCTACCTTCGGCATTGGATGCAGGGCGTGTGAGGTAAAAATAATCGAAAATAGGACTGTAGTAGCGTGAACAAAGTGGTGCTAAATTGCAGAAGTACTAGGCATTTAATAAAATTTGAAGATCAGTATAACAGTAAAAGTAAATGAAAGAACAATGATTGTGAAAATATTCTAGATCCTACATCTATCAAACCCCCATTGTTAGTAAATCTTTTTCTCATAGTCACTTCATCTTAGCAGTCCGCTTCCGGAGATGCGAATGGGGGACTAGTCCGGAATCTTTTCCCAATGGAGAGATCATCTTTACACTTTTTCAATTACAGGCCACAAGTGGCGTGAACACTCGTTATGCGCCTTTGATTTAGTGAGGAATTATCCTTTGCCCCCCCCCCCCCCCCCCATGAACCATGGACCTTGCCGTTGGTGGGGAGGCTTGCGTGCCTCAGCGATACAGATAGCCGTACCGTAGGTGCAACCACAACGGAGGGGTATCTGTTGAGAGGCCAGACAAACGTGTGGTTCCTGAAGAGGGGCAGCAGCTTTTTCAGTAGTTGCAAGGGCAACAGTCTGGATGATTGACTGATCTGGCCTTGTAACAATAACCAAAACGGCCTTGCTGTGCTGGTACTGCGAACGGCTGAAAGCAAGGGGAAACTACAGCCGTAATTTTTCCCGAGGGCATGCAGCTTTACTGTATGATTACATGATGATGGCGTCCTCTTGGGTAAAATATTCCGGAGGTAAAATAGTCCCCCATTCGGATCTCCGGGCGGGGACTACTCAAGAGGATGTCGTTATCAGGAGAAAGAAAACTGGTGTTCTACGGATCGGAGCGTGGAATGTCAGATCCCTTAATCGGGCAGGTAGGTTAGAAAATTTAAAAAGGGAAATGGATAGGTTGAAGTTAGATATAGTGGGAATTAGTGAAGTTCGGTGGCAGGAGGAACAAGACTTCTGGTCAGGTGACTACAGGGTTATAAACACAAAATCAAATAGGGGGAATGCAGGAGTAGGTTTAATAATGAATAGGAAAATAGGAATGCGGGTAAGCTACTACAAACAGCATAGTGAACGCATTATTGTGGCCAAGATAGATACGAAGCCCACACCTACTACAGTAGTACAAGTTTATATGCCAACTAGCTCTGCAGATGACGAAGAAATTGAAGAAATGTATGATGAAATAAAAGAAATTATTCAGATTGTGAAGGGAGACGAAAATTTAATAGTCATGGGTGACTGGAATTCGAGTGTAGGAAAAGGGAGAGAAGGAAACATAGTAGGTGAATATGGATTGGGGGACAGAAATGAAAGAGGAAGCCGCCTGGTCGAATTTTGCACAGAGCACAACATAATCATAACTAACACTTGGTTTAAGAATCATGAAAGAAGGTTGTATACATGGAAGAACCCTGGAGATACTAAAAGGTATCAGATAGATTATATAATGGTAAGACAGAGATTTAGGAACCAGGTTTTAAATTGTAAGACATTTCCAGGGGCAGATGTGGACTCTGACCACAATCTATTGGTTATGGCCTGTAGATTAAAACTGAAGAAACTGCAAAAAGGTGGGAATTTAAGGAGATGGGACCTGGATAAACTAAAAGAACCAGAGGTTGTACAGAGTTTCAGGGAGAGCATAAGGGAACAATTGACAAGAATGGGGGAAAGAAATACAGTAGAAGAAGAATGGGTAGCTTTGAGGGATGAAGTAGTGAAGGCAGCAGAGGATCAAGTAGGTAAAAGGACGAGGGCTAGTAGAAATCGTTGGGTAACAGAAGAAATATTGAATTTAATTGATGAAAGGAGAAAATATAAAAATGCAGTAAGTGAAACAGGCAAAAAGGAATACAAACGTCTCAAAAATGAGATTGACAGGAAGTGCAAAATGGCTAAGCAGGGATGGCTAGAGGACAAATGTAAGGATGTAGAGGCCTATCTCACTAGGGGTAAGATAGATACCGCCTACAGGAAAATTAAAGAGACCTTTGGAGATAAGAGAACGACTTGTATGAATATCAAGAGCTCAGATGGAAACCCAGTGCTAAGCAAAGAAGGGAAAGCAGAAAGGTGGAAGGAGTATATAGAGGGTCTATACAAGGGCGATGTACTTGAGGACAATATTATGGAAATGGAAGAGGATGTAGATGAAGATGAAATGGGAGATACGATACTGCGTGAAGAGTTTGACAGAGCACTGAAAGACCTGAGTCGAAACAAGGCCCCCGGAGTAGACAATATTCCATTGGAACTACTGACGGCCGTGGCAGAGCCAGTCCTGACAAAACTCTACCATCTGGTGAGCAAGATGTATGAAACAGGCGAAATACCCTCAGACTTCAAGAAGAATATAATAATTCCAATCCCAAAGAAAGCAGGTGTTGACAGATGTGAAAATTACCGAACTATCAGCTTAATAAGTCACAGCTGCAAAATACTAACACGAATTCTTTACAGACGAATGGAAAAACTAGTAGAAGCCAACCTCGGGGAAGATCAGTTTGGATTCCGTAGAAACACTGGAACACGTGAGGCAATACTGACCTTACGACTTATCTTAGAAGAAAGATTAAGGAAAGGCAAACCTACGTTTCTAGCATTTGTAGACTTAGAGAAAGCTTTTGACAATGTTGACTGGAATACTCTCTTTCAAATTCTAAAGGTGGCAGGGGTAAAATACAGGGAGCGAAAGGCTATTTACAATTTGTACAGAAACCAGATGGCAGTTATAAGAGTCGAGGGACATGAAAGGGAAGCAGTGGTTGGGAAGGGAGTAAGACAGGGTTGTAGCCTCTCCCCGATGTTGTTCAATCTGTATATTGAGCAAGCAGTAAAGGAAACAAAAGAAAAATTCGGAGTAGGTATTAAAATTCATGGAGAAGAAATAAAAACTTTGAGGTTCGCCGATGACATTGTAATTCTGTCAGAGACAGCAAAGGACTTGGAAGAGCAGTTGAATGGAATGGACAGTGTCTTGAAAGGAGGATATAAGATGAACATCAACAAAAGCAAAACAAGGATAATGGAATGTAGTCTAATTAAGTCGGGTGATGCTGAGGGAATTAGATTAGGAAATGAGGCACTTAAAGTAGTAAAGGAGTTTTGCTATTTGGGGAGCAAAATAACTGATGATGGTTGAAGTAGAGAGGATATAAAATGTAGACTGGCAATGGCAAGGAAAGCGTTTCTGAAGAAGAGAAATTTGTTAACATCCAGTATTGATTTAAGTGTCAGGAAGTCATTTCTGAAAGTATTCGTATGGAGTGTAGCCATGTATGGAAGTGAAACATGGACGATAAATAGTTTAGACAAGAAGAGAATAGAAGCTTTCGAAATGTGGTGCTACAGAAGAATGCTGAAGATTAGATGGGTAGATCATGTAACTAATGAGGAAGTATTGAATAGGATTGGGGAGAAGAGAAGTTTGTGGCACAACTTGACCAGAAGAAGGGATCGGTTGGTAGGGCATGTTCTGAGGCATCAAGGGATCACCAATTTAGTATTGGAGGGCAGCGTGGAGGGTAAAAATCGTAGAGGGAGACCACGAGATGAATACACTAAGCAGATTCAGAAGGATGTAGGTTGCAGTAGGTACTGGGAGATGGAAAA
This sequence comes from Schistocerca serialis cubense, assembly GCF_023864345.2. Classification (NCBI taxonomy): domain Eukaryota; kingdom Metazoa; phylum Arthropoda; class Insecta; order Orthoptera; family Acrididae; genus Schistocerca; species Schistocerca serialis. The sequence goes on from NC_064641.1 coordinate 44,788,813, forward strand.
GCTTGCACAGGATAGAGTAGCATGGAGAGCTGCATCAAACCAGTCTCAGGACTGAAGACCACAACAACAACATATCCTTTGCATCCCTAGCCGTTGATCATTGCTGATTATTTCATCTTTTAGGGGCAGTTAGCCACCCGAAAGTAGTTCGCGCCCCCCCCCCCCCTCTTTAACAAGGCCGTTGGCTGAATGAGGGGGGACCTCTGATGCCATAAGTCTTCGGCTGCACTTACTGCATCCGGGACCGAAGATGTTTTGATTACTAGTCAAAGACGATACAGATAGACTACAGGTGTCAAGTAGAGTGAAAACCGGAGTTTGTATGTAACATATCATGTAACTGGACAGTGTATTTCAGACAATAGTATACTAGCCGGGTGACTAACTGCAGAGACAACCACAACAATCAACAGCGACCGCCAACGGAAAGACATCCTGCACCACTACCTACTAAAGGTTATCGACACGAATAAAATAGCCCGTATGTCTACAACTGTTTGTTTCCGGACACGGGACTTTCTTTTCTACTCATGAACAGTAGCAGCTCATGCCAAATCGAGGGAAGTTCCTGTTAACCAATTATTCGAGATGCTTTAGACCTTACTGATGTAAACATCGCAAGCGAATGGCGTCTGGCTCGATTCCCAACTCCTCACAATAATCTCTTCTCTCTCCCACTCCAGCCATCGACTCAGCCAGCGATTCTCGACTTTCACCGCTTCCCCCTGCTGTGTAGCGTTACCGTGATAATCGATGAGACGAGGGTCTTCTACTTGCTACGTATTTCCCTGAATTTCTTTCTTACTGTTTCTGTTACGATCTCGTCCGCCCTTTTAACAAGATTAAATTCGAATCTTACAAGAACTGCGATTGAAGTTCCGTCTCTCTTTATTAGATTGTAAGAAACTTACAGTGTGCAAGAGACACTGTGATGCGGGGCCAGGAATTGCAAGGTTTTGTTGCGTCATTCTTCGTTGTGCTTTCAGGCTGAATGTTGTTGGGTTTTACACAGATACTTCCAATACATTTTAAAACCATTCATTTTCTTGCTCTAAATTTTATTCTCACAGTTGGCAGTGTAATGCTATGTAATACGTAAAACCATCTCTCATTTCGAAAGAGAGAAACATGTTTATGAAAACTGGATTCACTATATGTTCAACATAGCAGAACTTCCAGAAGTTGTAGAAGAGGTCAATAAAATTGTCAATATATTTGATCGATAAAGGTTATTTAAGTGTTCTTAATCATTTATATTGTGGTTTCTGCATGTTGCAGCATGACGTCGGCGTGGTTGGCCATGGATTTCCCGAACACCAACGACCGGACATGATTGGTGTCAATCGATTAATTATATTTCAGGTAAGATATTTATTCCGAACAGTCCTCGGGTGCATGCAATGTTTTACAATTAAAACTGCGCAGGTCTGATCGGTTTCCGTTTCCTAACAATGACGTCTGTCAGCCTATTCAGTAGCCTAATGCCAAGCAGATCTGCAAACTGACTACACGAGACTGGATTTCTAGAAGGTAAATTGTTGTGTAAAGGTAGGAAATTTTCCTATGACGCACCACATTGACCGCTTCTGAGGAAGATCATTCATACTCAGCGGTCGTAGCCTCAATGTCGCGGCTGTTTTTTTATACTGAGTTGGACCATTTGCAGTTTGTTAAATTCTGCCGCACCTGTAAGTGACATTTAACTTTTATAACTCTCACTGTGAGACAAGAACGTAAGGCCTCAGTTACCTCGACTGTTTGTAAAGCCTGCACTGTGCACGACGCCTCATAATGTCATTGTTTGCGATACCACCCCGAGACCCTCATTATCGGTATTGTACATGGGTTTTAAATATTTGTGGAAATAAACATTACTCTCAACGTAGAATGGTATCCCCTACGCAAACAGAGCCGTAATGCAGTCGTTTACATGAACCTACTCCAATAGTCCGGAATGATGGATTACTGGATGACTCCAAAATCGGAATGCATTCAGTCTGAACTGCTGAAATATAATATGCGCAGTGAAGAGCAATGGGAGAAGTAAGAGACTCTATTATGTTTTCTTTGTTTCTATATTTGTATTTGTTTATTTTTTATTACAGACTCACTATCAGCATGGTATGGTTCACATAGTAATGAAGGAAGTGAGCAGGAACTGACTTGGGTGATTAATGAACTGGAAGAAGTGCTAGCTTATATACATAAGAACTACATTCACAAGAAGGAAAGTAATTTAATTGTGGACACATTACGTGAACTTTCTGGATGCCTAAATCTTCAAGTTGTACAAGAAATTACGATTACTGAAAACATGACTGCTGTCTGCTATCCTGAAAAGATTCAAGAAAGTTACAGGATTCCACAGATCGAAAGGCTTTCCTATACACGGTATAGATGCTACTATCGAAGACATACACCTTGAGACTAGAAGAAGATTCATGAACTGTTATATCTGGAGCGCATTTCTGAATGGGTCCGACACGTCGACAATGTGGAAGACGAAAATAAAACGATTAGAAATCTCTGAAACGTGGTGTTGCAGGAGAATGTTGAAGATCAGTCTTTTCATCAAGAAATAGATTAAGACTGCATACGAGGTGTCAATGAGAAAAAATGAATTATGAGGAAAAAATGGGCACAAGACTGTTAATCTGTTAATCATTAATTAATGAAGTTAACTTTCCGAGTATCGGATTGACCTTCACATTATTTTTAAAAATGTTAAAGCACTATTTAACTTCCGTTAGTTTTCTTTGAGTCCATTAATCGTTGATTGGGTATGTTCTATTAATGACAAAATGACTTCTCGCCGCCCGCGGACATCATGTTCTGACAAGCTCGGGTCATGTATATGTTTGACTACACCAGGGTGCGCATGATTGATATAGACAATAGAGTGCTCCAACGCTCAATGTTTGACCGGTCACAGCTCGCCTGTTGACGGGGGGACCGAGCCGCTCGTGTCCGGCCCCACACGACTCGGCTCGGTCACGTACTCGGCCCATGTCTGTTGTCCGGAATCCGGACACACGGATAACCGATCACGACCGGTCATCTATGACGTCTCACCTCGCCTCGCCCCGGCTCGCTGCACTGTACTGTACAAATCCAACGCTTCTCTCACTCCATCTCTCTCTCACAAACACACACACACACACACACACACACACACACACACACACGCACACACATACACACACACACACAATGTATTTATCACTGTCTCTCTCTCTTTTAATACAAAAGTAACGTTTCCAAGAGCGGGTGCGTAACACAGCTAAATTCATAGAGCACTTTCTTTTATAATATTTACTCCCGTCTTCCTAACGTCCGGGAATTTTGTTGTAAATAAAACATTGATCACAAGAGACCAATCTCTGTTAATGTAATGTGTTGTAAGCGTCAAATAGTGCACCTGATTATGCGAATCAGTCCACATATTAACTGTCCCAGCACATGTTTTATTAATAACTTCTGCAATAACAGAAGGCATTATGCTGTTTCGTATTAGATCAGCTTGTTCTTTGACATGTCTGCTTATAGTAGAGGGATGTGGCATGACATCTGCCACGTAAACTTCTCCATAATGCGCACCTAGATGTATTAATGCTTGGCCTAGTTCTCTGAAACCTTCACCGCAAACAGCAATAAAAGGTCGCACATCTTTCGCACACACTGCAACAGACTTTGCTGCAATACTGTTTTTTATTACTGCCTGTATCCATGAAGGAGCTGTATCTTTGTGAGGTTTCTTGTAACTGTGTTTCTTTAAATGAGTGGTTCCCGATTGGAAACACAATAATGTGGAGCAGTTTATGCACGATACGTACCCAGTACACGCACTGTTTTCGTCTACAACCAACAAAAATGTGTTCCATACTTGGCTTTTTAGACCTTCCCGTCTCTTCAATGTATAAACATTGGGTTCAATCTTACGTCTTACTGCACTGGCTTCCTCGCACTGCATGATTACAGAGAGAGAGACACACCACAAATGAGAAGCCCGTACTGGCTGCAGTCTCACACGGATAATGACACGTGTAAAGTGTTTGAAGTTAGGTGCTACGTATTCGGTCACGGCTTCTATGCTCGGTCACTAGAACTGATGCGAGCAGCCTATCCAGTTAGGGTGTGCTCGCCCCATCCCGTATATTGTGCTCGCTTATTCGGTCATGCAGGACTCTAATAGACAATCGAGTGCAAGCGAGAAGAACTAGGTGTTGGCTGTTTCTTGATGTTTTTTTACTGAATTCGCGTTAAGTACTACTTTTTGTTAGTGGATTGCGTTTCAATCAAAGTTCTGGTTTATATGACTGGAATTACATGACAACACTCAAGTGGAAGTAGTAAGAAAACGTACTGAAAAAGTTGTAGAAGCGGCTTTGAGACATAAAGCCACCGGAAGTTCGAAGGACAAAGAAACTTGAAGCAGAGGTGGAGGAAGCAGCAACAACGAGGCCGAAGAGGAAAATCTTTTGATGTCTGTTACTCAATCTAAAGAAGAGCCTAGTGGTAACACACATGTAAGAAGTAAAGCCCAGAGCCCAGTCAAAAGTGGCTAGACATGAAACCAAAAGACTCATTCAACTCCTGCCGCGGTGGCCGAGAAGCTGTAGGCGCTTCAGACCGGAACCGCGCTGCTGCTACGGTTTCAGGTTCGAATCCTGCCTCGCGCATGGATGTGTGTGATGTCCTTAGGTTAGTTAGGTTTAAGTAGTTCTACGTCTAGGGGACTGATGACCTCAGATGTTAAGTCCCATAGTGCTCAGAGCCATTTGAACCATTTTTTGACTCATTCAGCGGTACGGTAATTCTAAGGAAACCTGTTTTTGTAAATTTATTTACCAAATATAATACCCCTGTATCACCGAGTGCTTCAGTCGAACAACTTTTTCTGTGGTAAAAGACATTTTGCCTCCGAAACGAGTCTCGCTTTCGATGAAACTTTTAACACATTGATGTTAATGATAGGATATATGTATGACACATGCAATCTGATTCTCCTACATTTTGACACTCCTATGGTTTAACACTGATAATTAAATAATGATGAAACTGAATGATTAAACTGTTTTTTATTATCTTCGATGTCCTAGTAAATTTCCGCAACAAAAACACTTTTATTTCAGCAACGGTAATACGTTTGATTCACTTGCTCATTTTAATACACCCATGACAAAGCTGACTTTTAATAGTTAACGAATACTTGTAACGTCCGAGAAATCTCCTGTAAAGTAACGGTTTAATGTTTAACGAACGAGCTTAACTTTGTTTAGTAACGGATTAACGATTAGCGAAGTTAACTTTTCGATTGTCCACCTCTGATAAAGAATATAGTGAATCGAAGAGTTACAACGGTTGCCCACATGTTACGATACGAATCTTTGCTAAAAACTGTTGTTGAAAAGATGGTATAAGGAAAGAATCGCAGCGGAAATTCGGGTGCATCTATATCTACATATATATATATACTCCCCGAGTGACCATATGGCGTATGGCGGTGGAACCTCATACAATTACCAGTCAATACGTTTCATTTCCTCGAGCAAATGCAGCTGGGCAGAAACGACTGTCTACATGCCTCTGTACGAGACCTTCTTTCTCTAATTTTGTATTGACCGTCATTACGTGAAATGTACGTTAGCGCCAGTAGATTCGTCCTGCAGTCAGCCGCTAGTGCCGGTTTTCTAAATTTTCTCCATAATGTTTTGCGAAAATAAAATTGCCTTCCCTCCAGATTTTCATTTGTTATTCCTACTGGTAACAAAGCTGGCAGCAGCACGCCAATGAGTTGCTTCGATGTCTTCCTTTAAACTGCCCTTTTGAGGGTCACAAACACTATCTGTACTCAAGAAGGGTCGCACTAGCTTTCTATACGTGGTCTCCTTTATAGACGAACTACACTTTCCTACAGTTCTCCTGATAAACCAGAGTCTACCATTTGTCGTCCATACTACCGACGTTAGGTGCTCGTTCCATTTCATATCGATTTGCAATCTGATGCTTAGGTTTTTAATCGACGTGATTGTGTCAAGCTGCACTGCCCTATTACTGTATTCGAGCATTAGAGGGTAGTTTATCCTTCTCATCTGCATTAATTCGAATTTTTCTACATTTAGAGGAAGCTCCCAACCCTCACACCAATTACAATCAGAGGAACTCATCCTGTATTCTCCTACAGTCACTCAATGACGACATTTGCCCGCACACCACAGAGTCACCTGCAAACACTCGCAGGCTACTGCTCATTCCCTCAGTTAGATCGTTTATGTGTGTAGAGGACAAGGACGGTCCCACCACACTTCGCTGCAGCAGTCCTCGTCTCTGGTGTACACTCGAAATCCAGGACAACGCCTTGGGTTCTATTAGTTACGAAGTAATCTAATGTGCGGTTCTGCTAGACACACGATTGGTTGCTGGCGCAGCTACGTAGCTCTGAAGATGATCCAGAGAGATCGAAACATGTCTCGTATTAAAAATGTGTATCTGAGACTAGGGAATAATAGAGGTTTCAAATACTTAGGAAGTCTAGGAGCCACTGACATATCTGGGAACCTAACCCGTATGTTAACAGCCTGGAGTGGGGCAGTGCGTCAAAAGCTTACCAGAAGTCTAGGTCTAAGGAATCAGCCCGTTACTCCCCACCGTGGTTCGCAGGAAGTCGTGCGAGAGAAGGACAAGCTGAGTTTGGCACGAGCAGTGCTTCCTAAATCCGTTATTGTTTATGAACAGAAGACTTCCTGTCTAACGGTAATTCACAATGAGAATATGATCAAGCAGCCTGTAGCAAACCGGTATTGGTTTGTAATTTTTTCTGATCATTTCCTTTAACTTTCTCAAATATCGGTGTCATCTGTGCTTTTTTACACTCGCATGTGACTTTGCGCTTGGTAAGAGATTCGCGATGAAAGCTAACTAAGAGACCAATGCTGAAGAATACTTTCAGTACAACCGACTTGGAATTTCATTTGACCTGGCTTTTTATACGTCTTCAACTCTTTCAGTTGCTTTTCAGCGCCAGGGATTGCTATGCTTATGTTCTCCGTACGTGAGTCAGTGCGCCAGCCAAACGATTGTACGATTGTACGACCCTTTTGCGTGAATGATTTCTTAAACACGAAATTTTAAACTTCAGCTTTCCTTTTGCTATCTTCTGTTGCCACACCAGACCATTCAACAAATGACTATGTAGAAGAAGTAGAAGAAGTACCAGAATCATCTCGGGTTCTCGGCTCAGTTATGACGGTGGTAGTTGTACATTCGTTTGAACGTGTTTCTATAGTTTGGCCTTGGTCTCTAAAGATATTTGCAGAGAGGAGTAGCCACACTACTACGCTACACTATTACTGTTGGTGGGGAAACTTTCGAAAAAAATTAATTTAAGCTGTTGTAAATTTTTCGAGAAGAATAAAGAGCTTCAGATACTTTCTGGCAAATTTTGTGAGTTTTCATGTACATATAATATGCAGACATCTGTAGCCTCTGAATAGTAGACACGTACTTGCTTCAGAGCTCTCACAGATGCATCTAGACGTTCACTGCCTGACAGAACAGTGAACCACCCAGAAATAGCGGCGAAATGGTTGAGAGGGTCTGTGATGTTATCTCAGTAATTAATGTTAAGAGTATTAATAAAGCTTTGGTGTGTGACGCTGAAAGTACTTACAGTAGTAAGTTACCATAAAATTTGTTTCACGAATACGTTTGTATTTACTTAAACACTTTCGACTGTTTTATGACTGATAGCTTACTGTTTGCTACCTAACACTTGAAATGAATTTTCTAGTATATTGAAGTGTCCGTCGTTCATACAGAAATTGATCGATAAAAAGCACAATCATTTCATTTTCACAAGTTTACGGTGTTAGAAACAGTGGATACAGCAAATCACTGTAGCTTACGGCATCTCCTTCTTTCCCACGGCTGTCGAGCCGTTGAAGACTAAGGTCGATGATCTCTCGTATTCCTGCTACCATTTAATTGCTGCACCGCTCATCAAAGAGAAAACAAACAAATACACATAATTGGGTAGCTCTGAATAAAATTTGAACGTCACTTAAAGAACAATTTCATTTACTAACTAATACTTAAAATTACTAGGCAGTTACTGGTACTTACCGTATGTCGATGCTACGATGAAACTCATAGTGACACGGCAAAATGACCTGAACCATCACTTCAGCGAAACCACAGCGCAACGATATTTGGTTCTATCTAATTTAATTCCGTATTAAAAACAACGTTGCTGAAGTGTATTTGAAACATTTTCCGTTCACCCTGAAAAGCTCCCCGTTTGTGTAACTGTTCTTCCGATCGAGTGTAATCTAATCTTGTACAACAATCGTCAAACATTTTTATCCCATGTCAATAATGGATTACTGTCAGAGAACTTTCTCAGTTCCACCGTCACTTAAATGGATTTACCAATTTCTTTTTACAAGATTCTTTTTTGTGGAATCATTCCATTTTTATCATTTTAGTAAATGTGTTTGTCTGACTGACAAGGGCTATCTACTTCTACATACAAGTTGAGACGAACTTTGTTTCTCTTTCATTCTTAATTTAGACTATATATCAATCTATACCCTGTTTTCTGTTCTTTATGTAATTGATGCGTATTTTGTACAAGACAGTACATTGTCGTGCTCGCTTCAAATAAGTTATATTTATTTCCCGTTTCTTTAAGGGGATTTTAATTTTATTCGGTCACTCGACACCTATGCACCCCGATTTCTCATTAGAAATTATATTAAGTTTTATACATACTAGTACCTTTTCTGAACAGTTACGCTCTTTTCATTCTCCACTGCAACGAGTGGAGTTGGCTGTTCGAGATCCAGTCCACTAATTAGTCGCGGTTCTACTCGGCCAATTATCAGACAAGCTGCTAGTGAGGCAGATGGGGGATCACAATTAAGAATAAATAAATGGCAGGGGCTTAACTAGTTTCGGCATACTCGCTACAACCAAGGGAAACTTCCCGAAAACTTTGATGCCTGACCTTGCTGCGTGAGTAAACTATACTGTTTATGAACTACTGGAGTTAATACTGCCGATACTTGTGCTACTGCAATTGCCGCCACTAACAGTGTAACTGTAATAATAATAATAATAATAATAATTATAATTATAATGACAATAATAACAATAACGGTAGCATTATGTCTAACAAGTATTTATAGGTGTACAAAATGTATGTTTCTGACACAGTGAATTCTGGAGAAAGGATATTTAATGAGATTGCATTGGCTACGAATACTGGGAAATGAGGAAGATAAGGTTGGAAAGACAGGCGTGCGGGGTAGTGATGCGTACAGGGTCAGTGTTAATCCTTATTTGTTGTTTTAGTAGATATGTCATAAACTGTTTTCTGAAGCTGAAGATGTTATTCAATTCTCTAATATAAAGCGGCAGTCTACACCGGAGTCGATTCCTGCTATTGAGACGGATTTTGAGAAAGTGGCTGAAAGACAGAGTGGAACAGAAAGGATTTTGGTCTGACAGGAGCGGTGTTTCTGCCATGTTGTTCAGACAAGAGCGTTAAGGTAGATCAGAGATATGAGAGACAGTGCTCACTGATAAAACATCAGAGAAGACAGAGGGTATGGAAATCGCTGCGTTTGTCTGCACGCAGCCAGGATAGCTGTGCATGTGATGGCGAATCATGATCAAAGAGTCGACCTTGACAGATATGAACAACAAAGGTATTAAAACGAGTTGCAGGTTTCGTGAGCTTTCCTGAGAAAGACCTTATAGGATAACATCGCTGTAATCAATAACAGTGAAAGTTTATTTTTCAGGTCAAGACTGAAGAGGTTTTGATATTTTGGTAGGTTATGGAGAGATGCTGATGTCTTCCTGCGCATTGTAGTTATGTGATCAGTCCAATTTACATCTTCATCTGTTATTACTCCTAGACTTTATGCTGAAGGAGAGAAGTCGTTATTGCTACAATTTAGGTTTAAAGATGGTAGGGATTCCCGATATTTCGGGATAATGAGTCTAGAATAACCAACCAGTGTCGTCAGGGCCTTGGATAGCTTGAGTTTTAACCCTATAGCCTGCGCCTATTTTGATACTACACACAGGTAGGTATTAGGATTCTTGATAAGTGTCTTCACATTTATTTGGTTTGCACTAAAATGCAATTGGAGTAGGATAAAATTGATGTCACATCATTGACAAACAGTGGAAAGAGTATTGGATGCGATACCGAACCCGGGAGGACACCTGATAACCTCTCTTTGTTGTGACTTCATGATACCGAATATGGCGCATTGCAGGCGAGACGTCAGGTATGCGCGAAATAATTGCACTGCGCTAGGTGAGAATTTAGGCTGCTAAGTATGGCAAGTAAAATGCCATATTAGACAGTGCCAAATTTCTGGAGAAGAACACGGCAATTAGGAAAAAATGCGTCGTGAGAAAGGTAGGAAACATTTACAGGGGAGGAATATTTCGGTCGTTTCCTTCTCATCAGAAATTTGGGTCTGGCACAGATTTTAATTAAGCTTAGTATAATTAAAAACCGTCCACCCTCCCAGTGGGGTACAAAGCAATATAACATACCGCCCGCATGCTTTGTGGAACGAATGAGTTTTGTGATAACGATTCCTCTTTTATATTTTACCCTCACAGATATTACAAATACAAAAAAAAAAAAAAAAGATTCATGTAAACTGCACATTAAGCACTACATCACTGATAAAAGGCTAAAAGTTGACCTCTTCTGATATACAGCAGCCCTAGTCAAACCCAGACTCTGGTTCCAGACCGTCATCGCAAGATTGTCGGTTTTGCTAGACAAGAGCACTACTCAATTAGCTAGTTAACCGACAGGATATCCGAAATGATGTTCATGTACATTTTTACGATTACGTAAATCTTCAGCTTCAAATGTGAACATTTTAAGTCAGGGTTTACCCTGACTATTACTGATGTAATTGAAAATATAAGTTTCCTCTAACTAGTGACATTTTTGACTGGTGACAGTAAAATAAGAGTTTCAGCTTCCAAGCTTCAAGTTCAACAAACGCTAAATCTTTGACTTAACTATGAATTGTTTGTTTGTAATCTTTTCTTTACATTGTGTTCATGTTGTCTTCTTGTAAAATAAGTGCTGAACTTTTTAAATCTCTTGTGAGGACTGAAATACACTCCTGGAAATGGAAAAAAGAACACATTGACACCGGTGTGTCAGACCCACCATACTTGCTCCGGACACTGCGAGAGGGCTGTACAACCAATGATCACACGCACGGCACAGCGGACACACCAGGAACCGCGGTGTTGGCCGTCGAATGGCGCTAGCTGCGCAGCATTTGTGCACCGCCGCCGTCAGTGTCAGCCAGTTTGCCGTGGCATACGGAGCTCCATCGGTCTTTAACACTGGTAGCATGCCGCGACAGCGTGGACGTGAACCGTATGTGCAGTTGACGGACTTTGAGCGAGGGCGTATAGTGGGCATGCGGGAGGCCGGGTGGACGTACCGCCGAATTGCTCAACACGTGGGGAGTGAGGTCTCCACAGTACATCGATGTTGTCGCCAGTGGTCGGCGGAAGGTGCACGTGCCCGTCGACCTGGGACCGGACCGCAGCGACGCACGGATGCACGCCAAGACCGTAGGATCCTACGCAGTGCCGTAGGGGACCGCACCGCCACTTCCCAGCAAATTAGGGACACTGTTGCTCCTGGGGTATCGGCGAGGACCATTCGCAACCGTCTCCATGAAGCTGGGCTACGGTCCCGCACACCGTTAGGCCGTCTTCCGCTCACGCCCCAACATCGTGCAGCCCGCCTCCAGTGGTGTCGCGACAGGCGTGAATGGAGGGACGAATGGAGACGTGTCGTCTTCAGCGATGAGAGTCGCTTCTGCCTTGGTGCCAATGATGGTCGTATGCGTGTTTGGCGCCGTGCAGGTGAGCGCCACAATCAGGACTGCATACGACCGAGGCACACAGGGCCAACACCCGGCATCATGGTGTGGGGAGCGATCTCCTACACTGGCCGTACACCACTGGTGATCGTCGAGGGGACACTGAATAGTGCACGGTACATCCAAATCGTCATCGAACCCATCGTTCTACCATTCCTAGACCGGCAAGGGAACTTGCTGTTCCAACAGGACAATGCACGTCCGCATGTATCCCGTGCCACCCAACGTGCTCTAGAAGGTGTAAGTCAACTACCCTGGCCAGCAAGATCTCCGGATCTGTCCCCCATTGAGCATGTTTGGGACTGGATGAAGCGTCGTCTCACGCGGTCTGCACGTCCAGCACGAACGCTGGTCCAACTGAGGCGCCAGGTGGAAATGGCATGGCAAGCCGTTCCACAGGACTACATCCAGCATCTCTACGATCGTCTCCATGGGAGAATAGCAGCCTGCATTGCTGCGATAGGTGGATATACACTGTACTAGTGCCGACATTGTGCATGCTCTGTTGCCTGTGTCTATGTGCCTGTGGTTCTGTCAGTGTGATCATGTGATGTATCTGACCCCAGGAATGTGTCAATAAAGTTTCCCCTTCCTGGGACAATGAATTCACGGTGTTCTTATTTCAATTTCCAGGAGTGTATTTTCTCTTATACGACGCTGCGTACGTCCATCGCCTGTACTCGGTATTAATGACGAAATAAAAACTATGTACCATTCGCTCTTGTTTATTTATTTACTTAGAGCAAAGCAAATCACAGGTGATTATAGACATAAGATACAAATAATAGTTACAACGAGGTATACGAGGTCATATTAAAAAAAAGTAAATCACGGGTGTAAAACATTGTGTAGTGAGAGGCTTTCTGTCCTGCTTATGCCTTCAACGTCGATTTGGTAAAGTCGAATCATATCCATATTTTCTGCTGATATGGTAGTTAAAAAGAAACTTTTTGGAGTATTTTTGGAGCCATTTTGAACTGTACCAACCAGATCATAGGACTATATGGTAGCCAGTACTTTACTGGATTATTTTGCTCACCATATAAGTGATCAAACATGCTCCACTTTGAGGCATATTAGTATCAAATTGCATTCATCGTTGTATTAATACAACACCAGTGCCAATACGTGTCATCAGCAAAGGCGGAAGAAAGTGTGTGTCTCAACTGGCTACGTGTCTCGCTTAAAGCGTAGTTCGACCTTTACGTTAACAAAGAAAAGACGTGTGTTTTGAGTATTCTACCTTCAGTGAATCACCAGTATTTTTTTAACTCAGTTTACCCACACTATCAAGAAGTTTAACTTCATTCTGCGATAAAACTAAATTGTGATGCTCTAAATTGTATTGAATATGCATGCGAGTTGGTATTATAATCATGAGATTCACAGGAAAAATTACTTCAACAGCATATTTTGTTGGTCATGTTGCAGTCCGTCTCGTGTCGTAAAAGTGGTAGTTTTACACAGTTTGCACGTCCAACTGAAAATGATTTATTTTATATCGTGGTAAAATTAAACTGCTTCTGCTAAGTTGTCTGTTCGTTATTGTTACTTAATTTACTACTATTATTTACCAGTTACTACTATCGCTGCCGAATTATTGTGATTGCCAAAATTATGCATTGTTAAGAAACGTTTATGTGAACTGGAATTTGTAATTTCATGCAAAGCAAAGCTGAAGATATCTATTTCCACCTCCCTCTCTCACTTACTTACACGTGCGCACACACACACACACACACACACACACACACACACAACTGCGCGCGCCTGTGCTTATTTATTTTTAGTACCTGCATAGACGATCTTGAATGTCGTTAGTACAGTAATTACATACTGTAGGTGCTAAGGACACCATGAACAGACAAATGAAGACAGAAAACAAAATGGCGGATAAAATGAAATTTTCGTAAACGTTCGTGAACACAGTTTATAGACTTGTGATAACGTGAAAACGATTGTTGTCAACAACAAATGTCACAGCAATAACTAGGAATATTTTCGCATAAATATATACTATAAATTCAAACTCAAGTATGTAACGGTATATCTCAATGACAAAACCAACTTCTTAAATGGGAGTCTCTTAAGCAAAACCTCTCATGGCTGAGTAATACATCATTAGGTCTGTACTGATAGACCTGTGTGGCGTCTGCATGTCCCACAGCTAGATTCATGTGGTCGATCCACCTTAAATCCCTCTGGACAAAGTCTCCCACAAACGGCTGTGAATGATTCCAGTAACCGATAGTCTATTGGGCAGTGAAGCAGTAGTGAGTCTTTTCGGCCACTTGTGCGCTGTTGCAGCAACACACTTCCATCCAGAGTCCACAGCCCATTACTGGGCCTACGAAATCTTGCTTCCTGGACTGGAACATTGTTGGCTAAACAGGTCACAAGACCGCAGTCCACCACAGAGGCGAGCTGAATTCCCTTCTGTCGTGTTGTAATCCTGCATCACTTTGGTCACCTAAGTGACAGAAGATGGGGCGTAGCCACAACAAACTTGGCAAGTGTCGTTATAAATATTCATTGCTCAGACCCTAGCAGTATCTACATCTACATCTATATCCGTACTCCGCAAGCAACCTGACGGTGTGTGGCGGGGGGTACTTTGAGTACCTCTATCGGTTCTCCCCTCTATTCCAGTCTCGTATTGTTCGTGGAAAGAAAGATTGTCGGTATGCCTCTGTGTGGGCTCCAATCTCTCTGATTTTATCCTCACGGACTCTTCGCGAGATATATGTGAGAGGGAGCAATATACTGCTTGACTCCTCGGTGAAGGTATGTTCTCTAAACTTCAACAAAAGCCCGTACCGAGCTACTGAGCGTCTCTCTTGCAGAGTCTTCCACTGAAGTTTATCTAGCATCTCCGTAACGCTTTCGCGATTACTAAATGATCCTGTAACGAAGCGCGCTGCTCTCCGTTGGATCTTCTCTATCTCTTCTATCAACCCCACCTGGTACGGATCCCACACCGGTGAGCAGTATTCAAGCAGTGAGCGAATAAGAGTACTGTAACCTACTTCCTTTGTTTTGGACTGCATTTCCTTAGGATTCTTCCAATGAATCTCAGTCTGGCATCTGATTTACCGACGATTAATTTTATATAATCATTCCATTTTAAATCACTCCTAATGCCTACTCCGAGATTATTTATGGAATTAACTGCTTCCAGTTGCTGACCTGCTATATTGCAGCTAAATGATAAAGGATCTTTCTTTCAATGTATTCGCAGCACATTACACTTGTCTACATTGAGATTCAATTGCCATTCCCTGCACCATGCGTCAATTCGTTGCAGATCCTCCTGCATTTCAGTACAATTTGGCATTGTTACAACCTCTCGATATACTACAGCATCATCCGCAAAAAGCCTCAGCGAACTTCCGATGTTATCCACAAGGTCATTTATATATGTTGTGAATAGCAACGTTCCTACGACACTCCTCTGAGGCACACCTGAAATCACTCTTACTTCGGGAGACTTCTCTCCATTGAGAATGACAAGCTGCGTTCTGTTATCTAGGAACTCTTCAATCCATCCACACAGTCGGTCTCATAGTCCATATGCTCTTACTTTGTTCATTAAACGACTGTGGGGAACTGTATCAAACGCATTGCGGAAGTCAAGAAACACGGCATCTATCTGGAAACCCGTGTCTATGGGGCTCTGAGTCTCGCGGACGAATAGAGCGAGCTGGGTTTCACACGATCGTTTTCTTCGAAACCCATGCTGATTCCAACAGAGTAGATTTCTAGTCTCCAGAAAAATCATTATAGTCAAACATTACACGTGTTCCAAAATTCTACAACTGATCCACGTTAGAGATATAGGTATATAGCTCTGCACATCTGTTCGACGTCCATTCTTGAAAACGGGGATGACTTAAGCCCTTTTCCGATCTTTTGGAACGCTACGCTTTTCTAGAGACTTATGGTACACCGCTGCAAGAAGGGGGCAAGTTCCTCGCGTTGTTGTTGTTGTTGTGGTTTTCAGTCCTGAGACTGGTTTGATGCAGCTCTCCATGCTACTCTATCCTGTGCAAGCTTCTTCATCTCCCAGTACTTACTAAAACCTACATCCTTCTGAATCTGTTTAGAGTATTCATCTCTTGGTCGCCCTCTACGATTTTTACCCTCCACGCAGCCCTCCAGTCCTAAATTTGTGATCCCTTGATGCCTCAGAACATGTCCTACCAACCGGTCCCTTCTGCTTGTCAAGTTGTTCCACAAACTCCTCTTCTCCCCAATTCTATTCAGTACCTCGTCATTAGTTATGTGATCTACCCATCTAATCTTCAGCATTCTTCTGTAGCACCACATTTCGAAGCTTCTATTCTTGTCCAAACTATTTATCGTCCATGTTTCCCTTTCATACATGGCTACAATCCACACAATAACTCGATGTTAACAAATTTCTCTTCTTCAGAAACGCTTTCCTTGCCATTGCCAGTCTACATTTTATATCCTCTCTACTTCGACCATCATCAGTTAGTTTGCTCCCCAAATAGCAAAACTCCGTTACCACTTTAAGTGTCTCATTTCCTAATCTAATTCCCTCAGCATCATCCGACTTAATTTGACCAAAGTCCATTATACTCGTTTTGCTTTTGCTGATGTTCATTTTATATCCTTCTTTCAAGACACTGTCCATTCCGTTCAACTGCTCTTCCAAGTCCTTTGCTGTCTCTGACAGAATTACAATGTCATCGGCGAACCTCAAAGTTTTTATCCCTTCTCCATGGATTTTAATACCTACTCCGAATTTTTCTTTTGTTTCCTTTACTGGCTGCTCAATATACAGATTGAATAACATCGGGGACAGGCTACAGCCCTGTCTCACTCCCTTCCCATCCGCTGCTTTCCTTTCATGCCCCTCGACTCTTATAACTGCCATCTGGTTTCTGTACAAATTGTAAATAGCCTTTCGCTCCTTGTATTTTGCCCCTGCCACCTTCAGAATTTGAAAGAGATTATTTCTGTCAACATTGTCAAAATCTTTCTCTAAGTCTAAAAATACTAGAAACGTAGGATTGCCTTTCCTTAATCTATTTTCTAAGATAAGTCGTAGGGTCACTGTTGCCTCACGTGTTCCAACATTTATACGGAATCCAAACTGATCTTCCCCGAGGTCCGCTTCCACCAGTTTTTCCATTCGTCTGTAAAGAATTCGGGTTAGTACTTTGCAGCTGTGACTTATTAAACTGATAGTTCGGTAATTTTCACATCTGTCAACACCTGCTTTCTTTGGGATTGAAATTATTATATTCTTCTTGAAATCTGAGGGTGTTTCACCTCTCTCATACATCTTGCTCACCAGATGATAAAGTTTTGTCAGGACTGGCTGTCCCAAGGCCGTCAGTAGTTCCGATGGGATGTTGTCTACTCCCGGGGCCTTGTTTCAACTCAGGTCTTTCAGTGCTCTCACAAACTCTTCACGCAATATCGTATCTCCCATTTCATCTTCATCCTCTTCCATTTCCATAATATTGTCCTCAAGTACATGGCCCTTGTATAGACCCTCTATATACTCCTTCCACCTTTCTGCTTTCCCTTCTTTGCTAAGAACTGGGTTTCCATCTGAGCTCTTGATAGTCATACAAGTGGCTCTCTTTTCTCCAAATGTCTCTTTAATTTTCCTGTAGGCAGTATCTATCTTGCCCATGGTGAGATAAGCCTCTACATCCTTACATTCGTCCTCTAGCCATCCCTGCTTAGCCATTTTGCACTTCCTGCCGATCTCATTTTTGAGACGTTTGTATTCCCTTTTGCCTGCTTCATTTACTGCGTTTTTATATTTTCTCCTTTCATCGATTAAATTCGATATTTGTTCTGTTACCAAAGGATTTCTACTAGCCCTCGTCTTTTTACCTACTTGACCCTCTGCTGCCTTCACTACTTCATCCCTCAGAGCTACCCATTCTTCTTCTACTGTATTTCTTTCCCCCATTCCTGTCAATTGTTCCCTTATGCTCTCCCTTTAACTCGGTACAACCTCTGGTTTAGTCAGTTTATCCAGATCCCATCTCCTTAAATTCCCGCCTTTTTGCGGTTTCTTCAGTTTTAATCTACAGTTCATAACCAATAGATTGCGGTCAGAATACACATCTGCCCCTGGAAATGTCTTACAACTTAAAACCTGGTTACTAAATCTCTGCCTTATCATTATATTATCTATCTGATACCTTCTTGTATCTCCGGGATTCTGCCATGTATACAACCTTCTTTTATGATTCTTGAACCAAGTGTTAGTTATGATTAAGTTATGCTCTGTGCAAAATTCTACCAGACGGCTTCCTCTTTCATTTCTCTCCCACAATCCATATTCACCCACTATGTTTCCCTCTCTCCCTATTCCTACACTTGAATTCCAATCACCCATGACTATTAAATTTTCGTCTCCCTTCACTACCTGAATAATTTCTTTTATCTCATCATACATTTCATCAATTTCTTCATCATCTGCAGAGCTAGTTGGCATATAAACTGGTACTACTGTGGTAGGCATGGGCTTCGTATCTATCTTGGCCACAATAATGCGTTCACTATGCCGTTTGTAGTAGCTTACCCGGACTCCTATTTTTTTTCATTATTAAACCTACTTCTACATTGCCCCTATTTGATTTTGTATTTATAACCCTGTATTCACCTGACCAAAAGTCTTGTTCCTCCTGCCACCAAACTTCACTAATTCCCACTATATCTAACTTTAACCTATCCATTTCCCTTTTTAAATTTTCTAACCTACCTGCCCGATTAAGGGATCTGACATTCCACGCTCCGATCCGTAGAACGCCAGTTTTATTTCTCCTGATAACGACGTCCTCTTGAGTAGTCCCCGCCCGGAGATCCGAATGGGGGACTATTTTACCTCCGGAATATTTTACCCAAGAGGACGCCATCATCATTTAACCATACAGTAAAGCTGCATGCCCTCGGGAAGAATTACGGCTGTAGTTTCCCCTTGCTTCCAGCCGTTCGCAGTACCAGCACAGCAAGGCCGTTTTGGTTAGTGTTATAAGGCCAGATCAGTCAATCATCCAGACTGTTGCCCTTGCAACTACTGAAAAGGCTGCTGCCCCTATTCAGGAACCACACGTTTGTCTGGCCTCCCAACACATACTCCTCCATTGTAGTTGCACCTACGGCACGGCCATCTGTATCGCTGAGTAACGCAAGCCTCCCCACCAACGACAAGGTCCATGGTTCATGGGGGAGGTGCTTCGGGTACTCTGTGTAAAATCAAACTGTTATCCCATCAGGTCCAGCGGTCTTTACTTTTTTGAGCGATTTTAATTGTTTTTCTATCCCTCTTTCATCAATTTCGATAGCTACCATTTTGTCATCTGTGTGAGAATCTAGAGAAGGAACTTCAGTGCAGTCTTCCTCTGTGAAACAGCTTTGGAAAAAGACATTTAGTATTTCGGCCTTTAGTCTGTCATCCTCTGTTTCAGTACCATTTTGGTCACGGAGTGTCTGGACATTTTGTTTTGATCCACCTACCGCTTTGACATCAGACCAAAATTACTTAGGATTTTCTGCCATGTCAGTACATAGAACTTTACTTTCGCATTCATTGAACGCCTCTCGCATACCCTTCCTCACACTACATTTCGCTTCGCGTAATTTTTGTTTGTCTGCACGGCTTTGGCTATGTTTATGTTTGCTGTGAAGTTCCCTTTGCTTCCGCAGCAGTTTTCTAACTCAGTTGATGTACCACGGTGGCTCCTTTCCATCTCTTACGATCTTGCTTGGGACATACTCATCTAATGCATATTGAACGATGGTTTTGAACTTTGTCCACTGGTCCTCAACACTATCTGTACTTGAGACAAAACTTTTGTGTTGAGCCGTCAAGTACTCTGAAGTCTGCTTTTTATCACTTTTGCTAAACAGAAAAATCTTTCTACCTTTTTTAATATTTCTATCTTGTCTTTGCCTAATAACTTCACCGAGACGTACTACACGCCAGCCATCGGTGCCATGCAGGCCTATCAGTTTCGTCTACATATAGTCCATCATCCACTAGTTGCTCGTCAACGAGCCGCTGCTATATCTGATTATTACTGGACTCTAGCTGGCGCTGCCAACGGGTCCTCCAGTGTAGATTCATCCGGTCACTGGGAGTCTAAAAGTTGCTCTGTTCGGGACTCATGAGCTAGTGCACCACGCATCCGACTGACCGCTCGAGTAACTGGCTGTCGAGCGCACGCACTTGTTGCCTGCTAGGCGCCTCAAGTCAGTCTCGCATCTGGAAGGTCGCAACAGCCGCTGCTAACCGCTGAGGACGCACTCGTGCCGGCGACCTCACGCTAACACTGTCAAGAATGCCGCCGTGTGCTGTACAGAGGTACACTCCCGGGCCAGATATCTCTAGCATGGGTGACGTCACAGCGGGGACTGCTGCGGAGATAGGAGCAAGCGTATGCGTGCGGAGCTGAGAACATTGACTGCGCTATGCTGGCCTGACGTCTCGGCTTTCACATAAATGTCCCGGTGTCTCGAGATAATCGCTCTGGACACGTAATTGTCCCGGTTTTATTCGAGAAACAAAACGCGTGCAGTATCATTTCTTACTTAATTAAAAATTATGAGAATTTAATTCCCTAGTAGTAGAACGTTAGAGAAATGTGTTTAACAGTATTTACCGTATTAATAATAAAATACCTTCTTTCGAATGAGGACCTGGTAGAATCAATCAGTTCATTCTTCTGATAAATACTACTAAGGTAAATCTTAGTATAAAATACACTCCTGGAAATGGAAAAAAGAACACATTGACACCGGTGTGTCAGACCCACCATACTTGCTCCGGACACTGCGAGAGGGCTGTACAAGCAATGATCACACGCACGGTACAGCGGACACACCAGGAACCGCGGTGTTGGCCGTCGAATGGCGCTAGCTGCGCAGCATTTGTGCACCGCCGCCGTCAGTGTCAGCCAGTTTGCCGTGGCATACGGAGCTCCATCGCAGTCTTTAACACTGGTAGCATGCCGCGACAGCGTGGACGTGAACCGTATGTGCAGTTGACGGACTTTGAGCGAGGGCGTATAGTGGACATGCGGGAGGCCGGGTTGACGTACTGCAGAATTGCTCAACACGTGGGGCGTGAGGTCTCCACAGTACATCGATGTTGTCGCCAGTGGTCGGCGGAAGGTGCACGTGCCCGTCGACCTGGGACCGGACCGCAGCGACGCACGGATGCACGCCAAGACCGTAGGATCCTACGCAGTGCCGTAGGGGACCGCACCGCCACTTCCCAGCAAATTAGGGACACTGTTGCTCCTGGGGTATCGGCGAGGACCATTCGCAACCGTCTCCATGACGCTGGGCTACGGTCCCGCACACCGTTAGGCCGTCTTCCGCTCACGCCCCAACATCGTGCAGCCCGCCTCCAGTGGTGTCGCGACAGGCGTGAATGGAGGGACGAATGGAGACGTGTCGTCTTCAGCGATGAGAGTCGCTTCTGCCTTGGTGCCAATGATGGCCGTATGCGTGTTTGGCGCCGTGCAGGTGAGCGCCACAATCAGGACTGCATACGACCGAGGCACACAGGGCCAACACCCGGCATCACGGTGTGGGGAGCGATCTCCTACACTGGCCGTACACCACTGGTGATCGTCGAGGGGACACTGAATAGTGCACGGTACATCCAAACCGTCATCGAACCCATCGTTCTACCATTCCTAGACCGGCAAGGGAACTTGCTGTTCCAACAGGACAATGCACGTCCGCATGTATCCCGTGCCACCAAACGTGCTCTAGAAGGTGTAAGTCAACTACCCTGGCCAGCAAGATCTCCGGATCTGTCCCCCATTGAGCATGTTTGGGACTGGATGAAGCGTCGTCTCACGCGGTCTGCACGTCCAGCACGAACGCTGGTCCAACTGAGGCGCCAGGTGGAAATGGCATGGCAAGCCGTTCCACAGGACTACATCCAGCATCTCTACGATCATCTCCATGGGAGAATAGCAGCCTGCATTACTGCGAAAGGTGGATATACACTGTACTAGTGCCGACGTTGTGCATGCTCTGTTGCCTGTGTCTATGTGCCTGTGGTTCTGTCAGTGTGATCATGTGATGTATCTGACCCCAGGAATGTGTCAATAAAGTTTCCCCTTCCTGGGACAATGAATTCACGGTGTTCTTATTTCAATTTCCAGGAGTGTATTTACTTTGTGTCTTATCACAGATCAGTAATATTTACATTTCCCATCCAAATTCACAAGTTGAAAATACACTCTTGTTTTGAGTTCTTCAAGTGTAGCATCATCATGGACCTATTATCAGATGCAAAATATCACGATACATGGCAAGAGCCGGCCGAAATGGCCGTGCAGTTCTAGACGCTACAGTCTGGAACCGCGCGACCGCCACGGTTCCAGGTTCGAATCTTGCCTCGGGCATGGATGTGTGTGTCGTCCTTAGGTTAGTTAGGTTTAAGTAGTTCTGAGTTCTAGGGGACTTATGACCTCAGCAGATGAGTCCCATAGTGCTCAGAGCCATTTGAACCATTTGAACTCCTTCCAGTTCTCCGTCATCTTCAGAGCTAGAATCACAGTAATGAGTTCCGCTATCACTGTCTACACCACATAAATCTATGATTATTTTATCTATTTCGCTGTCGATAAATATTTCTTTCTGCATGTCTCTTTCGTGTAACGGAATTGTCCACGTCCTCGATTCAAGTCATTTTTATTTGAAGAGCCTCTCACACAATCTACATCTACATGATTACTCTGCAATTCACATTTAAGTGCTTGGCAGAGGGTTCATCGAACCACAATCATACTATCTCTCTACCATTCCACTCCCGAACAGCGCGCGGGAAAAAGAACACCTAAATCTTTCTGTTCGAGCTCTGATTTCTCTTATTTTATTTTGATGATCATTCCTACCTATTAGGTTGGGCTCAACAAAATATTGTCGCATTCGGAAGAGGAAGTTGGTGACTGAAATTTCGTAAATAGATCTCGCCGCGACGAAAAACGTCTTTGCTTTAATGACTTCCATCCCAACTCACGTATTATATCTGCCACACTCTCTCCCCTATTACGTGATAATACAAAACGAGCTGCCCTTTTTTGCACCCTTTCGATGTC
This sequence comes from Schistocerca serialis cubense, assembly GCF_023864345.2. NCBI lineage: Eukaryota > Metazoa > Arthropoda > Insecta > Orthoptera > Acrididae > Schistocerca > Schistocerca serialis. The sequence continues at coordinate 44,811,860 of NC_064641.1, forward strand.
CTCCGTCAATCCCACCTGGTAAGGATCCCACACCGCGCAGCAATATTCTAACAGAGGACGAACGAGTGTAGTGTTAGCTGTCTCTTTAGTGGACTTGTTGCATCTTCTAAGTGTCCTGCCAATGAAACGCAACCTTTGGTTCGCCTTCCCCACAATATTATCTATGTGGTCTTTCCAACTGAAGTTGTTCGTAATTTTTACAACCAGTTGAATTGACAGCCACGAGAATTGTACTATTTATCGAGTAATCGAATTCCAACGGATTTCTTTTGGAACTCATGTGGATCACCTCACACTTTTCGTTATTTAGCGTCAACTGCCACCTGCCACACCATACAGCAATCTTTTCTAAATCGTTTTGCAACTGATGCCGGTCTTCCGATGACCTTACTAGACGGTAAATTACAGCATCATCTGCGAACAACCTAAGAGAACTGCTCAGATTGTCACCCAGGTCATTTATATAGATCAGGAACAGCAGAGGTCCCAGGACGCTTCCCTGGGGAACACCTGATATCACTTCAGTTTTACTCAATGATTTGCCGTCTATTACTACGAACTGCGACCTTCCTGACAGGAAATCACGAATCCAGTCGCACAACTGAGACGATACCCCATAGGCCCGCAGCTTGATTAGAAGTCGCTTGTGAGGCACGGTGTCAAAAGCTTTCCGGAAATCTAGAAATACGGAATCAACTTGAGATCCCCTGGGAGTCGGAACTTCTGGTTTACTCGATGACTTTCCGTCAGTTACTTCGAACTGTGACCTCTCAGACAGGAAATCACAAATCCGTGTGTCTTCTAAGCCAACGCGTAGCTTGCTTCACGAACAGGAACACAGCGAGTGCGGCACACAACAGAAGAGGCGGCGAGAGCGCGGTCGGTCCCGGCTTACCTGTCCGTGTGCGACGGCGGCAGCGGCTGCGGCTGCGAGCAGCAAGAGAGGCAGTGGCGGCCCGGCGGCGGCCATGGTAACAGTGAGGCTGACGCCCGCCTTTCTCCGCACTACTATAGACCCCGGCTAGCCGCCCGTCCAGTCAGCACGCAGCTTCCACACTCTTTGGCAACGACGGCCGCGCCCGCCTTCATACTTTCGGGCCAATCTGGCGCTCTTTTCGCACACGAGATTTCACATAAAAGAATAAATCCTGTCGAGGGAGCTCATTTCTTCCGTGTTGGACTGTGGTTAGGCAACCGCGACTATTTCGATAGAAAAGATAAAATAAAAAGGAGGAAGACTTCTAGCACTGTTCCCACCAATGGAAAATTCGCATGGAGTGTTGTAGGGATAGAGGAGGGGAGTATATTGAGGGTGAAGATAACTAAATACTAGGGTTGGAACTTTAATAGTGGCAACCACCCATTCACAGCTCCCACAAAACAGATACGTGCTTCAAAATCCCGCCGACCCTCAAAATAGTCACCAGCATTGCGCACAACCCGCCGCCAGCGACGCGCAAGCCGCGGGATACCCCCAGCAGCGCCAGCCGCGCCGACAGCCCGAGCGGCGCGGCCCACCGCCCGACGAACCCACAGCAGCTCCGAAGCGAACGCCGCGAAGTGCCCCCCCCCCCCCCCCAGCCCAGAAACCGAGCCGAACTCACGAGGGCCCAAGTCAGGGGAGCGCAGCAGGTGGCACAGCACCCAGCAGCCCCACCAGCCAAACAAACCAGCAACAGCCCGCACTGCACGCGCCCGAGCACCCCCCCGAAAAACGGTCCCCAAGTCCTGCAGAAAGCGCCACCACCCCCGCCTCCAAGCTGGTCGTAGGTTGTGTTCCAAAAATGAACAGCACAGAGACAGAAGCGATGACACCCTCCGCAGGACCCGACCATCATTTTGCAGGACAATGCTCAAGCACGCACAGTGCAAGCTGCCACCAACCCGCCCGACTGACGGGGCCGCCAAGCGCCACACCACCCACCGCACCCCCCCCGACCCAAGCCCTCGCAAGCCCAACCCGACCCCCAAACCGAAGGAAACAGTCCGCGGCACCCGCCCCAGAACAGCTACAAACCCGTCGGGCAACAGACCGTGCCGCTCCAACTGCCAACACAACCGGCACCGCCAAGAACACCCCACGACTCCCACATCGCCGGCAACAGGCCACACACAACGCCGGCGACCACCCTGTGTCACGCACTCGTTCCTGGAAACAAAACATTACTTTTGTATTAAAAGAGAGAGAGACAGAGATAAATACATTGTGTGTGTGTATGTGTGTGTGTGGGTGTGTGTGTGTGTGTGTGAGAGAGAGAGAGAGAGAGAGAGAGAGAGAGAGACAGTGGTGTTGGATTTGTACAGTACACTGCAGCGAGCAGGGGCGAGGCGAGGTGAGACGTCAGTGGTGACCGGTCATGATCGATTATCCGTGTGTCCGGAATCTGGACAACAGACATGGGCCGAGTACGTGACCGAGCAATGATGAGTATAAAATAGTTTACTTGTTGCCTGGAGCATTGCACTAAGATCTCAGTAACTGTAGTTAGAAAAATGCATCTGGTGCACTGGGAGCAGTGAGCACTAGAGTCCTGCATGACCGAGTACGCGAGCACGAAATACAAGATGGGGCGAGCACACCCTAACTGGTCAGGCTGCCCGCACTAGTCCTTGTGACCGAGCATAGAAGCCGTGACCGAATACGTAGCACGTAACTTCAAACACTTTACACGTGTCATTATCCGTGTGAGACTGCAGCCAGTACGGGCTTCTCATTTGTGGTGTCTCTCTCTCTCTGTAATCATGCAGCACGGGCACGCCAGTGCGGTAAGACCTAAGATTGAAACCAATGTTTACACATTGAAGGAACGGGAAGGTCTAAAAAGCCACCTATGTAGTACATTTCTGTTGGTTGTAGACGAAAACAGTGCGGCTACTGGGTAGCGCATAAATTGCTCCACATTATTGTGTTTCCTGTCGGGAACCCCTCAATTAAAGAAACACAATTGCAGGAAACCTCACGAAGATACAGCTCCTTCAGGGATACCGGCAGTAATAAAAAATAGTATTACAGCAAAATGTGTTGCAATGTGTGCTAAAGATATTAGATCTTTTAATGCTGTTTCCGGTAAAGGTTTCAGAGAACTATAAGAAGAATTAATACATCTAGGTGCGTATTATGGAGAAGTTAACGTGGCAGAAGTCATGTCACATCCCTCTACTATAAGCAGACATGTCACAGAACAAGCTGATGCAAAGCGAAGTAGCATAATGCCTTCTGTTATTGCGGAAGTTATTAATAAAACAATGGCTGCGACAGTTGATATGTGGACTGATTCGCATAATCACGTGTACTATTTGACACTTACAGCACATTACATTAACACAGATTGGTCTCCTGTGAACAGTGTTTTCTTTACAACAAAATTCCCTGACGTTAAGAAGACGGGAGAAAATATTATGAAAGAAATTGAAGAGAGGATGGCTGATTGGGACCTTACCCCGCACACGTTGCACAGTTTTGTTTTTGTCTCCGACCAGGTTGCTAATGTAATAAAGCCTTTGGAAAATCAAGAAAGGATTCCTTGTGCTGCTCATTGTATAAACACAGCACCTAGCCATAGTTTCGATGAAGATAACTTCTTGTTAAAACATGCCCCGAACATCGCATCAACAATAAATACTGCAAAATGCACTGTAAGGTTCGTTAAGAAAATGGCCTCTGCTCGTCTTTGAAATCATCGTTGAAACAAGAGGTCTGCTCACGCTGGAACAGCTTGTACGGTATGCTGGAATCCTTACACACTCAGTATAATGAAGTTGCCGCTTTGTTGACGGAAAAGAACTCAGCTTACAGATTGCAAGGATATGATAATGAGCATGCAGGAAAAATTGCGCATTTTCTGAGACCACTTAAAGAGGCCAGAGATGAATTAGAAGGCGAAAAAGAACCGACAATCCAGTCAGTTCTTCTTTGGTTTCACAAACTGCCACAAATTTGCAGTGTCAATGACACTGACTGTCAGGTGAGTAATTACTGCAGTTAAAAGCACTGTTTCATTATGATACGCAATAGATTTATAATTAACTAGCGTAATTGATGCATACTAACAGACATGTATTTTTAAGAGCAGGTACAAAGGACTAAAAATCGAGCCTTGACTTTCGTTTGTGAGATGACTGTGATCACTTCCAGACATAAAATTGCTACGTCTTCTATCCGGGATTGTATTGAAATATGATTTTACTTTCAAAATGATTCATGAATTTAGCTGTGTCACGTACTCGTTCTTGGAAACATTACTTTTGTATTAAAAGAGACAGAGATAAATACATTGTGTCTGTGTGTGTGTGTGTGTGTGTGTGTGAGAGAGAGAGAGAGAGAGAGAGAGAGAGAGATAGACAGTGGTGCTGGATTTGTACAGTACAGTGCAGCGAGCTGAGGCGCAGCGAGGTGAGACGTCAGCGGTGACCGGTCATGCTCGGTTATCCGCGTGTCCCGATTCCGGACAACAGACATGGGGCGAGTACGTGACCGAGCCGAGTCGTGTGGGGCCGGACACGAGCGGCTCGGTCCCCCCCTCCCCCGTCAACTGGCGAGCCGTGACCTGTCAAACATTGACCGTTGCAGCACTCTAGTGAGCACCGCGTTTCCAAGCAATTGCTTTACTAGGTTAGATATTGGTTAAGATATTTTCATTTCGGGATCTGTTTGGTACGAAATTTACCAACGCACAGGGATTGTATCACGAACAGCAGTATTAGGGAGATCTTTTGTTTAATTAATGAGATTAATAGTAAAGTTCAGGATTTAATCAATTTGCACATTTTTTAGGTAGATTGTAAAACAGGGCCAAATTTATGGCATATTTCCTATTTGGTTTCTCTCATAGCTGGTTATGCAGTCATTTCAAGCTAAAGAGCAGCAAAGTTTACAACCCAGCCAGTACGAATTCAAAAAGTTTTTATAGGAAACTTTCGACGGCTCTACAGCATTTCTTTGAGGAACACAACACATTGCTGCAAACAAAGAAAATTTAAAGGAAAGCTTCAACGGTTCTACAGCATTTCCTTGAGGAGCACCAGATACTGCAGCAAACCAAAATAATTTTTAAAGGAAAGTTTCAACGGTTCTACAGCATTTCCTCGAGGAACACCAGACACTGCTGTACCTTCATGACTGTCTATAGAGGACGGTGTGTTGAACTGTATTTGCTATGCCAGTTGCATATCTGTTACGAGAGCCGTAATGACATATTTGTACTTATATGGATATGGTGTCTGTTCTTTCGGACATGAAAGAAAGAACGGTCACCATATCCATATAAGTATATAGTTCTGGCAATACCGACCATGACCTTCCTCTTCTGTGCGGATCCACACATATTACCCGAACTCTTACGGGACTTGGTATGAATGTCTTCCACGAGTAATGAGTGTGTTGGGTAGGGACACTACGAATGTAGTGTGTGGACATACAAGGTCAGAATGTGGGTCTCGCGAGAGGCGTGCGCGAGATAGCCGCTGCAGTCGCACTATCCTCCGTGCCCTCGGTGGTTGATATATATCAACGCCCGTCAGCAGCTGAAGGTATTAATATATAATTCTAATAACGTATTTGTGTGTATCATAAACGTTCCAGAAGTCAAGCAATGTGACATTAACCTGGGCTCAGTTAACCACAGCATCCTGTACCTCGTGAACGAGCATAGATAGTTTGCAGCTTTTACAGAAACATGTTATACTGATTGAATTTTAAATAAGGCGCAAGGTTGTGAAGTTTAATTAATGATGATTGCAGTTATTAAATACATGATGATAGCATTTGATTTCGGCATCCGCTATTATTTTAGATACGTCATCTGCAGGAGTGCGCTATAATCGTTTTATTTGCATAACAAGTTCTCTCTTTGGCAACAGGTAATTGATTTCGGATACAATTAATTCCCGGAAATAAGTAAGGAATATTTTTCTGTCACTACAATTAGACTAAGAAAACAAAACGTGTCACCTTTAAATTAATGGGAATCCTCGAAGTTCATTTCCAGTTCATTTCCAGTTCTTTTCTCTGAAACCAACATTTCCAGCGTAACCCGCGCTGTACGTAGAAATCAGAAGATAACATGTCAGAATGGCAGGCATGAAGTCAGTGGGTGCATGTATACTCTAAACGACGACCACTGTTTCTTCACTAATCAAAACGTCTAAAAATCTATTGTTGGTTCTTTGGTGGAACGATACATATTTTGGCCTATAACAGCAGCTTGTCGTAGCCACGATCAAAAAGAAAAAGAAAAGGAGACTCAACAGGAATCCAATCACAGGACTTGAAATCAGCCAATTGGGAATTGAAATTTACTAATTGCTTCCTAGTAACTTTCACTTACAAGTCTGACGATGATAGTGAACAAAGGAAGAGGGCCGGCCGTTGTGGCCGAGCGGTTCTAGGCGCTTCAATCTGGAACCGCACGACTGCTACGGTCGCAGGTTCGAATCCTACCTTGGGCATGGATGTGTGGGATGTCCTTAGGTTAGTTAGGTTTAAGTAGTTCTAAGGTCTAGGGGACTGATGACCTCAGATGTTAAGTCCCATAGTGCTCAGAGCCAAAGGAGGAGGGAAGACATACTGACGTGCACTTTGGGGAAAAGTTTAACGAACTAAATTGATGCTTGAAGGACCTTAAAGGACATTTATTCCAGAAGTAGAGCATATTTCTGAACTTCATTGAATATGTAACGTGGTAAACTCTATCAATCAATCTTGTTCAGCAAGGCTTAGGCTGGGTCAGGGAGGCAATACCTCACATGTGCTCACACGCAAAGACCGAAACATTCAGAGAATAACTGTAAAATTCACCATTTCTATGAAAAGATGAGTAGATAAAACTGGCTTGTGCCTTGTAGCGGAAGGAGATACGTAACACAATCGACTCGTGGAGTGAATCGTGACAGAGTAACGAACAAATACTGTCCCCTCTGAATTTAGTTAATTGAGAGCAAAATTATCATTCGCGAGAACCCCAAACACTTATAACAGCTAACGTTAAGATTACGGGTAGTTTGTCGCTCGAAAAATTAGGGCCAACTCCGATCCAAATCGTCATTTCAGTGCTCACAGAAGATTCACATCTGCTTAGCGATTCTTCTACAACAAACTAATGCCTAATGCTGCACAAAATCAACCTGCGGCGCCGCCGTGGACGTAGACCGAAAAAAATTGAAGAAGAGGAGATGACCAATCAACGACTTTTACAGTGATACCAGACGCCTCCTGCAACAGGAAGACGGAAGAGACGACGCCTGTTTCCTCGTCCTCAACATTTTCTAACGGCTCGACGTCTAGAAACTAAACAAACGAATCCCTTGTGTTTGTGTCTGAAAGAGCTAATCGCGCAGGTGGCCGTTGAGAAAAACCGCGCACATAACTTTCCACCAATGTGATGCCTCAAAGTTAGCTTTGAAGGCTGATCCCAGCTGCCTCTCTCAGGCATTTACTACAAAGCTGAAGCAAGAAAGTCCATCTTAATTCACTAATCTGCATGCATTTGGAATTACATTCACATTCATTCAATCCAGCATCATCTATGCTTAGAACACTTTACAGGTACATGGTGTGCTGAATATAAAATGTAATGAAAATGAAAATAAAACACACTCAGTCTCCATTTCTAGAGTGAACTTCGTACATAGCATGGAAAAATTTATGTGAATGCACAGGCAGTAAAAAGACACTGCAGAACTTCATAAAGCCACGAAATTGTACAGGGCTATTCGAAAAGAAGGAAAAGATTTCAGACATTTATTGCTTCCAAATTACAAAAGATAGAAACGCAATTCGAACGTTCCTGGGAAGAGAAAAGTTCAGCTTTTTATGCTTACACGACACATATCAGAACTGTGGCTCATTTCCTGCCACACCCGATGCAGCTGATTTTTCGTTATCGAATTCACAGTTTCAAGAATGTTACGCCGCAGACTTTAAAGAGTGTCAGACATAGGGCGGGCGTATGGGGGATAAAAACGCGGTCTCTCACGTAACCCCATAGATAAAAGTCACAAGATGTGAGGTCTGGAGTCCTGGAGGGCCACCTGCGATGAAATCCATCTTCTGCTGCTCCTCTTCCAATACAACGCCTTGGAATTCTGTCATTCAGGTAACGTCGGACGAGAAATAAGGCGGGGCACCACCTTGAACGACGATGAATCATCTTCGAGGAAATAACCAGTTTTTAAGCATGTCTAAATAAGTTAGTCCTGTCACAGTTTTCGCCTTGAAGAAGAAAGCAACAGCACCAATGTGCACGTGACTGGAACATCTACCTGGACTGTTCAAATGTAAACTGTAGTCTGTCCAGGAACACTGGAATTATGGTGCTAACTTTTGTAATTTGGGAGATATAAATGTTCGAAACCTTTCCTTCTTTTTGAATAGCGCTGTGTAAAAGATGGACAGACTGACGCCTGTTTTACACCATCTCATCGAAAGTATTTCGATGCGCATATATACTGCAGGGAATGACCTCCATATGTCACTAGAGGCGGAACTGCCATTATACAAGTATGCTTGAGGTATTGCATTATCAACAGAAAATCAGTAATAACAGAATAAGTCGGTCAGGACAGCTGGGTGATTTCGAATCATTGGATGTCAGCTGTGAGGCGTAGCGCCGTATAACGATCCTGCCTTGGAGGCGGTTAAGTGGGAGATGTGTCTTAGAGCTCGATAGTCACAGATGGTGACTCGAGACAGGACGCGCACGTAGTTTATGTATCAGCCGATACAGGACAATACTGGATAGGGGGACTGTGATTTAAGTTTCGATTGTGCCCACCAGAGTGCACTAAAGTAATATAATGTTTTTCGTAAACTGTTCTAGTATTTTCAGAAAGTGTTATTATGTCTTTTTGTTTATGTAAAATGTTATAAATGTGTTTTAGCAGTATGAATGATGCGTGAGTGTGGTTTAAGGTTAATATGAAGATAATTGTTTAACGAGCTATGTAGTAGGATTTCGTGTGGGAACATTTCGAAGAATTATGGATATGGACAAAGGGGATTTTTGTAGAATAGATTTGTAAAGCAAGTTTATGGTAAAGGGAAAGTTAATTCAGGTATAAATAATAATAGTAAATAACTTTATACATAAGCAAAACTTCAGCATATTAGATAATTACGTCGGTAAAGAGTGCAGTCGTTAGGTTTACTATTTTGCGATTGGTTATTGATGAAAAGCGCGGATCGACGCGAGAGAATGTTGTTTTGCTATTGGCTGTTGAGTAAACTGACCAATGGTAAAGCAATATTCTTCGCGCGCCTTTCTCTGCTGATAGAGAAGACTTAGAGTATTCTAGAGAAGACTCGGAGCCTACCCATGAAAGAGTTCGGACGTATGTGGTAGTATTTCAGATGAAAAAGATAAGTTGCCGGATCTAGCAGTGTTTTAAACATCAGAAGTGTTGTAAAGTGACGGCATAATTATTCCGATGGGTGCGTAGAAATTTCGGAATTTTTAAGTGAATTTTGTGACGAGAAAAGACATATATTCCGCGTGGCGTATTGAGCAGGTCGGTGGCTAAAACTGTGACTACATTTGACACCGACATACTTAATATTTGGCGAGCATTCTCGATCAAAAACAATCAGCATTTTTGTAGCTATTACGTTTTCCGGAAAGTGCAACGCCATAAACTTGCTAACGTGAGTGAAAGGGTCACTCCTTCTATTCTGTCGAGGAGTTCCTTGAAAAATTAAGCTGATTCTTATTGTATTGCTGATAGCGTTTACTTAAACTTATGGGCTGACTTTTTTTCAGGTTCATGAACATTTATTTTTATCTGTTATTACTTTTGTGTTGTAAGTTCATGTACTGACACGTTCCATGACCTTGGAGATTTGCTCCTCGATTTGGTCCTACGGAACTTGACGTGTAAATAAATAAATAAACAAATAGGGATTGTGAGTGACGGTGTTAAGACTAGCACGGGCCTGGCGGTGATACTTGTTCAGAATATATTAATTGAGGGCAAAATTTCCAACCTTTCATTTCGTGTGAAAACTTTCCCCCGAAACGTAGATTAGTGACTTTAATTGCAGCCTGGTTCACGTCGAAGTACAGTAGATTTCGCTCGGCTTCCCTACTGATGATATGCTGAGACAATGTTCACGGGTACGTGCAGCTTCGTCGTAAAGGGACGGAAAGAACCGCGCCGCGGCACCTGGACAAAAAATCCATGAACAACATTTCAATGTGAATGTGAAGTGGAAATGCGAAGTTAATCAAGACCAGGCAGACCACAGGTACTGACAGAAAGGTATGCTAGTTGCAAAAAGTCGAATGAAATCAGCGAAGGACATCACCCGTGAGTTCCAGAGTGATACTGGCGGTCCTGCTAGGACAGTGACTGAGTGTAGCAACTTAAAAAGAATGGGTACAGTGGTCGAGCAGCCCCTCATTAGCCACAGTTTTCTGCAGTCAGTGCTAAGCGATTCTTGGGGTGGTGGAAACTGTGACGCCACTGGACAGTGGAATGATTGGAAACCTATGATCTGGATTGATGAATCACGCTAGTACCTGTGCCAATCCGATCACACAGTGTCGGACTGGTGACTGTCTGCAGAACGATACCTGTCATCGTTTGTGTTGCAGTACAGAGGAAGTGGAGTTACAGAATTGGGATGTTTTTTGTGGTTTGGGTTTGGTCCCACAGTGCGCTTTTGTTTTTTGAGTCAACAGTCTCCTGACTGGTTTAATGCGACTCGCCACGAACTCCACTCCTGTGCCAATCTCTTCATCTCAGAGTAGCACTTGCAGCCTACATCCACAATTACTTTGCTGGATGTATTCCAACCTCTGTTTTCCTCTACAGTCCTTACCGTCCACCGCTCCCTCTAGTATCATGGAAGTTATTCCCCGATGTCTTAACAGATATCCTGTCATCCTGTCCCTTCTCCGTATCAGTGTTTTCCACATGTTCCTTTCCTCTCCGATTCTGTGCAGAGCCTCCTCATTCCTTACCTTATCAGTCCACCAAAGTTTCAACATTCATCTGTTGCACCACATCTTAAATGCTTCGATTCTCTTCTGTTCCGGTTTTCCCACATTCCATGTTTCACTACCATACAATGCGGAGCTCCAAACGTACGTTTTCGGAAATTTCTTCCTCAAGTTAAGGCTATTTTTGATACTAGTAGACTTCTCTTGGCCAGTAATGCCCTTTTTACCAGTGCTAGTTTGCTTTTTATGTCCTCCTTACTCCGTCCGTCATTGGCTATTTTGCTGTGCAGGTAGCAGAAATTTTAACTTCATCTACCTTCGTGACCATCAATCCTGATTCATACGTTTCTCACAGTTTTCATTTCTGATACTTCGTCTTTCTTCGATTTACTCTCGGTCCATATTCTGTACTCATTAGAATGTTTATTTCATTCAGGAGATCACGTTCTTCACTTTCACGCAGGATAGCAATGTCATCTGCGAGTCGCATCATTTATATCCTTTCACATTAAATTTTAATTCCACTACTGAAAATTTCTTTTATTTCCATTATTGCTTCTTCGATGTACATATTGAACAGTAGGTGCGAAAGACTACATCCCTGTCTTGCACGCTTCTTAATCCGACCACTTCGTTCTTGGTCGTCCACACTTATTATTCCCTCTTGGCTCTTGTACATTCTGTACTGCGCTTAAGAAACACTAAAGGCTAAAATATATGAACATATTAACAGTGCCGTGTATAGCGAACAGTAGAGGAACAGTTCGGAGACAGTGGTTGTCGTTAGTTTAACAACTACTTTCGTTGTTATTGCATAACGACCGCTTCCACAGCCAAAAGTCCTACACATTCTTCTCGGAAACCGTTTCAGCTTTGTATTTAGTCGCGTTTGGCTTATTTGATATCTGAAGTTTGCGTGTTCATCTTTGTCACCAATTTGCAGGTGTCTTCAATAAGCTCCTTTTATTAATGTGTGTCAGCGGTAGCCCAACAACATGGGCTGAGTCAACATTCGGTTCGTAGCTGTCAGGACATAGGAAAGTCGCTCCAAAAGAAATGCAAACATGTTTTAAAAAATTGGGCTCTTGTTCTACATATTTGCTAGTCGCAGAAATCATAAAAACATTCTTACCTCTCGTATTTAAATTTAATTCAATCTGTCTCCGCAAGTCGCGCTGTCGCAGCGCTCCGTCAAGATGGAGGCTGCACTTGATGTTCGTCTGGAGCAGCATGCGGTTATACAGGATGTTCCGATGTTCCTGTCGCAAACTTCTACGACTTGTTGAGGGGAGCGCGTACATAATGTCTCGAATAGGAACCCTTTTCTGGAAACCTATCGTTTCCTTTCTATGACGGTTTCAAATGGTTCGAATGGCTCTGAGCACCATGGGCTTAACTGCTGTGGTCATCAGTCCCCTAGACTTAGAACTACTTAAACCTAACTAACCTAAGGACATCACACACATCCATTCCCGAGGCAGGATTCGAACCTGCGACCGTAGCGGTCACGCGGTTCCAGACTGTAGCGCCTAGAACCGCTCGGTCACTCCGGCCGGCTCAGGAGGTTTCCCATGAGTTATAACACCTCAGTGTACTTTGCGACTAAATGTTTATAGGTGCATGGCAAATGTAGAAATTATCTGATTCAAATGTACTCCTGTTTCTAACCCTGCTTTGTTTAGTTTTGCAGGTAGGTTATATAAAAATAAATATAGAAATAAAAAAAATCCATTATACTTCAGACTTGATAAAGACTAATAACTGAAATCACTGCACCCCAAGAGAGACGTCTGAATAGTTTAGTGTAAGGGTAAATTTTCGACTGAATGCATACAAACGTAGGACTGACAACAACAACGCTAGAAATTGTCACAGTGAGAGACCTCATAGTCTGGGTAAATTGCAGCAGTCAGAGGGGCTGCGGCAGTCTTTAACATGTTTTGTAACAAAGCATTTATGTGCATTCAACCAATATGTTTTCGCGTTCCGACATGATTGCGTGGGGCTTCTGATTCGTAAAGGGCTGCCCACTATTCCTGAGCCCGCTCACCGTTGGAGGGCGGTCGCTGTGACAGACCGCAGCTGCTGTCGCGTTTACCGTGAGCTGCTTGTCCGCACCACGAGAGTGGTTTCCTTCTCTGAGTTCGGTGCAAAATCAAGCAGTAACTTCGATTTCTTGGATGTTACTGTGGCTTGTCAGAACTACTAATTTCACTCCGGTCTATGATTTGTGTCACTCTCCAGGAAACGCTTGCAGATTACGATGAGTGAGCTGTTTCAAAAGTGGCGTCGCCCGACATGAATCCCATCGAACATTTATAGGACATAATTGAGAGGTCTGTGACGGTTTTAATTCAGATGTGTAAATCGTCTACGTCTACTGAGGGAGAGACAAAAGTGTCACAGTTGCTTGGCCTGATATGTAATAGGTAAACAGGATGACGTGTACTGCGTCAGAAGATCATCTGAGGTCACTTAACATCCGTCTTGCTGCGACGCCTATTCTATGGCAGCGCGTCTTAGTTACGATAAACGTTTTCGGAATACGCAGACATCCGACTTTTGTATGGCGAAGCCTGAGGTGACGGAAGAGGTGCTAGTCCGCTGTATCGCGAACGTTTTCCGCCCAGTAGCACACCATCACACAAACCTTTCGCCCAAGTTACGCAGCGGCTGCGAGAAATAGGTACCTTCACCTAAGGATGCAGGACTGTGGTGCTCCACAGCAACGTCGTACGCCTGAATTTGAGGAAGATATGCAGCACAGCGTTGCAGAGAAACAGTCAGCGAGAACTCGAACAACTGCGCGTGGAATGGGTGCTAGTCATAGCACCGTCTGGGACGTTCTGCATGAGCAACAATTACATACATACCCCTTAAAAAGTGTCACGCTATGCGTCAAGCTGACTTTCCACAACGCATTGACTATTGCACACGGTTCCTACACCGCTGCATTGACGCATTCCTGCTTCCACGTCGAATTCTGAGGTTAAATTCATTAGGGACTGTATATTGAATTCGCTAAGCAGCCATGTCTGGCCCACGAATGAATAGGGATTTCAGCACCGGTTTGGTATTAAAGTGTCTCCAGTATTCTGGGAAGTCATCTAACTGGGCCTGCACATCTGATTATCCTAGAAAACGTATTGGACCCGTTCTTGAAAACTGTGCCGCTGAATGTCCGTCAAGAAATGAGGTTTTAGCATGTCGCTGCACCGCCTCACTTCTTACGTGTGGTTCTGAGACATTGCAACAGACAATTTGGTGAAATATGTATACGCTGAGGTGGTCTAACCACGTGACCGCCGCGATAGCCGGATTTAACTCCTATGGAAAATTCTTGTGTGATCCTATGCACAGATTAATTTTCGAGACTCCTATAAAAACAGAGAAAGAGCTGTTGGCACGAGTTCTCCCTGTTGAAGAGACACTAGGTGGGATGGAGAGTGTGACCCGGAACACGCTTCGTAGGTACAGTGATGAAATGCATGTTTCGTGATGGTTCCTTTCCAGTTGTTACCTAATAATTGTACAGCGTCAGGCCTACTTCAGTTCCTGAACTGGAAACGTCTTCGAACGGAAACGGTAAATTTCCGGACATGGGTTGCTGTTACAAATACACTCCTGGAAATTGAAATAAGAACACCGTGAATTCATTGTCCCAGGAAGGGGAAACTTTATTGACACATTCCTGGGGTCAGATACATCACATGATCACACTGACAGAACCACAGGCACATAGACACAGGCAACAGAGCATGCACAATGTCGGCACTAGTACAGTGTATATCCACCTTTCGCAGCAATGCAGGCTCCTATTCTCCCATGGAGACGATCGTAGAGATGCTGGATGTAGTCCTGTGGAACGGCTTGCCATGCCATTTCCACCTGGCGCCTCAGTTGGACCAGCGTTCGTGCTGGACGTGCAGACCGCGTGAGACGACGCTTCATCCAGTCCCAAACATGCTCAATGGGGGACAGATCCGGAGATCTTGCTGGCCAGGGTAGTTGACGTACACCTTCTAGAGCACGTTGGGTGGCACGGGATACATGCGGACGTGCATTGTCCTGTTGGAACAGCAAGTTCCCTTGCCGGTCTAGGAATGGTAGAACGATGGGTTCGATGACGGTTTGGATGTACCGTGCACTATTCAGTGTCCCCTCGACCATCACCAGTGGTGTACGGCCAGTGTAGGAGATCGCTCCCCACACCATGATGCCGGGTGTTGGCCCTGTGTGCCTCGGTCGTATGCAGTCCTGATTGTGGCGCTCACCTGCACGGCGCCAAACACGCATACGACCATCATTGGCACCAAGGCAGAAGCGACTCTCATCGCTGAAGACGACACGTCTCCATTCGTCCCTCCATTCACGCCTGTCGCGACACCACTGGAGGCGGGCTGCACGATGTTGGGGCGTGAGCGGAAGACGGCCTAACGGTGTGCGGGACCGTAGCCCAGCTTCATGGAGACGGTTGCGAATGGTCCTCGCCGATACCCCAGGAGCAACAGTGTCCCTAATTTGCTGGGAAGTGGCGGTGCGGTCCCCTACGGCACTGCGTAGGATCCTACGGTCTTGGCGTGCATCCGTGCGTCGCTGCGGTCCGGTCCCAGGTCGACGGGCACGTGCACCTTCCACCGACCACTGGCGACAACATCGATGTTCTGTGGAGACCTCACGCCCCACGTGTTGAGCAATTCGGCGGTACGTCCACCCGGCCTCCCGCATGCCCACTATACGCCCTCGCTCAAAGTCCGTCAACTGCACATACGGTTCACGTCCACGCTGTCGCGGCATGCTACCAGTGTTAAAGACTGCGATGGAGCTCCGTATGCCACGGCAAACTGGCTGACACTGACGGCGGCGGTGCACAAATGCTGCGCAGCTAGCGCCATTCGACGGCCAACACCGCGGTTCCTGGTGTGTCCGCTGTGCCGTGCGTGTGATCATTGCTTGTACAGCCCTCTCGCAGTATCCGGAGCAAGTATGGTGGGTCTGACACACCGGTGTCAATGTGTTCTTTTTTCCATTTCCAGGAGTGTATTAGGTACCCTCTTCCATCTACAGGTCCTAGAAGTTTGTAACGGGAATTTCCGAAAACACTGTAGAGTTCTTGTGCTGTAAGAACAAGGCAAAGAGAAACATCCACGGAAGATTGAAAAAGGGCTGTGGGAATGATGCAGTTGATGGCAGCACAGTCAGTCGTTGGGGAAGAAGGTTATGTGGTGAATGTGGGCACGCTAAACCTCAGGACCTTCCAGACAGTGGGAGCCCGAGCACTGCATAGACCCCAGACAGTTCCTGTCTCTCTGTATCTCCTCCATGTCCGAAGAACATCGCTTTAGTTCTCTGCAAGACGTCTGGACACTTCCCTTGTTGAGAGCCATTCCTGGCGCAAAGTAACAATCGGGACGGAATCGAACCATGGTACTGACCGCCTGGGCATGGTTGGACTACAGACAACACAAACCGTGTACCACATTCCTGGTGGAATGACAGGTACTAATCGGACCCCCTCCGTGTAATAGGCGCTGTTCATGCATGGTTATATACATATTTGAGCGGGTTTAGTGACATCTCTGAACAGTCAAAGCGACTATGTCTGCGATACAATATCCACAGTCAACGTATATCTTCAGGAGTTCTAGGAATCGGGGCGATGTAAAACTTTTTTTGATGTGTGTATATGGACAGCCATTTTACAAAGTTTCCGTCTACAACAGACACAGTAGTTGCACAATTTAAATTATAACTTCGGATAACAGCGTAAATGGAATAAAATGTGCAAAGTGTAAAATAGTCTGATAATTAATCTTGGAAATCGAAATATAATCGGTCGACAAAATGTCTGAATATCGTTGGTCATCGGTGCTCATTTCGAAGTGAGACTCATTATTGAAGACTGCAGTCAATGGGATTCCAGACCGGAGAGGTGTCTTGTGATACCACGGACAGTGGTGAGACATGCCGCCCGCCATATTGCCCGGACAGACAGAAGTGATGGGTTGGGATGCCGTTTCTTTTCATGGGACAACACCTTTATTGGCCACCCGCGGGACTCTTACACCGCAGCAATACGTTGACTGTTCTACGCCCCATTTTGTTGCCCTTTATGGCAAGCCATTCTGGACCTACATTTCAGCGAGATAATGTCCATGAGCACACGACGAGAGTTTCTAATGCTTGTCTTCATCCTTGCCAAACACTACCTGTGCCAAAAATGTCGCCTAATCCCTCCCTAACTGAGAATCTTTGGAGCATTAAAGGCAGGGCCCTCCAACCATGTCGGTATTTTGACAATCTGTCTCGCCAATCGGACAGAACCTGGCACGAGGACATCCAAATACTCCGTTAATCAGTGCCACTCCAAATAACTCCTTGCTTAAGGGCCAGACCTACATGATATTGATTTCCTCTTATTTGTGAAGTTCTTTCTCTTGAATAAATCATCTGATTTCTATGTACATTTCTATGTAATTTCTTTGTACATGTAAATCACATCTACCGATTTCCGTGTCATTCTGGTAATTCCTTCGTGGTACGACGTTTTTTTTCGTCTTGGAGTGTATTTTAGCTCCAAAGCAGAAAAACGTTTCAAAAAGCTATTTATAATTGAATTCAAAACTGGGACTACACAGCTTTCTATGCATATTTGTAAAGTGTCTATATTACTGGTAATGCTGGACAATGGTTACATATGTTTCCTACAGTGTATAACATGGCATGCAATATTATCGCTCGGTGCTGAAGAACAACTAGCAACCAATGCAGATATGAAAACCATAAGGCGCCGAATAGAATGATGTACCGCAGCGTCTCTGATCGCAATCGACAAGTCATCAAAGTCGCTAGGCAACCAATGGCGTCCTGCAGTCCATCTTTGGTGAACGCCAAGTCCCACAGAGGCAGTCTACATCTACATCTACGTCATTACTCTGCTATTCACAATAAAGTGCCTGGCAGGGGTTTCATTGAACCACCTTCAAGCTGTTGCTCTACCGTTCCACTCTCGAACGGCACGCGTGAAAAATGAGCACTTAAATTTTTCTGTGTGAGCCCTGATTTCTCTTATTTTATCGTGATGATCATTTCTACTTATGTAGGTGGATGCCAACAGAATGTTTTCGCAATCGGAGGAGAAAACTGATGATTGAAATTTCATGAGAAGATCCTGTCGGAACGGTAGTCCACTAAAGTGTTAACTGATGACACTGTCCGGCCAGTTAGATTTTCTTACGTAATTATTATTATTATTTTAGATTATTCCCATTTAACTTGAATTCCTTTATGATGATTGTTTATGTTTTTTCTGAGCCCAAATTTTCTTCATGCGTTCACTGTGTTGTTTCTTTCGCTCCGCTGTCCATTTGCATCCTGGTCTCTTCTGCGTTGTGGAGTCAAATTTATGTTTTCTGATGATGTTCCTGAATTCAGTTCTATTTTCTGCATCGTTTACTGTTATGCGTGCTTGTCTGAGGTCCTTTTCAACTTCTTTTATCCATTTTGTTTTTCCCCTGCCTGAGTTGATGACTTCGCTTTGAAATTCTGTTTTCATTCATCCTGTGGATATATTCGTAGAACTGCATTCTTCTTTTCCTTATTGTATCCGTAATCTTGGCTGTGTATTTATATAATTCTGATGTTGGTCTCTTCTTCCAGATTCCTTGCTCTTGTATCGGGACAAAAATTTTCCTGAGAATTTTCCTTTCTTGTTTCTCTATTTCTTTGATTTTAGTTTGCCCACCTATTTGTTCTTACGTAATATTATTTAAATTTTTACTGTGTTAATGTAAGTTTTTATTTAGTTGTAGCTTACGATTATATGCAGCACAGTCAGAAGTCTAAAACAGTGGGTGTAACCACAGTTCCTGATCCGTGCCATCGTGTCCATATCATCTCTGCGTATAACACCGTAAAATTTATTTTCAACTCAGTGGTTATTGTGTTTCATGTTTCCCTATATCCTTTTGAACTGTAAATTACAGACTATGTTCCGAAGATGATCCACATCGGGTCAAAACCGCTCACCACACATGACTAAAAGTGTTTTTCTGTGATCACTAACACTGTTTAATATACTTTAGTAAATTTCGTGACAGTTTATTTTTGGAGCGCCGCATTGCGTAGATATTGAACTTAGGTTGTAAATCTGGAGAAAAAGGAAGTTGAAGCATTTGAAACGTGGTGTTATCGAAGAATGTAAAAATTAAATCGACACGTAGAATACATGAAATAGCAGTACAAAGAGTAGACTAGAAACGATATTTACTAGAAGAAGGGACTGTTTATATGGACTGTTTTATATGGCGTAGGTGAGTAGTAGTAGCTAACGTGACGTTGCAAGCAGCAGGGCTACAATATGCAAAACATTTTACAGAAGATGTTGCCTATAGCAATTACTTATGAGGCGACAAGTTTAGTACAAGATAGTTCATGACAGACAGCATCATACCAAGTGACTTAGAAAAAAAGGTATATCAATTTTTTGTTTATCTCATTATTCGACCGTTCCTAGTCAGTTGCTCTGGCTGCAGAAATGCCAGCGTATATAGCCATTTCTCCTAAGTGCCGAAAGAAGCTGCGCGAATGTGGTTTGTTCTCGGTTGTCTTTTGTCTATCACTGAGAGTGGGCTGCACTAGATAGCTTCCAGCTGCTATCAGCCTGATTGGTGGCTCTTAAAAGTGAAACTCTCTGATGGAACGAAGGGAGTTGCAGTAGACAGGTAATAGATGCTATCAGCTTGATTAGAAGCTGTAAAACGTCAAATATTCAGACAGATCTAAAAAGACCAAAAAACTTGCCTCTCCTTTACTGTCGATGGATCTTGCTCTCGGGTAATTACTCTTCTGACACAGCAGTAGCTTTTCGTAACTACGCTGAAGCAAAGAAAGGCTCGCTTTCTGTGCATTCAATTTGTCTGAGAGCCTACTTGCAAGTTTGTAAAACAGCCAAAAAGTGCTCTAATAGTGACAACAGGTAATTAAGGAGTATCAGACTGAATGTAATTGACTACTTAGTCGATACTTTTTTATTTGTGCATCCCCAAGAAGATTACTTGCTTTTCTGTTGGTAGTTTACCTTCCTTCTACATAAATTACAGCTACACGACTTTCTGAAGCATTAAATGTGGTGAAATGAGAATTGCAACAAAAGGTTGCAGCTTTCCTTCACGTGAAGTACTGAGGGCGACCACGAAAATGCGTCAGAATAGTTCTAATGACATAACACCAATACTACAACCATATATTGGTGAATGCTTATACCAGACAGTAACAGATTATGATTACCAAATTAATATTAATCTTTTTTAAAAACTGGTACGTATCTTCATTAATTTGCTTTCATTCTTTAGCTATCGTTGAAGTCATACTTATATTACTCTAGCATGGCGTGCGATAATGGTCGGAGAAAGGTCTGCTAGAAAACAAAACTCGTGGGAGAGAAACTTGTTACGTTCCAACGTTACTTTTTAGGAAAAAGAATGTGAAGTATCAAAAGAAACACAAAAATAAGATTAAAACATTGACCTAGTATTCTTGAATAGCGTCTCCATAAGGTGAACAAAATTACCGTCCATCCTAACATGGTAAAAACGAAAAGGAGACACGACCTAAATGAGCGCACTCGACGTTGCGGTCTGATCAGATAGGGGTAGATATCAGCATACGGAGCGGCGCTGCCATGATTAAATGCATTATTGAATCCACAGGCGGCGGCGTGCATTAGTCGGCTAATGCAGCGCTAATTGCGCAGCGTTCCGAACACACGGTGGGGGTAATTGCGCCGGTGTGACTGCCCATCAGTACACCTCGTGTTCACCGGCGTTGGGCAAGCTCGGACGCAACCCATGCTGTTCGCGGATGCATGGGGTGGTGGTTTCTTTCCAGCCCCTTCCGTTGTGAAGCAGTCGTACAGATCAGTGTAACAGAGTGATCTCATATCTTCACTGCCATTGTATACACTTAGTTGCCCTAATGAAGTTCTATAAAACCGAATTTTGCGTCAGTCGTTCACAGCACTTAACGACAATATCAAAAAGACAACACTTTTCTAACATCCTGCGACTACACCAGTGACCATTAAAATTACGACACCACCGTCGCCAGCAGACAACGCAGTTCTCCTTATTGTTAGTGTACTGCATGCGGATGGAATTCGTATATGAACTTCAAGTAACACGACTTTGATTCATTGCCAGGCCACTTGGAGCGCTGCAAGTTTATAAATCATCATCTCGTTTTCTTACTGGCTGATTTTTAGTCTTTCACGTTTGTTTTCGTTTCGAATATACCGGTTTCATCATACTTTCTGATTACGATTTCTTCTGCCTATTGAGCTCTTTCCTTTACATTATAAATATGTTTCTCATATTCAGATTCCGTCCGTAATATTGGGTGGGGTAAATGATTCCGCGTTTCTTTTTATTTCGTATTAAATAGAAGTTGCTTTCGTTGCACAGTGTTCTGCCCGCTTACGTGCATTTATTATTGTTCATGAACGTGTGCGTGAACTGATCGACTTAAAAGCATTTTAAGTATGTTGCTTAAATTGTATTTTATTTTTGTTTGCGTCCGTTTTCCGTCCTTTCGCACATTTAACGGAGAACTCCATGTTAACAGGATTTGACAGTATTAGTGTTCAGCTTTATTACATCTGGTCACGGGATGGGTACGTAATTCCGGTTTCATTGGTGTTGCTTCTTGCAACTGAGTGCCATGCATTTCATAGTGGTTTGCAGAGTATGGTTGCAGATGCACACTATGTGATCAAAAGTATCCGGACACCCACAAAAACATACGTTTTTCATATTAGATGCTTCGTGCTGCCACCTACTGCAAAGTGCTCCACATCAGCGACCTTAGTAGTCATTAGACATCGTGAGAGAGCAGAATGGGTCGCTCCGCGGAACTCACGGACTTCGAACGTGGTCGGGTGATTGGGTCACTTGTGTAATACGTCTGTACGCGACATTTTCACACTTCTAAACATTCCTAGGTCGAATGTTTCCTATGTAGTCGTGAAGCGGAAACGTGAAGGCACACGTACAGCACAAAAGCTTACAGGCTGACCTCGTCTGTTGACTGACAGAGACCGTCGACAGTTGAAGAGGGTCGTAATGTGTAGTAGGCAGACATCTATCCAGACCATCACACAGGAATTCCAAACTGCATCAGTATCAAGTACTATGACAATTAGGTGGGAGGTGAGAAAACTTGGATCTCATGGACGAGCGGCTGCTCATAAGCCACACATCACGTCGGTGAATGCCAAACGACGCCTCGCTTGGTGTAAGGAGCGTAAACACTGGACGATTGAACAGTGGAAAAACGTTGTGTAGAGTGACGAATCACGGTACACAATGTGGCGATGCGATGGCAGGGCTCGGGTATGGCGAATGCTCAGTGGACGTGATTGCCAGTCTCTCTAATGCCAACATAAAATTCGGAGGCAGTGGTGTTATGGTGTGGTCGTGTTTTTCATGGAGGGGGCTTGCACCCCTTGTTGTTTTGCGTGGCACTATCACAGCACAGGCATACATTGATGTTGTAAGCACGTTCAAGCTTCCCACTGTTGAAGAGCAATTCGGGGATGGCGACTGCATCTTTCAACACGATCAAGCACCTGTTCATAAGGCACGGCCTGGCGGAGTGGTTACACGACAATAACATCCCTGTAATGGAGTGGCCTGTATGGAGTCCTGACCGGAATCCTATATAACAGCTTTGGGATATTTTGGAAAGCAGACTTCGTGCCAGGCCTCACCGACCGACGTCGATACCTCTCATCAGAGCAGCATTCCGTGAAGAATGGGCTGTCGTTCCCCAACAAATCTTCCAGCATCTGATTGAACGTATGACTGCGGGAGTGTAAGCTGTCATCAACACTAAGGGTGGGCCAACACCATATGAAATCCAGCATTACCGATGGAGGGCGCCACGATCTTTCAAGTCATTTTCAGCCAGGTGTCCGGATACTTTTGATCACATAGTGTAGATGAATATGCTTTGTAGTTTTGGTGACTAGAGCGTTCTTCCTTGCAAATGCTAAAAATGTGGGAATAGTTACGCAAATGTTTTCATACGTTATTAACAGGTAATGCAAACAGTACATTTTAGCAGAAGTCTATGATAATTTCGGTAGCCTCCATTACATGAGAGAATACCAAAAACGGGCGGGAGCAAAAAAACATAGAAAACAGGCAATATACATACAACGCATTTAAATCGAGTAGTACACACACGGAGTCGTAAGCAGTAACAAACATGAGACCACAGAATACCATGCAACGAAATCAACATCTATTTCATATGAAACAAAAAAAGTACAGATTGCCTTTTAGTTTTCTTGGCGTAAAGTCTGTTCCATAACTCTGTGTACTTCTTTGACAAACTGAAATCACTGAAACTGAACAATTCTGATATCTTAGTCAGTTTTCATGTAGTGTCATTGTTTACAAAGGTTCGTCTCTTTCGGAACCATTGTCTCTCATTCGACGAAAACAATTCAGCTTTATTTGAACATGTTTTGACCTCGACATATTTTTTATTCAATAACGAATTTCATGAAGAGACTGACGGTGTCGCCGTGGGTAGTCCTTTACGTCTTTGGTGGCCAACTTTTTTATGGAGATCTTTGAGGAGAAAGAGCTGGAATCTGCTAGCTTGAAGCCCACAGTGTTTGGAGGTATGTAATTCACACGTTTGTAGTGTGGCCCCATGGTGAAGGCAAGCTAAAAGAATTTTTAAATAACCTGAATTCTATCCAGATACAAATTCAGTTCACGATGTAAATCGAAAAGGATGGATGGCTTCCATTTTTGGATGTGTTGGTGCGGCGCAAAAAATGATGGCACTTTGGGACATTCAGTGTATCGAAAACCGACCCATACGGATTTATATTTAGTTGCAGATAGCTGCCACCATCCCTCGCAGACGATGAGTGTACTCGGAACTCTAGTACACAGAGCATACGTAATTGCTGACGAGAGCAGTCTGGGGGACGAGCTTCTACACCTAAGAACAGTATTTGAAACCAACGCGTGCTATCCACAGCGGATATGTAAGGCACTAGAAATGAAATCAACAGTGGGCGCAAGAAAAGCGAAAGGAGACACGGAAAGTTTAAAATCAATGGCTTTCCTGCCATACGTGGGAAGCCTTTCGTTAAAAATAGAACGGATCCTCAGTAAACACAAAGTGAAAGTGAGTTTTCACCCTCCACGAAAGAATGCAGCACCCCTGTGTTCCTTTAAAGATGATTTGATTCTCGGAAGCTAGGGATTTATAAGATCCCCTGTGAGTGCGGTCGTTTATACATCGGACAGATGACACGTACAGTGCAGAAGAGATGCACAGAGCACCGCAGGTACACCAGTCTCTTACAACCTAATAAATCTGCGGTGGCGGATCACTGTATTGACACTGGGAACTCTATGGTGTACGATAAAGTCACAATTTGAGCCTCGACTCAGTAGTGAAAGAAGCAAAAATTCGGTTGGCGACCAATTTAATTAATTGCGATAGCGGCTTCAGCTTGGACAAAACATGGAATCCTGCAATTTATATAGTTAAATCACAAAGACGCCGCGACGGTGCAGGTCTCCGTGACACATCATGACCTGGTATGAGAAATAAGAACACAGGTCCTGTGAATTTGGCTTCCCACTGAGTTCTCCTACGAAGAAAATTCTTCCAGGTCTCTCACCGTTGAGCAGCACGCTTTCCATGGACATGACCTATTAAAAACAAACTTTCCAAAATGATTCAAATGGCTCTGAGCACTATGGGACTTAACATCTGAGGTCATCAGTCCCCTACAACTTAGAACTACTTAAACCTAACCAACCTAAGGACATTAAACTCATCCATGCCCGAGGCAGGATCGAACCTGAGACCGAAGTGGTGGCGCTGTTCCAGACTGAAGCGCCGAGAATCGCTCGTCCATTACGGCTGGCACAAACTTTCCAATTAGTATCGCTGGTTTGAGATATTTTATTTCGTCACATGATATTGGTACAGTGATCGTTTGGTATGAGAAATATGAACTCAGTTTCTGTATTCACGGTTCACTGATATGAGTATACTTTGCTGGACCACATTACCATTTTTTAATAAGAAAATGTTCTGGTTGAACTTGCAAAACTGTTCTCAATGTAAAGTCTCTCCCCACTTCCTCTGTTGCATGCAAATATGTATTCACGTACTTTTGGTATTGCTAGTGATAACTCTCTACCTTAATCGAACCAAACACTTTATATGGTCACAGCTACTCACTTTTATTGTGGGTATATGCACCAGAATATGACGTATAATGACTCTACCTTATTTGCTACCACTCTGTGATTCATCGAAATTGAATAGTTAAGTGTCTTTTCACTTTCCCAACAATCTGAAATATGGTCATTGTTTGTCTGTGAGATGCGGTGGGCAACCTTCTCTCATTCGAAGAAAATGTAACTTTCTGCTTAAAATATTTGTTCTTTATGCATATCATATAGACACTTGGGAGTATGTTCACTATTGCCTCAATGATCATCATGCTTACAAAAAGTACATTTCGTCATATGGGCAACGTGTAGTGGTTCGTCGACAGCACATACTCGTATGCTGACCCCACGTGACACCATCATTTTGCATGAGTAAACAGATTTTCTAAAGCTTGCGTATCTTGCTTTTCTGATGTCTGGAGCTACTAGTCCGGTGTTTGCTCGTGGCTTGGCAACAATGCGCTCTCAGAAATTTCATCGGGTCCTCAGCTTGCGTAAGAGCTCAGGCAGCGTCCATTGTTCTAGTGGTGGCTTGTCTGTGTGTACCGGTAGCAATATTGATTTTGCGCAAGCCACAGTTTAGTTATCAGGTGAGCTGGTTTTTCGTGCCACAGGAGTGCATTAGACCAAATCTCCGTCGGGAAACATGCATCCGTTAGCTCGTTCCTCGTATCTTCTGTCTCGTGTCATCTACAACACTCTCGTGTCATTCTCCAACATGTGACTAATGTGACCTGAAACAGTGTAATAGTGCTTACATTAACATTACATATTAGAATACACAAACGTCTCTTTCCCCCTTCTACTATTCCCTTAATATCATTACAACTGATCATTCATAGGTTTTTTTTTATATAAATTTATCGTTATTCATTACTATTCATGTCATTTTAATCTTGCTACCACTGTGGCCACTGTGTAAATTCTACAACCTAATCATCTTACCCTTAATATTTTATCCACATTTTCTACCTTCCATATCACTGGTTTGATTTTCCATTTTTCCATCACATTCTCTCTTATAATTCTTCTATTTTACCATAGGTTCCCTAAATTGTGGCGTTCGTTTCTCTTAAACATAAGCAGATGCTTAATATGTCTCTCTTCTGATAACTGAAAATAGTAACACAAAGTTCTCTTACTTTATACATTACTTTCTTCAGTGGTTCTCTCTTACCTTGCTTTCCTCCTGTCCATGTCTTTGCTATATTGTTTGGCATTTTGTAATAGCTCTTGGTATTTCCATCTTTGATTTATGATCCGTTGCTGTCTTACTATTTCTCCTTCCTAGGTTGTGTCAAGTTCACTCTTTTATCATCTTTCATTCCATCTTTCATTCCATCTTTCCTTTCGCTATGGTCTTTCTCTAAAAGCTCAGTTATCCAACCTGTCAACAGTAAACTCCCTAGTTTAGATGTGTGCTAGAATCTGTACAAAGTGGCATACACTATTACAGTTTGCGGTGTTTGATTCATTAACTCTCCAAATTTGGCTCCCCTGGAGTTGGCAGGTCTGCTTGACCTTGAGACGGCACCAGTGCTGTTTTTTCCTCTAATCCCCCAGTTTAGTCCAGGCGTGCGTGCAGTTCAGTGCAGAGCAACTCAGCAACAATGTGTACTCCGCAACAGAATGCGCAGTGTGTTATTTGGATTTCTTTTGAAGCCACATAAAATATGTTGTGTACAGTGAAAAGATCAGAGGCATAAATCATTTACGGGAAAGAATCGTCTCAGTGGTTAGGACTGTTACACTTGAAATGGTCAATACGTGGCTAGAAACGGAATATCGTCTCGACGTGTGCAGGGCAGCAAATGAATCCTACGTTGACGTCTACTAACATTAAACAAAACTTGAAGGGATTCTTTTTCTTGGTATGTACTCACTGATGTAATGTTTCATTAATTTCCCATATAAATTTGTACTTAAAACTAGAGTTCTCTTTCAAGCACCCTATATATGGAGATACACAAAAATTGCTGCATCATTCTCTCATTGAAGTAGCAAATACGTAAACTGGTTTATGGTTTTAATCAACAACCAGCCCTACTCTCTCATCAATTCAGTGCAGCATTCCTTCGTTCATGCTGTCCTCAAAAATTCTCATTATTTCAGTGTTACTTTGCATTTCACTTACATAAATCCCTATTCAAGCTCCCTGGCTCATTGCTCAGTGGTCCTTTGCATCTGGTGAACATACGTAAAATAATGGTCTTCAGCAACTATGAACATCTTTAATAACGAGCAACTTCAGCCAATTGTCCATGCACTGTTTCTTTCTTCGGTATCTCGTACACCATCTTTTTGGCTTCTCCTGATGACAGCTGGACTTGTTCCATTTGATAAACTCTATTTTACGACCTCGTGACTCTCTTTCATTTACATGGGATTTCTTCAAGTTTGTTAATATGTCTTCTGCGTCGTGTCTCTATTCATTCCTCTGAAGTGTTTCCTTCCTTGAACATCTTGACATAAGTGTTCTGTCTTCAAATTGATTAGCGGCTTTGTATCGCTTCTGATTCTACGACATTGTGAGGAATTATTTTCTGTATGCGTTCTGGTACACAAAATATATTACAGAACTTGTTGCTCAGCTACCTGCTCTTCTTGGATTGTTGACGCGATTGTGGTAATAATTTACCATCTATAGTAAGCTTAATCTCCATTATTAGTCTTCTATCGGCTTCCTTCCTCTTCAGGCTTTTGCGTTTATCCTCTCAAGTACTAATTTTACAATTTCTTGGTGGCGTTCACATCTGACATGTGGCTGATCTCTCTGGCTCAATCTACAGGTGATTGTTTTGTCAGTACTAATCCTAGTGCCACTCCAGTACCTACCCTTGTGTGGTAAATCATTGATCACATCTTGAAAGTCTGCTAAATGCTCGTCTCATGGTCATTGTTGATAGGGGCTGTGCAGAAGATGCACACCTGAAATCTCTCTCATTATCCTCCCTGAGAGGTTTGAGGGTAGGTGATATCATGATGTATAGACTGCCTTTATCTTCTTTTGTCTCACAAAGTTATAACTCTTTAATCTAAATTGTTGTCCATTGTCTGATGGGATCCTCCTTATCTTTCCAATTGTGCAAAGTAGGTGTAACTAGAAAGCTTTGGTGACAGGTCTACCAGTGGTCACTAGTATGTACTCATTCCTCTACAAAACAGCAGTATCTGTCCAAAAATGTCCGTGCCCATCATGTCTCATTGTACTTTCGGTACTACCAGGTTACAGCTCACAAAGAATATACATAAGACATAATACAACTTTTGAATTGCATTCTTTAAGAACCAAACGATCTCATTAACTCTGTATCATATCTGATTTATGGAATAATCATTTTATCCATATTTACTGATATTTGCAGCTATTGTAGAAAGGTTTCTTCTTAGAGTATTAACTTTACCAGTGATATGTTTCAGGTATTTGTATCAGGAAGTTGTGCACACATTGTATGAAAGTAGAGCTGCTTATTGCATCACTTCATCTAACCACTATATTCCTCATAATTTAAACCCTGCAGATCTATTTTTAGGAAGTCAAAATTATTATTTATTACCACTTTTTATGTGGAAATCAGTATAGTATATTTAAGGTCAAAGAGTCTTCAGACAATCATGATGATCAATAGAAGCCATAGCCTGTCACACCAATAGATCAGGATGCACAATGATGACAGGAATTTAGATGCTGGTAATACAATATGTTAGAAAGTTGATTATCTCGATGTGTGTAATGCTACTAACCACATTGTGCCATTAAATTTGTAGCATGTCTTTCCTGAGGCAAACTTTTTTTGATTTCTTAATTTAATAATTAATAGTTAATTATTATTTATTTATTTTTATCAACATTTAAGTAGCTCTCAAGTTTATCTGCTGAAAAGAGAAAATGCATTACAGCTGGCGACCATGACAGGATGTTTCATGTGAAAATATTTAAAATTATGCATGTACAAATATCACAAATATTCTTTTTGTTGCATGTAATATGCCTTTGCCACGCCAAATAAGAGGAATTGCATATAAAGGAACCCAAGGAGAAGAGATAGTTAAGAAAGGAGTATCCACTTTTATTTGTTTGGCAATAAGAAAATTATATGAGATTACATAAATAGCATAGTCATCAGAACAAAAGTTCCAGATGAAGACATTCTTGCTGTCAGATGTCACTAATCTTGAGGTCCTGCAGTCGACATATATTCCCGTGAAAATTTTCAATTTTAAGAATTTTAATTATACTTATGGTTGGGTTCTCAGTGGTCGTGATATTGAGGTGGCTGCTACTGCACTCTGTATAGTCAAAATGTTAGCAAGATCTTGTCTTCTCTTGTAATGTCCCATGCTTCATGTCGAAAGCTCAGGAAGCATTTCATTATTGCTAATTGCATTGCTTATATGCACACGAACTCAAGTGAATAAAAAATTTTCAAATTATTTACTTTGACATGACTAAAACTGGCAAAGTAGAAAATATGGATCACACAGAACAAATGCAGGCCCACAAAAATATCTAACTTGGCAGTATGCCTTGGCTGAACGTCGAAACCACTGAGACAGAAGCAGAAGTACATCAATAGCCAGTCGAAACAGTTCAGAAAACATCTGCAGCAGCAGACCCTTTTGTGATGTCACAACAGAATTTACAGAATTATACAGAAAACTAGTTTCAACAATTTAGTCAAAGGTTTGGATTCAATGAAAATTTTAATAAAAAATACTTATAAAAATTTTAAATTTTAAGAAAGAAAATTTTAATGAAGTGGCCAAAGACTAAAGGGAATAAATTTGAAGAACATTTGATCAGATACTCGTAGAACAATCAGATGCCGTGTGGAGCAGCCGAGTGGTGTAAGGCGTCTTGTCACGATTCGCGCTCGCGGTTCCCCCCGTCGGAGGTTCGAGTCCCCCTCCGTCATGGGTGTGTGTGTTGTCCTTAGCGTAGGTTAGTTTAAGTTAGATTAAGTAGGGTGTAAGCTTAGGAACCGATGACCTCAGCAGTTTTGTCCCATAGGATCTTACTACAAATTTCCGAAGACAATCACATGAAATCAAAATAACGCTTGATCAGATCGCAAAGGAACAATCCGATCAGATCAATGCGAATTCCGAGGAGATACGTTCCGAAATAACAGCATTACAAGAGGCACATGAATGTAAATCGGTCGTGATACAACAATTAACGAATGATGTGGGTGCGCTAAAAGTGGCGCAGTCCACAATGGAACTATCGGTACAATGACTTCAAGCTCAGTTTCAGAATTTAGAGCAAGAGGGTACGATGAAAGAAAGGTTTGACAGTCAATACCGGGAATTTGCAAATGAATTTTCGTCCTGATTAAGGATGCAAGAGACGTACATTAACAACGAATCGCTCCACACTGAGCTATGTGCTGCTGTCCAAAGTCTGAGTAAGGAACTCGAAGAGTAATGTAACACCTCTAAAGATACAGTGGAAAATGAATTCACCCAGATTAATACAGAGTTTATAACGCAATGGCGTGATCAAGTGGATGCTCAGGTCAACCGTCTGTGGCAAGATATACAACGATAAAGGCTGCCATGCACGATCTGTCACCGGCAAGCACAGATCCCGGATCATGGTTTCAGAAATGCACATTTACGTAATCGACAGTACAGGGAAGAGGTGGGACCCGTTAGTCCCTATACATCATTTCATCATGTAGGGGTAGGGCCATCCTTGTCTGTTGTACTGTTAGAAGAAGCCGTTCTAAAACATAGGAGGTTTCTCGCCTTTTTTCCAGAGAAAATGTCCCCTCATCCTGTCATGCTCATAGGAGGGCTTAGGAGAGCGTTACCCCAAATGTGGAGCGACCAGCAAAGGAAAAAATTTGTGACAGCTTACACACAAGGTAATGTCGCCCTTTGGGCTATGGAAATTGCTGAACAGTGTAAGAATTATGGAGAATCTGAAACAGCTTTCTTAAACAAATAATGGCCTGCATCCATACAGGAGCGAATACAGAAGAAAGTGAACGATCCTGAGCCCTATAACATGAAACAGGGCAGTTTAAGAAAGTGTTGCGAGCGATTTTTAAACAAAACAATATACTGTGACGCAACCATGGCCCATAAAAATGTTATGAAGCTGTTAAAATCGAAATTACCAACACGTATAAAGGAAAAATCCTTGCGCAAGAGATTAATCAAGAGGCTGTTCTTGATTCCCTGGGTTTAATACAGAAAGATTTAAAAGTCAGCTCTAGCAGCGGTGTAGGTCAGCAGGAATCTTCCAGCAGCGGCCACAACAATCACAGCAGGAACGCCGGATGACGTCATAACGGCGCACATATACACAGCGGACATGTGAATGTAAACATAACTATTGCATCAGAATAGCACGGCAAGTTTCAACAGTAGGAGGAAGAATGATCACTTGTTTAACCCGGTTACAATAAAACACACATGGGAGTG
The DNA here is from genome assembly GCF_023864345.2 of Schistocerca serialis cubense. NCBI lineage: Eukaryota > Metazoa > Arthropoda > Insecta > Orthoptera > Acrididae > Schistocerca > Schistocerca serialis. Next base: position 44,843,493 of record NC_064641.1, read on the forward strand.
ACAGAAATGTAAGAGTAGACAGAGCAATACGCGGGAGCATCACAGACTAAATAACGCCGGCCAGCTCCATGCACGTATCACAAATGTAGGGGATAGCCGGAGCCTAATCATGGCAAAAGCTTGAACTGGTCACAGCCAAGCAACCAAAACCGGTCGCCACTCCACTGACTCCAAGTGGGTCGACAAACTAAATGCGACTTACTCAACCCTCTGATGGATGTTATGGGGTCGAGTGAGGATAGTAGATGTAATTCCAGCCTTGATATGATGAGAGACACTGACGATATGGACATTCACAGTGAGCTAGTGAGCTATGCTGGAGTTCTTGCTGTTGTTGTGACAGACACAGATACCATGATAGACGTTACGGCTAGTGATTCTCTTGATAAAATCAGCGAGACATGACCAATACTTACCTTTCCGGTGCAGAACTGCGAGACTCCGGTAGCTACTGGCGCAAAACCGCAAACTGTAAAATGGCAGGCGCAGGTTAAATTGAATGTAGGTAATGGAGCAATGAAATACACATTCACAATCGTGAAAGGGTTCACTGTGAGCTACACAACTGGATTAGAATTTATGCGTGACAGGAACAATGTCATTGACCTCTAACATGGTAAATAGATTTTGACAGTTGATGACGAAGAAGCCATAGCAGATCTGTTGAAAACTAAAGCATGACATAGCAGATACTGTCAGGGTAACACGCTAAAGATTATAAAGAAGGAATTACTGTATATCATTGACATACAGTATAGCTGGTTTGACGAATGAAATTTATGCACTAGAAACGTGGAAGTGGAATTTGGCGTGAACCACATTCAGACTAACGTAGAAAATTATGATGCCTCGCTGCTACACGGCAAGCCGTTTTGGTTGATCTATCAATGAAATACATGAAAGTCTTCTGTGAAAAACCCAGGATCGTTAAGTATTACGAATACACTGTGGAGATAGTTCCCCAAAAAGTCTACTGTTCATCTACTTACCCCACCATTTGGACATAACGCCAAGATGCACAGAAATAGATCAGAAGTATTTGCACTGGAGGATGAAAAGGATAGAGGCTTATGATTCAAGGTAGTTGAAAACACGAGTCTAACATTGTGGTCAAGGTACTCCTTGGAACCAACCCAAAAACTCCACTAAGGTTGAAGGAGAATAATGAAATGGCAACTGATACATAGTGGTCCGTTTGGAGTGGTAAGTTAACTGACAGTATATGCAGACTCAGAGAAAATAAAAGGATTGTATCCGCATAAAAGTCTATGATGTTGTTTACTGTAGAAATCAGATTGTTTTGTTTGATGTGATGGATTAATAAGTATTTATAAGAATTAGAGAAGAAATTTTATTGTGCACAGAAGACTAATGTATTGAAATTTAAAAAATGAATGATAAGCAAAAAAGAAAAGAGAAAACTGAGACATAAAAGTTCAGATAAGTTAGCAAGAAGTGATGAGCATGTTTTCTTGAACGCTATGATTTATAACAGAAGTATGTAGAATATGTACAAGTGAGAATAATGGGTAGACAACTTGTATTAAGTAACGTATGTTCTACTTAGACTTAAGAATAATTAAACATCCTACATCTCATAAACCCTTTTGTTGCATACTTTAGTGTAAGAATATGTCTTTATTCTGTGTGTGCGCAAGATTATGGACTCAGTGGAGAAAGCACAGTACTCAAAAGTAAAAAGAACACTGGGTGCACCAATTTGTGTGGTACATGCTTAAGATATGAAACTCTAAACGAGTGAACCAAGTAATACATAACTATGGTTAACATAACGTGAACTCATCAGTTTATGAGTAAGAGGTAAAGGTTAGTGAATTGCATCTCAAGGAATTGGCTTAAGTTAACAGAATAAGTATTGTCAAAAGAGTAAGATTACAAGGCTGAAATCACGATCGTAGAAAACTGTAAATACTTGTACATAATCCATTCAGACAAGTAAGAGTAAGAAAATTTTGCAATTAGTTAGTAAGTGCCTTTCTACGTTTAGTTTCATGGATATGTGGTTTAATAAGTATATAAGAAACTATCAGCCTCGATTGCGGAAATGAAACCAACCTTTACCTAGATTTCAGCGCAAATAATTGAGCCTTCTTCAGAAGATATACCTGAATCTATAATTTGTCTAACAGGGCATGGTCTAAAAATAAAACTAAAACAGCCTGAATAGGGGTAGACACATTTTAAAAATGCGGTACATAAGTACTAAGTCAACACCAAGACTTAAGCTCTGGCGTGCGCCTCGCCTCCATGGACGCCGTGCGGTGGGCCTCAGGAGCTCACGTGAGCTTCTGTTTTGGCTTGTAAATTCAACGAGTTTCCCAATGGGGCAGGCACATCTGTGCTACTGTGAAAATTTGCTGTGTGTGTTTCGTTTTACATTTATCTGCATTCATTAGTCAAGTGGATTATTTTGATAGCCGTATGAATTAAGAAAAATATCCTAATTGAAACTTAATGTAAATGTATAAATATTTATCTATACATCTAATTAAAACAGAGATTAAAAATTAAAAGGAAAGAAAATGCGAAAACAATCTGTACGTATCAGGTCATTGGTAATATACGAAAGTCAAAGATATGACTGTACAGACATTAAAATTTCCATGTAAATGTCGATGTTATAAGGTTTTCAGAAAATTTAAAGGTTACTGTGAATAAAAAATAAAATTCTGATCCGTTAAGGATAAAAATACATACGAATCGGCAACACAAACAAGTGCGTAGAACCCGAGGTGAATAAAAAGCGGCAGGAAAATTAAGTTTTCAAATGGCTCTGAGCATTATGGGACTTAACATCTGAGGTCATAAGTCCCCTAGAACTTAGAACTACTTGAACCTAACTAACCTAAGGACATCACACACATTCATGCCCGAGGCGGGTTTTGAACCTGCGACCGTAGGGGTCGCACGGACCCAGACTGAAGCGCCTAGAACAACTCGGCCACTGCGGCCGGGAAAAATAAGTTTTAGTGGAAACATTAGTGATAATAAAGTATTTAAAGTATTTATGTTAACACTTATAGAACAGTTGACAACGCTCAAGTGAGAGACATCCGTAAGTTAGTGCGTGTAAAAAAAAAAAAAAAAGTTATAGAAAAATTAGAGAAGTGGGCACTTAGTACAGTGATCTCTAACAGTGAAGGTTAGAGCAAATACAGTGGCAGATTCTGCGGCGGATGAACTCTTCAAATGAAGTAACGCATTTCCACGAGCACAGAGAACAGAGGAGGACACTTAAAGAGGCATGAACCCAGCATACACGAAGGGCAACGTGGTGGGGCTGTGAGTACTTCTCCCTCCCGGGACAGTGCTGCCTGCGTCGAAATATACACGCGTGACCAGTGCAACTTTGGACTAATCAGAAACTGTTGTTGGTACCTAGCGTGGAAGGACGTTAATGTGAATGAGAAACGTACACACACGTATAAAACTTCAGTTCCCGCGCCCCTTCGTCGGGACTTGCTGTGGCGCGGCGCTTCCCAGCCACAATGCGACCTCTCTTGTGACCCAGCTGTCCATCTGCAAGGGTCGATGATTCGGATCGCCTTCCTGCAGCACGCTGCACGCCTCTCCGCCGTGTTAACATTTTGCTCGGTATTGGTGTCAGTGCGGCTGCCTTTAAACTTAGTTTCTAGAGATGGTTAAGAAAGATTTCCTGCTGGTAGTGCAACTCGTTGGGCGCTGCTGAAGGACTTGGCCGATGTACTTAAGCGGGAGCTGGATCTGGTTATTGTACCGTTGCTATTTAATACAACCAAATTTGTTGTTTTGGTAAACAAACAAGGTTTGTGGGCTGCCTTGTGTGCAGATCTTTTGTGACAGTTTTGTGCGTGAATGGAGTGTTAAATTTTTCGTGATTTAAGGCGTGCATTCTTAAAATCATTTACATGTGTACTGTTTCGGACGTCTACTCATTCAGTTATACATTCAACCGACCTAAGTCACTAGAATGAAATGTTTGGAATTCTGTGTCATTACTAGTATCAGTATCATTTATTGTGTCCAGGATTATATTAACGATTTCCCTTACTGATGATCTTGGGATTTTAAAATGTTTGTTGTGTTTACTATTGTAATAAATACAAGTTGTTCATAAGAATGTCACACCCACCTCCTCCTAGTCATTCCACTCACTAGTCCTGTTACATATTGGCAGCAGAGCCTGGTTAGGGTATGATGAAGTGGGTGCGATATCAGAGTAATACCTTTTTACTTGCATACAGTGTATGGGTTGAATTAAATGTAGCAGATATTATATCGCGTAATGCATAGTTACATGGAGGTGGCCGAACGGTTCTAGGCGCTACAGTCTGGAACCGCGCGACCGCTACGGTAGCAGGTTCGACTCCTGCCTTGGGCATGGATGTGTGTGATGACCTTAGATTAGTTAGGTTTAAGTAGTTCTAAGTTCTAGGGGACTGATGACCTCAGAATTTAAGTACCATCGTGCTCAGAGCCATTTGAAGCATTTGAACCATAATTAAATTCTTACTTGAATATTTCATACAAGGAAAACTGTGCCGTTATTCTTTTTGTATGAAATGGTTTTGAAATATAGAATTAATTAATCTTTTCTCATTTATGTATGTAAATGCCACGGCTAATTTTTCTCAGGGCGCTATCACCATCAATAGCATACATCAGTCCTACTCACAATGTATTAAAGACTCTTTTTTTAATATTATGCGATAATACATTTAAACAATACTTAGGTTTTTTTGTGGGGCTGGATGCTCCAAGATACCTGCCTAAGTGCAATGGCAGCGTAGCATTCATTAATATCGTTATTAATAAAAAACTGTACCTCTGGCCTAATATGAATTGAAAATTATTCAGAGTATTAAGATTATTCTTTTTATAGTTTTAGTATTATATGACTGTTGAAAGAACTTATATAATTTTTGTCATTAATGGCGTCACTACAATAATGAGCCTACACAAAAATGGCCAGGGCAACATTAAATTATCACGCACTGAATCATATACAGGATAGGTACTCACTGCTGACAAATACACGCACTACACCTATTAATCTCATATATATATATATATATATATATATATATATATATATATATATATATATATATATATATATATATTCAGCGCAATTATATTTCTACTGTAAACAATTGTATCAATTACAGACCGTGAACAATTAACGTTCGTCAGCGAGAACAGCATAATCGGCAAGACAATGAAACAAAAAACACTCATTTTCCCTCTACAAAAGAATACAGAAAATAATGTCTGTAATTCTGATAGCGCAGATAACGCTACTCCATTCTTAAATCTCTGGAATTTTTTTTCTACAATTTTTTCTACCGGAGGCAACGCTATAATTACTTGTTGTGATTCTGTTTCAGCATGGCTACCAGAGAGGTATTCCGGGTGTCGGAACTGCGGAAGAAAGAGTTAGTTTGCGAACTAAGTATTCGCGGGGCAGATACGTCGGGCAGTGCGGCCGAATTAGCGTGGTGTCTGTGGGAGGTTGTTGGTCGTCTGGTAGCCCCGCCAAACTTGCAGGAAGGATAGATGAGCGAAGCAATTTCCAGGATTATACTTGCATCATCGGAATTACAATCAGTAATTTCCTTTGTTCAGGTTAGCGAGGCGTCTCGTTCGCTAGTTAACAGAATTAAAGTTCGGGCGATGAATTACGTTGGGAGGGCGCAGGATCTGTGTAGCGTCAAACAGTCCAATCTGGTATACAGGGCGCTGTGCGAACAGCTCGATGAATTGCTGGTGCGAATTCAGGGGATGTTAGCTCGTGTAGGGGACGCTGCGTCAGGAGGGTTGTCACCCTATGGGAGAGCAAACTTCTCATGGGCCTCTTTCTATAGTAACGTCCGATTTAAGTTACCCAACCTGTCAGAGGGATTATTTCGGTGAGCAGCGTGTTTGTCATTTTATTCCATTGTGAGTTATTGCGAAATTGCAGGGTTGTAGGATTGATGGGACTTTTTGGATTAAGTGCTAAACATTGTTACCAGCTACTGAGTCCTGTGGTCAGTGGGCGGCTGGAACAGGCGTTTATGGACTCAATGCGTGCTCAAATCTCATTCATTGCATTTCGTGGGTTAATTTATAGTACCCGCGATCGGCATGAGCTTGTAAACAAAAGCTATTTTTCAGTGCAGTATTCTGATGAAGCATTAGGGAACTATGTCGAAAGCTTAAGACAGTGCTAGACGTTTTTGAGTGCAGTGAAGTGAAATACCCGAAAACATTTTGCACGGAATGCGACGCTGTGACCTCTCTAGGGCGTTGTTTTGCGAACAGCTACATAACTGAGTCGTGTGCAAGCTGATCAGGGACGGGAAGAATATGGCTTGTGGCAAGGAATGGCAAATAGTGACACCAACCGGCAATCGGCTTCATCTGCATTGAGTGGGGTCCTTCCCACCAAGCGTCTTTTGAGGCATTAAAGAAGGCTCTAGCTACCACCCCTGTGTTTACACCGAACGAGGAGGTGCAGTGGTTAGCACACTGGACTCGCATTCGGGAGGACGACGGTTCAAACCCGAGTCAGGTCATTCTGATTTAGGTTTCCCGTGGTTTCCCTAAATCGCTTAAGGTACATTTCGGGCTGGTTCCTTTAAAAGGGCACGGCCGGATTCCTTCTCCGTTCTTTCCTAAGGAGAAGGGACCGATGACCTCGCTGCTTGGTCCCTTGCCCCAAATCACCCAACCTGTATAGGCTATGGCCGATTTCAATAAGAAATTTATTGCGGCTGTCGTTTTTCAAGAAGAAATCAGGGAGACACCCTGTAGCATATACATCACGTATTCTATCACTATTAGAGGCCAAATATTCAGTAGACGAACTGGAAGTCCTAGCAGTCTTATTCACCCTTGAAAAATTTAAGCTGTATTTGGAACACCAATCATTTTTGTTAGAAACCGGTAATCAGACTCTCAGTTGGGAGTATGGCGAATTGCTAGATGGGCAGTACGTATATCTTTCTTTCAGTCTAAGGTCAGTCACATCCGTGGTTCGGGAATTGTTGTGGCCGATGGCCTGAGCCGAATGTTCGAGCAGGACTCGATCAACTGGATGATGAAGAAACACCAATGGAGGTTACTCCGCTGGCACTGGATAATCATATTTGCTCCATTCTTAGTGGGCTTCCACTTCTTTTTAAGGACATTGCCGTGCATCAGAATGAAGACCCAGTGATAAGTAGTACTGAGGGAAGGATAAGAAAAGGAGAAACAGTCAGGCCGTACTGCTTAAAGGGAAATGTATTACGCTGCTCTGGCCGTGGGATGCGAGGTGAAAGATATTGCTGAGTGACCTGGTTTCCCTAGTCTTGAAATATTATCATGAATGTCCGGTGGGAGGTCATTTGGGAGTGTTCGAAACGCGAGGGAAGTTTAGGGAAAACTTTGTTTGGAAGGGATGAATGAACAGATCGAGGAGATGGTGTTGGGTTGTAAAACCTTTGGGATCAGACGCGAGAAGGCCTTTTGTTGTGCGATATGGCGACTGAACCTATGGAAAAATTATATGTTGATTTCGTGGGAAATTTCCCAAGTTCCAGAGGGGGCAACCTGATATCTTGTTTGAGTTCAGGAGCTTCTGCTGGTTGCTTCGCACTCGAAATATTGCCACCCAGACATCTACAAAGTGTTCTCAGGGTATTTTTGGTACCTTTCGGCCTTGTCGCTTATTGGTTTATTATAACGCTACATCCTTTACATCGGCCGCACTCCGTAATTGTGGTAGCTCACAGTACAACCCCACACGATTATCCGAATCCTTGCCGAGTGGAGCGAGTGAATCGCAATTTGAGGGCGGCCCTGATCGCTTTCTATCGTAGTGATCATACCTGGTGGGATAGTTCCTTATCTTGGTTAGCGTACGTCTTCAGTACCGCCATGCTCGAGGCCCACAAGGCCACACCGGGGAGCTTGATGTTTGTGTTCAAACCTAATTCGCCACTCGCGAATTTGTGGTCACTCAGTGATTTGCTTCCGGAGAGGATGGACGCTGCTCAGATCCTCGCTAATTGGAAGCGCGTCAGTTGTAGCTTGAGGATAAAAAATGGTTAAATGGCTCTGAGCGCTATGGGACTTAACTTCTGAGGTCATCAGTCCCCTAGAACTTAGAACTACTTAAACCTAACTAACCTAAGGACATCACAAACATCGATGCCCGAGGCAGAATTCGAACCTGCGACCGTAGCGGTCGCGCGGTTCCAGACTGTAGCGCCTAGAACCGCTCGACTACTACGGCCGGCGCTTGAGGATAGCTCACGGAAAGATAGAAAATCGTCATAGTGCTGGAAGACGGCCGATTTCCCTGAGAGCAGGGGACCAGGGGTGCTTGAAGAGCTTTGGGACGACAAATCGTGGGGCAGATAAAATTATGGGAAAACTTTTGTCCAGTTTGTGGGACTTGCCTACATTTTGCACCGCCTCAGACCGGGCACCTTGCTGGTCAGGATCCCTCAAAACAAGAATTTTAGAACCCATGTATCTCATGTTAAACCACATGTGAAGGAGTATGCAACAAAATAAGAACGTATTCTTTTGCTCATGGAAATAGAGTTACTACTGTTAGTTGTAATTGGAAGGAGAAACAGCATTGGTCGTATTTTTTTGTTTTATTATCCGCAAAATCGATTTTCGGTCACTTAGTCACCATCCTCAGTGCTGTAATATACATTTAAAATTGGTAGGCACTGGTATCAACAAGCTTACAGCGATCACATAAACTACGAATTTTAAATGTATATTGTTTCTCCTCCCAATTATATCCATTATATGGTCGTGGTGCACAGAACACTCCATGGAGTCGCCAATCAACTGTTTGTTGCTCAGCGTAGTAATTGGAGTGCCTTGCCGCAGTTGTTCAGGCCACCAAGTTGGTTTTCCTTGTTGAAGATAACGCCTTCTAATTTAGAGGCTAGGATGAACTGTTTTCTCGTTACTTACTATAGTAAGATGGAGCGCAGAATTGTTTTTAGCTCTCATGTGCGAGTTTCAACCAGCCCCCCCCCCCCCTCCATGGGGAGAGGATGTGCCGATATTATGTCGTCAAGAGTTGCGGCGACTTGAATTCCCGCGCCGGTTCGTCAGGACTTGCTGTGGCGCAGCGCCGGGAGCGGTGCAGGAGTGGCGCCGCCTGCTGGCAGCCGGTCCTTGCCGGCCACTTCGCTACCTCTCTGGTGATCCAGCTGTCCGTCTGCGAGGATCGATGAGTCGGCTCGCCTTCCTGCAGCGCGCCGCTCGCCACACCGCCGTGTTAACATTTTGATCGGTATCAGCGTCAGCGTCGCTGCCATTTACACCATTACCTCCTTCCTGCGTAACTGTTATGGCGCTGAATTAATTTAGTTACTCCGTATGTCAGTGCCGAGTGCTACGTGCGGTTTTGAAACACACGCGCAACCAACAGCGATGATAATGTAACGTAGCAATTCAAATTCTGCATATTGTTTTTGGGATCCCCACGTATATTTTGAGTGCGAGTAAATGCGTCATAAACATACGTAGCGTGACTTAGTCTCAATGCGCATGCAAAAAGTTATTTATTATTAATGGAATTGCTACGCTGTCTTTCAATGTATGACAACGTTACGTAACCTGCAACTAACCCAGCGGTAATATAGAGCATGAAATGATTTCTTGTTTCAGGAAATTAATCTAATTTTCCGGACTGAGATTTTCACTCTGCAGCGGAGTGTACGCTGATATGAAACTTTCCGGCAGAATATAACTGTGTGCCGAAAAGACTCGAACTCCGCACCTTTGCACACAGAGAAATAATGATACAAACACCAGTAATTATGTGATTCTTCAGTTTGTTGCTGGAACAATCCACGGGTATACTGCCGGTTCATAGTGTCCAACAGGCACAATATTTCGGCGGTCAGACATGTCGCCATCGTCAGGTGCGCTGACGAACTGAGCTCCTGAGGACGGGCGGCCGATTTAAATCCCCTCCCCACGCGGGACGCTCACTCCGCCGTCCGCGCCCGCGCGCCGGCGGTCGCGAAGACGTGGGCGTCGGAAACTGTCGTACCGTCGATGTGCTTGCTACGTACGCCCTGGTCGCCAGTTCGTACTTCTTGCTGAGAGTCTTCTTAATTACATTCAGTGCCGGGTGCCAAGCCTTGCCGAGATTGTAGCCGCAATCTCGGTTGATATGCGGAGACAGCGGCCCGCGGGGGGAGGAGATTTAAATCGGCCGCCCGCCCTCAGGCGCTCAATTCGTCAGTGCACCTGACGATGGCGACATGTCTGATCGCCGAAATGTTGTGCCCGTTGGACACTATGAACCGGCAGTATACCCGTGGACTGTTCGAGCAACAAATACGCCAGGAGAAACCCAAGAATCACATCATATACCGTTATGGGGAGGAGATGTATCGCAGCATAAAGAAACTCGCAAGCTGCTCCACCGAAGATGCCGTTTGCTGAGTGCTTTTGCATTCTTGAAGAGGTGTCGTACCGAGGAGATTGTGCCGAACTTTGTTAAGGTCACGCATCACATCGATTCTGCAGCAGTCAAAAGAATTAAAGACGGGCCAGCCTTGCCTTGGTACGTGAGAGGGTGCACTTTACTCGCCGCAGCCTTGAATATAACTCCCAAAAACTATTTAAACTTCATCTTAAACTGGCCAATCAGTTTAATTCGTGGACCTGGGACTGGGTGGATGGTGTTACATGGACGACAGCCGATTCTGAACATAAAAAGGCCACTGGACGTCAGATTTCCAAATTCTCACGTCTCTCAGAAAAACCTTCGCTGGAGGCACCATGCAAGACGATCATCAATCTCAGGACATGGAACTGACTCATGTGGCAGTTTCGGTTCTTGAGAAGGCTTTGCTCCAACCCCTGGGTTAACGCTGGTCGCAGAGATTGTTAGTGGAGTGGACCAGGTTGAAGCCTAATTACCACCTGAAGCATCAGAAGAATTGCGTCGGGAAACCTGCCGGGTTCTGACCAGAACTAAACCTACAAAGAATAACATTACCAGTAGAGAGAGGGCTGCCATTCCGACCTAAGAGAGTGCTCTGAAATTGTTATCTTACCTGCTGACAGAGGCAATGCCACTGTTGTTCTTTCTCCTAAGGACTACATTGAGAAAATGCAGCGCCTGCTAGATGACGACTCCTACAGGAAGATCAACGCTGACCCCACGAAGAAGGCGGAGAATAAGACCAGGGCTCTACACAAGGACGCGGATCTACCAGAGGGCGACGCCAAGAAATTGCTACCTCAAGGACCTGTACCACGAAGACTTTATGGACTCCCTAAGGTCCACAAAGAGGGGGTACCTATGCGCCAGATTGTCAGCAACGTTAGGACACCTACTTACTTGCTGGCAAAATATCTGGCTGAATTACTTAGCCCCTACTTAGGTAAATGCCGTCATCATATCCGTAATTCCGTGGATTTCGTGAAACATCTCGACAACTTCAGACTGAAAAACACTCATATCCTAGTGAGCTTCGACGTGGTTTCACTATTCACCAGGGTGCCTCTACGAGAATCAGTCGAGCTTATTGGGCAGAAATTTGACGAGAAGACCACAGTACTCTTTAGGCTTGTCTTGACCTCAACGTATTTTCTGTTTAATGGGGAATACTATGAGAAAACGGATGGAGTCGCAATGGGCAGCACGCTCTTGCCAGTGGTCGCGAATTTGTACATGGAGTACTTCGAGGAGAAAGCCTTGGCGTCACCCAATTAGAAACCTACTTGTTTCTTCCGTTATGTCGATGACACGTTGGACATCTGGCATCATGGTAGGGACAAGCTTCTGGATTTCCTTACACACCTAAACTCCATAAATACAAACATCAAATTCACTATGGAGACCAAAGCAGAAGGAAGATGGAAACGTCCCCTTTGAACAATTATACATGACTGTGCTTAAACTGACACACAATATTTTTTAGCGCAACGCAATCTGACTTTCAATAATCCCTACAAAAGACTGGCCCTGACTGACATTAAACTATACCTTTCACAAATCACTTACCTCACAAAAATCTTCGTTACTCAAGCTACTGCAATACAGCGAGCGCCACTACTGCCAGCTAAATAAAAGATTCTAACTACTGAAGGCACTAACTACTGATAGGCATTGTTAGCAAATGAAAGATTTTAATAGAGAACAAACAATGTTATACATAGCAGTACATGACATCCAGTCTTAGAAAATTTCAAAACTCCGCCATCTCTCTCCCCACATCCACCATTGCTGGCGGCTCACCTCCAACTGCGCAACGCTATGCGCTGTTCACATCCATCTGCCCAACACTACAATGGCAGACAACAATGCAAACTAGCCACAGACTGCACACAGCACAGCCAGTGATTTTTCTTTCATACAGAGCGCTACGTGGCGTTACCAATAAGAAAATCTTAACAGCCTACTTACATAGCCCCCATGCTCCCCACAAAAAATTTTACAAATTGTTTTGGGCACTGGCCAATACATATTTGTTAAAAAAATTTCACAATTACAATAACAAAGAAATCATATACACACACTTATTGATACAATGTTGGTCAAAATCTAAAATTTTCTCACAGTCCATAAAGACAGTCCTGATCATTCATCATAGTAAAATTGCAGTTTTTTTCTCAAAGTCTGAGCAGTAAAAGAAAATGAGTACAGAAGTAGTGGATTTCCATGCAGTCTGGAAGAAGTAGTGTTGTCCTTCCAAGGGAAAAACAGTGCTGACTCTTGACATGCAGACAGGTAATGGGCCACAACAGAGCAAACCCACCACAGAGTCAGTCGAAGTTTTGAAGAATATTGGTAGGTAGGTCATCACAGAGTAGACCCACTGTAGTCCTGGTAGAGATTACGGTATTGGTGGACCATCAAAGATGCAGACCCACTATAGTCCTTGTAGAGATAATGGTATTGGTGAGTCATCAAAGGTGTAGACCCACTGTAGTCCTTGTACAAATAATGGTATTGGTGGGCCACCAGAGGTGCCGACCCACTGCAGTCCTTGTAGAAATAATGGTATTGGTGGGCCATCAAAGATGCAGACCCACTGTAGTCCATGTAGAGATGGCCAGCAGCCATCTGTTGCGACTGTGCAGGTGCACAATTACCATCGAAGAGTCTTGCGGAGAATATAGCAAGTACATAAACCACCACTTGTCCACTCACAAAAAAATTTGTTTGAAATGTCCTTAGAATCAGCAATGCTGTTATCCAGTCCCTTGCTGAATTATTAACACACGTGCAAACACTATCAGTCCCTACCTCTCACACATTGTCCATATACTATGACCAACAGAAACGTGTGCAGTGTAATGTAACTTACAAGTTACTTAATTTGATGAACTGGTGTCAATTACAATTTTATAACATGAGAATACAATTACAAAGGTACAAAATACATCATTAAAGAACATAACAATACAGATAACATTTGTAGTACATTAGGCTTTACAAAAGAATAGAAATAGACATATACGTCAGTGTTACAGGAATTATGACATAAATAAATATATGAAAGATCAGAATAACTTTTGAAACATCAACTTCACACATGAGCATTAAAACAAAACAGAATAAATAATGTCTAAACATCTTTACAAAGTAAATAACATATTATTAATGCAAATTATATGTGCAGATAACAGTATTCCTCATCATAGTGAATGTACCCGAGTATTAAAGGAAGAAAAAATTGTACGAAACTACACAGAGACAGGAAGAAAACAAATACACAAGGTTACACAAACACATAGTGGGATAGCACAAAAGGAAAGGACAGGGTTTGTTTTCAGTGTAACATTTGGTACTGAAGTCCAACTCAAAACTTCATTCCATAGATCGTTCCTCTTATTTCGACATCTGCTCCAGCAAAAAAAAAAAAAAAAAAAAAAAAAAAAAAAAAAAAAAAAAAAAAAAAAAAAAATCCTATCCAAGCATGCTTTCTGTATTCTGTTCACATCCTTTTTCAAAAATAGTTTTTCTCCACTGTACACTACTTTTTTTTGCCAAACCATTTTCTTATAGCTTCTCAATGCATTTCTTCCAATCCATCACAGTTAGTTTCTTATATAGTCTACCCCCTCTTAAGCTAACTTAAATCTACTGAGCTCAGATATATATACCAAGGGACGAAGCAATGCAGCAGCACATAACAAATTAACACAAACAGCAATGACAAAAATTCAAATTGGCAAAGCATGCAGCATAAATTAGCAAAGCAAATGCAATATTACAACTAATACAAGGCAATGCGCAGAAAACAAGAAAAATAAATCAGTGGTAAAACTAGCTTAATACAATGTAAAATTCAGTAGAACTATGCCTGGCAAATGGCAGCAGCACATGTAATAACTTATACCTAAACATGACATAGCTCAAGCAGAAAAAATATTACACTAAAGATAACAATGCAAATAAGGGAAATGTATAATCACATCTTAATGTCTATGTAATTAAAATGGTGCACCACAAAAAATAATTCTACAAAAAATTACCAAGTACTTGAAAAGAAAATTATACATGCAGTTACTGTTATTAGTCCCTCCTTATTGTTCTTTCCATTCCAAGAGCTCCTTTTTCGAAGAATGTGGATCATAAAGTAATTATTTAATAGATGTGTTGACAGAAAGTGTTCACATTAGCAAATGTATTTTATTTTATTTTATAAAACCAATGCTGCAACACAGCTGGAAAACAGATATCAAATGAGATAAGCAACTATGAACAAAGCATAAAAATATTGTTCAATAGTCATGTGATATTTCATAAGTTAGTAGAAATTCTCTCAACTCTCGTAGAAAGATGCTTGTCATAATCAGGTGTGCAGATGTATGTTTCCAAGTAATGAGCGTGTCGTATTTGCAATGCTTTCTACAAAGGAATGTCAATAGTGAGGATAATGGACTCCCTTTTTTTCCACCTAATGGCTTTCTTTTGTCAGACGACTACCTCTCAGCTGGGCGCCCAAAACGTATTATGTCAAGGTCACTTACCTTTCTCACTGAAATATTTACGACAGCAGTTTCCGCTACAGTGGCAGTCTCATATAAAAAAATTCCACAGGTTGAGAATTTGCGTCACGAATGTGTAGAAAATAAAATCCTATAAATATAACGGTGTCCAAAAATTTTCGCCAGCATAGTGATACATTCACTAATTTACATACATTTCATAACTATTAAAGTACGATTTTTGGTTTCCAACAACCTTTTTCACAAACCAGAGTCCCTAACTGCTATTCATTACTCCTTACCTTATTACACATATATATATTCGTCGACACGTCAATCTTGCGGCGACACTTCAATATTTCACCATAATAAATACATAGCACAATCAAATTCCTCATATAGCATCAGCTTATTGATCATCAACATACCTCAACAGCATAATACACATCGTCGTCATAAAAATAACATCATAACACCTCAGTTAAATCTCAAAAACGTCGTAGCTTTCTGCAATAATGTCAAAACCTAAAAAAAATTCTCTGCTCATTTCAATAGTGTCATCTACCTCAAACGTACTTTAAAAATCATGATTCCATACCAAATACATCATTCAAAGTTCTCATAGTATCACAATGGTTCCGAAAAAATATGAACAGTTCACAAAGTACAGACAAAATACAATTTCATAAGTGTGAAATTATCCAACTGTGTAATTGCGTAAACATGTGTCACTGACACATAAAAATTTTTTGTTTTTCTGTTAAATAATCAGATAGCTGTGTAATTCTGTCTTGGAGAAATATGGTAGGGATGTGTAAAGTTGTATAAGCAAATACCATATTAGCTAGGGCTCCTTGTGCTTGCCACACACATAGTACACAAAGTAAGCGTATATCTCCCTGAGGATTAATGTAATTATACTCTCAGGTGTTACATATTACAGCAATGGAATGAAATGTATCATTGTACTTCAAATATCTTTAGAAATAAATGTTTTAAGTACAAAATTAATCACTCAAATACGTGTCCTGTAGCGCTAAATGTGCGTCTTGCTGTAAGATAATCTCTGTGGAAGTGTCGTAGTTATTATCCTCCGAAAGCTAAGTTCTGCAGAAGCCAATGTACTTACCTCATAATAAACAAAAGTGAAATGCTTTGCGTAAAGATATCGTAGTTATTACGTACCTTACTGTGATCAAGAAAGTACTATAATGTAACGTATTGTTGTGCTACGAAAAATGTTGTCTCATTGTAGCTATACCACAAAAGTTACTACTAAAACATGTTTCACTTTCCAGAATAATACAGAAAAACTGTGCAGATATAAAACAGATACAGCGCAAAAGCAATATCATAAATTGAGTCACTCATTAGTAGCGTCATGATATAACCGTGTAGCTGTCACATAAACTAACCACTGTGTCATCTGATATCTCTCAGAAAGTACTTTAAACCCAGAATGTATTTTCAAATAAACCAAAATGTTGCATTAAAATCTCATTAGCAGTACCAGAATATGTTCTAGGTATGTAAGCCTTATAGTCGTTACATAATCATGCAACTAACAAGCAATAATGTACACACACAATAACACTGTGACGTCTGTTCACTATAACAATGCATTCGTAATTTCTGTTTCAATAAGTTCTCTTGGTTCTTGACTGGATATTTAACTTCAAACATTGTTGCATGTTAACAGATTCTAAGTCTGACAAGCATACTAGCAATGTAAAGTGAAAAGTTATATGGCAAAGACAAAGTTAAAAAGCAGATTATGTTTCAATAAACGGTTTTACATGTGAAATGTGGTGTAAACCTTTACTCTTCACAGTACTCAGAGTTTCAACTTGAACGTAATTATCATGCGGTATACGTCAGTAAAGAATACTGGAATTTTGCTCAAGGTTAGCTATGTTATTTTTCTCCCAGCCAGCCGGCGCACGTGGCTGCCTGCAGTGCGAGTCATTGTCTCTTTGTTGGCGCGCTTCGTTATTGGGATTAGGAGGCCTAACTTCTACAAATTCACCTTGTCGAGAGTGCCCTGCTCTGTTAGAATCTCGCCAGTTCTGATGCAATTCAAGTCTGTCGTTACGATTATATCGTCTGTCGCCATGTCGGTAGTTCCTGTAGTTTCTTTCTTGTCAGTTAAGTGGTGGTGAATTTCTCCCTGAATTGTCACTGCACGGTGGACCGTTGTGTCTGAAGTTATTCTGTCTCCCGTGATAATAATAGTTCTGGCTGCCGTATTGTCTGTTTCTATGGTAATCTCTGTCATATTCATTACTACGGAAATGCGATCTTTCTCTGTTACTATTATTACTCTGCCAACGGTTGTTATGTGGATGGTGTCTGTTTTGGTCACGATATGTATTGTAAGAATAGACTTGTCGTGTCCAGTTATTGTTTCTGTCGTCACGGAATTGTGACGGATGTGACCTGTGGTGATTGTTTCCTGTTTTCGCATCCCGCGACTGTCTGTGTCAATTTCCAGTTCTCGTAACAGTCCCTGAAAAGCTTCAATGTCGTCTTTGCAACGTCCTGCAAAAATAATATGTCGTATATGTTCAGGCAATTTGATTAAGCAAATGCGGATGAGTTCTGAGGGGCTGTATTTGTTTGAAAGATACTGATTCTTATGCAACATGTCTTCAAAATATTTCGTAAGACTGGAAAATTCAGATTGTTCGAAACGTTTCAACATTATGATGCTATGTTTTACTCGGTCTTGTGTAGCTTGAGAACAATACGCTGTGAGGAAGGCATGATAAAATTCTCCTTCACCGTGACAATCGTGAATGACCGATCGCATTCTTACAGCTGGTTCATTCTCCAAGTAGCCACACATAAATTCTAACCTGTGCTCCAATGACCAGTTGGGAGGAAAACAATGAGAGAATTGATGAAGCCATGCTTGTGGATGAATGTTGTTGTCAGAATTCTTAAATGTTTTGAATTTACGTGCAGTAATGAACAGCTTATAGTCAAAATTATAATGTCGCCGAGTAGCATATCGGTCATTGTTACGTCGTGTCGGCGGTTCCATCTCAAAATTCGGTGCACCTTGCCAATTTCTTTCATAATTTCCGAAATGCCCTGTCTTATTATTTTGTGGCTTTTCCGTATTTCTAAGTCCCTCTTCCCGTGTTGGAGCGCGAGTGTCCTCTGAAATATGTAATTTTTGTATTACTTGTGCCAACTGATCTTGTACTTCCCGGATTTCTTTTTTGTGTTGCGTATTAATTAGATTCTGATTTTGTTTGAATTTCTTCATTTGTTCATACTCTTATGTGTCAGTGATGGCTACAGGTCTTGTGTCATTCAGATCATCATCTATCTTTGTAGATAAGTTAGTGAACTGATCCGAAAGTTTGGCTACTTTCTCCAATAGTGTACTTATTTCCTCATTGTGTTTTTCTGAACCAAGTTTCAGAGTATCTACTGTGTCCTTTAAGTTTTCCTGAGTTTTTGCAAGTTGCGTAACCGAATCGGTAGATGCAACTGAGTCAATTTTAGCTTGCAAGGTGTCGTGATTTTCATGAACAATGGTTTGCAGTTCTTTTATGGCTGCTTCGTGAGTCTGTAATGCATTTTCATGCCGCGAAAAAATAGGTTGAAAATGCTCACAAATTTGTGTTTTTACTTAATTACAGACCTTTTGACATTTCAATTCAATGTTATGTAACTCAGTAGTTAAATCTTCACGTGTTTGTTCAAGTGGGGTGTCTAACTTTTGAAGCTTTTGCTGTGTTTGTCTCTGATTTTGTTCCACTGTGTCTAACTTTTGAAGCTTTTGCTGTGTTTGTCCCATTTGTTGTATTAATTGTAATAACAATGCATTGGTGTCCGAAATGTGTTTCTCTATGCTTTTTGGCAGTGCATTTTCACCGGCAACATTCACGTTTTGACAAGCAGAATAATGTGTCTTGACTCATTTGAGAAAACGGTGAGGACCCAAAACCTGAGTCTACAGTATTTGCAATATTGTGTTCTGTCATTTCGTATTCCTGAGGCGAACTGTTGCCAACCGATCGATCGATAATGCTTCCCTGTTCACTAATTGTTTCACTGCCTACACCATTGTTTGATGCCCGCTCCATTTCCCTATGCACAATTACCAAATTACTACTTTGACCATTAGTTAATTCATTACTCTGCGGCGGTAACACACTGCTTTCGTCTTCACTGTTGTTTCTCAGTTTACTTTGAAGCCTAGTATTACGTTTTTCACACGCCATTATTGTCACAATATTTCACACGACAACACAGAAAAGCACAATTTGAAGAGCAAAATAACAGAACACATTAACATAGCATTGAAAATAATATCTAGTTAATTGCAAGCGCAGCTGCGAAATACTTGGTGCAAATCTACATGCATGCCACAACAACAATGAAAGACTGCAACTATAAAGGAGATTCTCTCTACAATTACGCGCTAGCAATAAACAATAGCTACACTAATTACACAAACTACAAGAAAAAGAATCAGAAGATTCCAGTGAGGTATCCTCGGCTAAGGGTCGACATATGAAACGTCCCCTTTGAACAATTATACATGACTGTGCTTAAACTGACACACAATATTTTTTAGCGCAACGCAATCTGACTTTCAATAATCCCTACAAAAGAATGGCCCTGACTAACATTAAACTATACCTTTCACAAATCACTTACCTCACAAAAATCTTCGTTACTCAAGCTACTGCAATACAGCGAGCGCCACTACTGCCAACTAAATAAAAAATTCAAACTACTGAAGGCATTAACTACTGATAGGCATAGTTAGCAAATGAAAGATTTTAATAGAGAACAAACAATGTATTTACCTTAATAGTTTTGAAAACTCATAATATACATAGCAGTTCATGACATCCAGTCTTACAAATTTCAAAACTCCGCCATCTCTCTCCCCACATCCACCACTGCTGGCGGCTCACCTCCAAATGCGCAGCGCTATGCGCTGTTCACATCCAGCTGCCCAACACTACAATGGTAGACAACAATGCAAACTAGCCACAGACTGCACACAGCACAGCCAGTGATTTTTCATACAGAGCGCTACGTGCCGTTACCAATAAGAAAACCTTAACAGCCTACTTACAAGATTACCATTCCTGGACGTCATGGTCAAGAGACGAGCTGATGTCACCACATGGCCTCGGTGTGTACAGGAAGAAAACGCACACTGACTTGTACCTGCATGCAGATAGCTGCCACCACCCTTCTCAGAGGAATGGAGTACTAAAAACACTAATACACAGGGCGCGCAGCATCTCAGACGCAGAGAATCTGCCCCAGGAATTGGAAGACCTCAAAACCGTGTTCCAAAAAACGGATACTCGGAATGGCAGATTAGACGCGCTCTCCGTCCCACCACCACAGCACAATCTGTGGAGACGGATGAAGTCACAGAAGAAGAGGTAGGCACTGCCTTTATTCCGTACAATGGCGCACTATCGGGGAAAATCGGCCGTATATTAAAGAAACACCGAGTTAGAACCGTCTTTTACCCGCCCAATAAAACACGGGCATTACTGGAAAGTGTGAAAGATGGCCTCGGTTTGAGGAAAGCCGGCATATATCAAATTCCCTGTGAGTGTGGGAAGACTTATATCGGACAGACAGTACGCACAATCGAAGATCATTGCCGAGAACATCAAAGGGACACTCGACTGAAATATCCAAATAAGTCGGTGGTAGCAGAGCACTTTTTGTCCGAGATACACGCGATGGATTATGAGCGTACCAAGATCCTGGCTCAGACCTCTAAATATTGGGACAGCGTTATAAGGGAGGCTATCGAAATTCGCATCAGGGAAGATCTGATCAACCGACATTGCGGTTACAATCACAGCAAAGCTTGGCACCTGGCATTGAATGTAGTTAAGAAGACTCTTAGCAAGAAATACGAACTGGCGACCAGGGCGGACGTAGCAAGCACATCGACGCTACGACAGATTCCGACGCCCACGTCTTCGCGTCCGCCGGCGCGCGTGCGCGGGCGCGAACGGGAAGAGAGCGGCCGGCGAGGGGAGGGGATTTAAATCGGCCGCCCGCCTTCAGGAGCTCAGTTCGTCGGCGCACCTGACGATGGCGACATGTCTGATCGCCGAAACATTGTGCCCGTTGGACACTATGAACTGGCAGTATACCGGTGGACTGTTCGAGCACCAGCAATTATCTCTTTAAGAATTCAGTTAAGTTTTAATACTTTGAATTAACTGGAAATATTTTAAACCAGTAGTGGAGCCTCACCTAAGCCTTACAGTGTTAAATCTCTGAATAAGTTTCTAATCAAAAATATTAACAAACTTTAATATTGAAAAACGACTGTAAAAATTCATAAAATCACTAAAACCACTGAAGTATTTTTTACTACAAATAATGGCGGACTCAGCGCCACCAAAACAGTCGAAGCCGGATGCGCAATCGACAGTAATATTGTTATTATCTTTAAATAAATATCACGTGGAGGCAGAGGTATTTTTGAAAGCAAACAAAAGGTACTTTCAATTAACTACAGATTGTAACCTTAAAGTACATACAGATAGTTGCTCATACATACATATAGGAAAGAGACAGCAAGCGAGAACTGGCGCGAGCACCATGGCTTTTACACTTGTAGTTCCATGCTTTCATGGAACCTATTGAAAGATAGTTTTCTTTGCGATTCTTGTAACGTATTTACAATATTTGTCACAAAATATTATCACACTCGACAAAATGACTTATAATATTACAGATATTAATATCTTATTTGGAATTACCTTAATATCAGTTGAATAAATCGCATAATATATTAGATAGGCTGCCAGGAGAAGCCACACACTGAACTCTGTTTTACAAGCAGTCGAACACTTCCTGCTGGTAGTACAGCCTGTTGGGCGCTGCTGAAATACTTGGCCGATGTACTTCAGCGGAATCTGGGTCTTCTTGTTGTACTGCCGCTATTTAATGCAAGAAAATTTGTTCTTTTGGTAAACAGAACTTTTGTGGCACTCTTGTTAACGAACGGAGTGTTAAATTTTTCGTGATTGAAGGTGGTGCATTCTAAAAATAATTTTTGTGTGCACTAGTGGGGGCATTCAACTCACACAACTATACGTTCAACTGGCATAAATGATTGTAATCCACTGTTGGAAATTCTGTCATTATTATCATTCATTGCTTCCAGGATTGTATTAACGATTTTCCTTACTTCTGATCTTCGGATCTGAAAATGTTTTCACTGTTTACAATTGCAATAAATAGTTGTTCAAACGAATGTCACATCCACATCTACATCTACATATATACTCCGCAATCCACCATACGGTGGGTGGCGGAGGGTACCTCGTACCGCAACTAGCATCTTCTCTCCCTGTTCAAATCCCAAACAGAACGAGGGAAAAATGACTGCCTATATGCTTCTGTTCGAGCCCTAATCTCTCTTATCTTTGTGGTCTTTCCGCTAAATGTAAGTTGGCGGCAGTAAAATTGTACTGCAGTCAACCTCAAATGTTGGTTCTCTAAATTTCTTCAGTAGCGATTCACGAAAAGAACGTCTCCCACCCGAATTCCGTAACACTCACATGATAATCAAACCAACCGTAACAAATCTAGCAGCCCGCCTCTGGATTGTTTCTATGTCCTCCCTCGATCCGACCTATCCCAAACGCTCGAGCAGTACTCAAGAATAGGCCGAATTAGTGTTTTATAAGCGGTCAGCTTTACAGATGAACCACATCTTCCCAAAATTCTACCAATGAACCGAAGACGACTATCTGCCTTCCCCACAACTGCCATTATATGCTTGGTCCACTTCATATCGCTCTGCAATGTTACGACCAAATATTTAATCGACGTGACTGTGTCAAGCGCTACACTACTAATGGAGTATTCAAACATTACGGGATTCTTTATCCTATTGATCTGCATTAATTTACAGTTATCTATACTTAGAGTTAGCTGCCATTCTTTACACCAATCACAAATCCTGTCATCTTGTATCCTCCTACAGTCACTCAACGACGACGCCTTCCCGTACACCACAGCATCATCAGCAAACAGCCGCATATTGCTATCCACCCTATCCAAAAGATCATTTATGTAGATAGAAAACAAGAGCGGACCTACCACACTTCCATGGGGCACTCCAGATGATACCCCCACCTCCGATGAACATTCACCATGGAGGATAACGTACTGGGTTCTATTACTTAAGAAGTCTTAGCCACTCACTTACTTGGGAACCAATCCCATATGCTCGTACCTTCGTTAGGAGTCTGCAGTGGGGCACCGAGTCAAACGCTTTCCGGAAGTCAAGGAATATGGTATCCGTCTGATACCCTTCATCCATAGTTCGCAAGATAT
Organism: Schistocerca serialis cubense; assembly: GCF_023864345.2. Taxonomy (NCBI): domain Eukaryota; kingdom Metazoa; phylum Arthropoda; class Insecta; order Orthoptera; family Acrididae; genus Schistocerca; species Schistocerca serialis. The sequence continues at coordinate 44,866,797 of NC_064641.1, forward strand.
CATATGAAAAAAGGGCGACTTGCGTTTCGCAGGAGCGATGCTTTCTTCCACTAAGCAGTCCTGTTAGATAAACAAAGGACACGAAACGTAATGGTAAATCAGAAACTCTTTGCCACCATAATAAAAACAGTAATATTAGTTTAGTAAATACACTGGTGTAGATGACGCGAACTGAAATGCGCACTAATATATGCGGATCAGATAATTAAAGGCACCCACCTAAAACAAACATCCTAAAATGCTGTAACACAAACAACAGGAATATCACCATGCTTTTTCAGCATACGGTATATGCTATAGAAAATTGGTACTGTCGCATTTGTCCCGAAGAGCGGCTGTTTACCGCTATAGAGAAGATCAAACAAGCGATGTTGGCGTCAATGTATCGTGACTCCGCTGCACTGGCCACAACTGCGACAGCTGAACCGCTGTCCCGCATTGCAGACGGCACAGCATCCCAGGCGTATGTGTCGCTTATCGCGCACCACCGCTTTCAACTTTCCCACGTGGAAATAAAACGATAAAATCTTGTTCTGCAAACCATTCCTGCATAAGAAGATGAAATCAACATTGTAAAAGACATTTAAATCGAAACATAAATTTTTAATAGCACTGAGTGGTGAAAACAGAAAGCCATGGCACAATATAGATAAACATTAAATTCCGACAAACTATTTCAGAACATCCAGAAGAACTACACAAAAGTTAAATTTTTGTTGTTTTTAACTGGATAACTAAAATTATTCATTGTCTTTTAGCAACTGAGTAATTATTTTCCACTTTACGCAGTTGTTGGGAAAAAATGGTTCAAATGGCTCTGAGCACTATGCGACGTAACTTCTGAGGTCATCAGTCGCCTAGAACTTAGAACTAATGAAACCCATCTAACCTAAGGACATCACACACATCCACGCCCGAGGCAAGATTCGAACCTGCGACCGTAGCGGTCGCTCGGTTCCACACTGTAGCGCCTAGAACCTCACGGGCACTCCGGCCGGCAGTTGTTGGAAACCTTGTAAACAAAAAGTATTGAAAATTAGCGAGTCTGAAGATCAAACAGACGTTTCAAAAGTCATTTTCCTGAATAAAACGTCGTAATGGGTAAACGAACGAAACTCTCTCTTCGAACGTGAGTCACAATGATTTCAGACTTCCACTGTGAGCCATTAACCGGTCAAATGTTTTGCAACGAAAACCATATTTTGTTAATGTGTAAAATGGTGGAAACGAAAATTGCTATATGTGTACAAGTGACTAAGTCTCATTTTCTCATTTTCATTTAGCTAATCACGACTGTATTCCGCAAGTGAGGTGTTGTTACAGAATTCCCAGTATTCCGAGGAGGGGTGGGGGCGGAGTGAAGCGTATCATATGAGAATTAAAATAAATGTTTTAGTTTTTATTACTCGCACGAAGAAATCAACATCCCGTAAGAAACTTTTATATCGTAAGAAGTATATGTAATATCAGTGGAAGAAGAGCAGATGCTAATTGTAACTCACAGATAATATGCGTTAGCCGTAATGTTTAACTTTTCCGTTGCACTCCTTTCTCTGAGGAACAAACGATGTCTTACGAAACTAAGAGGTCGTCTTCTGGCTATCCGCGTATGTTTCAGATCCGGGTGTATTAGGAAGAGCTTGTTATCTCTGTGCTATTATAATCATTTTGTCCATAAGTACTGTTTTCTGCCGTTGTTGTAGAACGTATAATTTTATTTAATGATCTCATACATTTCAGGTACATGTATCAGAAAACAGTGTACACTGTGTTTGATGGCAGAACGAGCAACAGATTTCACGTTGCGTCGTTTAAGCGTTTATTATCCTCAAGTCGAACCTGTAGTTTCATTTTTACGGAGTTCGAATTAATATTCGATCCTGATTTTTACGTGGAACTCAATATAGTATTTTTATGGACAACTAGCCTTCAAACAAAGATGATGCTCAATAACATCCGAGCCATAATACATCAAAAGAACAGGATGCGCTATGCCATGGGTAATTAGATGACGGTAATTCAGTATGGGGGAAGCTGATTCTATCTCGATTTGTGTAGTATTACTAACTACACCGTGTCATCGCATTGTAGCACGTCCTTTCCGAAGCAAGGCTTTATTTACGCATTACAAGTATTTATAAAAATTACGATATTTCCGTCACTGTTATCTGCCAGAAGGATGGTGCGCCGTTATTCAGTACCTAACTTAGCCGTCTGTCCATATTATTAAAGTGCGTTGACCCCCTGAAGTCGCTGCACTTGCATGGCCCATAAACATATGTGACTGAGATGCAGCTACCACATTAGTTCGTCAATAAAATTCTCCAGCATAGACAGTAACCAGTTGCCCTCACTATGTTCGTACGTTTAAATAAAACGTCATTCCTAAACACGTAATATAGGCTACTGTTAGTTGCTGTGCCATTCTCTTTAACCTTCCTTAAGACTGGGACCGTATTCTGCTCTCAGTCATGGTCCGCAAGTGTTGTACCTGCGAAATTTCCAAATCTTACTTTTTTCCAGTATAATATTTCAGAATTAGTCATTGATTTCATTTCTTCTTGCACATCAGTACCATAGATGCTCGTGATAGTTCATATGTGACAATGATTTTTTTCCTGCGATGTGGACTACGTAAAATTTAAACTCTTGAAGATATAGGACCCAGTAAGCCAAGCACTTATGCAGCAATTTTGCTATTAGGAAGAACTCCTATGTTTGATGATCACTATCTACGTTTGTTATTAGTACTGTCACGAAGTATGTAAGTTTGTTGATTCCTCATACGACAGACGTTTCTAATTCTGTGACTGAATAACTTCTGTTTTAGCCGAAGTTCAAACACAAAGGTAATTATTTTCACCATTATTTATTCATCCTGTTCAACGTCTTGGAACAGGTGAATACCGAGACCGGTCCATGATGCATCTGTGCATATGCAGAATGCTTTGCTTAGGTCTGAGTGAAACAAAAATGGTGATTTTAGAAGGGGCTCCTTCATATCACAATTTATTTTGTAAGCCAGTTATAAAAATTCACAGGTCCTAGAAATGAATATACCTGTCGCTTTGTTGTTGGTGCTCAGTACTTTCTATATATTCTAACTTTTGCGTGTCTGGCAGGATGCCATCAGGAGATACCATATGTCCTAGGAACTCTGCTTCTCTGGCTCCAAACTCTGACTCTCCCTTGTTCTTTAAAATCTTCGAGTAATTGATGTAAGACTGCATTGTGTTCTTCCCTGCTATAAGTATGTCGTCAACATACAGTGCTACTTTCTCGAGTGCTCCAGGGTTCATGGATCCTAATCCGCTCTTAGCTGCTGACATAATCAGGCCAAATGGTAATCTCCTCAACTGATAACATTATGTGTAGCATAGAAATGTTGTACATTGGCGACAAGCATGGTGCAGTTCTGCTTGTCAATAGCTAACAACCAAATATACTGATGAGAGAATACATTCTTCGTGAAATCGCTGTACTTTGCTTCAAGTCGTTCTGGTCTGTCTGTTTCCATCTTAGTTATGGTGTTGGTTTGTCAGGAGTCCATTACCTGTATGACAAATACATCTTTCTTGATGATGCACCACAATATGTTATTGTAGAAACAACTGCATCTTCTATCATGCCTTCTCTCGACACTGGCTTAATTTCGTTCTTTACCTTGTTCTTGAAGATTAGTGGCAATTGGCAGGGATTAACAAAAATTTGCGACGTTAGTTCTCTTCAAATTGTTACAGAGAGGTATGTATTGTGCCTGGTACATGTGAAATTACTTATGCATGTGTCTTCAACATTTCCTGCAGACGTCATCTCGTATCTGCGGATTTCATGTGCCATAGTTTCAGCTCTAGCTCATTGTAGATCGCTTTGTCTCCACAAATTAATGCCACTAAACCTTCTCTATCTTCCTTCTCCTTACAAGTGTGGAAGTGGAGGCTCACTTACCGATTTGCAAATCGTTCTGTAACAAATCCTTCTGCCAGGTGCATGACTATCTCATACATATTTAGAAAACCGAGTCCTAATACTGCTTCCACGGTTAATCGTTGTGCATCCATTAAGTTCTTAAGACTGTACATTTGGCACGTAAAATCTGTTCTAATTTGTTTCTTCATGTCAACAATGTTTCTGCTCACAGTGCCTTATATCTTTAAACATTTTTGTTTCACATACTGGGCATCGCCATTCCCTAATGCAAACATCATATACTTACTCATCTAAAACTGATACCTGGCTCTCCGTATCTAACACGCTCTAAATTATACTACCCTTTAAATCCACAATATGTATGAGATCCCACTATGAACAATTTCATCTTTCTCTAATAGCAATTTGCTGCTGAGGTCGGGGAAATCCATTTACAATTCTTCTCATATTCCTTACATCTTGACAAGATCCCCTGGAATTAATGTGAATAGCCATTCCCCTGAGTCATTCTTTTGCCATCATTACTATTCCCATCTGTCATGATCCTGCTTCCCTTTAGATCGGAATTCATTTAGGAATGTGTTTTTGAACTCTTCGTACGTCTTACACTCTCCTACAATCACACTCATTCTTGCGGTTGCCCGTTGTCTGGTGTGTGTGCAGACAAATTTTATCTTTAAAAACACATGGCCATGACCTGGATAATGCTTCTGGAAAATGCTCGATAAAAATAATTGGGTGTAATCGGTTCGATGCTTCAAGAAAGAAGAAATACTTCTGTACTGACAAAAATTGCTTCCTAATCTCTTCTTTGTCTACATCGTGCAATAATCTTTCAGGAGTTGTAGTTGAATTTACTGGTAATGGTGAGTGAGTCGGTACTACCCTACTGCTACATAACATGTCCGTTAGCTCTCTTAACTCTTTCTCTTCTCGATTTTTCTCTGTTTCACGTCTGTTACACTCATTTCCTACCCTACTGCTACATAACATGTCCGTTAGGTCTCTTAACTCTTTCTCTTCTCGATTTTTCTCTGTTTCACATCTGTTCCTCTCGCTTCCTGTTTCATTACCATCTGAGTTTCCACTTCTCTCTTTATCTTTCACTAATGCATCCATTCTTTTGGTTTATGTAGGCCTACATCTCTTTGAATGGTACCACGTCTCTGATTTCTTCATGATCATGTAGGTTTATTGGTACGCCCTGGCGAATGTTGATTCATATGGCGTTAATAAATGCTCGAAACAGTGTTTAACACTTCTACTTTGCCTAAGATTTTCTTCGAGTCGATGTTACGTGCATTGGCGTCAATATCTTTTCATAAACTATCCACGGTTCGTTTCGTACCTTGAGTCAACGTGTCTTCTCCATACCGAAATCCAGAACCTGCTCACCGACCACCTTTATGAACTGCTTCCACACTACAGTAACCTGACCATCCACCTTACTATTTAACAATTTAATTTGTTCCTCGCTTCTCTATATGTGGTTGTCGATTTTATTTACTGTCCCAGCAACGATTTCTGTATTTTTAGTTAGATCCCTAAGTTACTGCCTATTCTCTCCGAATTGTTCAATTAAAGAACTTCACAGATCAAATGCTGCTGGTACTTAAGGAGTGGGCTCTCTAGCTACATTGCTCTGAACTGCTCTTTTGTGCCCGTCACTTTCGATATCTCTGCTACTCGTACTATTTGTACATCTTCTTCGCTCCCAATCTCGACTTACGAAATTTCTCAGTTATTCTGTACCTTATTTTGGTCACTCTGCATACTTGCCTAATTTTACAATATCTCACCTCGCAACTTACAGAAATTTACATGTTCAACATTCTCTTGCTGTACCTCCACATAATTTCAATAACCTAATATTATAATTGAACTTGCTAATAATAAAAATGATCTAATCTCACGTTAACAACTACAATTTACGATTCTCATATCTCAAAACTTACAAATGGGCACACAGAAGACAGAAAAGTAAATGCAATCCCCCTCCAAAAGTTAAAAGGTGATCTTCAGCTGGACAACGACAGACGAATACCAACCTCCTTTTCTTGCTGAAATAAAAACAAGAAATGGTTACATAGCAGCAACTTAATGATAATTTAATTTAGTTAAATATAATGATTATTGAGGTTCGCAGGAGAGTTTCTGTAAAGTTTGGAACGTAGGAGACGAGGTACTGGTAAAAGTAAAGCTGTGAGAACGGGGCGTGAGTCGTCCTTGGGTAGCTCAGTTGGTAGAGCACTTGCCCGCGAAAGGTCGAGGTCCCGAGTTCGAGTCTCGGTCGGGCGCACAGTTTTAATATGTCAGGAAGTTTCATATCAGCGCACACACCGCTGCAGAGTGAAAATCTCATTCTGGATTATTGAGACTGTACACACAAATCTTCAAAATCAAGTTTTAATTGAAAACATTTTGTGTGGTCCTTCCTGCGACATCGGAAGTTACCAGATAAACAAAATCCTGAGCAGAGCTCAGCATTTTGTGAGGCCAAAAGGTTTCATTTCTTGCCTAATGAGTGCATATGGTTCTTTCATTGGACACTTTCACTGAGTAAACGAACTTGGCACTGCAGTAACAGCGACTTTTAATTATCACTTATCAAATCAATGGTGAAGGGATGCATCTGACAACAAAATCAAACAATGACCAGTATAAACTCAGTTGTGTGTAAGAAATGACACCTCACAACAAATCATATTTAATGTTTGCTGAAGTCAATAAACTGATGCGTTCGTAAACTTATATAAACGACCGGTAATAGTAATTCAAAGTTAAAGCATTTCTGTACACAATACCTCCTTCCACAGAGATCATACTACGATTAGCATTGGATGGTACATAGAGGAAAAATACTACAGGATTTGCGTGTGCATGTATGACTGGAGTTGAAAGCATGTTAAACTTCTAAACATAAATAAGTCTTCGAAATTAAAATTGGAAGTTCAACCTTAGCCGCATAAGAGCCTCTTGTTGAGAACATGTATGGTGTCGAAGCAGAATTGTTGCCGAGAATTAAGTCTACGAACTGACTATCAGCAGAGCACTTCCGACAGGAAAGTGTTTAAACTCTGCGGTTTTCAGCGTAGTGTAATGTTGATAGATGAAATACATTTTCGTGAATGCCGAAAGTTAAAATGCAGACATAAAAGACGCTCTCCTCCCTTTCTTGATCAGGTTTCAGGTGGTTATCCAGTTAAAAAACATGTTAGTCTTCGGGTTCCAGGAGTGTGTATGCTTTAATTTCTTTCCCTCTCCTCCCCCTCTCTCCCTATCTCTCTCCCACCCTACCCCCTCTCCCTCTCTCTGCCTTCCCTCGTGTACTGGCCAGCGCATTTAGATCTCTGTTATCACAGTCGCACGCTTTTCTCATTCCTAGAACGTTAATATGTAGCAACAGGGACTGTCTTCCAGCCTCTTGAACATTCATTTAGTTTGGCGTCAGTTGGTCACACACTACAGAGAAGTCCCAACTTTCTGTCATGGCTGCACTTTTTAAGATTCTGTTCCACCACTCCACGTTTTTCTGTGCAGTTTGACTTCTCAACGACTACTCCTGCTCCTGCTTCTGGTTCTCTGGTCACTAGACGACATGCATCCTGCGGAAAAGAGCTGTTAAAGGCAAACTCTGTTTACCTGCACATTCCACACAAGATGGACTCTGCATTGGCTGCCGGCAGGCGCCTGGCACCAACCGTCGGGGAAGCTTTTTTTTTTCTCTCTTTCTCTCCCAGTAAAAAAAAAAACACTGCTCCAGCCGTTTTCAGAGCAGCGTAGAGTTTTCCTTCACTTGGGGAGGCGAGTGCGTGGTTCTGCGAATGCCAAGGGGATAGACACCTTGGGAGTTTTTTAAGACCTACACTCCGGTCTTAAATTGTGCTGGCGCTCAGTTTGCTTTCCCAGATGCTTTTCATTTAGATATGCGTGCAATTTTAGTATATGAAATCAACATGTAAGTGGTTGTGTGTTGGTAATCACTGCTACTAATTCATATTTTACTACCCAGTAGTGATAAATTTGTTCAAATTTACCTTGAGTAGGTCTTATGGTTTTACTCATGTTACAGATCAGTCGGATGAAAACGATCCCACAACAACACTTAAATTGACATGAAATGTAACTATATGGTTCCAGAGACCAGTTGAAGTTTCAAAGATGTGTGATGTACATTTGCAGACTGAAGTGACGAATAAAAACTTCTACCAAAGCAGGGATTCGAATAAGGGTCTCTTGCTCACTATGTTTACGCTTACTATCGAGATTATCATTGTATGGGATACTGAGCGTGATTTGCGGCTAAATTGATTTATTGACAGGGAGAATAAAGCATGTTATCATTGATGGTGAGTAATAGATAGATGCAAGTGAAGCTTCAGGTGTGCCCCTGGAAAGTGTGTTCAGACGACAATATAATAACAAAGCCAGACTTTTCGCAGATGATGCAGTTACCTGAAATGAAGTACGGTCTGAAAGAAGTTTCATAAAGCTGCAATTTAATTTGCAAAAATACTCAGTTGCATCCTGACAAGATTTGAAAGTTTTGCAAAGATTGGAAACTGTTTTAAATGTTCAGAAATATAAAATGCACAAAACAGAAAAATGTACTATCGATGACTACAATGACGAGTCACGACTGGAATCGGTCAACTCATACAAACAGCTGGGTGTAACAATTTTGTAGTGGTATGAAAGTGAACAGTGCCTACTTACTCACTAATAGGGAAACCAGATGGCAGACTACGATTAGCTGCTACAATACTAGAGAAACGCTGAAAGGGCCATATAGCCCCCTTTCATTATCAGTTTACTTGCTTTTCAGTGCACTTTGCATCCTACAGAACGATTCGGATGTTTTCGTTGCTAAATTTCGTGCCAAAGAAGACTGAGCTATGATTCAATCTAGCCGTAGCCTATTTCCTTCTACGATTTGCAAGCATAATACGGCTGTTATGTTGGTTATTTTCAGGCTTGCAAATGCGTCTATAACGCCATTATAAGTCTTTCATGTTTTTATACGTAACCCAACTCTCGACTATGATTCCATAAAATGTTTATCCCTTGTTCTCCTATTCAAAAACTCCTGGCAAGCGTGAGTGAATGATGTGGGTGTGTTTCATTTTGGCTTACGGTGCTTTAGTCTACTGCAGAGAATCAGCGGTACTCTTACATAATGTCCAACTCTTGTAGTTTTCAGGTATGCAAAGAGGTATGTTCCCCTTCTGTGAAAGTTACCGGTGTTTGGTTGGTGGCAGAAGCCTCATCTCTTGGTTTTCCTGGCCACGGGGTTGTGTGGGAGAAGTTTTAGTGTGAGATGGGCAATCTGCTTCCAGCGGTCCGAGGGTCAGCAGCCGAGGTCTCCTCGGAGGAGGGTGAGTTGATTTAACTGCGAAGCGTGTTGTCTCATAGCGAGAGGGGAGAGCTTTTGGCTTGAAGTGTGCTCTCGGTTCAATGTGAATGTTTGTGTGCCTGCGACTGCGTGTGTATATATTCTAATCTTTTCCGAATCTTGATAATTTTTGCCTCTTCGTGAACTTTCTTTGTTTCATTACTATATGTTCGTTGGAAACCACCCACGTGGGTTAATTTTTAGAGTTTGTTGGCCCTCTGCCATTGCCCGTTGTCAATTCAAATGAGTCCCCTGTGAAATGTTAATTGTTCGCGGCTGCGTGCTTTGATGGTTTAATGTTGCTAAAATTTGGCCACGGTAGGTAGAAATTGTGCCTTTGCGAACCACGTGGCCACACGAGTTAACTGTGAGCCTAACTTTCCGGTGGCTTCCTGCCTCTGTCCTAGAGTTTACTTATTGCTCTGATTTTGGAATATTAAAATATCCTGTCCAGATTAGTCAACTGTATTTGTGGTTTGTGATTTCATGTTAAGCGCGTAAACGTGTATATGTGGCCCTCGTTGGGGCGGTTTCTCCACCGAGGTTCAACTTTAAATGCAACCGTGATATTCAGATTTACTGTTGTATTCAATCATATCTCAAGACAACGGAACATACCTCCTAGCTTCGTAGCATTTTGGTGTTGGGGCCGTCCTTGCTGTTCTTTGAGTGAATGTGGGTCTGAATGCGAGTATTAAACCTTTCTCGTCTCTCTCTAATTACGACCGCCTTTCTAAATTAAGAGATTCTGTTGCGAATTTTTAATGAGAAAAAAAAAATTTATTATGTAAAATGAATGGATGAAATTGGGGAAGAAGTGGCTTTAAATATTTTTGTTATTTACTGATCCAGGTCCCATCTCCTTAAATTCCCACCTTTTTGCAGTTTCTTCAGTTTTAATCTACAGGTCATAACCAATAGATTGTGGTCAGAATCCACATCTGCCCCTGGAAATGTCTTACAATTTAAAACCTGGTTCCTAAATCTCTGTCTTACCATTATATAATCTATCTGATACCTTTTAGTATCTCCAGGGTTCTTCCATGTATACAACCTTCTTTCATGATTCTTAAACCAAGTGTTAGTTATGATTATGTTGTGCTCTGTGCAAAATTCTACCAGGCGGCTTCCTCTTTCATTTCTGTCCCCCAATCCATATTCACCTACTATGTTTCCTTCTCTCCCTTTTCCTACACTCGAATTCCAGTCACCCATGACTATTAAATTTTCGTCTCCCTTCACAATCTGAATAATTTCTTTTATTTCATCATACATTTCTTCAATTTCTTCGTCATCTGCAGAGCTAGTTGGCATATAAACTTGTACTACTGTAGTAGTTGTGGGCTTCGTATCTATCTTGGCCACAATAATGCGTTCACTATGCTGTTTGTAGTAGCTTACCCGCATTCCTATTTTCCTATTCATTATTAAACCTACTCCTGCATTACCCCTATTTGACTTTGTGTTTATAACCCTGTAGTCACCTGACCAGGGCTAGTAGAAATCCTTGGGTAACAGAAGAAATACTGAATTTAATTGATGAAAGGAGAAAATATAAAAATGCAGTAAGTGAAACAGGCAAAAAGGAATACAAACGTCTCAAAAATGAGATCGACAGGAAGTGCAAAATGGCTAAGCAGGGATGGCTAGAGGACAAATGTAAGGATGTAGAGGCCTATCTCACTAGGGGTAAGATAGATACCGCCTACAGGAAAATTAGAGAGACCTTTGGAGATAACAGAACGACTTGTATGAATATCAAGAGCTCAGATGGAAACCCAGTTCTAAGCAAAGAAGGGAAAGCAGAAAGGTGGAAGGAGTATATAGAGGGTCTATACTAGGGCGATGTACTTGAGGACAATATTATGGAAATGGAAGAGGATGTAGATGAAGATGAAATGGGAGATATGATACTGCGTGAAGAGTTTGACAGAGCACTGAAAGACCTGAGTCGAAACAAGGCCCCCGGAGTAGACAATATTCCATTGGAACTACTGACGGCCGTGGGAGAGCCAGTCCTGACAAAACTCTACCATCTGGTGAGCAAGATGTATGAAACAGGCGAAATACCCTCAGACTTCAAGAAGAATATAATAATTCCAATCCCAAAGAAAGCAGGTGTTGACAATTGAGAAAATTACCGAACTATCAGCTTAATAAGTCACAGCTGCAAAATACTAACACGAATTCTTTACAGACGAATGGAAAAACTAGTAGAAGCCAACCTCGGGGAAGATCAGTTTGGATTCCGTAGAAACACTGGAACATGTGAGGCAATACTGACCTTACGACTTATCTTAGAAGAAAGATTAAGGAAAGGCAAACCTACATTTCTAGCATTTGTAGACTTAGAGAAAGCTTTTGACAATGTTGACTGGAATACTCTCTTTCAAATTCTAAAGGTGGCAGGGGTAAAATACAGGGAGCGAAAGGCTATTTACAATTTGTACAGAAACCAGATGGCAGTTATAAGAGTCGAGGGACATGAAAGGGAAGCAGTGGTTGGGAAGGGAGTAAGACAGGGTTGTAGCCTCTCCCCGATGTTGTTCAATCTGTATATTGAGCAAGCAGTGAAGGAAACAAAAGAAAAAATCGGAGTAGGTATTAAAATTCATGGAGAAGAAATAAAAACTTTGAGGTTCGCCGATGACATTGTAATTCTGTCGGGGACAGCAAAGGACTTGGAAGAGCAGTTGAATGGAATGGACAGTGTCTTGAAAGGAGGGTATAAGATGAACATCAACAAAAGCAAAACAAGGATAATGGAATGTAGTCTAATTAAGTCGGGTGATGCTGAGGGAATTAGATTAGGAAATGAGGCACTTAAAGTAGTAAAGGAGTTTTGCTATTTGGGGAGCAAAATAACTGATGATGGTCGAAGTAGAGAGGATATAAAATGTAGGCTGGCAATGGCAAGGAAAGCGTTTCTGAAGAAGAGAAATTTGTTAACATACAGTATTGATTTAAGTGTCAGGAAGTCATTTCTGAAAGTATTTGTATGGAGTGTAGCCATGTATGGAAGTGAAACATGGACGATAAATAGTTTGGACAAGAAGAGAATAGAAGCTTTCGAAATGTGGTGCTACAGAAGAATGCTGAAGATTAGATGGGTAGATCACATAACTAATGAGGAAGTACTGAATAGGATTGGGGAGAAGAGAAGTTTGTGGCAGAACTTGACCAGAAGAAGGGATCGGTTGGTAGGACATGTTCTGAGGCATCAAGGGATCACCAATTTAGTATTGGAGGGCAGCGTGGAGGGTAAAAATCGTAGAGGGAGACCAAGAGATGAATACACTAAGCAGATTCAGAAGGATGTAGGTTGCAGTAGGTACTGGGAGATGAAAAAGCTTGCACAGGATAGAGTAGCATGGAGAGCTGCATCAAACCAGTCTCAGGACTGAAGACCACAACAACAACAACAACAACTCTTTCAGTACGAACTTTGTTGTAGAACCCCTTTTTTTACGTGTAGTAATAAAAATTCATTTAGGCAGAATTAAGCACATTTAAAATTACGTGAACTTTAGCAACCCTCTCATGCTGATAAATTCAAACTATTTGATTAATAACATTTATGACTTTGAAAATTATTTAAATTAATTTTTTTTACGTATTTCGGCCATGACACATATTTTCTAGATGCAGTGGGTTTTTAAATATTTCCTGAATTCTTTCCCAGCGTTAGCTATGGAACACAAGACTGTCTCTGTTAGCATACAATGGTTAAATATTGCCAAGCCGACCTGAACGTTTAATTATCATTGACAAAACACACTTCACTATACGTTTAAGTTATTTGCTTTAGAAATTGAAAGAACCAACAGATTAACAACTTCAACGTTAATTATTCGCCTATTAATGCACAAATGTGAAACCAGTAATAAATTCAGTCAGCCTCAGGATCGCTGTAAAAGAAAAATATTTCGAAATCACTGCTAATTTTACCTGCTCTCGATTTACAGGTTTGGTTAATTTTATAGCGGAACAATTAAATGTACCGTCGCTGCAAATCGTTCGGTCGCGGCACAGCCCAGCAACACCAACGATAATCGCTAAAGTGCTGAAAATTCTTTAAATAAATATTATAGATGACATGGGCAAGCTAATTCACATTAGTAATACACAATTTTGATAAATTATAATGTATTTAGACCATAACAATAATTAAAATTACACACCTTTATAATTTCTCATCTAATGGCGGCTAAAGATAGATACAAACAAAAGAAGTCTACTCATTCATGTAATGCTACGTCACAGGTTCCTCTCTCTCTCAGCTCTCGAGGAAGACGACAAAGAATGCACATTATGTAGTGCTATTTATAGTATTACTGATTATGAATATCTCTTTGTAATCTTACAACATTATTTTCCTCTGTGGCTATATTTTACATTTTTTCATGGCAGATATTAACGTATTTCGTAATTACATTATGAGTATAGAAATATTACAATCATAAATACATCGAGATTATTATTACAGAAAATATTACAATAATAACCAACGTCCTTTACACAAAATTAAATAATACTTTTTGTTAAACAATTACAGTACATACGAATTGCTTCAAAGCGGCATACATAGTACAATTAAATGTCATTTCAGTTTATTAATAGTGTGTGTGCTACCATGGAACGTTACAAATCGCATAGCGTTCCACAACTAATCGTTAGTAACTACCAGGCAACAGCAGTTACGTAGATGTCTTATATTAATATCTTAAGAAATAAATAATTTTGTTTCAAGTCTTATCCAGTGTACCGATGTTACGTCTCCTACACCTACGCCATTCGCCTTGTAGTTTCCTTGTTAGCCCATCCATGGCGTTTCCATGCGCACAGGTCCCATAATTAGTATTCCCTTTTTATTTAAAACAATTTCTTTAGACTAGATCTTGTTTTCAGGAATGTTGCTGCGGGCTGCTTTTATTCAGTGTTCACACTTTTTTTTCCCTTTATTTCAATATTTGATTCTTGTGAAATATCCCTGAAATATATTAATAATTACGTTCCTTTTTTATGAGTGAAATTACAATGAACGTTATTTTATGAGTTTATTCTTACGACTAAATTAATTAATTTTGCAACTCAGTCTAACCTCATGTTAGTCGTTTGGCTAGAGTTGGTGGCGACCCAATCTTTTACTTTGCTTTTAGTGTTAGATAGCATTTCCATTTGCATGTGGTTCTTTTAGCCATCAGGATACAGCTCAGTCCTCCAATCATTTCATAAACACCACTTAAGTGCACGTCACTTACATCGCAGTCTGTCTATAAAGGAGATTGCATACAAACCACTCCGGTGATCCGTCCTAGAATATTACTCAAATGTGCAGAAATGGTTCAAATGGCTTTGAGCACTATGGGACTTAACTTCTGAGGTCATCAGTCCCCTAGAACGTAGAACTACTTAAACGTAACTAACCTAAGAACAGCACACACATCCATGCCCGAGGCAGGATTCGAATCTGTGACCATAGCTGTCGCGCGGTTCCAGACTGTAGCGCCTAGAACCGCTCGTCCAGTCCGGCCGGCAAATGTGTAGAACCCACACCTAAGACGATTAAGAGATGACATTGAACATATACGGAGAAGAGAAGCACAAATGATTACTGGTTTCCTTTATGCAAGGGAGAAAGTCACGGAGATGCTGAAGAAACTGTACTGGCAGACACCTGAAGGTTGACGATGACTATCGCGAGAAAGCCTGCTGTCGAAGTTAAAAGAGCGAGCATCAAGCAGCGAATCTAGAAAGTGCCATTAAACCGTACGAATTTCTACCGTCTGGATCGTGAGTCCAAGATTAATCTACATTGCAGCGCCAAAGAAACTGTTACAGGCATACGTATTCTGATACAGAGATATGTAAACAGGCAAAATACGGTTCTGCTGTCGGAAACGCCTATGTAACGCGAGTGTCCAGCGCAGTTGTTAGATCGGTTACTGCTGCTACAATGGCAGGTTATCAAGAGTTAAGTGAGTTTGAACGTGGTGTTATAGTCGGCGCAGGAGCTATGGGCTGAAGAGAATTGTTCAGCGTGATAGAAGTGCAACCCTATCTCCAATTGCTGCAGATTTCAATGCTGGACCATCAACAAGGATCAGCGTGCTAATCATTCAACGAAACATCGATATGGCTTTCGGAGCCAAAGGTTCACTCGTGTACTCGTGTACGACACCAAACTTTACACCTCACCTGGGCCCGTCAACACTGACATTGGACGGTTGATGACTGGAAACATGTTGCCTGGTCGGACGAGTCTCGTTTCAGATTGTATAAAGCGCATGGACATGTACGAATATGGAGACAACCTCATGAATCCATGAACCCTACATGTCAGCGGGGGACTGTTCAAGTTGGTGGAGGCTCTGTAATAGTGTGGGGCGTGTGCAGCTGGATTGATATGAGACCCTTGATACTTCTAAACACGACTCTTATAGGTGACGCGTACGTAAGCATCCTGTGTGATCATTTACATCTTTTCATTCCCATTGTACATTCCGACGGACTTGGGCAGTTCCAGCAGGACAATGCGACACCCCATACGTTCAGAATTGCTACAGAGGGGCTCCAGGATCGCTTTTCTGAGTTTCAACACTTCCGCTGTTCACCAAACTCCTCAAGCTTGAACATTATTGAGAGTATCTGGGATACTTTGGAACTTACTGTTAAGAAGAGATCTCCTCGCCCCCCCCCCCCTCCCCCGCCCCCGCCATCCATACTCTCTTACGGATTTATGGACAGTCTGGCAGGATTCATGGTGTCAGTTCCCTCCAGCACTACTTCAGACATTAGTGAAATTCAAGTCACGTCGTGTTGTGGCACTTGTGCTTGTTCGCGACAGCGCTACACGACATTAATCAGGTGTACCAGTTTCTTTGGCTCTTCATTATAATTACAGCGCACACAGAGGCATGTAAACAACCATTCGTCCCACACTCGAACGTGAATGGAATAGGAAGAAGCCCCAGTAACTTTTTAAAATGGGACATTTCCTTTGCCATGCTGTACATTATTGTTTGCAAAGTCTACATGTAGATTCCGACGTTTTAAATGATTAGGAGAAAGCTTGCATAGTGAAATAGTTTCACATTTTAAAAAATAGTCGAAGTACTTTAAATGATTCTGGAGGAACTATGGACACCACAGCCACTGAAACACTTGTTTGCTAACAAAGGTAATTGTTACATTTTTCATACTGCAGAATAAATACGTATATTTGAAAATAAACATTTACGTAGACTTTCCTACTGTCATATAAGATGTACGTAACTGTCGCTGTAATGAACTGATTATTTAGGTGAGTCTTTTATCCGAAGTCTACGAAAACTGACACGCATTCGTCAGAGTGCATCCACTTAAACACCCTTTAACCATTCTACTATCAAGCTACTACAGAAATCATGATCTGTGAGGAACATGAAAGCAAAAGGAATTTGTGACGCATGAGGAGTGAAGTTATCTTGTGCTCCCGGCTCCAGCCATGCCCGATTTTCGCCCTTTTGAAGTTTGGAGACCTGGGACGGCTTAAACATTGCCGGGCGTAGTGCCTAGAGCGCTGCATCTGCATAGCGAGCCGAGAGACGGGCTACTGCTTCACATCACACGTTATTCACGCCATTCGGCTCATTGCCTTCCTAGCGGGCGAGCACTCGCGAGCGCGACCAAACAGGCGAGTGGCCCCTTCCACCCAGCTAAGGAGACGCCGCGGTTAGTGACGTCACGACGCAGCGGGACTCCCACGGAAGTGCATCGAGGGACCGAGGCTGTGCGCGCTGAGCCTTTGCGGCCTTTGCGCATCTGCATGGCTTCCGCTTGGCTACACGAGAAGCGCTAGTGGCTGTGCCATTAGCCGAGGTAACGTCGCTCATCTTAAGCAACCTTCATCAATCCGTTGGGAAGATTATATGTCCTCTCTATCTCACGCACCGCAACTGCATGAACGCCACACGGATCTGGCGCCCTTGCAGTGTTATAGTCATGATAAGGCAGAGTTCTTTCGTCGAGCGTCACCTTCATTATCTTCCTGAAGTGAAGGACAGCGGCTTGCACCTGTCTTTAGTGCACAGTTCCTTCTATGTCGCATTTTCTTATATTTACGTAATACTGCGTATAAAATCTGCTGCTTTGAATGTACTTTGTTCTGCAAGAGGATCTATAAGGAATGAAAGGAAAAACAATTACAACCATTTCTGGGAGCAGAATGGCCTCGCCTTCCCCATGGTGTGCTGTGGCAGAGAAACTACACAGTATCTGTACCTGCGGACTCCAACAATGGTTCCAGGACACTAACCTCGCCTTCAAAGAGTCTTTTTAACCTTTGTTCACTCAACCGACTGTACTGTATAGGTCAATCAAATATGATCAGTTAATAGCTGCATAAACAATTTCAATAAAAAATTTCGGAATTATCCAAATTCACAGTTTCATTAAAAATATAAATATCCGAGTAATGGTTTTCATATTGATTTTGCAACTGCTTTGCAAATTGGCACCAGTACGTGCACTGTGTTCTGTCACAGTAATAAACACTTCAAAGAAGGAAATTAGAACGGAGTGGGAAGATTTAAATTCGTAAGCTTCAATAAATACTGTATAGGGACTATTAACTCACCAGCAGGCCTGTACCCAATACAATGTTTGCACAAAAATAGCTACTGAGATTTGTTCGGAGGCTAATTTGTAAGTAAAAAATAGGGATATATCGAATATTAATGCATTAACTTCTGATTTCAAGGCTTGACTTGACAGGGATTTCACCAGGGGAAAGGTGAAGCCCAGCACAAGGGCTGTGGTGTGGAATGGGAATCCAAGAGTAACACAACAGCAACACAATTCACAGTTTAAAAAATTTATCAGAAAATTTATTTAATAATCTGCAGGCTTAATTCTATATAGCAACCTTGGCTAACTGCGGGTATTTATGATAATGAAAAGAGGAATTTTTTTCAGATCCCCTCAGCTTGCACGATCTCTGATATATTTAAAATAAAGATCTCTTAAGAAAGAACAAATTCTCTTAAAAAACCAGTGTATCATAAATAGCTTTAACAAATTCCAAGAAAATTCAGAGTAATGGTATTTCAAGTAATATGTTTGCTTTACATATTCAGGAATTATTAAGACAATCAACATCTTGAACTACTGACTGCTTCCTGAACTCGTGACAAGATTTTAGGCTAGCAAATACTGATATCAAGAAAATTAATGATTAAATTTATAACATCAAGAATATCTACACAAAGAACACCTTTAAAGACCTAATTTCCAAAACGATTGTTTCTCAGGACACGCAACTGCCTAAAACTGTGAAACCAACATGGTATAACTGTCTAGTAATATTTTAGAAAGATTAGAACGTGATTAAATGAATTTTGTACACTCACACACAGTTTAAGAAAATACTGCTTGCCACACATTTAAATACAGTTCAGTTGGAAAGTGGCAGGCAAATTGAGACACCTTAACAGAAACCGTTAAACATAAAATTTAAACGCATCAGTTATGTACTTAGTCCATAGTTCAAAAATGGCTCTGAGCATTATGGAACTTAACATCTGAGGTCATCAGTCCCTTAGAACTTAGAACTACTTAAACCAACCCACCTAAGGACACCACACACATCCATGCCTGAGGCAGGATTCGAACGTGCAACCGTAGCGGTCGCGCGGTTT
This sequence comes from Schistocerca serialis cubense, assembly GCF_023864345.2. Lineage (NCBI taxonomy): Eukaryota > Metazoa > Arthropoda > Insecta > Orthoptera > Acrididae > Schistocerca > Schistocerca serialis. The sequence continues at coordinate 44,885,796 of NC_064641.1, forward strand.
CAGACTGAAGCACCTAGAACCGCTCGGCTACACGGGTCGGCCACAGTCCAAGGCCGAGGCGTTGACGAACTCCTTCGTCACAACGATGTTACAAACACGGTTATTGCATTGGGTAGCTTCCTTCCTCCATCAACGCTGATTGGCCCAGGCCATTTGGACCGCCATAATCAACTTGAATTGCTTGCCCAACAAAGTGGAGGTTAAGGCGACCAATTACAGGAGCCTAGGAGTAGTGCACTAAAACAGACTAAGGGGGCAATAATTGGTCACACCGAAAGCTTATATTGCTTAAAGAGGCGCGTGGCTTACTAGCATTTACACAAGGTTACCCCATTATACGAGAAGAATGAAACCGAACGCAGCCAGTTACTGGTAGTCTGCGCTGATAAGGTTCAATGAATGTAATTGGAGCAAGCGCGACACGGCAAGGGAGCGTTAATAGTTGTGGATGTTAAGACTAGCCCACGCAATTCAACTGACCAAGCTCTACCACAGTCACTTGCAAGTGTATGCTTGAGGTTATTACACCTGACACTTTTAACTAGCGTACACAGTTCCAAGCAGTCAGCCCCATTCCAGAGAAACATTCACAACCAGCTTGTGATCCAACTTGCCACTTCACGAACATTCGTTACACTCAGATATTTCCGAAGCGCAGCAACGCTCGCCATTTTTCAGTCGCTGGAATTGGTCCCAACAGGCAGCGTACACTGTGGTATGGATATACACGGGGCCACACCTTCACAACTCCATGGACCACCTCAGCGAAAGACAGTTGTAGGAAACCTAGGCAGCAGCAGCCAACTGACTACGGGACTGTCTCCACTCCACTCCTGGCCCAACGAACTCCTCCAAATCCCTTCTCGCGACCGCCGTCCGTAAGCGTCTCTCCATTCGCCTTTCAACCCCGACCTCTCGCGGCTAGTTTCTCTATTCGACCTCTCCAAATTACTGCAGAAATCTTCTTTCCGAATGAAACCCAACCTCTCCCACCAAAACGCAACCCACTTACGACCTGGAAGGGGTGTAGTTGGGAAACATGTACCCTGGACACCTGCCCAGTATCGATATTGCGCACCAAGGCTAACTTGGTTAAGGATATCAATTACCTTACAAGGCCCAACGAAGCGAGGACATAATTTGTCGAAAATAGGAACCTTGGTCAGATCGCCCAACGCGAAATTATGTACGAAGACTCTATCCTCCAGCCCAGTTTGAAACTCCCAACGACCTTAATTGTAACGGCATGCCTGCCTCTGAGGTTTGTTTCAGAGTGCCTTCATTCAGTTCTCCTGAATCAGGGCAGGTATCACTTTGCCACTGGATGACGTTGTGCAAATTCAACAACATTTCCTCGCCGTAACTTCAGGTGGTTTCAACCTTGCCGGTGGCTTCTGACAGTATCCGCACGTCGACGCCCTGTATATAGAACACGTGCGGGAAGAATGCGCAGGTGCGGAAATCACGCATACGCAATTTTTTGCAGATAGATGGTACCATACTAAAACTTCCTCTGCGAAAATCGCAGAGCACCCCTCCTGCACACGCGCTTTATGCTATGTTTACCAACCGTGCGCCGAGACGTCACTCACTAAAAAGTACAGTACACCAGTGTTACAACAGGTGTGCTACCGCAAAAATCTACATTTTCTCGTCTTGATTTAATAGCAGCCAATGTAAGGTTCGAGTCTGCGCTCAGCTGAAATCCTTCGTCCATGTTGATAAAATTATCGACTGTACGCATATGTATTGCTTCCTTAATGACGCAGTCCCGGAAAGATGATGCCGGTGATAAAACTTTCGCCTTTTCATAAATGATGCGATGGTCTGTATTCAGACAGTGTTCCACACTCGCCGACTTTTCTGGTTGACGTAGGCATGTATCACGCCTATGTTCATCTCGTGGTTCTTGCACTGTGTGACATGTCTGGCCTATATGTGCTGTCCAACATCGACAAGTAATCTTGTACACACCACACTTACTGAGACCAAGATCGTCCCTAACCGAACCCAACAGATTCCCGTTTTGCAGATGGTCGGAAAATACACTTAATGTCATATCATCCGAGGACTCTTTAGGTACGTGACGACATGGCACTAAAGTGAGGCAAAAAGGCCAAAGTGGTATATGTCTTTATTTCTTCATTCTGTCCCATAGATCGAAATTGCTTGGGCCTGAATTCATTGCGTATCTGTCTCCCAGAATAACCATTTTGTCAGAACATTACCTTCAAATGTTGTATTCTACTCGACAGGCTCTGAGGATCAGATACCACATACGCTCTATGAACTAACGTATCTGAGGGACAGATAGGTAACGCATTCCAGCCCTAGAGAGTTCAATTTATGGAACAGAATGAAGATACGAAGAGACCCACCTCTTTGGTCGTCCAGAATCGAAAGAGTCCTGGGAAGATATGACATTAAGTGTGTTTTCCGACCATCTGCAGAACTAAGGATCCTGTTGAATTCGGTTAGGGATGATATTGGCCTGAGGAAGTGTAGTGTGTACAAGATTACTTGTCAATGTAGGGCAGCATATATACGCCAGACATGTCGCACAGTACAAAAGCGCTGCAATGAACATCAGCGTCATACACAGCTACATCAACCGGAAAAGTCAACAGTTGCGGAACACTTTCAGAGTACAGGACATCTCATCATTAATGAAAAGGTGGAACTTTTATCTGCGGCATCATCTTTCTGAGATTGCTTCATTAAGGTAGCAATACATATCCGTACAGCCTATAGTCTCATCAACATTGATGCGAGATTGGAACTGAGGCCGGCCGCGCTGGTCTCGCGGTTAAGGCGCTCAGTCCGGAACCGCGCAACTGCTACGGTCGCAGGTTCGAATCCTGCCTCGGGCATGGATGTGTGTGATGTCCTTAGGTTAGTTAGGTTTAAATAGTTCTAAGTTCTAGGGGACTGATGACCACAGAAGTTAAGTCCCATAGTGCTCAGAGCCATTTGAACCATTTTTGGAAGTGAGCACAGCCTGGAACCTGCACTCGCTGGAGTGCGCATTCTACGCGCACGTGTTCTATATACAGGCCGTCAATGTTCAGATAATGTCAGTTATACCTAGAAACCGACAAGTCGAACTATTTGAAGATATCGGACAGTTGCTCTAAGGAAATGTTGTGGAATTTGCACAACATCATCCCCCAGCAAAACTGTGAAGACTATTTGTAACATATCTGTGGGGAAAGCTTGAAGAGTCAATTATGTCACCTTTTGAGGAAGCAAGTCATTAACAGACCATTAGTCCGCCAAAGGTGAGTTAAGACAGTGACCAAACATTAAGGCAGCAGGAGTGGTCTGAATGGCCTGGAGAGTAGCGAATGCATATCGTTCCTGGTGAAAAGAGGAAATTTATTAAAACTTCCTGATATGAAACAACGATTTTACTTTTACAATATCCCTGCTTAAGAAATACGAATTTTCATTTAATTAAAAAATAAAAGTTATTCAGTTAAAATTTAATATTCAACAAAATTTTTATCTGGTTAAAATTTTTAAAAAATACGAAAGTTCTAAAATTTATTTATATTCAATAACATGAACCAACTTTGTTCTTTACCTTTTTGTACAAAATTTAATGAAACAATTTTCTTTATGTAATCTTCCACTTCTGGAATGATTCTAGTATAATGTGGAATGATTCAAGTATAATGATCTGGAAGTGTAATTTTATATTTATCATCTAAAAATAATAAAACTTTTTGACCATATTTAGGTACAAAAATTTCAGTTTTTGATAAATTGTAAGTTTTTTCATTGCTTTTAACACTTCTGCATGCACATATTTGCTTTTATTTACAAAAAAGTTTTGATTTTCAAAAATTAAATGGTTTTCTTAACATAAATATTTTGTAATTCTACAAGACCGAATAAAGAAGATTCATCTAACAAATTATTTTTTCGTATAATCTGGAAAACAACAAAATAAAGTATGGAATATCAAATTCAGCATCATTATAATAAATTGTACCATCTAGTTCATAATTTCTTTTCCCATTCAATCCTGCAAACTCTATTTATTTATTTATTTAACCTGGCAAGATTAGGGCCATCAGGCCCTCTCTTACATCTAACCAGGCATTCTACTTATTTTACATTAATATGATTTAGTAGGCATGTTGAACTATATCTAGTACAAAAGTGAAATAAACAATTAGAAAGGCACACCTGGAAAAATACATACATGAAGAGTTTATATTCGTAGATCATAAGTACTGTTATAATTAGACATTATTGAAGAGACAGATTTTAGATAGGATTGCTAGCAGCAGGGAGTATGAGGGAGACTCATAGTAAAGGGAGGAGAAGAATAGAGAGACATGATGAAACATAATTAAGGAAATATAAAGGAAAAGAAGATTGTGTGGCTAACAGAGATAGATGAAGAGGAAGGCATCTCAGGAGCAAGATAGGAGACTCTAGCTTTGCTATTTGACATATGAGAGGATAGGCCTTGTACATTAATTTTGTGGAGAACGTTACGAGGATGATAGTAGGAAATGCTTCAACTTCTTCTTAAAAGCAGCAGGAGATTGAATTTTGCGCAAGGTAAGGGGCAGTTTGTTCCAGAGGTGGACAGCGGCGACTGAGAAGGAGTTTGCAAAAGTTTTTGTTTTGTGAGTGGGCACAGTTAGGATACCAAATAAGAGTGACCTCGTGTTTCGATTATGATGGCATGAAAGGTTTTTTTATCTCTGAAGCAAGGTACTGGGGTGCTTGCGCGACGAGGAGTCGGTGAAGTAGACATAGAGTGGGGTAGTCACGCAATTTGTCCAACCGCAGCCACCCTAGCTCGGAATATGAAGCACTAACATGATCATATCGGCGAATGTTGCAGGTGTAACGCACACAGGCATTCATGGTTAGTTCTAGCCGTCTTTTGTTTTCACTATTCATGCCTTGTTGAATCACATCACAATAGTGGAGGTTCGGTAGAACGAGTGCTTGCACGAGCTGGCGTTTCAAGTCCTGTGGAAATATGTTCCGAAACTTTTTGAGAGCATAGAGACAAGCAGACGTCTTTCGGATCACTGCGACTGTATTCTCCACCCACTTGAAATGCTTATCCAAAGTTACACCCAAGTTCTTGACTTTTTTCTGATATGGTATTGGAGTACCGTGGAGCAGAAGAGGAGGTAGCCGTTCGCGGAAATCTGAACTTATTAATATCTGATGGGCTATTAAGATTACTTGCGTCTTTTTTGCATTTAGTTTAAGCCCCAGATTTTTCGCCCATGTCACTAATGAAGACAGATCATCATTCATCTGAGCGATTGCAGTGTTTACATCTTCACGTCTGACGCTTAGGTAGAGCTGGAGGTCGTCGGCATAGGAATGATATTTACAGGAGGACAGAACCGACGAAATATCGTTGACATATAAAGAAAACGAAATTGGTCCTAAGACTGATCTTTGTGGCACTCCCGAGGAAACATATTTCCAGGAAGATTTTTCATTTACGCAGACAACACATTGCTGTCTGTCTTTTAAGTAGCTTTCTAACCATCTCATTGCACTATCTGAGAAATTAAGCTGTTGCATTTTTCTGAGCAATATGTCAAAGTTAACAGTGTCAAAAGCTTTGCTGAAGTACAATTGCGTCAATATTGTTGCCTTTCGATTGTCGATGGCACATTTCAGGTCATCAGTTACTTTAATTAGAGCAGTGTTTGTGCTGTGATGTTTACGGAAACCGGATTGAAATTTGTCATATAGGCTGAATTCTTGCAAGTGTTCAGTGATTTGGTCATGAACAATATATTAAAGCGCTTTGGAAACAGCAGGCAGTATGCTAACTGGTCGGTAATCACTAGGCAGTTGCGGGTTTCGATCTTAGGGATGGGTCGAAATATGCTTCTTTTCCATGCAGTGGGGTATATTCCGCTCACGAGGGAAAAATTAAATATGTCAGTTAAGACAGGTACTAAGATATCGGCAACATTCTTAATCATGGTTATACCGATACTGCCGTCGCCTATTGCATCAGAAGAGATTCTCATTATTGCTTTTCTTGCCGTATTTGTTGTTACGTGTTTTAGATGGAAGGTATCGTTGTTAGTTATCCTATTTGGGGATTCTTGTGGACGGTAATTATCAGCCGTGCGAATATTCAGAGGTGCAGACAAGAATTCATTTAATTCGTTAGCTGACACATGAAAAGTAGTTTCCGATTTGGCCTTTCCGACCCACAAGCTATGGAGATTCTTCCATAGAGTCGTGGGCGTCAGATCGCTGCATACAAGGGAGCGAGCGTGCCTGATTTTAGCATTGCAAATGCATTGTGTCACTCTGTTCCATAGCTTTCTATATTCTTCGAAACGCTCGGGTTTCGGATCTGCCTTGAAACGCCTGTGGGCAGCATCCCTATTAGTCATCATTTGGCGTACTTCACCTGTCAGCCATAGAGCAGGAGATTTTCTTACACGGATTGTGCGTACAGGTGCATGTTTGTCGCAGAGGGCAGTGCGTTTATCACCAAGTTCATTAACTTTGCCGTTGATTGTAGGTTCTCTGATTATTTGATGCCATGAGATTTCTGAGCAATCGGCTGTTAGAGCGTCAAGGTCAATACGTTTCATATTCCTACAAGTTACGTAACGCGATTTGATCCTTGGGGGCTGCACAGAGTAGGCCAGGAATATTACATCATGTGCTGAGAGGCCAGGGACCGATGTTTGACCAACATCCCTTTGTTAGTCTGTTTCGTTGCGATTACGTCTACAAGAGTATGACTGTGCGCTATATGGTGTGTAGGTTGTAATGGAAGAATGTTCATGCTATTGCAACTAAACAGTCTTCTTAGGTTTATTGCGGATGGAGTGTCTCTTAGGAGGTCTATGTTCAAGTCACCCATTACGATGACATGTTCGTATTGACACTGAAGTGAATGCAATTCCAACTGGAAGGAACTCATTGAGCTTATTTTTGGCGGCTTGTACACGATGCCAGTCAAGAACTTCCGACTTTGTATATTTATTTCAATGAACATGAATTCAGCCTCTTTTTCAGGGTGGCAGACTGGTTTGTCCCTTTGTTAGGCACTACCTGCCGCGAAGGGCACTGGCCGCTGCTTCTGCGAAGTGACATAACACAGGGGTGTCCGAGATTTTGCGCGCCCTGTTTGTGACTCCGCGAGTGCCGAAAGAAAGGCGACTGTAAGAGATTTCCTGAGCTTGCAGGAGTATAGAAAATGGATTAGTGGTATTCGGTGCAAGGAGAATATGACCAAAATAGTGACGGCTGTGGGTCACTGTGTGTCCTATGTCGTAAGAGGAGAAATGTAATTAGCATGTTTGAAACAGCTTAGGGTGGAAATAAGGGAAAGGGGAGTGATTTAAGAGGTTGATGCTGCCAGCAGAGAGAAGTAAGCTTAATAATTAATAGATTATCGTAGGAAGCTAGAATTAAATTGGCATTTGCTAAAGTGATACTGATAGTGATTTTTATTATGAACAATTTAAACCGAAGAGATGGATGATTAATGAACTAAAGGAGTGACTAATAATTGCACTAGAACTATTACAGAATAAACTGAGAAAATGAAGAAGTATTAGCAGTAACTTAAATTGAGTAATGGTTAGAGCTACAGATACAAAAAAATAGTAAAAAGTTAATACAGTTACAAAAACAATTAGTTGAAGGTACAAATATGGATATAACTAAAAAGTTAATACAATTACAAGACTATATTTGAGTATAGGGCTGTTACCATTTGCAAATGGTGTTAAGTTTGCACTTTTGGCTCGAGTAGCTTCACTTAATACTATTCAGTTCTGTCATGTTTCTGACTGTCTTCTTTCCAGCTGCTGTCTTAATAACTACTCTGCCATCCTGAGTCCACACATTCTGACGACCGAAATGGGATATGGCACTGTTTAAAATCTTTAGCCGTTCGTGTGTCAGATCTTCCCTTATTGTAAGCCCTGTCGTTGCTAACTTCTTCTTCTGGGTAAAGATCTCTGCCCTTTTTCGGTTTGAGACAATTTTAATAATTATTGGACGAGGTTTGGTAGCACCTGGTAGTTTTCGTCCCACCCGTTGTCTCCTGTCAGTATCTGCATTAGTCACTTCAACGCCTAATTTTTCACGTGCAACCTGTATAAGCAGGTTGTCTGTGTCATCTTCCTTATTTTCTGCTACTCCAAACAGTCGTAGACCATTTCGCCTTTGGTACTGTTCCAGCTCATCTGTTGCGGCAGATAGTTACACTTCCAACTCTCGTGCCTTTTTCTCGTATTCAGACACAGACTTTTTAGTGCTGTAATTTCGGCAGTATTGGCCTCAACAGTTTCACGCATTTTGGCCAATACTGCTGCCATTACAGTGTCTGATATAGTGCCTACTATCAGATCGAGATTGTTTTTATCACGAAGCGCAGCGTTTACCTCAGAGCGGACAAGCTCCGCTATACTGGGAGCCGTGACCACACTTTCCGCCAGGAGCAGGCCCGCCGCACCTGCTGCTTCCCCGCTGCTGGACACGCTGCTGTTGACTCTTCTGTTTACCATTTTCTCGAAGATATTGGTGGAGCACAGAAAAAATAGCACTATTGCACAGAACACTGTTGATTACACAATTTCCACTGGTACTAGACAACACCACCTGCGAGAACACCTTCGAATTCAATTAAATTTTGCGAGCCGAACTTAACACGTGTTACACTGCAGCCGCCATGACACTGTCATGGTATGTGCTTCAAAGAAAGAAGCTGAAATTTTCTGATTTTTTAGTTTTTCTTGCTCTAATTCAAGTGAATATTATGATTCATATTTAATAAATGATACAAGAACGTCCATACTTTTTAAAACCACTTTATGTTGTTCTGAACATGTACTATTGTCATTATTACTAGTCCATATAAGAACAGAACCTTCAGAACTTCAACTGCACCTGAAAAGCTCTGTTAAATCTCCTTCTGAAACTATTTATTTAAAATCTGTAAAAAATCCACAGTATGATTCTAGTGGATAATATACTTCATTTTGCTTGTTTTCAATTTTGCGATTTTTAGGATATGGCCTTCTATAGTTAAGTCATTTGATAATTGAATTTAATCAAATAAGAACCAATAAAGAAATAAATGGATATTCTATTCAAGACTATATGTTGTTTCCTGTTTTAATTGTAATAACAATGAACAATTTTACTATATGTTTAATTGGTCTAAGATTTGATTTACCATCGTATCATGAAAAACCTGTTCTATTGGCATGAATATCATTAAATGTCACATATAATTTTGTGTGATTTGAATGAATCCATCCATCACCAACATTAATATTAATTTATTTTTCTTTGTCTTTGAACATGTACATTATTCATTATTTTTACATGGACTGGGAGAGAATAAAACTGATGACTCTCGATTTTGTTCATGATTCTTTAAGAAAATATATATTAGGTCATTATCAAAATATCTATGACAGTTAAATTATAGAAGTCAATAAAAATGTAATTTTCATCAGTTACAATTATTTCTAAACTCTCAATAGTATAAAAAATTGGAATATTTACTTGCTAATTAGGTTCATAACTTATTGGTCCACCAAATTCTGCATTTGGTTTAATAAAGAAATAGTATTCGTTTCTTACTGAAGATGATCAGTAGGTTAAAAAACAACCCATCAGCTAGACTAAAATTTATATTTATAATTGAACTGATACTGTTTTTGGCAAACTATAATTTGATCATCAAAACCTAAAATTTGGCCAATACTATCGTTTTTAATCTCAAATAATTTCTCAGTTTCAATAGTAACCCTGTTTAAAATTCTGTCTTCTTCAATGTGTCTATTAGTTTTTTCCTACTGAATCAATTTTTCCAACTTTTTCAAACTGTATTGAATGAGAGAAATTTCTATTTTATCACAATACAGTATATTAATTTTCAGTGGAATACCTGGAGTTAAAAAAGCTCTATGAAATCAGTTACATACATGTTGTCATAAGTTTCTCTTATTGATACCAGTAATCCTTTTTTAGTACAGATAAATCATCACTAAAATGAATAGATGAGTTATTTATTATTAATAAAATTATGTAAATACATTGGTACAGTTAATCCTTTTTTCATACAGATGAATTATCACTAAAATAAATAGATGAATCATTTGCTTGATAGGTTCTTGGGACTTACGCCGGATAGTATTGTAGAAGCCGCACAATATTTCAGCGAGACAACTGCCCGCCATCTTCAGGTGCTACTGTCGCGTCGCTGAGAAACTTTTGCTGGAGGCCGGAAAACACATTTAATACGGTGTTTCTTGAAAATTCTGCCAACCTTAAAAGACACGCCACCGACATACGGTAGAAAAACCAACCCTGTGGTGTTATCTGCTTCTTCAGGTTGTTCTTGAGGTTTGGAGCGTGCTGGTCGAAACGCGTTCCGGATCTGCTTCTCGGAGTACCCGTTCTGGGCAAATACACAGCGGAGATGGTTGAGCTCTGCCGATAAGCTGTCCTGATCTGAGATGGCTCTAGCCCTATGCACTAGCGTCCGTAATACACCGCTGCGCTGTGAGGGATGATGACAGCTCGTAGCTTGTAAATACAAGTCTGTGTGCGTAGGCTTCCGGAACACACTGTGACCCAAGGAGCCGTCACCTTTTCTACGCACCAAAACATCCAGAAACGGGAGCTCACTATCTTTTTCTACCTCCATGGTAAAACAGATGCTTGGATGGATGCAGCGCCGGGAAAGCCTCAAACAGCACAGATGAGTCATTTATTATTAATAAAAATTGTGTAAATAAATGACAGGTGGGGAACCAAAAATAAGAATTACAGGAAAGAAATTAAAAACAAACTAGGAAAACTTTTACTGAATTCGATTTGATGTTCAATAATAGCACAGAGTGACTGTGGAAAAACTATGTTAATTATTTACAAATATAGTCTAGCACGTGGAGATATCAATTGGAATAAAATTAATCGTTTCCTAAAATTAATCGTTTCCTAAAATTAATCGTTTCCGCATTTATTCTGAAAGATTAGATCAGTCATCAACAATTTATAAAAATATGTGAAAGAGTATGATAATATTAGTGGAAAAATTGCTACTTTTATTGAAAAAACCATTAAACTTCTGTGAAGATAATTCAGTAGTAGTTATTGACAATATCTTTCTTGAAAAGTAAGATACAGTTATAGAATGTTTTACTAGTGGCAGACATAAAGTAATAGATTGATTTAATTTAAATAAACATATTAAAAATAATAAAACAATTAGTTACAGGTAATCTACATTTTTGAACATTTTCAGACAAGATGACACACATTCAAATCATATTTATCATGAGTTCATTGGAGAAGTTTTAAGGTTTGACAATTTTAAAGGAATATGCAGTAATGTTGAAATAAAGATGATTCAGTTTTATTGTGATACATATCACAAGAAATATTAGTAACTAAATGCAGAAAAAAAGTTTAAGAACTATTTACATTGAATATAAAAATTTAATGTTAATGTAAAACATAAATATTGCAAATAAACATTGAAGATAAATGTGAAATATAGGCGTTAAATATAAATGTTGAGGATAATTATTCAACATAAATTTTAAACATAACACTGAATGTAAATGTTGCACATAAATATTGAACATGAACAAATATTGAATGTGAACACTGAACATAAATGTTTAACATAAACATTGAAAAAATTGTTTTCCAAAATGTGAATCAGAAATTGTTAATAAAGCTAGACACAATGGAAAAATAGAAGAACAATTACAAGAACATTATTAAAAATGGAAGAAGCAATCAACAAAAGAATAAGAAATTTTTAAAGAAGATCAAAAAGTTATCAACACAGTTGACAAGTTAATCAAGGAATCGAGTAATTACTTGATAGGGTGTTAAAAGTGATTGAAGAAAACATAAAAGTTGAAAAACAGACAGTCCTTATAATCTGCATTTTTAGAAGAATTTAACGATATTATATATTAAGTGAATATGAAATAAAAGATATAGTCAAAAATGTGAATAAGAAATTAAATGTAGAAAAGAGTTAAAAAATGAAAAATCAACAAATACTGAAAAAAATAAATGTAAGTAAAATAATGTTGGATTTTATCAACAATACCGATCATAGAATTTTAGAATAAAACCTGTTGGTAGATTTAACCCTTTCACTGCGTGTTTACTCTCAGCGGCTCCCATCCTGTGTGCGCTATTTTCACCTGGTACATATATATATATACAACTGTAGCAGTCTACCATTATTATTGTGATAAAAATGAGACGCAAAATCCACTATTGTCGGTGTAAATCATTTCGTTTTTGTAAATCTTTGTTCAGAAAGTCTTATTTCGCTCAAAAAGGTACTTTATTAGGAGAAAAAAATGCAAAACGTATTACATTAATAATACTTCAAAGTGTGATATCTCTCAAAACAAAAATACAAACATAAAGGCACATTACCTTTTTTACAAATGTATCTTCTGTCACTTCATTTATCAGTTTTGCACATACAATACACATTCGCTAGGCAGCCGTCTCCTTTGATGTTCCTGCGATTAACGAGATTAAGTGGCGCTTGGTTAGGTCTAAGGGATTGTGACCATCAGATGATCTCCTGCCACGACGTCCCTCTCTTTGTGGTTCATGTTGAAACTCTAGGATCTCCTTGATAAGTTTATGTTGAAAATCAGATACTGAAATATTTTGCCCCATTTGAGTTTTATATAATGCATGCGCATTGAACAGAGACAGATCCACCATATGAAAAAATAGTTTTTTATACCATTTTACAGTTTTCGTACAAATTCTACTGATCTTAGCATCATGTCGCTCCTGTCGATGGCCCCCATATTTTCAGTGTAGCTTACGATGCAAGCTGGTTTTGTTTTTGGTTCATACGTGGTTCTGTCAATTTTGTCAGTCGCTGTAATTTCGCTTGTGTGAAGAGTTGAAAGCATACTCACTTCCCGCTTGTCCTGCCACTTCTTCAGAGCAAGAAGTTTATCCGTTGACGTAAACTCGATCTCGCCTTTTCTAAGTTTTTTTATAAAGCAGGCATGCCTTTGCGGTTTGTTCTCACAGTTCCACAGTCATTAGTCACTCTGTCATGCAAATAAGAAAATAACATTTGGCTAGTGTACCAATTGTCAACAAATAATGTGTGACCTTTACCAAGGCAACGTTCAAGTAAAGTGAGAACAATGCTCTCAGGTATTCCAACATTTACACCAAAGTCAGTTTCTTATTTTATGTCTGTTGCTGCACCCACATAAACAATAAAGTCAAGAATATAACCAGTTTCACAATTACATAACACAAAAAATTTTACACCAAATCTGTGGCGTTTGGAAGGAATGTACTGCTAGAAGAAGACACGACCTATGACGAGGACTAAACATTCGTCAATGGACAATTTTTTAAAAGGATAGAGAGCACCTGGAAATACTTTTCTTAACTGATCCACAATTCGACATAATTTCCAGATTTTGTCATCTTCAGGGTCCTAACTGTTATCAGCAAAATGTAACATTCTAAGTAACAGAAGACATCTATCTCTCGGCATGGTTTGCACAAACATGGGAGTAGACAGTAACTGACCATTGGTCCAATAACTGTTTATTTCATTTTTTCTCACTTGAGCCAACAAAAAAATTTACAGCAAGGAAACAATAAACTTCATCACTGTGTTTTTCCAACATCACAGTCTTGATTTTTCACTGGCATCATTGGAAAGGTGTTCATAATATAAATTACATTGCTCAGCTATGTAGCTCAAAATCTTGAAAGCAGTCATACACAGCACATAAATCATCTAAATTGACTATTTTGCAACCGGAACCACTGTTCTCGAAATTATACACTTTAGGGTCCAAATCAGAGTCTTTTCATCTAAAATCAACTGTTTGTGTCCCTTAGGAGACTTTTCAGGCATACTCTCAGGCTCTTCTTCGGAATCGGAGAAAGAATCGACGATAACATCAAAATCTGGATCTGCATTTACTGGTTCAACGTTTGTTGGTTCACAAATATTTTTTATATTTGTGGGGACATATTTAACCGCCAGCTCGTCGTCGTCATTATCTGTCGACTCATAATCAGCTGGATTGGGCAAGATGATGTCCTTGTCGTCACTTTGGTTTAGAATACTCAGCAGCTCATCATCTGTAAACAGATGGTAACCTCGCGTCATTTTATTCGGTAACACGGAAACGGCTGCACATAAACTAGGTAATATAGCGACTTGAATGAACTCAGCAGAAAGAGAATTCAGCATTCAATAGTCTTTCAGGTATTTCCTAGTATTCCAACAATTAAACTGCACACTTGCACAACAATTACCTCCAACTCGCTGGCCTGATTGTCGGTGTTATATGTAATTATACGACTGTAGCAGGGAACCACTGTAAGTATTTTTTATAGCAAATAGTAATATATGTCTGGAGCACTGAAACGATTAGCGTATATTTACATCTGGAGCAGTGAAAGGGTTAAATATATTGGAAGATTACCAGTAGAATTTGATGGTGATAGCTTAAGAACTAGACAAAATAATATAAAGTAACCAGTGGAGTAATGAAACTTTTAAGTAAAAAACATATGACTATGAAAGGCATTGGTGAAACATTTGACTCCATTAATTTATGAAATTTTGCTGATATGCTGCATAATTCATGTGTATTGTATAACGAATATGATCCAAATGAAATAAAGTCAAGTAAAGGAAATCAATGTAAGTATTTCATAAAAGAAATCATTCAGGTTGATTTTTCGAAAAAATTACAAGAAACTATTGATTCAAGTTTAGATTCAAATGTAGATGAAAGATGGATGTAGTATTAACTAAAACATATCCAGAAAAACAAATCAAATATATTTGGATAGATGATGTTTGTCAATTAATTCATGATGAAATCAAGAAATAACTTATCATAATTAAAACTTTGTAATAACACATACATTAAGAAATAAATGTAGTTACTTTATTTTAATAATCTAAACAAAACTCTGTGTCTGATCATACTTTCCAATAATCTTACTCTCACATTTTGGAGAAGCGAGAAAATATGGAAAAGGATTAGTAAATACTTCGATTAACAAATTATCAATTCTAAAATGCATCTACCAGGCTACCAATTTATTGTCCAGTAACCAAATTAGATGCAAGATTAACTAGACAAATCTTGTAAAAAATATATTATTGCATATAGAGATAATAAAGATTTACAGTCTAGATGTCAGGCTGACAAGGAAATGCAGTTAGTGACAAAAGAGAGTATGTATGCTAAAGGTGCCTCACTTATTGAAAAAATAGCTAGAACAGCTGTTAGAGTAAATTAGGTGTGCATATTCATACCAATGATAAAGGAAGGGACTTATAAATAAAAGTAATTTTCAATATACAAAATACAATAACTTTTTGACAGATTATTCTAAACCAAGGTATAACAAAACCAATGTTAGTTATAGTTAAATTAATGAACAATTACAAAGTATCAATAGTTTTTAACTGACACTGAAACAAGAGAGATACAAAATTAGTGGAAACTTACTTACAAATTAGGTATACTTGCTGTGAAAAAATTTACTAAATATTTAATGAAACATAAAGAAGGTTCTGGATTAACAAACATGAAGTTGAATTTTTATCATTTTCACAAGTAACATTATCTGCAATTGAATCATTAGCAGGTGGTACAGAAGCATCAGTTCATTACAAACAAAGAAATGATAAAGAATTACAAGTACATAAAAAGCACGATCCCGTAATTTAAAATAATGGAAGGGGATTGAAGAAGTAAAAAAGAAAAAATCAAAGTAATAACCATAAGATATAATAATCTTATATCGAATGTCAGTATAGAATAATTAGTTGAACAATTAAAACTTATACATTTAGGTAATGTAAGCATGATGGGTGAAATACCTACTAAATAAAAAATTACTGAATATAGATTAGATAATTTAGACACATCTGATTACCTTGGTACTCATTGAATTTGTTACTATCCAACAAATATTATGAAACATGTATTTGATTCATTTGGCAGTAATATACCAAAAGAACTAGGCAAATATTTGGATAAAGTAACATAATGTTACAACATCAAAACTGTAGAATTTTAACAAATTTAGTTGCAGTCGTTACTGTTTATTTGTATTAAAACCATTTTCAGATAATTTCCAATTACAATACATTTTAAATGTGATAAAAATACAGTTTTGGAAATACATTAGGTCATAAAGATGCTGTAGAACTAGAGAAAAGGTCAATGTTTTTCAATCCTTAGAGCCGAAAATTAATGAACTATTTCCTGACCTTATCAAAATCACAAAGATATTACAATCAAAATATACAGCCAATATCAGCAAAAATTTAAAAAATAATTAACCTCAGAATTTGAAGATTTTTCAATCAGAAATTAAAATTGTGATATTTTGTACTCCATTATCAATAGATTAGGAAATCAATGAAAAAGTAAGTTTCATTAGAGTAGTCAGAAACAAAAATAACGATATTCAATGACTAAACCCAAAAATTAAGGAAAAATTCGATTCAGAATTTAAAATGTACAACCAACTCAAATTTTTACATTTTACATTCATAAGCATTCTGACTGCATAGGCTACACTTTTTTAATGTATATGATATATAAATTTATGTCTAGTATGTAATGAGAAAACGTTACTGAGAAAAGTTTTTGACCAGTTTATGTCATATATACACAACACTCTCAAGAAAGTTCAGCATTTCATAGGCTACATATTTTTATAAATAAATAAGGGACATAGTTATATGTATGATATACAAAGTGAGAAATGATGTTAGTAAAAATCTTGAAAAGCACTTTATCAGTATGCTCCACATTTATACATGACAGTCTAATAAATTTTCAGACAGATGTAGCCTACATTTTTAATATCTGTTTATAAAATAGGGATATCTTGTTAGGACAAGTCGCATAATGTTCTTGACTCATTTACTTTTTTCACCAATGCTCTAAAAAAATTTGGACCTTTCTAAGCTATATGTATACACTGCCCATCCAAATATTTATTAGAATGTCATGTAAGATCATGAACTAAATCAGGCAAATATATTTCGAGAATTTTACCAATAGTTCCCCTTAGACACACACACACACACACACACACACACACACACACACACACACACACACATACATATATATATATATATATATATATATATATATATATATATATATACACACACATAGGGTGGCCCATTGATCATGACCGGGCCAAATATCTCACGAAATGTCAAACTACAAAGCGCGAAACTTGTCTGGCTTGAAGGGGGACACCAAATGGCGTTATGGTTGACCTGCTAGATGGCGCTACCATAGGTCAAACGGATATCAACTGCGTTTTTTAAAATAGGAACCCCAATTTTTTATTACACATTTGTGTAGTACGTAAAGAAATATGAATGTTTTAGTTGGACCACTTTTTTCACTTTGTGATCGATGGCGCTGTAATTTTCACAAACAAATGGCTCACAATTTTAGACGAACAGCTGGTAACAAGTAGGTTTTTTAAATTAAAAAACCTCCTTGCTTTCTCGTGATCAAATCTAGAAAATTAATTCCACTTTCACCTCCCTCTCTAACGTGACCACACTTTCGGATGGTGCTCATTTAATATTTTTGTCATTTCCAGTAGTCCTCCATTTACACAGCAAAATAGAGTCGTCAGCAAAGCATCTCTAATAAATTATCACCTACTTATTTTTTTGAGAAGAACTCAAAAATTAGTTCCTAAAGACAATTTCCCATAGCTAAACCCTCATCCCAGCCTAGAAGAAGGGAGAGTGAAAATTTCACTCTGGAAACTTCCTCCAGTCTGTGGCTGAGGCATGTCTCTGCTTTGCAATATCCTTCCTTCCTGGACTGCTAGTCTTCCAAATTTCGCGTGAGAGCTTCTGTGAAAGTTCGGAAGGTAGGAGACGAGGTACTGGAGGAAGCAAAGCATTGAGGACGGGCCGTGTGTCGTGCTTGGGTAGCTCTGTCGATCGTCTGGCTTCAGCGGCGACCCAGAGAGGACGTGCTGCACTTCCGCCTACGGTGCGTGTGAGCTCGTGTTCGTTTACTTCGCGACATTGATGTGTGCAGCCATGTTCCTTCTTATCTGTCCATCAGCGGATGTCGGGCAGCAATCGTATATGACGCACAGCCGCGTTACTTGTTCTGGCTCCAGACAAGAGGGCTCCATCAGATCTGAATGTCTGCTGCGACGGATAACTCAGCTACCAACTGGAGGACTGGTACTTTCCTTGTCGACTACCGATACTTCCGGCCGCATACGTGACGGCGCTTAAATCGCCGTAGGGCGCCCGGGGGCTCTCGGAATCACGTGAAGAGCTGATGGGTACTGTTCTGATTCTTACTGAACAGGTTGTAGTGGTCAACGCTGATGTCGAACGTGGCCCCTTGGTCTACTCTCTGGATGTCCTGAAGGCGGCCTTTCTGCCTGATAACACGACTCCCTCCCGTCTTGGGATATGGAAGACTTGCAGGGTTGCGCGAAGATTGTTTAAACGCATTGATTCACAATGATTACAATGTTCTCGAGAACGGGTAAATGTGTTGAACTGTGATTACTCCACCATCATGAGACATTTGCCTACAGTGGGGAAGGTTAAAAAATCGGGTGTATGGGTATAGTGTGCTCTAAGCCAAAATCAGAAAAATCAGTGGTCGCCATATGTGCATCTCCGCTTGCTCGTCAGTAATTGGCTCCTGAACAACACCGAACATTCCTATCCTGTGTTGTCACTGGTGACGAGAAACGGTGTCTTTATGATAACATAGGGAAAAGAATGGTTGAGCCCAAACAAAGGAGCAACGCCCTGTAGAAACAGTTCCACTATAGATAATGCTAAGCATATGGTGAAACAGCGACGGTGTGGTGTACTACCAATTGCTGCCCTGAAGTGTAGCCACCGCTGTTGATATTTAATGACGACAACTGAGACATCTTGCAGACGCAATCCAAGAACAACGACCAGGAATACTGCATTAAGTGATGTTGCTTTACGATAACGCCCGCCCACATTATGCTAGACTGACAAAAAGCGCTATACAGAAGCTGGGATGGGAAATCATTCCGCACCCACCTTATTCACCTGATCTGGCGACCACAGTTTTTCACCTTTTTCGCTCTCTATCAAACAATCTCAAAGGAACTTTCTTTCAGGACGAATATGATCTCCGAACATGGCTCCACGAGTTCTTTGCCTCAAAACTACGTGATTTCTACAGTCGGGAAGTCTAAAAGCTACTCCAGCGCAGGCAGACTGCTGTAAATAGTGAAGGAGAATATATGACTGATGACTAAAGTGCCTGTTAGGTTTACTTGTTATGTTTATTAAACTTACGGCGACTTTATGCACCAAGCTAATAAACTGCAAAATGTAATGCTGGCAATGGCACTCCGAATACCTAATTACTTTAGCCTTTCAGGGCTCACAATATTAGTCGATGGCTCATCTACAAACATCATATAAAAATACTAAACAATATGGAATATGAGAAAAAGGAATATGATGGCGTCACCAACATGAAATTAGCCCCATTTAAAATGAAAATGTTGGAATATCATGACGCTATGTCGTAGCGCCATACATAACTCATATGTAAGTCTTACAACAGATAGTCGCTTATACAGGTGTCGTCCCGGCTCGGCCGTGACAGGTGTCCGTTCATACGAGCTAGCTCTTTGCTAGATGTTACAGCTCCAGCCAATAGTGTCACTATCATAAAAGCAACAAAATAATGTGTGCCACCGTCATCAGGTGCGCTGATGAACTGACCGCTTGCAGAGGCCAGCACAGCACTGTTATCCCACCCGCCTCCCTTCCACTCTTGCTGCCGATCTGCCGTTTTATCCGACGTCCGAGCCCAGTATATCCTCCACCCACTCCTCCCGCTGGCATATTGCTCCGTCCTAGTCCCGCGATCAGATACTCATGCTCGTCACACCTCTATTGTACCCATCTCCCTCCGAAGTCAATTCGTTGTGGGATATCTCCTTCTTAGACTAATTGCGGGTTTCCAGGCCTTACTAAAGAGGTATCTGATGTGACGATTGTTCAGTAGTTCCCATATTCGAATCGTGATTCTTTCTTTAATGACCTAGTCCCAGAACTTAGATGGTTGTCTCGGAACCTTAGTATGGTCGTAATCCATTCCGGTAGGAAATGTTTCAGGACTGCCGAAGGCTGTAGCAGCACTGCTGCTAGGTGGTGCAGCGGATTACGTTTTGGCTTAGCATCCCTGACGTCGAGGGTTCAATTCTCGATCGATGCGTATTTGTTTTTATTTACCAGCTGCATTCTGCCGTATAATACTTCCGCACACACCGTTTCTTAAGTCACATGTATCCGACATTTATAAAGTATAATTTTGTAAATTATTTGCAAAGCACGTTGCTAGCTCTAGTGTGACATAAGGCCACAACGAAATCTAATGGACCTGAAGGTGGCAAGAATAACAGTTGGTACTAATCAGTGGGACAATTGGAGTAGGGTACACAGAAAACAGGTTTGGAATATAGTAGATGCAGTGGTGTGAAACAATTCGTATCCAGGACGTGCAAAAGGATTTTTTGAAGAGCGACTAGGGAAAACGATTGTACTTACATTTCTGTCTTCGTAGCATGTAAGAGTAAATGTTTTGTAGAAGACCCATCGTAATCGCTCCATGACGATTAAGAAACCAGATCGTGTACCACGCAGACTACATTTTGCAAATGAAAACAAATACGAATCCACTGACAATCGAACTCCTGCATGCCAATCAAACACGCGCTAGCCCCTCCACCAACTGCACTGCACTGCGCCTAGCTGCTGACAGAGGTAGTTACCGTACGTTTGGTTACAGTGTTGGCACATTGAAGATATTTAACGTCCATTTAATGCCAGAAATATGCGCCGGATGGAATTTTGTGACAGACATTTTTGTATTGCTAGTATCTGCTTCTATATCTGCTTCTTTCATTTCTTTACACGTCAAGTTCCGTTGTACTAAATTGAGAAGCAAATCTCGCAGCTCATGGACCGCGTCAGTACTTGAAGTTAGAACCTAATAGTAATACCACATGAAAATAAAATTTTGTGAACCCGAAAAAAGTCTGTCCATAAGTTTAAGTAAACGCAATCAACAATACAAGAAGAATCAGCTTAATTTTTCAAGGAACTCCTCGCCAGAATAGAAGGAGTGACCCTTGCGGAAACACTTCAGATTCGATGTCAAATCACATGGATTACTGCTAAGATTTTTGAATTCGACTGGTAGCTTATTGAAAATGGGTGCAGCAGTATACTGCACATCTTTCTGCACAAGAGTTAAAGACGTCCGATCCAAACGCAGGTTTGATTTCTGCCGAGTGTTAATTGAGTGAAAGCTGCTTATTCTTGGGCATAAGCTAATATCCTTAACAACAAATTAATGCACAAATTAATCATAGCTAACACTTGGTTTAAGAAGCATGAAAGAAGGTTGTATACATGGAAGAACCCTGGAGATACTAAAAGGTATCAGACAGATTATATAATGGTAAGAAAGAGATTTAGGAACTAGGTTTTAGTTTGTAAGATATTTTCAGGGGCAGATGCGGACTCTGACCACAATCTATTGGTTATGAACTGTAGATTAAAACTGAAGAAAGTACAAAATGATGGGAATTTAAGGAGATGGGACCTGGATAAACTGAAAGAATCAGAGGTTTTACAGAATTTCAGGGAGAGCATAAGGGAACAATTGACAGGAATGGGGGAAAGAAATACAGTAGAAGAAGAATGGGTAGCTTTGAGGGATGAAGTAGTGAAGGCAGCAGAGGATCAAGTAGGTAAAAAGAAGAGGGCTAGTAGAAATCCTTGGGTAACAGAAGAAATATTGAATTTAATTGATGAAAGGAGAAAATATAGAAATGCAGTAAATGAAGCAGGCAAAAAGGAATACAAACGTCTCAAAAATGAGATCGACAGGAAGTGCAAAATGGCTAAGCAGGGATGGCTAGAGGACAAATGTAGGGATGTAGAGGCTTACCTCACTAGGGGTAAGATAGATACCGCCTACAGGAAAGTTAAAGAGACCTTTGGAGATAAGAGAACCACTTGTATGAATATCAAGAGCTCAGATTGCAACCCAGTTCTAAGCAAAGAAGGGAAAGCAGGAAGGTGGAAGGAGTATATAGAGGGTCTATACAAGGGCGATGTACTTGGGGACAATATTATGGAAATGGAAGAGGATGTAGATTAAGATGAAATGGGAGATACGATACTGCGTGAAGAGTTTGACAGAGCACTCAAAGACCTGAGTCGAAACAAGGCCCCGGGAGTAGACAACATTCCATTAGAACTACTGACGGCCTTGGGAGAGCCAGTCCTGACAAAGCTCTACCATCTGGTGAGCAAGATGTATCAGACAGGTGAAATACCCTCAGACTTCAAGAAGAATATAATAATTCCAATCCCAAAGAAAGCAGGTGTTGACAGATGTGAAAATTACCGAACAATTAGTTTAATAAGCCACAGCTGCAAAATACTAACACGAATTCTCTACAGACGAATGGAAAAACTAGTAGAAACCGACCTCGGGGGAAGACCAGTTTGGATTCCGTAGAAATACTGGAACACGTGAGGCAATACTGACCTTACGACTTATCTTAGAAGAAAGATTAAGGAAAGGCAAACCTACGTTTCTAGCATTTGTAGACTTAGAGAAAGCTTTTGACAATGTTGACTGGAATACTCTCTTTCAAATTCTAAAGGTGGCAGGGGTAAAACACAGGGAGCGAAAGGCTATTTACAATTTGTACAGAAACCAGATGGCAGTTATAAGAGTCGAGGAACATGAAAGGGAAGCAATGGTTGGGAAGGGAGTAAAACAGGGTTGTAGCCTCTCCCCGATGTTATTCAATCTGTATATTGAGCAAGCAGTAAAGGAAACAAAAGAAAAATTCGGATTAGGTATTAAAATCCATGGAGAAGAAATAAAAACTTTGAGGTTCGCCGACGACATTGTAATTCTGTCAGAGACAGCAAAGGACTTGGAAGACCAGCTGAATGGAATGGACAGTGTCTTGAAAGGAAGATATAAGATGAACATCGACAAAAGCAAAACGAGGATAATGGAATGTAGTCGAATTAGATTAGGAAATGAGACACGTAAAGTAGTAAAGGAGTTTTGCTATTTGGGGAGCAAAATAACTGATGATGGTCGAAGTAGAGAGGATGTATAATGTAGACTAGCAATGGCAAGGAATGCGTTTCTGAAGAAGAGAAATTTGTTAACATCAGTATAGATTTAAGTGTCAGGAAGTCATTTCTGAAAGTATTTGTATGAAGTGCAGCCATGTATGGAAGTGAAACATGGACGATAACTAGTTTGGACAAGAAGAGAATAGAAACTTTCGAAATGTGGTGCTACATAAGAATGCTGAAGATTAGATGGGTAGATCACACAATTAATGAGGAAGTACTGAATAGGATTGGGGAGAAGTGAAGTTTGTGGCACAACTTGACAAGAAGAAGGGATCGGTTGGTAGGACATGTTCTGAGGCATCAAGAGATCATCAATTTACTATTGGAGGGCAGCGTGGAGGGTAAAAATCGTAGAGGGAGACCAAGAGATGAATACA
The DNA here is from genome assembly GCF_023864345.2 of Schistocerca serialis cubense. NCBI lineage: Eukaryota > Metazoa > Arthropoda > Insecta > Orthoptera > Acrididae > Schistocerca > Schistocerca serialis. The sequence goes on from NC_064641.1 coordinate 44,909,442, forward strand.
CTAAGCAGTTTCAGAAGGATGTAGGTTGCAGTAGGTACTGGGAGATGAAGATCCTTGCACAGGATGGAGTAGCATGGAGAGCTGCATCAAACCAGTCTCAGGACTGAAGATCACAACAACAACAACATATATATATATATATATATATATATATATATATATATATATATATATATATATATATTGAGAGGCCAATGTCAAAATACCCAGACCTCTGAACAGAGTCGACAAGAGGCTCGTGAACTTACACCACTTATTGCCCGAACTGCCCATTTATGAGCCAAAAATATCCTTTCAGAATGGAAGAGTTACCCCAAAATATAACACCACACGACACAATCGAATGAAAATAAGAAAAGTAGATTAATTTTCGTGTCGAAACATCACTAACTTCAGATACTGTTCGAATGATAAAAATGGCAGCACTAAGTCTTTGGACGAGATCCTGAACGTGGGCTTTCCATGGCAATTTACTATCTATCTGAAAACCTAGAAATTTTAACTGTTCAGTTTCACTAATAACATGCCCATTCTGTGAAGTTAGAACGCCATGTTTTGTTGAATTGTGTGTTAGAAACTGTAAAAACTGGGTGTTACTGTGATTTAGCGTTAGCTCATTTTCTACAAGCCATGATGTTATGTAATGAACTGCACTATTTGAATCTGAACCCATGTTGCACACAACATCCCTTACTAGCAAGCAAGTGTCATCAGCAAACAGAAATATTTTAGGATTACTCATAATACTGGAGGGCATCATTTATATAAATAAAGAACAGGAGTGGCCCTAGCACTGATCCCTGGGGCACCTCCTGCCCCGCCCCCCCCCCCTTGTCCGTACTTCACTCAGACCCTACATCATAGCCATTCCCAACATTGTGAGCAATGAACTTTTCCTGTCTGTTGATAAAGTAAGAGGTGAAGCAATCATGAGCTACTCCTCATCTCCCATATTGGTCCAAATAATGGAGCAATATTTTGCGATCATCAACACAATCAAACGCTTCAGTTAAATCAAAAAATGTGCGAAGCGTTCGAAACCATTTATGTAACCAATTCAGTACCTCAGAGAAAAGAGAATATAGCATTTTCGGTTGTTAAATGACTTCTAAAGCCGAACTGTACATTTGATAGCAAATAGTGTGATATAAAAGGATCAATTATGTTTAAATACACAGCCTTTTCAATAACTTTAGCAAACACTAATGCCATAGAAATATTTCTGAGATTATCTACATTATCCCTTTCTCTCTTTTTATAAAGCCTTTTTAGTACTGAGTACTGTAATCGTTCAGGAAACTGACCATCCCTAAAGTAAATTAAGAATATGGGTAACTACAGGGCTAACAAGTGCAGCACAGTACTTCATTATTGTGCTAGGCACTCCATCATAACCGTAAGAGTCCTTAGTCTTCATTGATTTAATTATTGACTCAATCTCCCCCTTGTCTGCATCACAGAGGAGTATTTCAGACATCAATCTCGGGAAAGGCATTTGGCCAAAGAGTTATATGATTCCCTGTAGAAACTAAATTTTTATTTAATCCACCAGCAATGCTCAGAAAATGATCGTTAAATACTATACATATATCTGACTTATCAGTAAAAGAAATATTTTTACTATGAACTGACTTTGTATCGCCGCCCTTGTGCTGCTGACCAGATACTTCCTTTACAACTGACCACATGGCTTTAATTTTATCCTGTGGGTTAGTTGTTCTATTCGCATACCACATACTCCTTCCCTTCCTAATAACATTTTAAGCATCTTACAGTACTGTTTGTATTGGGCTACTGTAACCTGATTATTACTGCTTCTAACATTTTTATATAATTTCCGCATTGTTCTACAGGATATCCTTATCCCACTAGTCAGCTATCTGGGCTGCCTTTTACTGCTATTACCCCGTTTAAAACGATCTAATGGAAATCAGCTCTCAAAGAGCATGAGAAATGTTGTTTTTCTACAAGATGTGGCTAGCAATCACAGTTTAGTCAACAATCAGCCGCCTTTAGTGCATTAGCAGTCTAGTTAAGAGTTGATTAACTCTCCACAGTAAATTGGTTCCATAGGATGGATGGGATGTGTGACTGCTGTGTACGGACGCAGGAGGAGCTGGCCACTGTTCGCGAACAGCTGAGCGTGTTGATGGCCGCGGTCAGCCGTCTTCAGGCTGCTGCCTCGGAGTGTAGCGGCAGTGGGGAGTCTGGTGCGTCGCATGGTACACCCCAGGTGTTACATGCTTCACCCACTGTCCCTGCTGTCGAGACATCTTCGCGGGTACCGGTCGCGGTTGGGCCACCCTCTCCCCAAGGGGAGTGGCGGGTTCAGCGGCGTTCGCGGCGCACGACGCGGAGGGTAAATGTGGAGTCTGGCCGTATGGCATCGCCCTCTCTGCCTGTGAGTAGACATTTGGCTGCTCCTTCAGCAAGGTCCGAGCAGGCACACGGGGGGAGGGGTTTAGGAGTTATTGGGAGCTCCAACGTTAGGCGGGTGATGGAGCCCCTTAGGGAAATAGCGGGAAGGTCGGGGAAGAAGGCCAGTGTTCACTCTGTCTGCTTGCCGGGGGGTCTCATTCGAGATGTGGAGGAGGCCCTGCCGGCGGCGATAGAGAGCACTGGGTGCACCCGACTGCAAATTGTTGCTCATGTCGGCACCAATGACTCCTGCTGTCTGGGTTCAGAGGTCATCCTCAGTTCGTACAGGCGGTTGGCGGAATTGGTGAAGGCGAAAAGCCTCGCTCGCGGGGTGGAATCAGAGCTAACTATTTGTAGTATCATTCCCAGAACCGATCGCGGTCCTCTGGTTTGGAGCCGAGAGGAAGGCTTAAACCAGAGGCTCAGACGATTCTGCGGAGATCTGGGGTACAAATTTCTCGACTTCCACTATCGGGTGGAGAAATGTAGGGTCCCCCTGAATATGTCAGGCGTGCACTACACGCCGGAAGCGATTACAAGGGTAGCGGAGTACGTGTGGAGTGCACATGGGGGTTTTTTAGGTTAGAGAATCCCCTCCCTAGGCCCGACAAGACGCCTCCTGAGACGCGGCAAGGTAGGAGTAGGCAAAATGCAACAGAGAATAACAATATTAATGTGCTAATAGTAAACTGCAGGAGCGTCTTTAGAAAGGTTCCAGAACTGCTCTCATTAATAAACGGTCACAATGCCCATATAGAAATAGGGACAGAAAGTTGGCTGAAACCAGACGTAAGCAGTAATGAAATCCTAAACTCAGATTGGAATGTATACCGCAGAGACAGGCTGGACAGTGAAGGGGGAGGCGTGTTTATACGATAAGAAGTGCAATAGTATCGAAGGAAATTGAAGGAGATCCGAAATGTGAAATGATTTGGGTGAAGGTCACGGTTAAAGCAGGCTCAGACATGGTAATTGGATGTCTCTATAGGCCCCCTGGCCCAGCAGCTGTTGTGGCTGAGCACCTGAAGGATAATTTGGAAAATATTTCGAGTAGATTTCCCCACCATGTTATAGTTCTGGTTGGAGATTTTAATTTGCCGGATATAGACTGGGAGACTCAAACGTTCATAACGGGTGGCAGGGACAAAGAATCCTGTGAAATTTTTTTAGGTGCTGTATTTGAAAACTACCTTGAGCAGTTAAACAGAGAACCGACTCGTGGCGATAACATATTAGACTTTCTGGTGACAAACACATCCCAACTATTTGAAAAAATTAACGCAGAACAGGGAATTAGCGATCATGAAGCGGTTACTGCATCGATAATTTCAGCCGTAAATAGAAATATTAAAAAAGGTAGGAAGATTTTTCTGTTTAGCGAAAGTGACAAAAAGCAGATTACAGAGTACCTGACGGCTCAACACAAAAGTTTCGTCTCAAGTACAGATAGTGTTGAGGATCAGTGGACAAAGTTCAAAACCATCGTACAGTATGCGTTAGATGAGTATGTGCCAAGCAAGATCGTAAGAGATGGAAAAGAGCCACCGTGGTACAACAACCGAGTTATAAAACTGCTGCGGAAGCAAAGGGAACTTCACAGCAAACATAAACATAGCCAAAGCCTTGCAGACAAACAAAAATTACGCAAAGCGAAATGTAGTGTGAGTAGGGCTATGTGAGAGGCGTTCAATGAATTCGAAAGTAAAGTTCTATGTACTGACTTGGCAGAAAATCCTAAGAAATTTTGGTCTTATGTCAAAGCGGTGGGTGGATCAAAACAAAATGTCCAGACACTCTGTGACCAAAATGGTACTGAAACAGAGGATGACAGACTAAAGGCCGAAATACTAAATGCCTTTTTCCAAAGCTGTTTCACAGAGGAAGACTGCACTGTAGTTCCTTCTCTAGATTGTCGTACAGATGACAAAATGGTAGATATCGAAATAGACGACAGAGGGATAGAGAGACAATTAAAATCGCTCAAAAGAGGAAAGGCCGCTGGACCTGATGGGATACCAGTTCGATTTTACACAGAGTACGCGAAGGAACTTGCCCCCTTCTTGCAGCGGTGTACCGTAGGTCTCTAGAAGAGCGTAGCGTTCCAAAGGATTGGAAAAGGGCACAGGTCATCCCCGTTTTCAAGAAGGGACGTCGAACAGATGTGCAGAACTATAGACCTATATCTCTAACGTCGATCAGTTGTAGAATTTTGGAACACGTATTATATTCGAGTATAATGACTTTTATGGAGACTAGAAATCTACTCTGTAGGAATCAGCATGGGTTTCGAAAAAGACGGTCGTGTGAAACCCAGCTCGCGCTATTCGTCCACGAGACTCAGAGGGCCATAGACACGGGTTCACAGGTAGATGCCGTTTTTCTTGACTTCCGCAAGGCGTTCGATACAGTTCCCCACAGTCGTTTAATGAAGAAAGTAAGAGCATATGGACTATCAGACCAATTGTGTGATTGGATTGAAGAGTTCCTAGATAACAGAACGCAGCATGTCATTCTCAATGGAGAGAAGTCTTCCGAAGTAAGAGTGATTTCAAGTGGCCCGCAGGGGAGTGTTATAGGACCGTTGCTATTCACAATATACATAAATGACCTTGTGGATGACATCGGAAGTTCACTGAGGCTTTTTGCAGATGATGCTGTGGTGTATCGAGAGGTTGTAACAATGAAAAATTGTACTGAAATGCAGGAGGATCTGCAGCGAATTGACGCATGGTGCAGGGAATGGCAGTTGAATCTCAATGTAGACAAGTGGAGTGTGCTGCGAATACATAGAAAGATAGAACACTTATCATTTAGCTACAAAATAGCAGGTCAGCAACTGGAAGCAGTTAATTCCATAAATTATCTGGGAGTACGCGTTAGGAGTGATTTAAAATGGAATGATCATGTAAAGTCGATCGTCGGTGAAGCAGATGCCAGACTGCGATTCATTGGAAGAATCCTAAGGAAATGCAATCCGAAAACAAAGGAAGTAGGTTACAGTACACTTGTTCGCCCACTGCTTGAATACTGCTCAGCAGTGTGGGATCCGTTCCAGATAGGGTTGATAGAAGAGATAGAGAAGATCCAACGGAGAGCAGCGCGCTTCGTTACAGGATCATTTAGTAATCGCGAAAGCGTTACGGAGATGACAGATAAACTCCAGTGGAAGACTCTGCAGGAGAGACGCTCAGTAGCTCGGTACGGGCTTTTGTTAAAGTTTCGAGAACATACCTTCACCGAAGAGTCAAGCAGTATATTGCTCCCTCCTACGTATATCTCGCGAAGAGACCATGAGGATAAAATCAGAGAGATTAGTGCCCACACAGAAGCATACCGACAATCCTTCTTTCCACGAACAATACGAGACTGGAATGGAAGGGAGAACCGATAGAGGTACTCAGGGTACCCTCCGCCACACACCGTCAGGTGGCTTGCGGAGTATGGATGTAGATGTAGATGTAGAAGGGAAGCATTATATTTATCATCTATGTTATCGGCATTATAAACATCCTGCCAGTCGTGTTCCTTGACAAGGTACAAAAATATCTCCATTTCTGTTGGATTAACTTTCCTCCATAGTGTGTAATTATATGTGACATTTGTTTGAGTACAAAAGCATTTTCCTGTTAAAATTCGTGCGTTATGGTCTGAAACGCCATTCACCCTTTCACTAACAGAATTCCCATCTAGTAATGAAAAAGGAATAAAAATATTTTCAATGGCTGTGCTACTGTTCCCCTGCACCCTGGTTTGAAAAAACACAGCCTGAATCTGAACATATGAATTTAGGAGATATACCAAAACCCATTTTCTTGCACCATCATATTCAAAATTTACATTGAAGTCACCACATAAACTAATTTCTGGTACTTCCTACAAAGTGAATCAAGAACTCTCTCTAGCTTGAACAAAAATGCTCTCAAGTCAGAGTTAGGGAACCTATAAACAACAACAGTTGGAAGTTTAGTTTCACTAAACACAACAGCCCCTGCTCCACATTCAAATATCTGCTCAGTGCAGTGTGTGATTCGTCTTTGAACGCAAATGAAATACTGTTTTTTAAGTATATAGGCACTCCCCCACCCCGCAAGGAACTCCTTGAAAACCAACCAGCCAATCTGCATCCTTGTAAAGAAAGCCTCTAAATTGTCTAGTTATTTAAGTGGTGCTCCGATATACCAATAATTTCCGAGTCTACATCTATAAGCAGTTCACTGATTTTATCTCTAATACCTCTTATATTTCGATGAAATATGTTAAATCCCTCTCTACTGGGAAACATGACATCCTCTGAAGGTGAGCCCTTAGTTAGACGGACTTCCTTTAAGCAGGTATACCTATCAGCTGACTTCAATCTAAGAAAGGTGCAGTTCTGACACCAACTACTACAGGAATTTTTGCATTAGTGATCCCACCACCACCACCACCACCACCACCACCACCACCACCACTACCACCAACCACCTATAAGCTCTGCCAGCCTCCCTTTCCCATACCTATTGAGGTGCAGGCCATGCCTTGTGAAACCCGACCTACTGATAGACTCAACTGGCACCACTGGAATTTGGTCCATGTCCTCGGCGATCAGCGCCCCCTCCAGCCCCAGGTTAACGCGCCTCATAGCCGCATTAAGAAGAGGATGATTATGATGCTGAAAGAGTTGCGTGGAATGCTCATTAGTGTCACCAGTTTGAGTAGTTATCTTTACCAGGTCACCAAATACAACATATTCCCCGTCCTTATCAAGACTGTTTTCTGCTCCAACCACTATCGCTACCTGATCCTACTTCGTAAAATTCCTACATAACAAGCCATCAGTCACCTGAGCCTACCCTGCTCTAGGCTTCACAATGCTGGTGACTGGGTACTCATTCCCAAACACTTCCTGCAACTGCTGGCCCTCACCTCTACCGTGCGAACTACCTAGCAGCAGAACCTTCTTCTTTCTATTAGACTTTGCAAATGACCTAGGCCTCCTACCTGCCTAGGACTGCTGCATGTTCCCTGCATCTACAGCCACAAGAGGTTCCTCTACACTCAAATCTACATAGATACTCTGCAAACCAACGTAAGGTGCGTGGAGGAGGGTACCCTTTAGCACTACTTGTCGTTTCCCCTCCGCACTCCACTCGCAAATAGAGAGAAGCAAAAGCGACTGTCTGTAAGCCTCCGTTTCCTTCGTAGTCATTAAGCGCGATTTATGACGGCGGGAGCAGAATTGGACGGCAGTGAACTTCAAATGACGGTTCTCTAAATTTTCTCAATTGTCTTTCCTGAAAAGATCGCTGCCTTCCCTCCAGGGATTCCCATTTCACTTCCCGAAGCGTCTCCGTAACGCGTAAGTTTTGTTCGAACCAATCCGTAACAAATTTAGCAGCTCTCCTCTGAATTGCTTCGATGTCCCTCTTCAGTCCGATTTCACTCGAGCACTATCAAGAAAATGTCGCATCTGTGTTCTATATGCGGTCTCCTTTAAGGTGAACCACCATATCCTGAAATTATCCCGATAAAGCGAAATCAACGATTTACCTTCTCTACCACAGTTTTCACATGCTCGTTCCACCTCATATTGCTTTGAAATGTTACGTCCAGGTATTTAAACGACTTCACTGTGTCAACCTGGACGCTAGTAATACTGTATCCGAATATTACACGTTTGTTCTTCCTACTCATTCGCTTTAATTTCCATTTTTCAGGACTAGTTGCTATTCATCACACCCACTGGAAACTTTGTCTAAGTCACTCTACTTCGACACCTTACCGTACACCACGGCATCATCAGTAGACTGCTGCCCACCCTCTCCGCCAAATCATTTTGTTTATACTGAGAACAACAGCGGTACTATCACACTTCCTGGAGGCACCCCTCACGATACCCGTGTCTCTGATGAACACTCGCCGTCGAGGACAACATACTGGGTTCTATTCTTTAAGAAGTCTTCGAGCCACTCACATATCGGTGAACTTATTCCATATGATCGTAGCTTCGTTAACAGCCTGCAATGGGGCACCGCGTCAAATGCTTTCCGGAAACCTAGAAATATCCACTCTGCCTGTTGGCCTTCATAAGTATTGCTCAGTATATCGTGTGAGAAAAGGGCAGTCTGAGTTTCGCACGAGCGATGCTTTCTAAAACCATGCTGATTCGTGAACATAAGCTGTTTAATCTCAAGAATGTTTATTGTATTAGAATTGAGAACGTTTTCAAGGATTCTGCAGCAAACAGAAACTAGGGACATTTCTCTGTAATTTTGCAGGTCTGTTCTTTTACCTTTCTTATATGCTATTTTTTAGTCACTTAAAACTTCCTGCTGGGCAAGAGATTCACGATAAATGCGATCTAGGTAAGGGGCCACTGCCGTAGAATATTCTTTGCAAAATCGAACTGTGGTTCCATCCAGACCTGGTGATTTATTTGTTTTCACATCTTTAAGCTACCTACTACGCTTATTTCTTTGTTGTCCATAAGGGAGCCTGTCCGGTGGTCAAGTGACGGTATGTTTGTTTGTACGGTTCTCCTTCGTGAACGATTTCTTGAACGTGAATTTTCCTATGTGAGAAACCGCGCTGCGTTGTGGGGTTGTTGTCATATGGTACCTCCTCACCAATGTACGTCTAGCGCACTAGCGTCACGTATGCAACGCTTGCGCTCGAGAAAACTTCTAGCAAGAGAGGGCATTGGTAGTATGCGCAAGGTGGGTGCGCGACAGTGAATGAAACTTTATTGTCCTAAATTTGCTTCAAAAGTTGAAATTAAAATTATGACATTAAAAAGAAGTCATACGTAGCTGTGCACATATTTAAATTAATATAATGTGTACGCAGCTCGTGGTCGTGCGGTAGCGTTCTCGCTTCCCGCGCCCGGGTTCCCGCGTTCGCTTCCCGGCAGGGTCAGGGATTTTCTCTGCCTCGCGATGACTGGGTGTTGTGTGATGTCCTTAGGCTAGTTAGGTTTAAGTAGTTCTAAGTTCTATGGGACTGATGACCATTGACGTTAAGTCCCGTAGTGCTCAGAGCCATTTGAACCATTTTTTTAATAAAATGTCAACAAATTATAAGTTACCATCTAAAAAAGGTCATTGTGGTAAAAACAATGTACATGAAACTGTGACTAGTGCAAATAGAAACTACAGCAAAAGGAACACGGAGGAGGAGGGGGTGAGGCAAGAGAGTGAAAGGGGAGAGAAATGGGGGTAGAAAGAGGGAAGGAAAGGGGGGATAGAGAGATATGGTTGTATGGGTGTGGGAGAAATAAGATAATAAAACGTGTATAACTCTCAAATAAAACACATGAGAAAAACTGTGAACATCAAACGTCTAGAAATGTATGTGACACGATAGCAAAGAAGAAACAGAAGTACTGCTGCCATTAACAGACGCGGAAAATGACATATTCTACAGTCATATGGAAGATCGAGCCACTTCTCTGCTACTTCAGTGAAAGCAGGAGTCTGAAGCTGCTTACAACATTTCGAGTTTGAGTTGCACTGCTCATTTAAAATGGATCCGTCTTTGTAATCTGTTGTAATCTTTGTTGTTGTTGTTGTTGTGGTCTTCAGTCCTGAGACTGGTTTGATGCAGCTCTCCATGCTACTCTATCCTGTGCAAGCTTTTTCATCTCCCAGTACCTACTGCAACCTACATCCTTCTGAATCTGCTTAGTGTATTCATCTCTTGGTCTCCCCCTACGATTTTTACCCTCCACGCTGCCCTCCAGTACTAAATTGGTGATCCCTTGATGCCTCAGAACATGTCCTATCAACCAATCCCTTCTTCTGGTCAAGTTGTGCCACAAACTTCTCTTCTCCCCAATCCTATTCAATACTTCCTCATTAGTTATGTGATCTACCCATCTAATCTTCAGCATTCTTCTGTAGCACCACATTTCAAAAGCTTCTATTCTCTTCTTGTCCAAACTATTTATCGTCCATGTTTCACTTCCATACATGGCTACACTCCATACGAATACTTTCAGAAATGACTTCCTGACACTTAAATCAATACTGGATGTTAACAAATTTCTCTTCTTCAGAAACGCTTTCCTTGCCATTGCCAGCCTACATTTTATATCCTCTCTACTTCGACCATCATCAGTTATTTTGCTCCCCAAATAGCAAAACTCCTTTACTACTTTAAGTGCCTCATTTCCTAATCTAATTCCCTCAGCATCACCCGACTTAATTAGACTACATTCCATTATCCTTGTTTTGCTTTTGTTGATGTTCATCTTATATCCTCCTTTCAAGACACTGTCCATTCCATTCAACTGCTCTTCCAAGTCCTTTGCTGTCTCTGACAGAATTACAATGTCATCGGCGAACCTCAAAGTTTTTATTTCTTCTCCATGAATTTTAATACCTGCTCCGAATTTTTCTTTTGTTTCCTTTACTGCTTGCTGAATATACAGATTGAACAACATCGGGGACAGGCTACAACCCTGTCTTACTCCCTTCCCAACCACTGCTTCCCTTTCATGTCCCTCGACTCTTATATCTGCCATCTGGTTTCTGTACAAATTGTAAATAGCCTTTCGCTCCCTGTATTTTACCCCTGCCACCTTTAGAATTTGAAAGAGAGTATTCCAGTCAACATTGTCAAAAGCTTTCTCGAAGTCTACAAATGTTAGAAACGTACGTTTGCCTTTCCTTAATCTTTCTTCTAAGATAAGTCGTAAGGTCAGTATTGCCTCACGTGTTCCAGTGTTTCTACGGAATCCAAACTGATCTTCCCCGAGGTTGGCTTCTACTAGTTTTTCCATTCGTCTGTAAAGAATTCGTGTTAGTATTTTGCAGCTGTGACTTATTAAGCTGATAGTTCGGTATTTTTCACATCTGTCAACACCTGCTTTCTTTGGGACTGGAATTATTAATCTTTGTAAACTTTACTTTTTCGTAATCAAAAGTCTTCTAGTCTCCATGGTGTGTGCTGAAGAAGAAGCAGATGTTCAGCAGAAGTGGAATTGTAGACATTTCGCTCACGTTTACTTGGCGGGTACTCTTTCAATCTTACTTTAAACGGCCTCCCTGTCTGTCTTATGCAACAGTTAGGGCACCCATTGCATCTAATTTTATAAACACCAACGTTTGTGAAACTGTCTTCCCATGTTGTGAGAGAGTGGGTTGAATTTTGTTTTAGGCTACTATTTACAGAGAAAGCAATTTTCCTTATTTAACAGTCTACTTACCCAGTGTGATAAATTGCCCAGAAAAGTATAGAAATAAATTTATTATTCTGCCTTCTTGTCTTCTAGATGCTGTTCCCTAAAGTTGAACACTTAACAGCTGTTTTTTACTTTACGATATGATAAACCAATGTAGGCTCATATGCATTGTTAACTGCAATGGATTCAATTAGGATATTTCTTTTTGGAAACAGTGCGGTTCTAAATGTGTGCGCTCCTTTCAATGTATCGAAGAGTTGAAAAAAGTGGTTTTATTGGTCTATGGATGGCAATGAGTCAGCTACAGTGTATTACCTGCAAATGTTGGTTTATGAAAAATGTCAAAACTGATTTTGTTGTTAAGTAACATCAGTTTGAAATCCAAAAAAGTATGTTCTCTATTTTCATCTTGTATTTATTTTGTAATATTGATTTTAACATGTAGATCTTGGCTACTGCTATTAAACACTATGAGTATGTAGTATATAAACTGATAATGTCAAAGAAAGTCAACTAAGAGGAAGGGTTCAAATTTCTCTGAGCACTATAGGACTTAACTACTGAGGTCATCAGTCCCCTAGAACTTAGAACTACTTAAACCTAACTAACCTAAGGACAGCACACACATCCATGCCCGAGGCAGGATTCTAACCTGCGACCGTAGCGGTCGTGCGGTTTCAGACTGAAGTGGCTAGAACCGCTCGGCCATTCCGGCCGGCTAAGAGGAAGGGATGAATCCTATAATTTTTAACTTATTTATTAAATCAGCATTGTTTTTAACAGAAAAATGTTTTCAAATATGGAAGCTACTTTGATTTTAGTGTGCAAAAATCTCGCTAGTTTGTGATATGGACCGTTTATCCCGTGAACGATCGGGAAAATAGTTTAGTTTTCTTTATGTACTTTTAACTGGCTTTTCAAGATAGGGGGTTTAGGCTTCATATTAACTTCTTTTTTGTGATTCTTTCATGTGATTTTTAGTTGTAACTAAAATATTCCTAATTTATTTTTGTAATCTAGGGGTAGCATCATTAACGATTTCGGAGATACCGTCTTCCGCGAAAAATGCTAACGTTTTGGCTACGTATTCGCTTTTTTTGTGATAGGAAGCGTATTTCCTTTAACAGCACTCATACCTAGAGTCTTGATGTTCTTTAATTTTCGGTTAATGGTAGTAACAGTTCTTCTTTCCTTTTATTGCGAATGCTTATATTGGGTAACTTTACTTCTTTTTCTAAAACTTCACTGCATTCATGTCCTATTCTGGTCTGTTGAGATTTCTCTATATTTGCAGCATCAAGAGCACTTTTAAGGTTAACAGTAAAATTATCAACGATTGTAAAGTCGTTTAGCCTAGGTTCAAAATTATATTTAAACGTCTTCTTCGGAAGGAAATATAAACAACCTGAGAAGGTTAACCATAGCGTATACAGTGTGGTCAGAAAATGTCTGAAACGCTTGTAGGGATGTTGCAGGGCAGGTTGTACTGAGACATAAATGTTAAGAAAGAAATGCGATATGTTGCTCCGTTTCCGAGTTATTTAGCATTGAAGTTAGCCAATCAGATCGTCGCGCGCGTAAATTCAAGTTTCAGCTAACGAGTCGAAGCAATCGTTGGGCAACACCGCCCCTGGCAGGCCGCTTGAATGCGAGCGCGCGACGCCGCGATTGGCTAAATTCAATGCTAAATAACTCGGAAACGGTGCAACATATCGTATTTCTTTCTTAACATTTATGTCCCAGTACAACCTGCCTGTAACATCCCTACAAGCATTTCACACATTTTCTGTCCACCCTGTTTGCAACTGACTGGCTGTTTACTGTTTCTAGAAGAAGGATTCATTCTTCAGTTGTTGCTCCAGCCATGTGTAAAATTTAAAAGATACTAGTGTGTCTAATGAGCTAAAAGGGATCTCAACGTGTGAAGTCCAGACCTCGTTCAACCCTGACCAAGAACGTACCGCATGTTGAGTACAAAAACACCTTCCGGTCACGACTGGGACTGAGACACCGGTATCAAGAAGACAACATACCGTCTTGCTGTCAATTCCGCAACAAATGAATAGGTTCCTATGTCTGTTGTATATGAATCTAGTCAGAATACCGCCAAGGAAAGCGATCAAGCGACCATCTCCTGCTGCACCCTTAGGAATTAGTCAACTGCTTTATTCAACTCCTTCTCCTGCTGCGGGCAATCCCGCCTAAGGTGTTATAAGGCATTACAGAGAAAACACCTGTCAGGTATTGCACCTTGGTTTTTGCCACGCACGCCATTAACGTAGCCTATCTATTTCCTGCTCGGCACCCCTTCCTTGCTCAACATAGCTGAAGTATTGAGTTAGTATTTCATGCCTCACACTGAGCAAATGGGTGAGAAAGCATTAGGTCTGCTCTATATGTTGGTAAGCATTGGACAGAGGATGTTCAGCCTTATGCCTCAAATATTCAGGCTATCACGCCAGATCTTATGGATTTAGCTTGTGGGCCCACAGCTTGCGCCTTGTGAGGCCTCCCGTGGCTGTGAGAAGGGTTTAGAGGAACATAGTAATAAGGTATACAGGCGCCTTTGGTACTTCGACAACAAATGGACTGGTCCTTACAAGACGGCTATGTCCATTACATTTGTTAATATGGGATAATACAGCTGAGTGTTTGCTTCAGAGAAGGAATTTAGCTAAGACACGGGATATTAAGGCTACATATCTTGGAAAAAATAGGGAGATTAGAGAGGAAGTAATGAGTATAAGGGGAGGGCAGTGGGAATCATCGGTCACTGCCAGAGAAGTTTACTAATTTTTCCCAAGGTTAAAAATGTAACATTTCTGTCGAAAGGTTAAAAACAGATTTCAATCCAGGTAACGATCTAGTACACCTTTTGACGGGCCATGGATCACACCATGTGTATTTAAGCAGTAGAGGGGAACGGCACTCGGAATGGTGTGAGTGTGATACCCATCTAAGATCTTCTGGGCATGTATTTGCTACCTTCATAAGGTAGCGGAAATCTGTATAAGATAGTTACCAACACAGAACATAATACAATTGCTTGATAATTCTGATACATTTCAAAAACTGTGTAAACTCGCTGATGTAATAACTAATAAGGCCAAAAAGTATGTCTGACAATGCGAAATGGCTCAACACTGACATATAACGCTGTAGGCATGGCTGATCTGGTTTCTCGTCTCCCACTGAGCACTTAAGTACGAGAAAATATTGAGTATGGGAGGAACTGTGTGTTGGTTGGCTCTATCTCCTGTGGAACCAGGCGTTTGGAGTTTATTGATTGTAATTCGGCGGGGCTGCCGTCAGACAGTCGGGTTGGACGCACGTGACTAAACTGACAGAAATGAAATTCCTCCTTCTGATGTATCAAGCTAACACGATGAAATAGTTTCCAAGTTTAGCGCTCTTGTAGTTGTGTAGTAGTAGTAGTAGTAGTAGTAGTTGTTGTTGTTGTTGCTGTCTTTGTTGTTATGTGAGCGCTGTGGGTGGAGTTGGGTTGTGGGCTGGGAAGTTGTACAGGTATGATCTTATTTTATAACAGCTTTTATTAACAACGTAAGTATTTCCACATATGCACAATTACTTCAGTAGATCGTTAGGTAGTTAATAACAGATCAACAGTATTCTGCCCAGACCTTCTTATTATGTAAAAATGGGCATAATACAACAATGAAAATAAAAAAAACTTCGTAAACATTACAAGACATACACAAGTCAAAAGCATCTCAGGCCTTTTGACACAAAAGTGGGCACCAACCAAAAACAACAATATGCACATTCT
This sequence comes from Schistocerca serialis cubense, assembly GCF_023864345.2. Lineage (NCBI taxonomy): Eukaryota > Metazoa > Arthropoda > Insecta > Orthoptera > Acrididae > Schistocerca > Schistocerca serialis. Next base: position 44,924,807 of record NC_064641.1, read on the forward strand.
CTCTCTCTGTGGTAAACTACTATCAGGCAATCAAATGAACACAGTACCATAAATGAGTCAAAGGGCAACCAGATCTGCTTCTACTACCAAGGGCGTCCACCAGCAACTTAATGCTACTACATACAACAAAGGTATCAGTGCCATCCTGTCTGTCGATAACAACAGCAACATAAAGTTCAGAAGACAATAGTTGAACACACCTTCATTGTGGTTATGGCTACAAACACAAATGCAGATCTCTGTCTTGTACAATAGTAGAACACTCTCTGAGATGAGGTACATTACAAAAAGCACATTCTAGTGGCCTCACATCTAGATGTTACGTATCATAACTTGTAACAGACTCTTCATATTCAAATCGCATACACTAACCTATAGCTGTCTTCACTGTACACAGCACCTGCCCTAAAATAATCCCAATCTGACAAACTTTCAGCTGCCCATCAAACATTTCGGACCACTAAAGCACACTCCTAGTGTTCTCTAAATCACAGTTGTAAAAAAACCACTCTTCTCCGTAACCGGCTGTGGTTGTCATCTTCTGTGGCTACCAGAAATGGAAAGGTCTGCTCACCAGGTAAACAATGTCCGCAACAGTTTGGCCGCGTCCCACGTTGACCGTTGACCGCCAAGGCTGCCCCACTCCTCGGCACACTACGTTCCTGCTGGACTTGCTTCTGGGTTACTGGCTACCAACCAACTGGTTTTAGTTCCGCTCCGTCGCTCGATGACGGCGTCAGTGGCGCCGAGTTGTAGCCTCCACATAGAACGAGATACGTGGCATAGCATGCCATCTAAAATCGCCAGGTTCTCGGCTCCAGCGGCGTGAAACCCAAAAACTTCGTCTCGCACGGCATATACGATTCTGTAAGTGTGGGATGCTGGTATTTATGTTAAAAATGTGGTCTACCTTTTACACCCCGAAGCGAAAAGCTACAGGGGATGGACAAAAATATAAAAACATTGAAAACATAACACGCAGCCATGTCTAATACTGCGTAGGAAACCCCGTTGGCATTCAAAACAGCTTTCGGTCGTCTAGGAATGAATATATACGGACCCTGTTTGGTTTTCAAGGCAATCTTGCACTATTCTTTCTGCACAATAGTGGAAAGTTCAGTTAACGGTGATGGAAGTAGTCAGCGATGACGCATCTTTCGGTGAAAAGCAGCCTAAAATATCTCGATGAAATTGAGGACTGGGTTGGGTTGGGTTGTTTTTGGGGAGAAGATTGGACAGCGAGGTCATCGGTCTCATCGGATTAGGGAAGGACGGGGAAGGAAGTTGGCCGTGCCCTTTCGAAGGAATCATCTCGGCATTTGCCTCGAGCGATTTAGGAAAATCACGGAAAACCTAAATCAGAATGGCCGGACGCGGGACTGAACCGTCGTCCTTCCGAATGCGAGTCCAGTGTCTAACCACTGCGCCAGCTCACTCGATGGAGTCTGGTGACGAGGACAGATGCGACAATTCGTCGTTGAGCTCACAAAACCAGTGATGAACGAAGAGAAGTGTGTAAACAGAGGTCTGTCGTCTTGGAACACTTCATGACATTTCGGGAACAAACATTTACCATGGTATGGGCCTGATCGACCAAAATGGCCACATAATCCTTGGCAGTAATATGACCTGGCAGATTAACCATGGGGTCCATGGGATAGACGGCTTGGCTTCCCAAATCATCACCGAACCCCCACCATGTTCCACTCTTGCAAAGCAAAGTTGACCAGTGTTTGGAAATAGCGTAAAAGAAGATTCTTCCGACGAAATGAGTTTCGTCCATTGCTCAGTAGGCCATGTATTATATAACTTCGGCATCACGTTTTCCTGTTGTTGGTATCTGCAACATTGTAAGAGTGGTTTTGGAATTCCAGCTCGTCATGTATTGCCCTTAGTACTGTTTCGTTGCTCACGCAGTTCGCTAGTGCGACATTCAGTGCCTGTAGAAACAGGAAGCATTTCGGCTACCTTGTTTACCAAGCACCAACAAGTTGCCCACTTTCGAATTCACTTAGGTCCGACATAACCCACTCGCAACTGTACTGAACGCTCTTCTAACCAGAAGTGACACTTGAAACGTACTGAGGACACTGCACAGGCGTCGTTCATGGTAAAATACAACAGCGCAACCTTCAGGCTTGGCTATCGTCTGCATTTATGTTGAAACATCCATTTCTCGATGTTTCCCCCAATTTTTGTCCAACACCTTTATCTTCTCCTTTATTTCATCATTTTGTTATACATATTACTGCTACAGGCTCTGACCTTTTGTGAGACAATCTATTACGTTGTTTGTCAGATTTTAACCACAATCTACTTGTCCTGAACGGCAACGACCTAGCCGCACCGGTTCCCGCCAGATCACCGAAGTTAAGCGCTGTCGGGCGTGGCCGGTACTTGCATGGGTGACCATCCGCCGTCATGCGCTGTTGCCATTTTTAGGGATGTACTCAGCCTCGTGATGCCAATTGAGGAGCTACTCGACCGAATAGTAGCGGCTCCGGTCAAATAAAACCATCATAACGATTGGGAGAGGGGTGTGCTGACCACACGCCCCTCCTATCCACATCCTCATCTGAGGATGACACGGTTGTCGGATAGTCCCGATGGGCCGCTTGTGGCCTGAAGACGGACTCAGTGTATTCGTCCTGAAGTATCTGTCAACATCTTCGAATGGGTCTCTGCTTTTGAGAAGAGTAGTACGATTTCTGTTACGGCACTTACTACCTCTTCGAAAAATTTGCATAGTGTGACAACACACGGGGAAGATCATTGATACATTTTGTGAACAACAAAGTTCGCTAAATGGAGACCGTTGGCATATCATGCTTCATTGCTTCATGTTCGGAACGCCCATCGCAGTGTGGAGGTGGTTCAAATGGTTCAAATGGCTCTGAGCACTATGGGGCTTAACATCTATGGTCATCATTCCCCTAGAACTTAGAACTACTTAAACCTAACTAACCTAAGGACATCACACAACACCCAGTCATCACGAGGCAGGGAAAGCAGTGTGGAGGTGGAGCGTTCTAGTATTTACCATGTTGTAGTTGGTATGGGAACTGTTGATGATTAAGCGAAAATTATTCAGATACTCAGTGCTGACGAATTAGGAACGGTTTCCATTAGATCAGTTTATGTAATGTTGAATCTTGAAAAAAAAAAATCTCGTAAATAATTGAAAGAATCACGTCCATTGAATTTGTATTAGTTACTGATGTATCTATGAATATTATGCTGACCATTGTGATGTATCTAACTTCACAAAATGGAGGGGTTCACTTTCCAAATCTAATAGACTCTGTGTGCATCTTTAGAATGGACTGTTGAACATTCGCTGCGTTCAATGTATCGTTGTTCACGCAGTGAATGTTAGCACAATAAAGGCAGAGTCGTTTTAACGATTACAGAGAGATGCTTTTGGACTGGAGAATTACATTAGCAGAAACTGTGTTTCGAAATGGATGCTAGAGTTTTCCAGTACTTCTTGGCTACATTTAAAATCTTCCTTTGAAAGAACATTAGCGAGAGAAGCGAACAGAAGAGAGCATTGTTCTGTTTAGTTGTTGCGACATCTCGCGATTGTCGGCGAATGCAGGGGCTCAGCGTTGCAGTGGTCTGCCGCCCATTACCGCCTTTTTTTTTTTTCACCGCGGTGTTTTCTATGGCATGAGGGCGACTCGTAAAGAAGACTGGATTTCGCGGTGTGCTTGGCTTGTAATCGCCGCCATTCTCACAAAAGGCACACGGGACGGAAGGAAGGGATAATGAAAAAAACTTTTCCGACAAGGTTAAAATATCGCCGGGAACAACTGTAAGAAGTTTCCAGACCTGGAAATAAAGGGCAGAGCCATAGATAACGCTTGTTTCCTTCGCAGTTTCCGAAATACCTGTAACATACCTGAAATTCTGGTTTGAGGCAAAAGCATGTTAGCGTATCAGCTAGCAACCTTTGTCAAGCAGCATTTTCAAAAGTCACAGATATAGTGTGACAAAACTCTCCAAAATTACAGATATAAAAACACTAAGAACAATAAAGTAGCTAGCAACCACAGTGCAGGTATTTAGGAGAACCGTACAAAAACTAAAAACTAGTCCGCCGGCCTAGAAGACATACCAGCCAGTGTGGTGAAACAATGCATACGGAGCATAACAGCTGCATTATCAAACTCGCTAAGTGAGTTACAGGTAACACAGAAGACGTAGGAAACTGTAGGCCGAGTTCTTTGTTGTCATCACTCTCAAAAGTAACGCAGTTATTGTCCCGGTAGCATTCTGGGCTGAATACTGTGCCTCACATACATCACTTACTTTCCTAATAGTGCTACAATATTAGTGATGAGAAAAAAATTCTCTTGTCAAATCAATAAAAAACAAGAAGTGCCCTTGTAGGGAAATGAAATGAAACTATCATGGACGTTCACAATCAGTCATTGTGCAATTAAGTTACATTGAGAATATAGATAGTAAAAAGCCATTAATTACTGTTCGATGATTACACAGTGAAATTAATTGTAGATAGTATCGGTATGGTCTTCGTTGCAAATACAAAATTTGTAGAAACGAATATTGGTTGCTAATTGAAACAGAGTTAACACACAAAGATAATCCAAAATCAGACAGTTGTGCCCTTAGAGTCCTACCACAGTATGCCACAGCCAGTACTTTTTAGTTTCATACTGTTTATACGAACGCCCAAGTCTTAGACCTGAAAATATTTTCCGGGAACAAATTCACAAAATATCAACAGTTTCAAAACAAAAAAAATAGGCCTCTAAGAATAACTAAGAAAAGATGATAATCGGACACATCATAATAATCAGTTGAAAAACACCAAGTAAGTAAATTTATCAAACAGTACGAACGTCAAATGATCTTATAATCACTACATAAACAGCTCTATCCACGAAAATGGAACAAGATTCAGACTGAAGTTACATATACCAAGAAAGACTGAATAAAGAACTAAAACTACCATCTTCTGCCACAGAATAAAATGACACGATAAACTGACTAAGGAGGTTCAAGATATAGATAAAGTAAACTAATTTTTAAAAAAGCAGTTAAATAATCTGCTAATGTTTAAAACTGTGAATGGCTTTCGCACTATAACGTAGTTCGTTCTGGATCACCCTATGTAAGAGCTCTGTAACATAACGTCACCATCATCCGTTTTCTAATTTCAACATATCGTTCGTCTCAGTTTCTCAGGCGAGCAAATTGTGGATACAAAATAGAAAGCAAACGTCGTCATTGTGGTCTTGATGTCACATGACAGTGTGTTTAGTGTGTCCAGTGATTGATGTTGAGAAATGAATGAACGTTGTAGAAATAGGTTTGTATTTTATAAAATAATTTTTTGTAAGAATTTATAAACAAACACTGTACACCGGGTATGAACTGGATGAGTTTGTGTGTTATTAATAGATCGGCATTGTATTTCGGAGGATGGAAGCTCCAATCCCCATCCGACGACCCTGATTTATATTTTCCTTCTTTTCCTTAAATCCATAGAATTCATTTTAAAAGTCAACAACCAGCTACCTGTCCCGTTCTTGTCAAAATAGAGCCGTATACAAATACTTCTAAACGTTAACTACTTTTTCCGTACTCAGAAATACCATGAGACGTCCAGTGTTTTTGTAAAAGTGATCCGCAGATGAAACTACTACTACTGCTACAACTACCTCTACTATCAATGTATCTATGACAACAAATGAAAAGCGTTATAAAAGAAAGTAGTTATTTGATAGTAGGACTGTATAATTGAAAGTAGATTTTACACTTCACAGAAATACTATCGGTAGCTGTTGAAAGAATTAATACGAAATTATTTCACAGAACACGTAGCTATCCCCCCATGGTACTCAAAATGGGTCAGAATACTTTTGCAGAAACGACGAAAAAACATGCCAAATTTAAACGAACGCAAAATTCCACAGATTGACGATCTTTTACAGAAGCTCGAAATTTAGCACGGACTTCAGAGGGAGATGCTTATAATAGTCTCCACGCCGTCTGGAAACCTGCCAGAAAATCCAAAGATATTCTGGTCGTATGTAAAGTACGCTAGCGGCAAGACACAATCAGTGCCTTCCCTGCTCAATAGCACTGGAAATACTATGAATGACAGTGCTGCTGAGCTAGAGGTTCCGAAATGCCTTCACCAAAGAAGACGAAGAAAATATTCCAGTATTCCAATGAAGAACAGCTGCCAACATGTGTAACTAGGAAGTAGACATCCTAGGAGTAGTGAATTAACTTAAATCGCTTAATAAATGCAAGTCTGCCGGTCGAGATTGTATACCAGTTAGGTTCCTTTCACAGTATGTTCATACAGTAGCTCCATACTTCATACTTATATACAACCGCTCGCTCGACGAAAGATTCGTACCCAATTACTAGAAAGTTGCATAGGTCACACGAATATCTAAGAAAGGCGGTAGCAGTAACCGAATAAATTGCAGGCCTATATCGTTAACGTCGATATGTAGCAGGATTTTGGGAGCAAACAGGGTGAAGCGAAATTCTTGTACTCGTGCTTCGCAGCGCGACACCGCACATGCTGGGGATTTAAAAAAAAAAAAAAAAAGTGGCTCACAAAGTTTCGCCTGGCGAGTACATCTAGCAGAAAAAGGACGTTAGAATGCGGCAATCTGGCAACACTGTAACCACATGTTCTGTACCTACCTCTGATAGCACATCATAGTCCTGTCCTGCTGTATAGTTGTAGCAGCGGGTAGAATTTTTGGTTATCATGCAGAACGTCGAGGGTTCGAACCTGCGTTGGGGTGCATTTTTTTTTTTTTTTTTTTTTTTTGCTAATTTCATTCTGATTTTTCATACTGTAATATTCACCGTTTCTTATATCACATGTATCCTAGGTTTGCAAAATCTTGTAACGCTGAGCATAACAAATACGTGGTTGCATAAATAAGAAATAGACAGGTGAAACAAATGACCTGTCATAGGGGAGAATAACTACAAACACAAAACCATTTTCGAGATGCTAAAGATGATATCATAGTACAATAACACAACATCTGCTTGTCTCTTATACTATATATAATACGAGCGCTCAGATGTCGCACATTAGCAATCAGCGAAAGTAATAATGTCCATATTAATGACTGCCTGACCTTCACAACAAAATGCGTTGTCCTAAGAACAACAGATGCTCAAAACGACCTCCCTGCAGGTCCAAACATTGCGCAGCCCGCTGGATCATACAGCTGTGGTCCCTTCGTAGCAAGGCTGCGTCCACAGTAACAAGAGCAGCGTGATTACACCCTACCAATTCTTCCACATTCGTCGGCGGAATAGAGTACACGTACTCCTTCAGGTATCCCCACAAGAAGAAATCGAGGGGATGTAGGGCAGGTGAACGCGGTGGCCATATAACTGGACCGCCACGTCTGAGCCATTTCCTTCGAAATGTTCTGTCCAAATACTGTGGCACATTAATTTATCCTCTGCCGAACATGCAGAGGAATATCTTCGAGCGCATCAGGCAGATAGTTTGAGAGGAATTCCTGATACCTTCGTGCAGTCAACGGGTCATTCAACACGTAGGGGCCCAATTACCTGTCGTCCAATATTCCGGTCCAGACGTTGATACCAAAGCGAACTTGATATCCACTGTCGCGGGTAATGTGCTGGTTAACCTCACACCAATGGTGAGCATTGTCCATGTTGAAGACACACTCACGAGTGAATGCTGCTTCATCCGATCATATTACGGTGTTCACGAAGTCATCGTTGGCTTCCTCTTGGCGTTGGAACCATTCACAGAATGGCATCTGCTGGCAGCGATATGAAGGATGCAGGTGTTGCATGAAAGGATAATGGTAGGGGTGCAGTCCATGCTCGTGCAGCACGTTAACGACCGTGCGTTGCGAGACGAGCAGCTGCCTTGCTACACTAAGTGTAGGTTCTTGGTGTATGACCTCTAGAATAGCTTCCTCAGTAGCTCAAGTACGGTGACTCCGCGGACGACCTCTGCCACGCAATGGTGGAAGGAGAGAATCTGACTCCTGAAATCCGGCCCGGCTGGACGAGCGGTTCTAGACGCTGCAGTGTGGAACCACGCGACCGCTACGATCGCAAGTTCGAATCCTGCCTCGGGAATGGATGTGTGTGATGTCCTTAGGTTAGTTAGATTTAAGTAGTTCTAAGTTCTAGAATCAATACGCAAAGAAGTGGGATACGGAAGTACTAAAGAATGACGAGATACGTTTGAAGTTCTCTAAAGCTATAGATACAGCAATAAGGAATAGCGCAGTAGGCAGTACAGTTGAAGAGGAATGTACATCTCTAAAAAGGGCCATCACAGAAGTTGGGAAGGAAAACATAGGTACAAAGAAGGTAGCTGCGAAGAAACCATGGGTAACAGAAGAAATACTTCAGTTGATTGATGAAAGGAGGAAGTACAAACATGTTTCGGGAAAATCAGGAACACAGAAATACAAGTTGCTGAGGAATGAAATAAATAGGAAGTGCAGGGAAGCTAAGACGAAATGGCTGCAGGAAAAATGTGAAGACATCGAAAAAGATATGATTGTCGGAAGGACAGACTCAGCATACAGGAAAGTCAAAACAACCTTTGGTGACATTAAAAGCAACGGTGGTAACATTAAGAGTGCAACGGGAATTACACTGTTAAATGCAGAGGAGAGAGCAGATAGGTGGAAAGAATACATTGAAAGCCTCTATGAGGGTGAAGATTTGTCTGATGTGATTGAAGAAGAAACAGGAGTCGATTTAGAAGAGATAGGGGATCCAGTATTAGAATCGGAATTTAAAAGAGCTTTGTAGGACTTACGGTCAAATAAGGCAGAAGGGATAGATAACATTCCATCAGAATTTATAAAATCATTGGGGGAAGTGGCAACAAAACGACTATTCACGTTGGTGTGCAGAATATATGAGTCTGGCGACATACCATCTGACTTTCGGAAAAGCATCTTCCACACAATTCCGAAGACGGTAAGAGCTGACAAGTGCGAGAATTATTGCACAATCAGCTTAACAGCTCATGTATCGAAGCTGCTTACAAGAATAATATACAGAAAAATGGAAAAGAAAATTGAGAATGCGCTAGGTGACGATCAGTTTGGCTTTAGGAAAAGTAAAGGGACGAGAGAAGGAATTCTGACGTTACGGCTAACAATGGAAGCAAGGCTAAAGAAAAATCAAGACACTTTCATAGGATTTGTCGACCTGGAAAAAGCGTTCGACAATATAAAATGGTGCAAGCTGTTCGAGATTCTGAAAAATGTAGGGGTAAGCTATAGGGAGAGACGGGTCATATACAAGATGTACAACAACCAAGAGGGAATAATAAGAGTGGACGATCAAGAACGAAGTGGTCGTATTAAGAAGGGTGTAAGACAAGGCTGTAGCCTTTCGCCCCTACTCTTCAATCTGTACATCGAGGAAGCAATGATGGAAATAAAAGAAAGGTTCAGGACTGGAATTAAAATACAAGGTGAAAGGTTATCAATGATACGATTCGCTTATTACATTGCTATTCTGAGTGTAAGTGAAGAAGAATTAAATGATCTGCTGAACGGAATGAACAGTCTAATGAGTACACAGTATGGTTTGAGAGTAAATCGGAGAAAGACGAAGGTAATGAGAAGTAGTAGAAATGAGAACAGCGAGAAACTTAACATCAGGATTGATGGTCACGAAGTCAATGAAGTTAAGGAATTCTGCTACCTAGGCAGTAAAATAACCAATGACGGACGGAGCAAGGAGGACATCAAGAGCAGACTCGCTATGGCAAAAAAGGCATTTCTGGCCAAGAGAAGTATACTAATACCAAATACCGACCTCAATTTGAGGAAGAAATTTCTGGGGATGTACGTCTGGAGTACAGCATTGTATGGTAGTGAAACATGTACTGTGGGAAAACCGGAACAGAAGAGAATCGAAGCATTTGAGATGTGGTGCTATAGACGAATGTTGAAGATTAGGTGGAGTGATAAGGTAAGGAATGAGGAGTCTCTATGCAGAATCGGAGAGGAAAGGAATATGTGGAAAACACTGATAAGGAGAAGGGACAAGATGATAGTACATCTGTAAAGACATGAGGGAATGACTTCCATGGTACTAGAGGGAGCTGTAGAGCGCAAAAACTGTAGAGGAAGACAGAGATTGGAATACGTCAAGCAAATAATTGAGGACGTAGGTTGCAAGTGCTACTCTGAGATGAAGAGGTTAGCACAGGAAAGGTATTCGTGGCGGGCCGCATCAAATCAGTCAGTAGACTGATGACCAAAAAAAAAAAAAAAGTTCTAGGGGACTGATGACCTCAGAAGTTAAGTCTGATAGTGCTTGGAGCCATTTGAACCATTTGAATCCTGAAGGCGCAGCTCCAGACGACGAAACACATTTTTATCTGGATGGCGTCGACGAGGATATCTAGCAGCATATTCACGAGCAGCAACACCAACCCGGTTATCAGACGCAGCAAGGACCTGAAGGATATCCACATATTCATCGTTTGTGTATGACATACGTCTGCCACACTGGTTTAGAGGTTTACAATGAGAATAATCGGTACATCTATGCATGTACTGTACATTAGAGTCTGTCAAGGATGCGTTACTCCGCTCACAACTAGTCCCTGTCCGGTGGACAGCGCATGCAGTATAAACACGCCGTCAGTCCTGCGCGCTGTTCCACCGACACCCATTACCCCCCTGACAGGTTAGTGTTCTGCGTGATTCATTCCGATACCGCTAATTGTGAAATGTTCGGGTTCGAATTACACTGTTTCCCTAACCGTAAGAGACGTGAAGTTTCCGCAACCCCATCGATAGAATAATAATAATAATAATAATAATAATAATAATAATGCATTGAGATACGTACTAAACAGTATGTTTAATCACCAGAGCCAGTGTTGAAAGGCGTAATTAGTGGGACCATGCTGATAACACATACAAATAGTAACCGAGTTTGGACGTTATTCCCAAAGCACGTTGCTAGCCCTACTGGTAACGTAAGGCCCTAACCAAATGTAATGGAAGTGAACGAGGCAAGAATAATAGTTGGTACTAATCTACGGGACCATTGAAGGAAAGTACAAAGAAAACAGGTTGCGCAATTAGCAGATGAAGTGGTGCGAATAAATTCACGCCCACGACGTGGAAAGAGCTTCTTTAAAAGCTGACCAACCTTCTATTTGTACGATTGTAGTATGCAGGTGAAAATGCTTACTAGAGGAACCGCTGCAATCGCTGTTGTCGATTAAAATGCCAAATACCACACCACCTAAACTACATTTTTCAAATGAAAAACGTACGACTCTACCCAGGATCGAACCATCGACTTCCTGCTTGCTTACCCAACTGTGCAGCACCACGAACATGTGCTGACAGAGGTAGATACCATACACGTGGTTGCAGTGTTGCCAGTTTGCCATTCTTTAACGTCCTTTTTCTGCCGGTTGTACTCTCCAGACGAGATTTTGTGACAGAATTTTTTTTTTTTTTTTTTTTTTTTTTTTTTATAGCTGGCATGTGAGAAGTCGCGCTGCGAAGCCCGAGAGCGCGAATTTCGCTTCACCCTATATGTCAGCGGCGGATACAGAAAAACCTCAAGGAGGGGGCGCTAAAGATATCTTAAGCTACTGTTGCTTTTACCATAATAAAAAATAATCAAGTCACATGCAGACTTTAAGGAAGTTTTGTTTCAACTTATTATACACATATACAAGACAATGCCATCTTATGATATAAAAAAGTTACAGTAGTTCTCTTCCTAAAATGGTGAATTCTGTGCGTCTATTCTTCCTGGCAAATTATTTAGTTACATCGTCAGTAGGACAATCAATGTCAGGGTGAGTATTCAACAGAGCTAAGTCGATCCCTATGTGCCAGACAGAAAAGTATTAAATACGATGACGCGGACGCGACTACTCGATAACCCGATTCAGTCGAGTCGAAGAAACGAACGAACAGCGTGCGGGCTGACTGGCGTAGGCGGTGCGGATGGCAATGCGGGCGGCCCCCATATGTATCCGCCTCTGGCATATATTGTGTTCGAACATTATGAACTGCGCCGAAGAGGGCGGTCTATTGACACACCGTGAACGCTCATGCAGGAAACATCGCGCTTGTGAAACACAACTAGCTCTTCACTCGCATGGTGTTGAGTACTGTCGACGAGGAATTTTAAATGGATTCTGTATTCCTAGATTTCCAGAAAGCTTTTGACACCATACCGCACATGCAGCTTGTAAACAAATTGCGTGACTGCGGAATATCCTCTCAGTTATGAGTCAGGATACGTGATTTCCTATCGGAGAGGTCACAGTTCGTAGTAACTGACGGGAAGTCATCGAGTAAAACAGAAGTGATTCCTGGCGTTCCCCAAGGCAGCGTTACAGTCAAAAAAATGGTTCAAATGGCTCTGAGCACTATGGGACTCAACTGCTGAGGTCATTAGTCCTCTAGAACTTAGAACTAGTTAAACCTAACTAACCTAAGGACATCACAAACATCCATGCCCGAGGCAGGATTCGAACCTGCGACCGTAGCGGTCTGGCGATTCCATACTGCAGCGCCTTTAACCGCATGGCCACTTCGGCCGGCGCAGCGTTACAGTTCCTATACTGTTCTTTATCTGTTGTTGTTGTTGTTGTTGTCGTCTTCAGTCCTGAGACTGGTTTGATGCAGCTCTCCATGCTACTCTATCCTGTGCATCCTTTTTCATCTCCCAGTACCTACTGCAACCTACATCCTTCTGAATCTGCTTAGTGTATTCATCTCTTGGTCCCCCCTACGATTTTTACCCTCCACGCTGCCCTCCAATACTAAATTGGTGATCCCTTGATGCCTCAGAACATGTCCTACCAACCGATCCCTTCTTCTGGTCAAGTTGTGCCACAAACTTCTCTTCTCCCCAATCCTATTCAATACTTCCTCATTAGTTATGTGATCTACCCATCTAATCTTCAGCATTCTTCTGTAGCACCACATTTCGAAAGCTTCTATTCTCTTCTTGTCCAAACTATTTATCGTCCATGTTTCCCTTCCATACATGGCTACACTCCATACGAATACTTTCAGAAATGACTTCCTGACACTTAAATCAATACTGGATGTTAACAAATTCCTCTTCTTCAGAAACGCTTTCCTTGCCATTGCCAGCCTACATTTTACATCATCTCTACTTCGGCCATCATCAGTTATTTTGCTCCCCAAATAGCAAAACTCCTTTACTACTTTAAGTGCCTCTTTTCCTAATCTAATTCCCTCAGCATCACCCGACTTAATTAGACTACATTCCATTATCCTTGTTTTGCTTTTGTCGATGTTCATCTTATATCTTCCTTTCAAGACACTGTCCATTCCATTCAACTGCTCTTCCAAGTCCTTTGCTGTCTCTGACAGAATTACAATGTCATCGGCGAACCTCAAAGTTTTTATTTCTTCTCCATGAATTTTAATACCTACTCCGAATTTTTCTATTGTTTCCTTTACTGCTTGCTCAATATACAGATTGAACAACATCGAGGACAGGCTACAACCCTGTCTTACTCCCTTCCCAACCACTGCTTCCCTTTCATGTCCCTCGACTCTTATAACTGCCATCTGGTTTCTGTACAAATTGTAAATAGCCTTTCGCTCCCTGTATTTTACCCCGGCCACCTTTAGAATTTTAAAGAGAGTATTCCAGTCAACATTGTCAAAAGCTTTCTCTAAGTCTACAAATGCTAGAAACGTAGGTTTGCCTTTCCTTAATCTTTCTTCTAAGATAAGTCGTAAGGTCAGTATTGCCTCACGTGTTCCAGTGTTTCTACGGAATCCAAACTGATCTTCTCCGAGGTTGGCTTCTACTAGTTTTCCCATTCGTCTGTAAAGAATTCGTGTTAGTATTTTGCAGCTGTGACTTATTAAGCTGATAGTTCGGTAATTTTCACATCTGTCAACACCTGCTTTCTTTGGGATTGGAATTATTATATTCTTCTTGAAGTCGGAGGGTATTTCACCTGTTTCATACACCTTGCTCACCAGATGGTAGAGTTTTGTCAGGACTGGCTCTCCCAAGGCCGTCAGTAGTTCCAATGGAATATTGTCTAATCCGGGGGCCTCGTTTCGACTCAGGTCTTTCAGTGCTCTGTCAAACTCTTCACGCAGTATCGTATCTCCCATTTCATCTTCATCTACATCCTCTTCCATTTCCATAACAGTGTCCTCAGGTACATCGCCCTTGTATAGACCCTCTATATACTCCTTCCACCTTTCTGCTTTCCCTTCTTTGCTTAGAACTGGGTTTCCATCTGAGCTCTTGATATTCATACAAGTCGTTCTCTTATCTCCAAAGGTCTCTTTAATTTTCCTGTAGGCGGTATCTATCTTACCCCTAGTGAGATAGGCCTCTACATCCTTACATTTGTCCTCTAGCCATCCCTGCTTAGCCATTTTGCACTTCCTGTCGATCTCATTTTTGAGACGTTTGTATTCCTTTTTGCCTGTTTCACTTACTGCATTTTTATATTTTCTCCTTTCATCAATTAAATTCAATATTTCTTCTGTTACCCAAGGATTTCTACTAGCCCTCGTCTTTTTACCTACTTGATCCTCTGCTGCCTTCACTACTTCATCCCTCAAAGCTACCCATTCTTCTTCTACTGTATTTATTTCCCCCATTCCTCTCAATTGCTCCCTTATGCTCTCCCTGAATCTCTGTACAACCTCTGGTTCTTTTAGTTTATCCAGGTCCCATCTCCTTAAATTCCCATCTTTTTGCAGTTCCTTCAGTTTTAATCTACAGTTCATAACCAATAGATTGTGGTCAGAGTCCACATCTGCCCCTGGAAATGTCTTACAATTTAAAACCTGGTTCCTAAATCTCTGTCTTACCATTATATAATCTATCTGATACCTTTTAGTATAAGACTTTTATCCATTGTGGATGTGGAACACTGCGACTGTGGTGTGAAAAGGTTTTCAGAAATTACTGCAACCAGTCGCCTTTTATGTAGATGTATTTTATTTAACCATGACCGGTTTCGAGCTGCCTAGCAACTCATCATCAGATGGTATATACATTTAGTGCTTTTTTGTACCCATTGTGTGGGTGGTTGAGTATCTGTGGAGATAAATCTTTCTGCAGGTATATATATATCTCTTTTAGGACGTATTTTTGAAACCATTGTGTCTTGTTTTTCACAATTTCACAAGTTAAAACTTTCACTAGATGTATATTACTTTTATGAGGCACTGTTGGAAACATATATCTTGTTTTTCGTAAACATCGCTGAACACACTTAGCCACAGATACGAATTCGTATCTGTGGCTAAGTGTGTTCAGCGATGTTTACGAAAAACAAGATATATGTTTCCAACAGTGCCTTGTTTTTCGTAAACATCGCTGAACACACTTAACCACAGATACGAATTCGTATCTGTGGCTAAGTGTGTTCAGCGATGTTTACGAAAAACAAGATATATGTTTCCAACAGTGCCTCATAAAAGTAATATACATCTAGTGAAAGTTTTAACTTGTGAAATTGTGAAAAACAAGACACAATGGTTTCAAAAATACGTCCTAAAAGAGATATATATATACCTGCAGAAAGATTTATCTCCACAGATACTCAACCACCCACACAATGGGTACAAAAAAGCACTAAATGTATATACCATCTGATGATGAGTTGCTAGGCAGCTCGAAACCGGTCATGGTTAAATAAAATACATCTACATAAAAGGCGACTGGTTGCAGTAATTTCTGAAAACCTTTTAGTATCTCCAGGGTTCTTCCATGTATACAACCTTCTTTCATGATTCTTAAACCAAGTGTTAGTTATGATTATGTTGTGCTCTGTGCAAAATTCTACCAGGCGGCTTCCTCTTTCATTTCTGTCCCCCAATCCATATTCACCTACTATGTTTCCTTCTCTCCCTTTTCCTACTGACGAATTCCAGTCACCCATGACTATTAAATTTTCGTCTCCCTTCACAATCTGAATAATTTCTATTATTTCATCATACATTTCTTCAATTTCTTCATCATCTGCAGAGCTAGTTGGCATATAAACTTGTACTACTGTAGTAGGTGTGGGCTTCGTATCTATCTTGGCCACAATAATGCGTTCACTATGCTGTTTGTAGTAGCTTACCCGCATTCCTATTTTCCTATTCATTATTAAACCTACTCCTGCATTACCCCTATTTGAATTTGTGTTTATAACCCTGTAGTCACCTGACCAAAAGTCTTGTTCCTCCTGCCACCGAACTTCACTAATTCCCATTATATCTAACTTCAACCTATCCATTTCCCTTTTTAAATTTTCTAACCTACCTGCCCGATTAAAGGATCTGACATTCCACGCTCCGATCCGTAGAACGCCAGTTTTCTTTCTCCTGATAACGACATCCTCTTGAGTAGTCCCCGCCCGGAGATCCGAATGGGGGACTATTTTACCTCCGGAGTATTTTACCCAAGAGGACGCCATCATCATGTAATCATACAGTAGAGCTGCATGCCCTCGGGAAAAATTACGGCTGTAGTTTCCCCTTACTTTCAGCCGTTCGCAGTACCAGCACAGCAAGGCCGTTTTGGTTATTGTTACAAGGCCGGATCAGTCAATCATCCAGACTGTTGCCCTTGCAACTACTGAAAAGGCTGCTGCCCCTCTTCAGGAACCACATGTTTGTCTGGCCTCTCAACAGATACCCCTCCGTTGTGGTTGCACCTACGGTACGGCTATCTGTATCGCTGAGGCACGCAAGCCTCCCCACCAACGGCAAGGTCCATGGTTCATGGGGGGGGGGGGGTTCTTTATCTATGTAGACGATTTAGAAGATAATCTGAACAACCGTCTTATGCTGTCTGCAGATGATTCTGTCGTTAATTGTCCAGTAAAGTCATCAGACGATCAAATGAAATCGCAAAACGATGTAGATAAAATATGTGTACGAATAAAAAATCGGCAATTGACCACAAGTAATGAAAAGTGTACGGTCATCCACATGAAAGCTAAAAGGGATCCTGTAGATTACGCTTACACGATAAATCAGTCAAATGTGAAGGCTATAAATTTAACGAAATACTCAAAATTACAATTACCAGAAACTTAAATTGGAAAGAACACATCGAAAATGTTGCTGGGAAGGTGAAAGAAAGACCGTGATTTATTGGCAGAACACTTACAAGATACAACAAACCTACTAAATAGATTGCTTTCATTAGGCTTGTCCGTCCTGTCTTAGAGTTCTGCTGCGCAGTGTGGATCCTTACCAGATAGGATCAACGGAGTGCATCGAGAAAGTTCAGGGTGTGTCAGCCCGTTTTGTACTATCGCGAAAGAGGGGAGAGTGTGTTACCGACATGATGCAAGCTTTGGGGTGGAAATAAATAAAACAAAGGAGTTTTTCATTCCGGCGGGATCTTATCACGAAATTTCAATCACCCCAACCTTCTCTTCCGAATGCTAAAATCTTTTGTTGACGCCGACTTACATAGTGATAAAAAGCTCATCATCATGAAATAAGGGAAATCAGAGTTTGTACGGAAAGACACAGGCGTTTGATTTTCCCGCGCGCTTTCGAGAGTGGAATAATAGAGGCTTAGTGTGAAGGTGGTTTGAAGAACCCTCTGCCAGGCAAGTGAGTATGATCTGCAGAGCAGCCATGTGAGTGTAGAAGTACATTAATAAATAACTATTTTGATGGTGCTGCTCTTAAAATATACGTTCTATATTCTAGATGTGTTAATCCTGTGTCGACACATTTTCCAGAGGTTTCCGTTAGCCATATTATGCAATTACAGCATCTTCTCTTGAATAAAGCTGTTTCTTCCTCAACCCTTCTGGATACCAAATCCTAATGATTTTTATATTCCTGCAACGGTAAACAATAACTCGATTCTCTTAGCTCAGTATAAATACCTCGAGTCAGTGCCCATTTATGAAATACTTCATGTATTATATGTTATGAACTAGATAATAGCATTGTAACAATGAACTAAATAATAAAAAGTATATGCCAACAAGACTAAGTACTCTTAGATCACAATAAGTAGAGGAAACATGCTAGGAAATGGCTACTAAAATCGAAATAGTTAGCAGAAAAGAAAATATATGTGTTATAATTAATGTATCTTTAGAACTATAAATCTTAGTGGTTGTACTACGCTGGTTGAAGCTCAGTTGGCATTGTTAACTATAAATTATTAAGCCAATAGAATACAGATCTTAAAACGCACCATTGTAGGAAAAATAATGATAGTAATAATAATAACATACACTCCTGGAAATTGAAATAAGAACACCGTGAATTCATTGTCCCAGGAAGGGGAAACTTTATTGACACATTCCTGGGGTCAGGTACATTACATGATCACACTGACAGAACCACAGGCACATAGACACAGGCAACAGAGCATGCACAATGTCGGCACTAGCACAGTGTATATCCACCTTTCGCAGCAATACAGGCTGCTATTCTCCCATGGAGACGATCGTAGAGATGCTGGATGTAGTCCTGTGGAATGGCTTGCCATGCCATTTCCACCTGGCGCCTCAGTTGGACCAGCGTTCGTGCTGGACGTGCAGACCGCGTGAGACGACTCTTCATCCAGTCCCAAACATGCTCAGTGGGGGACAGATCCGGAGATCTTGCTGGCCGGGGGAGTTGACTTACACCTTCTAGAGCACGTTGGGTGGCACGGGATACATGCGGACGTGCATTGTCCTGTTGGAACAGCAAGTTCCCTTGCCGGTCTAGGAATGGTAGAACGATGGGTTCGATGACGGTTTGGATGTACCGTGCACTATTCAGTGTCCCCTCGACGATCACCAGTGGTGTACGGCCAGTGTAGGAGATCGCTCCCCACACCATGATGCCGGGTGTTGGCCCTGTGTGCCGCGGTCGTATGCAGTCCTGATTGTGGCGCTCACCTGCACGGCGCCAAACACGCATACGACCATCATTGGCACCAAGGCAGAAGCGACTCTCATCGCTGAAGACGACACGTCTCCATTCGTCCCCCCATTCACGCCTGTCGCGACACCACTGGAGGAGGGCTGCAAGATGTTGGGGCGTGAGCGGAAGACGGCCTAACGGTGTGCAGCACCGTAGCCCAGCTTCATGGAGACGGTTGCGAATGGTCCTCGCCGATACCCCAGGAGCAACAGTGTCCCTAATTTGCTGGGAAGTGGCGGTGCGGTCCCCTACGGCACTGTGTAGGATCCTACGGTCTTGGCGTGCATCCGTGCGTCGCTGCGGTCCGGTCCCAGGTCGACGGGCACGTGCACCTTCCGCCGACCACTGGCGACAACATCGATGTACTGTGGAGACCTCACGCCCCACGTGTTGAGCAATTCGGCGGTACGTCCACCCGGCCTCCCGCATGCCCACTATACGCCCTCGCTCAAAGTCCGTCAACTGCACATACGGTTCACGTCCACGCTGTCGCGGCATGCTACCAGTGTTAAAGACTGCGATGGAGCTCCGTATGCCACGGCAAACTGGCTGACACTGACGGCGGCGGTGCACAAATGCTGCGCAGCTAGCGCCATTCGACGGCCAACACGGCGGTTCCTGGTGTGTCCGCTGTGCCGTGCGTGTGATCATTGCTTGTACAGCCCTCTCGCAGTGTCCGGAGCAAGTATGGTGGGTCTGACACACCGGTGTCCATTTCCAGGAGTGTATAAATAGAAAATGAGACACAGTTAAGAATTAAGAAAGTATACAGGGACGGTCAACAGTAAATAAAAAGTAAGAACGGAACTGTTCTCAGATACTCCATGGAGCTACATTTAATAAAAAATTAGTTTAAAAAGTGTAGTATTTTCTAAAAAACAACAAACACTAACTCCGGTAACGGAAATCAAAGTAGGTCTACATCAAACAGCATTTATGACCCAGAAGTAGTTGACAGAAACTCTTTCAAGAATAGGAAATTACAAGTTATAATGTTCTATGACACTTTATTTTTCTGTTGACAGGTTACTTTATTTCAATGAAATGAATATATAACGAATTCAGTTATTACGGTGAAAACGATGTAAAATAATTTATTGTTCTGAGTGGAACAAAGTAATTTTTTGAACTCGGTGTCAATGGCAAAGGACTCAATTAATGAATTGAATTAGCCACAGTCTTAGCACATTTTGATTTATATAAACGAATAACTGTTGCAACCCTACAGCCGTCATCAATTCGATAAGAGGGAAATAAAAGCAAATGTATTACAGAATTAGTGAAACATGAAGCTCATTTTATGTACACATGCAAAAATAAATGAGTAGTTATCTGAAACAGTGCAATGATACACAGTTTGAGTAGTTGTAAACTAAACCACATGTTTAATCTCATATTTAAACAATAATAAAACGTACAAACACTGGTGCCAGTGGCCATGGAGAAAGCAGCAGTGACAAACTTTACCTGGGTTGTCAGTCTTTCTACTGGTTTGATGGCGTCTACCATCTTTACCCGTCTTGTGCTAATATCTTCATCTCTATGTGAGCATTACACCCACTTACTCTACACCGTTTTGCGTATTCTGGTCTTTGTCTGCCTCACTTATTTTCCCCGTGCTGCTCCTTCCAGCACTTGTTAACTACCACTCGCTGCATCTGTATGTGTTTTACTAACCTTTCGCTTCTTCTCGTAAACGTCTTTAATACACTTCTTTTCGCCCATTCTTAACAGAGCTCCGTCATTTCGTACTTCACTGATTAACGTATGAAATTGTCAAATGTATGAATATTACATTCGACTGTGCTTTTCGACATTTAGTTATCCATAGTAAATTTCCCTAGTTTCGTGTCCGTCGCACTTTTTAAAGGTAATGTATAACCGACATTTCATCATTTTTTAGTGTGAGCAAGCAAATGTCAGAAAGCACATTCAAAGATAAGATTCATACTTTTGCTAATTTCGAATACTATCCCTTTGGCAAAATGACATTAAAAGTAAGAAAACGTTTAACTTCTGAACGTGACGAAGCAACGTGATTAAATTATAGGCCTGCGGAACATTTTAAAAGTTGTAGCATTAATATAAATAACGCATAAAAGAACAAAAGATAAGAAAATATACTAAAAGTACAAGCTTGATGAGGACGTGGCTGTCCAAGGTGACGTCAACAGATGTCTCGCTGTGTGGGCAGTTGGAGTGTGCTGCGAATGCAGTAGCAGTAGAACAGACAGTGGCGGAGGCAATCCATTAGCTTGCGGTGTACTGGGAAGCAGGGGCTCTCGTTGATATTAGAGGGCTGTCCGGATGTCGTCGTTGCCGGTAAGCATCTCGCAAAATTAGGTCAGAGGTGAGTGAGGGGGTCATGCTGCACGAGGATCTAAGTATAAACACAGTGTATTCTGTTACAGCAGGTGTTTTAAAAGGATTGCACTAAGTACTGTGCTAAATTAACATTTTTCATTAAGGGAATTTTTGAGGTTAGCGTAATTTAAATTTCTTCTAGCACTTCAAGTAACACTAATAAAATTGCAAAAGACTCGTTAGTAAATGATAATTATAAGTTTGGAGGAGTTACATAATTATACACGATACTGAATGATTTGAACTGACAGGATGAAAATTTAAGTTACGGCGAGGAAATTGAGTTCTTTTCACTGATGAAAGTCCGGTACATTTCAGACAGTTTTATCATGGTAAATTATCATGGCTCACACACGAACACTAGGATGCCGCAAAATGTCCACGTGCGCGTTGTAGTGTGTGCCACTAGCTTTTAGGGAAAGGTGTGTTATCTGTCCTATCGGGATGGTTCTTTAAGAAAGCCTCAAGCTTGTCGTCATTCTATGGGTGGAAATTTTGGAACTTTGTCTCAGCCTCTCCTGTTACAAGGACCTGAACAAGTTCCCAGTCGTTTTTTTCTGTCTTGATTACTAGACTCTGATGGTTGTTGAGTGATCATTGAAAGCAGCTCCCATTTACTGCTGAAGTCAGTGTGACCATTATGTGAATAAGAAATTCGTCATCTGCCAGTGAAGAAAAGCAAAGAATGCAACACAATTCGAAGTTCCTCCTAACGTGTCAGTTGGATACAGGCAAAATATCAGCACCCACATCTGGATGATAAATATGAAACCTGGAGCAGTATTAACCAAAGTGGAAGGAAAATACGCCACGTAAATATGATGAAAGAGTTTGATAAAATCAATAGGCAACAAAGATGAGACAGAAATTGTTCTTAGAGAGTGACTGCTGACTGATGTTTAACAGCCCTTTGATGACAAAGTCGTGCTGATGATATTGTTCCCCCCATTATTTTGCTTAACAATGCATTTGGTAGTTCATGCTGCTCATTGTTTTGCTGTAGTGCAGATGGTATATAGCTAATCATCTTCAGTTACGTAATAGCAGTCGGTGGACTTCTGGTTACCACAACTGTGTAAACTATACTCCAAACACAAACAGTCTCAATGTTAACAATACAGAATGCTTCCGACGTAACTTATACGTCCGCATCGATTTGTTCGTCCATGGAAGAGACAGGATAATGTAATAACTGTTAAGGATGTGAAAGAAAATTATTACATAGGCTCGCAGATGGCAGACTTCTCTTCATTGTTAGATGACTGGGAAAATGTAGTCAGACTGCTGAAACAACTGCTTACTGAACAGTCGTGCGACCAATGCTACAATACTGCTCGTGTTAGTAGGACTCATACGAAATAGGACTAACAGGGAATGTTGAACACAAACGAAGTAATAAACGAAATGTAGTAGTACGATTTGTCACAGGTTAGGTCGAACTCAAAAAATGTTGCCTATTAGCAGACGCTTCAAGCTAGATGCCGAGTGCAAAAAATGGGTGGCCAGTGAAGAATCTAGGATTATAGCACAGCCCCTTATGTATCGCTTCTGTAGGAGGAGCGAAGAAAAGATTAGACAGAAGGACGGTTAGGATTTAACCTCTCATCAACATCGAGCTCATCGGACGTGGCATACACTCGATCGACGACAGGCACACCATTGCAGTGGGCCTACAGGCATTTAACCATTCTTACTGTGCTGTACATGTGAATTAATCAGGAAGAAACAATAACACAATTACCATATATATCACAGTGGTTAGATGCAGGTTTAGATTACTATGCCGGCCGCGGTGGTCTAGCGGTTCTAGGCGCTCAATCCGGAACCGCGCGACTGCTACGGTCGCAGGTTCGAATCCTGCCTCGGGCATGGATGTGTGTGATGTCCTTAGGTTAGTTAGGTTTAAGTAGTTCTACGTTCTAGGGGACTGATGACCACAGATGTTAAGTCCCATAGTGCTCAGAACCATTTGAAGATTACTATGTGGATGTAGAGGGCGGGACAGTATCTACGCTGATGCTTGACTACTACAAGGCATTCGATAATCTTATACAGTATCTCGCAATGCAGAAAATACAGACTTGCCGTGTACTCACTCAGACACCCGATTCCGTAACCGTAGGTAACGCACGCCTGTGCGGAGACGCTCGACTCCTTTGTAGCAGAATCGATTCCTAGTGATTGAAGAAACTTTTATCGCCAGTATTTTACAGGCAAGGGGAGGAGTAGTGATGACGTCTGATTACCAGAATTCTCGCCAATGTTCTAGATTAAATTCCCAACCTCTCCGCAGTGTCTCATGAAGGAGTGTGATTTGGCGCCCTCCTAAGCGATTCGTCTCTCAAATGACAAAGTTGAAACCAATGGTTTTATAGAAGGAGAATAGGCTTTATTCTCTCACTGCACACCCTCTCCCATCTGTTATTATCATACAACATAACACGTCGTTATACATACACACCTACTGCAACCACCCACATTCAACACGTACGTTTAAAACTCACGAACAACGTGCTTGGAAGATGGTCATTGTTCGGAAGAAAAAAACTAAAATAACTGTTTCCGAAACTCGGCTCAAAAACTCTTCAGAGTCAATCAGACAATGACGCTCTTCAATTGTTTCTTTGCGATCAGACTCTTATGAATGAAACACCTACGTAGAGAATATGAGGCCATGTTTGTGACTGGACTGAAGAACGCCTAGAAAATAAAAGAGCAAAGCGTGTCTTTCTGACTGTAGAGCAATTTACAGAGATACATTTTTTTTAAAAACTAGATCTCTGGTAAACAGACTAGCCAAACTTCCGTCAATTATAATGATGCCCAATAGATGCCACCAGCCGCACAGTCTAGGAACTTGTACTGATTTCTGTTAGAGTTTCCGTTATTCTTAACTTACAAGTATCACACAAAAAGGAAGTAGAGCAAATGCTCGAATGTTTGTGAATTCCTAAGGGACCAAACTGCTGAGGTCATCGGTCCCTAGATTTAAACACAACTTAACTAACATAAACTAGCTTATGCTAAGAACAACACACACACCCATGCCCGAGGAAGGACTTGAACCGCCGGCGTGAGGGGCCGCGCAGTCCGTGACATGTCGCCTCAAACCGCGCGGCCACTCTGCGCGGCTGGAAATAGATCGGGCTATGTTATGAACGCAGATTTCTAAATATGAAAATTACGTGCTGAACATTATAGTTCGACTTGTTAGCTGGTATTCAATTCATTAGTGCTTGTTACATTGTGTAACTTAGCTCATATTACACTTGAGACCAGCACGTCTTTTATGTTTCACCAACTACAAACAAAAACCTTCCACGTGAAACATTACAACATACTGAGTTATATCAACGCATTTTTCCAAGTTCTGGGCTAACCATTTATTTTAAAACTCTGACATGATCATAGTGTTTAACTTGATAGTGGGTTGGTTCGTTTTAGTTTACATACAGGGTGTTTCAAAAATGACCGGTATATTTGAAACGGCAATAAAAACTAAACGAGCAGCGATAGAAATACACCGTTTGTTGCAATATGCTTGGGACAACAGTACATTTTCAGGCGGACAAACTTTCGAAATTACAGTAGTTACAATTTTCAACAACAGATGGCGCTGCATGTAATGTGAAAGATATAGAAGACAACGCAGTCTGTGGGTACGCCATTCTGTACGTCGTCTTTCTTCTGTAAGCGTGTGCTGTTCACAACGTGCAAGTGTGCTGTAGACAACATGGTTTATTCCTTAGAACAGAGGATTTTTCTGGTGTTGGAATTCCACCGCCTAGAACACAGTGTTGTTGCAACAAGACGAAGTTTTCAACGGAGGTTTAATGTAACCAAAGGACCGAAAAGCGATACAATAAAGGATCTGTTTGAAAAATTTCAACAGACTGGGAACATGACGGATGAACGTGCTGGAAAGGTAGGGCGACCGCGTACGGCAACCACAGAGGGCAACGCGCAGCTAGTGCAGCAGGTGATCCAACAGCGGCCTCGGGTTTCCGTTCGCCGTGTTGCAGCTGCGGTCCAAATGACGCCAACGTCCACGTATCGTCTCATGCGCCAGAGTTTACACCTCTATCCATACAAAATTCAAACGCGGCAATCCCTCAGCGCCGTTACCATTGCTGCACGAGAAACATTCGCTAACGATGTAGTGCACAGGATTGATGACGGCGATATGCAAGTGGGCAGCATTTGGTTTACTGACGAAGCTTATTTTTACCTGGACGGCTTCGTCAATAAACAGAACTGGCGCATATGGGGAACCGAAAAGCCCCATGTTGCAGTCCCATCGTCCGTGCATCCTCAAAAAGTACTGGTCTGGGCCGCCATTTCTTCCAAAGGAATCATTGGCCCAATTTTCAGATCCGAAACGATTACTGCATCACGCTATCTGGACATTCTTAGTGAATTTGTGGCGGTACAAACTGCCTTAGACGACACTGCGAACACCTCGTGGTTTATGCAAGATGGTGTCCGGCCACATCGCACGGCCGACGTCTTTAATTTCCTGAATGAATATTTCGATGATCGCGTGATTGCTTTGGGCTATCCGAAACATACAGGAGGCGGCGTGGATTGGCCTCCCTACTCGCCAGACATGAACCCCTGTGACTTCTTTCTGTGGGGACACTTGAAAGACCAGGTGTACCGCCAGAATCCAGAAACAATTGAACAGCTGAAGCAGTACATCTCATCTGCATGTGAAGCCATTCCGCCAGACACGTTGTCAAAGGTTTCGGGTAATTTCATTCAGCGACTACGCCATATTATTGCTACGCATGGTGGATATGTGGAAAATATCGTACTATAGAGTTTCCCAGACCGCAGCGCCATCTGTTGTTGAAAATTGTAGCTACTGTAATTTCGAAAGTTTGTCTGCCTGAAAATGTACTGTTGTCCGAAGCATATTGCATCAAACGGTGTATTTCTATCGCTGCTCGTTTAGTTTTTATTGCCGTTTCAAATATACCGGTCATTTTTGAAGCACCCTGTACTTGTTGCAAATAAAACAGTTTTGATTTTTGCTGTGGTTTCCATTTCGCGTCCAATCATTCCTTACTTTCCGCGTAGCCCCCATACAATGGTACCGGTTGGTCTCCTTCCCAAATAACTGATATATCGTAAATAGTGGGAACTGTGAGTCAGCCTCATACATTGGCGAGCGAAAACCTATGACCGCTGGCGGAGACGGCACTGGTGTGCCTGCTGACGATTCGGGCATGTGATGCGGAAGGAACTGTACATAAAAGGAGCAGAGACGAAAGGGGAAATCATTGTAACAACGATACGAGTCTCAAAGAACTGAAATCTACCTGCAGAACTGATTCTGACGAAGAAAAGGTTTCTATAGAGCAGCGCCTGGGAACGAACATCACCGAAACTCCTAATGCGATCCGTTGTTCCTCACAGAAAGTGGAAATCGGAGGCTTGCCCTCTTTGTAAACCAGATATAACGGCAGAGTACAATGCTGGTGCAAGCTCAAGTGCTGAAGTGTTTTGGAGCGCACGCTTCAGCGGAGATGGGACTCCGCATCACATAACTTCCACATGTTCCGACACTGATGCAACGACATCACTACAGTAAACTCACGTTTGCGTCTTGACATCAAATTCTCACCCAATGGAATACATCGTGGACGCTATCAGGCGCCAGCTAAGTGCCCCTCCCCTTGCTCGAAACTACAGGATGTCCCATATAAAATCGGTACCCCTCACGTACAGGTTAATCATCTCTAGTCGACTTACTTGTGAAGAGGCAACATTGTCTCGAAAGTTGGCTCCATTCCATTTTGTTGAAAGTTGAGTGAAGCTCTGTTTTCGTCCGTCAGCTGTTGTGAGAAGCACCTATTTTTGAGTTGCTGGGGAAATGAGGCAGGTTGCCATGGGACAGCGAATTTATATAATAGAGTGTTATACAAAGACAGGCGCCATCAAGCAATGTAAAGAAATGTTTCAAGAGAAGTGTCCTGGTAGGAAACTCCCATGACCAGCACTATTCAAGATATGTACAAGAAATGGCAGGCTTAGGATCCGTTCAGAATGTGCAGAGAAATAGGTGTCTGACAGTGAGCACCACTGAAACTACACTCCTGGAAATGGAAAAAAGAACACATTGACACCGGTGTGTCAGACCCACCATACTTGCTCCGGACACTGCGAGAGGGCTGTACAAGCAATGTCACAAGCACGGCACAGCCGACACACCAGGAAGCGCGGTGTTGGCCGTCGAATGGCGCTAGCTGCGCAGCATTTGTGCACCGCCGCCGTCAGTGTCAGCCAGTTTGCCGTGGCATACGGAGCTCCATCGCAGTCTTTAACACTGGTAGCATGCCGCGACAGCGTGGACGTGAACCGTATGTGCAGTTGACGGACTTTGAGCGAGGGCGTGTAGTGGGCATGCGGGAGGCCGGGTGGACGTACCGCCGAATTGCTCAACACGTGGGGCGTGAGGTCTCCACAGTACATCGATGTTGCCGCCAGTGGTCGGCGGAAGGTGCACGTGCCCGTCGACCTGGGACCGGACCGCAGCGACGCACGGATGCACGCCAAGACCGTAGGATCCTACGCAGTGCCGTAGGGGACCGCACCGCCACTTCCCAGCAAATTAGGGACACTGTTGCTCCTGGGGTATCGGCGAGGACCATTCGCAACCGTCTCCATGAAGCTGGGCTAAGGTCCCGCACACCGTTAGGCCGTCTTCCGCTCACGCCCCAACATCGTGCAGCCCGCCTCCAGTGGTGTCGCGACAGGCGTGAATGCAGGGACGAATGGAGACGTGTCGTCTTCAGCGATGAGAGTCGCTTCTGCCTTGGTGCCAATGATGGTCGTATGCGTGTTGGCGCCGTGCAGGTGAGCGCCACAATCAGAACTGCATACGACCGAGGCACACGGAGCCAACACCCGGCATCATGGGGTGGGGAGCGATCTCCTACACTGGCCGTACACCACTGGTGATCGTCGAGGGGACACTGAATAGTGCACGGTACATCCAAACCGTCATCGAACCCATCGTTCTACCATTCCTAGACCGGCAAGGGAACTTGCTGTTCCAACAGGACAATGCGCGTCCGCATGTATCCCGTGCCACCCAACGTGCTCTAGAAGGTGTAAGTCAACTACCCTGGCCAGCAAGATCTCCGGATCTGTACCCCATTGAGCATGTTTGGGACTGGATGAAGCGTCGTCTCACGCGGTCTGCACGTCCAGCACGAACGCTGGTCCAACTGAGGCGCCAGGTGGAAATGGCATGGCAAGCCGTTCCACAGGACTACATCCAGCATCTCTACGTTCGTCTCCATGGGAGAATAGCAGCCTGCATTGCTGCGAAAGGTAGATATACACTGTACTAGTGCCGACATTGTGCATGCTCTGTTGCCTGTGTCTATGTGCCTGTGGTTCTGTCAGTGTGATCATGTGATGTATCTGACCCCAGGAATGTGTCAATAAAGTTTCCCCTTCCTGGGACAATGAATTCACGGTGTTCTTATTTCAATTTCCAGGAGTGTATAAACAGAAATCGCCTGGTCAAGTCCCCGCAAGTGGGTATCGAGAATTTCGCAGCAGGCTGGTGTATGTCGCACATCGTGTCATCGTTTACTAAAATATATGCACGCTCTTTGAGAGTTACTTTCCATTAGAACGTTCTAAACGAGGTATTAGCAGTAGTAGGCAGGCCAGGAGGCTGACTACGGCGGAAAGAATATCATGTAAAACAAAGTGGGAATTATATCAAAATGTTTGAAGTAGTCACAATCAAGCTACAGTAGCCCATTACAAACACTACTGATAGGTGCTTAAAAATGTTATTAGGAAGGCAAAGAGTAAGTGATATCCAAATAGAATATCTTATTCACAGGATAAAATTAAAACCATATGGTCTGTTGTGAAGGAAGTGTCTGGTCATCAGCACAAAGTCGACGATATAAAGTCTGTTCGCAGTAAAAACACTTCTGTTTCTGATAAATCAGATATATGTAGAGTATTTAACAATCATTTTCTGAGGATTGCTGGTCAATTAAATAAAAATTTAGTTTCTACAGGGAATCACATAACTTTCTTGACAAAATGCCTTTCCGAGATTGATGTCTGAAATACTGCTCTGTGGTGCAGATAAGGGGGAGATTGAGTCAATAATTAAATCACTGAAGACTAAGGACTCTCACGGTTATGATGGAGTTCCTAGCAGAGTATTGAAGTACTGTGCTGCACTTGTTAACCCGGTATTTAGCCATATTTGTAATGTTTGCTTTAGCAATGGTCAGTTTCCTGGACGATTGAAGCACACACTAGTAAAGCCGATTTATAAAAGGGAGGAAGGTATAATGTCGATAATTTTAGACCTACTTCTATGCCATCAGTGTTTATTAAAGTTATTGGAAAGGCTGTGTGTTTAAGGATAATTGATCATTTTACATAACACGATTTTCTATCATATATACAGTTCGGATTTAGAAGTTGTTTGACAACTGAAAATGCTATATTCTCTTTTCTCTTTGAGGTACTGGATCTGTTAAACAAAAGGTTTCCAACGCTAGCCATATGTTTTGGTTTAACAAAGTTGTTCGATTTTGTTGACCACAAAAAATTGCTCCAGAAGTTGGACCATTACAGAATACGGGGAGTAGCTCACGATTGGTTCACCTCTTACTTTAGCAACAGATAGCAAAAGGTTATTATTAACGATGTTGGCTGTGATGTTGGGTGTGAATGAGGTACAGTCAAGTGGGAGGTGTCCCAGGAATCAGTGTTAGGGCCACTCTTGATCCTTATTTATATAAATGTTGCCCCCTAGTATTACGAGTAACTCTAAAATATTTCTGTTTGCTGATGACACTAGCTTGGTAGTAAAGGATGTTGCGTGCAACAGTGGATCCGTTTCAAATAGTGCAGTTCATGACATCAGTTCATGGCTTGTTGGAAATAAACTGACGCTAAATCACAGTAAGACTCAGTTTTTACAGTTTCTAACACACTATTCAACAAAACCTGGCGTTCTAATTTCACAGAGTGGGCATATGATTAGTGAAACTGAACAGTTCAAATTTCTAGGTGTTCAGAAGGATAGTAAACTGTCGTGGAAAGCCCACTTTCAGGATCTTGTTGAAAGACTTAACGGTGCCATTTATGCTATTCGAACGGTATCTGAAGTGAGTTATCGTTCGACACGAAACTTAGTCTACTTTGCTTATTTTCATTCGCTTATGTCGTATTGTATTATATTTTGGCGTAATTCTTCCCATTCAAAAGGATATCTTTGGCTCGGAAACGGGCGGTTCACGCAATAAGTGGTGTAAGTTCGTGAACCTCTTGTCGACCCCTGCTCACGACTCTGGGTATTTTGACACTGGCCTCTCAATTTATATATTGATTACTGTCATTTCTTGTTTACAATATTAGCTTATTCCCAAGAATAATTATTACTCGGGAGAAATCAAACCGGCATTTGGATCGGACTTCCTTAACTCTTGTGCACAAAGGTGTGCAGTACATTGCTACTTCCATTTTCAATAAGCTACCACTCGAATTCAAAAATCTTAGAAGTAATCGACGCTCATTCAAATCGATACTGAAGAGTTTCCTCATCGATCACTCCTTGTATTCTGTCGAGGAGTTCCTTGAAAAATTAAGTTCATTCTTCTTGTATTGTTGATTGCGTTTACTTACACTTATAGATTGACTTTTTTCGGGTTCATAAACATTTTATTTTTATCTGTTATTTCTTGTATGTTGTAATTTCATGTACTGACACGTTCCATGAGCTTGGGGGATTTGCTCCTCAATTTGGTCCTAAGGAACTTGACGTGTAAATAAATAAAGAAATATAAGCTTATTGTGAATGCTGTGGAAGAGCTAAAATCTGAGGGTCAGGAACAAAAAGAGTTCATTATTGTAACTAGCTTTTAATATCAATTGGTAATATCAATAGGTTACGTCGAACCCCTGCTTTACTTCATGTCAAAAAATTGGCTCTGAGCACTATAGGACTTAACTTCTGAGATCATCAGTCCCCTAGGACTACTAAAACCTAACTAACCTAAGGACATCACACATATCCATGGCCGAGGCAGGATTCGAACCTGTGACCGTAGCGGTTTCGCGGTTCCAGACTGTAGCGCCTAGAACCGCTCGGCCACCCCGGCCGGCACTTCATGTCAGATGAGGTCTGGTTTCATTTGTTAGAGTATTTAAAATTCGAGAACTGTAGATACTTGTCTCAGAGCAACCCTCATATTCTGCATGAAGAACCTCTTCACATACAGAAAATAGGTGTTTGGAGTGCGTTTTCCGGCCTGTGCATTGTTTGTTCCTTGTTTTTGAATTACACCTTCAATAGTGTCAGATATCTAGAGATCTTTAACACTTTCTATACACAGTTAACAGAAGCAGAGAAGCTGTAGGCAGTATTCCACTGAGATGAGCAACCACTCACACATCCAATCACCATTTGACCCACATCAGTAATATGTTCCCTGAAGACATACTTGACAAAAGAGGCTTCTGGCCACCAAGGTCAGTGGGCATAACATAGTCTAATTTTGATTTATGGGAAACACTAAAACGCAAAGTGTGTGCTGGCAGTCCTCGCACAATAGACGATGTTGAACGGAACGTCACTAGAGAAATTAACCACGTCAGCCCCGCAGAATTGTAGCGTCATCACACCAAGTCAGTGATGCCTGGATGCCCATGGCCGCCACTTCCGGCATCTCTTCTAAACAGGTAGCTTCATATTTTTTTACGTTACTTTTATCTGTCTCTAGTTAGTTCACTATCATTTGAATCTCGGGCGTGAAGCGCACCAGATTTATGTGTGGCACCCTGTACTAGCTAGTAATTTGAGAGACTTGCTGAACCTGCGTGTGCACGTCCAGTGCCACATAACTCCGGAATCCTGACAAGAAGTTGTCGAATCCACACCGAAAAGGATCGCTGTATTACCGTCAATAGCTGGACCAACACGTTGTTGAGCAGGTGGTCGTAATGTTTCGTCTCATCTGCATATTATAGCTTCCGTGCCGGTCGATAGGCTGATCGTACTACGTGGACGGTTACAGGTTCCTGGAGATGCTTTGCACGCTAACGTCCACCTGCTGACACAGACCGCAGGGAGGCGGTTTAGATCGCTTTTAGTTGGCGGAGTTTCAGCGTTTCAGCAGAGGGTTGCGGTACCTGGATGCGTATCATGGAAGGTCTTGTCCACCCATGACGAAATTTCATTACGAAATTCGTGCACGTCCATAAATTAATATACTTGTCTTGTGGCTTCCACTGGGAATATTCGTAATTAAATAATAAACTAAAAGTCACAGTGAAAAACCCTATTTAGGGCATTTGTACTCTCAAATTTTGAAATTAAGAAGTTACCAGAGAAAAAATACGCGAAGGCAAAGGTTATCTACAATCTGTACAAAAACCAGACAGTTTTATAAGTTTAGAAGAATAAGAAAGGCAGCTGGTAGTTCAGAAACATGGAGATACGAGTTGTTCTAATGCCTGTCATTATCATTCAATCTGTACACACGGAAGCATAGGACGCAAAATTAGGAAAATGTTATTAAAGCTGATGGGAAAAAATAATAGTTTCTAGGTCTACTGATGATACTCTAATTATTTAAAGGACGGCAGGGGGCTTGGAAGAGCAGTTGACTAGAATAGATAGTGTCTAGAATAAGATGTAAGACGAACGTCAAGACAAATAAAAAGACGGTAGCAGACCGAAGTCTAATTAAGAAAAAATGCGATTATGAAATGTTAAGTTCAAAGCAGTGGATGAGATTCGTTATTTTGGCAGGTAAATTACTGACTATAGCAGAAGTACAGAGGATTTAGATTGTTTTTCACCAGAGAGTGAAATATTTTCTGAGAAAGATAAATTCATTTACTTGAAATATGAACTTAACTTTCTTCCTAGACAAGTTTGCAGCCTTTTGTATGTCAATCATCACAGGCTTCCAGTTTTATTCCTTTAAGGCACAATGGGTTTTTTTCTTTTTTTTTTGTATTCGCAACGAATTCCTCAGCAGTGACAACCTTTGCGTCTCATAGTAGCACTTGCAACCTACCTCCTCAATTCTTTACTTGATGTATTCTAATGCCTGTCTTCCTCTGCAGTTTGTACCCTCTACAGCTCCCTCTAGAACGATATCATATCATCCTGTCCCTTCCTATTGTCAGGGTTCTCCATATATTTCTTTCCTCGCCAATTCTGCGGAGAACTTTCTCATTCTTTACGTTACCAGTCAGCCTAATTTTCAACATTCGACTGTACTGCCACATCTCAAATGCTTCAGTTCTCTTCTGTTCCTGTTTTCCCACAGTCCACGTCTCACTACCATACAATACTGCGCTACAAACGTACATTCTGAGAAATCTCTTCCACAAAGTAGGCCCTATGTTTGATGCTAGGTGTACTGGCACCACAGTTTAAGATAGGAAAGTTAGATTCAGTGCAACATTTCTGAGCATCCAAGTTACAGCCAGGCGTGGGTTGGTTGACAGTAAGTTACGCTGACCTGCGGTTGCAAAGTAGAGTGGAGGCCACAGGGCCGTCGAACCGCTGAAAAGCGCAAGCGCAGCGGTTTGCATGGCGCAAGCTACAGGCAGAAGGGCCCCATTGGCGCAACCTAAGTGTGGTGAGTACGTGACTCGGAGTAGCGCATTAGCAACCCAGGGGGGCACAGCCGAGCATGAATAGGTGCCGTTTTCTAAAGAGAGTCATTCAAGTGTGGCAGCTCTCCTGGACGGTGGGGCATGTCACACCACCAGCTACACGCAGCAGCAGATGGGGCGCCAGCGTTCCAGTCCATGGCAGGTCGCTGGTTCGACCCTCTGAGGCCGATGCAGGGTCCGTAGCCAGCCAGCCAGCGGCGGGCCACTCTTCGGCTCACAACTCCAGGCAGTCGTCCTGGCTTCCAACACATGCCGGAGGCATCCCGAGGCGAGGGCCGCAGATTCGGACACCAGATCACGGGCGCTGAGTCAACAGGGAAGAAGACTAATGTGTCAGTTGCCAGCGCAGTGCTGACGACATGGCTCTACAAGGACAACACACAGCAGCGCATCCCACTGGGTTGCTTGGGCAGTGGCCTCAGTATTACGGGACCCTGCAACATGGACCGAGGTGAACGGAGCACTGTGGTGGAAACAAATAAAGCATTTGTAAAGCTCGGTCGAGACTTAATACGGTGCCTTCTACCTCTTCCCGCTACATTTGGTCATCCTAATAAAATGGGTGGCAGAAGTTGCCATCTCATAGGAGACTTCTTTTGTCCAGGAATGTGATTTTTGCCGGTGCTAGTCTGCTTTTAATGTACTCCTCGCTTCGAATGTCATGGGTTATTTTGTTGCCTGGGTAGCAGCATTCCCTAACTTCATCTACTTCGTAACCCCCTATTCTGATTTTAAGTATCTCGTATCATGCATATAAATTACATTACAGGTCAGTTTTGGCCTTGGGTCATTACCAAATGTCTGGAATTAACGACATGTACGCAAGACTGTGATCACATGACTGCATCTCCGTCTCACGACAACTCTCTCTCTGCAAAACGACAGGTCTTAGCAGGCTCTAAAGGCGATGCAGTTTTTCCACGATTTGTAACAGTATGTATGAATGCGGAAAGTACATGTTATGCTGCTAAATGAAAGTACAAATGTTAGTAAGCTGCCTGTTAGAGTAGGTTGCTGCCTACACGATGTTTTGTGAATGTTGTTCATGTAGGCTCATTGGTATGCACAAGACCATATTTGGAACATTCGAGATGTGTATGTGTGCGAAAATGTTTGTCCCTGCATAACACAAATCAAATTTTTAAATATGACACATACATCACCAATATCGTGTAACTAATTTTGACAACAATCTTAATACGCAAGTGCATTGTCGTCCACCAATGTGTCTTACAGATTTTCTGTACATTTGGTGTTACATTGCAGACATTTGACAATGGTCTAAGACTGAAACTGGCCAGAAATGAAATATATAGGCATGGTGCATTAAAGGAATAAAACTAACAGCCGGTTGTTGTTGTGGTCTTCAGTCCAGAGACTGGTTTGATGCAGCTCACCATGCTACTCCATCCTGTGCAAGGTTCTTCATCTCCCAGTACCTACTGCAACCTACATCCTTCTGAATCTGTTTGGTGTATTCCTCTCTTGGTCTCCCTCTACGATTTTTACCCTCCACGCTGCCCTCCAATACTAAATTGGTGATCCCTTGATGCCTCAGAATATGCCCTACCAACCGATCCCCTCTTCTAGTCAAGTCGTGCCACAAACTCCTCTTCTCTCCAATTAATTCTATTCAATACCTCCTCATTAGCTATATGATCTACCCATCTAATCTTCAGCTTTATTCTGTAGCACCACATTTCGAAAGCTTCTTTTCTGTTCTTGTCTAAACTATTTATCGATACATGGCTACACTCCATACAAATACTTTCAGAAACGACTTCCTGACACTTAAATCTATACTCGATGTTAACAAATTTCTCTTCATCAGAAACGCTTTCCTTACCATTGGCAGTCTGCAATTTATATCCTCTCTACTTTGACCATCATCAGTTATTTTGCTCCCCAAATAGCAAAACTCATTTACTACTTTAAGTTTCTCATTTCCTAATCTAATTCCCTCAGCATCACCCGACTTAATTCGACTACATTCCATTATCCTCGTTTTGCTTTTGTTGATGTTCATCTTATATCCTCCTTTCAAGACACTATCCATTCCGTTCAACTGCTCTTTCAAGTCCTTTGCTGTCTCTGACAGAATTACAATGTCATCGGCGAACCTCAAAGTTTTTATTTCTTTTCCATGGATTTTAATACCTACTCCGAATTTTTCTTTTGTTTCCTTCACTGCTTGCTCAATATACAGATTGAATAAATCGGGGAAAGGATACAACCCCGTCTCACTCCCTTCCCAACCACTGCTTCCCTTTCATGCCCCTCAACTCTTATAACTGCCATCTGGTTTCTGTACAAATTGTAAATAGCCTTTCGCTCCCTGTATTTTACCTGTGCCACCTTCAAAATTTGAAAGAGAGTATTCCAGTCAACATTGTCAAAAGTTTTCTCTAAGTCAACAAATGCTAGAAACGTAGGTACAAATACTTTCAGAAACGACTTCCTGACACTTAAATGTATACTCGATGTCAACAAATTCCTCTTCTTCAGAAACGCTTTCCTTCCCATTGCCAGTCTACATGTTACATCCTCTCTACTTCGACCATCATCAGTTATTTTGCTCCCCAAATAGCAAAACTCCTTTACTACTTTAAGTTTCTCATTTCCTAATCTAATTCCTGCAGCATCAACCGATTTAATTCGACTACATTCCATTATTCTCGTTTTGCTTTTGTTGATGTTCATTTTATATCATCCTTTCAAGACACGGTCCATTCAGTTCAGTTGCTCTTCCAGGTCTTTTGCTGTCTCTGACAGAATTACAGTGTCATCGGCGAACCTCAAAGTTTTTATTTCTTCTCCATGGATCTTAATTCCAGCTCCGAATTTTCCTTTGGTTTCCTTTACTGCTTGCTCAATATGCAGATTGAATAACATCGGGGAGAGGCTACAACCCTGTCTCACTCCCTTCCCAACCACTGCTTCTCTTTCGTGCCCCTCGATTCTTATAACTGCCATCTGGTTGCTGTACAAACAGCCTACATTGGTTAAAACGGTTGCGTCATTTAGAATGAATTTAAGCATTAGGGCGTCTTTCTGAAAGTGTTTATCTGGCATATAACAACATACAGAAGCGATACATCAACGATAAGCATCTTAGGTAAAAGAACAGAAGTTCTGGAAGTGTGGTGTTATACAAGAATGTTAAAATTAGATGCGTGGATCGAATAACCAATTCGAATCGTGAAAGGAAGAGCTTTATGCTTCAGCTTGACCAAAAGAAGGGACCGATCGGTAGAACACATCCTGAAGTTATCAGTTTGATAATGGAAAGTAACACTGTAGAGGGAGACCAGGGCATGAATATTCTCACCAAGTTCAAATGGGCGTAAGTTGTAGCAGATATGCCGGCCGGGGTGGCCGAGCGGTTGTAGGCGCTACAGCCTGGAATCGCGCGACCGCTACGGTCGCAGGTTCAAATCCTGTCTCGGGCATGGATGTGTGTGATGTCCTTTGGTTAGTTAGGTTTAAGTAATTCTAAGTTCTAGGGAACTGATGACCTCAGAAGTTAAGTCCCATTGTGCTCAGAGCCATTTGAACCATATTTTTCCAGCAGTTATGCAAAGAGAAGAAGCTTATAGAGACTGGACTACAGTGAAAAATGCTTCAAACCAATCTTCTGAGCGAAGGCAACAACAACATCTGCGGTAGCAACGACAACAACAAGAATCCAGCACTTTGGGCAGGATCGCGAATGTTCGACAGAAACGGCATGAAACTACCGTAGGGTTCTCACTGCACGACTGAGAATACTTAAAGGGAATAAAGCAAACAAGCCTGATGGAGTCCCTGTTGTGTTACGCTCTGGAGTCAGTACATTTCATATTACCTATCAGAAGAAAAGATCTCTTGCACACGTAGTCCCTCGTGACTGGAAAAAGAGCGCAGGTAATTTCTCCTAGTGTGAAACGTAATATAGCAGTTGGGAAGAACTGAAGGGCTTATTAATGACAGAGGATCCACATCGGTAGCAGTTTTGTCACTGGCTTTTTCACCAGGCAACCATGATTCTAGGATATGTGTCATACGTACTATTCACAGATGAGGCCACCTTCACACAGAGTGGTATCTTCAACTTTCGTAACAGTCGTGTATAGGATACGGTGACAGCAAATCATCAGCATCACTGTAGCCTGAATGTGTGGGCCGGGACAATTGGCTAGTGTATTTTGGGACCACTATGCCTTACACGTCGCCAAAAAGGCCGAAACTATCAGCGTTTCTTGCGGGTGACTTTGCCTCCCGTGCTGGGAGAAGTGGGAATAATGATTCGAAGTGTTATGTGGCTGCTATATGATGGTGCTCCAATCCACTTCGCACTTAACGTCCGGACGCATCTCAATCGTGTCTTCTCTGGTCGATGGACTGGACTACGGAGCCCAGTTGCATGGCCTGCTCGCTCACCGGATTTCGACCCGTGCGATTTCTGGCCATGGGGCCATCTCAAAAGTGTCGTGTATGCAGAGCCCATTCCGGACGTGGAGACACTGGAGCAGCGTATTCATGCTGCCTTTGGCACTGTTCGGATGCAGCCTGGCCGACGTGAACGAATGAGACAGAACATGCTACTACGCGTACACGCAGGCACTGAAGCACATGGAAACTATTTTCAGCACGTGCAGCGCGTACTAGATCGCAGTCTCTGTACCACTGTAAGATTGAATGAATGGTCTCTAGCATGGAAACCATGCATTTCCGGACATAAGTTCATTGTTCCGTATCCTCTCATCGATC
Organism: Schistocerca serialis cubense; assembly: GCF_023864345.2. NCBI lineage: Eukaryota > Metazoa > Arthropoda > Insecta > Orthoptera > Acrididae > Schistocerca > Schistocerca serialis. Next base: position 44,963,542 of record NC_064641.1, read on the forward strand.
AATTGCTAGAGCTTGTACACGGTGGAAAAAATAACCCTGGCGCATAAGCTGCGCGAGTTTGCTATGTTTGTGCCGTAAGAATGAGATTATTCCACTTTTATCTGAAGCTTGACTGGGAGGTTGCGATGAGCAGTACTTTTCCTCTTGTAATGAAGTTTCAGATTCAGACTTCACAAACATATTTTTTTAGGTTTTTGATAAATCAACAACTTGTTTAATTCGACTCCTGACTTGTATGGGTTATTACAGTGCCAGAATTGTCCGAGCATTAAGTGTCAGGAAGTCGCCTCAAGGTAGTTAGCTGCGTAGTAGGAGCGAACAACCAACTCCTCGCCGTCGTGGAATCATAAGAGCACTGGCTCAGCAATGTAATTGATAGAGCAGAGTTCACACAGGGTCTTCAAAAGCCGTGAGGCGTCGTTGACCCTGTTGGCAGTAGCCATTGCAGCAAAACACGTGGCAGCTTGTGGCCGCGGCAGAAAACAAATGTGTGTGAATTTCTAAAGCACCAAACCGCTATGGTCATCGGTCCCTAGACTTACACACTAGCTTAGACTAACTTATGCTAAGGACAACACACACATCCATGCCCGAGGGAGGATTCGAACCTCCGGGGGGAGGGGCCGCGCAATACGTAACATGGCGCCTCAAACTACGCGGCTACTCCTCGTGGCACGGCACGGCAGGAAACGTCCAACAAAATATAGCCGACTGATAACCGAAATAAGATCACCCAGAATATCTTCTCAGTTGTGTGACTGATTGGAATTTTGATTGAAGTTCCCAGTTCATTACACTCAATGAGGAATGTGCAACAGAAACGAAAATATCAGTGGGTGTACCTCAAGGAAGTGTAACTGAGTCGATAATGTTCCACATATGCAACAATGGAAGGGGGATGACATGATGAGGGCGACACAACACCCAGTTCACGAGCGGAGAAAATCTTCAACCCGGGCGGGAATCGAAACTAGACCACCTACATGGTAGTCGAAGACCTTACCACTCAGCTAAGCAGGTGGACAGGATCACAAGCACTCTAATGCTATTCCCTCTATGCTGCTTTCTACAGGAGAGGCTCGTCACTGGGCGATTGTCAGATTGGTTCAAATGGCTCTGAGCACTATGGGACTTAACATCTGAGATCATCAGTCCCCTAGAACTTAGAACTACTTAAACCTAACTAACCTAAGGACGTCACACACATCCATGCCCGAGGCAGGAGTCGAACCTGCGACCGTAGCAGTCGCGCGATTCCGGACTACAGCGCCTAGAACCGCATGGCCACCGCGGCCGGCAGGAGGAGAGAGAGAGAGAGAGAGAGAGAGAGAGAGAGAGAGAAATATCTCACATGGAAATAACGTGGTATCATCTGCCATGGTATTATTTTGATCCCATAGGTTTTGGACAATCTGGTTATGCAGACCACTGTGAACTTTAACCTAGATATCACGTAGATAAGCATCTTGACACACTGTTGACCTCTCGAGTAATGGTCTGCCCCACTGTAGAGCGAATTACGTACAGGGTTATCCAGCTCCTCCTACTGCTGAGCTATATGCGACCTGGGGTGCCTTCAGGAAACATGCGCAAGATTTTCACATTCTCTTGCTCGCTACTTGCAAATTTACAGAAAAAAACACCTGGATCTCTTTATAGAAAATTTAATGTAATTATTTCGCTAGAGGCCATTGATTTTGAGTTATTCAAAGAAAATGCATTTGAGGGGCGCTTTTGTAAGTTTTTCTTGAATGATTCGAAAACTATGGTCTCTAGCGATAACGTACTCTAGTAGAAAATTTAACTACAGTAAATATCCTAGAAAAAAGTTCTGTTCATTTTCTCTGAAAGAGTAATAGTTTCCACATCGTGTGAAAATTTTGTGGGTAGTATTTGAAGGCATTGTGGGTTGCATAAAAATCAGTTGTAGGGGCAGCTGAATCATCTGTTTAATGCAAGCTAGTAGTGGGTCAGAGGAAGCCCCAGGTAGGAACATTTTGGTAGATGAGTTACAGTGCCGGCAGTTGCTTTACAATCAAGGAAATTTGCTGGGAACCTGGCGCAGAAACAGGGAAGGTAATTTAATTCTGGCGCAACTTGCGCCAGAGCATGAATAAGAAATCATTGTGTATGTACGTGTATTTTGATGTGTATGCAGAATAATATCGATGAGCTGCTATGGAAATGTAGCTGCAGATCACAGGTAATGCAACAGGAACTTCCCCACTTTCGCTACGCCCCCCTCTATTTTTCCAATATGGATTGTTGTTCTTCTGACTGCTGCTAGTACGTATCAAAACGACCAAATAGTATTTATGAATGGGTCTTCAGAATACGCGATTGCCTCTCGTAATACAAATCTTTTACTTCTGGCTGCGAAAATATTTTACGAGTGGCAACTGTCACAGATGAAACGGCCAGATTGCGCGCTGCTGCTCGCTTCGCACTCTTTAACCACCGCTGCTTCTCGGTGTTGACCGCACACGACAGCGCCCACCTTTTACAAGCGCTCTCGTACGTCTTCGTCCTCGCAGTAATTGCGAGCCGTGCGGCGGAGACAGAGATACTGCACATTTCAGCACGCGTGCACACATAAATACGGGACTTTTCATTTAAAGCGCGCCTTTTGCCGACGCAATTTCGCTTCCTCCTCCTCCTCCTCCTCCGCCTCCACCTGCAGTTGCGAGCTTACGTTTAATTTCGCAGGTTGCATCTGCTTGGTCCTCTCCCGTGCAGTCTTAGCGAAATTAATTTTCGTCCTCGGCGGTGCGGCGGCACAAACTGCCGCTGCGCGCCGTTGTTGGCCCCTGAGCGGCGGCGGGCGCAACAGCGCCGCAACATTCCGTCGCCAGAGCTGTGCCCTGGGGGGACACCCAGCCATACGTCGCGTAGGAGGCGGCGTCCTCCGTCTTGCTCGCTGGTGTGGTCAGCTGGTTCTGTCTGCTGGGTGGATGGTCGTGCGCCACAGCCTGAATTACTCTCGCGCCACGTCCGTCTCGTGGTGCAGCAACTGAAACGGGTGGGAAGGCAGGGGGGATGTTAATATCCCGTATAGTGGCTGCAGGTGGCGTGGTATGTGACGGTCGATAGCTGGCTGCAGGGTCCCACACTGCAGAACCCTGCTAGCAGTACGTAGAATGTAGTGCACCAATCGTTTCTCGCTTCCATGAAGGAAAAAAGAAAGAAGACTACAATTTCACTCATCTGTTCCTACCTCAATGTTGCCTAAAGTAAAAGCCACGCATAATTCCTTAAAACAAAAAAGATTGACTTTTGTATATTGCTTTCATGACTGTTGTAGCGGAACCTATTAAGGGCTTTACTTTACCGAAGTATGCGATACCCTCCATATTCAACCAGTTTAACGAGTATTTATGGTTATAGAAAAGTTATTGTGTATGTTAACAATGATTGCATAACATGTCTCCATAAACAGTCAACCCATTAAATTATACTGAATAACTGACTCACACAAAAGTTATGGGACTTGATCACTGGGACAGCAAATGTCATCATGTAAAAACGCTAAGTTCTTCTTAAATAATTAATATGAAGTATGAAAAATTGTGGCCAACTTACGTATTTTGGATCTCCTTAAACAGAAAACCTATTTGTTCACTAGGACCGTTTTCACTCAGTATTCACGTAAACACTGCTATTTTAGACGAAAACCAATGTAATTCTTAATAATTCATGTTATTTACTTATTTATGCAAATTAGAGAAGTCAATTGACAAACTTCTAAAAAACGGCCTTTTTGTAACAAAGAATTGTTCTGTCAAGTCAACAAATCTGTCTGTCATTTTAATAACCTGTTAAATTATGTCACTCGATATAAATTAATAACTTTTCTGCACAAATTACGATAACAGATGAACATGTGACTTATAAACTATATCTCTTTTTAGTAGTTCTTTGACAAGTTTATAAATAGAAGCAGCAAGAAGGGTCGGGAGCGGAGTCTGAATGTCACTTTGGTAAAGTGTATGTGTGTTATTGTTCGAGGTGGATAAACATTGCAAAGAACATGTAAAAGAAGTGCTACTTTGTGTTGTGTTATTGTCTTTGGTGGGCAGTGGAATTAAGATGGCCACCAGAGTAATAAATATTTGAAGTTAAAATATTTGTTAGTTTCGCTCATTATTTATCATCAAAAGCACATCAAAAACACGGGACCTCATCTTTTTAGCCCTAGACAACCAGATTTGGAGCCAGCATTAGCATCGAGACACAACAGCGATCCAGCAAGCAGCAGCGATTACTACAATGCATTTTAATGGCGCCAACCTAACATTAAGAGCTAACAAGCTCCGTAAATGGGAGTGAAATAGTGTGTTTATAGCAATATCTACGACTAGGTGACCATTACACCGTACTTAAACTAAAATCTTTTGGGTGATTACGTCGTGCCATTACAGGCATTAAATTTTTCAACAACCAGTCGTTTCGATCCCTTCCTTTGAAACGTAGTTTCAAGTCATCTGGGGTCAACAAGGCTCCTGAATACTGTTTAAAGGCAGTGATGGATTACCATATAAATATTCTCCAACGATTTATTTTATAAAAGGGATTTTACAGAAAAATGGGAAAAGCTAACGTTTTAGCGAGCTGTGGTCGCATGAAGCTAATACCACTGGAGGAACTGTAATCTAAATCTGAAGTATGAAGCTTAAGCAACGCTTTAAAAATCAAGCCAGCAGAAACCACGACAAAGAGCAGGGCGTTCACACGCAAGTATGGCTTACAATGGCTCTGAGCACTATGGGACCTAACATCTGAGGTCATCAGTCCCCTAGAACTTAGAACTACTTAAACCTAACTAACCTAAGGACATCACACACATCCATGCCCGAGGCAAGATTCGATCCTGCGACAGTAGCGGTCGCGCAGTTCCAGACTGAAGCGCCTAGAACTGCTCGGCCAAAGCTTCCGGCTATGGCTTACAATAAAGAGCTTCGTAAGATGATGTAAACTTAAACCAGGAGGAGGCTTCTTTATGTAAACTGTATTAGCTGCCACTCTGCACACGACGACCGTCTGACACTGCTATGACATATAAAAGTATGACGCGTAACGGTCATGTGTGTAGGTGTCTCTAATGTATCTTGTGAGAGTCACCTCGTGTTTTCTTCTTTTTCTTCTTCTTATAAGATGTTCCGACTTCACAGAAGTCACCTTTTCTTTGGTCTTCCTGTATCTCTCTTTCCTTTACGTCTACAGTCTGTTGCATCCCTGACTATTATCTCTGCCCCCATTCCTTTTGTGTGCGTCTTCCATTTTCTTGTTCTGTATTCTATTTTTTCATGCACGCAAAAAATGTTTAATTCTCTCTTTATTCAAAAGTCTTTATTTCATCTCCTTTTGATTTCCTTAAAAATTTAATTTCATTTTCGTCTTTCTTAGTTATTGTCCAGGTCTCATTCCCGTATGTGAATACAGATGTTACTATTGCTTTGCATATTTTTGTCTTCGTGTCTTTCTTGCCTTTACTAGCTAATGTTCTTGATTAACTTATTGGAGACGCCATTACCATATTCATAACTTACACCCTATCATAGCAGCCGAAGGTGAGATACATGTTGTACTGATCTTCTGCTTAGTTTTATTTTAGAACGTACTCGGTAATGTCCTTTAAAAGCGGTAACTGTGGTTTTATTTTATAATATTTTCAAATTATAGGGTTTGTTATGTACAAGTTATGGAGGACAAATTGTAAAACATCCTCCGTTTTTTGTAAACTCTTTTGGTCATTGGCAAAGGGTACAGTGCTTAGATGTTTCTAGGGACTCATTCTATTCCTGGCTTAACTTATTATTCCCATTTTCGAACAATGTCACCGATATAAAGTTGGTGAAAGACTGCAGTTCAGTCGTATTCGTCTGTTAACTGCTCTTTCTCCTGTTCTTCATTTCCTGAAATAATTAAAACTTCATTATTTAAACACAAACTTTTCATCGCTTGAATTAAATGTTAGGGATAACCCGGTCTTTCCATGATATTTCACAGCCCAAGATGTGATAAAAGTCATGGGATAGAGATACGCACATATACAGACGGCAGTAATGTTGCATTCCCAAGGTATAAAAGAGTAGTGCATTAGCAAAACTGCCATTTGCAATCAGGTGGTTCATGGGAAAAGGTGTCAGACATGATTATGGAAGCACGACGGAACGTGTAATGGTAGCTGGAGCTAAACGCATGGGACATCCCATTTCGGACGTCGTTAGGGAATTCAATATTCCGGAATCCTCAGCGTCAAGAGTGTGCCGAGAATGCCAAATTTCAGTCGTTATCTCTCTCCGTGGACAACGCAGCGGCTGACGGCCTTCACTTAATGACCGAGAGAGTGGCGTTTGCGTTGTCAGTGTTGACAGACGAGCATCAATATGCGAAATAACCACAGAAATCAATGTGGGGATTACGACGAACGTACCCGTCAGGACAGTGCTGCGAAGTTGGCGTTAATGGACTATGGCAGCAGATGACCGGCCCGAGTGTCTTTCCTAACAGCACGACTGCAGCGCTTCTCCTGGGATCGTGACCATATCGGTTGGTCCCTAGTTGGTAAGAGCTGATAGCAGGGTTCGATTGTGCCGCACCCCCACAAAGCCATCGACCCAAGTTGCCAACAAGATACTGTGCAAGCTGGTGGTTGATCGATAATGGTGTGGGCTATGTTTACATGGACTGGGTCCTCTGGACCAACTGATCATTCACTAGAAATGGTTATGATCGGCTACTTGGAGACCATTGAGCCATTCATGGACTTCATGTTCCCAAAGAACGACGGAATTTTTATAGATGATAATGTGTGTTGTCATTGGGCTACATTTGTTGACAATTTCTTTGAAGAACTTTCTGAATAGTTCGAGCGGGTAATTTGGCCATCCAAATCGCTGACAGGGGACGTAGTCGGGAGGTCAGTTGATGCACAAAATCTTGCACTGGCATCATTTTCGCAATAATGGACGACTATGGACGCAGCGTCGCTCAGTATTTCTTCAGGGGACTTCCACCGACTTGTTGAGTCCATACCACATCGAGTTGCCGGATTACGCATCGAAAAAGGAGGGCCGACAAGATATTAGGAGGTATCCCATTACTTTTGTCATCTCAGTGTAACTATCAACTCCATCGAAAGCCTCTTCAATTATCTACCGCACCATTAGAACACTGACACTACTTGGACGTCCATTCCTAAAACCATTTTGTTCCTCTAGTAAGAGAACGTTTGTGTCCCCTTGGCCCAACTAATTTGTAAGATTCTGCTAAGAAGAATATGTTATAGCATAAGACTTGACAGATTTCTGTTGGGTATTGTGGTAAGTCTGATGATTGCGCGAAGTTTCACCTGACGAGGAAGACACTGCTGTGGTTAGCACACTGGACTCACATTAGGGAGGTCGATCTTTTCAAACCCACTTCCGGCCATCTAGATTTAAGTTTTTTATGATTTCGGAAAGTCGCTCCAGGCAAATTCAATGATTGTTGCTTTGAAAAGCGCAACTCGGATTTCCCTCCCCATTCTTTCCTAAACCTATCTTGTGCTCCGTCTCTAGGGCCTGTGTTGTCGACTGGGCGTTACCCTTTAATCTTATTTGCTTTTTAAGCCTCGCCTACTATTGGCCAATTGCTGCCGGTCTAGCTGGCTCTGCGGACCAGGGTCTTTGCCCATTTCATGCATGGTTATGACCCATCCAGCTTGTGAACACGCCGACTGGACAGAGCGGCCATGTCTGTGTCACTGCCTGATTCGATATATGGACGGCTATGCAGGCAGCATGGTTCAATATTTCTGCAGGGGACTTCCAACGACTTGTTGAGACGCTCGACTTTGGAGGGGGGACCAAACAGCGAGGTCATCTGTCCCAACGGATTAGGGAAGGACGGGGAAGGAAGACTGCCATGCCCTTTCAAAGGAACCATCCCAGCATTTTCCCGAACCGATTTAGGGAAATCACGTAAAACCTAAATCAGAGTGACCGGACGCGGGTTTGAGCCGCCGTCCTCCCAAATGCGTGTCCAGTGTGCTAACCACTGCTCCACCTCGCTCGGTCCTTTTGAATCAACGCCACGTCCAGTTGCTGTACTATTCTGAAAAAAGGAGGTCCAAAATTCTCAGACTCTCTTAGGCAGGCCGTTGTCATTAATTACGTATTGATAATCGGGAGTAAAAGAAAAGTTGACGTTATCGAAGCATGTCAGAATAAAAAGTGTTATCATGCTGTCAAGTTGGCTTTCTGGAGCTTATTTCTGTAACTTAACGCACACGTGTGGGCACGTACGTACTAGATGTCTTCCAAGAAATAACTTCATGAGCCTGCAGAATCCGAGAGTACTGCAAAATCACAAGGGGAAACTGACAATAACAACATCAGAGCAATGGGAGCACTTAGGAACTCTTACTGTCCTCATCAAGGCCTCTGACAAGTGGCTTCGACACTCTTTTTCACGGCAGTCTGTCATGGACAAGACACGTAGAATGTTTATCTGCCAAGGTCGGCCTGTCGCTCAACATAAAAAGAGCGGTGTCGCGTGAATGTTGAGTAGCCGATGTCACAGTTATATTCAGCCTGTGCCGTGGATTCGCTCATTACTGATAACCAATTATTCAAAATGACAGTCAGAATCGCATTATTTATTTTGCCGCCAACCGGTTTCAACCTGCGATGGGGTCATCTTCAGGGCAATGTACACCATTTGGTCGACCGCTGGAGTCGTCACCCTGCCTGTGCACGGTTGGTAACTATGCATCGCTCAGTACTGGTTTCTGGGTCCAAATTATATGGCAATGTCCCAACATTCGAGTTCTAGGGGCGTTCTGGATTCAAATATTCCATATTATCCCCCCCCCCCCCCCCCCGTCTTCTTCAAAACTGTATTTGCCAAGATAACCTCCGTTCAGTGGGAATGGCCTTACGCTACACTAGTGGGACGGCCTGCATGCCCGCATAGTACCACACTAGTGGTCGATGTCGAAGTTAACATCTGTTTGCGTCAGTAACCTCCCCATCATCAATGTACTGCTTCCCGCGAAGTCCATCGGTCACTGGGCCAAACACGTGGGCCCTCCCTGCTCTTTATGTTCATCCGTTACGTGGCGAGAAACCCAGCGGGCACACAAGAGTACGCGACTGGCGTGCGAGTGTGTGAGCACTACCAACAGTGACGTCCAGTTGCGCAGCGAGGTGTTTCATTGTGATCCGTCAGTCACCTCGAATAAGAGTGTCCGCACGTTCCAACACTGCAGGAGTCACAGCTGTTTGCGGCTGGCGGGTACGCGGGGGAGGTCTACGAGATCTTGTTGCGATGATGACAGACGCCTCGCCTAACCATTCGCCGAGCTTTTGTTCACTACCAGGGCTCCGTACACATTCTGCAAGCACCTACGAATTGCTCCGATGCTCTGGTTTTTCGCCAAAAGAAACTCAATGACAGTTCTCTGCTTGTAGCGCACCAGCGTAAGAGATGCCATTTTGAAGGCTGCTTATAGCGCCGCCATCTATCGGAATTTCACGAAAGTATAGGGACTGAAGCGGGGATATTCAACAACGTCCCACAACAAATTACGCATTTTTAAACAAGAAAACGATGTGTTGCATTACTTATTGAATCCCCTCGTGAATACTAAGCAAGATCCATAACCTTCCGTACTGCGATACACGAATCTGTACGCTACTGCACTCTGCGGTGGGAGCAATGAACTCTTCAGCTACGAATGCGCATCTGATGCAGGACCCGACAACGGGTACGTACGCCGACAGAATTCGAGGCAGGAAGACAACTTTACCAGTACAAACATACCGAGGGCAAATATACGTGATACCTATCATGATGAAAAACTCTCTTTCACTAGATTTTAGCTTGGAATACGATACACTAAATTATGAACCAGACATTTTCTACTAGCTTACCTTGTCGGAGTTATCGTCCACTGATCGTAGTGTCATTCTCCCATTTTCCTGCATCAGCGCAGGGGACATCGATCAAAATATACACAAACGACTCCAAAATAAGAGTGGGCACCGGTTTCTCTTACTTTTGCGTTGATTCATTACGTTGGGCTATGTTTAAGCTACCAGCTACCCGTGGTCTAGGCCGGCATGGTAGCTCAGCGTGTTCGGTCAGAGGATTAGATGCCCTCTGTAATAAAAAAAACTGAGTTACTAGATCAACAACGAACTGAAATGGGTGTCTTTCGACGTCCGCCCAGAGCAGATACAACGAACAAAATGAGATTTTTTTTTTTTTTTTAAATGGGGTAACGTCTTTGATCCATAATCAAAACGTCTTCGGTCCCGGTTTCGATCCCCGCCACTGCCTGTATTTTGATAAATAATCAGCATTGGCGGCCGAAGATTTCCGGCATAAGAAGTCAGCCTCATTCTGCCAACGGCCTTGTCAAAGAGGGCGGAGGAGCGGATAGAGGTTCAGGGCACTCTCTTGTCCTAGGGGTGGGAAACTGCCCCTAAAGGCGGAAGAATCAGCAATGATCAACGACATGAGGATGCAGATGGCAATGGAAACCTCTGCATTAAAGACACGTAACGTGTATCCACAGGACATGTGGCCTGTAATTGAAGAAGTGTCAGGATGATCTCTCCATTGGCAAAAGATTCCGGAATAGTCCCCCATTCGGATCTCCGGGAGGGGACTGCCAAGGGGGAGGATACCACGAGAAAAAGATTGAATAATCAACGAAAGGATAACGTTCTACGAGTCGGGGCATGGAATGTCAGAAGCTTGAACACGGTAGGGAAACTAGAAAATCTGAAAAGGGAAATGCAGAGGCTCAATCTAGATATAGTAGGGGTCAGTGAAGTGAAGTGGAAGGAAGACATGGATTTCTGGTCAGATGAGTATCGGGTAATATCAACAGCAGCAGAAAATGGTATAACAGGTGTAGGATTCGTTATGAATAGGAAGGTAGGGCAGAGGGTGTGTTACTGTGAACAGTTCAGTGACCGGGTTGTTCTAATCATAATCGACAGCAGACCAACACCGACAACGATAGTTCAGGTATATATGCCGACGTCGCAAGCTGAAGATGAACAGATAGAGAAAGTGTATGAGGATATTGAAAGGGTAATGCAGTATGTAAAGGGGGACGAAAATCTAATAGTCATGGGCGACTGGAATGCAGTTGTAGCGGAAGGAGTAGAAGAAAAGGTTACAGGAGAATATGGGCTTGGGACGAGGAATGAAAGAGGAGAAAGACTAATTGAGTTCTGTAACAAGTTTCAGCTAGTAATAGCGAATACCCTGTTCAAGAATCACAAGAGGAGGAGGTATACTTGGAAAAGGCCGGGAGATACGGGAAGATTTCAATGAGATTACATCATGGTCAGACAGAGATTCCGAAACCAGATACTGGATTGTAAGGCGTACCCAGGAGCAGATATAGACTCAGATCACAATATAGAAGTTCAAGACATTAGTCAGGAAGAATCAATACGCAAAGAAGTGGGATACGGAAGTACTAAGGAATGACGAGATACGTTTGAAGTTCTCTAACGCTATAGATACAGCAATAAGGAATAGCGCAGTAGGCAGTACAGTTGAAGAGGAATGGATATCTCTAAAAAGGGCCATCACAAAAGTAGGGAAGGAAAACATAGGTACAAAGAAATTAGCTGCGAAGAAACCATGGGTAACAGAAGAAACACTCCAGTTGATTGATGAAAGGAGGAAGTACAAACATGTTCCGGGAAAATCAGGAATACAGAAATATAAGTCGCTGAGGAATGAAATAAACAGGAAGTGCAGGGAAGCTAAGACGAAATTGCTGCAGGAAAAATGTGAAGACATCGAAAAAGATATGATTGTCGGAAGGACAGACTCAGCATACAGGAAAGTCAAAACAACCTTTGGTGACATTAAAAGCAACGGTGGTAACATTAAGAGTGCAACGGGAATTCCACTGTTAAATGCAGAGGAGAGAGCAGATAGGTGGAAAGAATACATTGAAAGCCTCTATGAGGGTGAAGATTTGTCTGATGTGATAAAAGAAGAAACAGGAGTCGATTTAGAAGAGATAGGGGATCCAGTATTAGAATCGGAATTTAAAAGAGCTTTGGAGGACTTACGGTCAAATAAGGCAGAATGGATAGATAATATTCCATCAGAATTTCTAAAATCATTGGGGGAAGTGGCAACAAAACGACTATTCACGTTGGTGTGTAGAATATATGAGTCTGGCGATTACCATCTGACTTTCGGAAAAGCATCATCCACACAATTCCGAAGACGGCAAGAGCTGACAAGTGCAAGAATTATCGCACAATCAGCTTAACAGCTCATGCATAGAAGCTGCTTACAAGAATAATATACAGAAGAATGGAAAAGAAAATTGAGAATGCGCTAGGTGACGATCAGTTTGGCTTTAGGAAAAGTAAAGGGACGAGAGAGGCAATTCTGACGTTACGGCTAATAATGGAAGCAAGGCTAAAGAAAAATCAAGACACTTTCATAGGATTTGTCGACCTGGAAAAAGCGTTCGACAATATAAAATGGTGCAAGCTGTTCGAGATTCTGAAAAAAGTAGGGGTAAGCTATAGGAAGAGACGGGTCATATACAATATCTACAACAACCAAGAGGGAATAATAAGAGTGGACGATCAAGAACGAAGTGCTCGTATTAAGAAGGGTGTAAGACAAGGCTGTAGCCTTTCGCCCCTACTCTTCAATCTGTACATCGAAGAAGCAATGATGGAAATAAAAGAAAGGTTCAGGAGTCGAATTAAAATACAAGGTGATAGGATATCAATGATACGATACGCTGATGACATTGTTATCCTGAATGAAAGTGAAGAAGAATTAAATGATCTGCTGAACGGAGTGAACATTCGTACTGGGATCTTCGTACTGCAAAGAACAGCCAAATAAGGTTGCAGGCCTCAACCTTATGATACTAGGGCGTTCGTACTATGATGTGGTAACCTCCTTAAGGGCTTTAAAAGAGCAGAATTTTCAACCACGGTCGATTACGTCAGTACTGCTAGGTTTCTGAAAGAAATCCAGATCGAGAGCAGATGTACAGATATAGAAAAATTCACTCGATAAAAATCCCCACTCTCAAAACGCCAGTGAGAAAATTTTCCGCATCAATTAGCACATCGTGTTATAAATTATGACAGTTGGAATGGGCTTAATATTTAGGGTACATAAGAGGGCTACCGTCGAGAAACACACTTAATATCATCTGATGAGCGGCTGTCTGCCACATCATTTTCCATGTGACTGTATATGACATTCCGTACAATGTATAACGGAGGTAGCACCTGGGAACGATAGCTTTTATGATACTGTAAACACTGGAAAGAAATAGTTCGTTACACGTGAAATCCGGTTTCGCGGGACAGAGAGGATCAGGTTGAAGGAAGGGGCCAAGATCAGTCACTGTTAGTTACACAAGAACACACAACTTTATTCCTCGAAAACCATTGCACAGTTTTTAAAACAACAAGGATCAATTCACAGCTGAGGGCCCAAGTAACTTCTAAATAACAAAGTTCAAATAATTCCTTTTAAAACACAAGGATTTAGAGAAACGGCTGAAGGCCTTACTTAAGTAAAATTAAAATATCTTCTCGGCTAAAGGCCCAAATAATGTTTCATATCAGCAAAGGAAGTTCTTTAAGAGGCAAGAATTTACGAATCTCAACTAAAAGCCATATTAAGGAAAATTCAAATTAATTGTTCGACTCAAAGCCCAATAATTTTTCAACATAATAAAAGGCAACCTTTAAAGACAAGCATTTACGCAGTACAACAGAAAACAATCTTAAGAAAACTTGAAATGTCTTGACCGTTGAAGGCCCACACAATTATTCAAAATAATTAAAGGAAAACCTTAAGATAAGAATTTACACAGTACGGCTGAGGACGACAGATTTTAAAACAAACGCGGCTGAAGCCCTAAATACAGAGCAGACAAGAATTTTAAATAAGACACGGCTGAAGGTCTAAGACTGAACATAGAACAGACAAAATTAATACGTGGCTGAAGGCCTGGCACAGTACTCGCGACAAAAGAAAGTCACAATCACAAACAGTGGTGCTCAGAAGTGTTCCATGGGTCGGCCTGGGGAGTAAACTAACAAGGTTAGGTGAGACAGGCAGCCAAGCGTAACACTAAATAATCGGGTGGCAGCAGGACATAGGGACGGCTGACGAATCAACCCACAACCTAATCAACTCACTTCCACCCGAGCAACGCAACGACAACCGAGAATATCAGCGAGGACGAAGACCGCAGCAGCACTACGTCTTAATAATTGGCATCTAAACAGTCATGGCACACTCTCTCGCAACCGACCGACTGGCTACTCCAGTATGCAGACAGCATTCATCTGCTCAGCGGAAATCACAGAAGCTACACACAGTTCCACGTAAACACTTGCACCAAGAACTCCGACAATCCTAAAACCAATCACCGTGGAATCACAAGGAGAAATGACAAGTCACACACACAGAGTTTCATAAGCGGTCGGCGACCAAATACACGTCGCCCGATGAGGCGACCGGCCGAACGACGACCAACCAGTGGTCCTCGCCTCTCAAGTCTTCTTCCGTCGGACAGGCGAGTACTGGCTGTCTGCACCTCACTGGCGCTCCGTTCCCGACTTCACTGCTGCTGCGCCCCGACTGAGCTCCCAACTGAACTGCAGACACACGACGACCCGGAAATGCTATCGGTCGGTCCAGAGACGGTACGACAGTGCACTTATCGATAAGCGCTGCTGCTGCCACTCACGGGCAGGTAAGGCAGGGTGTTAGTGACCCCAGTAAATGGAATAAGAAAACGAGGCGTCAGTACCCTAAGCGAAGATGACAAACAATAAACGGGATGAACACGAGCCGCACACGGCTCAATACGTCATAGAAAAATAGTTTGTATATTTACTGAGCTGTGGCGTCTTTTGTGAGGGCGCGCGCTATCCTACTGGCGCCACTTCTGCGAGCGTTCCCTCGATCTGGCCCTCGTATCATCCTCGCTTGGTTAGCGTTTCATCAGGGACTGTGTGGTAGTGAGTTGCTGTGGGACACGGAGATGGACGGGTGTGCTTGCGTGCTCGGCCTCCTGACGATTGCAGCGAGCTGAAACCGTTGACCGTGGGGCTAAGGGGCCCGCGTTTTTCTGCAGCGTTGACCGTTACCTTCTTGGCATTTATTTGAAATTATGTATGAAGACTGTTCAGTAAGCATCGTACTTAAAGACTGTGTATCTGCCTCGATGTGAGCTCTCCAGGAATACCGTTCCTTTATGCCTTCCAGTGACCGCTTTTGGGGCTGTGTGTGTCGATCTGGAGGCTTCTGTAAGCGCCAAGCCAGTATTTGAAATTTTCAGCTGGCACTTGAAATCATTGGTTGTTATTGTTGAGTATTTGACACTACTGATTATGATGTCCGTTATTTTTAGACCTTATCGGCCTTCCCGGAGTCAGTTATTGAATTTGACCCGTCGCTAAAGTTTGCGCTCTTAACCGAAAGTTACACACACGTCTTGGCTATGTGTGTGTGTGTGTGTGTGTGTGTGTGTGTGCGTGTTTTTATCTGCACACTCTCTTATTACGCGCTGAGGAGCCCTGTGTGTGCGTGTTTTTATCTGCACACTCTCTTATTACGCGCTGAGGAGCCCTTCGGGTTATAGGTGTACATTTTAACCTGCCATCTGCGACCTGATTTGCGTCGAAATTGCGGAGTCCATTAGTCTCTAAGACGCCCAGTAAACGTATATCTTCGTTTACTTAATCTTGTTGGACTTATTATGTAACTATATTTTGAAATGACTTTGCATGTTGTTTCTGTTTATTGTTAGGAAGGTTAATTTGCATGTTTATGAGCGGGGCGTTACTATGCTAAAGTTTTAGTAGTTGGTTTCGTGAAAATAATCTATAATTGGCCGTTTAAGTATAGGAGTGTAAGTTAATTTCCGTCAGACTTGTTTGCTGTTCGTTGTTTTGTAAATGTTTGGAGGGTACATGCGCTTCCGCGGATCTCCCTTTCCAGTCCCAAATTAAGTAGTATACGAGTATTGTCGTTCTTTGATTTCGTGCCTCGGCGGCGGTGTCGCCGAATTAGCAAGTTGTTTACTCGTGTTTCTATCATTGTAACGTTCTTGTGGGAGTGTGACGAAAACCTTTGCGCAAACTGAATACTGACTTCCTTGATTTGTTAAACAAACGGGGGTTTAGCTGTCGTTATCATTTTAATAGTGTTATGGGTAGAGCAAATCAACGCCTGCGGTTCATTGGCAGAACACTTAGAAGGTGCAACAGGTCCACTAAAGAGATTGCTTACACCACGATTGTCCGCCCTATTCTGTAGTATTGCTGTGCAGTGTGGGATCCGCATCAGATGGATCTGACGGATGATGGTTCAAATGGTTCAAATGGTTCAAATGGCTCTGAGCACTATGGGACTTAACACCTGCGGTCATCAGTCCCCTAGAACTTAGAACTACTTAAACCTAACTAACCTAAGGACATCACACACACCCATGCCCGAGGCAGGATTCGAACCTGCGACCGTAGCAGTTGCGCGGCTCCGGACTGAGCGCCTAGAACAGCGAGACCACCGCGGCCGGCTCTGACGGATGACATCGAAAACGTTCAAAGAGGGCCGCTCGTTTTGTATTATCGCGAAATAGGGGAGATAGTTCCACAGACATGATACGTGAATTGGAGTGGCAATCATTAAAACAAAGGCGTCTTTCGTTGCGACTGGATCTTCTCATGAAATTTGAATCACCAGTTTTCTCCTCGGATTAAAAACATTATGATGGCACCCACCTAAATAGGACAAATAACCATCACGATAAAATATGAGAAATGAGGGCTCGCACAGAAAGATTTAAGAGCTCGTTCTTCCCGCGCGCCGCTCGGAAGTGGAACGGTAGAGAGACAGCTTGAAGGTGGTTCACTGAACCCTCTGCCGCGTATTTTAGTGTGAATAGCTGAGTAAGCACGTAGATATAGATGCGGGGGCCCTGTATTTTTTGTTAAGTACTTAACTTGATTCATGTGTAACAGGCTTGTGGCCAGTCAGTGAAGTAATACTGTTTGCTTCGGTTTTTACACGTGAGTAGCGTTTGGCCAGCTTGGCCGTTTCTTATCTATATGAGAGTAGAATAACCAGTCAGATCTACGCATTGTAATGCCTTTCATTTCACGTTTGTGGGACTTATATTCAAGTTCTGTTGTGAGATTAGCCCACAATTGTGATGCAAGTGCCGGCCGCGGTGGTCTAGCGGTTCTCGGCGCTCAGTCTGGAACCGCGCGACTGGTACGGTCGCAGGTTCGAATCCTGCCTCGGGCATGGATGTGTGTGATGTCCTTAGGTTAGTTAGGTTTAAGTAGTTCTAAGTTCTAGGGGACTGATGACCACAGATGTTAAGTCCCATAGTGCTCAGAGCCATTTTGTGATGCAAGTCGCGCAGACAGAGCGCTTCCACAGGTTTATTTAACAAATTTACAGTTTGTAATCTGGACACAGTTGTATTGCACAGTTGACATCTTCTTCGAGTACCTTTTGTAATTTTGCGTAGATGCGAATGTCCTTATGCATGGTGATTTTAATTTAAAAGCCTTAACTATCTGTACGTATTTGGCAAGACTCTTGGTAACTGTTAGTCGGTTTATGATAGAACTGTTATTTAATAAAAATATTTATTTGGAAATGATAAATGACGCATCCTTATATTAATCCCGATCCTTGCCCTGAGCCTCAATTGGTAGCCGCAGAGCGTGGTGACTTTCTGTTTGGCATAGGGGGCGGGATGCTGGGGATGAAGTTGTCTACCCTTATTTCATTTATCATTCATCATCATCATCATCATCATCTTGGACAGTTTCCGGCCACTGGCTGGGTCTGTCGGGAACACAAGCCTCTCCATCGTGTTCTGTCTTTCCACCATTCCCCCTCTTCCACCTTCGTCCAGTTCTCTCCTCTTCTCGTCACACATTCCTTCACTCCCTTCACCCATCTATCTCTTGGTCTTCCTCTGGGCCTCTTCCCCTCCAATTGCAGATCAAACATCCTCTTTGGAATTCTTCCCTCATCCATTCTCTTCATGTGTCCGTACCACTGCAGTCTTGATTTTTCTATCCTGTCCTGTACAGGTTCCTCCTTTAGTCTTTCCCTCACATACACATTTCGCTATCTGTCTCGTCTTGTTACACCCAACCTGCTCCTCTGGAACTTCATTTCACTAGCCTGTATTCTACTTTTGTCGCTTTTGTGCATTACCCAAGTCCCACTTCCGTATGCCAATATGGGGACAAAGTAGGTTCGGTATATAATTCCCTTGGATTTCTGTGGCACCTCCTTGCTCCAAATAAGCCCCCTAATGCATTTGTAGAACTGCCCTGCTTTTCTGCACCTTTCATTTCTTTTCCATTGCGTTTCCCCCCTTACTTTCAATCACGTTTCCCAGGTACTTGAAGTTCTCTACCACTTGTAGTTTTTCCCCTCCACAAGTTATATCCACATTTGGCCTATTCTTCTTTCTTGTTGTGACAATTATTTCACTTTTCTTTGCAGAGAAATGCATTCCATATTGTGCTGCCGTTGCCTCCCATACATCTAACTGTTCTTGCACCTCCTTCTCGCAATTTCCCCATAACATCAGGTCATCGGCAAAAAGCACTGCTTTCATTTTATGATCTCCAATTGCATCTGATACTTGCTGTAGGATTTCATCCATAACAATAATAAACAATAAAGGCGAAAGTGCATTTCCCTGTCATTTATCATTCCATTCAGTTATTGCACTTATACATTTGTCATTCCATGAGTTATTACATTAATACTTTTGGTTGTTTTCAGAAGGCCACTGCCTATCTTGGATTCCAGGGGGCGCCCCAGGATGTCGCTTCTTAAGAGGGAGCACGAATTTAAAGTTTGTGGCCTGCCTATAGAAGGTAGCGTCCCAGAATTTGCAGCAGCTGGACAGTCCGCTTTACCTTTCTTTGGGCACCATCGGCGAGGTAGGTGCCTCTCATTCTATTATTTGAGCCGCGTTAGATAGTGTGCAACGTAATGTGTCTTTCCTACAGGGCATCTAACCCAACATTAAACTGTCTTGTAGGATCCAGCGGCACCTGGCTCATTGGGGGAATACTGTCATGGATTTGTCACTTTAAACTTAAGGAATCCGAGGAGGAAGGGGTTAAACAGTTACTTAATCGGGTAAGGGACTTACAGGCTAGGGCGGCATCCCTGGGTTTAGAGAGCGAGGGTGAGGGGTCGGAGCGGAAAGTCTTAAGTCGTAATCTGCTCCTTGATGATAAGCGGTCTGATGTCCGAGGTCTTGGTAGTTTACCCTCTGATTACTTCGCCAAATTGTCGAAACCTATCACAAGCTTCCTTACCGGCATATCTGAGTTGTCTATTGATGATTTACATCAAGTTCAGCAAGTGCTGTGACAGCTTGTCCTGTTCGAGTCCCATGCTGATGCCCTGCGCCCTGCACACATCACACCACTTGATTCTTTCGTTGCTTTATCCATTGCTCGAATTATAGACAAAAAGTTATCGCCACGTGTGCACAACGAGCTTGAGCGGATATATTACTGGCGAGTGCAGGCAGCTTCCGAGACATTGACCAAATATGTTGAAAGAGTGCTGTGTCAGCACTCGATATGGGGCTACCGAATCTGATGGTATCTCCAATATTTTAGAAGGCGATGGGTCTCGCTTGGTGTTCGAGCACTGCCCGATTAATTTCGATGAGTTTCAGGAATTGCTAGAATCAGTTGAGGCACTGACCTACTCTGACGAGCAGCGCGGATCAGTTTGACGTCTACCATTGACACCTTTTAGTCTGCGGGTAACAAATTACGATCCGAATCTGACTGGTCCGTTGCAAGCGTTGTTTCTGTTGCGGTGCGAGAGACCACCTTGTGCACGAGTGCCCTGTTGTGAGAAGCCGCAGGTTTAACAGCTGACGCCATGGGGGGTGGGAAGTTGATCGTGCCAGAGGGTGTTACCGTTTCGTTTTACACGTATTCGTGTTAAGGAAGGATCTTCCCTGTCTGTGACCGTGTTGGACAGGAACCACTTTGCGCGTTATTGGACTGTCAGTTCGGTCTCCTTACTTGCTTACAAATGGTACCTGGCGTATGGCCACTTGTGTAAATTGGCTCCCATGCCATCGTCTTCCCACAGATGTCGTGCAAACAATGATCGGAAAGAGTTGACTCTGGCTGGCAAGGTACACGGTAGTTTATCTGTTTGTAACTTCTAATGGCCGGACAGACTTCTCGCAGTTAGGGACTTGGAGATGACTTTGTTGCTCGACTGTGATTTGTCTAGTGGACCGGGCTGATCCTTGATTTTGGGAGTGGTGCTTTGTTCTTTAAATTCTCTCTGCTCTTATCGCGTTCCGAGCTTCAGTAATTCTGTAAGTTGCTAATCCGTTGAGTTTGCGGATAGTCATCTTCGGCCAGAACAGGCGAGACAGTTGTTGGATCTGTTCCAGGAATTTCTTACTCATTTGAGTCAATATAGTATTCGTCTGCTTGACGATGTTCCAGTTCTACAGGCCCTTACTGTCTTTCGCCGCCTAAAATCAAAAGTTTGAGCAGAAGATCAGTGCTATCTTGTGGGATGCAGTGATTATGCATTCCACTTTACCGTATGTTTGTGTGGCCGAGCCGTTCTAGGCGCTTCAGTCTGGAACCGCGCGACCGCTACGGTCGCAGGTTCGAATCCTGCCTCGGGCATGGATGTGTGTGATGTCCTTAGGTTAGTTAGGTTTAAGTAGTTCTAAGTTCTAGGGGACTGTTGACCTCAGATGTTAAGTCCCATAGTGCTCAGAGCCATTTGAACCATTTTTTACCGTATGTTTCACCAGTATTCCTGGGACAGGACTATAGGCCGGTAGTTTATTACAGGGTTCTAAACAATTGTCTCGAATGAAAAACAGCCCACAGTTGTACTAAATTATGTTTATTTTAAACCTTGACCATGGTTTCTGCTATAACAATATAGCCTACTTCAGAAGTCATGCACACTGATAAATGAAAAATGTCTTAGCCCAGCGGCTGCGTCAAGACCAATAAAATAACTTCAACAGACATAAGTCTGTTTCGAACATAAGTAAAGTTACATATGGCACCGTATGTAACTTTACTTATAGCAGAAGCCTTAGTCAAGGTTTGAAATAAACGTAATGTAGTGCAACTGTGGGCTGTATTTCATTCAAGACAATTTCGTAACGGTCGCTGTTGTTGCAGCCACGATGAAACTGATGTTCTAAACAATGTCGTTTTGCGTTCAGCCTCCTTGTCCGATTTTCACAACTGTTTTACATGGTTTTCTGGTGCTAGTTGCTTCACCGTGCACGACTTGAGTCAAGCCTGTTACCAGGGTCCCTTGATTGAAGAATCTAAAAGTGTCACTCCTTTTTCACGGACTGGAATTCGGCTGGAGTGCCGTCGGGACTGGCAACTGAAGCCGCTCTCCTTTCTCGTTTATTTGATCGCGTCTTTGGCGACGTGGTATTTTTGCGTGTTTGCAGCTACCTTGATAATGTAGTATTCGAGGAACACCTTTCCCACCTTGGTCAGGTGTTGTCCAGACATCGTTCTGCCGGGTTAACGGTGAGGCCGCCCAAGATTACCCTCGCCAGACGCCAGATCTCATTTTTGCGTCACCTCGTTTCAGGTGGACGAGGAACGAACAACGGACGTAATGAAATTTCCTCAGCATAGGAGTAAAGTGGAGATGGCCAGGTTTATAGGAATGCCCAATTATTTTCGTAAATTCGTTACCAATTTCGCTCAACTTGCTGCCCCCTTTAATAATTTGTGAAGGAAAGGAGGGTGCTTTGTGTGGGGTGAAAGTCAGCACTGTATTTTTGAGGCTGTTAACGCCACTATTACTAATCCTCCGACATTGACTGTGTCTGATTTTGGCAAGAGATTTATTGTTCAGTCTGACGCTTCGAACGCTGGCGTCACCGCGGTTTTTCTCCAGAAGGATGTTGGTGAAAGACGTCATTTAGCTTTAGCCTCGAGGAGACTGACGGGTCCCAAACTTAGGTATTCGCTGTATGAGTGTGAGGCCTTAGCCATTCTATTCGCCCTTGGAAAGTTCAAATTTTATCCTGAGCACAGAGAATTTGATCTAGAAACCGAAAGTCAAGAATGGAGTTGGGTTCTGGCCAGGTCCAAGAAAACTGGTAGGATTGCGAGATGGGCTCTCCGCCTATCAGTCTTCCATTTCAAGGCAAGTCACTTTAAAGCCTACAACAACCTGTAGCAAACGTGCTTAGTCGCATGTTTGGAGAGGAGGATCTGGGAGCTGAATGTGAAGCTGGGGAGCCTCATGATATTGTGTGAGGTGTGTTAGCCGAAGTATCGCAATTGTCTGGTAGCCTTAAGGACAAGCAGGATCAGAATCCGTTGTGGGGACCAATTAGGAGGCAAGCGTTATTCACAGAGTGTGTTCCGAAGTATTTATTAAAGGATGGGGTCTTGTGTAAACAAGTAGGTGAACTCTGTGAGCCAAGAATTTGTCTTCCTGTTGAGTTAGTTCTCTCCATCTTCCATTATACCCATAACTCTTTGGTGGGTGCTCATCTGGGTCCTTACGAAACCTTGACGAAGGTATGTCGGAAATTCGCCGTTTAGTTAATGAGTGCAAGTAGTGAAAGAAGAGTAAAGCGAACACATACTCGCCCAGGGGGCTGCTACAATCCTAGCGAGAGCAGCATCCTACAGATTAACTCTTTATTTATTTCGTGGAACCATTCCACGTACTACGAGGGGCGACCATTACATCTTGGTAGTTGTCATGCTTTCTCTCAGTTTGCATAACCTAACCAACATCAATTTGTGGTTTGGCCTCCCAAGGTCCTTGTGAGTGATAAAGCTTTGGCCTCTGTCTCCAGGCAGTTTAGACAATTCTGTTTCCAAAATGCCAATAGGCTTATTACCACTACGCCGTTTTTGCGGAGAGAGCCAGTCGTAATCGTAAAGAGACCTTAACCATATACCACGCTAAGTGTCCGAGAAAATGGGATGGCACTCTCCCCTGGCTCAACTTTGCGTTCAGTTCCGCCCAGAATGAGGCATCTGAGGCTGTTACTGCCGCTCTTACTTTCGTGTATCCCCTTAATTCTCCCCACTCCAACTTGTGAAATATTTATGACCTTTTACCCATATCGACCACTCTGGGTCTCCTCAAGTAGAGTTGGCAGCGTTCTAGGCAAAATATTGCATTGGTTCACGGCTATCAGACAGGGCACTGCAACCTTGGCAGTCGACTCTTTCTGTGTAAGGTGGGAGATAAGGTTTTTGTTAGAAACTTTGTGGATTGAGTGCAGAGTGGTCTTGGTAATCTGACCTCTCACTTTGGGGTCCGTGTTCCATCTTCAAGGTTGTGGAGCAAGTTAATTTACTAGACAAGGAGTTAGCCACTGGAAAGACCTTCCGAGTTTATCTCAGTCAGGTGAAGCTTGTTAATTAATGTTTCTTTCCTTCTTGGTGTGGAGAGGAGGGGGGGGGGGGGGGAGCAAGGGCGATCTTCCGCCGTGAGCGGGGGAGGTTGAGCCATGGCGGTTTCTGTGGTGGTGCGCGCGCGATCCTACTAGCGCCATTTGAGCGAGCATTCCATTGATCTGGCCTTCGTCGTATCATCTTTGCTTGAATATATCTTATCTCTGTGGCTGTGTGATAGTGATTAGCATGTGGGACACAGAGATAGACGCGTGTGCTTCAGTTCTCGGCATCCTAGCGATCGCAGCGAGCTGAAATCGTTGACTGTCGGGCTAAGGGGATCCACATTTCCCTACAGCGTTGACTGTTGCTACCAGCGAGTTTAGCGGGCAAGGCGTGGCTTTCGTCTTTTTTTTTTTTTTTTTTTCTTTATTGAATTTCAATTCCCCCCAAAGGGGGCGGGCTGGCAGCAGCTTAGGACGCCGCTCTGCAGCCTACAGATGGCTTTCGTCGCGTGCAGTCTGGTTACGTAGAGCATCAGTCAATTGTAGTTTGCGAAATATGCCGAGGTGTATCAGACAACTTGTTACCAGCTGCGAGCAGGAGGGCAGTATTATGCGGTGCCTACCTGGAGTCCTGAGGCTATTGGCCTCCTTGGCATTTATTTGAAATTATGTATGAAAGCTGTTCAGTAAGTTCTGTACTTAAAAAGAGTTGATTCTCCCGCAGAGAGAGCTGCCGAGGAATGCGGTTCCTTTATGCCTCTCAGTGACCCCTTTTGGGTCTGGTTGTGTCATTCTGGAGGTTTTGTAAGTGCTAAGCTAGTACTTGCAATTTTCACCTCGAATTTGAAATATTGTTTTTTTATCATTGAGTACTTTATACTACTGATTGTAATTTCCGTTTGTTGTAGACTTTATAGACTTTTCTGGGGGAGCTATTGGATTAGTCTGTTACTTAAGTTGTGTGCGTTAAGCCTTAAGGTACGCACGTGTGGATGACGTGTGTGTGCAAGTTTGTATTTGCTCACTCTCTTATCTCCGCGCTGAGGAGCCCTCCCAGTCACAGGTGTACATTTTAACTGATCATCTGCTATTTCGTGTGTGTCCAAATTACAGTGTCCATTCGAATCTAAGAGGCCCCACTAGAAGTATAGTTTGACATATTTGATCTTATTGGAATTAGTATGTAATTATTCTTTTTAAATTACCTAGCACATTGTTTCTCCTTATTGGTAGGAATGTTAACTTGCATGTTTTTGGCCGGGGCGACCCAATACTGAAGTTTTAATTGACAGTTTCCTTTAAAATAATCTTTAATTGGTCGTTTAAGTATTGCTGTGTGTGTTAATTTCTATTAAACTTGTTTGCTGTCTGTTGCTTGATGTATGTTGACAGCTTTGCATCGGCAGCGGTTGACGCGCTGCTGTTCTGCTGGTCTGGGGCAGGGACGCGTGTTCCTTCTGCTTCGGCGTCTTTCTCGTCATCGCACGAAGTTAGATGTTGGTGCGTCACACGCGCTTCTGCGGATCTCCCGTTCTAACCTCAAGTCGAGTAGTTTGTTATCATTCTTTGGTATCGTGCAGAGACGGGCGTGTGGCCGAATTAGGAAGTAATTTACTCAGTGTCCTTTTGGGCTTCTGATGAAAGCCTTTGAGCCAACTGAGTACTGAGTTTCTTGATTTCCTAAAAGAAGTGATTGTAATTTTCATTATGATTTTAACAGTGTTTTTGTGGCCCGATAGTTTATTTAAGTACTTAAGTTGTTTTATGTGTAACAGGATTGTGGCTAATCAGTGAGCTACTACTGTTTGCTTCGGTTTTTACACATGCGTAGCGTTCGGCCAGCTTGCCTGTATCTTCTCCATATGAGAGCAGAATAACCAGTCAGATGTGTGAATTTTAATGCTTTTACTTGAAGTCTGGTAAACTGGTATTCAAGTCTTGTTGCGAGATTAACCGAGAGTTCTGATGGTAGTCGCGTGGACAGAGTGTCGCCGCAAGTTATTTAATTTACTTACTGTTTTTAATCGTGTGACCACTGCATTGCACAGTTGACATGTTCTTAGTGTGCCTTTTGTAATTTTAGGTGTAATGCAAATGTCTTTTGCATGGTGATTTTAATTTAAAAACCTTAAGTAGTTGTATGTATTTGGTAGGGCCTTGATAACTATCAGTTGCCTTATGATACAGTATTTATTAAATAAAGCTATTTGTTTGGGAATGATAAATGACGCTTCAGGTTGGGCCACCCTTCCACGTATTTTCCTTAAATTACTCCCGATCCTTGTCCTGAGTATCACTTACCCTGGCCAAATGGCTAACACCAGTGGCCAATCAAATAAACTGAGGAAAATGCGAGAATACATCGACTGCTGTGGTGAAGTTAGGATTTGGCGTTAGGTATCTTCCCTGATTCATGGCCTGGAGACGAGAGGGAGTATTGTAAGGGAGATGACTCACGTGCTTTAAGTGTTCTGAGCAGTGACGTGGTGGCGCATTATCTTTCTGAAAAAATAAGGTGCCTGTGGTTTACTGTATGTTGATAAACAGCTAAATGTAATAGGGTAGTAGGTTGTTGTGTCGTCGCTGGTGTAGGCAGATGGTAGACGTATCTCCATGAGAGATAACCTGCACCAAATGCATGAAGGATACATAGTTTTTATAGTTTTCGGAACATCCATACTCTTTATACTGAAGAATACACCTGAGGAGGCGGTAGGTCTAAATCTGAGTACCTACGGGACCTCGGAGGGAGGGTATCATACCCACTGGGCACCCACGGTCTGGCCTCGATCAAACGTACATCTTGCCAGTCCATAGCTCGACTCTCACAGTTATGGCTACAACAGAATGTGACGGCACCTATGCCACGTGACGCGAACAAATATTCAGTTTGTCCCACGATAGGACCACACTTTATCCATCATGGCTGCTAACTGTGATGTAAGCTGTCGTAAATGTGTCTACGGCTTTTAGAAAGGAACTTTAATTTTACTATAGATAGGAATGTTGCAATGTACAGCGTGTCCATAACATTCCGCTATCACTTCACAAATTTTTAACTTTGAAAGCATTAAACATAGAGCATCATGGTTCGTTGTAAAGCGTTTAGCAGCTCTGAGATTATTTACTGTTATGCTAGGATTCTAGGATTTCTGAGTGTGCCGTACTCGTAGAGTCGTACAACGTCAAGGCAATATTCAGCTTCTGCACATGTACCTTAGGATTGCAGCATTAACACATCTGACTGTTTCATCGATTCGCGCACGAATGGTATTGTTGTCACTGGCTGGTGTCACGGACACGGGGTCCTTGACATAACAACACAAAAAAAGTCTAAAGGCATGGCGTCAGGAGAGCGTGGGAGGCCGTGCGAAGGATCATCACGACCTACTTCTCAGGAAATGTCATTCAGCATACACGAATCTTTCGGACACCAATATGGGGGTGCACCACAATAATGGAAGATGATGGACAGCTACAACTCTTCGATCTGTGGTAGCAGAAACTGTTCGAGCACGTCCAGGTAAACATTTCCCATTATGGTTTTCTCTGCGAAGAAATATGGGGACATCGCCCAATTGTGCATTAGGCCAAACAGATCATTAACGTTCGTGCTTTCACCGATGTGGTCACGTGGACTGAGTGGGTGTACAAAGCGTCAACTCCTAATATTGCGATTCACATCTTCAGAAATGTGGAATTTTGCTTCGTCTCACAATAGGCATTTTTTTCAGTAGTCATTGTCAGCGTCTATGGAGGCCAGCGTCACTGCTTAATTTCTAAAGAAAGATTTAGGTGCCGGAATGACGAACCCCAACCTTCTCCGCCCCCCTCCCCTCCTAACCCCTTACGCTAAAAAAAATCACAAGTTTCGATTTTTCGAAGCATATCATAAAACTTACAATCAAAAATCGTTTACAAAATACTGTTCTGACATTCAGGTTTTTAAAACATAATTTCTTGCAATCAAAACAATAAAACCACAAGATCTAATGCAAATGACATGTGCTACCGTCGATCCCCGATATATTGTCACTTTGCTACCTAGTTCTGATCGATATGTATCAGTTCGAGTAGGTCGTCTTTGTGACAATGACGTAACGTTTTCAACTGCTGCCAACCGCAATGTTCAAACATTTGCATTGTGAACATGTGTCCAGTTTTAATTAACAGAGCTTTCAGCGATGAATTATGACGAAGATACTCGTGGCCCCTCGGGGTCACATAGAATCCCGACTTCCCGAAGAAACAGGAAAAACAGAACACGGTGTGACAAAACACACACACACACACACACACACACACACACACACACACACACACACGCGCACACACACACACACACACATAGTACAACACCCCACGCCCCTGCCCAGCGCATCACGCTGGTCACCGTTTGTCACATTCACTCTGGTGCCGGCTCAATGGCATATGATAGTTACGTTGCGATTTACTACGCGCATACGATTTTATATCTCCGGTGCCGACTTCTTCCAGTGAATAAAAAAAATCGTGGGAGGTGCCGACATGCCGTTCCGGCGCTTTCCGGCCGATATTATGCCCTGGCCATTACGGAACACACGAATGTATACTGCAAAGGACGATCTTTTGACTACAGTGCTGACGAGGAAAACACGGTAGGTGACAACTCGATTTCGCAGAAACTTCGCTCAGTGGGAGCCTAAACAGGCGAACACGTGTTTCGGCTTATTCGTAGGCTTTCGACCGTTTTCGAGAAAACCACTGTCAATGTTTTCGACGTAACTTAGGTGCCTGTTAGCACGTGCTAATTTGAGCCCAACTGATAGCACAGCGGCTAGCGCAGCAGCAACTCATTTTTGCGTCCCGTGTTCGAAACCCGATTATTGATTTTATTTCGTTTTATTTTTCACTTATCTACCCATATCTGTAGAAGGTTTGCATGTGAACGTTTCTTATCAAGTTTGGAGATACAAGGGCAATATATTAATTGTGACGTTACAACTGTGCTTCACAATAAGTGTCATACATTCATTATATAATATAAACGTGTATGGTAATATCGGGGGTTACAATCATTATAAATTCTCAAATTATTATATTTAAACCTTAAATCAATTCTTAATTCTTATATTTTATTGTTATGTTTCTTCTTCAGAGAGATTTTGTGCATTCTCTTGGATGATGTCGATCGTAGAAAAATTCGAAACTTACAAATACCGAACACCAAAAGCATCGTGCGAACGCGGGTTTCCCAAAGCGACAATTCTTCCCATGAATCTCACTTGGGAGAGAAACGTCGTAACACTGCTAAAGATTTCACGCGTTGGCATTAATATCGCGTCACAATGGATCACTTTTGCGAAAAATGGCGCATGCAATTGACTGAATTAAGATGAACTACAGAAATTTCATGGAAAACAGTTTCAAATAATTTTTCCATTCACCAGGCACACAATGACTAGATGAATAAGGAGAACGTTGTTTCACTACACATTGTAAAACATTCGTGTTGTAATCTTCTAGACATGGGTAGATAAATGAAAAGTAAATATGTATAATTATCGGGTTTCGAAAACAGAGCGAAAATGTATAAAATCGTGACGCTAACCATTGTGGCACAATTGTAGTTGCACGGTTTGCTCGTTAAAAGGCTCATAAGGCACTTCGAAACTTTTGATTGTTGTTTTCTCAGAAACGGCGGAATATCTACAGATAAACGTAGACACGTGTTCGCATATTTTGAGGCCTCTTCCACTGTGTGAAGTTACTGGGAAGTCGGTTTTAGATACTTTCCACGTTCTCCTTGTGAGATCATTTGCATATTGTACGACTACGCACAAAATCGTAACCAGTTATGCGACACTTTAACGAGAGCTAATCTAGCTTCCAGCAGTTGACGTGATGCACGGTGAATTGACTTCTGGGGGCCAAGCTGAAATGCAGCATGTAGTCTGCCAATGCGTTCTTGAGACACAGGGGATATTCACTTCCAAGAAAGCTTCCTGTCACCATAAAGTATTTGAACTACCTCGTTATGCTTATTTTGCACGACGGTGCCCTCCTACATTGGTCTCGGTAATTCCGTTCTCACAGACTTGGATCCAGCATAACGAATGACACATTGCGCATTTTCCTTTCTTTATGCTCTGAGTCAAGTCTGAAACTAAGCAGAAAAGGAAAAAAAATCTTTTGGAACTGATAAACGTTTTACAACAAACCACTCCTTAGTTATTATTTTTGTGAAATTATGGAGTTTATGGACGTCCTGTAAAAAACACCAGTCAGACGTCATTTACCACAAAGAGCAGAACACAGATTTACGTCGATTTATGTTCTGTCGAGCCTCCATCACGATGAATCTCAGTTCGTGATGTTAGTAAACATTCTTCCGCTTTCCCTTCAGGATTCTGGAAAATAAATGAGGCGTCGATTCGTTTCGCAGTATTGAAATATGAGAAGATTTTAATGAAATCTTTGTTAAAAGTTTCTAATCCTCTTACTAAAATATTCTACAGGATAATTAATTCTCTGTGGAGAGAGGTCCATTAGCTTCATTCGAAAACAAGCACACAGGAACAATAGCAGAATATTTAACCTACCGAGTAAGTGGTCTCGCACCGGACCTTTCCAAGGTACGTGACCTTCTTTCATGTTCTGGGGATTTGCCATTCATCTGATTATAAAATGGGCTAATACTTCTGAGTACTTAACAGAAAGCTCTGTAGACAAGAAAAAATATGATGCTATGTCTCCTTATCATCATTTACATTGAAGTCACCATTTAAAAAATTTGGAATGTTTGAGTCCCAACAGGTATAAGTACTGACGATGGATTCAGTTACAGTACGTAATGTCTATATTAAGCCACCTTATTAGGAGAACACTGTACAAGGTAGATTTAATGCCAACATATTACCCTGAGTTGTACAAATGTTTATTCGAATGTTGTAAAGGACAGGAACAAAAATGAAATATGACTATGGCAAAATGTTGGTTGTCTATGAGTTCTTGAAGGTATAAATACAACACCTAAATGTTTACCCTCTCCCCCTCCACGAGCCCCGTTCCTAGGGGTTAAATGACATCTGAACTGTCACCAGTCAGGCCAGAAAACACAAAATCTACAAAACTGAAACTACTGCAGGACTTTTTCTGCTGTTGATAAATATCACCCCTTTCCACTCTACCCCACCCTTAAGTACCTCACCAGCAATTACACAGTCCAGTCACATTAATGTGACGACCCACTATGCTCTACGTCAACTTCCAATAATCATTCACAAACAGCAAGTGGCAGCACTAGAAGTGGAGCATGTATAAAGTGTGCAGGAAGGACACGGAAACACTGCAGTTGTTTTCTCAATGAGGAAACGGAGTGGTTTATCTGACGTCCAAAAGGGCGAGATCACTGGCTATTGGGCCAAGGGTGGAAGCATTTTAAAAATAGATAAATTTGTAACCTGTTTGTGTGCCGCAGTGGTTGAAGTATACCATGCATAGCAAAATGCCGGTATCCAAAACCGGCATCGAGGCAACTATGGTGCATTGTGAGCCACAGGTGACAGGGACGACCGGTACCTGCCGCGATGCGTTCAGGCGAATTAAAGCGCTACTGTTGAGCAACTGACCGCCCAGTTGAACCAAGTGTCTGCCAACATCGTCTCCTCAACGAACGCTCAGCGAAAACTGCTGAATATGGGTCTCCACAGTAGGTGCCCGGTTCATGCACCCATGCAGACAGCTTTATTCAGCGACGAAATCTGGAATCTGTGCACGAGTGCCACAAATGGACGTCCACTGAGTGACGACAGATGCCCTTTTCAGATGAACCACGTTTTATGTTCCATGGTACAGAAGGCCCTAGGCGTGTATCCTGTGAGAATCAGAAAGCAAACACTTTTCAACAATCGTTGAAACAGTCCAGGCCAAAGGGCATTACCTGGGTGATCTCTTCATTCTCGAAAGCATAATGAATAAACAACCGTGTCACCGCTACATGCTGTTTGATTGTCCTCAGCACGGTATCATCTACAAGCAGGACAATGGAACATTTTACACAGTTAATAGTGTATGGTTCGAAGAGTATCAGGATGAATCTACCGTGCTCCTATGGCGACCAAACTCTTCGGATTTAAATCCAATTGAGGATCTGTGGGACCACCTCTATCGGGCTTTTCGCACCATGGAGTCTCAAACGACACTCATTGCGCAGTTGGCCATAGAACGTGAGTTGATATGGCTCCACATCCCTGTTGGTACCTTCCAGGAGCTCTCTGACTCTCTTCTTGCACGTCCTGCAGAAGTCCGTGCTGGAAAGGTGGTTATTGAGGCTTTTGACAGGTGGTGACATTGTTATGACTGGACACTGTATTTCGTAGATAGTAAACCACTTCCATATGCATACTAAATTTCGTTGCACTTTTCCCATGCATTCCAAAGTCATGTTTATAGTCATTCTCCTTCTTCCCTTACCCCTACTTCCTTCAAAATGGTTCAAATGGCTCTGAGCACTATGGGACTTTACATCTTAGTCATCAGTCCCCTAGAACTTAGAACTACTTAAACCTAACTAACCTAAGGATATCACACACATCCATGCCAGAGGCAGGATTCGAACTTGCGATCGTAGCAGTCCCGCAGTTCCGGACTGAATCGCCTAGATTCTCGCTTCCCACGCCCGGGTTCCCGGGTTCGATTCCCGGCGGGGTCAGGGATTTTCTCTGCCTCGTGATGGCTGGGTGTTGTGTGATGTCCTTAGGTTAGTTAGGTTGAAGTAGTTCAAAGTTCTAGGGGATTGATGAGCATAGATGTTAAGTCCCACAGTGCTCAGAGCCATTTGAACCATTTGAATCGCCTAGACCGCACGGCCACCGCGGCCGGCCCTACTTCCTTCCCAAGGAATGCTACGGTAATCCTCGCTTCACAGTACATTTTTTGCAAACAAAGTCCTCTAAAGTACCACAAAGGTAAAACTTTTTTAACGTTGTGACCAAGAACTTCGAAAAGTCCTTGCCTGATGTACATCAGGTTTTTGCAAAATCCAGCACAAAACTCTCCGATGGACATAAGCTATCACACACTCTCTCTCTCTCTCTCTCTTTCTCTCTCTCTCTCTCTCTCTCTCTCGAAAATGGAAGGTGATACTGTAGTGCTGTTTTCGCAGAAGGGGGTGGTAGCCAGGGCCTTGTATTGTTAGAGAATAACGGATTGTAACAATACTTAGAAAATGAAGCACCGAATAAAGAATACAGGGCGTAATTTACATAAGTCATATCGCTGTTGATATCTTTGTGAAAAACAAAGCTACAACGAAGTCAATCATGTTGATTGATGTCCCCCTGACGGCTATAGAACATTTGCTTGAAACATTTTGTAATTTTCGTCTGGACAAATAGTTATTTCGGGTGGTCAAGATAAACAATATTATGAGAAGGAAAGTTGCTACTCGCCATATAGCAGAGATGCTGAGTCACAGATGGGCACAACAAAAATACAATTATAGCTTTCAGCCATTAAGGCCTTGTCAACAAAATGGTTCAAATGGTTCTGAGCACTATGGGACTTAACATCTATGGTCATCAGTCCCCTACAACTTAGAACTACTTAAACCTAACTAACCTAAGGACATCACACACATCCATGCCCGAGGCAGGATTCGAACCTGCGACCGTAGCGATCGCTCGGCTCCGGACTGTAGCGCCTAAAACCGCACGGCCACTCTGGCCGGCCCTTGTCAACAATAGACTCACATATGCACATGAGCACACACTCATGCAAACCCAACTCACAGACATGAGTGCAGCCTCAGGCAACTGAAACTACACTGCGAGCAGCAGCACCAGTGCATGTTGGGAGCGGCAAATGTGTGGGGGTAAGGAGGAAGCTGGCGTGTGGGGGGGGAGTGCTAGTATTGTGGTGGTGGCGGACAGTGAAGTGCAGCAGGTTAGATGGAGGACAGAGGAGTGGTGGGGAGGAGGAGGGGAGGTTGCGGTAAAGGAGAAAAATAAAAAGACAGGGTGTGGTGGTAGAATGATGGTTGTGTAGTACTGGAATAGGAACAGGGGAGGGGCTGGATGGACGAGGACAGTGACTAACGAAGGTGGAGGCTAGGTAAAATGGAAAGGGACAAGGGGTCTATGAAGACGGCAGGTGGAGGAGTAAGGAAACGTACAATATCGGCCTATTCAAGAACACAACTAACAAAATTGAAAGAAATGTTTTAAACACCGACTGAGGTTGCAGTGTCGACGATCTTGTGCCCCTAAAAGACTCTGAAGATGAGGCTATGGAATGGGTATGTGGATTCTGCCAGGGGAAATGGTTACGTGTTTCAGATAAAGATAAACGTAAATGGATACAATGCCAAAAGTGTACGACCTGGTTACATGAATACTGTGTCGATACGAGAGGCCATAAGCAATTTTTCTGTGGACGCTGCAGGTGATCTACGAGAACAGAAACAGTTCACAAAGGCTACTTATTACTGTATTATTAGAGATAGTGAATATTAAATAGAAATTATTGTTCACATGGTTTAATTCTGTATTTGCCTACAATTTACCTTATTCAAATAGCCCCGACCACTCTCCAAATGTCCCCACTGCCCTTTTGTCCAATCATAAGAGTAAATCGAATAACAGCCTAACATAAATGTTTGGATATCGTGTACGACCAACTTTGATCAATAGGATAGGTATACCAATAGAA
This sequence comes from Schistocerca serialis cubense, assembly GCF_023864345.2. NCBI lineage: Eukaryota > Metazoa > Arthropoda > Insecta > Orthoptera > Acrididae > Schistocerca > Schistocerca serialis. Next base: position 44,997,680 of record NC_064641.1, read on the forward strand.
GTAATACTACATGAATAAAACGAAAATTTAGTTAATAATTTTCCGGAAAAATTTGTTCTAATTGAAATTATCCTTATAGTCCCGCTTTACTCCATATCGACAAACGTAATTGCTCGTTCGAGTATGCACCTACACCTCGCAGATCAGGTACTGTTTGACGATATACATTGCACAGATGTTTTGAAGTATTTGACCCAATGATGGTAGTTAGCCGAAACGCATCATCAAAATAGGAAATAATGAAGTGTGACAAAGCAGAAAAACGTGTTGCTCGTTTGACTGTAAGAAAGGTCGTGCAATGAACATAGATATGAATGACAGATTATTCTTGTGTATTCCTGGAGCGGACAACACAATGTAATCGGAAACGTTGGCGATCTGATGATGGGAATGATAGCCCGAAACTGGTGACGTCATGTGAATAAAGTTTTTCAAAAGAATTAGTGGCTGGTTGCGTTATTCACAGACAAATTATTTTTTTCCCATCTCTTTCACGAAGTCTCAAGTATAGCACTCTTCCCACATAGTCGAGACTATCCCAACTAGCAATTCTAAATCTTCGCTGCCTCCGTTATAGTAACCATCCTTTGCATACCACCTAAAAATCTTAAGTTCAATTCTGGCGGTGAACGTTAGCGATTAATGTGCGTGCTACTTTGTACTGCTATTTGCATTGTAGTCCGTAGTATTCTGAGTAGATCAAATTCGCAACAACTACAGGGATAAACAAATGCCTAACAGTGAGAGGTGAAATCTCACGTTTTAGTTTTGTAAGTTCCTGTCTCACTGTCTCGACTTCATATTTGGCATAAGTTTCGGAGGAAAGATGACGTCTTGGCTGTTCCGCGTGAGTTTATATTTCTTTGCCTATGCCATTCACGGCTGATTTAGTATCGCCTGCTATTGACAACTTGCCAATATCAATTTCAGTGTGAAGACAAAAAAAGACGAATCTGCACTCCGCTCTTTCAGACGGAAATGCTGTCTATAGCCTCGATTTCTCTCTTATGCCCACAACAACTGCCGGAGTGTGTTTGTAATCGGATTCTTAGAGACTATAGGAAACAGTTTTTGTATCAGTTAAAACACTTTTCGCATGCTGCAAATTAATATTTTTAATAATTAGACGAGTTTCGCATAATAAATAAGGCTTCTCTGAACTAGACGAGTTTCACATATTAAGGCTTCTCTGTCGGTGATAGTTAAAAGCGTGTCTCATTTCATGAACGAGCGCTTCTTCCGTTCTTTTTAGTATTATTAAAATGTTCAAGACGAAATTTGAATGTTGCATTAACTTTTTTGATTTTATTTATTTATACGTCAAGTTTCTTAGGATCAAATTGAGGAGGAAATCTCCAAGTAATGGAGGGTGTCAGTGTATGATAAAAATAAAACGTTTATGAATCCAAAATAAGTCAACTCATAAGTGTAAGTAAAAATAATCAACGATATAACATATGAATCAGCTTAATTTTTCAAGGAACTCCTCAGCAGAATAAGAGTGACCGATAAAGAAACTGTCAAGGTTCGATTTGAAAGGGCGTGGGTTACTGCTAAGATTTTTGAATTCTTGTGGTAGCTTTCTGAAAATGGATGAAGCAGTATACTGAACACCTTTCTGCACAAGAGTTAAGGATTTCTGCCGAGTTTTAACTAAGTGAAAGCTGCGTATTCTTGGGAATAAGCTGATATTGTTAACAAGAAACGACACTAAAGAATATTTATATTGGGAGGCCAATGTCAAAACATCCAGACTAGCGAACAGGTGTCGACAGGAGGTTCGCGAATTCACAGCGCTTATTGCCCAAACCGCCCGTTTTTGAGCCAAAATATCCTCTTTGAATGGGAAGAGTTACACCAAAATACAATAGTATACGACATGAGCGAATGAAAATAAGCAAAGTAGACTAATTTTCATGTCGAACCATCACTCACTTCAGGTAGCGTTCGAATTGTAAAAATGGAAGCATGAAATCTTTGAACAAGATCCTGAACGTGGGCTTTCCACAACAGTTTACTGTCTATCTGAACACACAGAAATTTGAACTGTTCAGTTTCGCTAATCTTATGCCCATTCCCTGAAATTAAAACGTCGGGTTTTGTTGAATGTGCGTTAGAAACTGTAAAAATTTAGTCATACTGTCATTTAGAGTTAGTTTTTTTTCTATGAGCTATGAACTGATGTCATGAACTACACTATTTGAAACCAAGCCAATGTTGCACACACCATCCTTCACTACGAAGCTAGTGTCATCAGCAAATAGAAATATTTTAGAGTTGCCCAAAATACTAGGGGGCTTATCATTTACATAAATAAGAAACAGGAGTGGCCCCAACACTGATCCCTGGGGCACCCCCAATTTCACCATATCCCACTCACATCCCACATTACAGCCTTCTCAACATTGTGAATCATGAGTAAGAGGTGAACCAATTATGAGCTGCTCCCTCTATTCCGTAATGATCTAACTTCTGGAGCGATATTTTATGATCAACCCAATCAAATGCCTTAGTTAAATCAAAAAATGCGCCAAGCATTCTAAACCTTTTGCTTAACCCATCCAGTACCTCACATAGAAGTGCGAATATAGCATTTTCAGTTAAACGAATTCTAAAGCCGAACTGTACGTTTCATGGCAAATTATGTGATACAAAATGATCAATTATCCTAACATACACGAAATTTTTAACTTTAGCCAACACTGATGGCACAGGAATAAGTGTAAAATTGTCGATATTATCCCTTTCTCCATTTTTATAAAGCGACTTACAACTGAGTACTTTAATCGTCCAGAAAACTTACCATTCCTAAAGAAAAAAATTACAAATATGGCTAAATACAGGGCTAACATTTGCAGCACAGTACTTCATTATTCTGATAGGCACTCCATCATATCCAAGAGAGTCCTCAGTCTTCATCGATTTAATTAGTGACTCAATCTCCCCGTTGTCTCTATCACAGAGGAGTATTTCAGACATCAATCTCGGAAAAGAATTTGCCATGAGAGTTATATGATTCCCAGTGGAAACTAAATTTTTATATAATTCACCAGAAATGCTCAGAAAATGATTGGAAATACTGTACATATATCTGATTTATCTGTAACAGAAATATTTTCACTACGAACTGACTTTATATCGTCGACCTTAGGCTGCTGATCAGACACTTCCTTCACAACTGACCATATTGTTTTAATTTTGTCCTGTGATTTAGCTATTCTATTTGCGTACCACATACTCTTTCCCTTTCTAATGACGTTTCTAAGCACCATACAATACTGTCTGTGATGGGCTACTGTAGCTTGATTGTGACTACCTCTAACATTTTTATGTAATTCCCGCTTTGTTCTAATGATATCCTTACCCCACTAGTCAGCCAGTCAGGCTGCCTTTTACTGCCAGTACCCTGTTTAGAACGTTGTCATGGAAAGCAACTCTCAAAGAGCGTGAGAAATGTGTTAAGGAAAGCACTATATTTGTCATCTATGTTATTAGCGCTATAAACATCCTGCCACTCTTATCGCTTGACGAGGTTTAAAACACTCTATTGCCGGTGGATTAGCTTTCCTACATAGTGACATTTGTTTGAGTACAAAAGCCTTTAAGTGTTAAAATTTGTGCATCATGGTGTGAAAGGCCATTCTCCATTTTACTAACAGAATGCCCATCTAGTAATGAAGAATGAATAAAAATATTGTCTATGGCTGTGTTACTGTTCCCCTGTACCCTAGTTGGAGAAAACACAGCCTGCATCAGATTATGTGAATTTAGGAGATATACCATCATCCTTTTTCTTGCACAATCATATTAAAATTTAATATTGAAATCACGACATATAACTAAATTCTGAAACTCCCTATAAAATGAATCAAGAATCCTCTCTACCTCGACCAGAAATGCTCTTTAGTCAGAGTCAGGGGGCCTATAAGAAACAACAATTGGAACTTTCGTTTCACTAAATTCAACTGCCCCTGCACAACATTTAAATATCTGTTCAGTGCAGTGTCGTGATACGTCTATGGACTCAAATGGAATACTGTTTTTTACGTACACAGCCACTCCCCCACCCTGCACGAAACTCTTTGACAAACAGCCAGATAATCTGCATCCTGGTAAAGGAAGCCTCTGAACTGTCAAATTATTTAAGTGCTGCTCCGACATACCAATAATTTTAGACTCAACATCTATACGCAGTTCACTACGAGTAACATTATCGCTAATACCTGCTATATTTTATTGCTAACTCCTTTTGTACTTGGAACATGAAGTCCTCTTATAACCCTGCTGCCTCTCCGGCTAGTTAGGCTTTTCTATATAACGGTGTATCTAAAGTCCCTAAAATGTGGGGAAAAGGCATCTACTCCGAAGAATAATGCAAAACCAAGAGAAGTAGATGAAGTTATAACCGTAACCATTTTAGCAATGACGATCAGAAACAAAGTTCGGTTAACTTTTTATATTTTAATTATGGAAACTTGTTTTTTGATTAGCAGTAGTTAGTGGAAAATTTGTAAGAAATTATTTCGAAGTGTGTCATTAATGAAATAACCAACTGTCGCCAATTCCTTAGCGGAACAACAATAATTAAATTGGAACTGAACTTTATACTCGTAAGTAATCTTATGTAAAAAGTTATTGGTGTCATGACGAGGAACAGTACCTATCGCACACTTTCAAGTACTTCACACCACACATGTCACAGTCAGATAATCAAATACCAAACACATAAAACATATCATATGAATTTCCAAAGATCAATTAAAGTAAGATTGTCTACTGCCAATGGACAGAAACCTTTTGTTACGTTACTCACCGTAATACTGACTGTCGCAAATGCAGCAAGCAAAAAGATTGTTTGAATTTAGCTGTTACTCTGATATTTCTTTGTAATAAAATTTACAAGTTATGCCACAAGCTATAAATTAGAAATGTGCTCTAACAATGAAATTCAATATCCCAATTACGTGAAGTTTTACTATCAGTTTTTTATTATGAAAGTTACTCTATTTTTAGCAAATGAACTAATACTGGCTTTTGCATCATTTTGTTTCTGCCATGACTCATACTACAACCAGATTTCGTTATTACGTAATTGTCAAAAGTTGGAAAAATTATGTTTTGATAATTTAATAAGTTAATGCTCACTTTATGTTGAGTTCATTTTCTGATTATCTCGGTTCATACAAATGGATTGGATGGATACTAATTGGATAATGAATTAGGAAAATTATCTACTTGATAATATGCACGAGAACAATGCTATTCAAGCAATAAAATTCCAATTACACTGGTCAGTCTGCTACACTTCTAGTTACAAAAAGTCTCTATCTTACTTCACTTCATGATGCCTTTAGTATGGCGAGTGGCTTCATTTAGCGGTAAATAGGGCACAGGTTGATCTTCTTGCCATACCTTAGTCAATAACAAGGCCCCACAGTACTCTTGATGTTATGTGAATTACTCTTGCTACATTTGTACTGTGCACAAAAAATGCCATAGCTTACCCACATTCCACAACCGCCAACACAAACAATTCAGTTTTCACTGCCCCACACTTCGGATACAGACTTTTTGTCTCCACACTTTTGCATTGCCACACCGACGGATACACACAACCATCGATGCCACTCGTCTCCTCGAGACTCCCAACTGCTACTACTTTTGGCGCTCTCGCACGCCTAGCAATAATGCATTTATAATTTATTACACTATTTGACAATAGCTTTTCCTTGAATAATCCAGCGTGTCTGCTTACAAAATATTAACATTCCATCCGTACTCTCTTTCTGAAAAAAGAAATAGCGTATGTAACTTCACAACATATTTACAAGAATAATATTTAGCCCAACTAATAAAGCAAACTTCGCAAAAGACGTAGAAAGTGTAGGATCATCAACAGGGTTGTGGTGTTACATTCCGTAGTTGAGACCTTTGTTACAGGGACTTTCTTTAAACAGGTATACCTATCAGCTAACTTCAATCTAAAGAAAGATGCAGTTCTAACACCAACTACTACAGGAATTTTTCCATGACTGGTCTCACCACCACCCACTAAACTGGGACCTATTAGCTTTGCCAGCCTCCCCTTCCCATACATATTGAAGCGCAGGCCATGTCTAGTGGAACCCGATCTATTGACATACTCAAATGGCATCATTGCAATGTGAACCATGCCCTCTGTCATCTTCGCATATACTGTGGTTGACATTATAGATTCACTTTTACACTGTTCAACATAATGCACTTCGGAATTCTCTCCTTTCTCATAGCTACACTATCCTATTTTTTGGTTGAGAAAAATGGATGACATTTTTAGTAGTTCTAACGATGAGCTCATAGCTTCATTAACTTTCAATGAAAGGACTTATTCACTTGTATTTTTCTTTGCTAGTCGCTTGTACTCCTTTTCTGAGTCTTGTCACTGCCCAGCAGTAGTCTGTAACACAGAAGAGATCCATTTTCTTCCATACCTTCGTTCCATTTGTGAAACAAGGCAGTTGTTAACTTTTAGATTTCCCAAGAGGCTATTAACAAAACCTTTAAGTGGCTTCGATGCTGCTTTCTCATCGCCTGGAGAATTTGATCGAAGTTTTTATCTTTGACATGATGAGGAATCTGTAGACCAGTGGAGATGCCTTTTTTAACGTTACTGATATGTGGAAATAGTTCTCTGAGATGCTGAAAAAATTCTCCACCCTGTTCCATTCCATTTACAAAGTCCTTCATCAATCCACGTTCGCTGTTTATAGGGAGCAAAAGAATTTTGATTCTTTCTACCAGACGATAATACTGGATATTTTTCTCTCTGGAGCACGTATTTTCCCTTAGGGCACAGACCTTTACTTTGTAGTGAAACGACTAGTCCGACTGTCCCACTGACACAGGAAACAGCTGTACTTTGTGTAGCCCATCTGTATACCCAGGAGTATTGCAATCTTCTTAAAGTCTGCACAGGTGTGGCGATGATGATGGCTGTGCTGTCAGAAGTGATTTTATATCCACTTGGGTTTCTTTCACGTTGACTGCTTGGCATATAGGGACTGAAGGGAGGGAATTACCATTGCGTGAAAGTGCAGATATTGCGCTTAGCTTTGAAGACTCTATTATTAGTGTCCACTCCTCTGGATTGTATTCCACATGTGAAGCTGTCATCAAACCACTCATGTTACAACAGACAACATAGTATTTTAGTGTCTAAAGTACTGACTCAAATATTTTTGCGAGTCCTGTACGGAGACACTTTGACCATAGGTTGTAAAAGAATCTGTTCTTGAAGGTATGGTGCCAGTTACTCTACCTTGTTTTTTTTTTTTTTTTTGGTGGGGGGTCCCAGTGTCCAGTCATATCACTTAGTTCGTCCTGGCTGAGCCTTTGTGGCTCACTGGTTCGTTCATTTTCAGGCACAAAATCTGCAAAATCGGTATCCTTTGCAAATGACGGATAAGGTGACTGCCGTGTGTTCCCTTCCCAGGGGGAATGGCATGGCCAGACCGTCTCGATGTGGTGCTACTCGAGCGGCTGGCGGTATGTTGGGTTATTTTACACTCCGCTTCTTTTTTTCCTAGACATGCAGGAATAGCTAAGTTTATGCGACTTGAAGGCTCTCTCCAAATCCCTGGGACGGCAAACAGGACTGAATGAAGTTTATTGTTTAATCATCAACGTAGGTTCACAGCGCATGTATTGCAGAACGTATGCAGTGCCCAGGACTTGCCCAGATCTCCTAATTCTGTATAGAAACAGTGGTGTTTCCGACTAGTCATAAAAATTACCCACGACTCATCACTGCTATTGTCAGTTTTGCCAATATAATCTCCAGGCGTCAAATTTCGAAAAAATATAATTATGTATTGCAGAACGTATGCAGTGCCCAGGACTTGCCCAGATCTCCTAATTCTGTATAGAAACAGTGGTGATATACTCTGTTTATGACTGGAGCAATTCGACGTGCCTGGAGAGAAAATGTCACCTCACCATACACATGACAGAAGTTGTCAGGAGAATTTTGACAAACGGTTGGCATCCTGGAGTCCACGTAAACTGAAATAAAAACAAAAGATTGATTTATTCAGAATAAGCAGTATCTTAAATTTACACACAAAGTGAAAGAAACCCAATATAATTCAGTACCTGAAGCATGATATCGAGAGCGTACGTCGTAAAACGTTAGCAAAAATGACAAATTTTACAAAACATTAGCAAGCATGACTGATGATTCTTGCATCCAGTTGTGCTAACATTATCTCTAGATTCCAAATTTTCCGACTAGTCATAAAAATTACCCACGACTCATCACTGCCAATATAATCTCCAGGCGTCAAATTTCGAAAAAAATATAATTATTTCTTAAACGAGCTATATCTTGGAATCAAGAGTGAACTGAAAGTCTTAAATGTCGTTTTCGTTTATTCCGCGATGAAATGATTCAGAAGTAGCTTTTTCAATCTACTATAGACCAGTGTAACTGGTGCAACTTTACCAGTAAACTGTCAAGTCACAGTATGCACAGTGAATGCAAAGAATTTAGCGAACACACATCTTGCTGAAAACAGGCCAGTCATCGGTTCACAATACGTGACTTGGTTGTACAATTCCACAAAGACAATTTCAGTCCTCTCGGGCGCAAGACTTTTTGGGGTGGCTGAAATGATCTATGTTTTCGATTAAGGCCATCCTTAACCCTTCGATTCCATACTTACAAGACATCTGTGGGATTCAGAGCAATGCATGCTGTGATATCACGGACAGATAAGCCACGTTATGGATAGTTATGGATAGGCCACAATGCTGCCACTGCCCCAACACACGTTGGTTACTGTTCTCCTTCTTATTACTTACGATATTACAGTGCCTGTGATAATTCGAATTACGATGCATGTCCGAAGGAACATTTATCGTAATTCGATTTAACACAGGCACTGCAATTTCGTATTTATCTGCGGATACCAGGTACACACCTTTCAAGGAAATGTGTCTCCACTGTACGGGGATATACATAATGGATGTACGAGTAGACGTTGTAGACAAGAGGTTGGCGATATATGGAAGTTTGGGTCTCACCATGAGTCGTGCTCGGATAGCCGGGTGGTCACAATCGGTCTTCAGCCGCGACATGGCTCGGACACATGGCGCGACGAACAGCGCTCCGGCAGTGTGTTTGTTTACTTGTTCGCGCGAGGTACGGTGATCATTGTAACGTTTTAGTGCTCCAAGTAGATATGGCGTTTCTTACCGCCCGGAGACGGTGAAACTCGCGTTCGACGACTCCTGTGCGCGTCCAAAGGCTTATGAGATCGAACAGTTTTTGAGGTCCCCATGAGCCGATAGGCATCCATCTGTTTATCATTTCCCGCACAATCTACCTCAAGATGAAGAAAGAGAAGCTTGTGTCAACCCAGTACGACGTTCCAGCAACGGCTTCCGCTTTCGCACTGTTGACGGTAACGTCAGCACAGTAACCGTTGATTACGCGCGAATGGAGAGGGGACAGGTGGGGGGGGGGGGGAGGGGTACAGGTTGGTTTGTGGGATTCAAGGGACCAGACTGCTACGGTCATCGGTCCCTAAGGGGGCGAACAGTGAACACATTAGAACTGTCGTTCGAAGTCCCGGTCGCGCTCTTCACTGACGCGTGACGGCCGTATGGCATGGTCCTAAGCTGTATGGAAGAGAAGTAGAACGTCTTTCAAACATAACACGTTCTCAGTGGCGTCCGATAGGTATGCATCGAACTCCGCAAGCACGTCGTCATACGTGTTCATCGTCGGTTCCATAGACATCGTTACTTATGACGGATATCCAGGGACATGTTCCAGCTGTGAACAGGAAGGCCACGTCATATCAGACTGCCTACACCGCCGCCTCGTCCAGATGCTTCGTGCGGAACCGTGCATACAGTGGTGAAGAACACGTTATTGCTTACGGTTGTGGAAGTGGTGCGACTTGTCTGCATAGACGCTGAGCACACGCTGCAGCCGCACAAGAACAAAATCTCAGATGCCAATGACGCCGTGACGGCAGCTCCACACGAGGAGACGGCCTTGAAGGACACGACGTCCTCTACCACCACAACTGCCACTGCACCAGAGGCATCGACTCCAGACCTCAGCCCTTCGATGGGGGTGGACACATGGTCACGGAAACAATGGACACAGAAGCATAATAAGAAACGCCACCTCTCGACGGATGACGACAAGAAAAAGGCTGCCGATACCATCTCCGACTTGTCATTGCTAATGGAGTCTACCAGTACCATCCCAAGGCAGGTATTCAATGCCCTATATGGCCCCATGACTGCCACACCTCAGGATGTAGACCAAGGATTGGAGCTTCATGCCCACGATAACACATCGTCACTGATCCTTTCCTTGCTCAGTGACTGAGCTGCAGAAGGTGCACCAGACCCCCTTGATCCTCCTCCACTGCACTCGGCTGGTGCCCACCTTGGGGGAGTCTGACACCTGCAGAAGATCCGTGTTCATCAAGGATGAGTACCCAAGCAGCCTTGTAGCCCCCAAGGGGCTGCCACTTGTATCAACGTACTCTGTCTGAAGGTGTCCCAATCCTATCGTGCTGGTATAGTCAACATAAATTGAATACACTCCATCATCTAACTGCGGATGTTTTATTACATGCTCTGGGCACCGATATGGATATCAGCTGCCTTCAAAAAGTCAACCTGGAGGGGTGACTGGACATTTATGGGTACATGGTCTAAGCATGCCATCTAGCGATGGTCCCAGTGAACTGGCATCTTCTTACATGAAGTATCAAGGTATTGGACGTCATGTATCTGCCATCTGCACGAGGCCTGGCCATTAAGGTAGGGGTGGTCTGTATTGTCAATCCTACTTGCCCTCCAGCATGTCTTGCCGTGGTGAATGGACCACCTTTTATTCCGACGAAATTGATCAATTTCTGAATGGGGATAGGGATCGTTACATATTGGTTGCATCCCGGATCCTGCAGGCCAAATACCGTGCGACTCTACGTGCCAGGCACTACAGGCACTTGCATGGGATCTGGTGTTCCAAGACACATGGCGTCTCCTCCATGGGGACTGCCGTAGCCATACATATTTCACCGACCATTCCGCCAGCCGCCTTGACTGGATATTCGTCCCCCGAGAACACTGAGGTGCAACAAGGGACTTGGAATTGTGACTGACAGCCTTCACTGGCTATTAGGCCTGCATTTATTGGTCACACTACCACGACAACTCACGCACTGAAGCCACAGTCCATGTATGCTGAACATTTCCTATCTGTAGAAAGACGCATGTCGGTGGGAGATTGCTGCTATTTGAGACCACTGCCTCCACAGTCTGCTGCACGTCTTTCCACCTTACATTCGTGGCTCGACCACGGCAAGCTGGCCTCTGAAGGACGTTAATGGGATATGGCCATGGAAGAGCGTACTGGCGTCGGGTGATGTCGCAATTTTATTACACACCACTGAGGGAAGTAATGACATAGCCACAGATACGAGATCGTCAGACAGTGGTCAATCATCTCAAAGATCGTCTAATCCATCTCACCACAGGGCGCCTTAAGGGGGGCAGGACGTCAAACGGGCCGACTTGGAGCAGGAGAGGCATCACAGGACATTTTAATTTCCAGTGTCTATACTTTTACAGATAAATTCATAAAACTTTGTCGGCATCATCACGAAGGATTCAGGATTCACACTCATTGCAGTGGAATTTAGAAAACATAAATTTTTTTTTTTTACATGTGAAATTTCATGATCTTTTCACTTCCTAATAAGTGCACCAGCTGATTGGGGACACTGCTTCAGATCGAGTTATTTGACAGCTGGTAGCTGGGGGCCATATAGCTCCATCTCTCTTCCCCATCCGAGTTTTCCTGGCCAAACTGAGCTACGTGACCAAGGATCTACTGGCGACGAGAGCGCCGAGCACGAGAGTCTATTACCGCCTCTTTCAAGCACGACAACCTGCAACAAGGTCGAACAGCAGCAACCGACAATCCGCTGGACCAGGGTGTGGCGGGCTGTCCACACCGCATACTTCGCCACGTATGTTCGTTGCTTGTGGTACGTGGTGGTGAATGGCAAATTAGCCACATTCCAGCGCCTCCATTCCATGCACTTTACGGACGATCCTTTGTGCCCACACTGCGCAGTCGTCGATTTGGGCGCATACCGCTTGACCTGTGCTACGACGGGCAGCTGCTGGGATCTAGTAGAATGTATGCTGGCGCTCCTGTTGAGACGACAGCCGGAATCTATCGCGCCGGACGAACTGCTATGGTAACTTTCCCACCACGAGAGCGAATGCCATCAACTGGCTGAAGGACGTAGCGCTGTATTACGGTATTGCAAGCCGCGCACGAAAGCGCTCTCGGCTGGTTTCACTTGACGGCCACTCGAGGGGCCACAAGAGTAGCTTCACATATCTGTAAAAATGAAGTACTAACAAAATGTCAGTTTGGTTTCCAGAAAGGTTTTTCAACAGAAAATGCCATATATGCTTTCACCAGTCAAATTTTGAATGATCTGAATAACCGAACACCACCCATTGGGATTTTTTGTGATCTCTCAAAGGCTTTTGATTGTGTAAATAATGAAATTCTGCTAGACAAGCTCAAGTATTGTGGCATGAGAGGGACAGTGCACAAATGGTTTAATTCGTACCTAACTGGAAGAGTGCAGAAAGTTGAAATAAGTAGTTCTCGTAACACGCAAAGATCAGCACATTCCTCAAACTGAGGAACTATCAAGATTGGGGTTCCACAAGGGTCAGTCTTGGGTCCTTTGTTGTTCTTATTATATATTAATGACTTGCCATTCTATATTCATGAAGAGGCAAAGTTAGTTCTCTTTGCTGATGATACAAGTATAGTAATCACACCTGAGAAACAAGAATTAACTGATGAATTTGTCAATACTGTCTTTCAGAAAATTACTAAGTGGTTCCCTGTAAACGGACTCTCACTGAATTTTGATAAGACACAGTACATACAGTTCCGTACAGTGAATGGTATGACGCCATTAATAAATATAGACCTTAATCAGAAGCATATAGCTAAGGTAGAATATTCAAAATTTTTAGGTGTGTCCATTGATGAGAGATTAAATTGGAAGAAACACATTGATGATTTGCTGAAACGTTTGAGTTCAGCTACTTATGCAATAAGGGTCATTGCAAATTTTGGTGATAAACATCTTAGTAAATTAGCTTACTACGCCTATTTTCACTCATTGCTTTCATATGGCATCATATTTTGGGGTAATTCATCACTGAGGAATAAAGTATTTATTGCACAAAAGCGTGTAATCAGAATAATAGCTGGAGTCCACCCAAGATCATCCTGCAGACATTTATTTAAGGATCTAGGGATATTCACAGTAGCTTCTCAGTATATATACTCCCTTATGAAATTTGTTATTAACAACCAAACCCAATTCAAAAGTAATAGCAGTGTGCTTAACTACAATACTAGGAGAAAGGACGATCTTCACTATTCAAGATTAAATCTAACTTTGGCACAGAAAGGGGTGAATTATACTGGCACTAAAGTCTTTGGTCACTTACCAAATAGTATCAAAAGTCTGACAGATAACCAACAAGTATTTAAGAAGAAATTAAAAGAATTTCTGAATGACAACTCCTTCTACTCCATAGAGGAATTTTTAGATATAAATTAAGAAAAAAAATATAAAAAAATAAAAAAAAATAAAAAATAAAGAAAAACAAAAAATAAAGTTGTTATATTAACTTAAGTATGTTGTTAAATTAACCTAATTATGTCATGTATTGGAAAATTCGACTCGTTCCACATCATTACGAAATATCGTATTCATGATCCATGGAACTAGTATTAATCTAATCTAATCTAATCTAATCTAACACCGCCATGCATTGTACGCAGCACTACTAGTGGATCATTCGAGGATCGTCCTGCCCATTGCCGTGTTTCGAGTACGATACGGCACACTTGAAGACGACTCACGTACGACTGAATCGGAATCCGGTGCGAGAAAACGACTCAGAGGCTTCAGATGGCGGTAGTAAACCGGTGAAAAAAAAAAAAAGAACACTCCTTCCTTGGCTCTAGAAGAGCGGGAATGAGACATTGTGGCCAGGCCTCGGAAAGCGGCCCCTGCCCTCTTTGTCTTCCATAACAATAGGTGGTGAGACGACTGCTCGCGTGCAGCTGGAAACCTGGATTCGAGTCTCGGTCTGGCAGAGATTCTCACTGTCGTAATTCCATTATACAGCTTTTGATAGTCCATATTCGCAACTGCGAATACATTTAATGTAATTCTTGTAACTTATCTCAAGCGACCGGCGTTCAAGTATATTTATGATTGAGAAAGTGGATGCGTAATCTTTTCTTGTATGCAGAATACTGATGGCTTCTCTTTTACCTACTTAATGTGGGTGTTCTTACAATGTGTCTTAAAAAACTTTTTATGCGAACTGTTTTCAACTTATTAACAACTTTTATATTACTAATTATATATATTATAAATTCTGAGCCGGCCGCTGTGGCCGAGCGGTTCCAGGCGCTTCAGTCTCGAACCGTGCGACCGATACGGTCGCTGGTTCGAATCCTGCCTCGGGCATGGATGTGTGTGATCTCCTTAGGTCAGTTAGGTTTAAGCGGTTCTGAGTTCAAGGGGACTGATGACCTCAGATGTTGAGTTCCATAATGCTCAGAGCCATTTGAACCATCAATTCTGATTAACAAGTCTTAAAGGAAATTCAGAGACTTTGTGTATAAAAGGTAAAACAGGTTTCTATCGAAAAAAGCATTTATTTCTCTTACAGAAAAAAATGTTTAAGGAAGCAGAGACTTCCTCCTCTTCTAACTTACTTCTATTTTCGCCGTCGATGTAGTAAGAGACGATGTTCGTGAATCCGATGTTACGTACTTTTACGAAATACTAATATATTCATTCTTAAATATCAGTAGTCTGCCAGTCATTATATATATCCTTCTGAAGTTACAATATTGATTTTGTTAACTTATTTAATTTGTTAATGTATTCATATTTTACAAATGGACGTATCGGGAAACTGCACTGACATTGAAGGCAAAGCGACCGATTGCTCATCGCATCGTGTCGTGTAAGTATTTTATTGTCCACTAGTTGATCCTGCATATCTACTTTAACAAATTTCTATAGAATATACGTTACCACTTTATGCGCGGAAGCCACAATGGTACTTTATGGTCATGAACCTTGGAACTATGATGATGCTCAGTAATCACCAGAGACCGATACATCGAAAGAATCTGACCGGAGATGGCACGGAAATCTGAAACAACAGTGACCGAGTATTCTGGAAAGATTGAACCTATTATGATGCGTGTTAATTACTAATCACACTGTGGCATTAGATTTGTAATGTGTCTTTCCGGATGTAAAGTCACATTCATTAATTTTTTTATTGAATTAAATATTTCTTCTCCTTGTGTCTGCCATCATGGAAAGGTATGTTACACACTGAAGCCCTAAACATTTGCACCTTCAAGCATGTGGTACAGTTCGCGACAATTTGACATTTGCCGAACGCAAACTGCTGAGGTCATCGGTCCCTAAGCCTACACCCTACTTAACGTAACTTAAACAAACTTACTCTATGGACAATACACACACACACACAGACACACACATACATGCCCGAGGGAGGACTCGAACCACCGACGGGGAGAGCCGCAACGACCGTGACAAAGCGCCTCAGAACGCGCGGCTTCCACGCACGGCTATGGATCATATCATGCCTCGTGTATTAATTTTGACAAAATAGTCCGCCTGAACAGACTCCTCGAGACAAACAAAGAATCGTATTGGCTAAAACTGTCTTCCCACGATAGTCGCTGTATTAAATATTAACAATGCAAGATTTAAAAGGGACTTTTAATAAACCTATACAAGCCGGAAGGAATTGCCTTGAGTGTGTTACTCAACGTAAAACCCAAAATCTTAAGCGATAAGGCAGCTAAAATTGGCACGTAGACACAGCATCACAAGTCAGGTTACGATGCAACATGGCGTTAGAAATACTACACAACTTTGTACGTTAAGAATGACTTTGTGCTCTGGAATCGACTGGAAATTTGTGACCTTAGTATATATGCTAAGAAGCAGCAGGCGAAAAGCAATAAGAGAAGTCAGCTTCGCACTAGGCCCCAACGCTAACCATTCATACAAAAATGGTTCAAATGGCTCTGAGCACTATGGGACTCTACTGCTGTGGTCGTCAGTCCCCTAGAACCTAGAACTACTTAAACCTAACTAACCTAAGGACATCACACACATCCATGCTCGAGGCAGGATTCGAACCTGCGACCGTAGCAGTCGCACGGTTCCGGACTGCGCGCCTAGAACCGCGAGACCACCGCGGCCGGCTAACCATCAATACAGGCCTCACACTTTCTAGACGATACACGAATAGATGATTGCCTGGAAGGACATCAACAGCTCTTGGTAACTGTTACTTGGGCTGGGCTGGTTATACGAAGGGACGTGGCTTACACATATGTGAAAAAGAAAACAATTGTCCACTCCTGCGTGCCTAATACAGGTTCCTCTAGTATTCTCCGCCGGGCTTAGAATGCCACTAACAAGGGAACCTCCCCATCGCATCCCCCCTCAGATTTAGTTATAAGTTGGCACAGTGGATAGGCCCTGAAAAACTGAATCCAGATCAATCGAGAAAACAGGAAGAAGTTGTGTGGAACTACGAAAAAATAAGCAAAATATACGAACTGAGAAGTCAATGCGCAACATAGGCATCAAGGACAATGTGAGCTCTAGAGCGCCGTGGTCCCGTGGTTAGCGTGAGCGGCTGTGGAACAAAAGGTCCTTAGTTCAAGTTCTCCATCGACTGAAAAGTTTATTTTTTTATTTTCAGACAATTATTATCTGTCCGTCCGTCCGTCCGATGTGAGGTAACTGCGCCGTAGTATGGGGACGCCACACCTAAACAAACATCGAAACACACGACGTCAGTCGACTACACCGCACGGAAGAGAGAGTATTCCTGCTAACGAGGCTCCCTGGCTGGCAGTTGACTGTTCACTACTTTGGACGAGAGTGCATTAAATACGTGAGATATATTCAGTGGGCAATATGAATCCAGCAAATATAGCTCGCAATTTCAATAACACGAGGCTCCCTGGCTGGTAGTTGACTGTTCACTACTTTGGACGAGAGTGCATTAAATACGTGAGATGTATTCAGTGGGCAACATGAATACAGCAAATATAGCTCGCGATTTCAATAACAATCGCAAGCTTTTGCGGTGCGGTCGCAAAACACAGGCGCTAAACTTGTTACAGTGAACAGAGACGTCAGTGAACGAACGGACAGATTATAACTTTGCGAAAATAAAGAAAGTAAAATTTTCGGTCGAGGGAAGATTTGAACCAAGGAACATGCTAATCACTGGACCACGGCGCTCCTAAGCTTGCAAACTCCTTGATGTTGCCTATCTTGTACATGGACTACTCAGTTTGTATATTTTGCTTACTTTTTTTCATAGTTCCACACAACTTCTTGTCTTCTCGATTGATCTGTGTTCAGTTTTTCAACGCCTATCCACTGTGCCAACTTATAACTAAATCTGAGAGGGGTGCGATGGCGAGGTTCCCATGTAAGAAGCAGGCGAAGCCAAGTTCGGAACTTGTGGAATTCAATAGTGGACAAACGGTGCTGCCTTTCCTGACTATCCTCCGACACCGCGTTGGTCTTAGAAACTGCGTGTGAACGCGCGCGCGCGCGCGCGCGTGTGTGTGTGTGTGTACGCGGGCTAGCGCGCGAAAGCGTGCGCGTGTGCGAGATCTATACGGCTGCATGCTGAAGGCTGCAGTAAACATTAAATAATGAAAGACGTGAACCTAATACAATGGTTACGCTTCAGGAGGCGAATAATGTGGGTCTCGTATGTGAGCTGGATAATTTTCAAAATTTAATCCTACTTACCCATTAAATTTATCTCTTAATCGAGCAAGGTCTTCAGATGAACGGCTTACAACACATTTAAAAACTTATTTATTACACAAAACACACTGATGAGCCGAAAATCTACGACCACCTCACTGGTAGCGTGTTAGTGCACACTGAGACGCAAGTCAACGGTTCCACGCGGCGTGGATTCGACAGATCGTCGGTTACTTTCCAGAAGCATGTGGTTCCAGCTGTCTACGCACAGGCCACGCAACCTGCCTAAATCACATACCGGTGGCTGTGGATGCGGAGATGACGGCCAGTAGCATTCCAGAGTTATTTCAACATGTTCGGATCAGGCGAATCTGCTGGTCTAGACGTCAAGAGTCGCTCTCTTCGAATCACCGTACCACGGTTCTGGCTTTCTGACACTGACAGATATCAAGCTGGAAGATATTATGGAGGTCGAGGAAGACATCGACTATGAGACGGATCAGGTGGGTCGCAACAATGTTCAACAAGTCCACAGCTGTGATGGTGCCTGCGATTACTACCACTGGTCCCTTGCAAGTTCAGGTCAATGTCCGCCATAAAAAAGAACTGCCCCCACCAACCAGCTTGTTTTCATAGAACGGCGCATGTTTTGTGCAACCGTTCGCCCGGATGCTGACGAATCCGGAGACGACCATCGACCTCGTATATTAAGAAACAAGTGGATCTTAAGATGGCCCACACGTGAAGGCCGAAAACCGATCTTAGACTTAACGTATATTTCAGCAACTAGAGCACATTTTCATTAATTGACTTATATTTGCAGAACAACAGCACATTCTGAACAAGAAAATACTGGGCCGCTGCAAGATAAGAAGCAGAAGTTCATGTGAAGGTAAATTCTATGAAATAAAATTATACGAACTGAATCCACTTCGATATATACGGTAACACAGCACCCTCCCATTTCTGTCTGACCAAACGTACTTTCAATGGGGCCGCGCAGGATTAGCCGTGCGGTCTGGGGCGCTGCAGTCGTGGACTGTGCGGCTAGTCCCGGCGGAGGTTCGAGTCCTCCCTCGGCCATTGGTGTGTGTGTGTGTTTGTCCTTAGGATAATTAAGGTTAAGTAGTGTGCAAGCTTAGGGACTGGTGACCTTAGCAGTTAAGTCCCACAAGATTTCACACACATTTGAACATTTTTGAATGACAATGGGCCTTCGTGTTTGCCGCATTCTACTGGATGATTATAATTAAAGTTCAACTTTCAAACCGCTGTAGAAATAACACCACGGGTCACAATGACGTCAAGTTGCAACGGAATATTATTGGAGAAGAGGGAAAACGTATGGCATAAGAAAAGAAGAAAAACAAATAGTTACAAAATGTAGTAATAGATGGCGCGATAAGCATCATAATTTAATAGTGGTCACCTACAAACAACAAATGAATCATGCAGTAATGTCGATGGTGTACGTTTGACGTTAAACGAATTATACTACTCAGTGTGGTTGGTTGGTTGGTTTGGGGAAGGAGACCAGACAGCGTGGTCATCGCTCTCATCGTATTAGGGAAGGATTGGGAAGGAAGTCGGCCGTGCCCTTTCAGAGGAACCATCCCGGCGTTTGCCTGGAGTGATTTTAGGGAAATCACGGAAAACCTAAATCAGGATGGCCGGAAGCGGGATTGAACCGTCGTCCTCCCGAATGCGAGTCCAGTGTCTAACCACTGCGCCACCTCGCTCGGTAGCTACTCAGTGTGCATTGGTGTACAGGCGTGATACTGTTAGTTACGTAAGCCCATTCTCCACATCAAGGTAATATCACATTGGATGGGAAAAATCGGTTTTTAATTGCTCTGAGGCCAAAAACCGCATAAAAAGCATCACTCATAACGGTTTTTAACTGTCCTGAAGCCAAAAACCGCATAAAAAGCGTCAATCAAAATCAAATCAGATTATTAGTATGCTGTCCACCGTTTTCTGCCACAAGCTGAAATCAAGAAACAACATGATCCACAACTGATAGAAGTGTCTCCGGAGTCACGTTCAGAAAGTGCCGGGCAATGTGTGCCTTCAAAGCAGCTAAGTTTGGAATTGGAACACTAAACACATCTTCCAAATAGCCCCACAGCCAGAAGTCACACGGTTCAATATCAGGTGATTACGACGGCCAGACTGTAGGGAAATGGCGGCTGATAATTCTAGCATTTCCGAAATGGCGCTTCAGCAGCTGCTTAACTGGATTTGCAAAGTGCGGAGGTGTGCCATCTTGCAGAAAAATGATCTCATCCACACAACCACGCTGTTGGAGAGCTGGAAGGACGTGGCTGCGCAGAAAAAACTCCTAGCGCCTACCACTGAAGGTGCAGGTAACAGGACCGAAAGCACCTGTCTCTTCGAAAAAATATTGGCCTATAATTATTGAGGCCGTAAAACCGCACCACAAAGTGACCTTCTTCCGTTGCCCATATTCGACAATTCTGGGTACTGAGATATCCTGTCACATGGAAGTGGACTTCGTCTGTCCCTAAAATCTTCCACCACCAATCAGTGTCCAGTTCCATGCAAGCAAAAATTCTAAAGCAAAGGTCTCTCTTGTTGGCAGGTCAACAGGAAGCAACTCGTGCACATAGGTAATTTTAAATAGAGAGCAAAGAAGGATGTTTCGTAGGATTTTACGCACCGTGCTCACGGGTACGCCCAATGTTCGACAAGTCTCCATGCACTGTACACCACTACTCGTCTCCTCCAGCATTTCTGTGGCCACTGCTTCCACTTGTAACACCTCCGTTTATTTCGACCCGACCTGATCTGATCGAATAGCAGCCCAATAATTATTATTAATGTGACCGTGTACCTAATGGGGCTGGCCATCGGAATTGACTGCTACGGAGTTGTTACTTTCCAGTTTGTCCTTCTCAAATGCTGTAATAATGAAATGGCTGGTAACAAGAAGAACACCAACACAGTTTCACTAATCAAGAACCTATATTCGTCTTAAAAACACAAAAAGAAGGAGACAGCCACTGCCTTCGTCATACATATCTAATAACGGCTAATCTCAGCACAGGCTTCTTCGTTATTCATTATCGTCACACGCTAATACAATCACTGCAATCCAACACTGCAATCCAAGATGATGCAGGCGCGGTAGACGTGAAACCAAAATATAGGCACAGAAATATCACTGATCACTCTGGTAATTATACTTCTTCACTTTCCAGGTATTATTCTAGCACAAAGGGGTTAAACCGTGGCGATGGGCACTCTCTTTATCGGTAAAGCCTTGCATTACAACAACCAGCCTCCACGCAGCTCGGCCCGCAACATAGAACTCACTCAACTCACACTCGCTCTCGCAACACGACACACTCGATTGTTTGCCCTATCGACCTGTGCCGAGTGCAAACTTATAGTAAGGGCCTATGGAGCCCTTACATCCCCGCCCTCTAAAACTTCTTTGGAGCCTCTGGCGTAAAAGAATTGGCAAGGGAATTTGATATTATTACATCTGTACAAAACACATAGTGTAAATAATTAGTGTAATTATAATTCACCAAATAATCCCCCGACTCCGGTAGTGGGCTGCCTCCACAATAATATTCTACAAAATGTTATTACATCTCACTAACATGGCATTGTCCAAATTACAATTTTTTTTTTATCAAGCAGCAATAATCCTCTGTAGCCCATATTGAATGTAACACACAACATACAATCAGAAATTATTACATGAACAATTGACATATGAATTATTATATTACAAATCAGTTGTTACAGGTTTTACACCCATTCTCAGGTAATCGTCGATATGAAATATGAAGTTCTAGTTATAACACTTCAGAAAATACAATACAAATAAACATTCCCCTTTTTCAAATGTCCGTTTAACAATTAAATGTCCTAAATATATCTTAGTATTATTCGGGTCCTGGTAGCTCTCACTCTTGACTGGACCTCATCTGGAGTGTCATTCAGTTTTCCCTCCACCTCTTCCTCTATAATCAGATGAATGATTAAAATGATTCCTTGGGTCATTACTTCCCTCTCGATTTTGATCATTAGCTGGCTTGTGTTCCTGTGATCGAAAAATTTCCAACTGTTCCAATACCTCCATCAAGGCCTTCCTATCTTTAATTAGGCTCCCGGATACAGTTTCTTGCATTTTCCGGCTCAATCTTCTTTTTATCGCTGATATCATTATGTCATCACTCAGGGGTTGTTCCAAGGTCTCGTTCATTTCCCACAAATGTTCGGCAGACTCTCTCAACGTTCCTCTCCCTGTATTGAGTGACTTGCGGTGTAGTAGGTCCTCAAGTGCTGCACACTGATGACTTTTGGACCAGTATTTCTTCAAGAATTCTCCTTCAAACTGATCAAAACTAGTAGTCCGTTCCTTCTTCCTGACTCTCCAAGTGAAGTTCTCACCTTCCATTGCAACCCTCTGGTCATCCTCTTCTCGTTGCACGGTTATAGCATTTCTCAGATTGACAGCCAGTTGGTCTTGCCTATCTCCTATCCCCTTAACCGCATCATTGCATTGTTTCTGCATCTGTGTCACCTCGGCAATTCGATGATTGCAATTTGTTTCCACTTCGGTGATCCTTTCTCCCAATTCGGCTTTAGTTTCTTCAATATTGGCTTCTTTCTTTTTTGTCAACTTTCCTTCCATCTTCTCCACGTCTCCCTGGACTTGGTCTCTGCTCTCCTGTAGCTTCCTCTCTCTCTCGTCGATGTTCATCTTCAGTCGTTCTGGTAACTCTTGCATTTCCTTCTTCAGATTTCATTCCATCTTCAGCTGCAATGTTTTGATCTCTTGTGCTATAGTATCTTGTAAATCTTCCTTTAATGATTTGCGGAATATTTCTTCCCTTTCTCTAGCTTCTTGTAAACCTTTCTCTAATGATGCGTGGTACATTTCTTTCCTTTCTCTAATTTCTTGTAAATCTTCCCCGTGGCGATGGGCACTCTCTTTGTCGGTAAAGCCTTGCATTACAACAACCAGCCTCCACACAGCTCTGCCCGCAACATAGAACTCACTCAACTCACACTCGCTCTCGCAACACGACACAATCGATTGTTTGCCTCATCGACCTGTGCCGAGTGCAAACTTATAGTAAGGGCCTACGGACCCCTTTCACACTGACGTCGATTCTTTTCCTCCCTCTTCCAGGCTGCACACCAAAAGAACCTGTCTTCTCGAATTTCCGAATCACTTTCTTCAGACCCACGGCAGTCATCGGACCAACGCCTTTTTTCAACTCTTCAGTGATCGGATCCTCTGCAGAGCGTCGTATGTACAGTCACGATTCTTGTAATGCAGCTTGTTGTGGACTGGCAAGACAGCCAATCCACTAGGAGGAAGCCGAAAGGCACGCGTTTAAGCTCACGCAGGCTGGCGTGAGGTCTGGAACAGGACACGGAAATGAGAATAGCCAAAAACGTACGTAGCTGCTGGAATACTTAACTTTAATCCATAATTGGTGAACATCGCTCTTGACGGTACATGTTTTACAGCATCAATAGTGACTGGTAATGGCGCCTTGCTAGGTCGTAGCAAATGACGTAGCTGAAGGCTATGCTAACTATCGTCTCGGCAAATGAGAGCGTAATTTGTCAGTGAACCATCGCTAGCAAAGTCGGCTGTACAACTGGGCGAGTGCTAGGAAGTCTCTCTAGACTAGACCTGCCGTGTGGCGGCGCTCGGTCTGCAATCACTGATAGTGGTGACACGCGGCTCCGACGTATACTAACGGACCGCGGCCGATTTAAAGGCTACCACCTAGCAAGTGTGGTGTCTGGCGGTACACCACACAGCTTCACAAGCAGAAGGTGATCCTGCATTGAGACACTCAAGGCGAACGTCGCAGATGCGAAAGGAGGAAAAGCTCGGTGTGATTATACCAACTTCAATGGGTCGTGCGCATGACAGGTGTTTTCATTTACATATACTGACGCATCCGGCGCCATCTACTGATCAATTTTCACACTATTTTTTTTTCTTCTGCCATATTTTTGCCCTCTCTCCGATAATATTCCGTTGCAGTTTGACGTCATTATGACCAGCTGTGTTTCTTCTACAGCGTTTTGAAAGATTATCTTTAATTATAATCAGCCTGTGCATTAATTCCTTATATACATAGATATGTAATGTATATAACATCTGTATGGGATGTGATCTGGTGATGATGGGGTGGACCGTAGGTGAAAAACTTAGTTCATTTTTCAAGAAAACGAATATCGTGGTATGGGCTACTGAAATTTTATGACATTTTGTTATTTTGCCATTGTGGAAAAGATACAACAAAGGTCCCACTAATACAAGGTGCGGCAGCAATGTAGGATATTAAAAACACACCATCAGGCAGTAACTACAATTAATTTATTACCTCTTATGTCAATAATAGTTAAAGGTATGCCATTTATTAATGTGTAGGTCATTGTCCATTGCGTGGGTTACTTTTTGAATATGACTCCTGTCAAATGATGCCCCCTTTGCACAACACATTCATCTAGGTGGCGTTGGAAGCTTTCCATAACTCGGCCTAACGTATTCCCTGGGACATTGCCGACGGCAGTTCTGATGCGATCCTTCAACTCAGAACTGATGGCACAACGTGTTCGGAACGCTTATTGCTTCAGATGGCCCCAAAAGAAAAAGTCTGCACATGAAAGGTCAGGAATGGTGGCACAACGTGTTCGGAACGCTTATGGCTTCAGGTAGCTCCAAAAGAAAAAATCTGCACGTGAAAGGTCAGGTGAGCGAGGTGGCCAGGAAATGTCACCAAAACGGGAAATTACTCTACCGGGAAAAATCTGTCGCAAGAAATCCATGCAAATTCTGGTCACCATTCCTGAATTGAAGGATCGCATTAGAACTGCCGTCGGCAATGTTCAAATGGTTCAAATGGCTCTGAGCGCTACGGGACTTAACATCTGAGGTCATTAGTCCCCTACACTTAGAACTACTTAAAACTAACTAACCTAAGGACATCACACACATCCATGCCCGGGGCAGGATTCGAACCTGCGACCGTAGCAGCAGCGCAGTTCCGGGACTGAAGTGCCTAGAACTGTTCGGACGCAGGGGCTGGCTGCCGTCGGCAATGTCCCAGGGAATGTTACGCCTACTTATGGAAGGCTTCCAACGCCACCTAGATGAATGTGTTGTGCAGAGGGGGCATCATTTGACAGGAGTCATATTCAAAAAGTAACCCACGCAATGGACAATGACTTACACATTAGTAAATGGCATGCCTGTAACTATTAATTGACATAAGAGGTAATAAATTACAGTTACTGCCTGATGGTGTGTTTTCAATATCGTACTATGAATGCTGCAGGAGCCTGTATATATAAGCACACAAACCGTCTTATTAGTGATATGCTATGTGGCTATGGATGATTATTAAATTTGTCAGTCAGCGTACATGAATTCTGGACATGATATAGGTAACCAATAGCTATTGATTACTTCATTACAGAAAATGTGAAACTGTGCTATGTAGATGACATAGACAAATGTAATGTCAAAAAATAATTTTTATTATTATTTTGTGACTATTAGTGTAATGTAGTAAAATAAAATATGAGCCGTAACTTATATAAAAATGAAACACACATTAATGTAATGGTTCAGCATAAAAGAGAAATAACTAATGTAGGAATAATATTAACAGTGTAAAATGTTGTTTAATTTAGCCCGACGTGTATAAGCACTCAGTAACTAGCTCAGTTCTAGGGGTAGTTACGTAATCGTCGATAGTTAATTGTCCTTTTCTTATTTCACAACACTACGGATGCGCTTAGTGCACCAGAGAATATGTGCCAAGTCTGTTCGATGAACACTATTGTAATACGTAACTTATCGTGGTTTCTTCTCGAGTCCCCAACATGAGACAACGAGAGTAGCATCTACAAATGAAATCCTGTACTGGAACTGGAACTGGAAACCGGTGACCAGACCTTTTCTGCCTGGGATGTTATCTCGTTGTATAAAGAAAATCTGTAAATGAGATTGTTAAATTATTAGCAGCTGCCTCCTGTCTCGTGGGATCTGAAATAAAGTTAACTGTCCATACCGACGGCACGTCTTGTAGATGAGCTAAAAGAAAAATGTTAAAGATTTTTGTAAGATGACGCCTAACAGTGAATAGTTTTTGTTAAGGCCCATATCTACTTAAGGCAGTCTAGGTATCAGACTCACAACAGATTGACCACATATACCAATTCTTTAGACAAAATAACCATTACTTTTTTTAGGTTTTAAGTACAACTTACATTATAAGCTGGTAAAGCAAGATGAGCTTTACACAAGAACGTCCTCTTAGGTCCGAATCCAAGCAGATAAGATGAGCGAATGACAAAGGAAAGATGGTTCATGCATAGGAGCGCAAGAGTCCATGGAATAACAAGTCCATTGTAGTTCTCTCTCTTCTTCTTTGGCGTACTTGTCGATTATTTATAATATTTATCGTATTATTTAGTTTACATTTTTTTAAGCCCAAGACCACCCAGGGGAAACAGTACACAAATACTTTCTTTTTGTGCTGTTATATACTTTACGTATCAATGTACGTCATTATTTGGAAACCACGTTTATGGAACAACAGGAAATAAATGACCTCAAATAGCCATTCCTATTATCCTAAATAATGTATTCTAAATCCGTACATATTATAAAAATAGATGAATGTAAGTGTTTATGTGTGCACATATGTATGTTCCACATCTCCTCCAAAACCAATGGACCAATTTCAACCGAATGTGGTACACAAAGCCCTTATTACCAGACAACAATTACTGTGGGGAAAAGAACCTCCTACCTTAGTTCAGCAGATATGATGACATAAATGTTGTGGGTCGGCAGGAGAGCCAACACCGGGTTACAAGAGGAAGCCGAAAGGCACGCGTTTTAGCTCACGCAGGCTGGCGTGAGGTCTGGAACACGACAAAGAAATTAGAATTTAGAAAAAAACGGACGTAGCTGGTGGAATACTTAACTTTAATCCATTAATGGTGAACGTCGGTCTTGACGGTACATTATTACAGTGTCAATAGTAACTGGTACTGGCGCCTTGCTAGGTCGTAGCAAATGACGTAGCTGAAGGCTATGCTAACTATCGTCTCGGCAAATGAGAGCGTATTTTGTCAGGAACCATCGCTAGCAAAGTCGGCTGTACAACTGGGGCGAGTGCTAGGGAGTCTCTCTAGACTAGGCCTGCCGTGTGGCGGCGCTCGGTCTGCAATCACTGATAGTGGCGACACGCGGGTCCGACGTATACTAACGGACCGCGGCCGATTTAAAGGCTACCACCTAGCAAGTGTGGTGTCCGGCGGTGACACCACAATAAACATTGAGAGGAATGAAAAAATTGCCACATCATGGATGACATTTAAATTTATTACTTATGTGCTATTTGCAATAAATTTTGCAACCAGTATCAACATGTGCTACTAAATGCACATACGAAAATTATATCATGGTGCCACACTTAGTTCAGGAGATATGACGTTATATATACAGAGATGAGTGAAAAACTGACGCGTTGTGCATGACGTTTAAATTTATTACTATTTTGCTGCAAACTCTATTAGCAATAAATTTCGCACGCAGAATTCACATATGCCACTGAATGTGCTTAAGCAAATGTATCACTACACGACTTATAGTTCAAGAGTTATGACGCCATAAGCACTTAAATGCGTGAAGTTTTTACACATTTATTCTTTACTGCTAAGACGTTCCTACACTCGAGTTAACTTAAGGAAATACTCGACATCTGGCAGCGCTTTTGACAGCTGTAAACTACGAAACGCAGCGGGTATTAGGCTAAAACAACAGCCGTCTAAAGAACTATGAAGGTGTGTTGCCTTAGAGACGTTTACATTATCACGTTGTAGACACGAGAAGCAGCTGCATCCAGAGTACAGAAATTGTCGGGCATAGTTTACTCATGCATTTCATGCAAATGTCTTTGTACGATTGTTTCATATTTTCGAAGGTGTTTTCACGAATACATGGACATGAACGTTGTTCTATGTTATTCTACTAACACAATAGAAAGTTGGCAAAATAAATACCTGCGCAATGGCGAATTCATGGTGTCAATTCCCTCCAGCACTACTTAAGACATTAGCCGGGTCCATGCCACGTCGTGTTGCGGCACCTCTGCGTGCTCGCGGGGGTCTTACACGGTATTAGGCAGGTGTACCAGTTTCTTTGGCTCTTTTTAAGCACAAGTCAGACATTGGCATATAACAGATAATAGTCTGAAATAGTGCGTGTTTTATAATTTCAGGCATAAACTTTTAAGGATATTGTTGTCTCATAGACCGCTGAAATTCAATGGCGCATGGGAATTTTAGTGATATGCTATGTGACTATGGTCTGTTTTAACTTCAATAGACAATGTGGAATTCTCTTTACACCACCACATAACGTATTCATTGTTTTCAAAATCCTTTTCTGCATCAGTGATATGTCAATCATCCTCAGAATAAAGACATTTTCTGGTTCACCTTCTGCGACAATAGCTATCCAGAGTTTAACTTATTCTAATTAACCCCTTCCACCATTTCTCACCTTTACTACCCCCGTTGCCTGCAGAGTTATCATCTGAAACACTCTGCTCTTTCGTAACATTTACTGTCGTTGCCATTTCAGACTTCTCCTGTAATTATGTCTTCCATTTCTTCTGATAGTGAACAATGCTTCGATGGTGATGTCATTGTTGTTCTTAGGTTATGATTTTATTGCTATTTTTTATTTTTATTTACTTTCTGGTAATTGCTATTACCCTCATATTAATACATCAGATGTACGAACTGAACCACAACACACCACCACGGATTTCCCACTTACCACGAGCGGTCGTCTCAAGAATCTGGCGTATTCGTGAACCCTTCCAAGAGCGATCCAAAACTCTATACGCCACAGAGTCTACGCCCGCACTGCTAGCAGCTACAGACATTGTAATGATAATTTTAAGTCAATATGTATGTAAGCAATCCTTAATCATATACAGACCAATCAAAATATTTAACGTAACTGCAACATGGAGACGATGCAGAAGACAAGGTCGAGGAAGCATTATACTCTATGATTTGTATTCTGCATGGAGGGTTCCCTCGGCACCTAGAGATCATGTCTGTACTCACGTCACAGTGGTGCTTGCGGCTTCACCAGTCAAGTTAGGCGACAAACTACTATGATATATTTCTCTGTAACTTTTGTCAGCTGCCCGCTTCCAGACATAGCTACGTGTATAATCGGTTCTCTAGTGACTTTGTTATCATATTTTCTGTTTTTAGCAAGTGCAAAATTAGCATTATTATATTTGAATAATCGAGAATTCTGTTCCATGATTCAAGCTCTATGTTTACTGAGAACCATTTTAACCTCATACAATGATTCCCCCAATTCTCTTCACTTTTATATAGAAACGATTCGACGTCGATGTTGTATTCTTTGGCATCTGCTTCCTGTGAAATTGTATTGAAATTCAGAAAGTTTCTTTCATTGCCGTCATTGCTTCATCAATTTCATTTTGTTGGTCACAATCATTTAGGTTACAAGCAATGTGAGAAACTGCAATTTTAAAAAGTTAAATTCCTGTGTTCGAATTCAGTTGTCATTACAAGTGCATAATCGCTAGCAGTCGAAGAGGACGAGAGGCTAATGATACCGCTCTGCCGTTGTCCTGAAATAAAGAATTTGCGACGTTGCGAGAAATGTGGGAGTGATACCTAGCGTGATCTATTGGTGACACTTACAGTCGTCTTGTTGTCAAAACTTGGAATTTACGGCTCTGTATCTGACACTCTGTATCTGACAGCCAGCACTGGTTCTACATTAATTTCCCGTCAGGATGAAATACGCGAGCACACGAATAGAAGATAACACGCGCAGAAGGAGGAGAATTATTGTCATTCTATTGGCATGAACTATTTCTATTTGTCCCTCCCTATTTGTTACAATCTGCGACATTTATCTGATGCTGGAACTGCTACATAACGTTCAGTCCAGAGGGAATAGACAATTCTGGTTCACGGTAATATGAAATGCTACTCTTGTGAAACATTTCCCCTGTCCTCATTACTCACTTTAACGTTTATTTCTATAGGTTTTCTTTTCAATAGAGTTCGCACTGCATAAAGGAAGAGGATTTTCAACATAATGGAATGTACAGAATTTTTTTCACCTGGTTGTGAGCTGTCCCTACTTAACATGCAAATTCAGTAGTGAAATCCAAACACTGCTTTGAGTTTATTGCATTGCGATTTGTTGGGTCATAGTTTGAAACACTTATTCAGCGCTTTTATGTGATAATGGAAGGCTCAGCAACATTCAGGTATTTACATGCAAATCGCATTGTGAATTTCCCATATGGTTCTATCGATATGTGTTCGCTATGATTTCACGATTAAAAAAGTAAATTAGAAGACCATATAGCATTTATTGTCTTTTTGAAGTGAATTATTATTAACTGTTCATTAACCATCGCGTCTTATAACGACAATTGCGCAGTATATCTAGTTCGTCTACGCGCCATTTCTACACTACTTGCCATTAAAATTGCTACACCAAGAAGAAATGCAGATGATAAACGGGTTTTAATTGGACAAATATATTATACTAGAACTGACATATGATTACATTTTCACGCAATGTGGGTGCATAGATCCTGAGAAATCACTACCCAGAACAACCACCTCTGGCCGTAATAACGGCCATGATACGCCTTGGCATTGAGTCAAACAGAGCTTCGATGGCGTGTACAGGTACAGCTGCCCATGCAGCTTCAACACAATACCACAGTTCATCAAGAGTAGTGACTGGCGTATTGTGACGAGCCAGTTGCTCTGCCACCATTGACCAGACGTTTCCAATTGGTGAGAGATCTGGAGAATGTGCTGGCCAGGGCAGCAGTCGAACACTTTCTGTATGCAGAAAGGCGCGTATAGGACCTGGAACATGCTGTCGTGCATTATCCTGCTGAAATGTAGGGTTTCGCAAGGATCGAATGAAGGGTAGAGCCACGGGTCATAACACATCTGAAATGTAACGTCTACTGTTCAGAGTGCCGTCAGTGCGAATAAGAGGTGACCGAGACGTGTAACCAATGGCACCCCATACTATCACGAAGGGTGATACGCCAGTATGGCGATGATGAATACACGCTTCCAATGTGCGTTCACCGCGATGTCGCCAAACACGGATGTGACCATCATGATGCTGTAAACAGAACCTGGATTCATCCAAAAAAAAATGACCTTTTGCCATTCGTGCACCCAGGTTCGTCGTTGAGTACACCATCGCAGGCGCTCCTGTCTGTGATGCCGCGTCTAGGGTATCCGCAGCCATGGTCTCCGAGCTGATAGTCCATGCTGCTGCAGACGTCGTCGAACTGTTCGTGCAGATGGTTGTCTTGCAAACGTCCCCATCTGTTTACTCAGGAATCGAGACGTGGCTGCACGACCCGTTACGGCCATGCGGATAAGATTCCTGTCATCTCGAGTGCTAGTGATACGAGGCCGTTGGGATCCAGCACGGCGTTCCGTATTACCCTCCTGAACACACCGATTCCATATTCTGCTAACAGTCATTGGATCTCGACCAACGCGAGCAGCAATGTCGTGATACGATAAACCGCAATCGCGATAGACTACAATCCGACCTTTATCAAAGTCGGAAACATGATGGTACGCATTTCTCCTCTTTACACGGGGCATCACAACAACGTTTCACCAGGCAATGCCGGTCAACTGCTGTTTGTGTATGAGAAATCGATTGGAAACTTTCCTCATGTCAGCACGTTGTAGGTGTCGCCACCGGCGCCAACCTTGTGTGAATGCTGTGAAAAGCTAATCATTTGCATATCACAGCATCTTCTTCCTGTCAGTTAAATTTCGCGTCTGTAGCACGTCGTCTTCGTGGTGTAGCAACTTTAATGGCCAATAGTGTAGTTACGGGTCCTTGATCCAGTCTCCTCAAAATACGTTCCTTTGGTGGAAGTTCTTCAAGGCAAGGTGGGACGTTCACATATGTTGCGCATTCATTTTGATGTCACACACCTGCCGGAACAGTGTTTGTCGTATCGCAAACAGTCTAACAGTATAATAGTAAAGAGATACTTGAAATATCGCCATTTGATGGACATGATTCTTAAACTTTAAGGCTATCATACCGTTACGGACGAGGTTAATGAAAATGCTGTCGATCACTACTCTTCACCCAGGCGTATTTGAATAGAAAAATAGTGAATCTAACCTGACGTATATGGTGAAGTGAACTTTAATTACACTGAAAATCTGCCTTCAGCAGCTATTCAAGTGAAGCCGCAGGGGTAGCAACGTGGTCTATGGCACCTTGCCACTGTTCGCGCGGTGAGTCCTCCCTCGGGCATGAGTGTATGTGTTGTCCTTAGCGTAAGTTAGTTTAAGTTAGATTAAGGAGTGCGTAGGACTAGGGACCGATGACCTAAGCAGTTTGGCCCCATAGAAATTCCTATCCAAGCAGATGTTGGTGTCCACACACAGGCAGTATTAGATTTTAACGAAGCAGAAGTACAAATAGGCCGCATTAATAGCCCAAGAATCAAACCACTGATTCAACTGACATAACGCTGAGGTTTCCATTATACGTGATGAGGGTAAAGATAAATTCAAAACTGAGTAAGAAAAGGAGTTGCATGTCACCAAAAGTCTTGTCAGCAATTCTAAAGAAAGTTTTCAGATGCTTATGTTGGAAAAACGATAAAGGAATGTTTTTATTTGGGGCAGTTCGTGGTTAGGCTGCAGAAGAAATAAAAAGAAAAGGAAAAATACCATGGAGTTATTTTAGTAAGCTAAACAAGGTTTCCAAAACTTTGCTTCCGACGTGTCTGGAAAGGAAATTTTTCAGTTTGTGTGTGTTATCAGTATTATCAGTCAAATGCAACGTACTGCTGAGTGACCAGTCGAAGATATTTGTACAGAATTACTGGGTACGACCTGAAGTCAAATAAATGGGGCAGGTAAGAGACTAAAATGGGTTACACAAAACTAGTTGTCATGAATGTGATAAGTTTTATGTCAGTCAATCAGGCAGACACAGAGTAACTAAGCTGGCTGAACATGAACGCAGTCGGAGAGTGTAGAAATCTGATTCCACATTTGCTGAGCATGTACTGAGTGAGGGTCACAACTACCAGCCACAGTCCCACGTCCTTACTTAGCAAACAAAAGCCAAATCTCAGTGTGTCGGAACATCAATAATATAATGCTTTTCACTTATTATGAAGTGAAAAACATAAATATAAGTAAATTGAAACTGGTGGGACGTGTAGCTAGGTGAGTCGATGGTAGATGAAACATTGATTGCCAGAGATAAAAAGCGACAGACATGATGACGCAATGGAAGACCGGTGGATGGCATTACAAAGTCGAAATGTGTACCTCATTATTCTAGAGACTGGGCACTGATAAACTGAATTTTCCCTCGACGCAATTAAAAAAATGCTTCAAAACGCCACCCAGTATCGGCTTACACTGGTCACAATTAGAACTGAAAGAGAATAAAAGAAAATAAAAAGTGGACACGATATCTCCACAAAAATTCATCCCCTTTCAGAAGATTTTATCTGTTACATGAATGTACAAAGGATCTTGAGGTATACTCCTAGCTCACTCATTTGTTACATAGTTTAATTCTTAATTTCTTTGCGTGTTTCTGGTACTTGCATTGTTTAATTCATAAATTTCGGGCGTATTATAGTATTTGAGAGCTGTAGCATCGCGTTTTAGTACCTGAATAGTGGAAAATCGCGTAGTCTCCTTCCGCCGCCGAGCAGTGTGTCAACAGTGCGCAAGTAGCAGCATTACTGCATTTACTAGGCAATCTTGTATTTTAATAACCGTTTAAATTTTGTCTCGATTTGTTTGCGCTCTCTGTAGATTAGTTCAGACGTTCTTTGCACAACAGTTTTTAGCATGGATAGGGACTGCAACTACTGTGTTCGGATGCAGGCTGAGTTGGCATCCCTTCACTCCCAGCTTCAGGCAGTGTTGGCTTCGGTCACACAGCTTGAGGCAGTTGCCAATGGGCATCACTTTGGGGTTCCGGATGGGGGTTTGTCGGGGACGGCCAGCTCGTCCCCCGCATCCCCCGATCGGACTACGACTGTGGTTGCCCGGGATACTGCCCGCATTGAGGTTCATCCCTCACCTGTGGTAGAGTGGGAGGTCGCCTCAAGGTGTGGCAGGGGGTGAAAGACATTCCGGAGGGCTGAACGGAAGGCCTCTCCAGTTTGTCTGACAAACCGGTTTCAGGCTCTGTCTCAGGCTGATACTGATCTTCGGCCGGACATGGCTGCTTGTCCTGTTCCAGAGGTTGCCCCTCAGTCTGCAAGATCTGGGCGGTCGCAGAGGGTGGGCTTACCGGTAGTTGGGAGCTCCAAC
The DNA here is from genome assembly GCF_023864345.2 of Schistocerca serialis cubense. Classification (NCBI taxonomy): domain Eukaryota; kingdom Metazoa; phylum Arthropoda; class Insecta; order Orthoptera; family Acrididae; genus Schistocerca; species Schistocerca serialis. The sequence goes on from NC_064641.1 coordinate 45,032,029, forward strand.
GTCAGGCGCGTAATGGGGCCCCTTAGGGATATGGCAGCAAGAGAGGGGAAGAAAACCAATGTGCACTCCTTGTGTATACCGGGGGGAGTCATTCCAGATGTGGAAAGGGTCCTTCCGGATGCCATGAAGGGTACAGGGTGCACCCATCTGCAGGTGGTCGCTCATGTCGGCACCAATGATGTGTGTCGCTATGGATCCGAGGAAATCCTCTCTGGCTTCCGGCGGCTATCTGATTTGGTGAAGACTGCCAGTCTCGCTAGCGGGATGAAAGCAGATCTCACCATCTGCAGCATCGTCGAAAGGACTGACTGCGGACCTTTGGTACAGAGCCGAGTGGAGGGTCTGAATCAGAGGCTGAGACGGTTCTGCGAGCGTGTGGGCTGCAGATTCCTCGACTTGCGCCATAGGGTGGTGGGGTTTCGGGTTCCGCTGGATAGGTCAGGAGTCCACTACACGCAACAAGCGGCTACACGGGTAGCAGGGGTCGTGTGGCGTGGGCTGGGCGGTTTTTTTAGGTTAGATGGCCTTGGGCAAGTACAGAAAGGGCAACAGCCTCAACGGGTGCAGGGCAAAGTCAGGACATGCGGGGACCAAGCAGCAATCGGGATTGTAATTGTAAATTGTCGAAGCTGCGTTGGTAAAGTACCGGAACTTCAAGCGCTGATAGAAAGCACCGAAGCCGAAATCGTTATAGGTACAGAAAGCTGGTTGAAGCCAGAGATAAATTCTGCCGAAATTTTTACAAAGGTACAGACGGTGTTTAGAAAGGATAGATTGCATGCAACCGGTGGTGGAGTGTTCGTCGCTGTTAGTAGTATTTTATCCTGTAGTGAAATAGAAGTGGATAGTTCCTGTGAATTATTATGGGTGGAGGTTACACTCAACAACCGAGCTAGGTTAATAATTGGCTCCTTTTACCGACCTCCCGACTCAGCAGCATTAGTGGCAGAACAACTGAGAGAAAATTTGGAATACATTTCACATAAATTTTCTCAGCATGTTGTAGTCTTAGGTGGAGATTTCAATTTACCAGATACAGACTGGGACACTCAGATGTTTAGGACGAGTGGTAGAGACAGAGCATCGAGTGACATTATACTGAGTGCACTATCCGAAAATTACCTCGAGCAATTAAACAGAGAGCCGACTCGTGGAGATAACATATTGGACCTACTGATAACAAACAGACCCGAACTTTTCGACTCTGTATGTACAGAACAGGGAATCAGTGATCATAAGGCCGTTGCAGCATCCCGGAATATGGAAGTAAGTAGGAATACAAAAAAAGGGAGGAAGGTTTATCTGTTTAGCAAGAGTAATAGAAGGCAGATTTCAGACTACCTAACAGATCAAAACGAAAACTTCTGTTCCGACACTGACAATGTTGAGTGTTTATGGAAAAAGTTCAAGGCATTCGTAAAATGCGTTTTAGACAGGTACGTGCCGATTAAAACTGTGAGGGATGGGAAAAACCCACCGTGGTACAACAACAAAGTTAGGAAACTACTGCGAAAGCAAAGAGAGCTTCACTCCAAGTTTAAACGCAGCCAAAACCTCTCAGACAAACAGAAGCTAAACGATGTCAAAGTTAGCGTAAGGAGGGCTACGCGTGAAGCGTTCAGTGAATTCGAAAGTAAAATTCTATGTACCGACTTGACAGAAAATCCTAGGAAATTCTGGTCTTACGTTAAATCAGTAAGTGGCTCGAAACAGCATATCCAGACACTCCGGGATGATGATGGCATTGAAACAGAGGCTGAAATATTCGGAAGCTGAAATACTAAACAACTTTTTCCAAAGCTGTTTCACAGAGGAAGACAGCACTGCAGTTCCTTCTCTAAATCCTCGCACAAACGAAAAAATGGCTGACATCGAAATAAGTGCCCAAGGAATAGAAAAGCAACTGGAATCACTCAACAGAGGAAAGTCCACTGGACCTGACGGGATACCAATTCGATTCTACACAGAGTACGCGAAAGAACTTGCCCCCCTTCTAACAGCCGTGTACCGCAAGTCTCTAGAGGAACGGAAGGTTCCAAACGATTGGAAAAGAGCACAGGTAGTCCCAGTCTTCAAGAAGGGTCGTCGAGCAGATGCGCAAAATTATAGTCCTATATCTCTGACGTCGATATGTTGTAGAATTTTAGAACATGTTTTTTGCTCGAGTATCATGTCGTTTTTGGAAACCCAAAATCTAATATGTAGGTATCAACATGGATTCCGGAAACAGCGATCGTGTGAGACCCAACTCGCTTTATTTGTTCATGAGATCCAGAAAATATTAAATCCAGGCTCCCAGGTAGATGCTATTTTTCTTGACTTCCGGAAGGCGTTCGGTACAGGTCCGCACTGTCGCCTGATAAACAAAGTAAGAGCCTACGGAATATCAGACCAGCTGTGTGGCTGGATTGAAGAGTTTTTAGCAAACAGAACACAGCATGTTGTTATCAATGGAGAGACGTCTACAGGCGTTAAAGTAACCTCTGGCGTGCCACAGGGGAGTGTTATGGGACCATTGCTTTTCACAATATATACACTCCTGGAATTGGAAAAAAGAACACATTGACACCGGTGTGTCAGACCCACCATACTTGCTCCGGACACTGCGAGAGGGCTGTACAAGCAATGATCACACGCACGGCACAGCGGACACACCAGGAACCGCGGTGTTGGCCGTCGAATGGCGCTAGCTGCGCAGCATTTGTGCACCGCCGCCGTCAGTGTCAGCCAGTTTTCCGTGGCATACGGAGCTCCATCGCAGTCTTTAACACTGGTAGCATGCCGCGACAGCGTGGACGTGAACCGTATGTGCAGTTGACGGACTTTGAGCGAGGGCGTATAGTGGGCATGCGGGAGGCCGGGTGGACGTACCGCCGAATTGCTCAACACGTGGGGCGTGAGGTCTCCACAGTACATCGATGTTGTCGCCAGTGGTCGGCGGAAGGTGCACGTGCCCGTCGACCTGGGACCGGACCGCAGCGACGCACGGATGCACGCCAAGACCGTAGGATCCTACGCAGTGCCGTAGGGGACCGCACCGCCACTTCCCAGCAAATTAGGGACACTGTTGCTCCTGGGGTATCGGCGAGGACCATTCGAAACCGTCTCCATGAAGCTGGGCTACGGTCCCGCACACCGTTAGGCCGTCTTCCGCTCACGCCCCAACATCGTGCAGCCCGCCTCCAGTGGTGTCGCGACAGGCGTGAATGGAGGGACGAATGGCGACGTGTCGTCTTCAGCGACGAGAGTCGCTTCTGCCTTGGTGCCAATGATGGTCGTATGCGTGTTTGGCACCGTGCAGGTGAGCGCCACAATCAGGACTGCATACGAACGAGGCACACAGGGCCAACACCCGGCATCATGGTGTGTGGAGCGATCTCCTACACTGGCCGTACACCACTGGTGATCGTCGAGGGGACACTGAATAGTGCACGGTACATCCAAACCGTCATCGAACCCATCGTTCTACCATTCCTAGACCGGCAAGGGAACTTGCTGTTCCAACAGGACAATGCACGTCCGCATGTATCCCGTGCTACCCAACGTGGTCTAGAAGGTGTACGTCAACTACCCTGGCCAGCAAGATCTCCGGATCTGTCCCCCATTGAGCATGTTTGGGACTGGATGAAGCGTCGTCTCACGCGGTCTGCACGTCCAGCACGAACGCTGGTCCAACTGAGGCGCCAGGTGGAAATGGCATGGCAAGCCGTTCCACAGGACTACATCCAGCATCTCTACGATCGTCTCCATGGGAGAATAGCAGCCTGCATTGCTGCGAAAGGTGGATATACACTGTACTAGTGCCGACATTGTGCATGCTCTGTTGCCTGTGTCTATGTGCCTGTGGTTCTGTCAGTGTGATCATGTGATGTATCTGACCCCAGGAATGTGTCAATAAAGTTTCCCCTTCCTGGGACAATGAATTCACGGTGTTCTTATTTCAATTTCCAGGAGTGTATAAATGACCTAGTAGATAGTGTCGGAAGTCCCATGCGGCTTTTCGCGGATGATGCTGTAGTATACAGAGAAGTTGCAGCATTAGAAAATTGTAGCGAAATGCAGGAAGATCTGCAGCGGATAGGCACTTGGTGCAGGGAGTGGCAACTGACCCTTAACATAGACAAATGTAATGTATTGCGAATACATAGAAAGAAGGATCCTTTATTGTATGATTATATGATAGCGGAACAAACACTGGTAGCAGTTACTTCTGTAAAATATCTGGGAGTATGCGTGCGGAACGATTTGAAGTGGAACGATCATATAAAATTAATTGTTGGTAAGGCGGGTACCAGGTTGAGATTCATTGGGAGAGTGCTTAGAAAATGTAGTCCATCAGCAAAGGAGGTGGCATACAAAACACTCGTTCGACCTATACTTGAGTATTGCTCATCAGTGTGGGATCCGTACCAGATAGGGTTGACGGAGGAGATAGAGGTGATCCAAAGAAGAGCGGCGCGTTTCGTCACAGGGTTATTTGGTAACCGTGATAGCGTTACGGAGATGTTTAACAAACTCAAGTGGCAGACTCTGCAAGAGAGGCGCTCTGCATCGCGGTGTAGCTTGCTCGCCAGGTTTCGAGAGGGTGCGTTTCTGGATGAGGTATCGAATATATTGCTTCCCCCTACTTATTCCTCCCGAGGAGATCACAAATGTAAAATTAGAGAGATTAGAGCGCGCACGGAGGCTTTCAGACAGTCGTTCTTCCCGCGAACCATACGCGACTGGAACAGGAAAGGGAGGTAATGACAGTGGCACGTAAAGTGCCCTCCGCCACACACCGTTGGGTGGCTTGCGGAGTATAAATGTAGATGTAGATGAATTTTAACTTTGTATCGAGACTAACTGTTAACCTCTATGTAAGCTGTATACAGTCTGATCATGTGGTTGCCTCGATGGTTCGTTCATCGGTCAGTGTGCGACATGGCAATAACAAATTAAAAAAGGCGGTTTGCCTTCTCAGATTCAACAGATCCAATTCATACGTTTGCGCGCCATGATTCTCGGCAAGAGTGCGCACTACAACACCTCCCTCTCAAAGCATGCGCCTTTGGTACTTCCAGTTTCAAGATAGTAGTTGTTCGTGTAAGATGAAATCCACGTGCTGGCTGCATGTGCTCTTTCAAGACGTCGCCCTCTTCCAAGGGGGATGACTAGTTGGGCGTCTGCTGCTTCGCTTGCGTAGACTGTATGGTCTGTAGACATTCTTTTTCTTTTATTTAATCGAATTTTTATGTTGTTCACAAGTTGCAACATCTTCTAAGCTTTTCTGGTATATAAGCATGGTTTTTCCGAATGTACGTTTCACCAAAAAGCGATTTTGGTAGCTGGAGTCCAACGTTTTCGTTAACCATGCGTTTTGCGTTGTTGTGGATATATTTCCATAGCAGTTTTCATCCCCTAACAAATATTTCTTTATATCTGCATCGAGAGGTGAAATACCAATTTTCATAAACTTTGCTTTCCAATTTTTTTCATGTAACGAAATATTTTTTTTTTAAATTCTCGTCAAGAAGGCGTCCAATCCTAAGGCCGTGAAATAATGTCGCTATTAAGGCAATTTTCAGACTCGATCTAAGAACTTTGGTATTTTATTTTTTGTCAGAAATAAAGAAATACATGAAACTTTCTGGCAGATAAAAACTGTGTGCCGGACCGAGACTCGAACACGGCACCCGAGTTCGAGTCTCGGTCCGGTACACAGTTTTAATCTGGCAGGAAGTCTCATATAAAATGGCTCTGGGCACTATGGGACTTAAAATCTGAGGTCATCAGTCCCCAGTCTCATATCAGCGCACACTCCGCTGCAGAGTGAAAATGTCATTCTTCAAAGAAATATATGTTTCAGCATTTTTGGAAATTTGAATCTATGGGGGTGAAATAATTCATGAAAGCTTTTTTTAAATGCATCATTATTAAAGAATTACTAGCACTGACTTTTTTTAGGAAAATTATAGTGCAAGTTAAGTTTGCCTTTTCAAAAACATCTGACAACTGAAGTTACATTACTCACAGTCGATTCACAGACAATGAGATTTAAACAACAAGCATTATCTAACGTCATTAAACCACTATAAATATAGATCATCAAATTACATATATCTCTGTTAACAAATCTTAGAAACGTTACAAAGTGAAATATCTATCTTGCCTTTTTATCAAAACGGTTTACGTACATTCTGGGGTTACTCAACAATTACAAATTATCTCCAACTCATCTATACTAACGCGCTGGCAAAAAGAGAAATCATAATTGTTTAACATCTTTATCTTGCTTGCATGAAGTCTTCTGCTTCCAAGTTCAACAATATTGACTACCTAAGTCAATCTAACGCTTGGTGGCTTCACAAAGCACCCCGCAAAAACTGCCTGCTGAGACGTCTTTTTCTCACAGACAGCTACCTACAACTGCGCGCCAAGCGATCTCTTACTCCAACACTATAATAATCTCAGACCAGAAACAATATCTCTGGGTCTGCGATATAAAGCCTATCAAAGACACACATCGTTCATAAAATCATATTCGTGTGCCACATACTTCCAGTCCCAAGAAAAAATTTAATAAGTAATGCTTGTCAGATCAAATGAAAGAAGACTGCGCCAAGAGGCACAAGCCCTGACGCTAAAGAAACCTTTCCAGTATACGTAAAGTGGTAACATTGAGTGGAAACCTATAAGAGAAATCAAACATTAAAGTGTTTTCATGTCGAAGGAGCCAGCTGATGGAAATATCCGTAACAGCTATTATAGAAGGTCAGCCTCGACTTAGAACGGTATATAAGCATGAGATTATGACAGAGGATTCAGAGGGAGAGCAGTAGTGGCCGCTTTGAGGATCCACTGTGTAGCTACGCCAGGCAGTAGCAGCAGAAGGATGCAGAAGTCTGTGATTAGTTCTGGTGACACACACATCAACTGCAAGATAAGTAATCATTATCTATTCTGGGGAATAGCTTTGAACATAGACCATCTGTCTTTGGCGAAAGGAATAGATAGCATTTGTAGTTTCAATTAACAAGAACAGTTTACGGAATAATAATTGTCTCTTGTAAGCTTGGGCGAGTGGCCTGTTGATAAGAATAAACTGAGTCTGACATTTATTAAAGAAAGGATTAGGAACTGTCATCAAAGAGATAATAAATGAATTACTTAAATACTGAACTCTTCAGCATACCCATCCTGCCATTAATCGTAACAGATTACCACTGCAACCAATAACCACAATTCTACCTCGGACAGCTTTCTCCCTCTCATCTCCGACAACAAAGGTGGACACTCCAACAACTCTCAGATTGTCGTAAACGTTCCTTTTGAACTACAAAACTGTGCTGGGACGCGACAATACAAATATGCCCCAGTAGACTCACTCCTTTCACAACCTTCCAGTGGGCTTTAATAAATGTGACACATATTTGCAAGTATCTTGTACAACAAATGTGCGGTAAATTTATCTAACTGTATAAAATCATTAAACTCGAATGAATTGATAGTGCTCAGATGCATTGGTATCCATCATAATCTGGTTATAATATGAGTAAATTGTCTCGTAATCAAGGTTGCTGACAAATAAATCATGTACGGCAAAGTCAGTATACAATCCTAACCGTCAAGATAACGGTATAGGATTGGGCAAGGGAAAGGAAGAGTCACGGCTGAAGTCTATGAGCATGCTGAAGTGACTCCATCATATAGTCAATTTCTTTTTGTTTTGTGCAGTTTCAACTACTTAGTAACCAATGTGGATTGCATTCAGTGTACCAATACATCTGAACTACATATAATTTTCCTCAGTCATGTGCAGAGATATAAGAGGTACTTGGCAACCAGTTACCAACCATAGTTGGCAATTATCATTATGTCATCACTGCTCTTCATAGTAGAGATTCTTCTGGGATCCAAACGAGATATATAGTCACTTATGTTGAAGTATGAATAGCGGTAGTAAAATGCTCCAATACCATAAACAGAGGAAGGAGACTGGGTAATGGAAGGTACAAAAAAGTAGCAACAGTAAGGTAGTGGAACATGACCATTTTTACCTATGTCAGCATCAAGTACTCTACGTGATTTGAAAACGTTCAGTATCCTAATGAAATTACAGACTGCATGAAGCAACAATGCTTTACATTAGAGGCAAAAGTGGAAGTGGACTCTGAATAAGACATCAATAAGTGTGGCATAAGGCTGCCCATTAGACATAGAATAACCTAACATGACAGACAACATCACTGATCCATAATATTATACTATGGCTCTCAGTGGCCTTGTGTATGCAATATTGTGATTAAATTACTTAAGGAAACGTAACAATGAAATCAAGAATTGGAAGGTTCCAGGTGGTCTTGTACTTGAAACATACATGCATATCTTAATAACTAAAGCAATGGAATAGAAAAATCAATCAGAGGCTGCAAGTGGTCTTTTTGCGGGCGTAAATGCTGATCTTTGAAGCAATCATCTAAGTGGTTCAAAGTGGACTAGTTTTACATGAAATAAATGCTGACCTTAATAGCAAAAATGTGACAGAAAACATAGTTCTTGCTCAAGGTGGCTTTTCCTTACATAGTATAAACCTCAAAACTGAGAAAGTATCATAAAATATCATTTACCTATAATTATATATGGCACACAGGGGCCTGTGAACAATTTAAAATGAAAATACCTAACTGGATATGGCTTTTACACGAACAAAGTGTATAAATAGCAGTATTATATAAAATTAAGGCTGTGTAGGGCCTGTATGTGTACATGATAGACAAACAGAATCATAGAATCAAAGTACGGAACCATGTGAGTAAAGGCACAATATCTGTGAGTTGTGTAGCACTCTCTGGGCTTCATAAAATTGTCTATTAAATAACCAGTATCTCTAACAATGTGAATATCTACAGGGAAGGATATGGGAATGATTGATAAGCGCAGTGCACTTTATCTGTAAAGAAGATGATTAACAGTCAATCGTCTTTCGTCTTGAGTCAATAACTGCAACGGCCAAAACAAAGAAAAAATGTGATTATATATATGCAAGCGTAACTACCGGAGTACCAAGTGCAATATAGCTTACTGACTACAAAATGTAACATATCACAGTAAATCATGATATAAACATGCAAAGATGCGATTGAATTGCAGAAATAGTGGAACCTGGAAAAGTGATTATTAACTTTAAAAAAAGGTAGTGATGCATGCTAACATACGAAGACAGTATCAAACGCAATCTCGTAAGGAATGGTGAAAAAATGTTTTTAGGTGTGTAAAGCTTCTGTGACAGTCTCCTACAAACAACTCCAGTGATGTGGCACACGGTAAGACAGATTTTCCTAGAAAGGACACAACATACACAAAATAAACTTTCACATTAAACAATATCATTATAGAAGAATCATCAGTATATCAATATAATCCTCATTATCGTAGTGCAGCTCAGGAAATGAACACTCATTAGACATCAACATTTCATCATTATACCAAAATTTTGGTGCAGCTCAGGGCATGAACACTCATCTAACAGTACTCTTATACCTAACACAAAATGTAGAGAAAAAATATTCCTAATCCTAAATTTTTATAGGCAGTCTGTCGAATTTACCCAGTACACTAACGGGAAACTGTTTATAAGTGCCTACCAGGAAACAGTGTGAGAAGTGTCAGTGGTGTTTAGTATTCCTTATAAGCTGTTTGTTTCATACTTTCTACGTAATGCAGTACCTGCATGCCTTCATGTACTTCTATTTATGAGCATAATGGATCGTTTGGATAGAGTAAGAGTTCAGTACGTTTGGTCTGCAAAACGCAGGAACTGGATGAGTATATGCAATGGACATGAGTCACATGGTGCATTGATTTCTTAAATCTAGATAGTTGAATGCAAGTAAATTAGTGACATCATGTAGTACAAGATGTATACAGGGTGAGTCACCTAACGTTACCGCTGGATATATTTCGTAAACCACATCAAATACTGACGAATCGATTCCACAGACCGAACGTGAGGAGAGGGGCTAGTGTAATTGGTTAATACAAACGATACAAAAATGCACGGAAGTATGTTTTTTAACACAAACCTACGTTTTTTTAAATGGAACCCCATTAGTTTTGTTTAGCACATCTGAAAATGTAAACAAATACGTAATCAGTGCCGTTTGTTGCATTGTAAAATGTTAATTACATCCGGAGATATTGTAACCTAAAGTTGACGCTTGAGTACCACTCCTCCGCTGTTCGATCGTGTATATCGGAGAGCACCGAATTATGTAGGGATCCAAAGGGAACGGTGATGGACCTTAGGTGCAGAAGAGACTGGAACAGCACATTACGTCCACATGCTAACACCTTTTTATTGGTCTTTTTCACTGACGCACATGTACATTACCATGAGGGGTGAGGTAAACGTACACACGTGGTTTCCGTTTTCAATTACCAAGTGGAATAGAGTGTGTCCCACTGGAAACGCGTTGACGTATGTGGTATCAGTATGATGGTGCACCTGCACATTCCGTAATTAACACTAGGCTCACCCTTGACAGGATGTTCGACGGGGCCGGCCGAAGTGGCCGTGCGGTTAAAGGCGCTGCAGTCTGGAACCGCAAGAGCGCTACGGTCGCAGGTTCGAATCCTGCCGCGGGCATGGATGTTTGTGATGTCCTTAGGTTAGTTAGGTTTAACTAGTTCTAAGTTCTAGGGGACTAATGACCTCAGCAGTTGAGTCCCATAGTGCTCAGAGCCATTTGAACCATTTGTTCGACGGGCTCTTCATAGGACGTGGAGGACGCATAAATTGGCCAGCCCGTTCTCCTGATCTTACACCTCTGGACTTCTTTCTGTGGGGTACGTTAAAGGAGAACGTGTACCGTGATGTGCCTACAACCCCAGAGGATATGAAACAACGTATTGTGGCAGCCTGCGGCGACATTACACCAGATGTACTGAGCCGTGTACGACATTCATAACACCAGAGATTGCAATTGTGTGCAGCAAATGATGGTCACCACATTGAACATCTATTGGCCTGACAAGTCGGGACACACTCTATTCCACTCCGTAATTGAAAACGGAAACCACATGTGTACGTGTACCTCACCCCTCATGGTAATGTACATGTGCGTCAGTGAAAAAGACCAATAAAAAGGTATTAGCATGTGGACGTAATGTGCTGTTCCAGTCTCTTCTGCACCTAAGGTCCATCACCGTTCCCTTTGGATCCCTACGTAATTCGGTGCTCTCCGATACACACGATCGAACAGCGGAGGAGTGGTACTCGAGCGTCAACTTTAGGTTACACTATCTCCGGATGTAATTAACATTTTACAATGCAACAAACGGCACTGATTACGTATTTGTTTATATGTTCAGATGTGCTAACAAAACTAACGGGGTTCCAATTTAAAAAAACGTAGGTTTGTGTTAAAAAACATACTTCCGTGCATTTTTGTATCGTTTGTATTAACCAATTACACTAGCCCCTCTCCTCACGTTCGGTCTGTGGAATCGGTTCGTCAGTATTTGATGTGGTTTACGAAATATATCCAGCGGTAATGTTAGGTGACTCACCCTGTATAGTAATATAGTGCAAGACGTGGCATAAATGAAAGATGGCAACATTATAGATTACAAAGAGTTACTAACCAAACAACAAATGTGATAATAATTCATCAGACAATAACGTAAATGTGAGTAATAATACTATCTTGCATAAGGTGTGCATTAATGGCAAAGTGGAGTAGCATAGCATCATATAAATTTGGCATGGTTCATGGCATCATTAAAGACAAAACAGCATCAGAAATAAATAAACATAGGAAATATAGAGGCAACATACAAAAGGACACAAATTATTATTATGTAAAAAAAATGTTTGAGTTAGAGATTACAGTGGTTAGAGCACCCAAGGGATGTGATCCGCAAGACACATGTCAAAAATAAATGTTGTCTCTTTCAGCTGTTGCTTTCATGCACACACATTCGAAAACAGAAAAAAGTGCAAGCTGTAAAATAACAGTAAGAGAACCGACCTGCAAGATTCTCCCTACTGAGCAAATCTCCACCTGATAAAATGCAGAATAACTGAGGAATCGTGAAAGCAAGGTGTGAATAGATCTTGTATAAGCATGGGAAATGCATGAGGAAAAAAACTGTGTTGTATCATATTATTATATAAAATCTTATCTAAATCAGAATAAGCATATATGAAAGCTGGCCATATAAATACGCACATCTGTAAAAATTTTGGCAGTTAACACAGTTCCTGGAAAATAGGAAAAAATTATACCATACTGGATAGCGAGAAAATAAATGGTTGTAGTATGTGGCTGGTTGGCATTGTTGGAATATTCGCTATTGTAGTGTTGGGCTGCTGGACATGCACAGCATGTAGCGTTGTGCAGTTGGAGGTGAGCTGGCAGCAGTGGTGGATGTGGGGAGAGAGATGACAGAGTTTTTGGCGGACGATCTGGATGTGTGTCCGTCAGAAAAAGGAAATTTTTTAAATTGGATGTCACAAAATTATATATATATATATATATATATATATATATATATATATATATATATATATATATATATATATATGACTTTTGAACATTGTTAACGTAAAGACATTGCTTGTTCTCTACCAAAATCTTTCATTTGCTAACTATGCCTATCAGTAGTTAGTGCCTTCAGCAGTTACAATCTTTTATTTAGCTGGCAGTATTGGCGCTCGCTGTATTGCAGTAGTTCGAGTAACGAAGATTTTTGTGAGGTAAGTGATTCGTGAAAGATATAGGTTATTGTTAGTCAGGGCCATTCATTTGTAGTGATTATTGAAAGTCAGATTGCGTTGCGCTAAAAAAATGTTGTGTCAGTTTAGTGATGATCAGAATACGTAAAGAGAGAAATGACTGAATACATTCAGTTTTACTCAGTTGTCTTTGTAGCAAATAACGTAAGAAGTTTACTAGCAGAGTCATTCATAATTTGTCTAAGGGGACGTTTCGTATGCCGACCCTTAGCCGAGGATACCTCACTGGAATCTTCCGATTTTTTCCTTGTAGTTTGGGTAATTAATGTAGTTATTGTTTATTGTTAGCGCGTAATTGTAGAGAGAACTCTTTTGTAGTTGTAGTTTTTCATTGTTGTACAGTCGAACAGTTGTGGCATACATGTAACTTGCATGTAATTAATTAGATATTATTTTCAGTGCTATGTTAATGTTTTTTCTTATTTTACTCTTCAAATTGTGCTTTTCTGTGTTATCGTGCGAAATATTGTGAGAATAATGGCATGTGGGAAGCGTAATACTAGTCCCCAAAGTAAAATGAGAAATGAGAAGACGAGAGTAGTGTGTTAGCGTCACCGTTTAAGGAATTAACTAATGTTCAAACAGTAATTTGGTAATTTTAGATAGGGAAATAGACCAGACTCTAAAGAATCGTGTAGACAGTGAAACAGCTACTGGACAGGGTACTTTGTCGATCGATCGGTCGGCAACAGCTTGCCCCAGGAACTCGAAATGACAGGACACAATCTCGTAAATACCGTAGATTCAGATTTTGTGTCCTCACCTTTTTCTCAATTAACTCAAGAAACATTTTCTGCTTTTCTAAATGCGAATGTTGCCGGTGAAAGTGCACTGCCGACAAACATAGAGGAACAGATTCCACACACTAATACATTATTATTGCAGTTAATGCAACAAATGAAACAAAATCAGAGACAAGCACAGCAACAACTTCTAAAGTTACACCCAATGGAACAAAATCTAAAATAGGCACAGCAACAAGTGGAACAAAATCAGAAGCAAATTAAAGAAACACTTCGACAAACACGTGAAGATTTAACTAATGAGTTACGTAACATCGAATCGAAATGTCAAAAAGTCTCTAATGACATAGAAACAAAAATTTGTGAGCATTTTCAGCCTATTTTTTTGCGGCATGAAAATGCATTACAGAATCACGAAGCAGCCATAAAAGAATTGCAAACCATTGTTCATGAAAATCACGAAACCTTGTGAGCTAAAATTGACTCAGTTGCATCTACCGATTCGGTTACGCAACTTGCAAAAACTCAGGACAACTTGAAGGACACAGTAGATACTCTGAAACGTGGTTCAGAAAGACACATGGAGAAAATCAGTTCATTATCGGAGAAAGTAGCCGAGCTTTCGGATCAATTCACTAACTTATCTACAAAGGTAGATGATGATCTGAATGACACAAGACCCGTAGTCTTCACTGATACAGAAGAGTATGAACAAATTAAGAAATTTAAACAACACAACACAAAAGAGAAATCTGGGAAGTACAAGATCAGTTGGCACAAGTAATACAACAATTACATATTTCAGAGGACACTCGCGCTCCAATAAGGGAAGAGGGAATAGAAATACGGAAAAGTAACACAATAATAACACAGGGCATTTCGGAAATTATGAAAGGAATTGGCAAGGTGCACCGAATTTTGAGATGGAACCGCCGACACGACGTAACAATGACCGATATGCGACTCGCCGTCATGATGATTTTAACTATAACCTGTTCATTACTCACGTAAATTCAAATTATTTAAGAATTATGGCAACGACATTAATCCACAGGAATGGCTCCATCAATTCTCTCATTGTTTTCCGCCCAACTCGTCATTAAAGCACAGACTGGAATTTATGTGCGGCTACTAAGAGAATGAACCAGCTGTAAGAATGCGATCGGTAATTCGCGACTGTCACAGTGAAGGAGAACTTTACATGCCTTCCTCTCAGCATATTGGTCTCAAGCTACTCAAGATCGCGAAATACGTAGCATCATAATGATGAAACATTTCGAACAATCTGAATCTTCCAGTGTTGTCAAATACACTCCTGGAAATGGAAAAAAGAACACATTGACACCGGTATGTCAGACCCACCATACTTGCTCCGGACACTGCGAGAGGGCTGTACAAGCAATGATCACACGCACGGCACAGCGGACACACCAGGAACCGCGGTGTTGGCCGTCGAATGGCGCTAGCTGCGCAGCATTTGTGCACCGCCGCCGTCAGTGTCAGCCAGTTTGCCGTGGCATACGGAGCTCCATCGCAGTCTTTAACGCTGGTAGCATGCCGCGACAGCGTGGACGTGAACCGTATGTGCAGTTGACGGACTTTGAGCGAGGGCGTATAGTGGGCATGCGGGAGGCCGGGTGGACGTACCGCCGAATTGCTCAACACGTGGGGCGTGAGGTCTCCACAGTACATCGATGTTGTCGCCAGTGGTCGGCGGAAGGTGCACGTGCCCGTCGACCTGGGACCGGACCGCAGCGACGCACGGATGCACGCCAAGACCGTAGGATCCTACGCAGTGCCGTAGGGGACCGCACCGCCACTTCCCAGCAAATTAGGGACACTGTTGCTCCTGGGGTATCGGCGAGGACCATTCGCAACCGTCTCCATGAAGCTGGGCTACGGTCCCGCACACCGTTAGGCCGTCTTCCGCTCACGCCCCAACATCGTGCAGCCCGCCTCCAGTGGTGTCGCGACAGGCGTGAATGGAGGGACGAATGGAGACGTGTCGTCTTCAGCGATGAGAGTCGCTTCTGCCTTGGTGCCAATGATGGTCGTATGCGTGTTTGGCGCCGTGCAGGTGAGCGCCACAATCAGGACTGCATACGACCGAGGCACACAGGGCCAACACCCGGCATCATGGTGTGGGGAGCGATCTCCTACACTGGCCGTACACCACTGGTGATCGTCGAGGGGACACTGAATAGTGCACGGCACATCCAAACCGTCATCGAACCCATCGTTCTACCATTCCTAGACCGGCAAGGGAACTTGCTGTTCCAACAGGACAATGCACGTCCGCATGTATCCCGTGCCACCCAACGTGCTCTAGAAGGTGTAAGTCAACTACCCTGGCCAGCAAGATCTCCGGATCTGTCCCCCATTGAGCATGTTTGGGACTGGATGAAGCGTCGTCTCACGCGGTCTGCACGTCCAGCACGAACGCTGGTCAAACTGAGGCGCCAGGTGGAAATGGCATGGCAAGCCGTTCCACAGGACTACATCCAGCATCTCTACGATCGTCTCCATGGGAGAATAGCAGCCTGCATTGCTGCGAAAGGTGGATATACACTGTACTAGTGCCGACATTGTGCATGCTCTGTTGCCTGTGTCTATGTGCCTGTGGTTCTGTCAGTGTGATCATGTGATGTATCTGACCCCAGGAATGTGACAATAAAGTTTCCCCTTCCTGGGACAATGAATTCACGGTGTTCTTATTTCAATTTCCAGGAGTGTATTTTGAAGACATGTTGCACAAGAATCAGTGCCTGTCAAACCCATACAGCCCCTCAGAACTCATCCGCATTTGCTTAATCAAATTGCCTGAACATTTACGACATATTATTTTGACAGGACGTTGCAAAGACGACATCGAAGGTTTTCAGGTACTTTTACAAGAATTAGAAACTGACACAGACAGTCGCAGGATGCGAAAACAGGAACACAAGACTTACAGGACACATGAATCACAATTCCGCGATGACAGAAATAATAACTGGACACAACAAGGCTATTCTTACAACGCAAATCGTGACCAAAACAGGCACCACCCGTATGACAACCGTTGGCAGAGTAATAATAATTACAGGGAAATATCACCACTCCGCGGTAGTGACTATGACAGAGGTAATCAGAGAAACAGACAATATGGGAACCAAAATAATTATTGTCAAGGCAGACATAATAACTACAGACGCAACGGTCCACTACACAGTTACGACTCAGGGAGAAATTCTGCACCACGTGACCAACAGGAAAGAAATTACAGAAACTACCGACATGACGACAGACGATATAATCATAACGACAGACCTGAATTTCATCAGATCTGGCGGGATTGAAAGAATGCAGGGCCCTCTCGGCAAGGTGAATTTGTAGAAGTTAGGTCTCCTAATCCCAATAACGACGCGTGCCAACAAAGAGACAGTAGACAATAACTCGCACCGCAGGCAGCCATGTGTGCCGGCTGGCTCAGAGAAAAATAACATAGAAGCTAACCTTGAGAAAATTTGCAGTATTCTTTACCGGCATATACCACACGGTAATTGCATTGAAGTTGAAACACTGTGTACTAGGAAGAGTAAAGGTTAACACCACGTTTCACATGTAAAACCGTTTATTGGGAGATAATTTGCTTTCTGAATTAGTCATTGCTATAAGGTTTCTACTTCAGGTTATTAGTACGCTTTGTCACACTTAGAAATTGTTAACATTCAACAATGTTTTAAAGTGAACAAGCCAGTCAAGAACCTAGGGAACTTATTTAGGCAGTAATTACGAATGCATTTTTGTAATGAACAGACGACACAATGTTACTGTGTGTACATTCTTGCTTGTTCGTTGCATGATTACGTAACGACTATAAGGCTTACATGCTTAGAACATATACTGCTAATGAGATTTTAATGCAACATTTTGGTTTACTTGAAAAGACATTTTGGATTTAAAGTAATTTCTGAGAGATAACAGATGACACAGTGGTTAGTTTATTTGACAGCTACACGATTTTATCACGTCGCTATTAAAGAGTAACACAATTTACATTATTGCTTTTGCGCTGTATCTGTTTTATATCTGCACAGTTCTTCTACACTCTTCTGGAAAGAAAAAGCATGTTTTAGTAGTAACTTTTGTGGTATAGCTGCAGAGAGAGCCCTTTCCGTAGCACAACAATACCCTACAGTATAGTACTTTCTTGATCACAGCAATAAGCGTAATAACTACGATATCTATACACAAAGCATTTCACTTTTGTTTATTACGAGGTAAGTACAGAACTTTGTTTACGTACGACGATAATTACGACACTTGGCACATGTTTACCGTTAAGTAATGACAGAGATTATCTTATAACAAGACGCACAGTTTAGCGCTACAGGAAAGGATTTTGAGTGATTAATTTTTGTACATGGAACATTTGTAGAAATATTCTTGAATTACAGAGATACACAGAAGGTTTTCGGTGATACATTTCATTCCATTGCTGTAATTTGTGATGCTTGAGTGTATAATTACTTTAATCCTCAGGGCGTACACACCTACATTGTGTACTAAGGGTGTGGCAAGCGCTAGGAGACCTAGCTAATATGTTATTTGCTTATACAACTTTACACATCGGTACCATATTTCTCTAACACAGAATTACACAGCTGTCTGATCATTTAACAGAGAACATTTTTTTTTTAGTTTTTGAAATTATTGAAAGAAGCTTCGATTTTGAAATGTGATTGATCTGTTATGATGATGTTATTATGACAACGATGTGAATTATGCTAGTGTGATATGTTTATGATCAGTAAGATGATGCTATACAAGGAATGTGATTATTTGTTTATACGTATATGAGTAATGAGTAGTGGTTAGGGACTCTGATTTGTGAAAAGGATGTTGGAAACCAAGAATCGTACATTAAGAGTTGTGAAACGTGTGTACATGCATGAATGTGAGTATCACAACACTACGATTCATGAGATTTCGTTTCTACACATTTCTATTGCAATTTTTCGACCTGTGAAATTTTATTGGTATCAAACTGTCACTGAAACAGAAACTTCTGTCGTCAATATTTCGGTAAGGGTGGTAAGTGACCTTGCCATAATGTGCTGTGGGCGTCCAGCTGCACGACAGACGTCTGGAAAAAAGCCATTAGGTGGAAAAAAGAGGCCATTAATTTCGCTATTGACATTTCTTTGTAGAAAGCATTGCAAATACGACACATCCAAACTTGAAAACATATGATTACACTTTGGAGCTCGTACTTTATGATATATACTGAAATACCTAATGCAATGATGACAAATATTATTTGTCTATACACCGGATTATGACCAATGTCTTTCTAGTTGAAAGATATTTTACTGCCTTACGAAATACCATATGGATAGTGAATGACGTTCCTTTATGTATATATTTGCTCATTTTGTTTAATATCTAGTTTCTAGCTGCACTGCAGCATTGGTTAAAATAAAATAAAATTTAATGGATGTACTAATGACAAGTTCTCTGGCTACAGACCCAGTAAATAATAATTTTATGATCTACTTTCTTAGAAAAGGTAGCACACATAGACATTTTATTGTGATGCACTCTAGTGTTAAGATATGACATAGGTATTATGCATTTCCTGTAATATTTTTTCTGCTTGAGCTATGTCATGTTTAGGTATGTCACTGCATTTTCTGCTGCTGTTTGCCAGGCATAGTGCTACTAAATTTTACTTTGTCTTATTCTGCTAAGGCAGTTTGACTACTGATTTATTTTTCTTGTTGCTGCACATGGGCTCATATTAGTTGTAATGTTGCATTTGCTTTGCTAATTTGTATTTATTACTGCTTGCTTTGCGAATTTGTATTTTTTCTGTCATTGCTGTTTGTGTTAATTGTTTTGTGCTGCTGCATTGCCTCGTCCCTTAGTTTATGCATCTGAGCTCAGTAGATTTAAGTTAGCTTAAGAGGAGGTAGGCTATATAAGAGAATGAGTTGTGATTAATTGGAAGAAATGCATTGACAAGGTATAAGAAAAAGGTTTGGCCAAAAAAGAGTTTACAACGAAGAAAAATTTTTTGGAAGAGGATATGAAGAAAAAGGAGGATTTAGGGACAACAGATACAGATAGGACTTTTTGCGAATAATGATGCACTAAGGGAGATCTCCAAGAAGTAGAGGAAGTTTTGTATGCAAATAAAATACGAAAAATACTGCAGTATCAAATGTCATACTGAAAACAAATCCCGTCCTGACCTTTTGTGTTATTCGGCTATATGTTTGTCTACCCTTGTGTATTTGTGTTCTTCCTGTCTTTATGTGTTTATCTGATAAGAGTTATGTTGTAGAGTATTTCTAATACTAAGCTACATTCACTACGATGAGGAATACTGTTATCCTCAAATATAATTTGCGTTAATTATATGTTATTTACTTCGTAAAGATGCTTAGACATTATTTATTCTGTTCTGTTTTAATGCTCCTGTGTGAAGTAGATGTTTCGAAAACAATTCTCATTATTTTATTTATTTATTTATGTCATATTTCCTGCATTACTGATATATGTGTTTCTTTCCATTCATTTGTAGACCCTGTATTACTACAAATGTTATCTGTATTATTACGTTTTTTAATGATGTTTGCTGTACCTTTGTAATTGCATTCTCATGTCGTAAATTTGTAATTGTATTGACACCAGTTCTTCAGATTAAGTTTGATTTCACTGCAGACGTTTCTGTTGATCACAGTATATGCACAATATGTGAGAAAAAAAAGGGGACTGTTCGTGCTCGCACGTGTGTTGATAATTCAGCAAGGGACTGGTTAACAGCATTCCTGGTTTTAAGGACATTTCAAAAAAAAATTTTGTGATTGCACAAGTGGTGGTTCATGGACTTGCTATATTATCTGCAAGACTCTTTGATGGTGATAGTGCACCCACACAGTCACAACAGATGGCTGCTGGACATCTCTACAAGGACTACCGTGGGCCTGCAACTTTGGTGGCCCACCAATACCATTATCTCTACAAGGAATACATTAGGTCTGCACCTTTGGTGGCACACTAATACCATCAGTGTGTCTGCACCTGTGGTTGCCCACCAATACCATTATCTCTGCAAGAAATACAATGGGTCTGCTCTATGACGACCTGACTACCAATATTCTTCAAAACGTCGACTGACTCTGACGTGGGTTTGCTCTGTTGTGGTTCCTTACCTGCCTTCATGTCAAGAGTCAGCACTGTCTTTCCGTTGGAAGGACAACACCACTTCTTCAAGACTGCATGGAAATCCACTACTTCCGTGTGCATTTTCTTTTTACTGTCGAGACTTTGAGAAAAAAGAAACTGCAATTACTACTGTGATGATGATCAGACCTGTCTTTATGAGAGCAATTTTTGCTTTTGACAAAACATTGTAGCAATAAGTGTGTGCACTTGATATCTTTGTTATTGTAATTATGAGAAATTTTATCAAAACATTGTTGGCCACTGCCCAAAACAGTTTGTAAATCATTTGTGGGGATCATGGGGACTATTTAAGTAGGTTGTTTAGGTTTTTATGTTGGTAACGCCACATAGCGATCTGTATGAAAATCATTGATGGTGCTGTGGCTGGTTGGCCTTGTTGGAATATTCGCTATTATAGTATTGGGCTGTTGGATGTGAACGGCATGCAGCGTTGTGCAGTTGGAGGTGAGCCGCCAGCAGTGGTGGATGTGGAGAGAGAGATGCCAGAGTTTTGAGCGGACGATCTGGACGTGTGTCCGTCAGGAAAAGGAAATTTGTTTAATTAGATGTCACAAAATTACAATTTAATTAAACAAATTTCCAATTATATATATATATATATATATATATATATATATATATATATATATATATATATATATATAAAAAGACTTTTTGAACACTATTAAGGTCAGTACATTGTTTGTTATCTATCAAAATCTTTCATTTCCTAACTTTGCCTATCAGTAGTTAGTGCCTTAAGTAGTCAGAATCTTTTATTTAGCTGGCAGTATTGGCCCTCACTGTATTGCAGTGGTTCGAGTAATGAAGATTTTTGTGAGGTAAGTGATTCGCGAAAGGTATAGGTTATTGTTAGTCAGGGGCATTCTTTTGTAAGGATTACTGAAAGTCAGATTGTGTTGCGCTAAATAAATATTGTTTGTCAGTTTAGTCATGAACAGAATAAGTAAAGAGAGAAATGTCTGAGTACGTTCAGTTTTGCTCAGCTGTTCGGAAATCAAATAACGCAATAGGTTTACCAGCACAGTCATTACATAATTATTTTCAAGGCGACGTTACAATGTGAAATTCACGAAAGCAAAAGTTATTCTATGAAGTGCTTCACGTTGCTGATGCGATGACTGCGTCGCGATATTCTTGTCGGTAAAAGTTTCATAATGAAACACATTGGGATGGGGAATATCACATATCCTAAAAGGTCCAGAATACAAAGTTCAGATTTACTGCGTCGACGTTGTCCTCTGTTGGATAGGTAATGAGTGCGTACCAACACTTTTTGTCCTATGCGAATTTCCTGGCGGTTACTCGCCTGCTTTTGTTGACTTTTGTGGCGCTGTGTTTCACCCTTTATGTTGTTAAGTGCGATGTCTATAATTTGATGGTGGCGCAATCTTCTTCTTGTAGGAAAAGAAACAATTTCACGAATTTTGTTAGATGCATCCGTATTTTGCAGCACAACACGCGGCGAAAGCATGGTGGTGTCGTTTGGTATTGAATTGATAACGTCCTGAAAATCTGAAATGTGCTTGTTCAAATGGTTCTAATGGCTCTGAGCACTATGGGACTTAACATCTCAGGTCATCAGTCCCCTAGAACTTAGAACTACTTAAACCTAACTAACCTAAGGACATTACACACATCCATGCCCGAGGCAGGATTCGAACCTGCGACCGTAGCGGTCGCGCGGTTCCAGACTGAAGCGCCTAGAACCGCTCAGCCACACCGGCCGGCTGACATGTGCTTGTCCCTATCAGTATGACTTTTGTGACACTAGATACGACAAAGTTTTCCAAGCTCTTTCATGATGCGTTCTGATGTGCTGGAAGAAGCATGTTAGCTGGAGGTAAAAATGGGTGTAATATTTCTAGCTTGCAGTGTGCGTTTCCATAACAGAGATGGAAATTGTGGTCCATTGTCGGGGATTGCCTTCTGAACATGTCCAACATGAGGCAAAATTATTTTAGTAAAAGCATTAGAAACAGTTCTAACAGTGGCGTTTCGTAACGGAGTGAAAGATACAAATTGAGATACTGTAGAAGATTTAGCTTTTTGAAAAATTTTGCAAGTTGCCAAGACTCGTTGAATACGCCATATTTGTGAAGTAACGGGACTGTCGTAGTATGTAAAAGCATTTACGAGCACCATAAGGGAGTAGCTCAGATGTTTATACCAGATTAATTTATTGATAAGTTCTTGAGGTATGCAGAGAGTCGAATTATCGCTGTCAGGGCGAGCGCGGCGAAACAGAATATTATTGTGCACGGTGTAGTAGGCTAAGTTCTGATTGTTGTCTGGTTGGTGTCACGCCACGGAAGTTTGATCTCTTTCCAGACGTCGTCTTTGCTCTGCTGTCTGGTGATGTCTTTTAATGATGCTGAAATAAAATTTTCAAAAGCTACCTGTTTAATGTAGAAAATGCTGTAATTAGTTTCACAGAAAATAGCAGTGATTACTTGCTGGTTATTGAACAGTGAGCGAGAAAGCGTATCTGCTACAGTATTTTGCGTTCCTGGTATGTGTACAATCGTAAAATCAAATCCCTGCAAATAAAGTTTCCAACTGCTAAGTCTGTCATATGGAATTTAGCTGATAAAAGAAACTGAATAGCTCTGTGATCTGTGTATACTGTTGTCTGTCTGCCGTAGAGAAAGTGACGAAATTTAGTGAAAGCCCAAACAACAAATTGTGTTTTGAGTTCAATTCAAATGGTGCAAATGGCTCTGAGCACTATGGGACTTAACATCTGAGATCATCAGTCCCGTAGACTTAGAACTACTTAAACCTAACCTAAGAATAACAACAACATCCATGCCCAAGGCAGGATTCGAACCTGCGACCGTAGCGGTCACGCGGTTCCGGACTGAAGAACCTAGAACCGCTCGAACAGAGCGGCCGGCTCGAGTTCAGCCGATAATTTCTTTCAGCTGATGTGAGGATGCGACTAGCAAAACGATGTTCTTAACAGTTGTCCCATTTTCCTCTATTTCCTGAAATAAATGGACACCAAGAGCAGTCTTGGAGCTGTCTGTAGCAATCGAAAAATTCTTTATCGTGTCAGGATGTGACAGAAGTGGAGCGTTAAGTAAAGCCCTTTTCAGACTGAGAAACTGACTGTGCATGGTCTTCCCAGGACCAGATAGTGTTTTTACCAATAAGACGACACAATCTTGCAGTAACTAGTGCAGAGTGGCGTATGAAACGGCGAAAAAATTGATTAAACTCAGGAAGCTTCGAAGGCGTTTTTTGGTAGACGGAATTGTAATATCACGGATGGCGTGTAGTTTCTCAGGATCGGGCGTTATTGCCGTATGACGAAATTTAATGGAAGTCTTGCCCAAGTGAGATGTACTAAGGTCCAAGGCAACACCTTCTGTAAGAAAAGTTTGTAATAGCATGAGAAGAGCACGATTATGTTCCAACCAAGAAGGTTCTGCAATTAGAATGTCGTCAATACTTGTGGTGCTTCTGTCTTTTAATTCTTTTGGAAGAATAGTATTCATCGCAGGAATGAAAACAGCGGAGTTAATTGTTAAACGAAATGACAATTTACAAAACTGATAGCAGTTACCTAAACAAAAGAAAACAGTGTATTTTCTGCAACTCGGATACAGTTGAATTTGCCACACTCCACTTTTAGGTCCAGAGTAGAATAGACTGACGTTCCGTGAATTTTTTGCAAGAGCTCTTGCAGCGTTTGCGGACGATCGGTTTCAGTAATAATAATATCGTTGGTCTGACGTGAAGCCAACACAAGACGAATTGAGCCATCATTCTTGTTAAAAATGTGATGAGGGCTGACTCAATGATACCTTGGTCTAACATAGCCTGAACTTCTTCCTTGACGTGATCTCTATAGATGAATGGTATGGAATAATGTTTTGCCTTAAATGTATCACGCAGTTTTACTTCGAATTCATAAAGAAAACTAGACATGGTTCCCAGTACATTGTTAAATACTTCACAGTGTTGTAAAAGAATATTCTGTTAACTGTTTGCTCTCTTCGTCGATCGAAGCTTTACAGATTAACTGCCAACATGAGTATCCGAGTAGTACATATCCTAGGTGTAGCGAAGCAGCTTAAAGCACTTAATGAAGGCAAGTTTTCTGGTCCATATAGTATACCCTTCAAAGTACGCTGATACAATGATTTATCAATCATACACAATCGTCCGCTCGACGAAAGCTCCGAACCAAAAGACGGGATTCTTGCCAGCTCATAACAGTACTCAAGAAACTTAATACGACTACCCCACAAAATTACAAACCAATATCAGTAATGTCGATTTGCAGTAGGATTTTCGATCATATACTGTGTTCGAACATTGTGAATTACCTCGAAGGTAATGGCTTATTGACACACATTCGGTACGGATTCAAAAAATATCGTTCTTGTGAAACACAACTATTTCTTTATTCGTATGATGCAATAAGTGCTATCGACAGAGGATCAAACTGGTTCCATACTTTTACATTTACAGAAGGCGTTTGACGCGATCGTCACAAGAGACTTCTAATCAAACGGCGCTCCGATTGAGTATCACTTCAGTTGTGCGACTGTATTCGTGATTTCTTGCCGGAAACTTCGTAGTAAGAAGTAACTGACCGAAAACCATCGAGTAAAACAGAAGTGATATGCGGCTTTCCCCAAGGAAGTGTTACTGCGATTCTGCTGTTCCTAATGTACATAAACAGTTTTTGAGATAATCGGAGCAGCAGTCTGAGGTTGTTTGTAGATGATGCTGACATTTACCATCCAGGAAAGTCATCGGAAGAGGAAAATTAATTGCAAAATCACGTAGACATGATATCTGTATGGTGCGAGAAGTTTCAGTTGATCCTAAATAACGAAAAGTGTAAGGTCATCGACTCGAGAACGAAAAGCAGTCCGTTAAATTTCGGTTACAGGATGAATCAAAAAAATTGAAACGCTGGCTAATCGATTAAATACCGAAAAATCACAATTACGGACAACTGAAATTGAAAAGATCGTTTAGACACTGTTGTGGGGAAGGCAAACCAAGACTGTCTTTTATTAGCAGTGCACTTAGAAGATGCACCAGGTCTGTTAAACAGACTGCCTGCACTACACCTGTCTGTCCTCTGCTAGAATACTGCTGTGTGGCATAGGATTGATGGTGGACATCGGAAAAATTCAAAGAAGAGTAGCTCGTTTTGTATTACCGTGAAATACGAGAGACAGTGCCACGGATATGATAATAGAGTTGGGAGGGCAATCGTTAAAACAAAGGCGCTTTTCGTTGTGCAGATATCTTTCCACGAAATTTCAGTGACCATCTTTCTACTCTGAGTTTGAAAATATTTCACTGTAGAGAATATAAATATGGAGAAATGTTCATCGTAATAATAAAAGAGAAATTAAAACTCGTACAGAAATATTTAAGTGTTAATTTTTCCTAAGCGTTGTTAGAGAGTGGAAAGGCATAGAAATAGAACCCTCTGTCACGCACTTCAGCGTGAAGTGCAGAGTAGTAATGTAGGTGCAGACGTAGGTGCAGATATTTTATATCATATAAATTTACACTGAAACGTTTATTAAAATTAGGTTCAGGAAAGAGGATTAAGTAAGTGACACTAGGAGAATGAATTTAAGAAGGTTTTCAAAAAATTGCACGTTGCTAAGTGACTGTAATATTCTAAACAGTACTACACACAATATAATTTATGAAAATGTTATTGCCTTAATTGCTGAAGACGTTCCAGTGCGGTCGCAGATTTCTGGTGGCTGGTAATTTGTCAAGCTCTTCACATCTCAAAGCTGACGTAATAACGTGTAAGGAAACACGTTGCCTGCAGGAGGCGTTGTCCTGGCTCAAAATTCCAACTTAGTTTATGACCGGAAAATCCTGCAATCCTCAACCAATTACATTGAGAGACGACTTTGTACCTGCAACAGCCACACCAAATGACATGTTAGCCCACACAGTATATTTATCTATCTACCTATCTATATCCGAATCCCGCTCCAGCTACTGCCGGGTCTGGGTGCTGACGAGTCCTCTCCGTTTGGCTCGGTCCTCCCACCACTTTTCTTCCTCCACTTGCTGCCAGGTCACACCTCTCCTTTCTACAGATATTCTCACTCCCATTTTCCACCATGTTCTTGGGCGCCCCCTAGGTCTTTTCCAATCCATCTTTAGTTCTTCCATAATTTTGGGGAGTCTCTGCGCATGCATCCTCTTAACATGCCCATACCATCTTAATCGCTTTCTTTCAATTTCATCTCTCATACTTTCTTCTTTAAGGTCCTTTCTAATCTCTACATTCCTTACTCTGACGATTCTTGTTTTTCCCTTAACTGCTCTGAGAAATTTCATTTCCCCTGCTTGCAGTCTGCTCCAGTCCCTTTCTGTCATTGTCCATGTTTCTCCACTATAGATGACAATAGGGCTGTAATAATTCTTATACGTAAGGAGTTTTTCTCTTTCTGAAACTTCATTATTCCAAATCAGGTGTTTTATTGTTTGGTAGAAATTGCCGCCTGTCTGTAACCTCCTATTAATTTCGTTAGTTATTCTTCCATCCCTAGATATTTCACTCCCTAAATAAGTGAAACTATCTACCACTTTGGGGGGTTCTCCATTCAAGGTAATATTTCCATTGATCCCTTTCTCTCTTACAAATACCATTACTTCACTGTTTATTTACTTTTAATCCATATCTTTTCATTATTTCCTTCCACGCATCAAGCTGTAACTGTACATCTACCTCTTTATCACCCCATACTACCATATCATGTACAAAAATCATCTTTATGTCTTTTTCTTTTACTATATCTTTGACTGCCCTATTCATTCCCTCAATCACAACATTAAAAAGTGCGGGAGACAGAATACTTCCTTGCTTAAGTACTTGTCTTGTTTCGAATTATTCAGAGTTCCCCAGTGATGTTCTAATTCTACAATTGTGTCCTCTGTACATTGTCTTTATAACATTAATGTATCCATCTTATATGTCTATCTTCTTCATTTCTTCCCAGAGTCTTTCCCTGTCAACTAAGTCATATGCCTTTACTATGTCTATAAAAACCATTATCAACCTTTTGTTATACTCCCAATTTTTTTCCATCAGTTGGCGGATAGGCACTACTAAAATTTCTCCTCTTCAGACATGACTCAATTCCAAGTCCGCGCACACTGCTAACCTATTTTCGACTCCCAACCTTTCTAAATCTGGTAACTACACGGCGCTCCAAGGCTATCCAAACAAATGGATGTAAAGCCCGTAGTGAGTCCCTGTCTTACGTACGTTGCTTTCCAAAATGATAAGACGTGATTATTGACCCTAAGAATATTACACTCAAATAATCGTATAGAAGTGAGTTACGTGAATCTGGATGCTCTTAAAATTCTTACATGTTAGGTGATGCTACTTATTACCTGATTAAGTGAATGCAGTCAGTTATGATGGACTCATCGTTTCTGTGGGCAAATGTACTAGCTACTTTCACTTATTCATGAAGCTATCAGTGCATTCACAACCTCGGCTTTAAAGTCGGGTCTCCCCCCCCCCCCAATATCTTCCCTCCCCTCCCCTCCTAACACCATCCCCCCTCCACAACTTTCTGTACATACCGATATGGCGTATATTCTGACAGATTAGATTATTGTTGTACTTTACAGCAGTAATCTTCATTGGGTTCATTAATATAATACGTATCAATTCCTGTGATCAAGTAATTTGGTTAGTAGTCTTACTTTACCTATGTTCGGCTTGACACAGGAGAAAATTATTAGTTTTTTTCTGAAGCTAGGTAACTAATATGAGGATGGTGTATTTTGGGTCCAATTTTTATATCCATGAAGATGATGTTTGGTTTGTGGGGCGCTCAAGTGCGGGATCATTAGTGCCAGTACAAATTCCAAATCCTTACGTAGTCCAATCTAACCAATTTCACGAATGATGATGGGATGATGAGGAAAATTACAAACACTCAGTCCCTGGGCAGAGAGAAACCCCAACCCGTCCGGGAATCGAACCCGTGCACTCGATGATCCACAGGCAGCAACGCTAGCCACTAGACCACGAGCTGCGGATATACCCATGAATCTCCTTTTTAAGGGTGAAGCACTATTTTAAAGTTCTGTTAGAAATATGTTGTTACATTAATATCTTAAAGGTTTATTACTGATATCTGCTCTATACTCATTCTTTGAGAGGCAAAATAACGGAGTTCCACATTGTGGAAAGAGCCTTGCGTTTACGCACGAAAATTTACAACGTTTACGAATGTATACTATTTGTTGTGAGTACAGGCCTTTGATATCATGATTTCAAAAGCAAGTGTACCTCTAATTTTATCCGATTCTATGTAACGGTTATATACTTGTCAGTGTAGTTTTACCACCACTTTATGTCTCACATAAGGTAATTGTTTCATACCTCAATATGCGCATCTTGCCATGTCGTACAAAGATATCTGCAAAAGTTTGTCTATGGATCTATTTATTGGTGTTCAGAAAATTTGTTTTCGTATTACTAGCGTTGCCGAGGCATTAGAAATTTGTTTCATCGACTTGCCGAGTATGACGGTGGCATGATGACGGATAGACTCATTTTCGTTTCCGTTGCAAACTGCAACTTAAATATTTTCTTGTTATTGCTCGTATTTGAAATATGTGTTTCTTAATTATTGTTACCGCAAGTGAGGTTCACCACTTTGAAAGATACTGAAAAAAGAGAAAAATATATGTGAAAGAAAGTTGCTGCTAGATATCACAGTTCCGAAAAGCGACCCCTACCGTATTCTTTCTAATACCTTCCACAATTCGGTGTCTGAGTTAGGTGAATGAGTGAATGAAGCTGAGGTCTGCACTGCTTTACAAGACGCGTTTAACTGGAATGAACGGTAATGTGGCTGTGGTAATGTATGCTACTGCATAGCTTATTGGTATGTACCAACTGTCAACAGTTAGCTTTGTAAAGAATTTTTGATGTTGCTGAGCAACAGTCCTAGAATAATTTTTAAATGAACACAGCGCCATTTGACTCTTTGTTGTTTATTTAGGTTTATACCTTTTATGCCATTTTCAAGTGATTAAGCATATGTTATTTACACTAAGCTTGATGTCCTGCAATATAAGTTAACGACAGAAACTCAATCATTTGAAAATCGCATAAAAGGCCGAGACCTGGGTCATAATGAAATAAACAACAATACTGTCAAATGGCGGTGTGTTCATTTAAAAAAAGTTATCTTTGTATTGTGGCAGTGTTTGTAATGTACAATATACAATATACTTATTATTTGGTTTCTATTTTTTGGATGATTTGATAACGAAACTAGTCATCAAGTAATGAAGAAAGTAATATTGCAACTGCGACGGTTCTTTTTTGCATAATTTCGTATACCACAAACAGCTATTGACAAACAGTTATTTACACACCCTCTTTTAGGTGGTATTAGAGAACTGAAAATTATTTGTTAGGAGAATATTTGTGTATCGACTTTTGTCGTTAGATAAATTTAAAAAATTTCGTACATTTTAGGCTCAGTTTAAACTGTTGGGTTACAAACGACATGTGCGTGTTCCCACCACCGGCACGTCCTGACGTCAAACTGCTACGTGTCGTATCGGTACAGTAGGTGCAGCGGACAGCCCTGCGGTTTTTGCACACAGCTCTGAGGCAATGTGCATACTCGGGAAATGTCGACACACGGCAGTGGCAGCAGCCACAGCGTACATCTCGGCCAGAGTACAAGCGGCAGCCAAGCGAGGGTTTGAAGCTTAATGGCCTAGTATTCCAGTGACGTGGCAGGTGGAAATGTTGATCGGGAAGAGGAACCCTGAACCACTGGCTGCGGTGCAGGGTGTGGCAACGTCGGGCCCCAGTAGCATTAAGACTGGAGGACCTTCGTTCGGGACACAGACCGTGCGAATGTGAGTGGACTCTGGTGAAGTGACCTGCAGTGACAGTAGTGTGTGGAGCGGCCAAGAGCCCGGGGGATCCAGGCAGCGGTGGCGGCAGCTGCCTCATCGGTACATTGGTTTCTTCACGGCAGCTTCCGATTGAAATTGGGTGCCATGGCGACTGACTGGCCCTGTGGGTACAGATGCTGTAGTCAGGAGGCGGATTAACACTGCTGCGTTTCTCTTTCATTTGGTAGTAGTGTCGAGGGTGGTCAGTGTCCGGGGCTCTGGACATTCCCTCATACGGCCTCGTGGCTGTATGTTGCAGCCTGGAAGCTGCCTGCTTCTGTTGGGGACCTGTGTCGGTGTGGGTCTTTGATGCGGCAGTCAGTGTACAGAATTCGGCGCTTGCGGTTGATTCGTTATACCGTAAATTCATACCACCCTCTTTGTAAGTACGATTTCAACTACGGCCAGCAGTCTCCTGGGGGCCTAACAAGAATTACAATTTGCTATTTGCTTGCAACTCAGCCTAAGAAGCCCTTCTTCTACATATCTCTACACGTCGCTTCTTCATGACATTGTTACCTTACCGTCTAGTTACGACTCATTAACACTGTATTCTGAAGATATCATGCATTTACGTGTTAGGAAGTGAACCATTTTGTATTTCTCTACACTAAATGGTCGTTACCAATCTTTACAGAAAGTTGATATTTTATTGTGAGATACTCTGCAATACGTATGTTTTATCGTATAGAATTTCCTCCTAGATAGCTGCTTCAACTGTAGGTACCTCAGACTGCTTTTAACACTGTGCGCTGAGGTTTTAATGTATGACATGAAGAACAGCGGCACCCTATTACACTACTCTGTCGGTCGACAGATATTATTTCAGCGTCTGCAGATGACTCTCTGACTTTGATGAAACGTATTCTCTTTCATACCAGAGCTATTTTTATATGGTGGATAAGTTCATTTGCTTTGTGGTTAGCACCGAGTATCTAAGGCTGGAGCACAGCGAACGCGTTTGTAACGTGGCCATCGCTATTTACTACTTAAATTTCCTTTCTAGAAGGGAATAATGACCGCGAGCTTAGAGCATCCATCAATGTCGTGTTACGAAAGAAATTCTATAAGCATGCGGAGTAGGAGTACCTCATTTTCGTGTGCTCAGTTTTGAAACTGAAATTAGAAACGTAATTATTTTTTCGTACTGAGTTGGAAGACTGACGTAGGTATGGTCGACGATTTAGTATCCTCCAGGCATTGCCTCTACGGAATGAAAACTTGTCATATCAATAGATAAGCATTCATATACAAATTCATACGAATTACTTTATTAATCAGGCACAAAAAAGACACTGAAAGTAATATTAAAATACACTGCTGTGCAAAACTTAAGTACGAAGTAAAGTAGCATAACATATTAACAACGTGGTGGAAATAAATGAAAGTGTGAGAGCATATTGCTAGGGGGCTGGCAGTTGAGCACAGGAAACTGGACGTTACATGGCGTGAGGTAAGTGTGACTAGATTGTCAAATGGGGATGTCCCATAACACGAGGCAGTTTAGGGTATGTGAAAAGTGTGTGTGTGTCAATTGTTGTTGTTGTTGTGGTCTTCAGTCCTGAGACTGGTTTGATGCAGCTCTCCATGCTACTCTATCCTGTGCAAGCTTTTTCATCTCCCAGTACCTACTGCAACCTACATCCTTCTGAATCTGCTTAGTGTATTCATCTCTTGGTCTCCCTCTACGATTTTTACCCTCCACGCTGCCCTCCAATACTAAATTGGTGATCCCTTGATGCCTCAGAACATGTCCTACCAACCGATCCCTTCTTCTGGTCAAGTTGTGCCACAAACTTCTCTTCTCCCCAATCCTATTCAATACTTCCTCATTAGTTATGTGATCTACCCATCTAATCTTCAGCATTCTTCTGTAGCACCACGTTTCGAAAGCTTCCATTCTCTTCTTGTCCAAACTATTTATCGTCCATGTTTCACTTCCATACATGGCTACACTCCATACGAATACTTTCAGAAATGACTTCCTGACACTTAAATCAATACTGGATGTTAACAAATTTCTCTTCTTCAGAAACGCTTTCCTTGCCATTGCCAGCCTACATTTTATATCCTCTCTACTTCGACCATCATCAGTTATTTTGCTCCCCAAATAGCAAAACTCCTTTACTACTTTAAGTGCCTCATTTCCTAATCTAATTCCCTCAGCATCACCCGACTTAATTAGACTACAATCCATTATCCTTGTTTTGCTTTTGTTGATGTTCATCTTATATCCTCCTTTCAAGACACTGTCCATTCCATTCAACTGCTCTTCCAAAGCATTTGCTGTATCTGACAGAATTACAATGTCATCGGCGAACCTCAAAGTTTTTATTTCTTCTCCATGAATTTTAATACCTACTCCAAATTTTTCTTTTGTTTCCTTTACTGCTTGCTCAATATACAGATTGAACAACATCGGGGAGAGGCTACAACCCTGTCTTACTCCCTTCCCAACCACTGCTTCCCTTTCATGTCCCTCGACTCTTATAACTGCCATTTGGTTTCTGTACAAATTGTAAATAGCCTTTCGCTCCCTGTATTTTACCCCTGCCACCTTTAGAATTTGAAAGAGAGTATTCCAGTCAACATTGTCAAAAGCTTTCTCTAAGTCTACAAATGCTAGAAACGTAGGTTTGCCTTTCCTTAATCTTTCTTCTAAGATAAGTCGTAAGGTCAGTATTGCCTCACGTGTTCCAGTGTTTCTACGGAATCCAAACTGATCTTCCCCGAGGTTGGCTTCTACTAGTTTTTCCATTCGTCTGTAAAGAATTCGTGTTAGTATTTTGCAGCTGTGACTTATTAAGCTGATAGTTCGGTAATTTTCACATCTGTCAACACCTGCTTTCTTTGGGATTGGAATTATTATATTCTTCTTGAAGTCTGAGGGTATTTCGCCTGTTTCATACATCTTGCTCACCAGATGGTAGAGTTTTGTCAGGACTGTGTCAATTACCGAGCAGTTAAGGTGCGCTGTGGTGTCTTCGTTACATTATGGACCGTGGACGTCATCTGGATGACTTCACTCACGGGAAAGAGTCATCGGGTAACTGGGAACAGGACGAAGACTTAGGTGCGTAGCCAAGGAGTTTAGCATTGCTCACAGCGTAGTTTCACATGCATGGGGGGCGTTCTGAACCGCAGCCACCGGCTGCCCTACGGCTAGGCGCAAATTGAGAAGCGTATAACACGTGTCACGTGACACGACACTACAGCGAGACACGCGCGTGCCGCACGGGTCGCGCGGGTGCAGCGCATATTGCGGCGCGTACACCGTACTTCGCACGCGCCGACTGGCGACGCTCTGCGCTGACTGAACCGAAGCGCGCGCAACCTCTTATCTATCTCAAACGATTTTCCAGAAACTGAAAATATATGATTTTTGCCTTACTTGTAGCGTTATATGTCAGCTTCGTGACGAAGTGCCGATCACCTCGCTAATGACCTTCTTACTGGGATGTACACATTTTAGTGAGACACTACGCAAAACTCAAAAAGTTTGCAACGATAATTAGGGGTCGCTATGATTTTGGGTTTGGTGCGTATTAAACCATATGTTGCTGCGTATGAAATTTAGCGAACATGCTGAATTTTTGTTTAGACTTGGGAGGAGATCTCTATCTGCCTCCGATCTCGAGAAAATTGATCCCATGTAGCGCGCTCACTTCCGATCTCACGCCCGCGAGAATGAAATACTCGCAACATCTCTCGTATCACCTAAACCACTCGAGACATCGAAACGAAAGTTTGGCGAAGGATAGCACTCAAAGAGGAGAGTGTTTTGCCAATTATTAAACACACGGAACTTTCTCATCTATGGTGATATATCACTACTTATACTTACTTTTTTATTTATTTCACTCCAGTGACTGTAATTTTTTAAGAGTTATCGACAGCTAGCGAAACAAGAGATTCCTAGTATGAAAATAAACATGAAATTTCTTCTTTTATGTTACTGCAAACCGATACTATGAGGTTTTTCGTAAGCTATTGAGCTCTGTGATTGCCAATTACTTGTTTAATGAGGCCCTCCGTTTCGGAATTCTGTCTCA
Source organism: Schistocerca serialis cubense (assembly GCF_023864345.2). Lineage (NCBI taxonomy): Eukaryota > Metazoa > Arthropoda > Insecta > Orthoptera > Acrididae > Schistocerca > Schistocerca serialis. The sequence continues at coordinate 45,066,774 of NC_064641.1, forward strand.
ATAGCTGCTGTGAGATGAGTTTGTCACAGTGTAATTTGCCAAAGGAAGTACAATTAAACCAGTCACCAAGAGAAATGTGGCCTTTACTCATAAATGGTGATGCTTCTTCGAATGAGAAAAGGTTAACAACTCACACAAAAGCAGACTGGCAATTCTGTTGGAATTTTGGTGGAATCCCCGTAACCCATCGTATTTTTAACACTGAGCGACTGGAAAGGAAATTTACCAAAGCATTTTATTCCTTCTCTTGATCTGAGCAGTATTAAAATAATGACGAGCGTTCCTTCAGGCGGAATGATAGGCACATGCCAGATACTGTTTACTCACCTAGGGCTTGCCAAACTGACAATGCGTGATCGCGAATAAAATAGTTGTTATTGAGAAAAATAAACAATTGATCTGTCGCACAACACAATGGTCAGTGTATTGTCAGCAGCGAAGGATAATGCGCGCGACAGGAATGCACAAGCTAGCCATGTGTGCCTTGTGAGATGGAGTTCGAAAAACATTCTCATGAAAGTAGATCTGCCTTTGTCAGCAGCACATTTCAACAAATTCAATATATCTAATCGTAACACTCTTTTAGGATATTCCTACTTTCGTAATAATACCGACTATTTTCTTCATTTGTGTAGCCTGTTGTATAATTAGTTTATTAATGCTGATAATGTCCATGCAACAATTGAAATGCTTTTTCTCATCAAGGCGAACCAATTAAAACATTGTTATTTGTGACTGCTTTTCGACTGTTTCTAGCTTGCAGTGGAAATATGTTGTTCACATGCATGTAGTACAGTGTGTTGTATTACATTGTTACATCCATATTAGAGTAATCACAGTGAAACCTTTATACTTCAGATCTTGGACGCTTTTTACCACAAGCACAAAGGGATCACACCTGTGGAGATTATCCCTTTCTAAATTTTTGTAACAGATCGTACAGATACGCTAGCTTACTAGGCAGCAAGAATATAAACTTGCTTTACTTTCGTGTCTTGATTCTTAATCACATGATTTTATAATATTCCTTGCTTCCTTATTCACTACCCTCTGTCCCTTCTTGCGATCTGAAAACGTCGCGGAGGCATATGGTGCAATTCCAGCGGCCAATGGCTCATCAGTTACTGAAGTATATATTTTTCTTGACAGAAGGAAATCAAAAGAAAACTATGCAGATATAAATAACAGAAAAGTATAACGTGCTAACGAAGAAAGCTGGAGCGTTTAAATGGCGAAAAAAGAAACACTACCCAAAGGCAATAAAATTCAGTACACCAGTAAGGCAAAATTTATGGTATTGGCAATACTACCAATGCTGATATGCGCCGTTACAATGTGAGCATATGGCCGGGCTAGTTTTCCACTCCCCGCCTTGCTAGGCAAGCGCGACGCGCGGCGCGAGAAACTGTGCCTCAACCACAACGCCGCGCGATCTGGCGCAGGCGCGTGTCGCGTCCGAGTCGCGTCGCGTCGCAATTTGCGCGGTCCCATTTGAACCTGTGATGTTACAAAAACGCGCGCTGCGCTGTGTCGCGCCGCACGCGCTATACGCGTCTCAATTTGCGCCTAGCCTAAGGAGAACAGGTGGTCGAGCGTGGTCAACCTAGGCTGCATGTGGCCCCTACATTGTGCAGCTGGCAAGAAGAAACCCAAGTGGAACAGCAGGTGCAGTCACATGCAACAGGGATACAAGGCACGCAGACTCAGGCACCGCAGTCGCACGGCTGCTGCACTGGTGCGCTCTCTGTACCCGACGACCAGCACGTTGAGGCCGGTTCCCACTAGAGCGCTGCAACGTGTCGTGCGGCAACGGCAGCGGCAGCGGCAAGCGTTTTCCGCGACGCGCCGGCTCGCGGAATTGGCGTTCCCATCTGGAAGCGGCAGACGCTAGCGGTAGCCAATGACCGACAGCCACTGAGGTACCGGGCGGGACCCACTGAAGCGCCCGGTGCGTTTGATTAACTGTATCTTACACATACATGAAGGAAAGACGAGATTGGGTGAAGACACACCAATTTTCCATTTCCTGTACAATGTACTCTTTCACATATTTCATTATTCATGTTTTCTCATTTCACCATAAACAGATTTCATGACTACCGTTCATGATTTTTCAGTATCTCCTACCTCACTGAAACAATGTACGACAAAAGAGATTATTCAGACAGTTAAGCGAGACAAAAATTTAAAATGTGATACGGTAGCAGGTACAGGAAAACAGTAAGAACACAAAGGCTTGGGGGAAGGGATGAAAGTGGAAGCCACCTGATAGAATTTAGCACAGAGCATAATGTAATCATCGCCAGCACCTAGCTTAAGAATCATGAAAGAATAATACATATTTGGAACAAAGTTTTCGAAACTATTTTACAAAGTTATTTGTGTGGAGTGCAGCCTTGTATGTAAGTGAAACGTGGGCGATGAACACTTCTGTCAAGAAAACAATCGACGCCTTCAAGACGTGGTGATTAATAAGAATGCTGAAGATTACATATGAGGATCATGTAACTAAAGAAGAGGTATGCAATTAAATAGAGGAGAAAGAGGAAATTCGGCGGGGTCAGGGATTTTCTCTGCCTCGTGATGACTGGGTGTTGTGTGATGTCCTTAGGTTAGTTAGGTTTAAGTAGTTCTAAGTTCTAGGAGACTGATGACCATAGACATTAAGTCCCGTAGTGCTCAGAGCCATTTGAACCATTTTTGAAGAGGAAATTACAGTACAACTTTGACTACAAGAGGGGTAAGTTGACAGGACATATTATGAGGCGTCAAAGAGTGAGGACAAGGGGGTTGAGTGATAGTATTCTGATAATAATCATCTGTTGAAATGCTATTCTACTATTATATCTATTAATGTAAGCAGTGAATTTACTCTTCCATGCACTCCTCCACAAAACATTTAAACCAAAACTGGAATCAGCTGAACACCAAATCTTTCAACCACTGTCTGACAACTACTGCATTCACTTTCAACTCTCTATAACTATCACTGGCTAGCCACACACATACAGATATAAGGAGAACAGAAATAAACATTAGTTTTCAGCATATAATTCTTTAGGTTGTCAACATGTACATAAACAAACCAAACAGAAAGGAACATGAGGTGAACACACTGTAGTTACGACTTCAAATCAGTGTTTTTGGTAAAATGTCCACAGCTAGTGACAGAAGAACAAAGCATGTGACCAGGTGAAAGTAACGCAGGTCTCCGCCAAAAACTCGATTCACTGTAAGTAATCAGTTATTCACTAAAAATAGATGTGAACTGTTTTATAATCTGAAAGTATCACATATCAAAACAAAGCTGAATCATTCTAGATTCCACCGATGATGCCTTAAAGTAAAAGGCGAAACGCGTCTTGAACCAATAAAGTACATTGGATAAAGAAAAAAAACGTTTGTTACTTTCAAAGGAAATTATCAATAGCTGTAGATACTTAGCAAATTACATCTTATGACATACCAGCAAATTAGTCTCGGCTTAACTTCTCATACCACATGCTATTAAACGCCGTTTAAAAAAATTCATCTATCCCTTATAAAGGCACATTTGCATGCCGTGCGTGAGTTTCCTCGGAAACGCGAAATCTTAATTAAATAATTAATCTGTGAGAAATCAATAAAGCCTATGGCACAGAACTGCAGCGCTGTGTCGCTGATAAAACAAAAACACAATTACGATACTCTTATGTTTGATTAAGGAGAGAGAGGTCTTGGACAAGTGGTGCTGGAAGCACGTATTTTTTATTGACTGGCACACCGCCATATTTAATGTTATATAAGATCACTGCGAGTTGCAATCTTACTAGGCACTCGAATCTGTAAAGAATTTATATTTATGAAAGTAAGTAGAATTATTTAACTGTAGGCTTATTCGTTGAATATATCTGATTTAACTAACTGTGTAAACTTTTTATGTTTAGTAGACAGTCACCTCTGTACGACGTATTGACATGGCTGGCAAATTATTCTAATATTGAGATTTAGATTTGAGTCCGCACCTACCGCAGCAGTCTTTGGAAACGATTTAAATACGAAGTCCGATTATTTGAGTCTTATTTCACGGTCAACTACGAATAACATTACGTTTACGAAAAAGCCATTGTCAAGCGTCTGATACCGAATAATTAAACGTCCAAGTTCCAGATACGCAAATATTAATTACAACCAATCACTATCATACAATAATACATAATTAATATTTTATTTTATTTTATTTTATTTATTTTCTATTGGCGACTGCGTGTCGGACTTGTTATTTTGTCATTTGTTACATTGTTCTCTTTGTTTCATGTGAAAAATCAACTTTCTGGACCTGGACTTGACTATATGAGAAATAACAAAAATCTGAAGATATTTTCCAATTCTAAAATTTTGCAGGAAGACGCAATGAAGCTTCCAGCAAAATAAGGTAAGACGCAGCATCTTTGCATTGGCAGGCTTGACCAGACGCATAATTCAGTGTATTAGCTCTTCAGTAGATTCTGTAGTATTTCTTTCGCGTGTAGCAGTTTTCAGTGATAAATTTCATTCTGAGTACTTTTCCTTAAACAATAACTTCTGCAACATTACCAATACACGAGTGTACAATATGGCCGACTTCTGTACGATACGTTGTAACATGGACAGCAGCCATTAACAATAATCCCATATTCAGTTTACATTTCTAAATTAACAAACAGCCATTGTTGCTACGAGCGATTCATGCTCAACTGCATTTTATTTTAAAACCAGTGTCAAACATTAATTTCTTGAAATATATATCACGTGTGGCATGGTCATAACTAGAAAACAATACGCAAAGATGGAACAGCAAAGACATACTATTCAGACGCAATCCGACTCGGACGAGAGACAAGTGTTAGAAAATGACTTTACGACAGCAACCGGTAGTGACGATTCATCAAATATTGACGCAAGTGTTAACGGAAATTTTGACAATAGGCCGTCCACCACAAAAATTTCAAAGTCTCAGTCAGAGCCCATGTTAATACATGACGTCACGTCTAATGACGCGGCGGGGGCAGAGACCTTGCAAACAGTAAACATTGCCAACATGTTACAAATGCTAATGAAACAGAACGCGGAAAACATGGCAACCTTAAAGACACAAAATGAACAGTTAAAGACACAAAATGACGAAATTAAATCTGATCTCATAGCAATCAAGACAGGTAGTGACAATTTGTGTAAACGTGTGGAACTTATAGACGCCACACTGACCAAACAGATGACTGAACTCAGTACGAAATTTTCCAAGCTTAATACGATACAAGAAAAGACTACAAATGACGTAGCACTTTTACAGACACAATTAAAAAACCTTAATGTCACGTGTGAAGCTCTTACTGAACAAATTCAAACATATCCTTCAGTACACGACAACCTTGAAAAACGAATTACTGACGTGCAGAATAAATTTGACGATGTAGAACAACACCTGACTGACATCTTACAATCTGATGCCACAGCTCATTTTCAGAATATTAATAAAGAATTTCATGATTGGGTAGAGAACAAAGACAAACATTTTGATAGATGCATACGTGAAAATTTACCAACAATTGTGCACGACTCCGTAGCGGAATACATCACTAATAACAAACAGCTGATTAGTGACGCAGTACAATCCGTCACTGCACCCATGAGACAATTCATCGATCAACCACAGTCTGAATGTAACGAAAATATCAGTCAAAATGTACAGTTCAGAAACCAATATACATACGAGTGTGACGCACACATACCGCACACAACATACACACAAGAACAAAACACACCACGACAACAACACATACCACGACGTGCAACCACAAACACAAGCTATTATCATGGTAAACCACAGCAACATTATCGTAATTACTCGCCAGCTGAACATTGCAGTAATTACAGTGGAACAAATCCATATCATAATGCAAAGGAAGAAGAAAGCTTAATAAAACACAGGCAATTTCAGGCTTTTATCCCAGAGAAACGAACCATTCATTCGGTGATTTTTCTTAAATCTTTTAGTAACGCATTTCCACGCACTTGGAGTGACCGGAAAAAGATTTCATATATTGTCGGTTACATCCAAGGCGATGCAGCTGTCTGGGCATACAGTCAAGCTGACGTATGTACCACGTACAGTGAGTTTGAGCGTGCCTTTCTGAACAAATTCTGGTCGCAATCCGTCCAGGAGCGACTCAGGAGACAAATTTTAGAACCTGAAACTTTTAACAGTAAAAATGGTAACTTACGCAGATATTTTGAAAAATACTTGAACATGGGACATTTTTTAGACGAACCAGTCGCAACACGTGATATACTCCGTGCGTTGAAGGCCAAATTGCCTTTCAACATTAAAGAAAAACTCTTACATATTCCGGATGACGATCCAGATTATTTTTTAACAGCTTTAGATTCGGTTGACATGTTACTAGAAGATCAGCGCTTCGCGCGGCAAAACAGCAGCCAAAATGTTTATACTAGTGGTATGCAAAACATGCAGGCTTGCCAACTCAATTCTGGCGCGCCCACAGTTGGATACGCGGTACAGCAAAAACAGCAAACTCACATGCCGTCTCAATACGGAAATCAAAATCAACACGCGTATTCCAATACAAACAACAATTACAACAGTAATAACACTTCATGCGGCAATCCATACAAAAGGCACCGCGGTAAAAACAACAACGGTAACAACGGATACAAATGTAACAACAAAAACACAAACAGAAATAGAAATAATAATAACTACGAGCCAAGACAGCATCAAGGCTGGACTCGTAGCGATCAATACTTTCATTCAAACACTGCTTTACCACAGCAGCCACCAGGACAAAATTGGAGCATACCTTACAACCGACAGGTAAGTTATAATGCGCAACAGCAACAACAACCGCAAAAGTTTGGAGAACACAACAGGCAATATCCGAATGTGAATATAATAGAAATGACACCTGATACACAACCTCAATCTGTGTCAGTACCTAGTACAAATGCTAATCCAACAAACTAGAAACAGTCACTTCTATGCCCCTGGTCGTGGCTGAAGAATTCTTGGGGGGCGACTTCAATGTTAATCAGTTATTTGACACCACAATTGAACAACAAAATATTGATATGCCTAATAATTCTAAACAAAAGCTACCTGTTTTATTTATAAGATACCACCACAATGACAATATATCAGATGAACTTTTGCAAGACAGTACACAATGTCGTTCAAACACAAATGAAATTGTTTTAGCATCTACTACTGGTGTAGTAGGTGGGATTCCAACTACTATTATCTTAGATACAGGTGCAGCTGTGAGCGTTTTGTCTTTTAATTTCTATAAATGTTGTTGTTGTTGTGGTCTTCAGTCCTGAGACTGGTTTGATGCAGCTCTCCATGCTACTCTATCCTGTGCAAGCTTTTTCATCTCCCAGTACCTACTGCAACCTACATCCTTCTGAATCTGCTTAGTGTATTCATCTCTTGGTCTCCCTCTACGATTTTTACCCTCCACGCTGCCCTCCAATACTAAATTGGTGATCCCTTGATGCCTCAGAACATGTCCTACCAACCGATCCCTTCTTCTGGTCAAGTTGTGCCACAAACTTCTCTTCTCCCCAATCCTATTCAATACTTCCTCATTAGTTATGTGATCTACCCATCTAATCTTCATCATTCTTCTGTAGCACCACATTTCGAAAGCTTCTATTCTCTTCTTGTCCAAACTATTTATCGTCCATGTTTCACTTCCATACATGGCTACACTCCATACGAATACTTTCAGAAATGACTTCCTGACACTTAAATCAATACTGGATGTTAACAAATTTCTCTTCTTCAGAAACGCTTTCCTTGCCATTGCCAGCCTACATTTTATATCCTCTCTACTTCGACCATCATCAGTTATTTTGCTCCCCAAATAGCAAAACTCCTTTACTACTTTAAGTGGCTCATTTCCTAATCTAATTCCCTCAGCATCACCCGACTTAATTAGACTACATTCCATTATCCTTGTTTTGCTTTTGTTGATGTTCATCTTATATCCACCTTTCAAGACACTGTCCATTCCATTCAACTGCTCTTCCAAGTCCTTTGCTGTCTCTGACAGAATTACAATGTCATCGGCGAACCTCAAAGTTTTTACTTCTTCTCCATGAATTTTTATACCTACTCCGAATTTTTCTTTTGTTTCCTTTACTGCTTGCTCAATATACAGATTGAACAACATCGGGGACAGACTGCAACCCTGTCTTACTCCCTTCCCAATCACTGCTTCCCTTTCATGTCCCTCGACTCTTATAACTGCCATCTGGTTTCTGTACAAATTGTAAATAGCCTTTCGCTCCCTGTATTTTACCCCTGCCACCGTTAGAATTTGAAAGAGAGTATTCCAGTCAACATTGTCAAAAGCTTTCTCTAGGTCTACAAATGCTAGATACGTAGGTTTGCCTTTCCTTAATCTTTCTTCTAAGATAAGTCGTAAGGTCAGTATTGCCTCATGTGTTCCAGTGTTTCTACGGAATCCAAACTGTTCTTCCCCGAGGTTGGCTTCTACTAGTTTTTCCATTCGTCTGTAAATAATTCGTGTTAGTATTTTGCAGCTGTGACTTATTAAGCTGATAGTTCGGTAATTTTCACATCTGTCAACACCTGCTTTCTTTGGGATTGGAATTATTATATTCTTCTTGAAGTCTGAGGGTATTTCGCCTGTTTCATACATCTTGCTCACCAGATGGTAGAGATTTGTCAGGACTGGCTCTCCCACGGCCGTCAGTAGTTCCAATGGAATATTGTCTACTCCGGGGGCCTTGTTTCGACTCAGGTCTTTCAGTGCTCTGTCAAACTCTTCACGCAGTATCATATCTCCCATTTCATCTTCATCTACATCCTCTTCCATTTCCATAATATTGTCCTCAAGTACATCGCCCTTGTATAGACCCTCTATATACTCCTTCCACCTTTCTGCTTTCCCTTCTTTGCTTAGAACTGGGTTTCCATCTGAGCTCTTGATATTCATACAAGTCGTTCTCTTATCTCCAAAGGTCTCTTTAATTTTCCTGTAGGCGGTATCTATCTTACCCCTAGTGAGATAGGCCTCTACATCCTTACATTTGTCCTCTAGCCATCCCTGCTTAGCCATTTTGCACTTCCTGTCGATCTCATTTTTAAGACGTTTGTATTCCTTTTTGCCTGTTTCACTTACTGAATTTTTATATTTTCTCCTTTCATCAATTAAATTCAATATTTCTTCTGTTAACCAAGGATTTCTACTAGCCCTCGTCTTTATACCTACTTGATCCTCTGCTGCCTTCACTACTTCATCCCTCAAAGCTACCCATTCTTCTTCTACTGTATTTATTTCCCCCATTCCTGTCAATTGCTCCCTTATGCTCTCCCTGAATCTCTGTACAACCTCTGGTTCTTTTAGTTTATCCAGGTCCCATCTCCTTAAATTCCCACCTTTTTGCAGTTTCTTCAGTTTTAATCTACAGGTCATAACCAATAGATTGTGGTCAGAGTCCACATCTGCCCCTGGAAATGTCTTACAATTTAAAACCTGGTTCCTAAATCTCTGTCTTACCATTATATAACCTATCTGATACCTTTTAGTATCTCCAGGGTTCTTCCATGTATACAACCTTCTTTCATGGTTCTTAAACCAAGTGTTAGTTATGATTATGTTGTGCTCTGTGCAAAATTCTACCAGGCGGCTTCCTCTTTCATTTCTGTCCCCCAATCCATATTCACCTACTATGTTTCCTTCTCTCCCTTTTCCTACACTCGAATTCCAGTCAGCCATGACTATTAAATTTTCGTCTCCCTTCACAATCTGAATATTTTCTTTTATTTCATCATACATTTCTTCAATTTCTTCGTCATCTGCAGAGCTAGTTGGCATATAAACTTGTACTACTGTAGTAGGTGTGGGCTTCGTATCTATCTTGGCCACAATAATGCGTTCACTATGCTGTTTGTAGTAGCTTACCCGCATTCCTTTTTTCCTATTCATTATTAAACCTACTCCTGCATTACCCCTATTTGATTTTGTGTTTATAACCCTGTAGTCACCTGACCAGAAGTCTTGTTCCTCCTGCCACCGAACTTCACTAATTCCCACTATATCTAACTTCAACCTATCCATTTCCCTTTTTAAATTTTCTAACCTACCTGCCCGATTAAGGGATCTGACATTCCACGCTCCGATCCGTAGAACGCCAGTTTTCTTTCTCCTGATAACGACATCCTCCTGAGTAGTCCCTGCCCGGAGATCCGAATGGGGGACTATTTTACCTCCGGAATACTTTACCCAAGAGGACGCCATCATCATCTAATCATACAGTAAAGCTGCATGCCCTCGGGAAAAATTACAACTGTAGTTTCCCCTTGCTTTCAGCCGTTCGCAGTACCAGCACAGCAAGGCCGTTTTGGTTATTGTTACAAGGCCAGATCAGTCAATCATCCAGACTGTTGCCCTTGCAACTACTGAAAAGGCTGCTGCCCCTCTTCAGGAACCACACGTTTGTCTGGCCTCTCAACAGATACCCCTCCGTTGTGGTTGCACCTACGGTATGGCTATCTGTATCGCTGAGGCACGCAAGCCTCCCCACCAACGGCAAGGTCCATGGTTCATGGGGGGTTTCTATAAAAAGATGTGTGAATTGGAGCCTGTGCCTGAGTTTCCTGCCCAAAACTGTAAAATAACTACTGCTCTAGGTAATAAGTCATGTAGGGTTACGAAGCAAGTTTTTGTAAACATTAAAATAGGGAATGGAACCGTACAATGGCCATTCCTGGTTGTACAAAACCTTGTGACAAATTGCATATTAGGAATAGATATTATAAGCGAGAAGGACTGCATTATAGACTTCTCCAAAGGTAAATGTATTTTAAATGATAAAGGCAGTGTAATTATTATTGATTTGGACAGGAGAACTCTAAAGCATGACAAACACTGTACAGGGTACAAGGTTCAGTTAGTACTTGACAATGACATTCAAGACACGCACACACACTCATCTGACACAGAGCTAATGGACTTGAAAACATTGCTTGATCATAAGATAAATGAAGCTACAGCTCTCAGTGTACATGAATGTATAAAACTACAGGAAGTGTTATCCAAATATTTACAAGTTTTTACCAAACGATTAGGTGTTATCAACATGTATGTGTACAAGATTGAAGTTAAGCCTCACAAGATCTTCTACCACAAGACATATAACGTACCGTTATCTCAACGACCTGCTGTGTGGCAAGAATTAAAACAAATGTTAGACTGGAAGGTCATTGAACCATCCACCTCACCTTACTGTAGTCCTCTACTTGTTGTCAAAAAATCAAATGGTAGCATTAGGCTAGTGTTAGACGCTCGAGCAATTAATGAAATAATTTTACCAGTTCACACAAAACCCGAAAATTTAGAAGAGCAATTACAGAAATTTCTAGATGCAAAATATTTTTCCACAATAGATCTCGCTAATTCATTTTGGCAAGTAGGTATCACTCCTGATTCTCGGAAATACACTGCATTTATGTTCGGGGGGCGAACCTATCAGTTTTGTGTTCTACCCTTTGGATTGAATGTCAGTTCTGGGGTATTCATTACAGCCCTGGATACCGTGCTTGGCGATGATTTAGTTGAGACAGTCACACACTATGTAGATGATATACTGATAGCTACACAGTCTTGGAATGAACACGTTGACACACTTCAAAGAATTTTAGAAAAATTTGCACAAGCTGGAGTCACAGCCAATCTTAGAAAATCAAAATTTGGTTGCAGTGAGATAAAATATTTAGGACATATCATTAATTCACAGGGCATACGTCCTGATCCCAGTAAATTAGATGCTATCAGAAACTTTCCTAGCCCTCGAACTAAAAAGCAGTTAAAATCATTCCTTGGGCTATGTTCATTTTTCAGACGTTTTTTACCACAACCACTTTTGAACAGTAAACATCTGCTAAATCTACTCAGAAAGAATCAAGTTTGGATCTGGTCGGAACAGTGCCAGAATGACTTTAATACAATTAAACATGCTTTAGTGAATGCAAACATATTGAGCCATCCAGATTTCAATTTAGATTTTTGTATGACTTGTGACGCTTCACGTACTGGCTTGGGCTGTTGCTTATTTCAAGTTGTAAAGAATAAAGAAAAGGAACAGATAAGAATTATTGGGTTTGCAAGTCGTACTCTAACTGAATGTGAACGTACATACTCCACTACTGAGTTAGAAACACTTTCCATAGTCTGGGCATTCAAGAAATTCAATTATTATTTATTTGGAAAACATACAGTAATTTATACCGATCACCAGGCCCTGACATTTTTGTTAACTTGTAAACTTGTACATCCTAGACTATCACGATGGGCAGTTGCACTTCAGAACTACTCTTTTGAAATTAAGTACATAAAAGGTAAGGACAACACCATTGCCGACACTTTGTCTAGACTTCCACAAGGTATGAATGAAACCAACAGTGACTTAGAAAATATAAATGACTACAGGATTCTCTTAATGCAAGACAAGCAGTATCACCAATATTATATTGATATGTGCAAAAACATGGCTAAATTACAAAAATCTGATCCTCACTGGTATAAGATAATAACATTACTGGTAGAAAAACACAATCATCCTTTGACTAGGTATTACAAGTTACACAATGATGTGTTATTTTATCGCCGACATCCAAATGCTACTAACTGGTGTGTATGCATTCCCAAAGAGTCAGAACGTAATTTGATTTGGCACACGCACTTAGTTTGGGGTCATTATGGGACGAAAAAGTGTTTGGCAAAGCTCAGCACATACTGCTATTTTAGCAATATGAGAAGAAAAATTTACAGGGAACTGAAAACATGTGTCATATGTCAAAAATCAAAACCTCAGAATTTATCCACAAAAACAGATTTACATTCTATTTTACCGAGTAAACCCCTGGAAATTCTATGTACTGACATCAGTGGACCGCATCCAGCAAGCTCTGGAGGTGTCAAATATATCTTAGCTTTTTACGATATATTTTCTAAACATGTAAAACTTTATGCTTTAAAATCCGCCACTGCAAATGCTATAATACGAAGATTCTCAAGTGATTACCTGACGCACGTGGGAAAACCTAAAGCAATTCTGTCAGATAATGCAGCATACTACTCTGGGTACAAATGGAGAAATTTCTTGAAGGACAATAACATTAAAAGTATATTTATTTCAAAGTTTAGTCCACAATGTAACGCGACTGAGAGACTTTTCCGAGAACTAAACCGATTCATGAGGACCTATATTTCATCAAAACATACTAATTGGGTGTCCTACCTAAGTCTTTTCGAAGACGTACACAATAACTTAAATATTTACAATACAAATTACACACCTAACGAGATCATGTTCAGTTGCAAACAGAACGATCAATGGATAGAACCATTACCTAAGTTGTCAGACAAGGAAATCACACCTGAACAGAAAATAAAAGAAGTATTGACTACACTGACACATCACGCACAGATACGAAACGAACATCACACAAACATAATAAAAAGAAAACAAAAATTCAAGGTAGGAATGCTTGTACTACTTCGTACTCATCATAAATCTGTAGCACTCAAACGACGCAATGCTAAGTGGCGTCTGCTATATGAAGGACCTTATATAATTGTTAACATACCGCATCCTGGTGCGTATCTGTTATAACATCCTAGAACTAACAAAATTATTGGGCTATACGCACACCGAGATCTTAGAGCATTTCATGCCAAATAATGTCAAAGTCATACCCATGAAAACATTGCTAAGCAACTCGCAAAACTCTGTTTGCTACAACACAGATAATAAGCAGTATAGAAATTTTCATTTCAGCGGTTCCAGTGACGCAGTTGAAGACAGAGGAACTTTTCTTTCAACGCCGCGGCACCACCGAGAAGACTGAATATTAAAGTAAAATTTATGATTACGTAGGAGTGAATGATATATAAATTTTTCACGGAACATTTGTGACTGTAGGTACCACTGACTTGGTATGACACCTGACGAACCGACAGACGTCATCTGTGAAGCGATCTTTTACTTCGAGAAATAGATTAGACGCACATCTCTCAGCAAGAAAAGCATCTACCAGTAGCCAAGGCCACACAGACACTATACACACACGCACAAAACGCGAGGAATCGAACAGTTTTCCGTCTCTTATTATTTTGAATATTTATTGAGTAGTGAAAACGCCTGGTCTTGCCTACTGATGTAATGAATGTTGTGTCTAACCTATCTTAAATTTCAGATGACATCACAAAAAACATCGATAAAATCCCAGCAAAACCGTTAAAGAGGACGTAAATATATGCAATCCATGCAATCAAATGTGACACAATGTAATAATTTATAGCTATGTAATGATGATGTAAACATGTTTATGTGTAACTGTATTATGTTTATGCTAAGAAAATATGTGACGTGTATATGTATAATTACTTATGTTTTTTTAAACTGATGTATAATGTTACTGTGTGAAAATTTGAACGATAACGAGTGCCAAAATGTGAAAAACTTTAAAAAAAAAAAATGCGTAGTGAACCACTGATCACGGACATTAACGTACATTACTAAGTCTGCAACTATGCAGAAACCTATGTGAAAGAAACTGTTAATGACATTCATCATGCATCGTACCTTTGTAAACGCGATGAACGATTTCTTTGATGAGTAACTACGAACATTTAGGTGAGCTATATTTACCAAAAAAACTGAAAATGTGAAGTGCGTAATTGGTGCATCGTCTAGTGACATTACTACAGTATCTAACTTCAAGATGTTAACTGGACTAAATGGTCACAACGTGCCTGTCCAGAAAACAACACGACGAGTGGAAGAATTTTGGTTGGAACTTCAGGGAATGGTATGTTCTCGAAATGTGACGGACACACTTACCTGGACTGTCCAAGGATCGACGCCAGCTATGTGCCGTCCGAGGTTCTGCAACCAAGCTTCCACGGAATATCGAAAACGAACTGCATATGGACTAATTACTCGACGGGTCACGTCTGATCTGTAATAAACAATGCTTTTTGTCACAACGAACTGCATGACAACGACTATAATGGTAATAGGAAATGGACATGCTTATGTATCAATCACGTTGTTATACAGCGATGTTACTGTGATCAAAAAACTTTACCACGACGACACTAATCTGTGAACCAGTACTGTGCAGTAGATGAATATAAACTGTAATAACGACACGATGTGTATAGGTCAACGCACCTGAAACAACAGGACATTTATAACAAATATTGTAATTTTAAAACTAAGTTACCTGTCATAGAATGTAGTCTTCATATGTAATCTTGGTGGAATATTTTCTTTGTGCAACGACTAAGAAATGCGCGCGCACACGAACAATATGAACTGCAATACTGTGCCGCGTGATCTAAATTTACGATATAACGACAGTGCCGTAGTTACACAGACGCTTCTGCGCATGCGCGCACTCTGTTTTGCCAACATAAGAACTTTTTCGGCGCACGCGCGTTATTCAAATTTTGTATATAATATACAGTATAATGTAAGTCATGTAAATAGTTGTAGATAACTTAGATTTTCTTGTGCCTTTAGGTGAATTGCTCGCCTGCAGGTGTGTCCTTTCGCCTCGCAATTCAGGGGGCAATATAAAGGCACATTTGCATGCCGTGCGTGAGTTTCCTCGGAAACGCGGAATCTTAATTAAATAATTAATCTGTGAGAAATAAATAAAGCCTATGGCACAGAACTGCAGCGCTGTGTCGCTGATAAAACAAAAACACAATTACGATACTCTTATGTTTGATTAAGGAGAGAGAGGTCTTGGACAAGTGGTGCTGGAAGCACGTATTTTTTATTGACTGGCACACCGCCATATTTAATGTTATATAAGATCACTGCGAGTTGCAATCTTACTAGGCACTCGAATCTGTAAAGAATTTATATTTATGAAAGTAAGTAGAATTATTTAACTGTAGGCTTATTCGTTGAATATATCTGATTTAACTAACTGTGTAAACTTTTTATGTTTAGTAGACAGTCACCTCTGTACGACGTATTGACATGGCTGGCAAATTATTCTAATATTGAGATTTAGATTTGAGTCCGCACCTACCGCAGCAGTCTTTGGAAACGATTTAAATACGAAGTCCGATTATTTGAGTCTTATTTCACGGTCAACTACGAATAACATTACGTTTACGAAAAAGCCATTGTCAAGCGTCTGATACCGAATAATTAAACGTCCAAGTTCCAGATACGCAAATATTAATTACAACCAATCACTATCATACAATAATACATAATTAATATTTTATTTTATTTCATTTTATTTATTTTATACCCTTCCGAAAAACTGTAGTTTCTTTTATATCTCGGTAGATAAAGAGACTTTGGATATTTATCATGCGACGAAATACATGACTTTTTACAAGTTATCATTTGCAAAAAAAAAAAAACATGTTTCGATTTCTTGAACCGTTTACGAAATTTGCGGTTGATACAACGACATGGTTTACAACGAGCAGGACGAAGTATCGGTCGCGTCGCATCTCGAGAACGGTGATAGCTATCGTTCTGCTCTCAGCTTTAAAAACAATTTCGATATGTTGTCTAAATTTCATACGCAATAATGTATTACCTAAAATAAACTGTACGCAAACTCTACGTAATGCGTGTTTACCTCTGCACACTCATTAAAATTCCGTGTAAAGGTTTACGAAAATGCAATACAGCAAGTAACCACGACGAATATTTAAAAGAAATTCGGCCCTTTATCGAGAGAAGATATCAGGCTGTAACATGCCCAAGAATCAAATTTTTCTACCGAATAGTTTCCTTGGAATCGGATGGTAAGTATTTCATAGCTGCCGCCTCGTCCGCGCCAGCAGTTCGGCGAAAGTTCGTGTGGCCCGGGGTTCCGCACCTGACGTCACGCTCAGCGCGTTCTGTGATTGGTGGCGCGGACCTGTAGCGCGGTACGCGGCAGCGGAAGCGGTGCTACATAGGCAAACCGCGACGCAGAGCCCGCCGCGCCGCGCCGCGCCGCGCCGCTGACGGCGTTTCCTTAGTAGGAACCGGCCTTTATGCTCCGATGACGCCGGCACAGCGGCGGCACCATTTGCTATGGTTGCACGAGCGTACGCCTTTTACGAGAGGTACAGTCGCGTGGTTTCCTGGCATGAGAGCAGGTTGTCTGAGTAGTGAATCTGTACGTACCCTCACATGGCGAGAAATGGGAACATGTAGAACACCCGGGAGTGTTGTCAAACATGATCCTTTTGATGGTCCAGGTGCTATGGTGCGAGTGTAACTTGCAATATTATGTGGTTTACTTATTCTCGGATTGAAGAAAACTGCGTAAATTGAAATAATATGTTTAATGTCAAAATATTAGCACAAAAGTACACTCTTTTACACAGTTTTCAATGTGACAACAAGAAAACAGTTGTTAGGACAATTCATCTCGTCAACATCAAAAAGTGAAGTAATCCTATACACAACAATATTAAATCTTACCCCTCAGAAAGTTAAATTCTTCTAAATACAACAATATTAAAGTTTAACTAGAAGTTTCTTTACAAAAAATTTTCCTGCGGTTACCTCATGATGTTGGACAGTACTACGAAACTCGTCCGATTCCGGTTCAAAGTTCAGTACTGTTTTTAGGATGACAATCAGGTCTATGGTGAATGGTTAGTGACATGACAAATCGAGAAAAAGATTACCCAAGGTTGCTCGAGTTTACAGTGGACGCAAGCTGGTGAACCAACAGTTTTACGCTTCTGCACTCGGTATTTATCTTAAGCTGCGATGAGCTGTCGTCTGCTAGGCCGCTCTCTTCTGATGATATTTCTATAAAACTAATTAAAGCTTTGCTGAATTTCCCAGCAGAAACTTTCCCTTTGTTTCTCGTTATTCGATAAAACATGTACTCATCCCTAGTCTTAAAAAGTGGCGACATACACGTGCATGGCTGGAGCAGCGTGCATATTGTAAAGTCCTCTCAGTTCTCACAAGAACAATTAACTAATTGGCTGGTTAGTTCCTCCACAATTGTAACTAAACAGTTGTTGTTGTGGTCTTCAGTCCTGAGACTGGTCTGATGCAGCTCTCCATGCTACTCTATCCTGCGCAAGCTTCTTCATCTCCCAGTACCTACTGCAACCTACATCCTTCTGAATCTGCTTAGTGTATTGATCTCTTGGTCTCCCTCTACGATTTTACCCTCCACGCTGCCCTCCAATGCTAAATTTGTGATCCCTTGATGCCTCAAAACATGTCCTACCAACCGATCCCTTCTTCTAGTCAAGTTGTGCCACAAACTTCTCTTCTCCCCAATCCCATTCAATACCTCCTCATTAGTTACGTGATCTACCCACCTTATCTTCAGCATTCTTCTGTAGCACCACATTTCGAAAGCTTCTATTCTCTTCTTGTCCAAACTGGTTATCGTCCACGTTTCACTTCCATACATGGCTACACTCCATACGAATACTTTCAGAAACGACTTCCTGACACTTAAATCTATACTCGATGTTAACAAATTTCTCTTCTTCAGAAACGATTTCCTTGCCATTGCCAGTCTACATTTTATATCCTCTCTACTTCGACCATCATCAGTTATTTTACTTCCTAAATAGCAAAACTCCTTTACTACTTTAAGTGTCTCATTTCCTAATCTAATCCCCTCAGCATCACCCGATTTAATTTGACTACATTCCATTATCCTCGTTTTGCTTTTGTTGATGTTCATCTTATATCCTCCTTTCAAGACACTGTCCATTCCGTTCAACTGCTCTTCCAAGTCCTTTGCTGTCTCTGACAGAATCACAATGTCATCGGCAAACCTCAAAGTTTTTACTTCTTCTCCATGAATTTTAATACCTACTCCGAATTTTTCTTTTGTTTCCTTTACTGCTTGCTCAATATACAGATTGAATAACATCGGGGAGAGGCTACAACCCTGTCTCACTCCTTTCCCAACCTCTGCTTCCCTTTCATGCCCCTCGACTCTTATAACTGCCATCTGGTTTCTGTACTAATTGTAAACAGCCTTTCGCTCCCTGTATTTTACCCCTGCCACCTTCAGAATTTGAAAGAGAGTATTCCAGTTAACGTTGTCAAAAGCTTTCCTAAATCTACAAATGCTAGAAACGTAGGTTTGCCTTTTTCTTAATCTTTCTTCTAAGATAAGTCGTAAGGTCAGTATTGCCTCACGTGTTCCAACATTTCTACGGAATCCAAACTGATCCTCCCCGAGGTCCGCTTCTACCAGTTTTTCCATTCGTCTGTAAAGAATTCGCGTTAGTATTTTGCAGCTGTGACTTATTAAACTGATAGTTCGGTAATTTTCACATCTGACAACACCTGCTTTCTTTGGGATTGGAATTATTATATTCTTCTTGAAGTCTGTGGGTATTTCGCCTGTCTCATACAGCTTGCTCACCAGATGGTAGAGTTTTGTCATGACTGGCTCTCCCAAGGCCATCAGTAGTTCTAATGGAATGTTGTCTACTCCCGGGGCCTTGTTTCGACTCAGGTCTTTCAGTGCTCTGTCAAACTCTTCACGCAGTATCTTATCTCCCATTTCATCTTCATCTACATCCTCTTCCATTTCCATAATATTGTCCTTAAGTACATCGCCTTGTATAAACCCTCTATATACTCCTTCCACCTTTCTGCCTTCCCTTCTTTGCTTAGAACTGGGTTGCCATCTGAGCTCTTGATATTCATACAAGTGGTTCTCTTCTCTCCAAAGGTCTCTTTAATTTTCCTGTAGGCAGTATCTATCTTACCCCTAGTGAGGCAAGCCTCTACATCCTTACATCTGTCCTCTAGCCATCCCTGCTTAGCCATTTTGCACTTCCTGTCGATCTCATTTTTGAGACGTTTGTATTCCTTTTTGCCTGCTTCATTTACTGAATTTTTATATTTTCTCCTTTCATCAATTAAATTCAATATTTCTTCTGCTACCTAAGGATTTCTATTAGCCCTCGTCTTTTTACCTACTTGATCCTCTGCTGCCTTCACAACTTCATCCCTCAGAGCTACCCATTCTTCTTCTACTGTATTTCTTTCCCCCATTCCTGTCAATTGCTCCCTTATGCTCTCCCTGAAACTCTCTACAACCTCTGGTTCTTTCACTTTATCCAAGTCCCATCTCCTTATATTCCCGCCTTTTTGCAGTTTCTTCAGTTTCAATCTGCAATTCATAACCAATAGATTGTGGTCAGAATCCACATCTGCCCCTGGAAATGTCTTACAATTTATAACCTGGTTCCTATCTCTCTGTCTTACCATTATGTAATCTATCTGATACCTTTTCGTATCTCCAGGATTCTTCCAGGTATACAACCTTCTTTCATGATTCTTGAACCAAGAGTTAGCTATGATTAAGTTATGCTCTGTGCAAAATTCTACACGGCGGCTTCCTCTTTCATTTCTTCCCCCCAATCCATATTCACCTACTATGTTTCCTTCTCTCCCTTTTCCTACTGACGAATTCCATGACTATTAAATTTTCGTCTCCCTTCACTACCTGAATAATTTCTTTTATCTCGTCATACATTTCATCAATTTCTTCATCATCTGCAGAGCTAGTTGGCATATAAACTTGTACTACTGTAGTAGGCATGGGCTTTGTGTCTATCTTGGCCACAATAATGCGTTCACTATACTGTTTGTAGTAGCTAACCTGCACTCCTATTATTTTATTCATTTTTAAACCTACTCCTGCATTACCCTTATTTGATTTTGTATTTATAACCCTGTAATCACCTGACCAAAAGTCTTGTTCCTCCTGCCACCGAACTTCACTAATTCCCACTATATCTAACTTTAAACTATTTCTTTTTAAATTTTCTAACCTACCTGCCTGATTAAGGGCTCTGACATTCCACGCTCCGATCCGTAGAATGCCAGTTTTCTTTCTCCTTATAACGACGTCCTCTTGAGTAGTCCCCGCCCGGAGATCCGAATGGGGGACTATTTTACCTCCGGAATATTTTACCCAAGAGGACGCCATCATCATTTAATCATACAGTAAAGCTGCATGTCCTCGGGAAAAATTACAGCTGTAGTTTCCCCTTGCTTTCAGCCGTTCGCAGTACCAGCACAGCAAGGCCGTTTTGGTTAATGTTACAAGACCAGATCAGTCAATCATCCAGACTGTTGCCCCTGCAACTACTGAAAAGGCTGCTACCCCTCTTCAGGAACCACATGTTTGTCTGGCCTCTCAACAGATACCCCACCGTTGTGGTTGCACCTACGGTACGGCCATCTGTATCGCTGAGGCACGCAAGCCTCCCCACCAACGGCAAGGTCCATGGTTCATGGGGGGGAACTAAACAGTGGTACAGATAATTTCTAGCTGTATGTCAGCCGCTGTGAACACAGTGTTCACCCAAATTTCTTCTCTGCATCGGTCAGAGCATTATGCGCTCAGTTCTGCATTTGACGCCAGTTCAGAGAAGAGTCCTCTGAAATTACCGTCTTATCTTACTCGTAGCCGAACTGTCTCCCCATCTGGGTTCTTTCGTTCTTCACGTCACGGCTTATCTCGACCAATAGGATGGTTCTTCTTGTATTGTGGAAACTCTCTACCAATAGCAAGGTCCCTACCATTAAATTGCGTCGAAACTTTGGCTCTTTTCTCCTTCCTAGCGAGTTTCCGCCAATAGGACCTTTTGTGCCCATTCAAGACGCCTAGATGCGTACATTGACTCTCACGGCCGGCCGGAGTGGACGAGCGGTTCTAGGCGCTACAGTCTGGAACCGCGCAACCGCTACGGTCGCAGGTTCGAATCCTGCCTCGGGCATGGATGTGTGTGTTTTCCTAAGTTTAGTTAGGTTTAAGTAGTTCTAAGTTTTAGGGGACTGATGACCTCAGAAGTTAAGTACCATAGTGCTCAGAGCCATTTGAGCCATTTCGTTGACCTTCCACCTGAGACTCCCCTGTAAGTGGTTTCTGTGATACCCCCTGTAGTGCAGCCTTGCCTCTGTTCGCCCCTCTGAAATTCCAAACTAAAGTGCCTCTCGCTATTTGTTGCTCCTTCCGTTCAAACATGCATTATAGGAACGATGTGTTATTTACTGTCGAATGAGTGTCATCCCTTTTTGCATTACATACTGCTAGGCAAATTTGCTCATTACTGCCGAAGTAAGTTAGCTATCATACTCACCTTCCCATTGCGATGTATAAAGCTCTCATGTAATTTCCGAATCTGACCTTCATTTATTCTGCCATCTTACATCAGGAGGTATAATTTGACATGGCTGTACTGGCTTTCAGATCTCTGAAAACAAAACACTTACCGATCAAGGTTATCGTGACACTATTCCTTCCTTGTCTTTTTAAGGGGGGTAGGACGTCAAACGGGCCGACTTGGAGCAGGAGAGGCACCACAGGACATTTTAATTTCCACTGTCTATACTTTTACAAATAAATTCATAAAACTTTGACAGTATGACCAGGAAGGATTCAGGATTCGTACTCATAGCAGTGGAAACTCAAAAATGTAACAAAACACATTTTTTTCACTTATTACTGGCTCCGTTTGTTGCTATAGGTACACTTTTCTTCCTAAGTAAGAGAGATTCTTCAATAACTTTTGCACAGCATACAAACTATAGTTACAGGTTTATGAAACTCTAGAAGTTATTTAATTCATGAAAAAGTCAATGAACTGTTACATTTTAAACTTCATGTTTAGCAAAAACCCAAGTTTTATAGTTAATTACCTCAATTTTTTCTACAGTTTTTTAATAGATTTGGAAAATTCTAGAGTTTCATACACCTGTAACTACTGTTTGTATGCTATGAAAAATTCATCGAAGAATCACTCTTATTTAGAAAGAAAAGTGTACTTATAGCAACAAATGCAGCCAGTAATAAGTGAAAAAAATGATGAAATTTCACATGTAAAAAAAAGGTGTTTTGCTACATTTTTGAGCTTCCACTGCTATAAGTACGAATCCTGAATCCTTCCTGGTCATACTGTTAAAGTTTTATGAATTTATTTGCAAAAGTATAGACAGTAGAAATTAAAATGTCCTGTGGTGACTCTCCCGCTCCAAGTCGGTGCGTTTGACGTCCTACCCCCCTTAATGGTGCACTCGGACTTCATTTTTATGGATGAGATTGCGCGACCGCATAGAACAGCGCATGTGGAAGAGCTCTTGGAAAGAGATGATATTCGACGAATGGACTAGCCTGCACGTCTGTCCAATTTAAATTCCATCGGGCGCGAGTGGGAAACATGGGGGAGACGTTCTGCAGCACGTTCACATGCACCAACGACTCTCCAGCGGCTGTCAACCACCCTGGTGGAGGAATGGAGCGCCCCACCACTAGGACCGCTTAAAAACTCTTGTGTCCAGCGTCGGAGCTCGTTGCAGAGTGATGAAACTTTCTCTTAATAGCCATTCCCGCCGTTTTTAATGTCTAGGGTACCTTCATAAATCGCGGTGACTTGAGTGTAATTAAATTCTTTGATTAAAATTGTCATTTGTGCTTGTCCCATTTCGTATGTCTCACATTTATCGTTCGTACTGCACTGTAGTATACTCTATGCTTCACCGAGCTATGTCATGTGGCGGCGACACATCATGCGAAAATTAGTTTCATTCTTAAGTTTTACACGCCACTGTGCACTGAGGATATAGTAATATTCTTTGAATTTGCTGCAATGACTTTTAAGTATTAATTATTGTCAGGAAGAATTCTTGAAGCGAAGTAAATTAATCTGTAATGTCAAATACCATTACTGAAGCAAATTCATGGTTCCGTTTCGAAGTTATAGCTAATATCGTTTCACTTCGATGGGTTTAAAAATTATTAAGAAAGGAAAACTTTGCATAAATCATTTTAATTGGTAAAAGTAAAAAATGTTTCGAACGAAATTCTTGATAGGTGCGCTTAACAAATTTTATCGTTCTATTATCTGAAATATAGACACATTGCTGAAATTGATCTCATGACTTTAGTAGCAGAGTGGCTTCTTTCTCTCACACAAAGTGACTCCGTGGGGATCTTACGTTAAATAATCCATGGCAGACAATGTATTGTTCCGTCGTTTTAAGACATCGCCACTACACATATATTAAGCCACATGTTTTCCTCCAGACACCGCAATCACATGCAGTTACATCCAAGGCAC
Organism: Schistocerca serialis cubense; assembly: GCF_023864345.2. Classification (NCBI taxonomy): domain Eukaryota; kingdom Metazoa; phylum Arthropoda; class Insecta; order Orthoptera; family Acrididae; genus Schistocerca; species Schistocerca serialis. The sequence goes on from NC_064641.1 coordinate 45,090,932, forward strand.
ACAGATTTTCCTACTGCCAGCAACAGACTGCAACAGCTCGACTCTTTTGGTGACAGATAAGGTCTTTGGCCTATCAAGTGCAGTTCTCCTCCAAACTTTATCAACAATATTCACTTAACATTGTGCCGTACAAATTTATTCGCTTGGCGCCGGCAGCGCAAAGTCGGATCACATGCCTTGTCGACGGCCGCTTGTCACCTTTCCGTTGATGACAAGCTTCAAAGATATAGACTTTTGCGCGCTTTAATTTTCCGGGAATCCTCTATTTTGCCGTATCGTTCCACAAACTCGAATTTTCCTTTCAATTAACTTCTCTGCAAGTTCTACAATGTTATAATTATCCATACAGAGGTGAAGCCACTTTCCATCACAAGGTGCTAATACTTCCACCACCGCTTTTGCTAAAGGCTGTCCAGCGCCGGAATATATCTTGAATGAGAAATGTATCCCGTACTCGAACCACACAGCATCCGAATGAGTGCGCCTTATTTCGCAGTTTTCGACGGATTGTAAACTTTAAAACTTAACAGTCCACGCCACGGTATCATTCCTTCATCAATTGGATGTTTTAACTTAAATTAAAGGTTTCTTTAAACTTTTTGCAAAATAACCAATTACGAATTGCACTTTGGCAAAACGGTCGGCATTATCCGGTTTATTGTTGCTGTCGGAGAAATATTAAAATGATAATATTAGTCTAACTCGCTTGCGGGACATAGTTTTGCGAAATATCGGTGTGTCTGTCAACGGATTCGTTGACCAATAATCATCGATCATCGCTTTTTTTTAGATTTCCGATAGGATAGCAAGCGCAAACCATTTCTCAGTTCGGGTGCAGTAACGTCGACAAATTTGGCAGTCTTTAAATACAGTTTCCTTCTATTGCAATTTTGACTGTAGTACTTGTTAGTTTCGTTGCTAATATATTCAAATAGATCGTTCGCAATATAAAATTGTACGATATCCTGGACGCTCTGTTTATCCTTGGGAAATATGTTTGGACCCGGGGATCCTTCAGCTTTATTATTGGTACTCCGTAAATCAAAGTCTGACCACCGTGCACTGACTACTTCGTCTGATTCTGCCGAATCAGTTGGCAACCGTAGCATTCGCCGAATTCTTCTTGGACGTATTTCACTAGCTTCCTACGATTCTGATTCACTTTCATTTTTTTTATATCCAATGTCTTCTTCCCAATCGGCCAAGTCGTCCGGAACGTCAGACAAGACGTCCGCGCATTTATCGTAAATAATCTTATTGGCTCTTTCGTCCACCATGATCAAAGGGCACAAGTACTTATAAAAACAAAACTGTTGTTATCGTTTGTAACTTGTTACCTAAACAGAACACCAAGATAATGGAAAAGATACTAAAGTGCTGTCGCCGGCCACTGCTCGATACTATGCTCACGACATCACTGTGGTGTCACCAGCCGTTGACTGCTATTTCGCGCACGACTCCACTGTGGTGTGGCCGGACGGCATATATTTTATTTTATATTACGTATTCTAATGTTTGGATATTATTTAATATTACCAAAAAATATTATAATACAATAAGTAATAAAATTACAACTTTGGACCGACAAAGTAGAATCATTTGCATAAATAGCTCCTCACGTGGACCTAATTATTCTGTGTATAGAACACACACGCTGACGGAAAAAAATCGCTACACCAAAAAATTATTGATATGAATTAATGAAATTTCAGGAATACATTTGTCTAGGTAACATAGCAATGTCACAGGTTAATGTCAGCGCCAGGACAGACACTGAAAACGTAAAATGCTGGTACATTAATAACCGGTGTAACCCCCAGACTGTTGATTGCAAGGATGCAAGCGTACATACATTGAATTGTGCAGGAGTTAGATGTCAGTTTGTGGTATGGATTGCCTATTGCACTTGGTCAGTCAATAGAGGGACGGTTAATGCTGATTGTCGATGACGCTGTAGTTGTCGTCTGATCATGTCCCACTTGTGCACAGTTGGCGACAGATCTGGTGATCGAGAAGGCCAAGGCAACACGTCGACACTCTGTAGAGCATGTTGGGTTACAACAGCGGTATGTGGGCGAGCGTTATCCTGTTGGAAAGCACCTGTTTGAATGCTATTCACGAACGGCAGCATGACAAGTCGAGTCACCAAGAATGATGTGCAATTTTGCAGTCAGGGTGCGTGGGATAACGACGAGAGCGCTTCTGCTGTCATACGAAATTGTATTCCATGTTCAGGGCTAGTTGGTCTAGCACGCAGGTAGGTTGGTTGTGGGGCCTCAGCAGCCCTGCTAACAAACACACAGCCACAACTGGCACCGAGGCAGGATCCGTTTTCATTAAAAAACGCAACAGAGCACCACTCTGCCCTCCAATCAGATCTTGCTTGACACCACTAAAGACGAAAATGGCGGTAGTTTTGGGTCAGTGGAATGTGCGCTACAGGCCGTTTGGCTCGGAACTGTCCTTGAAGTAATCGATTTCTTACAATTCGTTGCATTACTGTGATGCCATCTCTGTTCAAATCGCTACTTCAGGTGCAGTACGACGCGCCAGAGCCATACGCTGAACATGATGGTATTTTCTCTCGGTAATGCCACGTGGTCGGCCAGAGCCCGGTCATCTTGTGACCGTACGTTCTCGTGAACACCGCTGCTAGGAATCATGTACAATGGCTACATTCCTGCCAAGTCTTTGTTCAGTATCGCAGAAGGAACATCCGGCTTCTGACAGCGCTATTACATAACCTCGTTCAAAATCAGTGAGGTGCTGGTAATGGCGTCTTTGTTGCCTTAAAGGCATTCTCAACTAACATCAACTGATGACGTACAATCTCAAAGGTAACTAACGCTCGCGACTTTTACAGCGCATATTTAAAGCAAACTTGGTTTGCATCTCTGTAGTGTCACAACTAGCGCCACTCTTATGCGACTGGCACGAAATTTGAGTAGACATCATCTTTCAGATGTAGAAAGACACCTACAAATGTACGTTTATGTCACAAAAATTCTTCTTGGTGCTCCGATTTCTTTTCAGTCAGTGTAGAACACTGCTGTATCTGCAAGGTGTTTCAAAAAGGACTGTACAACTTTGAAAATTCGTGTAAATTAATTCATAGTACTCACAGAGGTATCAGTTTGTGGGGAAATACATCAAGTTTTGTCTCGTGTAGCTCGCTAGTGTCGAATCGCACCGTAAGGAGCGCTGGCGGCAGTATCGTTAAAGATGGCTGCTTCCACTGGACCTGAGCGTGCTACCTGTGTATTTTTGTTTGAAGAATCGAAGTCGGCGACAACAGTTCAGCGTAATTTCCGTACCAAGTATGCTAAAGATCCTCCCAGTAGGCCTATAATATATGAGTGGCACAAATGTTTTGTAGGAACAGACATTAGAAATGATCAGATCGTCCAAGCAAATACGACGACGTCGTTGAGCGAGTGAGACAACGTTTTGTCAACATAGTATGAAAGCTTTCACGACCGGATGACATATCTTCTGGTAAACCTTCCGGGATGTAAGGAAGTTTTGTCAACAGCCCTACGAAATCGACCCGCCGTGTATCTCGCGAACTGCAAATCCCACATACGACTGTTTGGCGTGTGTTGAGAAACCGTTTGCATTTGAAACCATACAGACTGACTATTGTACAAGCAATAAAGGACACTGACAAACTGCTCGCAAAAGCTTCAAACCAAAATATACAGGTAGCACGCTCAGGTCCAGTGAAAGCAGCCATCTTTAACGATACTGCCGCCAGCGCTCCTTACGGTGCGATTCGACACTAGCGAGCTACACAAGACAAAACTTGATGTATTTCCCCACAAATTGATACTTCTGTAGGTACTATGAACTTCGATTACATGAGGATGAACATTTATTTTTTTCTGTCGAGTCGACTTTTCACTTAAGTGCAAAGGATAACACAAATAACCGTAAGATTTCGGACAGTGAAAATCCCCATCAAACATCGCAACATGTTCGTGATAGCCCTAAACTGAACTTTTTTTGTGCATTGAGCAATAACAAAGCGTATGGCCCTTTTCTTTCCGTGAGAGGACCATCAACGGGATCGTATACCTGGATATGTCACCACAATTTTTGATGGCGCAGATCGATGAGGATGACCAAGAACGACATGTTTACTTCATGCAAGATGGTGCACCACCCCACTATCTGGTTGACGTCAGGGAGTTTCTCAGCGACCGCTTTCCAGGTCAAAGGATTGGCTGTGATGCGTCAATTGCATGGCCCCCACGTTCCCCAGGCGTAACACCACTCTGTTTCTTATTTTATGGGGACTGATGAAGGAATCGTGTTTGCACCTCCTGTGCCGGCTTCTCTACCTGCACTTTGAGCAAGAATTTACACCGCCAATAAGGAAGTTACACCTGCAGTGCTGCAGCGAGTTTGGAATGAAATTGACTTCCGATGGGATGTGTGCAGGATAACCAACGGAAGCCACATACATCTTCGTTTTAAGGTAGAAAAAAAACTTGATGTGTTTCCCTACAAAATAACACTAAGCCCAGCTCTATATCTTCTTTCAGTAAATTTATATGAACTTTCAAACTTATGAAGTTCTTTTTGAAACACCCTGTATTTTACGATACTTCAAAAAAATTACTAAAAATGTATATACGAGGGCAGTTCAATAAGTAATGCAACACATTTTTTTTCTCGGCCAATTTTGGTTGAAAAAACCGGAAATTTCTTGTGGAATATTTTCAAACAATCCCGCTTCGTCTCGTATAGTTTCATTGACTTCAGACAGGTGGCAGCGCTGTAAGGAGCTGTTAAAATGGCGCCTGTAACGGATGTGCGTTGCAAACAATGGGCAGTGATCGAGTTTCTTTTGGCGGAAAACCAGGGCATCTCAGATATTCATAGGCGCTTGCAGAATGTCTACGGTCATCTGGCAGTGGACAAAAGCACGGTGAGTCGTTGGGCAAAGCGTGTGTCATCATCGCCGCAAGGTCAAGCAAGACTGTCTGATCTCCTGCGTGCGGGCCGGCCGTGCACAGCTGTGACTCCTGCATTGGCGGAGCGTGCAAACACACTCGTTCGAGATGATCGACGGATCACCATCAAACAACTAAGTGCTCAACTTGACATCTCTGTTGGTAGTGCTGTCACAATTGTTCACCAGTTGGGATATTCAAAGGTTTGTTCCCGCTGGGTCCCTCGTTGTCTAACCGAACACCATAAAGAGCAAAGGAGAACCATCTGTGCGGAATTGCTTGCTCGTCATGTGGCTGAGGGTGACAATTTCTTGTCAAGGATTGTTACAGGCGATGAAACATGGGTTCATCACTTCGAACCTGAAACAAAACGGCAATCAATGGAGTGGCGCCACACCCACTCCCCTACCAAGAAAAAGTTTAAAGCCATACCCTCAGCCGACAAAGTCATGGTTACAGTCTTCTGGGACGCTGAAGGGGTTATTCTGTTCGATGTCCTTCCCCATGGTCAAACGATCAACTCTGAAGTGTATTGTGCTACTCTTCAGAAATTGAAGAAACGACTTCAGCGTGTTCGTAGGCACAAAAATCTGAACGAACTTCTCCTTCTTCATGACAACGCAAGACCTCACACAAGTCTTCGCACCCGAGAGGAGCTCACAAAATTTCAGTGGAGTGTTCTTCCTCATGCACCCTACAGCCCCGATCTCTCACCGTCGGATTTCCATATGTTTGGCCCAATGAAGGACGCAATCCGTGGGAGGCACTACGCGGACGATGAAGAAGTTATTGATGCAGTACGACGTTGGCTCCGACATCGACCAGTGGAATGGTACCGTGCAGGCATGCAGGCCCCCATTTCAAGGTGGCGTAAGGCCGTAGCATTGAATGGAGATTACGTTGAAAAATAGTGTTGTGTAGCTAAAAGATTGGGGAATAACCTGGTGTATTTCAATGCTGAATAAAACAACCCCTGTTTCAGAAAAAAAATGTGTTGCATTACTTATTGAACTGCCCTCGTAATTAAAATATAGAAAATTGTGTCTCGAATGCATGTGCCTTCAGTGTGTGTTACTATCTCGAATTTACCCTATCATTACACGCCGTATAGTGAGAAGAATAAAAACAAAAACTATTGCGATCGGAGCGTGAGTTTTCATTATGGGTAATTACCATGAACGGAAGAATCACAATCGCACTGGCTCCATTTTTAAATCCGCTTTCAGCAGGCGCGTGTTGTTTTCATCGCCCCCACAGCCATGATCATGTCGCACACATTCCGGCTCTCCATTCCGGTTTGTGTTGCACTTGTTAGTGCCGCTGATTGCATCCGTTTGTTTGCGCCGCAATTTTACGAACGATCGCACGCAGTGTTATTGTAGCGCCCGTCGGGGTCGATCCTGCCAAATAGAGGGCGAGCCGTGCCGCAAATTGTGTTTGCTCGCCGCACGAATTATTTGCCTCTCATGGGTTTTTGCGGCGAGTAACAAAAATATACGAGTAGGCGCGGAAAGACGTCAGAGATGGCGCCTCGGTCGTGCTGCTGACGTCAAGGCGTGACAAGGGTCACGTTTCCTTTATTTACGAAGTGGTGCCATAAATTACGGGCCACTGTCAATTATTTACCCGCCTACGCGTCACATAGTAAGCGGCAGCCATGCTGTTTGTCAGCCAGTGTTTACAAGCTTGTGCTCTGCAAAATGGTAGCCGCATTCCATTAAAGCCCGTCTGGTACACATGCTGTACTCGGTCATTATCGCTGACGGCGTGTGTTTTCATTTCCAACGCAGCGCCGCAGTATACACACTCCCGTGCAAAACAAAATTAAATTAAAAAATGGCGCCCAGAGGCCGAATCAAACAAACGTATTTATTTAAATGTGATGAGCCCTTACCATTCGAACAGTTCAAATCGTTCGGTAGAGTTATATTGGATACTGACAAAAGCAGGCGAAGACATTTGGAACACGGATTTGCTTCAAGCTTTGTACACTTAATAGTCCATTAAGACAACAGAAAGTGCAAGTAGAAAGGCGTACTACTTAGGCGATTTCGAGACAAACGCAAGGCAAGTTTTACGCTTCAATGATGTACCGGTGCGATGCGACCAATGCCACAAGATGGCGACTAACATGTCATTAGCGTCCAGGCTCTGTAATCGGTGGATCGATGGTTCGAGTAACGTGCATTTTTTAAAATTAATATTGTTCTCAACAATAGTCATATTAGTTCATATACAGGGTGATCAAAAAGTCTGTATAAATTTGAAAACTTAATAAACCACCGAATAATGTAGATAGAGAGGTAAAAATTGACACACAATCTTGGAATGACATGGGGTTTTATTAGAACCAAAAAGAAAAACAAATTATTGCTAGACGCGTGAAAGAACTCTTGCGCCGCGTCGTTTAGTGATGATCGTGTGCTCAGCCGCCACTCTCGTCATGCTTGGCCTCCCAGGTCCCCAGACCTCAGTCCGTTCGATTATTGGCTTTGGGGTTACCTGAAGTCGCACGTGTATCGTGATCGATCGACATCTCTAGGGATGCTGAAAGACAACATCCGACGCCAATGCCTCACCATAACTCTGGACTTGCTTTACAGTGCTGTTCACAACATTGTTCCTCGACTACAGCTATTGTTGAGGAATGATGGTGGACATATTGAGCATTTCCTGTAAAGAACATCATCTTTGCTTTGTCTTACTTTGTTATGCTAATTATTCCTATTCTGGTCAGATGAAGCGCCATCTGTCGGACATTTTTTGAACGTTTGTATTTTTTTTTGGTTCTAATAAAACCCCATGTCATTCCAAGCATGTGTGTCAATTTGTACCTATCTATCTACATTATTCCGTGATTTATTCAGTTTTCAAACTTATACTGACTTTTTGATCACCCAGTATATTACAATGGAAAGGTGATATGATGAAAAGACATGTATATTTGCATCAACTTTTATTGAATTTCCAATGTTATTTAGTTGTTTGCTAACTTCATATCATAATAAATATTGTATTTATAACCATCGAGAAGTAAACGACCAATTCCATCAAGTTTTCCCAGAAATGTACGCCGTGCCTGTCGTGATTTGGGAAATCCCTCATACCTGCAATTGGGTAAGATACCGATTATTGCTTTGCACCTGGACGCTTCGATCTGCAGACTCTGGTTTTAAGGACGAAGGACAGGTTTGGAAAGCCGAAGTCAAACATCGATAAATAAAGATGTAAATAACTTTATTCAGTAGTACAATGAGTCATAATATGCCAGAATACGAAGTTAATGTAGGATTAATAGTCGGATGCGCTTTCGAAGTTACAAACTGGGGGATGATATTTTTCGTACAGACGTAATAGAGAGAAATTAAAACAGCATACTACGTCGAATGAATGCAGTTTTCCCGGATACACAAGGGATGTTCAGAGTTTCTAGGGAAAAACAAAGCTCGTTTTAATTTTTAAAAATATCACTTTCTTCTGACAATTTGGATGCAAACCATGCGTAGCGCAACATTTTTGTAAATGTCAGTGCCAAAAATTTACGATGTACAATAGACTTTTCAGGGTGTTTCAAAAATGACCGGTATATTTGAAACGGCAATAAAAACTAAACGAGCAGCGATAGAAATACACCGTTTGTTGCAATATGCTTGGGACAACAGTACATTTTCAGGCAGACAAACTTTCGAAATTACAGTAGTTACAATTTTCAACAACAGATGGCGCTGCGGTCTGGGAAACTCTATAGTACGATATTTTCCACATATCCACCATGCGTAGCAATAATATGGCGTAGTCTCTGAATGAAACTACCCGAAACCTTTGACAACGTGTCTGGCGGAATGGCTTCACATGCAGATGAGATGTACTGCTTCAGCTGTTCAATTGTTTCTGGATTCTGGCGGTACACCTGGTCTTTCAGGTGTCCCCACAGAAAGAAGTCACAGGGGTTCATGTCTCGCGAATAGGGAGGCCAATCCACGCCGCCTCCTGTATGTTTCGGATAGCCCAAAGCAATCACACGATCATCGAAATATTCATTCAGGAAATTAAAGACGTCGGCCGTGCGATGTGGCCGGGCACCATCTTGCATAAACCACGAGGTGCTCGCAGTGTCGTCTAAGGAAGTTTGTACCGCCAAAAATTCACAAAGAATGTCCAGATAGCGTGATGCAGTAATCGTTTCGGATCTGAAAAATGGGCCAATGATTCCTTTGGAAGAAATGGCGGCCCAGACCAGTACTTTTTGAGGATGCAGGGACGATGGGACTGCAACATGGGGCTTTTCGGTTCCCCATATGCGCCAGTTCTGTTTATTGACGAAGCCGTCCAGGTAAAAATAAGCTTCGTCAGTAAACCACATGCTGCCCACATGCATATCGCCGTCATCAATCCTGTGCACTATATCGTTAGCGAATGTCTCTCGTGCAGCAATGGTAGCGGCGCTGAGGGGTTGCCGCGTTTGAATTTTGTATGGATAGAGGTGTAAACTCTGGCGCATGAGACGATACGTGGACGTTGGCGTCATTTGGACCGCAGCTGCAACACGGCGAACGGAAACCCGAGGCCGCTGTTGGATCACCTGCTGCACTAGCTGCGCGTTGCCCTCTGTGGTTGCCGTATGCGGTCGCCCTACCTTTCCAGCACGTTCATCCGTCACGTTCCCAGTCCGTTGAAATTTTTCAAACAGATCCTTTATTGTATCGCTTTTCGGTCCTTTGGTTATATTAAACCTCCGTTGAAAACTTCGTCTTGTTGCAACAACACTGTGTTCTAGGCGGTGGAATTCCAACACCAGAAAAATCCTCTGTTCTAAGGAATAAACCATGTTGTCTACAGCACACTTGCACGTTGTGAACAGCACACGCTTACAGCAGAAAGACGACGTACGGAATGGCGCACCCACAGACTGCGTTGTCTTCTATATCTTTCACATCACTTGCAGCGCCATCTGTTGTTGAAAATTGCAACTAATGTAATTTCGAAAGTTTGTCCGCCTGAAAATGTACTGTTGTCCCAAGCATATTGCAACAAACGGTGTATTTCTATCGCTGCTCGTTTAGTTTTTATTGCCGTTTCAAATATACCGGTCATTTTTGAAACACCCTGTACATAGTGTACAGATGTGTGGCCTGTACTGTGGCGAAATAGTGCATTCTTGAACGTCGCCATACTATTCACATGTACCCCGTTACATCAACATATATAAGATGGTCTCTGTTAGGAAATGATGTAAAAACTGATTGTGTTCTTTGCTAAGTTCTAACAGCTTCAATTCTTTTTTTATGGCCATCATTCGATTACACTGGCCACGAACGATGGAGGCTGTTTTTAATTGTGTCATTTATAGATGATGTCATTAAAAAAACGATTTTAAGAATGTGTGGAGCTGTAATGGCACCAACACTAATCAGGGGTGTTTTATGGCATGAAGATGGCTTGATTGTTGGGCGAAACTAATAATCAATCCAAATACAGAGTTAACGTGCGATGTCGGTTTCAGGGGTTTTCAATCGCTAACATAAATAAAAAAAAAACAACAGAACGCATATCTCCTAATTGAAAATGTCAGCAAACTTGACAAAAATCAAGTAACGTTAAAAAAGTCATTTGTCTGTTCTGCAAATAATCCAGAATGTCCTAGTACGGTACTATTTTTGTGACCGAAAAGTTGTCTATATACTGTGATAAAGTAATTACGCGATCTACGTATTAGTGGAACATTGGGATAGGAGAACAGGTAAACAAATCCTGCCTATGGCATTAATTTTGTATGTTTGTCCACTGTCTGCATGAAGCACGAAGTAAATGGTTGAAGTGTACGTCTATGAATCAGATGAAGAGACGTTGTGGGGCATGTTGCCAGGTGGCGTCTCGGTAATTAAATGGAAAACACGCTTTGGCGATGGCACACTGTGCACTGCGCGAGAGATAAAATAGAAGCAGCTTCTCTAATAGAAGACTAATTGCCACAGTAGCGGCCGGATCGTCCGGAAAAAAGGAATAAACTGTTACCTTTCCGCCTCGCGGCGACAATGAAATACGGTGGCCGGCGCAGAAGTTAATTGCCTGCCAGGGATTAGTGCGCTAATCCTGACAAACGCGCCCGGCTCGCTGCCCCGGCGCAACCAAACGCCATTAACGCAAATCCTTCGGAAACTTCGGCCGCCTACCGATCAGCAGCAGCCCCGGCAGTGCTGACAAGTGCTGAGGGCCGCTCTGCGGACAACACGTCATCAATGGATGGACATAACGAGGGCTGAAAGAGCTGTTCTGTCAACCAGCGAGATGCAGGGCCAGTACAGATAAATGGTCTCTGCTGTAGAATCGTAAGTACGCTTCTATGGCTCTAAGCACTGTGGGACTTTAAACATCTGAGTTCATCAGTCCGCTAGACTTAGAACTGAGCCGTGACACTCGTTACTGGCGCGCCAGTCTCTTGGATGTCCATTATCGATCCTTCGATGTTTCTTATCTTTGCTTGCCTTGTTGTTATCGGCATTCGCGGGGCGAGTGGCAGTTGACGTTTGCTCGGGCGACCTGCTGAGACGCCGCGAGGTACGAGGTGGGAAGCAACCACATACACTCCTGGAAATGTAAAAAAGAACACATTGACACCGGTGTGTCAGACCCACCATACTTGCTCCGGACACTGCGAGAGGGCTGTACAAGCAATGATCACACGCACGGCACAGCGGACACACCAGGAACCGCGGTGTTGGCCGTCGAATGGCGCTAGCTGCGCAGCATTTGTGCACCGCCGCCGTCAGTGTCAGCCAGTTTGCCGTGGCATACGGAGCTCCATCGCAGTCTTTAACACTGGTAGCATGCCGCGACAGCGTGGACGTGAACCGTATGTGCAGTTGACGGACTTTGAGCGAGGGCGTATTGTGGGCATGCGGGAGGCCGGGTGGACGTACCGGCGAATTGCTCAACACGTGGGGCGTGAGGTCTCCACAGTACATCGATGTTGTCGCCAGTGGTCGGCGGAAGGTGCACGTGCCCGTCGACCTGGGACCGGACCGCAGCGACGCACGGATGCACGCCAAGACCGTAGGATCCTACGCAGTGCCGTAGGGGACCGCACCGCCACTTCCCAGCAAATTAGGGACACTGTTGCTCCTGGGGTATCGGCGAGGACCATTCGCAACCGTCTCCATGAAGCTGGGCTACGGTCCCGCACACCGTTAGGCCGTCTTCCGCTCACGCCCCAACATCGTGCAGCCCGCCTCCAGTGGTGTCGCGACAGGCGTGAATGGAGGGACGAATGGAGACGTGTCGTCTTCAGCGATGAGAGTCGCTTCTGCCTTGGTGCCAATGATGGTCGTATGCGTTGGCGCCGTGCAGGTGAGCGCCACAATCAGGACTGCATACGACCGAGGCACACAGGGCCAACACCCGGCATCATGGTGTGGGGAGCGATCTCCTACACTGGCCATACACCACTGGTGATCGTCGAGGGGACACTGAATAGTGCACGGTACATCCAAACCATCATCGAACCCATCGTTCTACCATTCCTAGACCGGCAAGGGAACTTGCTGTTCCAACAGGACAATGCACGTCCGCATGTATCCCGTGCCACCCAACGTGCTCTAGAAGGTGTAAGTCAACTACCCTGGCCAGCAAGATCTCCGGATCTGTCCCCCATTGAGCATGTTTGGGACTGGATGAAGCGTCGTCTCACGCGGTCTGCACGTCCAGCACGAACGCTGGTCCAACTGAGGCGCCAGGTGGAAATGGCATGGCAAGCCGTTCCACAGGACTACATCCAACATCTCTACGATCGTCTCCATGGGAGAATAGCAGCCTGCATTGCTGCGAAAGGTGGATATACACTGTACTAGTGCCGACATTGTGCATGCTCTGTTGCCTGTGTCTATGTGCCTGTGGTTCTGTCAGTGTGATCATGTGATGTATCTGACCCCAGGAATGTGTCAATAAAGTTTCCCCTTCCTGGGACAATGAATTCACGGTGTTCTTATTTCAATTTCCAGGAGTGTATATGTGGAGTTGGTTGTACGCGGTCTGCCGGTTCAGGATGGAGGATATGTGTTGGCTGCCTGCCTGTCTGCTCTCCTGATTTCGCTTCCCGTGCCGTGCGACCGCCTAGCTTGGGTTGCTTCCTGGTTTATCCTACACGAGCCATACCGGACGTCCAGCAGAAGTTAAGCAGCCTTGCGTTTCTTTTTTAAAAAAAGGAGCGAATGTGTAAGACTTTTTGTAACCAATGTTGGTGGCCTCTTAAGTGGGGCCTTAGCGTTTATTTAAATTTAAATAGTTGGGGTTCCCTGTACTTTATAATCTTTTGGGGGTTTTATTTGAATATTTTCTCTGGGGTTCCTTCCTTGTGCTTGGTTAAATGTTTGCTTGTATAGCGGGAAGTGACTCCTGGTTAAAACTCGGAGAAGGTGTTTGATGTTACTGCCTCCTCCGGCATTCGCCTTTTCAATTAATTGTTGTCATCCCTTCGAGCGATCTGGTGTCACTCCTCGTTAATTAATGCCGGTTTATGTGTACTTCATTTCGAATTGGCCATTTGAATTAATATTTTGGAGCCCAGTATAACACTAAGGCAACCTCATTATATACCACCTTGTGCCCCGGTCTAGTACCTTAATTTTCAGTGGCACGAGTTAGCTCCACTACCGGTTTTACTGATGTGCTCCCTTCAAAATCTTGTCTTGTATAAGTTTGCCCCATGTGTGTCTGAGAACACAGAGATGAGCTTCAGTGTGACTTCAGTGCTAGTCAGTTAATGGAATTTTCATATTGGTTTGGCTTCCACAGAAGAGTTTGAGTGGAGCATAGAGTGTTTGATTTGTTATTCACTTACTTAATCGAAGTTTCTTTATTTAATGGGGAGCAAGACATTTAAAGACTGTTGGTATTAACTCCCCTAGTTGCTGGGTGTTGCTAATTCGTTCCAAATGGACTACTACTTATTCAATTGCAAGGCTGCTGATTAGTTTGTTGCTGTGAGTACAAATTCACGATATTTATTTATTGCCGAAATTGTTAAAGTGTCTGTGTCGTGATTCAATCACTAGCTACGTGTTTGAGCTAGACTGATATAAACCTCCTTAAAATTTGTTGCCAGCAGAAACCCTTAAGACAACTAAGTTTTGTCACTGCTTATGTTAAACTTTACTAGGAGCAGTATTTCATGTAGTTAAATTTGGTCTTAAAATGTGTATTTCTCTGATGGAATTAACGAGTGGTAAAAGAGAAAAGCAGAGGGGCCTGGTCCTTCCTATTGTGTCCGGTTTGTAAGTAACCTAAGGATATGACACACATCCATGTCCGAGGCAGGATTCGAACCTGTGACCGGAGCAGAAGTGCGGTTGCGGACTGAATCGCCTAGAACCGCTCGGCCACAGCGGCCGGGCAAGTACGCTTCAAGCTCACATACTTAGACCTCATGGATTACGCAGACAGAGATGTTATGATATTCAGCACATCTTTTTCGCTCGTGAGATCCAGAGCACGCAAGTTGATGACGTATTAATTGACTTTCCGACGTCAGTCGATATAGTTTCGCATTGTAGCCTGGTGAATAATAAACGTGGTTCCGGCTGTTCCGGCGTAACGTTAAGCGCCGGCCCGTCGGCCAGGAGCGTTACAGCAGAGAGAGCTGAGACACGTCAGCCAATGGTACGCTGACGGACGCCTCTCTAGGACGACACCTAGACAGCAGCGGTCTCTACATGAAGAGAATAAAAGCACTGCGCTGCCTAGGTGTGGCCCGAGTTGACGTCGAGCCGACCTACGAACACAACAGCACCGACTTAGAAACTGTATTGGTTCACTTGTATTCCGAATTGTATATACTGAGGGGCTTGCTTATAACTGTCTGTCGCCACTTGCTTGCGACTCGTCTATGTCTCACAAAGTTAAGTATTGTAATCATTTTCTTTTGTAATAATCTGCATTAATACGATTTGCTTGAATTGTTCGTCTAGCGATCCAAGAAAGTAGCTTTCCTAGGCATCGTATACTAGACGAGTGGACAGAATACAACACGGCTCCTCTCGCTGCAGATTCGCTTCCTCGCTCGGGCATGGGTGCGTGCGTTGTTCTTAGCAAAGGTTAGTTTAAGTAGTGTGTAAGCCTAGGGACCGATGCCCTCTGCAGTTTGGTCCCTCAAAAACTCACACGCATTAGAACACATCATCAGGATTTTGGACCAGCTTTGTAACTGGTTTCGGAACTTCCAGGAAGGTAACAGGCAAAAAGTCTTTCTTAAGAGGGCTAAGTCGGCAGATGTAAATAGTAACTTCATCAACAGCTCAAAGGGGTTGTTTACGAGATGTATGTGTTTACGAGTTCTTAAAGTCGAAAGTTCAGAGAGGCTGTTCGTACGTGCTGCTATTGTTCGCTGGTATGCAAAATTGAGGAACGAAAGTAACATTCGTATAATGTGTCAGTATAAAGTAAAACAGCGTATAGTGTGTCAGTACGAAGTTACAGAGCTCGATGAAACCTGGGACCATACATAGAAAGAAATTCTCCGGTATAGTACAGTAAGAAGAAAACTGAAAAACATACGCAAGAAGACCAGCCGAAATGACACGTCTGTTCAAAAATAATTATTGCATTGAAGTGACATACGAAATTTTGTACCAAGGCTGGGATTCGAACCCAAGTCTCCTGCTGATTAGGCAGAAGCGCTAACCACTACGCCACTCTGGTACAGTGGTTTGCACAACTGCACGGACTATCGTTTTCGTTCGATGCTGGGTTGCTGTTCCAGTACGGCTGGAGAATCTCTGCAATGCTGCTCGAGTTTAGGAGGAATAAAAAGTGGGCTGTGACGTGAATAGGAATAGTCCGTGCATTTGTGAAAAGCTGCCGTGTCAGGATTTCATTTAATTACACTGAAGTTACTGCCGTTGATGAGAGACACCTGGACATTATAAAACGCTGGACAGAGGGCAACGCGTGATCTGAAACGTGCTCCCGTTCTGGCCAAGTTGTTCTCGTGCTGGGGCGATCCATCCCTACGCCAGCGCGCTTCACAGCTGCTTCATGGTCGTTTGTGCATGTGGTCATGCTGCAACACGTCTCCCGAACTCAGCGCACATGAGATCGACTGATTTTAGGTCAGAGGAAGGGGTAGGCCAGTACATTCGCCGAATATTCTCTCGTCCCAAGAGCACCTCCACCTGTGCTAACCGATGCGTTCATGCAATATCATCGATAAAAATTGAGTCGGGTCCTAATGCAATAACTAGAGACACACATGGGGAAGGAGTACAATGTCACAATAAGGCTGGCAAGTTAGGGTATTGTATTCAAAGATTTGGAGGTCAGTACGCCACCCCACACGTTTATACCTGGACTACAAAAACTATCATGTTCGACAATGCTGGATGTACCCTCATATGGCGAGAGGTAGGAAGACGTAATTGACCCAGGTTCATAGTCGAGAATGATTGTTTTGTGGTGTAGGTGCTATGGTATGGACAGGCACAATGCTACATGGGCATATTGGCCTCTAAATCTTCTAATACGCTTCACTCAACCAGTCAACGTTGTTATGACACTGTGCTCATTTTCCATGCTCGACTTTTGAGGGGTGCGATCGTCCCTGATATCATTTTAGTGGACGACAGTATGCGACCGAATCTAGGTTAGCAGGTGAACGAGCTCTCGGAATGAGAAGGTATTCGCCTAAAGGACTAGCCAGCCCGTCCCTCTGCCTTAAATATCTTGGAGCACGTGTCTGGTGCGGTGGCGAGACGTATGTCCACCAACGACCACGCAGCAGCCATAAATCGCGCTTGTGCAGTGTAATGCGCTACCTCGAGGATGCCCAGCCTTATGGCTTTGATGGGATCGCGTTGCAAAATAGAATTGCCATCCTTGGTGATGAAACATTTTGTTAAGAACCAAGTCTTGTATTTTATAACGAGCAGGTGGCCATCATTAATCGCAGAGGGTTCAGTGCACTAACTGTCTTTGAAAATAAGTGTCATTTCTGTTCGTCTCTTTGTATATGTCTTTCATTTATCTTCTGTGCTGCTCTGTACTGCAGAAGAGTTTTCTAAGTATGGTCCCAAGTTTCATCGAGCTATGTTCCTTGGCACTTGCACGTTATGCCAATGTTACTTTTGTCCTTGAGTTTTGCATGGCATTGTACAGTAGCTATCAACGTTACAAACTATGCTATTTATCCATCTCTTAACGGCCCTATAACAGCCATTTCGATTGTTCCTGACGCTAATTTTTACCTCTGACGACTTCATCCCGTTCAGAAAGACTTGGTACTTGGTATCTTCCTGGAAGTTCTGAATCCAGTAACAAAGTGGGCCCCATAATGGAGAATCCTGTTTATTGTTCACCATGTCGATTGTCATCGCAAAGTCAATTAACACGGCATCAACATAGGTGATCTGGATCTCATGGGCGAACACGGTGTGCCGAATATCATAACATTTCAGACTGTGTAGTCCATGTTGAATCCTGCAGATGAGTTTTCGTTGCCTGTAAGGTCATGTTGGAAATGCTTACTAGTGTACTGAAGCTGTAATGTGCGCAAATATATTGGTCGGCATGGGGCCTATGTAAGGGCTGTGTAGAGATGTGGGAAACAAGTGCGACAAGAGAAAGGGAGAGAAATATGCTTCATTTTAGGCAGCGACGAAGCCGTATGTGTTAACTGGTCTTAGTGTGAAAGCTGGTTGAGGAGTATAAAGAAAATATCCTGAAGTGTAATCAGATTATTTCCTCACAAAAGTTGAGGACAGATATTATTTGGTGCGAGCTCTAGTTCTTGGACTTTGAGTTCATACACTTTATTTGTGGATAGAGTGAAGCTATTTTAGACATAGAAATATTTCATTTAGTTGTTCATCTGTTCACTAGCTCTGAAGGTAGTTGAAAATGTGATCGAGTTGAACAGAAAATTGGAGCTTATGAATTAGTGATATCTGAAATATCTATGAAAGTAAGGGCCAAAATTAATAACAGAATATAATACGAAAAGGGCAGCTATAAACGATAATGTAACAGTGCAAGTTGTAACAGGTTGTTGTTGTTGTGGTCTTCAGTCCTGAGACTGGTTTGATGCAGCTCTCCATGCTACTCTATGCCGTGCAAGCTTCTTCATCTCCCAGTACCTACTGCAGCCTACATCCTTCTGAATCTGCTTAGTGTATTCATCTCTTGGTCTCCCTCTACGATTTTTACCCTCCACGCTGCCCTCCAATACTAAATTGGTGATCCCTCGATGTCTCAGAACATGTCCTACCAACCGATCCCTTCTTCTAGTCAAGTTGTGCCATAAGCTCCTCTTCTCCCCAATTCTATTCAATACCTCCTCATTAGTTATGTGATCTACCCATCTAATCTTCAGCATTCTTCTGTAGCACCACATTTTGAAAGCTTCTGTTCTCTTCTTGTCTAAACTGTTTATCGTCCACGATTCACTTCCATTCATGGCTACACTTTATACAAATACTTTCAGAAACGACTTCCTGACATTTAAATCTATACTCGATGTTAATAAATTTTTCTTCTTCAGAAACGCTTTCTTTGCCATTGCCAGTCTACATTTTATATCCTCTCTACTTCGACCACCATCAGTTATTAACAGGTTGTAACCTCCCCCTCACTTATCGACCTTAATGACAGTGAAAAATGAAACCGCGTGTACCTAATGGAAATTTGGGAAAAGCAATCGTCACCGAAGTTAATCTGTCGGTAAAGAGGGAGGAAAGGGTTACATCTAAATGAAAGGAAAAATGCAAATGAAACTGGTGGAAATTAATTTTGGAAAGGGGTAAAGTTAATGAAGAAAGTAAATGTGCGGCCGTTACGTTAACAATTAACTAGCGGTAATTAGATATTTGAGATTTGGGGGAAATTACGGTCGCCAGTCCTATGGACAATTACTATAAAAACTGAAAAAGAAAGGTTATTACACAAATAATTAGCACTAGAAGCGTGGCAACTGAAGGTTGACACGTGTATTGTGAAAACTGAAAGTTTGTCATAATTAATAAATCTCGCTACACTCTGACTTAATTTAGCAAAAGAATTAATAAAACCGGAAAATCGAAAGTTAATTTAGTGACTGAAGTTAATAGTGAGCTTTCTTTCTGAAGCACATCGAAATTCAGTAAAATACGGTTAGTCTTGGACTACCTCAACAATCATTTCAAAAGTTACTTGAATCTACGCAATTTAGAAATAAGAGATTTAGCTTTGAACTTGAATTAAATGATTCTGAACAATTAACAATAGTAACATTTAGTACGTACCAAGCTGAGCTGCAGTCACAGGTAACTAAAATACGGTAACAAAACTCGCACTCTTAATTTGTGCTTGTGCAATCTAAATATTGTAGCCAGCTGAACTTTGAAATTAAAGCAGTGAAATCGAATGATGCTGGCGTTTGAATTTCAACGACCCTCGGGCTCATTTCGGAAAAAGAAGGGACCGTGCTTGGCAATGCAATTGGGACAATGAGCAACAAAGGTTCATGCTAAGTTGCTGTAATTTTGCGAGGCAAATGGAACAATTTGAAAAGCTGAGGTCTGCCATACAGTTCTGAAACTTTACGTGCTTTTAGTCTTCCTTGTTGGTTGATTGAAGATTTGAAGCCGTCGATCGAGGAGGTGGCGACAGTCACTCATTGTCGGCCGTCGCTGTTGCAGAAGCTGGATGTTGGCGCGCCTTCTTCTCGACACGGTCACCAGGCGAAACGGGCTCTTGATGTGCGCCAGCTAATGCTTCCCGTCCGCGACACCATGTCAGAAACTATCATCGCGAGTCGAGCGCAATTACATGCTGCCAAACCCCGAAAGCGCGGCAACTCGCGGGAGCGTCACACAACACACCTGCTCCACTCGCTACTCCAGCCAGACCCCCTCTGCCCGCGCTCCACGCGGCAGAGTTAACATTACCAAAGGTCCTACACACTTTGATTCTTCACACGACCCATCGATGTAATCGTTCGATAGCAGTTTTCCCTAGGCAAGACCCAGCGTAAAAATACAAATAATATTTAAGAAACAAACCAATTATACATCGACATGAGTGCATAAATATATATATATATACAAACAGTAAAACAATTACAATATATAAAGAGACAGAAATGTCATATCTTGAGGTAACAAAACAAGGAAAAAAAATAGTACAATAGATGGAAATAGGAGGATATGCATTTCCGGCGTTACACGTGCCCCACATTGTCTGAGGATGTTCGTGTAACGTAAACAGACTCAGAAAATGTACCAAAAAAGAAACAGCGGAAATGCATATGCTCAAAACATCAACAAAATTTAGCATTCGTCTAATTAATCATAAACCAATTTTTAGACGATAATATTTGAGTGGAGACACTCCTAATCTTATTCCACTTTGTCATCTTGATCAAAATAAAACAGGTTGACAACATATTAAAATTCATAGAAAACATAGAAAATGGTTTAGCTATTCTAAAATTCTAAATTCCTAGCAGTATCAAGAAATGGAATACTATTTACAAAATTAATCAGATTACACGGTCATAGAAAACAGGTATATCAAAATACGCAAATTAATAATTAATTACATAGAATACGTATTTTATATAAACTTTTCATAATTAATATTCTCGTCATGAGTGTGCACTTAACGCTAAACAAGAAAATAATATACAGCAGATCGACAAAAACATAAATATTGACAACAGAATTATTACATATCAGCTGTCCGGTAAGAAAAAGAACTCCGCCTTCCGTACTCGCAAGTACAAAGAATGCCGACAGCGGCACAAGAGCCGACAACGGCACAAGAGCCGACAGCGGTTCCGCCCCGCCAGTATTGTTGCGCCCGCCTGTGCGGCACGCCTGATCTCTCCCGCCCTTGTAACGGCATTTCCAGAACGTCCGTTTCACTGAATTCTTTCGGTAAAACTCACTCCCGAGTAATCTCAAGGAGTCCATAAACACTATCACAGTGGATAACTCAACACTGTCCATCATCACACGCATGTACTAGCCTGAAACTTAAAACAGCGTCTAAGTACATCGGCAATGACTAGTAAATCACATATTTATGGAATCTTGCAGCTATTTACAAAATCATATTTACATTCCTTAATCTACTGTGACTCTGCTGAAAACTTAAACTAGCAGCTTGGATTTTTCAGTTGATTAGATCATGATTAAATTGATTAAAATCAAATTGATTAATCAAAATTAATTACTTATTAATTACAACTTCTTTAATGACCTTGGTCAGTCAAAAGCATCGCCACATGGCACATCCTGAAATCTTACACTCTATATCTACATACTGTACAAATTACCCTATCTGTGGTACTAATCAATCCTTGGTTGGTACAATTTCAGGTCTACAATGTTTCGTATACCTAATAGCTTTCCAGAGCTTGGATACTCTAAGCAATAACCATTTGTGTGAGGTATACCAATGAATTTATATGGTCCATTATAAACAAACTTAAATTTAGAGATTTCATTGTCTATCTCGCTCGATTTCTCATGAGCTTTTACAAGTACTAAGTCTCCGATCGCAAACTTAGCAAAACGCGCTTTAGCGTCATGACGACGTATGCGAGCATCGGCTTTTAGCTTCATTACTTCTCGCAAACGATCTTTTTTCACACCAATACTAATGTTAATCCGTGGAGGGAATTTGATTATTTCTTCCAATTCACTTTCTACACTTTTGTCAATGCCGAGATTCCTCATGTTACGGCAGTTCAAACTCATTCCTACATCAATGTCACCCGGCCAGTTAACAATGTGTATAGGCTGGTATTGCCTATGCACACCGTCTCCTGCCTCGTCAAAACTAACTACTATTGTTTTATCTTGTGACGTACATGTCAAAGTTTTGCTTTCGCAATTAATCACTGCACAGTACTTCAATAGCCAATCTAACCCGATAATTACTTCCGTAGTCAAGTCTGGCACGACGACAAACTCTTGTTCAAATCGTGCCCCACATATCTCGAAGTGGACAAAATTCTGTTTTGTGACCGGTTTACTGGCCTTTCCTGTAGCACCGATAATTTTCACTCCTGTTACTGGCATAACCACGATGCCAGGTCTATCTTTCAGTAACTCAAATATTTTCCCAGATACAACACTCAATTCTGCACCGGTGTCAATCAACACGTTTAGTTGTAGGTCGTGCATTTTAACAGACACTACTACCCGTCTACACTTGTCCTCGACTGTTTCTTTATTTTCCCACAGTAAATCCTCCTCTATATCCAGGTCATTCCAGAACAAACCATCCGGCTTTGATCCTAAATCCGGTTTATCTGGCGGCTTTTTCAGCCTCTGTTCACTTACAGTTTTAATTCCAACACGTTTGTCCTGAGGCTTAGTCTGTAGCTTCGCCTCCAATACCGAAACCTTTTCCTGTAACTCGTCAATTAGTGAGTGTTGCTTTGCTATCAATTCACTAATTGTCACCTCCGTTGATTCCTCTTTGGTCAGATTGATCTCATCTGCCAATCTACCTGGAGAAATGTGCCCAGTAGCATCTGAAATTACTTCCTCTGGATCTGCGCAACCCACACTGCTATCGTCTGACTGTATAATGTCAGCTCTAACTTCATACGCGCTGTAATCTATGTGCTTTTCTACCAATCGTGTCCGGCTATCACTAAAATTTTCGTAATATTTCTCCTTAATACTCTCGCAACATTTAAACTGGAGGTTTGCGTCGGATGGGTCGGCTACTTCTATCACTATAACTTTCGGTAAAGTCTGGCGGTTAGGGCCAGAACTTTCCGTTACTACTTCAACATCTAACTCCTGCGGGACGAAACACGACGAATCTTACTCATGCTCCCCATTAACATCAACTATTTCTGGTAAAGTCTGCCGGTTAGGACTAGAACTTTCCATCACTTCACAAATACTATCTTCCTGTGGGACGAGACGCGGCAAATTCTGCCCGCGCTCTCCATAAATGCTTCTCCCGTATAGGCCCCTATAATCTCTTAGTTCGTCGTATAAGCGACCGAACTGCCTTAACCAGACCTCATCCCTCTCTGCATCCCGTCGCTCAATGACGGACGTGTTATCCGACATCTGATCTTCTCTCAACAATTGCGAATCATTCTTAAACTCAATCTCCAGTTCCGCTGTGGGTATTACAGCTGCCCCTTTATAATCGATTTCCGGAACACTACTTAAATTGTTCTCACTGACAGTGAATGTATTTTCTACTGCCGTGTATACAGTTGATCTACTACTTGTGGGCGCACTCCTTTCTCCTAACACTGGCACACTCTCCCGCCGTTGATTATTCCACACGGAATTTTCATAACGACGACACCTGGGTTTTCTCCTGTTATTGGGCCGCCAAAATTTCTCCACGACTGGTCGGCCCCTCACCGGCGCGGCTAATGGTTTCCCTGTCTCGTCCCAGCAGATACGCTCCCCGGATGCTGCTGAGGCGGCTGATCACACCCTCTGGCGTTATTACTATTCTGTGAAGCCCGTATCACGTTAGTATGATACTGGTTTCCGTCATTCCTGTTATTATTTGCATTGTACCGATTGTTATTACGGTCCGAACCATTATTGTTATTGCTGCCATGGTTGCGGTATGCATTATTCCCGTGGTTATCGTTGTTGTGGTTGCTGTGGTACCCGTTGTTGTTACCACGGCCTCTACCACTGTCGCGATTATTGCGCCAATTGTCCTCGTCCTCCGCTCTTTCCAGGATATCATTGATTGTCCTGTAATTGCTTCCTACGTATCGTTTTGTATCATCTGGAAGCTTCTTGTAGAGTTCCCAGACTATTTCGGATTCCGAGCGGCGGTCACGCAAATATTCCAACTTGCGGATCCAGCCCTCACAAAACTCCTTCATCGAACCGCGCGAATTCGCATCGAAAGGCCTCGATACGACAAATTCGCGCCAGACACTTTGCTGTCTTTGCTCTGACCAGTATTCAGCCAGAAACAAATTTTTAAATTCGTCAAAAGTCAGGTTCGTAATGTTGAGGTTTAAGCCCCAACGCTTGGCATCACCAGCCAACACATCAATAATCGCATTAATTTTTCTCTCATCAGTCCATGATCTGGGTAAAACTCTTTCACAATTCTTAATGAAATCCGTCGCGTGTATACCGCCTTTTTTCAAGGGGTCGAACCGCTCCTCTTTCGTCAACAATTCCGAACTATGTGCATAGATTGGCACATAGCTCTGTTTTTCGTCAAGTTTCTTTTCTAATTTCGACACTCTCGTAATTACTTGGCAAGTGGTTGTCGCAAGCGTTTCTACTTCCCTTTTTTTCTCTTCGCAGGTATTAGCCTGCTTCGTCACTTTGGTATCTACTTCGGATACTAAAGCCTTTAAAGTTTCCACCTTCTTTTGATCCTCTTTTTTTCACTAATTGAATTTGTTCCGTCACCTTATTCTCGATGATCGGAGCAACTGATTCTCCTACACTTTTCTCGATTCTGCTAATTTCAGAATTAAAACGAGTATTTATGCTCGCAATTTCCGCCTGAACGCCTATCATTTCCTGTTTAAGATTACCGATTTCGGTATTAATTACAACAATATCTTCTTTGATTTTATCAACTTTTGTGTTAACAACTCCAACATTGTTTATAACAACGTTAATAGCTTTGTTCTGATTGTCTAGCATCCGTTCAAATTTTTCAGTTAGAGCTTCTTGCTTGGCAGCCTGATCTTCTTGCTTGACCGATTGACTCTTGATTTCGTTAATCAAAACATTCAATAAATCAGTTAAATTCCCGGAAACTACCGGTTTTACTTCCGCAGCGGCTTCCTCTTTAATTTTCCCCCCGTATTCGTCATCAAGGGATTCAGATTTGATTTTCATTTCCGATTCCGAAACATTTTCTAAAGTTTGGAATTCCATTTCTGCTCTTTGTTGCGTTTCGGCGGTCGCGTCTTTCATGTTCGCCGCCTGCCCCCGAACAATGGGTACCGCGGTGCGCGTTTCCCACTGTTCGACCGATTGTTCCGTATCCAAGTCTACCAAATTTTGGTAGTTGTTGCCTTCACTCATTTTAATAATTTTCAATATAAATGCCAAATCTCAAATATAATTAGGATTACTCCCACTACTTATTCTCGCTGACGTAACGGCCTGTACGTAACCAGTACTTCGTTACGAGATTTGCAACATACAAAATTCGTGTCCAGAACAACCTCAAATCCGAAGATTGTCCTGTCACCAGGTCGCCACGTGTAACCTCCCCCTCACTTATCGACCTTAATGACAGTGAAAAATTAAACCGCGTGTACCTAATGGAAATTTGGGAAAAGCAATCGTCACCGAAGTTAATCTGTCGGTAAAGAGGGAGGAAAGGGTTACATCTAAATGAAAGGAAAAATGCAAATGAAACTGCTGGAAATTAATTTTGAAAAGGGGTAAAGTTAATGAAGAAAGTAAATGTGCGGCCGTTACGTTAACAATTAACTAGCGGTAATTAGATATTTGAGATTTGGGGGAAATTACGGTCGCCAGTCCTATGGACAATTACTATAAAAACTGAAAAAGAAAGGTTATTACACAAATAATTAGCACTAGAAGCGTGGCAACTGAAGGTTGACACGTGTAGTGTGAAAACTGAAAGTTTGTCAGAAGTAATAAATCTCGCTACACTCTGACTTAATTTAGCAAAAGAATTAATAAAACCGGAAAATCGAAAGTTAATTTAGTGACTGAAGTTAATAGTGAGCTTTCTTTCTGAAGCACATCGAAATTCAGTAAAATACGGTTAGTCTTGGACTACCTCAACAATCATTTCAAAAGTTACTTGAATCTACGCAATTTAGAAATAAGAGATTTAGCTTTGAACTTGAATTAAATGATTCTGAACAATTAACAATAGTAACATTTAGTACGTACCAAGCTGAGCTGCAGTCACAGGTAACTAAAATACGGTAACAAAACTCGCACTCTTAATTTGTGCTTGTGCAATCTAAATATTGTAGCCAGCTGAACTTTGAAATTAAAGCAGTGAAATCGAATGATGCTGGCGTTTGAATTTCAACGACCCTCGGGCTCATTTCGGAAAAAGAAGGGACCGTGCTTGGCAATGCAATTGGGACAATGAGCAACAAAGGTTCATGCTAAGTTGCTGTAATTTTGCGAGGCAAATGGAACAATTTGAAAAGCTGAGGTCTGCCATACAGTTCTGAAACTTTACGTGCTTTTAGTCTTCCTTGTTGGTTGATTGAAGATTTGAAGCCGTCGATCGAGGAGGTGGCGACAGTCACTCATTGTCGGCCGTCGCTGTTGCAGAAGCTGGATGTTGGCGCGCCTTCTTCTCGACACGGTCACCAGGCGAAACGGGCTCTTGATGTGCGCCAGCTAATGCTTCCCGTCCGCGACACCATGTCAGAAACTATCATCGCGAGTCGAGCGCAATTACATGCTGCCAAACCCCGAAAGCGCGGCAACTCGCGGGAGCGTCACACAACACACCTGCTCCACTCGCTACTCCAGCCAGACCCCCTCTGCCCGCGCTCCACGCGGCAGAGTTAACATTACCAAAGGTCCTACACACTTTGATTCTTCACACGACCCATCGATGTAATCGTTCGATAGCAGTTTTCCCTAGGCAAGACCCAGCGTAAAAATACAAATAATATTTAAGAAACAAACCAATTATACATCGACATGAGTGCATAAATATATATATATACAAACAGTAAAACAATTACAATATATAAAGAGACAGAAATGTCATATCTTGAGGTAACAAAACAAGGAAAAAAATAATAGTACAATAGATGGAAATAGGAGGATATGCATTTCCGGCGTTACAAGGTACGTACCTGAAAATGGCATTCATGGACAACAAGCAACTGCTTATAAAGCAATGAAAGACAATCAACGAAAAACAATGGGAGGAATATTCCAAAAAGTTGTGGTATGAGCAGAGCTTATTGACACAAGTACAAGTATATGAAGGTGGAAAAGAGATCCTCGTCCTGAAGTTATTAGAATTAGAAGACGCTTCAAAAACAGCGAAAAAAAGGAAAGGCAGCCGGTATAAGTGGCATTAACAACGAGTTATTAAAATATGGACGACTTTCCCTGAAAGTAAGGGTTTTACGTTCCCTAAATTATGCTGGAAGAAGGCGAAAACATCAGAAATCTATAAAATTTTTAGGAAAGGAGATCGATAAGATTGCAATAATTTTAAGGTAATACGTTTTTCACAGCTGGATAATAAGTACACGTAAAAATTTTAAACCTGAGATTAAAACCAATAATAGAACAATTTTAAGATTAGAGAAGCGTCGATTTACATCCAGTCGAAGATGTTGGTAAATAAGAAAATAGAATTTAATAATTAGACATACGTAGCTTTTATCGACTACATCTAGGCGTTTGACAGATTGACCAGGACAAAACTCAAGTCAGTATTACAAGAGAATGGAATGTCACCCACGTAATGTGGATCATAAGAATGAAGCTAAATTTGCAATAAGAATGGCGAACAAAATGAGTAAGAAAGGCATTATACCAACCTAAGGAATTATATAAGGTTGTAGTCTTTACAATTTTACGCAATCTATATGTCAATGGCATGATCGAGTAAACAAGAAAACAACATTATAGGATAAATGCATGCTGACGACCATACTGTAAAACCCACTTCAGAAGAAGAATTACAAAGAAATATTTTAAATTAAACCACATTGGCCAAAATTATAATTTCAAAATAATTGTAGAAAAGACAGAAGTACTGGCACTCCAAGAAAACAAAATCATCACTAAAGTAAGTAATTTTAACTACCTGGTCTGATTATGATAAATGTATAAACGATATGACAACAAAATTTCATGATGTGTCTAAAACGTTGAAAAGGACTGTAAAAAAAGATAACTAAAGAAACGCAACTGATATTCTATAAAACACTACCTGTTCCAGTACTGCTTCACACATCTGACACTCGAATGACAAACAGGGAAGACATAAATCGAATAGTGACGTCATAAACGAAATTCCGCAGATTATTTAACAGATGTAAGTCAGAAGATAGAATAAGAAACAAAGTATTAGTAACGAAGTTAAAATATTTGCAGTGACAGAAAAAACCGACTCACAGAAATAGGAATGGAAGCAACTTGTAGACAGAATGCAAACGGGCAGATATGCTATAAAATTTTGCAATATTACTCCTCAGGTGTAAGCGATGGTGGTCGACCCAGAAAGCGATCGAGCTAAGACGCTGAAGCTGCAACAGGTTCCTCGGGCCTAATACATTAATGTGGACAATGACCATGATGATGCTACAATTAAGCACTCACTAGTGGCAGCTTATTGCCTCGTTGGTATCTTATGAAGATTATAACTCTCCTATGTTGCCTAAAGTTTATTTAGTGATGATCGTCGATTCTCACGTAGCTCCTGGTATTAAAATTTCAGGAACACGTGTCGGCAGGGTATGGATAGCATTTGATGGTTAGCGAGCCACAGCAAATCACAGCGATTATATACTATGCCACCCACATATTGACGAGTTGCCTGACAGTAGGTTTTGTTACAGTGTGTTACAATTTACGTCACAGTTCGGACGTCAACTGCTGCAGTAGTGGGTGAAATACTGACCACTTTTGTAGGTTGAGGCGGTCAAAAATCGGGAAACATTTTATGGGAAGCGACGCTAGTCAAGGAAGCCAACAACTACATATTGACAGCTTCTCTGCAAATGGTCCAATATTAAATTTGCATAAATGCAACACAGCTAACTCTGTGCTACACTTCATTTAGTCTTCATCTGCAAATGCATTAGCGCAGATCAATCAATCAAGGGGGCTCACGAAAAAATGCTGTTTTTTTATGGAATTTGTTGTTTCATATACGTAATTTTTCATCATTATGTTATTCAGATTTTGTGACAGTTTATATTCTGGGCTATTTATAGAGTTGACCAAGGGACGTATCGGATTTCCATCTTTGTGTATTTTTGGCTGTGCTCTTAGGTGTGATGCTTTTGGATTCGTGCATGAAAGGAATTTCTTTTCAGTTTCTGTCAATAGAAAATGTGTGTTCCTCAATTTTACTTTGAAATTCTTTGGTTGGGTCTTTTTCAATGTGCTGAATATTATTAGCAGCACAAAATTCATTTCTTTGTCTATGTATTCTTTTTCTTTCATCACAACTAATGTATTGCTTTTATCTCACTTTACACCTATGGATTGGTTGTTTTCCAGTTTATTGTTTATAGATTTCAGAGTTTCTTCATCATTTATTGTATATTTAGATCTAAACTTATCTTTATACATTTCTTTCTGAAGTAGCTTTTCACATTTTGTTACCTATTACTGCTTCTATATTTCAATTTAATTTTTAGTTGCAGCTATAACCTGTTTCAATGTGTGGCTGTTGAGGTTACGTTTTACTTTGTATTTTAGTCCTTTTTAGAATGGATCGTATTCTCTTTGGTTCAAATTTATGTCTGTGTTGTTCACCACTCTACTGTAAAATGTGTGTGTGTGCTTTTGTCAGTTATCTCAAGGTTGATTCTCTTATCTTGTTTGGATGTCAAGCTCTGTTTTTTCTTTCAAAAACCATTTATAATGGATCAAATCAGATGTGGGTTGCAGTAGTCACCCACAGATGAACAGGTTCGCGTAGGATTGAGTAGCATGGAGAGCTCCATCAAATCAGTCTTCAGACTGAAGGCCTCAACAACAACATGAAATGTAAGAATAACGAGAGTCATTTCTACTCTCTCAGAATGCAGTATTATAACAAGCACTTTTTCTGAATATCCAGGAGTGTCTTATATTTGGGAATTAGAATAACTGCCGGCCGGAGTGGCAGAGCGGTTCTAGTCTGGAACCGCGTAACCAATACGGTCGCAGGTTTGAATCCTGCCTCGGGCATGGATGTGCGTGATGCCCTTAGGTTAGTTAGATTTAAGTAGTTCTACGTTCTAGGGGAGTGATGACCTGAGAAGTCCCATAGTGCTCAGAGCCATTAGAATAACTACTAAAGCAAAGCAAGGAAAAAATTGCCATTTACAGTGAACTTGAGCAATCAGCTATAAATAGTGAGTGTGTGTATGTAAAACATACATTTCATTGTAGGAGACGTGGGAAGTAATAAAATCACGGTCAGAATAAATGTATTAAAATTCCACAGGCCAATTGTATTGTCAGTAACTAAAATTCATTAATTCATTTGAGTCTCTGCAGATGAAGGAATGTGAGACAATGCTAACACCATGCTGCTCTTTGTTCATATTCAGATTTGTTTAGTATGAATTTTTCCCACTTCTCTGGAGGAAAATTGCTTTTGGATAAAAAAATTACTTGATAATATGCAGAGTAAATGAACAGTTGATCGGCAAACCTGTGCGTGGTAGCGTTTAGGAAACAATTTTACAGTGGTGATGGTGGCGTGGACTGCGTAGAACGTAATTTTCCCATCTACCCCAGTATTATGGATACCTGCCGGAACAAGATTTGCTGACGAAATGCTATCGGTTCAGTAGTGAGAAAGTGATCTTTATGTCATAATTGAATCCATTTTCTGACGTGCCCCCATTAGGTTAGTTCACCTTGCGCAAAGTGTTTCTATCGAGTAAAGCCCTTCCCTAAAGTGTAGCAGTGGATGGTTTACAAAGTACTCATGTGCTGCTACTGTTACCTGACCATTCGACTAAATTCGAAGTTATATTTTCCAACTAGAAAGTTGGAGGTTATATATAATAAATTAGAAGAAATTCGTTTGTAAGAAGTCTCATTTCACCAACTGGTTAAATGCCGTGAATTTCCTACCACGTACTCCCTGGCCAATATCAAGTGGAAGAACAGCTGATGGGCGGGTCGTAGGCTCCAGTTCTCGTCTGTGACATCGTTGGAGCCCACAGTATCGTCATGAAAGCCCGCCAGGTTAGCCGTACGGTCTAACACACAGCTTTCCGGACTGGGAAGGAGCGCCTGGTCTCCGGCATGAATCCGCCCGACGCACTTGTGTCGAGGTCCGTGAGCCGGCCAGTCTGTGGATGGTTTTTAGCCGGTTTTCCATCTTCCTCGGCGAAAGCGGACTGGTTCCCCTTACTCCGCCTCAGCTACACTATGTCAGCGATTGCTGCGCAAACAAGTTCTACCCGTACGCGTACACCACCATTACTCTAACACGCAAACATAGGGGCTATACTCGTCTGGTGTGAGACGTTCACCTGGGCGGGAGGGGGAGGGGGGGGGGGAGAGTTGACCGGGGACCGAACCGTACAATGACCCTGAAAGAGTGGTTCGGTGTGGGGCAGGTGAGGGGTGAAGTGGACTGCGGTAGTGGTCGTGGGGTTGTGGAACACTGCGGCTGCGGCGGGGACGGAGCCTCTCCGTCGTTTCTAGGCCCCCGGTTAACATACAATACAGTAAAATCGTCATGAATGACCATAATTCGTGATCGATGCCTTTACTTCAACCTTGCTCTCTCTGAATTCGAGGCAGCGCTAAACTGTTGGCAATTGTCTTTATTAAAGGGCGTTCAGTTTCCTTTATTTCAAAGGCTTCTTTATTCATACTACACCAAAAGCTATTACTGTGACCCACATCCGAGGTTTTGTCATATTTGATCGGGTGACCGTTTTCCAGAGTAATCCCAGCTACTGCAGAAGTTACAGGGTAGTGTTGGCAGCAATATCTCTCTAGATCCTTCTTGCTTAATTAAACACTGTGCGCTGCTTGCGCAACGTAATACTGTGTGCTCTCAAACGCTTTTTTATGAACCCTAGGCGTTTGGGACTGGCGCGTCTTTTACTGGCCTCAATAGCTGGCGGAGTTTTGATGAATTTAGTGTCTCTTCAGGACGCGGCGGATTTTAACCCACAAACCGACATTGACTGGCAGAAATGGGAAGTTCTGTTCGTTTCCCTCGTCGGTATCATAACTGCGTTTGTTATTTGACGCCGACCAGTGTGGCCGAGCGGTTCTAGGCGCTTCAGTCTGGAACCGCATGACCACTAGGGTCGCATCTTCGAATCCTCCCTCGGGCATGGCTGTGTGTGACGTCCTTAGATTAGTTAGGTTTAAATAGTTCTAAGTTCTAGGGGACTGATGACCTCAGATGTTAAGTCCCATAGTGCTCAGAGCCATTTGAACCATTTTGTAATCTGGCATATCTTGATTTATTTCAGATGGTACAAATGGCTCTGAGCACTATGGGACTTAACATCTGAGGTCATCAGTCCCCTAGAACTCAGAACTACTTAAACCTAACTAACCTAAAGACGTCACACACATCCATGCCCGAGGCAGGATTCGAAGATGCGACCGTAGCGGTCGCGCGGTTCCAGACTGTAGTGCCTAGAACCGCTCGGCCAGACTGACTGGCCTTGATTTATTTGTTGATCGTGCTAATCGTTTTTCCTGAGGACCGTGAGAAGTCGCTCAGATTAAGGACCACATTATTGACAACTGACATGGTTCTTGCACCATATAGTTACTTTGATTTATACATCAGGCATGTTCTCAAATGAGTTCTTAAGTTAATGAAAGCTCAATTCAGTAACTGAACAGGTTCTGGCTGAGACAGCATTACAATGAAGACCCGGCACAGTTTGCAGACGAGATATGCTGTTGTAGGCACCTTCTTTAGTACAGTTCTTGAAGAAACTCACGCTAATTTGAATTTCATGACAGTGCTAGTGTACTGGTTTCAATACCCCTCCTACACCAGCCATCCTATTTGGTATGTCCATTACTTACTACAAGCATTATAAATCCACGCGTCCGGCTCAGTCGAAAGTTTATCTCAACTTTCTCGCACAGCTCAACGCACCTCAAACATCAACAATCTTGACGTTTAAATGAGAAGCTTCACTTAACCAACAGCAAAAAATCACATGTTTTTAATTTTGCTTACAAATAAAGCATGTTTTACGCATATTTTGTATTAAACCACTTACATAACCTTATAACTAGTTAAAAGTGTGACACTTAAATATTACGCTCTGAAAGAGAGTTGTAGAGACAGTCAATACATGTCGCTACGCACTACGCAAAGGCTACTCGTCCATGTAAACTATCGATCTTAATAAAATTTACACATGAAGCATGTTTTCTGTTCTTACAACTTTTTTATTTATTATGCAGAGCATGACACGGCAGAGACACAAGGAACCTTCGTGTGTGTAATCTTCTGGGGACTCATGAAAATGTCGTTTCTGCAAGGGAAGTTAGAAAAAAGACACACACACTGAAATATCACAAGCAATAATAAATTATCTCTCTACATCATCGTCAGAAGCTCAGTGTTTCGTTTCAAGACGACATTTCGCCATTGAAGGTGGAACTGTAGCGTCAATAGGCAACAAGGAATGCTGTCCTTCACATGAGTTTTGAGAACCGATGACGCACCATCTTGATGACAGTGGAAATACTGGACAAGTCCTGTCAAATTTAATTGCTAACAACATCGTTAATATGAAGAAGCATTCAGAGAAGTGGATGTCGAAATGTCTGAAAAGTAAACACAAGAAGGCGCGAATTGTGACATCCAGCGATGGTCTCCGTCACTTTCATTCCTCAAATGACAGGGGATAAACCGGAGTCCATATTTATTTTTCTAAAATTCAACAATAGGAAAATGAATGGCGCTACAATAGGTCCGCGTACTATATAATCTCTGTATACAGAAACAGATCAATAAACCTGTAGTTACCGATTTATGGGGGAACTACAGTGTTCTGCAGGTGGTCTACCTAACTCTAGGCTATTGTATACTTAGTTACACAAGTCGAGGTCCCAAGTTGTGGCCCCTATATTGAAGGTCCAGCGTTTTCAATAGATCGATTGTTCTTTTAGTCACCTAACATGGACTCTTAGCACTGCAATCTGTTTGTTAACCGGAAGAAACGCCTGAAAAAGTGGCACTAGGACTTGCCTAACACGTGGTGGAACATAGATGGTGGCAGACCAGCAAAGGGTTTAGTATGTTAGCAAAATTCAAAAATGTATGGAGAAATATGAACCTAACTTAATACATGTATGTCTTACAATTTACGAAAGAAAAAATCTCACTAGCATTATTGTGAACACTGAAATTTTCCAGACGTACTAAGAACTGAATAATGTTCAAGGAGTTCAACTGAACGTCGATCTCTGCCAAGCAAGATCCTTTATCAGTCACAACCGTCGGTGGCAAATACCTAGATGAAATGTCACGCATGGTAGGAGACGCTCACTGGCTGCACTCCTGCAACTTCTTCGAGTAGAAACACTTGTGTGTGGTGGATTAGCAAACAGTGACATGTAAACTGCTGTACGCCCAAAGCAATTTCAACCGAAAGTGGCACATACTGCCAAGTAGAATCCAAACTCAATTACTAGTTACAAGGACATGGTTATCAACTGGATGTAACACTTCATACTGAAATGACCCGAGCGAGGTGGCGCAGTGATTAGCACACTGGACTCGCATTCGGCAGGACGACGGTTCAATCCCGTCTCCAGCCATTCTGATTTAGGTTTTCCGTGATTTCCCTAAATCATTTCAGGCAAATGCCGGGATGGTTCCTTTGAAAGGGCACGGCCGATTTCCTTTCCCATCCTTCCCTAACCCGAGCTTGCGCTCCGTCTCTAATGACCTCGTTGTCGACGGGACGTTAAACACTAACCACCACCACCACCACCATACTGAAATGAGCTTCAGAACCTTAAAAGGGCACACTGCTCACTTTGAAGTACTGTATGTGGTGTGGAGCTGGTATCAGTCAGTCGTGGCAATGAATCAGGTGTTTATATCCCAGTGGACAATATGAAACCGGCATAATGTGGATAAATGACGCAGTTGCAGAATGGACGTGCCAATTACCAGACTGGGAAAGAAGGTGAACTATTTATTGGAGTATCAACAAGGACTGCCTCGTGTCCTATAAGGAATCATGTACCACGTGCAGAAAAGTAATACGGTATAAGAACAGTGGTCGTGTGAAGACACTAACCGACAGAAACCAGGGACGATTGTCACGATTTGTCACTGACAAACAGTTTCCAAGCAGACAGAAAATGTTACTGAAACTTCCTGGCAGATTAAAATTGTGTGCCGGATCGAGACTCGAACTCTGTAACTTTGCCTTAGGCGGGCAAGTACTCCACATACTGAGCTACCCAAACACGACTCAGGACCCGTCTTCAAAGCTTCATTTCTGCCAGTACCTCGACTCTTGCCTTCCAAACTTCCCAGAAGCTCTTGTGTGAACCTTGCAGAAATGCCACTGTCAGTGAATGCGGGGCCTTCTCAGCCGATCACACATGCAATGGTAACTGTGTGCAATGTGCATTTGGGAACGAATACCTCCGAAAACAACACTGCCACATAAAGGTGTATGTCATCAATGGGCCAAACAACACAGGAACTGGACAATGGTTGACTGGTGACGTATACCGCGGTTCGGAGAGTCAAGATGTAGTTTCTGCAATAATGATGCAATGCCTAATGAGGTGTTTAAGCATCAGTTGGTGGGTAGTACAGTTAAAGCCGGAGGTCGTTCTGCAGTGACTTGCGGGTCTTTTTAGTTCCATGACATTGGCCCACTTGTTCGGATTACCCTATCGACTGGTTCGCTAAATCACCTGATCCGTATCGTAAAGAAATTGTCGTAGAC
This sequence comes from Schistocerca serialis cubense, assembly GCF_023864345.2. Classification (NCBI taxonomy): domain Eukaryota; kingdom Metazoa; phylum Arthropoda; class Insecta; order Orthoptera; family Acrididae; genus Schistocerca; species Schistocerca serialis. Next base: position 45,126,479 of record NC_064641.1, read on the forward strand.
TATTTGAAACAATGAGTGAAATCTAGCAACCAGCATCCCCGAAATTTAGCAAACTGAAATCTTTAAAAGTGAAGAAAGCTCCCGGGCCCGATCGGACCCCTATCCGATTCTATATTGAATTTTCGGGCTGAGTTATCTTCTCTTCTAACTATAATATATCGTAGATCCCTCGAACAGAAACCCGTGCCCAGTAGTTGGAGGAAAGAAAAGGTCACACCAGTCTACAGGAAGAGTAGTAGAAGCCATCCACACATCTAACATCCAGTATCCTCGACATCGATTTGTTGTAGAATCTTTGAACATATTCTGAACTCAAACATAATGAGATACCTTCTACATACCATGTCAGCCAACATGGATTCCCAAAACATCAATCATGTTAAATCTCACAGTTCTCTGTAAGTCAGTCTTTATATAGGATGTTTTAGGGACTTCACTTACTCGATATAAAAAATATCAAATCAGAATTACCTTCGGCCGTCTATAATTCAAATTGTATTTTACTTACTGACGCGGTTCCGATTTTCATTACGCCATCTTCAGGCCTGCTGACCGATGTGCAGGAAGAATTCAATCTCACTTGCAATTGAAGTAGGGGGCAGCAATCAGTAACTGGTATTCATAGACTTATTTATTTAAATGAATGCGATCCCTTCGCTCACAAAATTCTGACTGAGCTGTACCTGTTTTGTTGCGCTATTGCATTTTAGCATTTTTCCTGTTTTCAAGCATCTAGATATGGATAATACAACGTATTATGAAAAAAATTATATGAAAATAACGGTGTATAGAATAAATTTGCCGTTTCTTAACATTCGTTTCTGTGAAGCTATGCCTTTCTTGACGGTAGGGTGTTCAATGGTTGTTACCAATGACATGAATGTATTTGTTATATACATACATGTTGTAGTGAGACAATTGTGGGGCAGAGATAACTTAAGAAGTATGTATGTCAGTGACAAACTATTCAGCAATATATTATCTATAGTGAAGCTCCAATTTTTGTAGCGTAATACTGAATGGACCATAAACATCACAGTGAAGGTTTACATAGTTAATAGGATGCACTTACTGTATAGTTCAGTAGATGACTAAAGCAGTCTTCTTACTTCTGTGTTCTCTTATTTCATTGAGTATATTTTTTGGTCTATGTCGCTATAAACTGCAGTTTGTTCCAGAGCGAACATTAATCTACCATTCTCCACCCCATGCAATGCAGAGCAGCCAAGTGGAGACACCTCTTTGTTTAGTCAGGATAGCTGTAGAAAATCTGTGAAGCGTCGTCGACGCTAGTAAGACATTATTAGAGTTCAAACATTTATTCACAGCCTTAGCAAGTAGTCAGCTTATGCTTCACTTAGCTGCATGTTGGATTCTAGCTAACATCTGTCGAGTCAGCCCAGCATTTGCATGTCCAGAAGAAGTGTTGGTAACCTTCGTGTCGCGGCGGTTTGCCGGCAAGCAGCCATGGCCATTGTCCAGTGCGAAGTGGTCTCATGCTACCTGCTGAAGTGTCCCCAGCCCCACTCCGAATTCTACAATGACCCTCGACTACACTTCAGCGATCTACCTGGTGTCAGTAGTCGAATTATTGGTTGATCTCTTACCGACCAACCTGATAGGTTTCAGCACCCAGAGGTGCCTGGATGTTGGAATGGAATGTGGACCCCAAGAATCCCTGTTGCCGACGTCTGCACTGAAGTTCAGTGCTGGCAACACCTTGTGACATGGTGTTATCAGAATATAGTCAGATTCTCCAGCAGCAGATCGTAGGCGGCGAGCAGCAGGCAGTTCATCAGGTGGAGATCGTCGTCTGGAATATGTATTTGGCTACTTAATAGACTGTGCTGGAGCATGTAGGACAGAGACTCACAACAGTATGGCAATAATGGTATCGAATGCAATTACTGTGGGTGCCATCAGTCCCAATAACCAACTCATGATGAGAGCTGAAACAATGGAGTGTTTAAAGGGAGCTATCATAAGGCTATGATACAAGGCTCGGATTTTCATAACAGTATGTGTCCTCGTTATTCTGCTATGTTCACATAATAGGCTATTAACTGCTGTGTCAGTTCCTCGCTTTGTGCTCTTGTGTAACACAGAGTTCTTCTTGCACTGTGTCTTATGGGCTAACGAATATACTTGTTTTGTTTCCTTTGGTTTCCTGCCAAGAGTTCTTCCTGCTGAATGTCTATTTTCACTAGGCAAACGGTGTCATATTGTGTTTTCAGCTGGACCCACTTCTGAGAGACCAACTCGTTTCTTGCTTCTGCCTCAGTCTCTGGTATTACTTGATTTGCCTGTGGCAATGTTAGTGAATTTTAATAAAAATTTCTAATTTCCTATCCCTCACTATTCTGTGCTGTAACATTAATATCTTCAAAGTTTAATTAGTGGTTTGTGTGTTTATGATTGCAACTGCGCAAATGTGCACTAAATGAAGATTGTAATCCTCACAGCTGTTTGTGTTCTCTGTATCTGGCGAGAAACATGTACCAGATTATCCCACATAAAAACTTTAACATTCTCCCCATTTATTTTTTATCCTGATTGCGTAAATGGTTTTGTTTTGTGAGTGGTGCATGTGAATACTTTTCTACATTGTTAAAAACAATTTGTATGTTATGACTGGCTGCGAGTCCCGGGTCCCTCAAAAGCGATGTTCAGCACCTGTTCGTGAGTTCTTTCAATTGGATGCCTCTTCAGTGACTTGCAGGTCCTACTTAATTAATCCTACCGTAGAAAGAGAGCCTGCAGCTTAATGTGGACTCCAAATCAAATGTCGTTCCTGTAATTCTTCATTTCATTGAGAGCTGATGGCTGGCGTAAAGGCAGATTGAAAAATTGTGCTGTCGGACCAGAATTCGTTCTTGCGACCTTATGGTCTCCCCGCATGGACTTCACCACTAGATCCGACTTTCTACCTGGTAGATGGTCCTGATTTACATTTTTATCACTTTTGTCGTTCTTATTCTGTACTTTTGTAGTACACTTTTCTCCTATTATATCAGCACTGTCGTCGTTATTAGTTACTTCGTGTTTCATTATACATAACTCTGGTAACTTCGTTTTGTTCTAATGGGAGTTAATGATTATATTGATCAATGAGCGAAAAAGGGCTTTCATAAGTATTCCTTTGCTGTCTCTGACAGACTTATTGGAGAAGTTCTAAAATTTTATTACTGATCTTTGGGTTGATTCATTACTTCATCTATATAGACTAAAAGCCTTCAACTGCTGCTGTAGAAGACGAATGGTTAACTTTTAGATCTAAAATAGTGAAGGGGCCAGAAGATCAAACGGGAAAAAAGTGCCCAGAAACATTATTGGGTTATACAACACGTACTCAAATTGTGCTGTTAGATTCAGAACGTAATAACAGCTTCAGCAGTTCCCGGGCGTTGTGTCGGATTATGTTGTGGAATCTGCACAATGTTTCAACGACATAGCTAATTGTCTTCGGGTGATTAGTAACCGCCGGCCGGGGTGGCCGAGAGGTTCTAGGCGCTACAGTCTGGAACCGCGAGACCACTACGGTCGCAGATTCGAATCCTACCTCGGGCATGGATGTGTGTGATGACCTTAGGTTAGTTAGGTTTAAGTAGTTCTAGGGGGCTGATGACCTCAGAAGTTAAGTCCCACAGTGCTCAGAGCCGTTTGAACCATTTTTTTTATTACTAACATATTTCAAAGGTTGTGGCTGGCCGATACATGCGCTCGTTCGGTAGAAAAGCGTAGACGCCGAGAAGTGGGGCTATGGCGTCAACGCAGAAGAATCATAGCAGGCGTCGACATCCAGAGCCCCCTGCATGGGAAACAGGCCAACATCTTCGGATGCGCAACGCGACAAGGGCGTGGCCGCAAGTCGCACTGGCAGTGTGTTCGCCCACAGTTTAAGTGTCCTGACGTTAGTTGCCCGCCTGTGTCGACTCGTTGTATTCTTTCGACTGTTGTCGACGACGCCTTGTACCGTCAATGCTAATTTCCATGCTTTGTTAAGCTCAAATCTCGTGTTCTTAATTAAGCGTTGAGTTACGTGTATGTCGACTACTGCTTTAATGATGGAGTTCCACATACATGGAGATGGACGACAGGATCTGCGTAATTCATGCTATGTCCCCTGTCAAGACAGTGTTCAGCAACAGAATATCTTTCTGAGTAAAAATTTCTCGGTGTACATGCCGCGTCAAATCAGAATAAATCTCCGAGCTTTCGACCACTACCTCCATGGTCGTCGTCAGGGCTAAAACTGACTGTCGTGAACTAGCGAGGTTCCCACTTTTATATGCAAAGGACGGTTTCTTATTGGCTGGAATACGTCAGCGATATGGCGCGTAGCGAAGTGGTGCCCTCTACTTCCATAGATGTACGAGTAGTTGCTATCCCACGTTGCTTGCAGCGCCATCCCTTAAATCAGGAGGTAAAGTGCGAGAAGCTTTTCTCTGCGATATTTCTTTATCCAGTGCACTCTTCCAAGTGTTGCTAAGTGCATAGCCATTGTCTCTATTAAAGTTGTTATCGCTAAGTCTAATTTCGACTGCTTCCCGGATCACAGAGTCCCAGTAATTCGATGTGTGGGCTATTACTCTGGTTTCTTCAAATAAAATCTTATGCTTGTTAAGCAGGCTATGTTCAGCCACCGCTGATTTTTCCAAATATCTGTATTTCAGGTGGCGTTGGTGCTCGATGCAGCGGTCGGCAACGGTTCTTACAGACTGGCCCACGTAATTCTTGCCGCATTCGCAAGGAATAGTGTAAATTCCCGGCACTCTTAAGCCGAGACTATCTTTGACTGGTCTCAACATTTCCTTAATTTTCCTAGGTGGTCGGAAAACTGGTTTTATTCCTTGCCTCTTCAGGACTCTGGCTATCTTGCTCGTTGTAGCACCGCAAAAAGGAAGCCGCGCTATGTGTTAGTCCTCTTCTTGTATGTGGCCGGCATCGTGTCTTACTTTCTTGGACAATACTGATTTAATTTCACCGGCAGAATAACCATTCCTCTTGAAAACAGTCGTTAAATGGTTGATCTCGGGACCGAGGTGGTCCTTGTCGGAAATAGTCCTGGCTCTGTGTACTAAAGTATTCAGCATAGCTCTCTTCTGAGACGGATGATGGAAGCTATGGCTATGCAGATATAAGTCTGTATGGGTTGGCTTCCTGTACACAGAATGGCCCAGTCGTCCATCCGGCCAACCCATACAGACTTATATCTGCATAGCCATAGCTTCCATCATCCGTCTCAGAAGAGAGCTATGCTGAATACTTTAGTACACAGAGCCAGGACTATTTCCGACAAGGACCACCTCGGTCCCGAGATCAACCATTTGACTGTTTTCAAGAGGAATGGTTATTCTGCCGGTGAAATTAAATCAGTATTGTCCAAGAAAGTAAGACACGATGCCGGCCACATACAAGAAGAGGACCAACACATAGCGCGGCTTCCTTTTTGCGGTGCTACAACGAGCAAGATAGCCAGAGCCCTGAAGAGGCAAGGAATAAAACCAGTTTTCCGACCACCTAGGAAAATTAAGGAAATGTTGAGACCAGTCAAAGATAGTCTCGGCTTAAGAGTGCCGGGAATTTACACTATTCCTTGCGAATGCGGCAAGAATTACGTGGGCCAGTCTGTAAGAACCGTTGCCGACCGCTGCATCGAGCACCAACGCCACCTGAAATACAGATATTTGGAAAAATCAGCGGTGGCTGAACATAGCCTGCTTAACAAGCATAAGATTTTATTTGAAGAAACCAGAGTAATAGCCCACACATCGAATTACTGGGACTCTGTGATCCGGGAAGCAGTCGAAATTAGACTTAGCGATAACAACTTTAATGGAGACAACGGCTATGCACTTAGCAACACTTGGAAGAGTGCACTGGATAAAGAAAAATCGCAGAGAAAAACTTCTCGCACTTTACCTCCTGATTTAAGGGATGGCGCTGCAAGCAACGTGGGATAGCAACTACTCGTACATCTATGGAAGTAGAGGGCACCACTTCGCTACGCGCCATATCGCTGACGTATTCCAGCCAATAAGAAACCGGCCTTTGCATATAAAAGTGGGAACCTCGCTAGTTCACGACAGTCAGTTTTAGCCCTGACGACGACCATGGAGGTAGTGGTCGAAAGCTCGGAGATTTATTCTGATTTGACGCGGCATGTACACCGAGAAATTTTTACTCAGGAAATACGTCGCGAAAGACTTCGTAGCCAGAATATCTTTCTGTCTTCCCTAATATGATGTGACATCTATGTCCACTGCATCTATCTTTAACAGTGCGACACCTCTTTCACCTCTTTCGGATATATGATTTCCCACTGTCACGGTTTTTTTTTCCTGGTCCCCATAGACCTAATTGTCTCTAACGCTTGCACTCGCGCTGGGGGGGGGGGGGGGGGGGGGAGAGGAAGACACATTTTATTTGATGTGTTTTTTTAATAGCTCGCCTATCTTAAAGGACACCCACCAATCTAAGATAGACAGGCCATCCGCGTGGAGATCTCCGTTGATTATGGCTGTTCTTGATGTTTAGTGCCTGCTGATTGAAATGTATTTCGAATCTGCTTATCAGAGTACCCGCCATGGTTCCAAAATGACACTGTTCAAGTCGTTGAGGCCAACCTTGGAGAAAATCAATTCGGGTTCCATAGAAATGTAGGAACACACGAGGAGGTCTTACTATTTACAAGATAGGCTGCAGGAAACCAAACCTACATTATTGTTATATTTACAGAAAGCTGTTGACGACATCGACTGCAGTATGTTCTTTGGAATTCCGATGGTAGAAGAGATAAAACACGTGGAGCGAAAAGCTATATGTAGCTTACGCGTTTAATTGGATGTCGTTATTGTTGTTGTGGTCTTCAGTCCAGAGACTGGTTTGATGCTACTACCCATGCTACTCCATCCTGTGCAAGCTTTTTCATCTCCCAGTACCTACTTCAGCCTACATCCTTCTGAATCTGCTTAGTGTACTCATCTCGTGGTCTCCCTCTACGAATTTTACCGTCCACGCTGCCCTCGAATACTAAATTGGTGATCCCTTGATGCCTCAGAACATGTCCTACCAATCGATCCCTTCTTCTAGTCAAGTTGTGCCACAAATTTCTCTTCTCTCCAATTCTATTCAATAACTCCTCAAGTCCGGAACCGCGGGACTGCTACGGTCGCAGGTTCGAATCCTGCCTCGGGCATGGATGTGTGTGATGTCTTTAGGTTAGTTAAGTTTAAGTAGTTCTAAGTTCTAGGGGACTGATGACCACAGATGTCCCATAGTGCTCAGAGCCATTTGAACCAATACCTCCTCATTAGTTATGTGATCTACCCATCTAATCTTCAGCATTCTTCTGTAGCACCAGATTTCGAAAGCTTCTATTCTCTTCTTGTCTAAACTATTTATCGTCCACGTTTCACTTCCATAAATGGCTACACTCCATACAAATACTTTCAGAAACGACTTCCTGACATTTAAATCTAAATGCGATATTAACAAATTTCTCTTCTTCAGAAACACATCCTCTCTACTGCGACCATCATCAGTTATTTTGCTCCCAAATAGCAAAACTCCTTTACTACTTTGTCTCATTTCCTAATCTAATTCCGGCAGCATCACCCGATTTAATTCGACTACATTCCATTAGCCTCGTTTTGCTTTTGTTGATTTTCATCTTATATCCTCCTTTCAAGACATTGTCCTTTCCGTTCAACTGCTCTTCCAGGTCCTTTACTGTCTCTGAGAGAATTACATTGACATCGGCGAACCTCAAAGTTTTTATTTCTTCTCCATGAATTTTAATACCTACTCCGTATTTTTCTTTTCTTTCCTTTACTGCTTGCTCAATATACGGATTGAATAACATGTGGGATAGGCTACCACTCTGTCTCACTCCCTTCCCAACCACTGCTTCCCTTTCATATCCCTCGACTCTTATAACTGCCATCTGGTTTCTGTACAAATTGTAAATTACCTTTCGCTCCCTATATTTTACCCCTGCCACCTCCAGAATTTGAAAGAGAGTATTCCACTCAACATTGTCAAAAACTTTCTCTCAGTCTATAAATGCTAGAAACTTAGGTTTGCCTTTTCTTAATCTAGCTTCTAAAATAAGTCGTAGGGTCAATATTGCCTCTCGTGTTCCAACATATCTGCGGAATCCAAACTGATCTTCCCCGAGGTCGACTTCTACCACTTTTTCCATTCGTCTGTAAAGAATTCGCGTCAGTATTTTGAAGCTGTGACTTATTAAACAGATAGTTCGGTAATTTTCACGTCTCTCAACACCTGCTTTCTTTGGGATTGGAATTATTATATTCTTCTTGAAGTGTGAGGGAATTTCACGTCTCATACATCTTGCTCACCAGATGGTAGAGTTTTGTTAGGCCTCGCTCTCCCAAGGCTGTCAGTAGTTCTAATGGAATGTTATCTACTCCAGGGGCCTTGTTTCGACTTAGGTCTTTCAGTGCTCTGTCAAACTCTTCACTCAGTATCATATCTTCCATTTCATCTTCATCTACCTCTTCCATTTCCACAATATTGTCCTCAAGAACATCGCCCCTGTATAGACCCTCTATATACCCCTTCCACCTTTCCGCTTTCTCTTCTTTGCTTAGTACTGTGTTTCCATCTTTGCTCTTGATATTCATGCAAGTCGTTCTCTTTTCTCCAAAGCTCTCCTTAATTTTCCTGTAGGGAGGATCTATCTTACCCTTAGTGATATGACTGGGCTTGCATTCGGGAGGATGACGGTTCAATCCCGTCTCCAGCCATCCTGATTTAGTTTTTCCGTGATTTCCCTAAATCGTTTCACGCGAATGCTGGGATGGTTCGTTTGAAAGGGCACGGCCGATTTTCTTCCCCATCCTTCCCTAACTTGAGCTTGTGCTCCGTTTCTAATGACCTCGTTGTCGACGGGACCTTAAACAACACTAACCTAACCTTAGTGATATGTGCCTCTACATCCTTACATTCGTACTCTAGCCATCCCTGCTTAGCAATTTTGCACTTCCTGTCGATCTTGTTTTGGAGACGTTTGTATTCCTTTTTGCAAGCTTCATTTACTGCATTTTTGTATTTTCTCCTTTCATCAATTAAATTCAATACTTCTTCTGGTACCCAAGGATTTCTATTTGCCCTCGTCTTTTTACCTACTTGTTCCTCTGCTACATTCATTATTTCATCTCTCAAAGCTACCCATTCTTCTTCTACTGTATTTCTTTCCCCCATTCTTGTCAATCGTTCCCTAATGCTCTCCCTGAAGCTCTCTACAACCTCTGGTTCTTTCAGTTTATCCAGGTCCCATCTCCTCAATTTCCCACCTTTTTGCAATTTCTTCAGTTTTAATCTGCAGTTCATAACCAATAGATTGTGGTCAGAGTCCACATCTGTCCCTGGAAATGTCTTACAATTTAAAACCTGGTTCCTGAATCTCTGCCGGCCGTTGCAGCCGAGCGGTTCTAGGCGCTTCAGTCTGGAACCGCGCGACCGCTACGGTCGCAGGTTCGAATCCTGCTTCAGGCGTGGATGTGTGTGATGTCCTTAGGTTAGTTAGGTTTAAGTAGTTCTAAGTTCTACGGGACTGATGACCTCAGATGTTAAGTCCCATAGTGTTCGGAGCCATTTTTGAACCTGAATCTCTGTCTTACCATTATATAATCTGTCTGATACCTTCGAGTATTTCCAGGCTTCTTCTATGTATAGAACCTTCTTTTATGATTCTTTAACCGATTGGATGTTATCGATTATAAATCGTTAGGAAAAAGGCGCGGAGACGGAAGCTACAGTTAGGTCATTCCATAATTTGCACGTGCGATGGGCCTATGTTACGGATCCAAAGTTTGCACCACCAAATGACACCATTGCGACTTGTGGAGTTTAGGGAAGGGTGATAGAAGTGTTGCGCATTGCCCTTTTGAAGGAAATGTGCGGAAGATGGCGGCATCGGCATGTCAGCAATGCAACGGGTATGTGGAAGGGGAGGAAGGACAGAGCCTAAAGGCGCTCCTGCAGTCGAATGGCATGCACAGATATTTGTACTACTTATTCGTTTTCGTTTAACAGATTTCCGATGTGTACTGTATTTTATTAGAAAGGATGAAGTAAGATGGACATAATTAAATTCAAGTACATAAGTCTGGAGTTTGAAGAGGTAAACGTAATTCCTTTGCGGTAAGTCTTGTTCGAGACCAAGGGATGGAAAAATAGAAGTGATTATTAAGCTGATTGGAGAGATAAAGTGCAGATGTCATGCCAATTCCCGCCAGCAACGTACCAAGGCCTCATTGCTTCCACGACACAACGCGTCGCCGCTGTTGTACCTGCCAAAGGTGGATATACCGCCTAATAGTTAGGTGGTCATAACATTCAGGCTGTCCATGTATGCTTTCTACCCGTAGTTCTACGCAATGATCAGCCTTCGCACGACAACCTATGCGAAGGTACTTTGCATCTTAACTCCGCAGTCGCCGATAATACCCAGTCTGGTTACTACTCACTTCAAACCGTCAAGGACTCCAACGACGACTGTAAGTTTTCTAGCTACCACTATGTAAACAGTAAACCAAAAACCAAACTTAACACACTAATTAGGGCACCAATAATTCTCAAAAAAAGCATCACTTTTCCCTGTTCACAACTGTATTGTCTACAGACATCTGGAGGAATGCCATCATTACTTCGAAGCAATCCGTGCTCTTTCATCACAGGTTACTGTCCTCAACTCTCTGAAAACTTCCAAAAGCCTACTTTCCCTTAAATCCAACAAATCCATTGGTGACGCCTCCTCCTACCAACAGATCAGACTCATATTGGTGGGTAGCAATGTATTCCAACCAATCCTATTCAAATGTGAACACCTCAATCAGTACGTACAGCTTCCTGTTAACCATTGTTCTATCCTTTCCTTGTGTGTGATGACCTAATTCCCCTTAAATTCCGGGAAAGGGGGGGGGGGGGGAGTGTCAGCTCTGATGCCACATTCATTCACATCGCAGATATTTTCGATCGGGTTCAGATCTGGTGAGGTGGGGGGTTAGCACACCAAATGGAGCTCCCCACTGTATACCTCGAACCGTCCCGTGAATTTCGCGGCTTTGTGGCGCGGCGCATTATCTTGTTGTTGAAAATTGCCCCTGCTGTCACGGAACGCGATCGTAATGAGGAAGGGCTGGGGCGGGGGGGGGGGGGGGGGGGCGGGGAGGGATACGTGGACTGGAACCAGTGTGCGATACATCTTAGCTGTCAAGGTGCCTTGCTCGAACTCCACTGAAACCGTGAATGCCTAGGCGAATGTTCGCCACACCATAAAGGAGCCGCCGCCAGCTAGTCTCCCTGCCGCAGTACAGGTATCAAGGAGCTGTTTCCCGGAAGACAACAGATCGGACCCTCCCATGGGCTTTATCAAGGAGATATCGGGATTCACGAGACCAAGCAATACTCTCCTACAGCGGCGACGTCCGGTGCCGATTATCATGTGCCCAGTTCAGTATTATTTGTCATGTTATGGTGTTATCATTGGAACATGATTGGATCGTTGGCTGCGGAGGCCCATCGTTGGGAGTGTTCAGTGCACTGTGTGTTCAAACGTTCTTGTTCTCCGCCCAGCGTTAAAGTCTGATATTAGTTCCGCCATAGTTCACCACTTGTCCTGTTTTACCAATAGTCTAGCCTACGACGTCCGACCTGTTATAGGGGGTGGGTTCTACCACGTGTTGAAGACACTCATCACAGCACTCCTCGAATACCCGACAAGTGGTGCAGTTCACGAAATGTTCGTGCCGAGCCTCCGGGCCACCTCAAACTGCGCGCTGTCACACTCAGGTAGATCGCACGCCTTATCCATTGTACACAAGGACAGCACGCTCACTCATACTACGTGCAGCATGCGTGTTCTCACTAGTAATAATTTCTCGCCAGGTGACGCTACCATCCCCTGGACAGGTTTATGTCGATAATAGGTCGGTGGTCACAATGTTGTGGCTCATCGGTGTAGCTGTTGCTGGTGAGACGCAGGAAAGCTATCCAACAATTTGAGAGGTGGTGGTGAGGTTAGTGCATTCCTGGCACTAGTATCTGCGTTCCTCTGCATTTAACTGATATCTGTTACGACGTGCGAGTGTTCCTCGATTACGCGGAAAGTCCCATACAATGGACACCATTCGCGTACAAGGTACAGATTTCGTAGAAGGTGTATAGAACTATGTGGATAAATTGATACGATTGGGATGTGAACCGATACAGAGACTGACAGTCTGCTACAGGACGCAAACGGTGCAAAAAATGTAATTGGAGGATTGGGAGGTGAAATGATAGGACCAACAGATTTCTGGTAGGCTCTCCTTACTTTGACAAAGTATGGAGACGCCATGAGGTGTCTAGAGTAGCCGCGGCGCTGCCCAGTGTATCTGCTGGACACCCTTATCTGCTGGACACCCTGACCGCGGGTCGTCCTCCAGGCCACTGCGATCTAATTACGGCGCCCACTACTCGGCTCAGCGCACGACGCCGTGGAGCGGTGCGGTGCGGTGCGGCTCGCCGTGCCGAGTAATCCAGCTTTACGGCGAAGGGCAGCCATCTCGGCGGACATCTCCCAAGTACCCTCGCGCTAGTGCAGCTCTTCATAGAGCCACTGCCATCAAAGCACTACCGAGAAGCGTTAACCGGTTGAAAACCGTGCGACACAGTATTGAATACTCACGATCGATATGAATATAGCCGGCCGGGGTGGCTGAGCAGTTCTAGGCGCTACAGTCTGGAACCGCGCGACCGCTACGGTCGCAGGTTCGAATCCTGCCTCGGGCATGGATGTTTTGTGATGTCCTTAGGTTAGTTAGGTTTAAGTAGTGCTAAGTTCTAGGGGACTGATGACCTTAGAGGTTAAGTTCCATAGTACTCAGAGACATTTGATATATTTATAATGTTTTTGAAGCCATATTGACCGTTAATAGACTTTTTTTTCAGTTATTGTATTTCAATTCCCCATCGCGGCGGGCCGGCAGCAGCATATGCGCTGCTCTTCAGCTGAAAGACATAGAACAAACAATAGAAGACATTTAAAAAGATACAAAGGAGAAAACATGGTGAACATAGATATAAAAAAGATGGAACATCATGGAAGACAATAGACAAAAAAGGGGCGACTGTACAATGGAGATAAAAATCGTAAAAAAGTAGCGCACACAAAAAAAACCACACTCTGGGACAGTTAAAAGAACACAAGGCACAGTATGACCGGAGCATAAAAGTAGCAACAGATGGCGTAGTACATAACAAACACTGACAGTGACACTAAGTACAAGACTAGCACATAATTAAAATCACACCTCTCGACGCACAGGAGAAACAGCACTAAACACAACACTGACGTGGCACACTGACGATGATCAATACGAAGGATCTGCCAGGCGCAAGGAGATGAGGGACACCGGAAGAAGGGTGGGAGCAAGGGAGGGAGGGAGGGGAAGAGTGGGGGGAAATGGGCGGGGGGCGCGCCGAAGAGAGCCAGGTAGGGAGGGATGTGGGATGGAAAGAGGCAAGGATGGGGTGCAGAGTTATCAGGGGGGAGGGGGAAAATCCGCTCTGGGAGATGGAGGGGAGAGGAAAAAGGGGGCCCTGGGGAGGGGGGAGAGCAAGGGCAGGTTACAGTTGCAAGGAAGGGCGTTAATAGACCGTGACTGTTTCTAAAATATGAAAATGTTTTCAAATACCAGTCACAAAATGTGTGGACTACTAAGTTATTTATTTAGTCACATTTTTCTAGGCAGTACTACTCATAAAGCTTAAGTTCTACTGGGTGATTACAATTAAACTTTTCCATAACATGGAAGTTAATTACCTTACGAGTACAAAACTTGGTATTATTAATGTTCAGAGTATGAGGTGCATGATTTCTATGCTACACAGCGCCATCGTCTAGTTCGAATTATGGCCACCAGGTGCCGTGATCAGTCATCGTGATTCACAGTCTCACACGCCTGACCCATCACAGTGCACTTGTTGAGGTGTCAACATGAACTGGACAAAAGGTGCACGGCGTTATTGGTGAAGCTCTGTTGTCGAAAGAACAGTATTGCTGCAGCTGCACTTCGAGAATATCGCCGGCTGAAAGGATTACGGAAGGATCCTCTTCCTTCGCCTGCTGTGCGGTGCTTGATGAAGACGTCTGAGATTTGGGCGTCGCTCCGGGAAGAGGCCCACGACCGGTTGCACTGCAGGTGGTTGATGAAATCGCTGTTGCTTGGCAGACAACGCTGCACGCAGTTCACGATCGTCAGGGAGTACGTATGCTGTGTCACGACAGTTGAACATCCCGTGGTACACTGTACGGAACGTGCTTTCACCCATTCTCAAATGGTAACCATACAAGATCGATATCGTACAGCAGCTTGCACCACTTCATTTTGCTCTCAACTTTCTCTCAAGGTTTGAAGTTGACGAGAACTGGCCCTGGACCATCCAACGGACAGACGAAGCCCATTTTTCTCTGACGGGTGAGGTGAACACACAGAATTGGCAAGTGTGGGAATCTTCACCTCCAGTCACTGTGCATGAAGCTCCTCTGTATGGTTAACGTGTCACCGTATGGTTTGGCTTCACGGATAGAGTCATCATCGGCCCGTTCTTTTCTGATCAGGTCGTCGCTCAAGGAACAAAGACGTTCAATGTGACTGGCCAGCGTTACTGCGATATTCCTCACCACCGTGTCATATTCGTCCTGCAGGAGGGTGACGCATTAAACTCGACAGTTTTCATGCAAGATAGATCCCTACCACACATCACTCGTGAAGTTCACATGGTTCCACGAAACACATTTGGAAATAATCGAGTTATCAACCACTCGCTCCCAAATGCTTGGCCGCCACGATCACCTGATTTCATTTCCTGTGCTTCCTGGTTGAGGGACTATCTAAAGGACACGGTTTATCAGAGAAACACTCATATATGTGCTGATTTGAAGCGCAGCGTGTCAAGAGAGGCAGCCAGCATACGTACGGATATGCTTCGTTCTGCAGTGCGGAATGCAATCCTGCGCTTTCAGCCACCTCTGGACACTGAAGGGCGCCGTGTTGAGCCCTTTCGTAGCAGTAACGGTACCGTTGTGTAACGGTATGATATACCCTAGCAGCACATTAAAAATGCTTCAATTGAACTGATGCTGCATTATTTCTGTTCCCCATATCCTTGACATTGATGCTACCAAGTTTGGTACTCGCACGGTAATTAGTTACCGTGTTATAACGTTTTAAATAGGAAAAGTTTAATTATAACCATCCGGAATTATAAAAACGTTTAACATCAGCGTATACAGGCATTAAAGTTTCTTTATACGTCACTTTGTGACCATCCTGTGGAGAGGGAGAGAGAAGGATAACCTAGTAAGAGGCGAAATCACATTGTATATCGGTCTGCTGTTCACGCGAAAATTTTTATACGAGTATCACTCGCCTTCTCTCTCTCCACACGATGATCACAGCGGTCATGTAAAAAACACTAACTTTAATGTTTTTGTAATTCCATACAGCCTGATGATGAGCTATCACACAGAAACAGGTCGCTAAATAAATACGGATTAATATAGTAGACAACAAATTTTGTGACTGGTAGCAGCATTTGAGAACCTTTTCGTACGAAATATTTATTCATAAACGTCGATAACGTTCTGCAAGGTGATCCGTTTCAGACGCCAGGAGAATATAATGTTATATTTACCAAGTTAGTATATATATCTCCGAACGAGGTTCTGTAATGTAAGCGGAAATCAGGGGAGTTAAAAACGAGCTACTATTCTTCGAGAGGAAAGGGAACAACGCATAGATCAGAGCGCAAACACGAGGTGTGAGGAACACATTGTAGAGAGCGCGTACACCAGATACCAGAAACATATTGTGCAGGGGTGGCACAAGTTAGCATGCTCACAACCAGTGTGATTCGATTGTACGTCGTCGCTATATCGCAACAACCCACTGAAGGTGTCGTATGGTGTGCGAACTTTTCGAGTGTCGTACAGAACGCTGAGCTTTCAAATGTCGGTACAACGTCAGATATGTCCCACCACTTAGAGACGTTGTTAAATGGTACAACATATTCTTGTAAAAAGTATTACAGATTCTTCCCACAGTTGGAAGGCTACGTTATAGAAACAAGGAGGAAGATGAACTTTTTCAGTTTCTCCCGGCTTATTTGTTGATCGAACAGTCCATCGGTATATTGCCGGTTCATAGTGTCCAACCGGCACAATACTTCGGCGATCAGACATCATCGGGATCAATATGTCTGACTGCCGAAATATTATGCCCGTTGACAATATAAACCAGCAGTACAGCAGTGGACTCTTCGATCAAGGAGGAAGGTATTCAGCAAGACACGACTCATTATCGGTTCACGAAAGCCACTTCGCTGTTTCTCAGCAGAGCTGAATACACCATACTCAACACGTCAAGGGATTCTTAGACGGTACATTAACATGTATTTATACCGTATTCAGCGCACACACTTCCGCTGAATTGCTGAGCTCGACTCGCAGTTTGTGAGTGACAGGAAGCGGACAAACAGTGGTTAAATAGACGGATGATCACGAACGAAGCCACATTTCAATTGGGTGGCCGAGTCAACATGCATATGCGAGAATTCACATGTTTCGTACGAACTTGAAAGAGCCAGCCCCAAAGTGAATGTGTGAGGTCATAGGAAATTCTTCGGCCGATTCTTTCTTGGGGAGAAGACTATTCGTGCCATCAATTACCTTGAGATGATTGAGCGTATGTGGTCCGTTAGATACATCAGTATGGGATTCTGGAACAATTCACATATTTAACGGTCACGGTACAGCCGTGGTGAACCTATCCCGTGCCCTCCTAATAGTCCATTTGTAATGCTCACAGTTTGTGTGTGTGTGTGTGTGTGTGTGTGGCGGGGGGGGGGGGGGGGGGGACTACATCAACCTACGAAGGGGGTTTACAGTGAATGTACAACAAAATCACTCCAGAAAAGGTATGCGTTACGTGGTGCAACGTGGATGCGTGGTACGATGAGTGCTGCAATCAGAATGGCGGACATGTTGACTGCCATTGTGCTGTGACACAAACTCAAGACTCTCCTGTTTGTACAATTAACAAACAGTAAATTTGCATTGTTTCTTGTATGCAGTGTTTAACTTTTTCTGACATCTCAAACGGATCATCCTGTATATCATTATCAAAAAATTGGGACGATACTTTATGTACAACATTTATTTGAAGCGAAAAAATACTAGCATGTCTTAAATGGGGATAAATGAAAGTTAATGTGGATGGCTCGGAGAAATATTGCTTTAATGTTTATGATATTCTGGGTACTCACTTACGCCGGTTAAATATGTAAGAGTTACATACCGAGCGAGGTGGCGCAGTGGTTAGCACACTGAACTCGCATTGGGGAGGACGACGGTTCAATCCCGTCTCCAGCCATCCTGATTTAGGTTTTCCGTGATTTCCCTACATCGTTTCAAGCAAATGCCGGGATGGTTCCTTTGAAAGGGCACGGACCGATTTCCTTCCCCATCCATCCCTAATCCGAGCTTGCGCTCCGTCTGTAATGACCTCGTTGTCGACGGGACGCTAAAAAACACTAACCTAACCTCACCTAAAGAGTTACATTGTGAAACAATATAAAATGGAATTAGCATGTGAGACCAGCGGTGGTGAAGCTGGAGTGTGCTCTATTGTCTGAGTGTTGTAATATCGTAGCGCACCTGTTAAAGGAAGTAGCGTAGAGGACATTAGCGCGAGACATTCATGAATACTGTTTGGATCAATAGCAGGTCTGGTTAAAGGAAGACATCGAAACAATTCAGAGGCATGCTTCTACGTTTTTAACAGGTCGGTTCGACCACTAGCAGAGTGTTTCGGTAATACATCGTTCGCTTAGTTGCGAATCTGTGGTGCTCAAATAGCTTGTAGTATATGTTGTCCACAACATCGAATTGTTATTACCCAAATATATGGACTACAAGGCAGCGTTAGCCACACCACCACATAATGCAAAAATGGTTCAAATGGCTCTGAGCACTATGGGACTCAACTGCTGTGGTCATAAGTCCCCTAGAACTTAGAACTACTTAAACCTAACTAACCTAAGGACATCACACACATCCATGCCCGAGGCAGGATTCGAACCTGCGACCGTAGCGGTCGTGCGGTTCCAGACTGTAGCGCCCTTTAACCGCTCGGCCACTCCGGCCGGCCCACATGATGCACACTGTGTTAAAATTTATCCCCGTGTTACACGTTTGGGTGACAGGTAACCCACAGCACACCTGCAGTAAGTTCGCAACACCGTGTGTTGATTTTCGGGGGTCGCAACTTTCACTAGCTGAACGTTTAATACCGGTGTTTGCTGTGGCGGCAGCAGCTCACTTTTGTTGCCCTTCTACAGTTAGTAAGAAATAAATTCTCTGTGCAGCAAGGTGTTTGAGTATGTTATGTCAGCCGCGTGCCTATATATGTACGTACGTTACAAGTAAAATCCAAAACGATGGAAGACAGAAGACAAAAGATCCGAATGTTGTTCTTTAGTGACCACCAAAATGTTTCATGAGACAGCAAGTGATCGCAAACATATAAATCCACTTGTTCTGAATCAAATGATATGGATGTAACCAATACAAAAGAATTTTATGATGGAAAGCACCGTGAACCAAAGCGTTCCTGGAGAAACAGTGCACACTCCAACAAGTAACATAATTACTAATTTCGCTGGAAGAAAATGTACACCCCGTTCGCTCAAGATTCTAATAGAAAGATTAAATCTGTTCCTTAACGAAGATATAAAGCCAGTTTTTTTGTTTGAAGCATACAGCTGCATCTTACTGTATGTTACTGTATTTTCCTTCCGTACCATCTAGATTTCGGCTTTTGCGCCGTTATCGAATTCAGTGCTAAAAGTTCTTAGACCACTAACACTTCACATATGATCAGATATGACGAGTTAGTGGTCTAAGAACTTTTAACATTGTACTCGATGATGGCGTAAAAGCCGAGATCTATACAGAAGAAAAGTACATTAATATTGAGTCAAATAGCTGTGTATTGTTTTAAAAACCACAGTGTGAGTGTGGCTCAGAACCACAAAAAACTTTTTATAACGCAAACTATTGTTTCCTGTAGAAAGGTATACGACGAAAACGTTCCTTCAAGATTTACCAGAGGGGTAAGTGAAAGATTACAAGACAAAACAGATATAAGATCTTTCATAAGCATCTCTTATGTCAGTGGTATGAAGCAACGTGGAGTAAACAATTTGTACCAGTTGTAGGATAATTCTTAAGAAATGGATTGGACTGTTGTTTTCTTCCTGTGATTGAGGGGAGATTTCATTTTCTCTAACGACGTTTGTGAGTGCAAGTGGAAAATCAGCTGTTTCCGATTAGAGATATGTTAGACCTAGTACCTTTAGAGATCTCTCCAAGTGAATATAGAATCATCGAACTAGCTTCTATCTTTCAGGGTGAAATGATCCTTTACGCAGTGCTTACTCAGCTAACCTGCACAGTACGGATGAAAAATTTTTGCTCTTCTTGGTCCTAAGTGTGGCTGTACAATTAATTTTGTACTTTACAACGACAACAGCCTGAAGCGAAGCTTCGTGTCGGTAACGCTGCTAGGGATGTTTTGTTGAAGCTAGTGAAACCTATTTCTGGAAAAGAAAAGGAAAGTAACAGGTGAAAAATGTTCAAATGTGTGTGAAATCTTATGGGGCTTAACTGCTAAGGTCATCAGTCCCTAAGCTTACACACTACTTAACCTAAATTATCCTAAGGACAAACACACCCACCCATGCCCGAGGGAGGACTCGAACCTCCGGCGGGACCAACCGCACAGCCCATGACTGCAGCGGCTAGACCGCTCGGCTAATCCCATGTGGCAAAGTAACAGGTGACAACAGGTTCAAAAACGTGAAATTATCTCAGACAATACAGGGAGAAAAGAAGAGCACGTAATGAGGACGACAAGAAAAGCAGCAACACGGATTCCAAAAAAAAAAAAAAAAGATCGTTATTGCTGCATCTATAGCCTTAGAGAACTTTAAGCGTATCTTGTCATTCCTTAGTCCTCCCGTATCCCGTTTCTTTGCCCAGTGATTCTTCCTGACTCTTAAACTTCAGCCTACACTTCATCATTACCATATTGTGATCTGAGTCTATATCTGCTCCTGAGTACGCCTTATAGTCCAGTATCTGACTTCGGACTCTCTCCCTGACCACGATTTAACTGAAATCTTCCCGTATCTCCCTGCGTATTCCGAGTATACCACGTACTCTTGCGATTCTTGAACAGAGAACTCGCTGTTACTAGCTGAAATTTATTCCCGAACTCAATTAACCTTCCTCATTTCTCGTTCCTACTACCAAGTGCATATTCTCCAATAGCACTCTCTTTTTCTTCATCCCCTACAACCGCTTTCTCATAACCGATGACTAGTACTGAATCGTCCTATCAATATGCTCTGATAATTTCTCTATCTCTTCACCCTCTGCTTGTGACGTCTGCATGTACACCTGAACTATTGCTGTCGGCGGTTTACTGTCGATTCTGATGAAAACTGTTCACTCTCCGCCTCAGCTTCCTATTCACAATGAATCATACTCCCATTATAATATTGCCCTATACTTATCTCACCAGAAATCTTTGTCTTTTTCCATTTCTCCTCACGGACCCCAGTTTATCTGGATTGAGGTCCATCATTTCCATTTTCAGGTGTTCTAGCTTCACTACCACGCTCGAATATCTTACATTCCACGTCCAGACTCGTAGCACGTTATCCTTTGTTTGTTTGTCCAGTCCTTTCCTAATGGTCAACTCCCGCTTTACAGTTCCCCCTCAGAGATCCGAATGGAGGATTGGTCCGGAATCTCTTACCGATGCAGAGATCATCACGATGATTTTCAATTACAGGCCACATATTCTTTGGATACACATTACGTGTCCTTATTGCACGGATTTCCGTCGCCTTCTGCGTGCTTATGCAGTTGATAATGACTGATTCTTCATCCCTTTAGGGGCAGTTTCCCACACATGGGCATGAGAGTGGTTCAAATTGCTCTGAGCACTATGGGACTTAATATCTGAGGTCATCAGTTCCCTAGAACTTAGAACTACTTAAACCTAACTAACGTAAGGACATGACACACATCCATGCCCGAGGCAGGATTCGAACCTGCGACCGTAGCAGACTTAATATCTGAGGTCATCAGTTCCCTAGAACTTAGAACTACTTAAATCTAACTAACGTAAGGACATGACACACATCCATGCCCGAGGCAGGATTCGAACCTGCGACCGTAGCAGTCGTGCGGTTCCGGACTGAAGCGCCTAGAACCGCTCGGTCACATGAGAGTGTCCTGAAACTCTGTACGCTACCCCACCCACGTTGATAAGGCCGTTGCCAGGTGGGGGACATCCATCACCCACGTCCCGTATCCCCAACTGCGCGTTATAGATGTACGAACATGACGCAGGATAAAAAATACAAAAATGAGACGTTGGACATCTAGCGTGGACAGCATTATTTCATGATAAATGTTAATTCCTTCACTTCTGTAAATCACGAAGTTACTCAAATTTCAACTTTCCATACTTCCCACTGTTCATCACATTATTCAGAAGGTAGCCACTTTCTGAATATCCGCCCTTGTTACTCCGAAAGCCAAATCCCGTGCTATACTGTACTCCCTATAAGCACATTTGATCACACAATACAGGTTTAATGAGGAGAATGTAGAAAAGTTAAACTTTTTGAAGGGACGCGGAAGAATAAATCTTTTCTGGAATGAGATTTTCGCTCTCCAGCGGAGTGTGCGCTCATATGAAACTTCCTGGCAGATTAAAACTGTGTGCCGGACCGAGGCTCGAACTCGGGACCTTTGTCTTTCGCAGGCAAGTGCTCTACCAACTGAACTACCCAAGCACGACTCACGCCCCGTCCTCACAGCTTTACTTCTGCTAGTACCTCGTCTCCTACCTTCCAAACTTTACAGAAGCTCTCCTGCGAACCTTGCAGAACTAGCACTCCTGAAAGAAAGGATATTGTGGAGACATGGCTTAGCCACAGCCTGGGGGATGTTTCCAGAATGAGATTTTCACTCTGCAGCGGAATGTGCGCCGATATGAAACTTCCTGGCAGATTAAAACCGAGTGCCGCACCGAGACTCGAACTCGGGACCTTTGCCTTTCGCAGGCAAGTGCTCTACCAACTGAACTACCCAAGCACAACTCACGCCCCGTCCTCACAGCTTTACTTCTGCCCATACCTCGTCTCCTACCTTCCAAACTTTACAGAAGCTCTCCTGCGAACCTTGCAGAACTAGCACTCCTGAAAGATAGGATATTGTGGAGACATGGCTTAGCCACAGCCTGGGGGATGTTTCCAGAATGAGATTATCACTCTGCAGCGGAGTGTGCGCTGGTATGAAACTTCCTGGCAGATTAAAACTTTTCCGTCCCCTTCCATTACGAAAGCATCAACGGTAAACAGAGCAAGAGTCATCGTAAGCTGCACATTTTTTATATACCAGTAGTGAAAATCGGAATCCATCACCCACGTCCCCGTGTCCCCGACTGCGCATTATAGATGTACGAACATTACGCAGGATAAAAAATACAAAACTCCATATGAGGAGCAACATTATTTGAATAAGAGCATTTCCTACAGCACGAATCAAAAGAACACTGGCCGCCCACCTGTTCAGACCCATGTGACATGCATGGACCACGTGACATGCAGGTGGTGCCATCCTTAAACTTCATTTCGGCAGTGACGCCCCGCGTCTCATTTCCACAGTCAGTGCTGCTTCGAGAGAGCATTCATCACAGGCATCATGACTTGACTTCTCTGAAGCTGATATAGCTACTTAGTAATAAGTTGTGTCCTGATTTTTTGGACAACAACAATACCTACTGTGATAGTAGATAACAACTAATTGACGGAAGAAGAAATTAGATGTTTCGCATACTCTGTAGATATGGGATATGTTGCTGTTATATTTGAAACAGTGTACTATCTAAAAATGAAATGGCGAACTTTGCCGAAGGAGGAAACTATGCAACTGTACCGTCTAATGTACAGACAAAATGAAGCTCGAATCCTACTTGTAACAAAGGGAGAGAGGAGGTTCAGTGATTAGTACATCGTACGCGCATTAAGGAGGGCAATGATTCAAATCTGTATTCTGCAATCTACGTTTAGGTTGTTCCAGACAAATGTCAGAATATTTCGAATAACTTCCGGGAACTGTTTGCCTTGAAACTGGCGGGGTGTTCTCCCGCCGAAATATCGGCGGTCGCTGAAAGTGTTACATGGCTGAATTCCTGAAAGTTATTTGAAAGTTGTATACGCCAGGAGAAACTCAGGTCTCACAATGTCATAATAGTTTCTTGGAAAGGGCACAGCCAATTTTCTTCCCCATCGTTTAAACTATCTGAGCTTGCATCCCATGTTCGATTACCTAATTGTCCAAAGAGCATTCCTTAGTAACAGTTCACCTAAAAGTAAAAAAATCAAAGGTGCTCTTCGAAATTTACGTTCTCATAAACGTGGAGAAATGCATGATACATGTTGTGCTATTTTACAATACATTTATTCACTACCGGTCTTGATCATGGACCATCTACACAGTGTCAGACAAAAATGCAAACAATGCGGAAATTGTGAATATCAACACAAACTACATTTTCATTAGAATTATTGGTTAGAAACGTATTATGTAATACAATAATAATATGAGACGATTAAAAAAATCAAATGATATTACAATGTCACATAACAAAAAAAATATACATACACATGTAATGTTGAAACATTATAAAGGCAATACCACTAAAAAGAAAGAGCATAAAAATTAAACAACGGCAGAAACAATTTCAGTATCAACTCCATTTGAGAAGTTTGCTTATAGCATCATGTGATTATTATATTACATAATACTGAATACACCATAGAGTTCATCATTTGGTTACACTATTTGTATTCTCAAACCTCTGACATGGATTTGATCTTCGAGATGTTTTGCTGCTGCTAGTCTGAGTGAATCGTGGTAGCTGGATTGGCTAATATAATTGTTCTACATTACATGGCTACGAATAATTTTACCTGTTCTCGTTCTTACCAAATGTGACACTGTAGCGTCATGTGACCGTTATATTGCGTAATATTGTACATGCCTATCTATATTTTCATATCAGGTGTTTTTCTCCAAGTGGTTGATTTGTTTTATCGCGTGACGTTATAATGACAAATGACATTATAATAGTATTATGTGGCTTTTATACAACATTATACTGAGAACATAGAAGAAATAACAAAATAAAAAAGAAGAAAATGCTGTACTGAGGGAAAAAATCTTATACAGCGTTATCTTCTCTTATTGTATTTCATTTATTGTAATTTGTATGCATATGTATTTCTCTGTGAGTGTACTGTAGTGTACACATACTTTGTAACTTTTCTTTAACCTATAATCTTTGGTTTGTAGCTTCTTTGCTGAACTCTTGTATGTTAGCCTAGTAAGTCTTATTGTGCCTGAGCAGTGGTGCAGTGCACTTATTGCTATTACATGTTTTCAGTGTTGTTTCCTGTTTGGTTAAGTCTGTGTAACGGCGTTAAGTATCATCTTCTCACATTTTAAAGTCATCAATAGTGTATACTTTTCAGTTTAAGTAGCATGTACGCAATGTGAAATTATCACAATATATCTTTTACATAATTATTAACTTCATTACACTTAATTTTTCAAACTAATAATTCTCATGAAAATGTAAGTTCTGGAGATATTCACAGTTTTCACTTCGTTTCCACTTTTGCCCTAGCACTGTGAAGATGTCCATGATCGAAAATGTAGCGAATAAATCTATTCTAAAACAGCACAGTGTGTGTCATGCAGTTCTCTAAATATATCGACGCTATTTGGCAGTTTCCCAAAATCTTTTTTGTCATTTTCAAAGGTATCTGTCCAATGGAAATGTAGAGCAGTAATGAGGAAAGAAGACTGTCACACTAGAATCCTGGACATCCTGGAACTACGAAGGTACTGAAAGCTTAAAGGTTATCCCTCAGTTTCTTTGCTCATGGTAACCAACAAGCAAATAAAAGCGTTTTCGGTTCGACTTATTGGCAAGAAATGTCTCATGAAATTAGACGTGTTTCCACTAAAAGTTCACGAACTAGGTGTTCCATTAAGACTTATTGTTAGAGGTATTGATTTGTCAACCTATGAAAATGCCAGAACCAGGAAAACCTTAGACTTCTGTCAAAGATTCTAATCAGATCGACTGCAAAAGATATTAAGGCCAGGTTTGCTATTGTGTCTCTATTTACCATGGTTGCACTGGTATGATGCAACAATGCAGTCGGAATGTCCTTTTAAAGTCTTTCCCACACCACCTTAGTTCCAGTGGAACAACAAATTCCATGACCAAGCTGATGGCTTGAATATGAGGAACCCACTCGGCTCAGTAGTAAAGTATTTACTTGTGTAAAAATTTTACGAATCAGCCTTGCAAGTAACCAAGAAGAAAACCATTTTTTGGTTTCGTATAGTTGATGACAGCAGTATATGGTCTTGCAGATAAAACGAATTCTCAATATTTATTAATTTTATTAATGAAATTAATCCTAATACAAACAACTGAAAGTCAGAAAGGAGATGGAATTACATTTAGAAAAACTGACAGAACTTTGGGGTACAAAATCTACAGAAAGCGCACACACTCCACATTACAAGCAGAAAAATGAAGTAACTAAAACAATCGTTGAGCGAGCTAAGAGTACCTGTTAGTCTCAGTACTTGGTGGAAAAGCGCGATGATTTGAGAATAACCTTAAGAGGAAAACACTGCTCTGAGAAAGAAATACATGCGGTACTGCTTCCTAAAAGATCTGCAGTTTCTAGCGATAGTTTTCCTCCGACACACAAAAAAATTAACAGTTCCTATCGGGAAAGTGCTGAGATGACAAGATATTACCACTGTATTGAAACCGCCAGAGTTGCGTGAATATTTCAACACTGTGAGCGACCTATACCACGAAGAAAGACAAACATCCTTGGACACGCAGTGTAGTACACAGAGAAAATATTAAAAGAGTGAGTAACGCCCGGCTGAATGAACACCAGTGTTATTGTCATCTCGATAACACCAGTAATAAATCGGTAGCAGTAAATCATTTATTGGAACCAAGGAACCACTGAATTCATTTCTCCGATGCTATATCAATTTTGACTCACTACTATGCCAGGATGTAGAGAGAGGCCATAGAAACTGAAAATTTAACAGAAAAGGATGAGGGTTGAAATTAAACAACATTTGGACCAAATTGCTAAATAAAGCAATCAGCAACAACTCTTCTACTTTACAATCTGCATAACACATGTCGGCGGTAGTCTACGATCCCTGACAGAGGTCGGATGACGTCACAACACGATCGTGAAGTGGCTACTTGTTGCTTAACCAGACTGAATTCGAAATCATGTCTTTGCGCCTTCTAAGGATGTTTCCAACACTACGAGATGAAACGTTAGTCACCGAAACATGCTTAGACCATGACCTAATAACAACAAAACAGAAATAAGCAGTATACGAAAGTAAGAAGTTCGGCATTTCTCGTCAATTATACCATTACGCGCTACAGATAATGACTTCCTGAAACTGTAAATATTTAAGTGTTATTTGTGTTTCAACTTGCCTTACTTGCCTCTGTTCAATCACAATAATCAAAAACTACCTGTTCCTAAATCTTCATCCTTGTAGTCTTCACCCTATACGTTGTTAAGCAGGTGGGATTGAAACTACTCTGTGCATTTTGAAAGTTGAGGAATACATAGCACAATTGCTGGAATTTAGCGCGGCCCTTGTCAATGTAGCGAATGTGAGGCACTCACAATTTTAGGTATACAGGGTGAGTCACCTAACATTACCGCTGGATATATTTCGTAAATCACATCAAATACTGACGAATCGATTCCACAGACCGAACGTGAGGAGAGGGGCTAGTGTAATTGGTTATTACAAATCATAAAAAATTGCACCGAAGTATGTTTTTTAACACAAACCGACGTTTTTTTAAATGGAACCCCGTTAGTTTTGTTACAACATTTGAACATATAAGCAAATACGTAATCAGTGCCGTTTGTTGCATTGTAAAATGTTAATTACATCCGGAGATATTGTAACCTAAAGTTGACGCTTGAGTACCACTCCTCCGCTGTTCGATCGTGTGTATCGGAGAGCACCGAATTACGTAGGGATCCAAAGGGAACGGTGATGGACCTTAGGTACAGAAGAGACTGGAACAGCACATTACGTCCACATGCTAATACCTTTTTATTGGTCTTTTTCACTGACGCACGTGTACGTTACCATGAGAGGTGAGGTACACGTACACACGTGGTTTCCGTTTTCAATTACGGAGTGGAATAGAGTGTGTCCCGACATCTCAGGCCAATAGATGTTCAATGTGGTGGCCATCATTTGCTGCACACAATTGCAATCTCTGGCGTAATGAAGGTCGTACACGCCGAAGTACATCTGGTGTAATGTCCCCGCAGGCTGCCACAATACGTTGTTTCATATCCTCTGGGGTTGTAGGCACATCACGGTACACTTTCTCCTTTGACGTACCCCACAGAAAGAAGTCCAGAGGTGTAAAATCAGGAGAACGGGCTGGCCAATTTATGCGTCCTCCACGTCCTATGAAACGCCCGTCGAACATCCTATCAAGGGTCAGCCTAGTGTTAATTGCGGAATGTGCAGGTGCACCATCATGCTGATACCACATACGTCGACGCGTTTCCAGTGGGACATTTTCGAGCAACGTTGGCAGATCATTCTGTAGAAACTCGATGTATGTTGCTGTCGCTCTACCTGTCTGAGCCAGCGACGATTGTCCACGGACCAGTAATGCATGTTCCGTAGATTCACTGCCCCGTGGTTTGTGAAACCCGCTTCATCGGTAAACGGGTAGAACTGCAACGCATTCTCTGTTAATGCCCATTGACAGAATTGCACTCGATGATTAAAGTCATCACCATGTAATTGCTGATGTAGCGACACATGAAACGGGTGAAAGCGGTGACGATGCAGTAGGCGCATGACACTACTTTGACTCAGTCCACCGGCTCTCGCAATGTCTCGTGTACTCATGTGTGGGTTCATGGCAACAGCAGCTAACACACCAACTGCACCCGCTTCTCCTGTGACGGGCCTGTTACGGACCCGTTTGTGTGCTACGACCATACCTGTTGCATACAGTTGGCGGTAGATGTTTTGCAATGTGCGGCACGTTGGATGCTCTCTGTCCGGGTACCGTTCTGCATACACCCTGCAGGCTTCAGCTGCATTTCGTCGACACTCGCCATAGATGAGTATCATCTCCGCTTTTTCAGAGTTCGAATACACCATGGCCACAGATCCTACAACACAACACTATCACATACGTCTGGTAACACGGTGCACTACAGTTGGTCTGCGTGCGGAGACGAATGCAGAATAACAATAGCAGCAAGCGCTACATACGGACACTGCGACAGCTAGACCAAACCACAACAGTGCACTACAGCCACACTCGTAAACACGGTCGTCATCGTAAACATGTCCCTGCAGATGCTGCTCGCCGACCGTGGCCCGTGTTTGTTACAACACGCAACTGAACGTCGGAGGTTTCAAGCGTCGACTTTAGGCTACAATATCTCTGGATGTAATTAACATTTTACAATGCAACAAACGGCACTGATTACGTATTTGTTTATATGTTCAGATGTGCTAACAAAACTAACGTGGTTCAATTTAAAAAAACGTAGGTTTGTGTTAGAAAACATACTTCCGTGAATTTTTGTATGGTTTGTATTAAACAATTACACTAGCCCCTCTCCTCACGTTCGGTCTGTGGAATCGGTTCGTCAGTATTTGATGTGGTTTACCAAATATATCCAGCGGTAACGTTAGGTGACTCACCCTGTGTATGTCACAGTGCACGTAGCCACATTCTTGACCAGTTGTTCTTTCGATGTGTCCATTCAGTGGGGGAAGAGCACAAAGCAAGAGTCAGTGCAAAGTTAGATATATAAGAAATGACATCGGTAAGGTGAAATGTGACACTGTTGTTAAGATCTCGCCGAATAGTGATGTGAGGGCGCAGCTCGACACGGCTTGACGCCAGAATTTTAACAAGCAGACGTGGCTTTGTGCGCGCGGCTCTTGTGACGGGAAAAGGAGAGGCGACAACGCGCGTGTATTTGACAGCTGATGGGACTCACCAGCCACATTAGTCTGGTCACGCAAGCCAGCTAATGGTGTGTGGCGGAGGGCGCTCCTAGAACCACTAAGTGATCCCCCTACACTGTTCCACTGCCGAAAGGTGCTTGGGAGTAATAATTGTCCTTTAGCCTCTGTATTGGCTCTAATTTCTCAAATTTGCTAGCGCTGTCATTCATGAGACTTACGGGGAGGAAGTAATAGGTTGTCCGACTCTTCCCGGAAAGTGCTCTCCCGAAATTTCAGTACAAAATCTCTCCGTGATGCACAACGCCTCTCTTGTGATGCCTGCCCCTGGGGATTGTTGAGCATCTTTGTAAAGCACTCGCGTCGACTTCACGATCCAGTTAGATCTTCTCTATCCACTGTACCAGACCTACATTATAAGGATCCCATACTGATGAAACTCAAATATCGGTGGAAAGAGCGCCTTATAAACCACTTCCTTCGTGGATGAGTTACATTTCCTTAAGATTCTTCCCATGAATCTCAGGGTGGCGTCTGGTTTTCCTGCTGTTTGTTTTGTGTGGTCATCGATCGCTCTCGAGATTTACTCCTAGATATTTTACAGTAGATAATGTTTCCAGCCTAGTAGTGTAGTTGAGCAGTAGTTGCTTTCTTCTCCTATCTATGCGCAATATGTTACATTTATTTAAGGTCACAGGCAACGGCCAGATCCCGCACCATTCATCTACCGTCTGCAGGCCTTGTCCAAATCGATAATGTCTTTTGGCGTTGCTACTCCGTTACAGACAACCGTCATCTACAGAGAGTCTTAAAGAGCTTTAGATGCTTTCTGCCAGATCGCTTATATGCATTATAAACAGTATCGGTCCTATAAAACATGCTAGGTGTACTCTGGAAGTTAACACTGGACTCGCATTCGGGAGGACATCGGTTCAATCCCGCGTCCGGCAATCCTGATTTAGGTTTTCAGTGATTTCCCTAAATCGCTCCAGGCAAATGCCGGGAGGTTCCTTTGAAAGGGCATGGCCGACTTCCTTCCCCGTCCTTCCATAATCCGATGAGACCGATGACCTCGCAGTTTGGTCTCTTCCTCCAAACAACCCCAACCAACTCCGGAAGGTCTGCAGCCGAGCGACCGCTCCGGTCGCAGGTTCGAATCCTGCCTCGGGCATGGATGTGTGTGATGTCCTTAGGTTAGTTAGGTTTAATTAGTTCTAAGTTCTAGGCGACTGATGACCTCAGAAGTTAAGTCGCATAGTGCTTAGAACCATTTGAACTCCGGAAGTTACCTTAATATCTAACGATTTTGTTCCTTTAAGAGCGACGTGTAGAGTTATATGAGCAGGTAAGTCTTGAATCCAGTTGTAAATCTGCTCAGATACCCGATAAGATCGTATATGTTTCACTAAGCGCCAGTGCGTGAAGGTGTCAAATGTCTTCCTGAAGTCAAGGAACTCGCATCATCATGAGTGCCATAGCCTACAGCGCTATGGATGTCACTGAAGGACAGAGCGAGCTGAGTTTCGCAAGAACCTCGTTTGCGGAATCTGTGTCGATTTTCGTAAAGGAAATTTTCTTTGCCCAAAAACGCTATAATTTTCGAGCATAAAATATGTCCCCTAATTATACAATAGAGTGACGTCAAGGATAACGGTCTATAATTGCGTGCCTCTGTCATACGGCTCTTTTTGAAAACGGGAATGACTTGCACTTTTTTCCAGTCGAAAGGTACGCATAGTTTCCCAGTGATCTTCGTTAAACTGCTGCTAGAAGATGAGCAAGTTCCTTAGCATAATATCTGTACGATCTTATAGGTATCTCATCTGATCCTGATGCCTTTCCACCCACTCAGCGATTGTAGTAGCTTTTCTATGCCGCGATCGGTTATCTGACTATCAGACATTTCGATGTTCGTACGACGATTGAAAGAATGGAATGTGTTTCGATCTTCCGCAGTGAAATAATTTGGAAAGAGCGAATTGACTTCGGCCTCCTCTCTCTTATCTTCCGTTTCTGTGCCACTATGCTCTGTGAGTGAATGAATAGATGATTTCAAACGCCTTACTGATTTTACGGAAGATCAAAACTTTTTAGGTTTTCTACCCGTCGGCTGACAAAATTTGCCTTACAAAATCATTGAACGCTTCTCTCATTATGCTTATTTAGAGCTTCGTTTTGACTCCTCTTGACTCTAAGATGAAGCTCTCTTTGTTTATCGAGCGGCTTTCTAACACAGCTATTAAGCGACGGTACGTGTTTCTCATGCATTACAACCATTAAACGCGTATTGAACGACGCTTTTGAATTTTTTTGCGTTTGTGCTCCACATCTTCCTCCTCATCATTGAGTATTTCATGCTGACTACTCAGATACTCTGCAGTTTGTATGCTGTCACTTTTCCTAATAAAAAATATCTCCCTACATTTCTTAACATTCGTTGTAAAACCTGTAGTCACAGTTGCTATCACAGCCTTATTATCACCGATACCTTTCTTCAAGTTAATTGATTCCATAAGTTCAGTCAAGGTGTAGGTTTCCCCAGGAGGTGGCAGTAGGCATCCGCAGAGGACTATAGTATCTTGACTCAATATATGGTGGACACGGGGAGTTTGAGAACTCCCACAGCTGCAGGAGAGCTTGGTGGATTTAAAAACCCAGACACATCAGCCGTTGGTCGTGGTAGAAGTGGTCCACCATGGCCGAGACGAGTGACTACAGCGATCACTAAATAGACATAAATTCAATAAAAACTAATCCTAGACGGTTGCAAGAAAACCAATAACACCTTTAGAAAGTGAAAAACGAGATGTAAAATGTGTTAGTTGAACTTGTTTCAGCTATATTAACCGCGAAATAGCTTAAATAGCGTTCAAACTTACAATTCTTTGGTTGTTGAGCACACTAATGAACTCAGCAGTAAACTACGAATAGCAATGGAAATTGAGAACATTTCATCATTCGATACGTACTTTTCAGTACAGTAAAATTAATAGTTTTAAGTGAGCGTGGAAATTGTTTGTATGCGAACTTTCGTAACGACAGTGCGATGGCATAAAAGGCCATTGGCCATCTGGTCCATGAGTCATTCGTTTGCAGTAGATGGAGGAGTGGACAAGAAAGGTTTCGGCCAGTTAGCGAAATGCGGAATTAGAAGTAGTGTGGCGAGGAGAGGTGAACCTCGACCCTGATCTAGAAGTAATTCCGGGAATTCTCATGCAGCTGCGTTCGTTATATTTCGCTGAGATCAATATCAGCGCTTTCTTACCGTCTAGGCCATTCCAGGAATCCTACCATGCTCACACAATTGTTATATTGTGCTGACATCACGAGTACTTCCTTATCTCCAAAGCCATTCCACAGGCCATTACTTCTGGCCAAATCCAGGCCAGGCCAGGAGAGGAGAGGAGAGGAGAGGAGAGGAGAGGAGAACCCATACCTTACGACCCCTCTCCTCTACATCCCCGCTCCCCTGTGAGGTATGATAACCCGAATGGCCTAAAATACAAAAATTTTGTCAACTATGTTTGCATTACTGAATTCTGAAAATTCCTTTAAGGAATGGCTCACGAATCACATTTACTAGTTTCATTTCATGCTGTATATCATTCACCACGGACTACTGGAATGAGTAGACAGCATATTTCTCTTTAAATAATTAATAATAAAATATAAATAAGTAATTAGGAATTCGTATTTCTTGCAAATGAGTTTTACCTTAAACACTGTCCCATAAGCCCTGAAATCGGGAAATAAAATAAATTGCTGTTTTACGTCCCAGATGCTCGTATCAGCCGCAGATGGCTGCACTGTAGCATCCTGATTAGGTTGTGCTTTGTACCGTGAGTGGTTCTTTCTGTCACCAACAGATGGCTCCACTTTTAAAAACACAACAGAGTCTTAAATTAATTATTATCCGCATCAAAGATATATAAATATTTAAAGATGTCTGCGAAATACATAGACAGTGAAAAAATTGCTATGTTTATACCCCGATTGTCTAGGAAGTAGTTATTGTTGAACACACTGTAACACGCCCGGGAGTACAATTGGGGGTGGGGGACCCTTAAACTGTTTGTCGTTTCTGAACTGTGCGCCTTGTCCACTCCACGTACCTGGTAATCGCGCGGCGGTCGTACTGTTCTTTTCCACGCTGCTGCTGGCTTGCCTGAAATTATCTATCGAATTATGCAAGCGGGTTTAGGGGAGCCACTCAACGTTAAAACACAACACTGCTCGAATTCCGGTGTGAACAACTATATTCTGAGACGATTAAAGGAAAATTGCGGGTTGCATTGTCTACATTCTAATTCAGAAGTGTTATCTCAATTAATGGACGATTAACAGCCCACAATATCATTCGGACGAGCGTACGCGTAACCGACACGACGCGGGTGATTGTTGATGATGCGGAAGCCGAACGATCGCACAAAAGTTCTTACGCTCGTCACGCATACACAGATATTTGGTACCAGTCATCCTTGACACTAGTAATGATATTTTCACACTGTTCGTAAAGTTAGTTTTAGAGTTCTCAGTTCTCACTTGTACGAGCGTGCGCGTAACCGTCGCGGCGCGGCTGATTGTTGATAATGCGGAAACGCGGTGACCGAACGCACGTTCTCACGCTCGCTACAAATCACTGGCACTTGATTGCACTCTTTTATGGTAACTAATCTCTACTAATTCACATCAGCTCATTCTGGGAGACCGAACACGGCGCGTGTTATATCATTCTTCTTCTTAAGTTGCCAATCCTAAGATTGATTTGCACCAACTCTCCATTCAGTGCGATTGTCGGCCAGCCTCTTCAATTCCGTGAAACTTCCGCATCCTAGGTCCTGCATTATCTGGCTTATGTACTTTCTTCTAGGTCTGCCTCTTGCCCTTTTGCCCTCCACAAGGCCTTCCGTTATAGTGTGGAGAAGACTTCCATGTCTCAGAATGTGTCCCATCCATATATCTCTCCTCTTCTTGACCGTCTTCCAAAGAACTGGAACTTCCTCCGCTCTCTGCAGGACTTCTTCATTTGTCATCCTGGCCGTCCATGGAATTTTTAACATCCTTCGCAGACACCACATTTCGAATCCTTCAATACTTCTTCTTTCGTCCTCTCCAAGTGTCCAGGTTTCGCTGCCGTAGAGAAGCACACTCCCATCAAAGGTCTTTATTAACCGCTTCCTTAACGACAGACTTATCATATTTGATGTGAGGAGTCCTTTCCTTTAATAGAATGCAATCTTTGCCTGATTTATTCTACTTATTACATCTTTCCTACTACGACCATCTGATGTTATTCTGCTTCCCAGGTAGACAAAGTATTGTATTTCTTTCAGCTTCTCTCCATTCAGCCTTATATTCGTAATTGCTTGATTATTTTGTTTGCTTGCAACTAAGATTTTTGTTTTTGACTTATTAATTTTCATGTTGTACCGTGTAGCAAGAGTGTTTTCCATTTCCTCCAACACTACGTGTAATTCTTCTTCATTTTCCGCTAGGACAGCAATGTCATCCGCAAAACGCAGCATATCAACTATTTTTCCCTGGATCCTGATTCCATTAGCTTGTCCTAACTTTTCTCTGACCTCGTCCATTGCTTTCTGTATGTACATATTAAAGAGGACAGGGGAGAGTGCACATCCCTGTCTCACACCCTGTTTAATTTTTGCTTGTTGTTGATGTTCCCCACATCTCACTATTGCCACCTCTTCTTTGTATATGTTCCATATCGTTCTCCTGTCCTTGTACTTAGCTCCAGTTTCCCTCAATATCTGGAATAGTTTTATCCATTCAACCTTATCAAAGGCTTTTTCGAGGTCAATAAATGCTATGTAGGTGTCCTTTCCTTTTTCCATTCTTTTTTCTATTATGAGCCTTAGGGCCATAATGGCTTCTCGCGTGCCTCTCCCTCTTCTAAAGCCAAACTGGTCTTCTGTGAGCATGCATTCCACGTTCCCTTCAATTCTTCTGAGAAGGATGGTCGTCAAACTTTTTGATGCATGTGATGTTAGGCAGAGGGTTCTGTATTGTGCATACGATTTTGCTGGCATTTTCTTTGGTAATGGAACAATAATACACTTTTTGAAGTCCTCAGGCAGCTCTCCAGTATCATATATTTGGCAGATTAATTTATACAATTTATCTTTTATTTCTGTTGCAGCTGCTTTGATGATTTCTGCAGGCAGTCAATTACTGGTGCTTTTCCATGCTTAAGTCCCTGTAGTGCCTGATCAAATTCAGACCTTAGTATGCTGTCTCCTAGTTCATCTTTATCTACTTCGTCCTCACTTTCAATCATGTCATCTTGTACGTTGCCTCCATATAATTTCTCTAGGTATTCCTTCCACGTAAGTGCTATATCTTCATGATTATACACCATCTTATTATCCTCTCTTATTAGGGCATTACATCTAATCCTTTGTCCTCCTGAGAAGAAGCGTTTCACTGTTTTGTATGCTAATTCAAGGTTCCCTTTCTTCAGAAGGTATTCAACTTCTTTGTCTTCAAGGAATCTTTCTTTTACTTGCTTCAACTTCCTGTTGATTTTGTTCCTAAGCACTCGGTATGCCGTTTTCCCTTCTTCCGTTTCATTATTTTTGAGCTTCCTTCTTTCCTCAAACATAAGTTTTATTTCATCAGTTATCCACTCCTTCCTCTTTTCAGGTTTTTGTTTTCCAATTATCTCTTCAGCTGCTTTTATTAGGCCATCTCTCATATTTTCCCAATGTTGTTCTACATTCTCTATAGGGTGCTGTTGAATTAGATCCTTAGCCCTTTCTTGGAACTCCTTCTGCGTCTCACGGTTTCCAAGCTTCCCTATATCCAGTTTTCCATTTCCTATTTTCTTCCTTATGCATTTGAGTCGGCATTCCGCAACAACCATGTTGTGATCACTCACAATATCTGGGCTTGCGTATGCTCTAGAGTCTTTTAGTTGATTTCTAAATCTATTTTTGACTAGAATGTAATCAATTTGGTTTCGTTCTCTATCCCCTGGTGACTTCCAGGTGTATCTTCTACGGGGGTGATGTTGAAACCACGTGTTCGATATTATCAGTTGATTCCTGTTACAAAATTCTATAAGTCGGTCTCCTCTATCATTCCTTTTACCAAGGCCGTAGCGTCCAACAGCTGGCTGTACCTCTTTATCTCCTACTATTGCGTTCCAGTCTCCCATGATTATTAAATTTGTTTCTCCTTTGATTCCTCTCAAGGCTCCATTTAACTCTTCATATACAACTTCAACTTCCTCATCCTCCTGGTTTGTGGTAGGCATATAGACCTGTATCACAACCGTCTCTGTAGGTTTGGTATCCAGACTGACAAGTATTATCCTTCCTCCATATTGTATATATCCCTTCACTCTCTGCCCCAATTTTCGACTCATAACTACTCCAACCCCACCTGCTCCAGGTCTATCTTCTATCGTTCCTGTGTGAATTATCCTGTACTCATCACTCCAGAAATCTCCGCAGTTAGGCCATCTCATTTCAGACACTCCTAGTATATCCAACTTCATTTTCTTCATTTCTTGCTTAAGGTTTTCGAGCTTCCCCATCTGCAGTAAGGTGCGGACGTTCCACGTTCCAATTCTACTATAGCTCTTTTTATTTCCTTTCTTCCTATGAACTGTTGAAACGAGATCTCTGGTAGTCCCCTCCCGGAGAACCGAATGAGGGGCTATTACTCCGGATTGCATTTTTACTAGAGCTTGTTTCAAATTCATATTATGGCTGCTGATACTTGAGAAATCTAATTAGATCTTTAATGAAGTGGTTTCTCCTTGCCTTCTTCATTCTATGCCGTTGGCCATCATGTGGCTCTTCCGCCTTTAGGGACAGTTTCCCATCCCAAGGACAAGAGAGTGCCCTGCCTCTACGTGCTCATCCGCCCTCCTAGGAGGCCGTTTCGCTTGATAGAGGGTGTCTCCTTATTCCGGGAGATACTCGGTCGCCATATCCTCGTTAGTGGTAACAGGGTGTACCGTGCAGCAATCCTTGGCTGCAACTCGTGAAGGTGAGGTTGGCATTTGTATGGAGAGGCTGTTTGAGACGCATCACATACCTTACACCCCTGTTATATCATTACTAGTATCATTATCATGGAGGACTGGTACCAAAAGGAATCTGTGTATGCGTGACGAGCGTAAGTACTTTCGTGCGATCATTCTGCTTCCGCGTCATCAACAATCACCCGCGTCGTGTCGGTTTCGCGTACGCTCGTCCGAATGATATTGTGGACTGCTAATCATCCATTAATTGGTACAACACTTCTGAATTAGAATGTAGACAGTGCAACCTGCGATTTTCTTTAATCATCTCAAAATATAGTTGCTCATAGCAGACGTCGAATATTGTTGTGTTTTAACGTTGAGTGGCTCTCCCAAACCCGCTTGCATATTTCTATAGATAATTTCAGGCAAGCCAGCAGCAGTGTGGAGCAGAAAAATACGACCGCCGCGGGATTATCAGGTACGTGGTGTGGACAGGGCGCACGGTCAAGAAGTGCAGAACACAGTTTAAGGTTC
This sequence comes from Schistocerca serialis cubense, assembly GCF_023864345.2. NCBI lineage: Eukaryota > Metazoa > Arthropoda > Insecta > Orthoptera > Acrididae > Schistocerca > Schistocerca serialis. The sequence goes on from NC_064641.1 coordinate 45,164,248, forward strand.
CCTCCCCTGCCATTTGTACCCTCGGGCGTATTACAACACGAAAATATAGGGCAAGAATCAAATCAGTCAATGTTATATCACAATATTCTAAAAAGTCTGAAAAATACTTGTATAATGTAGAAGAAAGTGCAAATCAATTTCCACACTTACACATATTAATACTTGCCAGATTATTGCCCAAAATTCTATATACTCCAATGCAGATTTCCATGCCTAATAATAGATAGAATTTTAGAAGGTAAGCCGAACCATGCTATGTCATAGAACTAAACTGACTAGGCTTATAACTGCATAAAAACACTGGTTAACTAAAATGCTATGCTAAACAGACAAGGGCACAAGCACATTGACAGTCTGAATGTAGCTAGTAAGGCCTACTCTTGGTGTAAGTAACAATACACCATCAAATTAAAATTTTCCACATTTAAATTGTTCTCAAGCACTATTTCAGGAGGGACAACGCCAACGAGTCATGTTATTCACTATAAAACAATGTAATCGATACTATTGTTCGCCAATTATTGTTATTATTACAAATGATGCATGCATGCTGAAGGCTATCTACAGATCTACAGAAGCAGCAATCAGAACTATGGCGACAAGGTTCTCTAAAAGTTTTATAGGCTATTTTTTTTCACAACTATAATCTTACAATATTCCAAAAACGTCTCCAAAATACGCCGGCATGCGAAAAGTGTGATGCCTAAGGCAAGACATTGACCACCCTTCATTGCTATAAACACTATAAAAATTTATTAAGGTGATTTTATTTTATAGAATGTACAGAAATGTAGATGTAGATGCGGAAGTAGCTTTCTTCTAAAATACAGTGGGACGTAACCGGAAATGACGTTAGAGAGTCTATCAACGTTTGATGCCGCCTCAGCTGAAATATACGTTTAAAATCAAGTCCTTAGCCACACTGCTTATGTCCAGGCATCCAATAAGCAAGGCTTAAAAAAAGCGGCTGTAAATATTACGAGGTATGGCAGCTCACCGTTGCAGCATGACACGGTAGATTTACATGGACGAAGGCACACTTTGTAATATACGAAAAATACAAACAAAACAGTGTGATTACAGCATCAATAATGGTTAGAAACTGATAACTGAGGAATCAAAGCAATTGTGTTTCACAACAGAGTAGTTGAAAGGAAAGATAATATCATAGTGTACATGCCTAAACAGTCTTCTACAGGAATCACACATGTGATCCATTTTGTTGTGGACTCCAGCCTTGTAATACTATCTTCTTTATTAAAGTAAGACATAAAAGTTTCCCATGGTCGTACATCTGGATACTTCATAAGATCTATAAGGTGTTTATCAAAAACTTTATCCATTCCTGGGCTTGCGATTTGACGTATAAATATATAAGTTTTACTCTGAAACTGTAGTTCATGCACATTACACAGTCAAGCCCAACTGCCTTATCAAATAGGGTAACTATGGGTGTCTCTGTATATGCGGGATGTCACCTCCAAGCGAACATAATGCTTCACTTTGGAAAATTTTTAGAAGTACTGAAGCAGGCTGGTTCCATTAATATTGAAATACATTGTAGTTTCGTGAGGGAGGAAAAATACATGCATCACACATGTGTTTTGTATGAATTAATAACGTCATAGCATATTCCACAAAAATGTCGGTGAATAACAATGTACAAGTATAATTAAATGGTAGATCTGCGGTTTATGTGTGGCAAACTGTGACAGACTGTGCTGCTAATGGTATTGTAGAGGGCGACATTTCCCCACCTGCTTTAATATGGCATTTCTGTGTTGCATTTATCGGAGTCAGCATAACTTATTATGGAATTAGGGATGTTTTTCTCGCAGTGAACAGCCATTCATCAAGATATTAATGTACATGGATGTCAAAGCACACATACCTCCATACTCATCAAGAAAATTGCATACTGCATGGGCGAATCGTCGTTTAAATGTATGTTAGATGCCTGAATCTAAATCGCAGCATTAAAAACTTCAGTGAATCTATTACAAAATTTAAAAGCAAATTAAAATAATTTCTCAATGACAACTCCCTCTATTCAATAGATGAATTCTTAGATAGGAAGTAGTAACTGAAAAAAAATTAATTATTTTGTGTACAGAAAACTTATGTTAAAGTGACACGTTCCACGTCATTACGAAATGTCGTATTCATGAACTATGGAACAAGAATTATTGTATCTATGTATGTATGTACTAACTTCATCACATGATCACTAACTTCAAATTACTTAGGTGGTTTTGCCTAACAGTGAGAGACATCAGGTACCTTGCTTTTTCAGCCTGCTTTATGACTATGTTGCTGCACTATTGGTTACAATGTGGAGTCCCAAAATGTTGTACCAGCGTGCCAGGATGAGTTGTTGCCGAAATGTCTACCATTAACTGAAATCCACCGTTTGACGTCCAGCCATACAGCTTCGGAATATTATTCTGAACATGTAGATGATCGTCTGTGAACACTCTCCACAGTTCTTATGTCAACTTAACCTTTTCTTCGATGTAATTAAGCCAGTATTTTCCCCTTTGCAGCACATTAATTCCTCGGTTTACAATTTCATATGAATCTGTTATCTTTTCTTTTGGAAGCAAGTTCATGCAATTCATAACCCCACATACAAACTTTATGAAGTGTTATACATATGTATTAATTAGTACTATTGGTGAGTGTTTGAATCATATGCAACAACATTGAGACTATGAGGTGTGGTGTCACCGCCAGACACCACACTTGCTAGGTGGTAGCCTTTAAATCGGCCGCGGTCCATTAGTATACGCCGGACCCGCGTGTCGCCACTGTCAGTGATAGCAGACCGAGAGCCACCACACGGCAGGTCTAGAGAGACGTCCTGGCACTCGCCCCAGTTGTACAGCCGACGTTCATAGCAATGGCTCACTGACAAATACGCTCTCATTTGCCGAGACGATAGTTAGCATAGCCTTCAGCTATATTTGCTACGACCTAGCAAGGCGCCGTATTCAATTGATATTTATTATGTGAAGCATGTATCATCAAGAACGATGTTCTACAATTGTGGATTAAAGTTAAGTATTATACACTCCTGGAAATTGAAATAAGAACACCGTGAATTCATTGTCCCAGGAAGGGGAAACTTTATTGACACATTCCTGGGGTCAGATACATCACATGATCACACTGACAGAACCACAGGCACATAGACACAGGCAACAGAGCATGCACAATGTCGGCACTAGTACAGTGTATATCCACCTTTCGCAGCAATGCAGGCTGCTATTCTCCCATGGAGACGATCGTAGAGATGCTGGATGTAGTGCTGTGGAACGGCTTGCCATGCCATTTCCACCTGGCGCCTCAGTTGGACCAGCGTTCGTGCTGGACGTGCAGACCGCGTGAGACGACGCTTCATCCAGTCCCAAACATGCTCAATGAGGGACAGATCCGGAGATCTTGCTGGCCAGGGTAGTTGACTTACACCTTCTAGAGCACGTTGGGTGGCACGGGATACATGCGGACGTGCATTGTCCTGTTGGAACAGCAAGTTCCCTTGCCGGTCTAGGAATGGTAGAACGATGGGTTGGATGACGGTTTGGATGTACCATGCACTATTCAGTGTCCCCTCGACGATCACCAGTGGTGTACGGCCGGTGTAGGAGATCGCTCCCCACACCATGATGCCAGGTGTTGGCCCTGTGTTCCTCGGTCGTATGCAGTCCTGATTGGGGCGCTCACCTGCACGGCGCCAAACACGCATACGACCATCATTGGCACCAAGGCAGAAGCGACTCTCATCGCTGAAGACGACACGTCTCCATTCGTCCCTCCATTCACGCCTGTCGCGACACCACTGGAGGCAGGCTGCACGATGTTGGGGCGTGAGCGGAAGACGGCCTAACGGTGTGCGGGACCGTAGCCCAGCTTCATGGAGACGGTTGCGAATGGTCCTCGCCGATACCCCAGGAGCAACAGTGTCCCTAATTTGCTGGGAAGTGGCGGTGCGGTCCCCTACGGCACTGCGTAGGATCCTACGGTCTTGGCGTGCATCCGTGCGTCGCTGCCGTCCGGTCCCAGGTCGACGGGCACGTGCACCTTCCGCCGACCACTGGCGACAACATCGATGTACTGTGAAGACCTCACGCCCCACGTGTTGAGCAATTCGGCGGTTCGTCCACCCGGCCTCCCGCATGCCCACTATACGCCCTCGTTCAAAGTCCGTCAACTGCACATACGGTTCACGTCCACGCTGTCGCGGCATGCTACCAGTGTTAAAGACTGCGATGGAGCTCCGTATGCCACGGCAAACTGGCTGACATTGACGGCGGCGGTGCACAAATGCTGCGCAGCTAGCGTCATTCGACGGCCAACACCGCGGTTCCTGGTGTGTCCGCTGTGCCGTGCGTGTGATCATTGCTTGTACAGCCCTCTCGCAGTGTCCGGAGCAAGTATGGTGGGTCTGACACACCGGTGTCAATGTGTTCTTTTTTCCATTTCCAGGAGTGTATCAATTACGTACTTTATTTGCAATTCTCAAGATATTGTCCTGTTCCAGACCTCACGCCAGTCAGCGTGTAATTAAACGCGTGCATTTCGGCCTCCTCTAGAAACACAGTGTTGGCTCTTCTGCCAATACTACATGAGGTATAGTTGTTGATCATTAACACCGCCACAGCTCCACACTCCTGCTACAGTCAAATCGTTTACAGCACATGACAAGTGGACGTTAGATTATGGATGACGACACTCGTCTGTGTGATTTCCGTACATATTATATAAACCTCAGGACCGATTTCAACCGAACATTGTACACATATCCCTTGCTATCAATCAGCAATAACTGTGGGGGTGAGAATCACCTACCTATCATACTTCTGGAGATACGACGCCGCAAACAAAGATACGCATGAAAAACTGATACATCATTCATGATGGTTAAATTTATTGATTCTATGCTACTAACTTTATGCACCATGCCTTCACAGACAGTGTCCACATATGCCATTAAATGCACTTACAAAGTTATATCATGGTACTACACATAGTTGAAGAGATATGGCGTTATAAACATTGAGATGCGTCAAAAAAACTGCCGCACTGTTCATGCCATTCAAGTTTGTTCCTTCTTTGTAACTAACTCTGATCACAACACATTTTACAGAAAGTGTTAACATTTGCCGCTGAATTTTCATACACAAATGTATATCTGTACAACACAAACAACTCATGGGATATGACGGCATAAACACTAATATGTGTAAAAAGTGCCACGCCGTGAATGAAGTTTTAATACATTTATTCCTTACTAATAAGACATTTTTTTTTCAGAAGTGTAAACAGGTCACAACCGGGTAGACTGGATGTGTGCTGTACCATGCTTCTGCTTGGAAAAGCGCAGGGCCCCTGTGTCTATTCAGTAGAACCACGTTATCAGGAGGGTACCGCAAGTCAGCTCGATAAATAGGTGGTATTGCACAAGAAGATGTGACCAGTATGCAAGAAAACCTATTCAGCATGCTGAGATTGAAGAAGACACCGCCCAGGGTGGATGAGAGTTGACGTTGTGACATACTACAGCGCCACTAGCGCTTCTGGTGGAGATGACAACCGGGAAAATCAGGAAAATTTATGTCATGATCTCCTAATGACATTTCCCGACATGTCCAGCCAGTTATGGCGTAGACTGGCGTCTGAGAAACACTAGTCAGAATGTCGTGTATAAATATCATCCAATTGGACGCACCCTCATAAGAAGTGGTCTAACTATGTTGACTATTGGCAGTCTGAGATGAACGAGCAGTCCATCAACAGACTTTGCCCCCAACAGTTTCAGGCCATAGCCTGAGCTGAATGATATGAGCTTGTCACCTTCCACCATCAGGGGAACCGCTGGTCTCACAAAGTATTTTTAGCTAAAGCAAAGAAATTCTGCTACATTGGAAGCAAAGTAACTCTTTATGTACAAAGCAGGGAAGACAGAAAAAGCATAATGACATGGCGAAAGAAAATATTTCTGGAACAAAAGTAGCTCACTAGCATTAAACATCTGCCTGAATTTGAGGAAGAAATTCCTGAGAATATAAGTTTCGAGGACAGCACAGTATGAAAGTGAATCAGGAACTGTGGAAGGACCGGAAAACAAAAGAATCGAGAGCCTGAGATCTTGCGCTGTAGAAGGACGTTGAAAATTAGATGAACTGATGAGAATCGATGAAACATATGGGAAACGTTGACATGAAGAAGGAAAAACAATTTAAGAGTTTTTGAAACATCAGGCAATAACTTCCAAGATACTGGAGGGAGCTTGGCAAAAAGTGTAGGGGAAGACAAAGACTGGAATATAACCAAGAAATAAATGTGGCGTTGAATGCAAATGCTACTCTGAGAAGAGCACATTAACACAAGCAAACAACCTCTTTTTTTTTTGGGGGGGGGGGGGGGGGGGGAGGGGGGCTACACGAATGCAGGCAAGAGACTGATGACTAAAATAGTTTCTATGTGTCTTTGTTTTATCTCTAAATTCGTGTACGCTGTTCACTTCTAATGCTGTGTTAATAGAGTCGGATTCTATTATACGTATTAAGGGGCTCCGGAACGCTCTATACTTGCAATGTTAAAATAACGCTTATAAATTACATCTTTCCTCACAAAGTATTTGAGGTAGGAAGTTGAACTTTTTACAGATTATTTATTGGAATATGGGCTACAACTTAACACAGGGATTTTACAAAATTTTAGTTCAGTTATTAAAGATGATTTTTTCAATTGTAATGAAAATTCACAACATTTTTTTGAAATTTTATATTTATATATTCAAAAATATACAGTTTTTTGGAAAAAGGCTCTGTTAAATTATGCAGAAGGTACTGTGTAACATTTACTGAAAGTTTGAAACAAATATGTTTGGAAGATCCTTAGAAAACATGTAATTAGTATGAGAAAATAAAAGTTTTGGGAATCGAGCGACAAAGATTGGATTAACTTTTTAGTGCATTCCAGGTCCATAGGATGGATTATCTTCATCCTCTGCAAACTCCTCCTCCAGCTTCCTCTTGTTCCTCCTCGTATTTACTCTTGCTTGTATTTCTAGACTCTTTACAGCCCTGTCTGCAGCCCGAAGGCGTTCCTTGTCTAAAGCAAGCATCGCTCGTTGTTGTGTTCGTAGATTTTGCTACCATTTTCTTCAGTTGCAGTTACTGCAACACTGTTCCAAAAGGTGGTCATGTATGAACACTTATCACATTTCAGTTGTATTTCACTAGCAAGTCCTACGTGCTTTATTATGGAGAGTTCCAGACCAACTTCACTACAATGAATACATCTTACACAGTTTGAAAAAATTCCTTTGAGGACCGACATATCAAATATTTCATTCACATCCGATTCGCCCATAAAACATTCATAGTTTTCACTCATTGAACCAAGCTTCTTCTGTGAAGTATTTTCTTTCCCACTTTGACTGCTATGGGCAGGTGTGCTTGAGAGGTTAGGTTCACTCACTTGGTTATCGTCTTTATTTTTTACAGTAATAACACATACCTTTGGCTTTCCAACATTTCTCCTTTTCTTAAAAGCCTTCAGAGGATTTCTAATAACGCTACTTTTACTCATTATTATACTTCAACAAAACAGAGACTCAAGAAACAGAATTAATTACGAATATTTTCGAGATAACGACAGAGTAAATAAACATGAAACAATCGACAATCACACCAGCGATATATATTGAACCATCACAGGTTAGCCACAACACATACTTTATCTCACATCACTAAAATGTACCTGATGAACACGGACGTTAATAATAACACCATTTGACAGCAGTTTAGCAGCGCCACAGTGGGTCACGCCCATGTAGAACACATTTCAAAAAAAATTTAAAAATAGTTGTAGTTTTCGGAATTGAAAAAATTATATATCTATTAAAAGGTAATAGTCTGCAGATTCAGAAAACGCAAAAAAGTAAAAATTGAACTTTTCATGATTTTGAGCCTTTCCGGAGCCCCTTAACTTGCATATTTTTTAAATATTTTTTTCTTAGATTTAAATATTCACCACTTTTAACAAGTGAGATCAGTGACCTGCCGTACAATGATATTTGAGAATAAGTGCGTAATTTAATGTTAATTGGTCCTTATCATACCTGCGTTTGTGAAATGAGACCATATGAAACAGTCTGTTAGTTGCTTTTGTCTAATTAAGGAATGAGCGTACAGCAACAGTTAACGTACTGAAAGTACTTTCAATGTGTCAACGTTAAAAATACTATTAGCGAAATAACAAACAATTGAGGAACAAAACCGTGTTATGAGCATGCTGGAAATATATTCGCGCTGGTAAAAAGTGAGATACATATAACGAAAAATATTACACCGCCGTGTTTGGCAGCGGCGGTAAAAAATGCTGCGGAAGTCGCTGAATTATTCAACAGGCATGTGAGAACGAAACAGAATAATTTGATGCCCTTTGCATATTTTTCCCGAAACAGATGCACATCCGAAAGGTCGCTAATGTCGGCAATCGCCCATATGTATGAACGTAATCTTTACATATTTTGTATCAACGGGACGAGAGGATGAGGGGGAAGGTGAGAGAGAAAGCGAGAGAGAGAAAGAGAGAGAGAGAGAGAGAGAGAGAGAGAGAGAGAGAGAGGAAGGAACAAAGTGTCAGATCGTTTATTATGGAATAGCTATAAACACAGATGTATTTTTATTGCCTCTCGCTTTTTAACTCATGCATCTAGGTAGCCAAAGCTATTCTCAGTAGCTCTAACAGATTTTATATTGATTATATAATTTAACCAACAGGAAGAAGATGCTGTGATATTCAAATGATTAGCTTTTCAGATATTCACATAAGTTTGGCGCCGGTGGCGACACCTACAACATGCTGACATGAGGGAAGTTTCCAACCGATTTCTCATACACAAACAGCAGTTGACCGGCGTTGCCTGGTGAAACGTTGTTGTGATACCTCGTGTAAGGAGGATAAATGCGTAACATCACGTTTCCGACTTTGATAAACGTCGGATTGCAGCTTATCGCGATTGCGGTTTATCGTATCGTGACATTGCTGCTCGCGTTGGTCGATATCCAATGACTGTTAGCAGAATATGGGATCGGTGGGTTCAGGAGGGTAATACGGAACGCCGTGCTGGACCCCAACAGCCTCGTATCACTAGCAGTCGATATGACAGGCATCTTATCCGCATGGCTGTAACGGATCGTGCAGCCACGTCTCGATCCCTGAGTCAACAGATGGGGACAACCATTTGCACGAACAGTTCGACGACGTTTGCCCCAGCATGGTCTATCAGCTCGGAGACCATGGCTGCGATTACCTTTGACACTGCATCACCGACAGGAGCACCTGCGATGGTGTACTTAACGACGAACCTTGGAGCACGAATGGCAAAACGTGATTTTTTCTGATGAATCCAGGATCTTTTTACAGCATCATGAGGGTCGCAACCGTGTTTGGCGACATCGCATTGAACGCACATTGGAAGCGTGTATTTGTCATCGTCATACTGGCGTATCACCTGGCGTGATGGTATGAGGTGCCATTGGTTACACGTCTCGGTCACCTCTTGTTCGCACTGACGGCACTTTGAACAGTGGACGTTACATTTCACATGTGTTACGACCCGTGGCTCTACCCTTCACTCAGTCCCTGCGAAACCCTACATTTCAGCAGGATAATGCACGACCGCATGTTGCAGGTCCTGTACGGGCCTTTCTGGATACAGAAAATGTTCGACTGCTGCCCTGGCCCGCACATTCTCCAGATCTCTGACCAATTGAAAACGTCTGGTCAATGGTGGCTGAGGAACTGGCTGGTCACAATACGCCAGTCACTACTCTTGATGAACTGTGGTATCGTGTTGAAGCTGCATGGGCAGCTGTACCTGTACACACCATCCAAGCTCTGTTTGACTCAATGCCCAGGCGGATCAAGGCCGTTATTACGGCCAGAGGTGGTTGTTCGGGGTACTGATTTCTCAGGATCTATGCATCCAAATTTCGTGAATAATCACATCTCTTTTCTAGTATAATATATTTGTCCAATGAATACCCGTTTATCATCTGCACTTCTTCTTGGTGTAGCAATTTTAATGGCCAATAGCGTATATCTGGAACGGTTAACCTCACAAGATTCCTACACAGTAAAGTCCTCAGCATTTTTCCATTGCTACAAGGTGCTATCAGTGTTTTAATCTACTGCATTTATATTGACTACACATATTAATTTTCATAAAAAGACGTCAGATATTATGACGGGTTTAATTTTTAATATGCAAAGAATAGCTTGAAGCGCAGTGTTACGTGCAGTGTAATGCTGTGTGCGAGTGATTGCCATTTGTAATTATTATCTCTGTCGCAGTCTCTGACTTATATTTTTCCTCATTTGCTTTTCATGCTGTTCTGTTGTTTAACTTTCTACTAAAGAATTCGTATGAGTTACGGTGTGTTTTTTTATGTTGCAATTAAGTAAATACAACTAGGCCCGCAACACTGGTGACCCAGACGTGATGTCCGACGGTCACTAACGTGAAATTCGACGATCACTTACGCTCCGTGCCACGTCGGATTAAACACTAACATCCGCGTCAGCCGAATCGTGCATCTTCCGGGTTCCATTTCGCCGTAACTCACAATGGCAGACCCACCACCAACTGCACAAGGGTCTACTGGCGCAGTAATTAATCGCGTGACAGTAAAACCGCCATCGTTTTGGCAACAGAATTCCGTGCTGTGGTTTTTCTCAAGTAGAAAGTCAGTTTGTGCTAGCGCACATTACCGCAGACGAAACGAAGTACAGTTATGTACTTGCAGCACTCAGTGAAGATATGGCTGCAGAAGTACAAGATATTCTGACGTCGCCACCGAATAATGATCGTTACACAACCATCAAAAAAGTTGTGATTACTCAGCTCTCGCAGTCCGAGGCGAAGAGATTCGAGAAGCTACTCCGCACAGAGGAGCTAGGCGGTCGCATGCTATCGCAGTTACTATGCCGACTGCGTACATTAGCGAGCAAGCGGTCAGTGACGACATTTTGCGGAATACTTGGCTATCGCACCTGCCACCCGACTCGCTAACAGTGTGTGCCGGCGATCTGGATGCACTCGCGCAAGCCGCGGTTCGCATAGCGGAAATGTATCCATCCGCAAGCGTCGCAACAGTTTGCCCACAACCTCGGGTAGATAACACTCTCGCCGCGCTACAAGCACAGGTTGTCTAGCACACCGCGCAAGTAACTCCATTACGGACCCAGAGTCCAGCCAACGATTTCGAAGCCACCGCTCACCAGGAAAGCGCAGGCGCGCACCTTCGTCAGCAAGAATCTGTTGTATCACCGACGATATGGTTCCGAGACGCGCAAGTTTGAACTGTCGTGTGAACAGGGAAACTCTGCAGGAAGTCAGTGATGACGGACATTGGCTGTCTAGACGGCAGCCGTCGACTGTAACGGAACATAGCACAAAGTTACAGTATTTGGTAGACACGGGTGCTGACGTGTCAGTCTATCCATCTGCCTGTCTGCCACGTCGCAAATGTGATGACTGCCACCTTTTCGCGGCCAATGGTTCCACAATAACAACGTCTCGTCGTGTCGCATTAGTTTTGAACTTGGGCTTGGAGCGCAAATTTGAATGACAATTTGTCGTAACAGATGTGACGCACCCCATATTTGGAGCGGATTTTTTATCATTTTACGGACTCCTGCCTGACCTCCGTCATCGACGCCTTCTTGACACTACTACCAACCTAGCAAGGTCGAATGTGTTCTGTGGAAGACACAGCAGTTCGAGTGGTTACTGGTGATTCACCATTTATAGAGCTCCTCAGACAGTTCCCAGGGATCACATGCTAGACTCCCACACCAGCACCTGTTCAGCACTCGACAGTGCACTAAATTTTGACTGCACCTGCGCCACACTTCATGCTCGACCGCGCCGCTTGGCACCCCAGAAACTGAAGATAGTTAAGCAGGAATTCTCGTACATGCTAGCACAAGGAATCTGCTGCCCATCGGGCAGTAGTTGATCATCCCCTCTACACTCGCTACCAAAGAAGAATAACGGATGGCTGGCCGCTGGTGAATGAGCGGTTCTAGGCGCCTCAGTTCGGAACCGCGCGACTTCTACGGTCGCAGGTTCGAATCCTGCCTTGGGCGTGGATGTGTGTGATGTCCTTAGGTTAGTTAGGTTTAAGTAGTTCTAAGTTCTCGGGGACTGATGACCTCAGATGTTAAGTCCAATAGTGCTCAGAGCCATTTGATCCATTTGAATAAGAGATGGCGTCCATTTGGCGTCTACAGACAGCCCAATGCCAGAACCATTCCAGATCGTTATCCAGTCCCGCATATCGAAGATTTTACTTTCAATGTTCACGGTAGGCGAATCTTTTCTAGATTTTAAACATGGCTGAAACAGCAACTGTTGAAATTCTTCACGGTAAATGATGACAGCTAAAACAGTTGCAGGATAAAGATTTATTAAAATTCTTGACCAAGGTCTTTATAAGTTTAAAGTTTAGTATCTGACAGTAAATTACACAAGTAACACCCAGCAACGAATTTCCAAAATCTAAACGGTTCGTCCGATTTTGTCGATCGACGTGTCTTTAGAAAGCTATTAGTGTAAACATAAATTGGTATGAATTACAGGCATGTAACTTGAATAGTACATGAGTTGATTGAAGATCAAACTGGCCGATTACTATTGATCACGTCAGGCCATAAGTACTCCAGAGTTACACGAAAAAGCGGCATCAGCATGCTTATAAATATATTTATTCGTCTATGTCTTTGTTTATATCCGATATACACTATTCATGAAGGAATTGGTTAAATAATTACTGTGTTGTGGAAGGCACAGAGACTTTAGGCTACTGGCCTACCTTTTGTTTTTACTCCTTTGATATATGTTTATTTGATTTGTTTATGTATTTAATAATGTGTGTTATAGCGTGTTTATGCTCCAGCCTTAGAAATATTTATTTAATTTCAAGTTAATTAAATGTAAATCCAGTATATCGAATGTGTTTCATTGTGTTTGTGAGTGTGTGTTGGCTTGGAGACATGGAGGGAGCGCTCTAGCCAATCACAGCTCACGTTACTAAGGTCAAAGTCAATGGAGGGAGAGTATTGGAGAGGACACGGGAGAGTCCTGGACAGTACGGCGCGATGGATGCACAGTCACGGAAAAGAGTGGAGCAGTTTGTGGATGGTCACGGGAGATAGAAATATTTCATAGTGCCAACTTGAACACTTGTGAGATATCTGTGGCTTCTGCAGTGAAGACATAGTATGCGTTAAAAAGTGAATATCTCGCGAGCTATGTTGTTGCTCATAACTAATTACATGAAGTAGGACTCTATTGTTTCCCTGTTATTCAATTATATTTTATTTAATTGCTGGACCTTCGACACCAATAAGTATAAATGGAGATGATGTCTTAACTACTGACGACGCCTTTGGCACAATTGTTTTATTAATCTCCATTGCACGATGTAATTTTAGATATTTTACTTCTGATGAAGGTATATTTACATATACCGAAACCTTGGTCAAGAATTTTAATAAATCTTTATCCTGCAACTGTTTTGGTTGTCATCATTTACCGTGAAGAATCTTTTCTACATTGGACTTAGTTTGTGCGTTTTACCAGATACCTGTGGCACCTAACGACCTTGCTAAGACTGCCGTCCGCACGCCGTTCGGACTCTTTGAATTTACCCGAATGCCTTTAGGACTTTGTAATGCTGTCCAAACCTTCATGGATGAAGTGACACGTGACTTAGACTTCTGTTATGTGTATATTGACGACGTTTTGGTCATGTCAGATTCAGAGGCAGAGCACCTATCGCACTTACGACAGATCTTCACTTGTTTACGTGCACATGGCCTGCTCATCAACCCATTAGAAGTGCATTTGTGGATCAGCTGAAGCACAGTTCCTAGGCTACACTATCAACGCTCAAGGCATACGGCCGCCACAGGAAAAAGTAGACGCTATACTGAATTTTCTCCAGCCTACGACAGTTAAAGAATTATGTAGATTTCTTGCAGTAACCAATTTTTACTTTCGATTCGTTCGCAATTATGCCTTCCAAACTGCACCACTGAAGAAGTTCTTGCAAGATTCACCGAAGCCGAAAGACAAACTCCAGTGAGGCAGTGAGGCCGAGTTGGCATTTAACAAGCTGAAGACTGCCATCGCAGAAGCCACACTGTTAGCGCACCCGGTACCCCAGGCGCCTCTCGCTCTGGTGGTCGACTCACCTGCAACTACAATCGGTGCTGCACTGGAACAGCAAGTAGACAGTCGCTGGCAACCCTTAGCCTTTTCCAGTAAAAAGCTATCCACATCTCAACAGAATTGGTCCACATGTGATCGCGAACTGTATGCTGCATACGCTGCTATTAAGAAATTTCGTCACTTGTTGGAGGAACAGCAGTTCACTCTCATCACAGACCGTAAGCCACTAACATATGGTTTACGCCAGCGTCCTGAGAAGGCATCGCCACGTCAGCTGCGACATCACAGTTCACTACCAATATTGTCCACGTTGAAGGTGAGCTACATATGCCAGCTGAGGCACTCTCCAGCATTAAATCAATCAATGAAGCAGTTGATTTTGAAGCTCTTGCCGTAGCGCAACAATCTGATACTGAGCTCCGAGATTTGTTGACGCAACCATCGGGCCTACAACTCCGCCGTATCACAATGCCACTGCCAACTGTGATGCTGTATTGTGATGTGGCCACCAACAAACCGAGACCTTTTGTGACCATTGACTTTCGCCAACAGGCAATCGCCTCTTTACGTAACTTGTCGCGCCCTAGAATACGACCCACTACTAAGAAGGTGAAGCGAGCTCTTGTCTGGCCACACATGGAGAAAGATTGCAAGCAATACCTGCGACAATGTGTGGCCTGTCAACGGAATAAAGTTAGCCCGCACGCTAGGTCATCTCTTGGGACATTTCTTCCTCCAAATCAGAGATTTGATCTTGTCCACCTAGACCTAGTAGGACCTCTCCGACCATCGGAAGGATGCACCTACTGCCTTACAGCCATCGATCGTTTTACACGCTGGCCCGAGGTGTTCCCGATCGCCGACATCACAGCCGAAACTGTCGTGACTGCATTCTTCAGCCGCCGGAGTGACCCAACGGTCCTAGGCGCTTCAGTCTAGAAGCACGAGACCGCTACGGTCGCAGGTTCGAATCCTGTCTCGGTCGTGGATGTGTGTGATGTCCTTAGGTTAGTTAGGTAGAAGTAAAGCTGTGAGGACGGGGTGTGAGTCGTGCTTGGGTAGCTCAGTTGGTAGAGCACTTGCCCGTGAAATGCAAAGGTCCCGAGTTCGAGTCTCGGTCCGGCACACATTTTTAATTGGGAGGAAGTTTCATATCTGCGCACACTCCGCTGCAGAGTGAAAATCTCTTCCTAGGTTTAAGTAGTTCTAAGTCTAGGGGACTGATGACCTCAGATGTTAAGTCCCATAGTGCTCAGAGCCATTTTTTTTTTAATGTTTAGGGGATGGATCGCCCGTTTCGGAGTGCCGTTACGAATCACAACAGACCAAGGAAGACAGTTTGAGTCGTATTTGTTCAAAGAACTCTCCGTCCAACTGGGTACTAGGCGCATTAGAACTACTGCGTACCACCCGTCAGCAAATGGTTCAGCTGAACACATGCACCGCCAACTAAAGTGTCGCTTCGATGTCACGACTCACAGCGGCGGACAGAGACGTTGCCCATTGTTCTCCTGGGTATCCGTGCGTCACTGAAAGAAGACCTGAACGCCACGACTGCACAACTTGTTTATGCCCAGCCGATACGACTTCCCCGCGAGTTCTTTGCTAATGTGCCAGACAACGGCAGCAACACTTCAGATTTTGTACAAAAGCTGTGTACACAAATCCGGCAACTACGCCCCGTTGCTCGAAGGGATCAGCAGACCCGTCGCCCATTTGTGTTTGACGAGCTACAGGAATGCCAACATCTCTTCTTACGGCATGACGCAGTACGTAAGCCGCTGCAGCTACCCTACGAGGACCTTATCATGCCATCAGTATGGAGCACAAGACAGTCAATGTCGATGTGATGGGTACACCAACCACCGTCTCCGTCGACAGGCTCAAACCAGCTTGCCGCACCCTTTACGCTGGTACGGACGCATCCACACACATTGCGGACATGACCGAAGCTCCAGCCACTCCACTGTATATCACAGGTCAGCCTCAACGGACGTCTGAGGCTACCTCTAATGCACCATCAGCAGCCTGTGGACGACCCGTAGTAACCCGGTCCAGACGACATGTCCGTTTAAACAGAAAGTTGAACTGCAGTGTTACGTGCAGTGTAAAGCTGTGTGCGAGTGATTGCCATTTGTAATTATTATCTCTGGCGCAGTCGCTCACTTATATTTTTCCTCATTTGTTTTTTATGCTGTTCTGATGTTTAATTTTCTAGTAAAGGAATCGAATGAGTTACGGTGTGTTTTTATGTAGCAGTTAAGTAAATACAACTAGTCCCACAACAAGTTGTTTTTAAAATATGGGTGATTTTTAAGGGAAACAATGTGGAATGGGTACCATTAAATCTAAGACTTAGTATTGAAAATATCAAAGATACACAGCCCAGTAAACAAAAAATCTGAGGCAAAGGAAAGTGAACAAGTAAACTCGTTTACATATTTACGAAGCATGTTACACGCAGATGGAAATAAACGTGGTATATCGGAATGAGTGATTTAAAAATGACAGTGATCACTGAAAAGGGCACTAACGACTAATACAGGAACTAAGTTTGCAAAATACTGTATCTGAAGGGCCGTCACAAGTGGGTCTGATACTTCAACGTTAAGGAAGAAAGGAGGTAAAACACATGTAAACCTTGGAAATTGAGGAATGAAAGTGGAGAAATGATAGTGGAGAAAATTAAATGGGAAGAAAAAGAAAGTAGTATAAGTATTCGAAAGAGTAAAGACAAGAAGAACTGTCCTGAAAAGTATTCAAAGAAAGAAAGTGAACTGGATCACATAAGTTTGCATAAAAGGGTCTTCTCCTTCCTCTACACTTGATGTGACAGTTATTTGGCTGTTATGATACATAATTCTCCTCAGTTTCCTTTTCTTTTTCCCATTTGTTATCTTTTGATTCTGAGAGGAAGTCAGACTACTCATCCTGTTAAAATGTTCATTCCATACTGTTTCGCTTATGTGAACTTTATTTACTAAATTAGAAACAGTTACTTCATTCCTAATATTATCATTCTCATTTCTGCCTGACCTACTACATCCTTTCACATCACTACTTCCAGTAAAACAATGAATTTTAAGAGTACATTAATGGCATAGTCATGGGCACCCCTCTTAGCACAGATACAGCTAATTCCTTTATGGAGATTTGCGATCAACGGGTGCTGCAGACAGGTAATAGAAGACCATTGAAGTGGTGTCGCTATGTGGACGATACCTTTGTAGAATGGGTACACGGTGAACATGATTCAGACGTCTTCCTGCTACACCTCAATAGTAGCAACCCAAAAATTAGATTTACTGTGAAGAAACAGAGCAATATGCAACTTAATTTGCATGTCTTTCGGTCGGCTTTATAGAAGAACGGTTATTCCAGTAAGAAGGGGGATCGAACACTCCTCCAGGAAGAGAGAACGACAAACAACAGTCGGCAAAGGGGAAAGTTATCCTCCCTTTCTTTATAAAAAATAACGTATTATGCCGGGAAAATGTTGGCCGCGTAAGAGGTTGAAACGATTTTTAGACGCAACAGGAAGATAAACGAATGCTGAAGAAGGCAAAAGATGTACGGTTTATACTAGCTCCACATGCGTTACGCAAAATTCCACCTAGCTCTGGGCAGGTACATATCGATGTCACTTGCTTAGCCGAACACAAGAGGAAATGACGCCTAGGATGTACCGACCAATCGGCCATAGCAGAACATAGATTCCGAGATGAAAACAAAGGAAATTCATTGAGATTAGCATTTTAGCTAAGACAAGACATTCACGTGGACGCATGTATAGAGAGTTCATAAAGATTTATAAAAATGGTTCAAATGGCTCTAAGCACTATGGGACTTAACATCCGAGGTCATCAGTCCCCTAGAGTTAAAACTACTTAACCTAACTAACCTAAGAAAATCACACACATCCATGCCCGAGGCAGGATTCGAACCTGCGACCGTAGCAGCCGCGTGGTTCCGGACATAGATTTATAAAAACCATGATGTTTATAATAGAAAAGAAGAAGATATTAAATAGATAAAATATGGATGTTGAATTTGCGTCATCAGGTTGATGATCAGGTACTTTTAATCGAGAGCCGGCCGATGTGGCCTTCGGTTCTAGGCGCTTCAGTCTGGAACCGCGCGACCGCTACGGTCGCAGGTTCGAATCCTGACTCGGGCATGGATGTGTATGATATCCTTAGGTTAGTTAGGTTTAAGTAGTTCTAAGTTCTAGGGGACTGATGACCTCAGATAAGTCCCATAGTGCTCAGAGCCATTTGAAATATTTTAATCGAGAGCAAAGATACCAGCCAAAGATATTCAAGCAGTCTTCACCTGACGAATGGTGGCGCTATCTGTGTAAGTCCGGGAGCCACTCTAGTACTTGATGGTGTTTTGCCTCCGAAGATATCTTCCGCGATCGGAGACGAAACGTCAGAACATAGTTTTATACACGGTCAAATCATATTAATGTGACCATGGCCTACTCACATCAATGTACAATAAACATTCACTGATGGGAGATGACAGCCCTAGCTTTGGAGGGTATATAAATCGTTTCGTACGTCCAAAAGGACATGATTATCGGCTTTCAGGCCAAGGATGGAAGCATTTAGGATACGGCAATGTTTGTAAACAGATGCCGCGGTGGTTAAAGTATATCTTGCGTCTAAAGATGGCGGTGTCCAAAACTCGGCGCCGCGGCAACTGTGGTGCACCATGGGCCACGGATGGCAGGGGTGAACAACGCGCAACTGACCGCCCACGTGACACAGCGGGATACCACCAGTGTCTCCTCTATGAGCGTTCGGTGAACCATGCTGCATATGGCCCTTTGTAGCAGGCGCCTGGTTCATGATGTAAAGTCCCCTTAGAAAAATTAATGAATTACTGTGCTGATAAACCTCTTACATTATTTGATTTTGAAACAGATGAGCAAAACTGAACGCACTCAGACATTTCGCACTTTACCTATTCTGATCAACACTAAACTGACACACAATATTTTTAGCCCAACGCAATATGACTTTTAATAATCCCTACAAAAGAATGGCCCTGACTAACATTAACCTATACCTTTGTCAAATCGCTTACCTCACAAAAATCTTCGTTACTCGAACTACTGCAATACAGCGAGCGCCACTACTGCCAGCTAAATAAAAGATTCAAACTACTGAAGACACTAACTACTGATAGGCATAGCTAGCAAATGAAAGATTTTGATAGAAAAAAACTGTGTATTTACCTTAATAGTGTTCAAATGTCATTAAATATATATATATATATATATATATATATATATATATATATATATATATATATATATATATATAACGCATTTCTATCAAAATCTTTCATTTGCTGCCGGCCGCGGTGGTGTCGTGGTTCTAGGCGCTCAGTCCGGAACCGCGCGACTGCTACGGTCGCAGGTTCGAATCCTGCCTCGGGCATGGATGTGTGTGATGTCCTTAGGTTAGTTAGGTTTAAGTAGTTCTAAGTTCTAGGGGACTGATGACCGTTGCTGTAAGTCCCATAGTGCTCAGAGCCATTTTTTTTTTCATTTGCTAACTATGCCTATCAGTAGTTAGTGACTTCAGTAGTTCGAATCTTTTATTTAGCTGGCAGCAGTGGAGCTCGCTGTGTTGCAGTAGTTCGAGTAACGAAGATTTTTGTGAGGTAAGTGATTTGACAAAGGTATAGGTTAATGTCAGTCAGGGCCATTGTTTTGTAGGGATTGTTGAAAGTCAGATTGTGTTGCATTAAAAATATTGTTTGTCAGTTTATTGTTGGTCAGAATAGGTAAAGAGCGAAATATCTACGTTCAGTTTTGCTCAGCTGTTTGAAAATCAAATAATGTAAGAGGTTTATAAGCACAGTCATTCATTAATTTTTCTAAGGGGACGTTAGGGCAGGAATTTGCACGCCAGTACCACTACTGGACGTCCATCGCGTGGCGACGAGTGAACTTTTCAGATGAATCTCGCGTTATGCACCTTCGGCGCCCTGCAACCATCGTCAGGAGCACCCAGGTTGGTGGAGCGATCTTTGTGGTCAGGGGAATGTTTTCGTGGCATTTCCTGGGTGGTTTCATCATTTTGGAAAGAACAATGTACCAACACAAGTACGCATTTCTCCTTGGGAACCATGTCCGCCCCTACATGCAGTTTGTTTTCCCTCGGCATGGTGGCATCTACAATACTGGCTATTAAAATTGCTACACCAAGAAGAAAAGCAGATGATAAACGGGTATTTATTGGACAAATATATTATACTAGAACTGACATGTGATTACATTTCCACGCAATTTTGGTGCGTAGATCCTGAGAAATCAGTACCCAGAACAACCACCTCTGGCCGTAATAATGGCCTTGCTTCGCCTGGGCATTGAGTCAAACAGAGCTTGGATGGCGTGTACAGGTACAGTTACCCATGCAGCTTCAACACGATTCCACAGTTCATCAAGAGTAGTGACTGGCATATTGCGACGAGCCAGTTCCTCGGCCACCATTGAACAGACGTTTTCAGTTGGTGAGAAATCTGCAGAATGTGCTGCCCAGGGCAGCAGTCGAACATTTTCTGTATCCAGAAAGGCCCGTACAGGACCTGCAACATGCGGTCGTGCATTATCCTGCTGAAATGAAGAGTTTCGCAGGGATCGAATGAAGCGTAGAGTCACGGGCCGTAACACATCTGAAATGTAACGTCCACTGTTCAAAGTGCCGTCAATGCGAACAAGAGGTGACCGAGATGTGTAACCAATGGCACCCCACACCATCACTCCAGGTGATACGCCAGTATGGCGATGATGAGTACACGCTTCCAATGTGCGTTCACCGCGATGTTGCCAAACACGGATGCGACCATCACGATGCTGTAAGCAGAACCTGGATTCATCCGAAAAAATGACGTTTTGCCATTAGTGCAGCCAGGTTCGTCGTTGAGTACACCATCGCAGGCGTTCCTGTCTGTCATACAGCGTCAAGGGTAGCCGCAGCCATGGTCTCCTAGCTGATAGTCCATGCTGCTGCTAACGTCGTCGAACTGTTCATGCAGATGGTTGTTGTCTTGCAAACGTCCCCATCTGCAGAGTCAGGGATCGAGACATGGCTGCACGATCCGTTACAGTCATGCGGATAAGATGCCTGTCATCTCCGCTGCTAGTGATACGAGGCCGTTGGGCTCCAGCACGGCATTCCGTATTATGCTCCTGAACCCACCGATTCCATATTCTGCTAACACTTATGGGATCTCGACCAACACGAGCAGCAATGTCGCGATACGACAAACAGCAATTTGATAGACTACAATCCGACCTTTATCAAAGTCGGGAACGTGATGGTACACATTTCTCCTCCTTACACGAGGCATCATAACAACGTTTCACCAGGCAACGCCGGTCAGCTGCTGTTTGTGTATGAGAAATCGGTTGGAAACTTTCCTCATGTCAGAACGTTGTAGCTGTTGCCACCTGCGCCAACCTTGTGTGAATGCTCTGAAAAGCTAATCATTTTCATATCACAGCATCGTCTTCCTGTCGGTTAAATTTCGCGTTTGTAGCACGTCATCTTCGTAGTGTAGCAATTTTAATGGCCAGTAGTGTATCAACAGGACAATGCAGTACGGCACACAGCTAACAGTGTACGCGCATGGTTCGGAGAGCACCAGGATAGGTTTGCCGTACTCCCCTACTATTGACGCTTTTGTCAGATGGTCACATTTATGGTGTATATCGTCATATCGATCATATCCTCACAGCCTGTGGCTCCCTGAGACATTCATAGATTGTTCCACATATACTGAAAATATTGAGAATTGTACTAGTTTCCTTCCTGCCTTGAAAGGAATGATGGAAGCGAAAAAGGAACATAAATTTCTACAAAACTATTCTTTCCAGACTTCAGTTTTCTTCCAGATACACTGTAGTTGTGTTGTCTGTAATGTACTGTATCTTCCTTCGCGATTTATTTTACTGTAATTCTAGTTGATATTATAATTCTGTTCTCCTTTGATAGGGTAAAAATTATACTAGTTTGCCTACAAGCATGGGAAAAGTTTCTCTTTGCCGTCATATGGAGCTGCACTATCTATATCAGTCGAACTATTGTATTTACAAAGCAAACAATAATGCAATTTCACCCGCGATTAGATACAAATAGTTCTCTTGCTGGGCAATTTACCTAATGAACGGCTAACAAAGCTAGTCTGACAGGCAATTAAACGAAGTCGACTGTAATATCCAACTGTGTATGTAGCAATGCGCACTAATTAGAATTCTGAATTTTACACAGAATGTAATTCGCCTTCTGCAAACCTTGGATCCCGATAGAGCCTGTGGCTTGCAATTCATAAAGCTTTGACAGCGTTAGCACAGAAATTATGTTGTCTATCTCTGAAAAGCAAGTACTGCCGGAACTCTGAATATGTTTGTGTAAAACGTAATTCCATGAAATGGAATCTTTTACACTTGTCAACTTTGAAGTGAATCAAAGGCTTAAAAAGTGGAAAAGCAACGTAACACCCTAATTTCGTAAGTGGTTTTATCAAGATCTGCTAGCTTGTTATTTTTGTCTCTGTCCATTTAATTAACATTAGAATGCATATCACTAAAAGTGAAAGTGGCAGGCTTACGCTCGTTGATTGCTCCTAGAATTATGGAACATAGCTATAATCTGCTCGTGCCTGATAGCTTTTATGGAGACAGAAAACTTCCTGTGTAAGAATCAATACAGTTTCTGCAAGCATACGTAGTGTGCAACCCATATTGAACTATTCGTTAACGACATCCACATAGGTCAGCAACAAAAATCTGCTACGACATATCCGATAGGACTGAAGACTTGTTAGTAACTGAGCCTAGCATACGTGAAGGTTGCTGCAATTCGATATATATATATATATATATATATATATATATATATATATATATATATACTGGCGGACAATATTTGTAGGCTAGTGAGGTTATTCCAACATAGTGCCGAAATTAACCGGGAAATGAGATCGTAAGAAAGTTGGAAATTCTGAGAGACATTCAGATGATCAGTACCTAGCGAAAAAATTGACAGCTAATTCAGAACATAAAAAACTTAAAGTAATACATGTGAATAGACGAAAACGATATATATCATTTGACAACGCTTACGCGATCAGCGAGTGAGTTTGTCAGCGCTTACATGAACGTAGGATCATTTACGGTGGAGCTCGAAAGTATTAGAAGAATTCTACGGAAGCGTAAGTCATGCATGAAAGAGACCACTTACACAACATTCGTTCGATCTGTTTTCAAGGTACTGTTCATCGTTAAATGGATTAACGGAAAAGAAAAAATTCAAAGAAGAGATGCACGATTTCTAACAGATTCGTTTTATCAGCATGAGAGTGTCAGAGAGATATAAAACGAATTACTGTCGCAGACGCTCTAGATACGTGAGTACAAGCTGTCCAAAACGAGTCATAAGCCGAGCTACTTTCTCCCACATACGTCTCGAGCACTGACCACAGCGCACAGATTAGTGAAATTAGCAGAAGGTTCACATTCCGTCTTCAGATATTCCTTCCTCTCCAAGAACTGCGAGTCATATGGCGAAAGAGGGGATTTTATTTACATCGGTAATAAAAGCAACAGTGACCTTTAGTAATTGTCATGCATTGTTTGACTAGTGAATTAATGAATCCTATAGCAGAATGCGATTCAAGTAGGAATGAGCGTTAGGTCGGTAGCAGAACTTTCTAGGCTATAACACACGACAAGCTTTAGATTTGGCGGAACAAAAAGCACCACTAGCGAATCGCAATAGCCATAATAATAACAAAGTTTGTTAGCATATGTTGGAAAACGAAAAGAGTGTAGACTGACGAGGACTGATACAGGTATGGCCAAATTCACCAGAGAGCAGCTCGCACGGGGTTTATACTAGATCACAGATGAAGTTTAGCCTATGGTGCATTTAAGATGCAAGAGCAACTGATGCCCAAAGGATACATCCGTTGACTTTAAGAAGTGCTGTTCACGAGTATCCCAAGGATTCGAGGCCACAATGTCAATATGTTCAAAGATGGAAGAAATAAATGAAAACTTGAAACCAGAATTCCAACAACTCTAAATTAGTACAGGCAGAAGCTCCATTCCAGTAAAGTTTTGAGAGGTACAGGGCAAAGAAAAAATGCCGCAGTTGGAGATCGCCATGTGATTCCTCATGCCATTTTAAGACCGTAGGTTATCTACCCTAATCTGACCTAGTGCATTTTGAAGCCCCATTTATGAAAACGACGAGACGGCAACACTGTCACATCATGCAGCACATCGGAATGCACAGAGGAGCGTGATCGCCACGATTCTAATTTACACATCCGTTGTAGCCCACTGAATAGACTGCTGGAATATCAAACCCGCCTCCACCACCATGGAGCTATGGATCGAATGCTCATCAGGTCCCATTTTCATTTTTAGATGTCTGTTCCCCAGTTCTTGTTGTTTATAAGCAGGAAATCAGTTAGCACGTGACAATAGCCTATCACATGACAGTGGGATCCATTAAACTGCATGTACGTGTTGAAATGTGTAATGGTGGTGACACACCAAAATCACAATAGTAATCCGTTGTAGTTGCTACATATTTTGTCATAATCAAAAGCATTATAAAATCACAATCACAGTACTACAGGAGACTGCCTTACAAGGCCAGCTTACTTGGACAAATAACAAATAAATTTCTTTAACCGGAACAAGACCCATAATACTTGAAATTTGAATATGACTAGGTAAATATACTCAGGTAAAGCTTTACTTAAATAGTAAAAATATCCTTACAATTCCCACCAGAACTCTCATTACTTCCAATCAGCTGAGGAACAGATTTAGAGCAAGAAGACTTATCTTGTAAGTTTCTTTTAATTTACGTCTATGGTCACAAACTTTTAGTTAACACATTACCGGTTTCGGTCTTTAATGACGATCATCAGATCTGCAGCAAAAATGGGGAAAAATATACACTCCTGGAAATTGAAATAAGAACACCGTGAATTCATTGTCCCAGGAAGGGAAAACTTTATTGACACATTCCTGGGGTCAGATACATAACATGATCACACTGACAGAACCACAGGCACATAGACACAGGCAACAGAGCATGCACAATGTCGGCACTAGTACAGTGTATATCCACCTTTCGCAGCAATGCAGGCTGCTATTCTCCCATGGAGACGATTGTAGAGATGCTGGATGTAGTCCTGTGGAACGGCTTGCCATGCCATTTCCACCTGGCGCCTCAGTTGGACCAGCGTTCGTGCTGGACGTGCAGACCGATGAGACGACGCTTCATCCAGTCCCAAACATGCTCAATGGGGGACAGATCCGGAGATCTTGCTGGCCAGGGTAGTTGACTTACACCTTCTAGAGCACGTTGGGTGGCACGGGATACATGCGGACGTGCATTGTCCTGTTGGAACAGCAAGTTCCCTTGTCGGTCTAGGAATGGTAGAACGATGGGTTCGATGACGGTTTAGATGTACCGTGCACTATTCAGTGTCCCCTCGACGATCACCAGTGGTGTACGGCCAGTGTAGGAGATCGCTCCCCACACCATGATGCCGGGTGTTGGCCCTGTGTGCCTCGGTCGTATGCAGTCCTGATTGTGGCGCTCACCTGCACGGCGCCAAACACGCATACGACCATCATTGGCACCAAGGCAGAAGCGACTCTCATCGCTGAAGACGACACGTCTCCATTCGTCCCTCCATTCACGCCTGTCACGACACCACTGGAGGCGGGCTGCACGATGTTGGGGCGTGAGCGGAAGACGGCCTAATGGTGTGCGGGACCGTAGCCCAGCTTCATGGAGACGGTTGCGAATGGTCCTCGCCGATACCCCAGGAGCAACAGCGTCCCTAATTTGCTGGGAAGTGGCGGTGCGGTCCCCTACGGCACTGCGTAGGATCCTACGGTCTTGGCGTGCATCCGTGCTTCGCTGCGGTCCGGTCCCAGGTCGACGGGCACGTGCACCTTCCGCCGACCACTGGCGACAACATCGATGTACTGTGGATACCTCACGCCCCACGTGTTGAGCAATTCGGCGGTACGTCCACCCCGCCTCCCGCATGCCCACTATACGCCCTCGCTCAAAGTCCGTCAACTGCACATACGGTTCACGTCCACGCTGTCGCGGCATGCTACCAGTGTTAAAGACTGCGATGGAGCTCCGTATGCCACGGCAAACTGGCTGACACTGACGGCGGCGGTGCACAAATGCTGCGCAGCTAGCGGCATTCGACGGCCAACACCGCGGTTCCTGGTGTGTCCGCTGTGCCGTGCGTGTGATCATTGCTTGTACAGCCCTCTCGCAGTGTCCGGAGCAAGTATGGTGGGTCTGACACACCGGTGTCAATGTGTTCTTTTTTCCATTTCCAGGAGTGTAAATACATTCGCAAACTGTATACGGCATAAGAACAATACATAGACCATAATGAAAAGTAGTACTGACAAAATTTACATTTGTGCGCTTTAAATATGAAGAGGCATACCTGTTCCATAAAAACAAAGTCCTAATGTACTGCAGCCATAGTGGTATCGTCAACTGTTAAATGCGGAATCAGCACCAGCATCGTCAAATACATATAAATAACATCACATGCGCGAGTCATGTTGTCAGTAGTACTACTGTTTAAAACAAGCTGCCGTACAGTAGCCACAAGATGTTTGTGTTGTAAGGAGCTTGAAGTTTATAAAGCAAAATATAGAGACCCACTTACCTGCTTAGCTGGCAAAATGATTTTGTGCCCAATGCGTACTTAGCTTTATTTGACAATGTTTTACTTTAATCACTGTACGCCTATGTTATATACAGTGTGTTAGTAAGTTCACCGAGTATTGAGTGCATCACTTTACTTCGTTTTCATACGTTTTACGCATGACTCTAGTATGTTCTTGTTCCTTCTCTATTCATTTCATAGACTACATTAATCAGATAATGTGGATCATCCACTGTTACGGAATTTTATCATTCTTTTCTTGCAACGGATCACCGCGGGGTACGAGGGGGCCTCGGCCGGTCACGTTCCCCCAACCACTTCCCGCCTGTGTGGAATTCTGGCGTTAGCGCTAACAGGGGGCGCTGATTATGTGCAGAACTATGCTTTCTTTCATTTGTGGCTCCTTTAGCGATTTGTTTTATGGGTGTTTAATATTACCCGGTACACTATCAACGGTGTTTAATATTTATGTTATTATCTATAATACTGTCACCAGAGCACTAGAGCACATGCCAACCACTGTTTTTTAACACTTCCTCTTTTTAATAATATTTCTTTTGTCGTGTTCTTCTTTTTATTGCTTTTTATTACTGTAATGCCTTTTATACGTTATAAGCTTATTACAGACTTCAACTATCGTATCCCCATTTATTTTCGCTGCTTCAATTAATTATTGAAAACTAGTGTATGCTGACATTAGCGACATCTGGTGAACTTACAACACAAACATCTTGTGGCTACTGTACTGCAGCTTGTTTTAAACACTAGTACTACTGACAACATGACTCGTGCATGTGATGTTCTTTATATGTATTTGACGATGCTGGTGCTGATTCCGTATTTAACATTTGACGATGCCACTATGGCTGCAGTACATTAGGACTTTTTTTTTATGGAACAGGTATGCCTCTTTATATTTAAAACGCACAAATGCAAATTTTGTCAGTACTATTTTTCATTATGGTCTACGTATTGTTCTAAAGCCGTATACAGTTAGCGAGTGTATTTATGCTTTTCCCATTTTTGCTACAGATCTGATGATGGTCATTAAAGACCGAAACCGGTAATCCATTAACTAAAAGTTTGTGACCATAGACGTAAACTAAAGGAAACTTATTATATATACAGGTCACTGTTTTTTCGCGACGACGTCGTAGCTTGTGAAACATATCTTTTAAGGTTTGGCTAGCCAACTTTCCTAAACAAAACTATACACAAATGACTAAAAAAACTAAGGAGGTGCTTTAATTTTGATCAAACCAATCTTCAAATTTACTTATTCAGTTGACTAATCAACAATATTCTTAGAATGATTACAACTAGAACATTACCAAACGACAATACCCCTAAAATGAGATTGCTTCAATATTGAGTGTGAATTAGTAGACGAGAGCAGACCAAGGATTCAAATCAATAGCCGGCCGCGGCGACCGAGTGGTTCTAGGCGCTTCAGTCCGGAACCGGGCGGCTTCCCGACGGAGTACACAAATGATAAATACCTTGATATCTTTTTGGTGCTGGATGCATCAGATAACCAAGATGTTACTGCTGCTCGTGTGTATACTGTACGGTACCCTCAAAGGCACCCTTCCGATATGAATGCTTTTCGTCACCCTGAGCAACGCCTTTGGTAATGTTCGTCCACAAGTATTGGACGAGCTCGTGCTAGTACGAAACACACTCCACGAACAGAGGACGTGATTCTTGAAACCATTTACCAATCACTTGGACGTAGTACCCGCGATACTACAAGGCAGTTCCAGATATTTCAAAGATTGATTGTTGAGGTGTTAGCACGGTGAAGGAGTTCGTCCATATCGGTATATATTGACTCAACATCAGATGACCATATTCGACGAATGTGAATGGCTTTTGCGAATGGCTTTTGCGCCAAGTGGAAGATAACAAGCACTTTATAAATAACGTGATACGGATTGACGACTCTAGCTCCACTCGTGAAGCTGTTTTCACACTCCACAACAATCATTGTTGGTTATAACCGACATGTCACCCGTGAACGTAGCTTTCAGGCACGCTGGCATAAATCTGTGTGCTGGAATCGTGGTAGTGGTGTTTTTGGGCTCTTACCTATTGCCAGACAAGCTGAAGCGCCTCTGAATCGTACGTTTCCTTGCAATACTTTGTCTGATGCATTAGGAAACGTTCCACTTGGTTTTCGGCGACAGTTACGGTTTAAGCATGATGGTTGGAATTAATCTGACAAACTATTTAAATGAAGGGCTTCCAGAGAAATAAACTGGTCATGGAGATCGAGCGTTCTGGCCTCCACGTTCCTTAGACCTTAATCCGCTGGACATTTATTTGTAAGGTCACTTAAAGGAACAAGTTTATAATGCTCCATCCATGGATGTACAGGAGCTAATAGCTGGCGAGCATGCCGCTTCGCCAGTGGTAGATGCAAGTATGTTGTGTAAGGTCCAGCATAGTATGAAATGGTTCAAATGGTTCTAAGCACTATGGGACTTAACATCTGAGGTCATCAGTGCCCTAGACTTAGAATAACTTAAACCTAACTAACCTAAGGACATCACACACACATCCAAGCCCGAGGCAGGATTCGTACTTGCGGCCGTTGCAGCAGCGCGGTTCCGGACTAAAGCGCTTAGAACCGCTCGACCACACGGGCCGGCCAGCATAGTATGATACACAAAGTGTCGAAGTGTTCGCAAATGCGAGGTGGTCGTTGTGAACATGTCTAAATTGAGCGTTGCTCGTATGTATACGTACCGATTCTGTGAAGAAAAGTCTCCACGTCAACCGTATAGAATGGAATTGTAAATAGCAGAATGTGCAATCTTGTGCAGCCTACCTATAGAACTTCCTTTCTGTACCCCTTTCTGTACAGACGATGTTACAGTATCTACGATTATTTTCTGTTGGCTTCATTAATGTCATGGTCGAAATACAGTACTCGTTTACGTGTGTGAGAAGTTCTTGTTACGTCTTAATGTTTAATGAAGGTAACAATAACAGAAAGAAATACGCAGGATACCACATAATGGTGTAAATTAGATACAATTTGACGATTTAACAGAAGAAATGTTTGGCGACAACGCGACTCGTACATTCATGAATCTGCATATCCGTTCCCGTTGCCATTGTCTGTTTCATTGTGATAATGGGATAACTCTGGCACAGCACAGACTTCACGCTACCTGCCCTTGGCCAAGCTGACCGCAGTTATTGCGTTGCCAGACCTTCGTTTTCTAATCTCATTTCTATTAAACCTGTTGGCGGAACTAGATTTGATAGATACAGTTTTGTACTGAATTTTGATGAGGAATCGCATGCTGATCACCGTGTGCAGCATTTTTCTTCACTTTGTATATTCCAGGCCATATTGTGTTAACACAGAAAGCAATGCCAGGGATTTATTCAGAAGCAGAAATTACGGAAGTAATATCAAGCAGTGTTTATGTCATCAAAGTGTCCTGAAAGTAAAGCAAATGTCGAAATGTGTTACAAATTTGCAGACCTGCATAGTCACTTTTTACTCTAAAATCCATCCGCAGCGCGCTTGCATGCACAGCATGCGTTGAGACGTTACTCCATACGTTTCAGAGCGAAAGGTTGTTTCCATTGTCTTCGTTATGTCCACAGAGCTAAAGCTACACAGTGTTGCTGTTATTGTTGTTGGAGTCGACTGTTCGTCAGAGAACTAGGGAGTAGTATCACAAAGCCGGTATCTACTGCAGTGGAGGGCGCGAAGCCACAGACATAATAAGTGCAGTGGCTCTTTTAATGGAAACGGGATAATGAAGCAGTGGCACAAAACAACTCGATACTTAAATGGGGTGGGAACTTTCTACTCAAAGCAACATATTCTCAAGCTGTTCAGTCTTTCCGTGCATCTGAAATTATGAACGTACCTCAGCCTCAACAATATGGGCGTACAGAAGAGAGGAAGTGTTTTCCGTGCCACTGCCGTCTCCCTCCCCCCCCCCCCCCCCCCTCAACAGGCTCACACCCACAAACATAAAAACTCCTTTCCCGAGAATTGTTCCAGAAAAGATAGGATTGATATTGGGTTGGCGGGAAAGTTCGCAACATTTTTTCAATAAGTTTCATAGACGCAACAGATACTCTTAACGTAGACTTTAATGATCAAGAAAATGCTCTCACTGGGTGTGTACAACAATCTTTGTAACTTTTCTATTCCGCGACTGTATAAAACACATGGTTTTGAGGCGAAGAGGTTGTCGAGACATGTTCGGAGCGCATTTTCGTCTGGAAAGGAAGTTCCTTGGAGGTTGTTCGACAGACAGCGGGAAAGGTGAAAATCTGGAGGCGCAAGATCAGGTGAATAATGTGGGTGCGGGATGAGTTCCCAACCCACCACCCTTATAGTGTTCTTTGTTAGTATAGGAGAACGTGGGCGGCCGTTATCGTTTAGTATCATCATGTAGTCATTCTGGTCATTGTTCTTGGGTTGTGACTGCAAGACTTCTCGGTTGCCGACAATAGATGTCAGCAGTGATGGTTACACCTCGGGGAAGCAATTAGTCGCTGTTCCACCAGATTCACGGCATTGTCTTTTGTGGATGCGTGCAGGCATATGTATGTGGAGTCGAGGCTTTGTTTGGACTCAACTATTGCTTTAGTTTCCATGTGTTAGTATAAAGACAGTATTTCTCGTCACCAGCAACGATACAGGACAGTAATGAACAGTTCACGAGTCATTTGATAAAAAGCAAACAGAGATGCAAATTTGGCTAGTGGCTGATTTTTGCGATATTGGTTTAGAGCATGCGGTACGCATACACCCGAATTTTGAACCTTTCCCGCTGCATGCAAATGCCGCACGACGGCG
This sequence comes from Schistocerca serialis cubense, assembly GCF_023864345.2. Classification (NCBI taxonomy): domain Eukaryota; kingdom Metazoa; phylum Arthropoda; class Insecta; order Orthoptera; family Acrididae; genus Schistocerca; species Schistocerca serialis. The sequence continues at coordinate 45,196,074 of NC_064641.1, forward strand.
TAATGAGCAAAGTTCATCACGTTCGCCAGTTCTCGAGTACACTGACGTGGATCATTGTGGATTAATGCGTTGAAACGATCTGCTTCAGACTCTGAAGGTCGTCCTGAACGTGAAGAGTCACCAAAGTCAATGTTAGCCCTTTTCTGTCCAGTGGTAACCTGTGCACTGACCGGATGTTTCTGGCTGCCTCCGCTGCTGTCACACCTCTGCTGGACTCAGACTAAATACTATGTCGGAAATGTTTCGATTTCTCCACTTGACACACCATTTTCCAGCGTCCACAGCTCCACTCACTATCTCGAAATGACAAAATGACTGTATGTAAAGTTAAATACAACAGTGGCCTACAATGATGAGAAACTTCCTGGCAGATTAAAACTGTGTGCCGAACCGAAACTCGAACTCGGGACCTTTGCCTATCGCGGGCTAGTGCTCTACCAACTGAGCTACCCAAGCACGACTCACGCCCCGTCCTCACAGCTTTACTTCTGCCAGTACATCGTCTCCTACCTTGTTCCGAATTCGGATTTGGTGGCTATGATGGCCGTATACATAATGTTATTTTGTTTGAGGAGTTTGATTGGATGCGCTGGCGGCCTTTTGCTTCAATATTGAAACGTATAGTTGAAGGCAGGCCTGTCACAATTAATGTTAAGAATAAACCTGGCATGACTATAAAGCACAGGGGCCTTGTTATATTTGTGTCGAACGAATTCAATATCGGAGATGAAGCATTAATTTCACGTCTCCGTGTTGTTCATGCAGATTGCCATATACTTCATTGTATGAATGTTAAGCAGGAGATGGCGTCGGACAGTTCGGACGTGGATGAGGAGGCGGAAGCCATATATTTATCGTCGGATGAGGATGAGGACCCGGTATCGCCGTGCGCGCCCGAGGCGTTGGATACGCCGTCGTCGAACAATTCTGACTAGGCCTTATTTTGGTCGCATGTGTAAATGGCGGACGGAGTACACGCAGGCCGACGGGTGTAGATTTGAATATGGCAAGATGGGCACCCAAGAAAAATTTGACGACCTTGCAAAGAACTTTTCTACTTTAAAACATTACGATATATCCGATGAGTTTAAGTTTTTTTCTAATAAGTATGCAGCTGTAATTATTAATAAAATTATAACATACGTATATAGAGTTAATGTAAGGATTGAGAGACTAACCTTAGATGATAGGGCTAATAAGAAAATATTTGAAGATCAGGGAGCTCTAGAAAGAGTTCGGATTGCTTGTACGAATAAGCTTGGGTCATTTAGTTTGAAACCGGACAGATCGTCAGGAGTGCCATGGAGGAAATATAGTCGTCGTCATGCCTTCAAATTTGTAACCTATTGTAAGCAAGGAGAGCTTCTGTAAAGTTTGGAAGGTAGGAGACGAGGTACTGGCTGAAGTAAAGCTGTGAGGACAGGGCGTGAGTCGTGCTAGGGTAGCTCAGTTGGTAGAGCACTTGCCCGCGAAAGGCAAAGGTCCCGAGTACGAGTCTCGGTCCGGCACACAGTTTTAATCTGCCAGGAAGTTTCATATCAGCGCACACTCCGCTGCAGAGTAAAAATCTCATTCTGGGAACATCCCCCAGGCTGTGGCTAAGCCATGTCTCCGCAATATTCTTTTTCTCAGGAGTGCTAGTTCTGCAAGGTTCGCAGGAGAGATTCTGTAAAGTTTGGAAGGTAGGAGATGAGGTACTGAAGTAAAGCTCTGAGGACGGGGCCTGAGTCGTGCTTGGGTAGCTCAGTTGGTAGAGCACTTGCCCGCGAAAGGCAAAGGTCCCGAGTTCGAGTCTCCATCCGGCACACAGTTTTAATCTGCCAGGAAGTTTCATATCAGCGCACACTCCGCTGCAGAGTGAAAAATCTCATTCTAGATACAATGATGATATTCGATAAATAAACCCATAGCAAACGAAATATCATAATGTGAAACTGAAACCATAATACAACGGCTACTCACAGAGTTGTTCAGAATAAAATTTATTGCTTGTATCATCATAGTGTCAGTTCAATAGTCGAGAATTTGAGCCTGTAAATATGCTGGAGTGGGTCAAAATATGGATATACCACAATGACAACACATTAACACGCCTAATATGGTGTAGGAAAACAGTTGGCATTTAGTACCGCTTTCAGCCGTCTCGTGATGGACAAATACAGGTCCTCCACCTGTTTCAAGAGAATCTTACACCGTTTTTCCTGCAAAACGGTGGCATGTTCAGGTAACGACTATGGAAGTGCAGAGCGATCATGCATCCTTCTCTCCAAAATAGAACCCGAAAGGATTAATAATATTGAAGTCTGTGGACTGTGGTGGCCGGCAGAGAAGCGTCAGCTCAATATCGTGCTCGCAGAACAATTCCTGGATGATGCAAGCTATTTGAACAGGAGCCCTGTAGTTTGGGAACACAGAATCACCACGGACAGCAAACATTTTATAGTGGGGTACACCTGATCAGCGGAACTAGTCACATAAACCTTGGCAGCAGTGCGACTTGCAGAGTAACAATGGAGCCCATTGTACGACAGCTTGATGAAATTTAAATAACACCAATAAACAGAAAGAACTGCTGAAGTATGGTACAGAGGGTAACTGAAAGAAACAAATATTACACTTTTATGGTCGTTGGTGCATATGCACATGCTTTAATACGTCTCGCCAAAGTGTTCCACATGTGCTACATAGGATGTAAGTCAGGGGAATGGGCAGGCCGGTCCATTCACCGAATATCCTCTCTTTCAAAGAGATCCCCAAAAATGGCTTCAAATGGCTCTGAGCACTATGGGACTTAACATCTGAGGTCATCAGTCCCCTAGAACTAAGAACTGCTTAAACCGGACTAACCTAAGGACATCACACACATCCATGCCCGAGGCAGGATTCGAACCTACGACCGTAGCGGTCGCGCGGTTCCAGACTGAAGCGCCTAGAACCGCTCGGCCACCAGCGGCCGGCAAAGAGATCCCCAGCTGCGCTGCTCTATGCTGGTGTGTATTGTCATATATAAAAATAAAACAAATAATATTAGGACTGAATACATCCCCAAAATGAAATATGGTGAGGAATAAGTACAGGGTTACAATAAGGCTGACATATGAAAGTACTGTATTCAAAGATTTTGAGGTCTGTAGTTGGGCTTTGAATTTCGCCGCGCTACACTCGTTCCCTCAGATAAAAAATGTCACGTCGCAGCGGTATGAGCGCTCGACGGCAGAGAAACTACTAAAATTGTTAACTTTTTTGTTTTTTTCCGTTTCAATTGTCTCTTGATAGCGGTAGCTTAAGGCAGACGTGATCTGATGCTGACGTAAAAACTTAATGGCTAATCTTGATCTGATTGTAATGTGTAGACATTGTGGAAGTTGTTAAGAAATTCGGAGGATGGAAGTAGCAAAGTGAATTAAATCGCATACAGTGTCAAGATGATTTTAATTGGTATAAATTAGTGATCCCTGGACTATTACAAGATTTCGGAGCAGATTTTTTCACGCTGAAATGAAGGAGATTTTTGAAGACGTGGACGCCGCCCGAAAGAAGATAAGTTAATCTGGTAAAGGATGATCTCTCGTCTACGCCACTTCCCCCTGTCAGTTACATTCTGTTATTCTCTGTTTCTTTTCAATAACTTTTGCAGTGAAAATTTGTTTAACTTTTGCTCAAAAACGCCACAAGGACCACCCCAACAATAGCTTTTCCGAATAACGAAGTCCGATAGCTTTTCCGTAATACAAAGTCCGATCTGCATTTCTTTCATTCTTTCCCTTTTTCACGGTCTCTCTTCCCCATTTATTTTTTTTATTAACCATTACAACTGGCTCCCGCGACAGGACGCAATTTTCGGATGTGTCGTTTTTGAGCAAATTTGAAACTTTAATTTGTATTTTTTCCCAACAGAGAATATCAAAAAATCCTGAACTTTAAAGGGTAACTACAAGCAAAATGAAAATTACAGACAGTACAACAACAACAACAATAGGAGACGTGAGAATAACCGGTACAACCCGGGCTACTTTGACAGGAACATGACATATAACAGACATAAATACCACCAAAACAATAACAATCCCAACAATCACCGACAGAATATGTGGAACACACAAAATTCACGCATGACAAATCATAACTCTCCACGGAATCCGCCGCCGTTCCCCGGTACAGTTATGCACTCCCCGCCACGAAGTAGCAATAACAATTGCGGCGCGCCATCAGCTGACGCGTGGGCGCCAACCGGCCGGAATGTAAACATAGTGGAGCTGGTCAATGAACCCGGCCAAACACAGCAGACGACGGAAACAGTCGACGACCGAGCTAAGCGCTCGTGCTTCGGTCGTGAGGTGTTGTAAGAGCGCAACGGCTGAGACGGTTTGTTTCCTCAGGTACGACGACAAAATGACAGCAGAACAGGAATTAACAAAACTATCAGGTTGATGACCTTGTTATTTTGCGTTCACATCCCAAGTCTACAAAATTAAAACAACTGAACAGAAAATGACAGCTATTATATTCAGGTCCTTTCAGAATAGCAAGCATACCTCACCCAGGTTGTTACTCCCTAGAATACCCGTTATCTCACAAGCCGAGGGGGCTGCATCCCCACAGACATTTGAAACCCTTTGTGCACTAAAACAACATAATATAATGATAACTAAGTTGAACATGAGCAAGTTGCTGTGAAAACGAGATCATAAATATTTGTATTGAATACACGAACATTAAGTTATACAGCCTAAGAACACAAACGTTAATTTATGGAAATTATATACTGCAGTTACACTTGTACACATAATTATGAAGAGAAGGTAAACCCAGGTGAGTACACTTGCTGAATGAGAAAAGATATTCATATAGGAATGAGGTCTATGCAGGTTACATTGGTTGTTAATTGTAAATTATAAGGTGAATCAACAACTAGTTAGTTATTTCAAGGCACTATAATGAGAGGAAATAATAGCTATTGACATCAGTAATGACATAGGTATGTAGCAGAATGAATGAGGATGTAAGAATGAATGATCAGTATGAATGAGTTAATATTTAAGTTAATATAGGAAGGTAAGTTACTGTGAAGTAGTTGGAGACAAGAGATTATTTGAGGAAAATATTATTGGAGTTTTATGAGAATGGAAGTGCCAAATGGCCCCACGTATGTGATATATTAATGTTTGATGAGGAATATGTTTAATGTATAAGGATATATATATATTATGATGAATATGTGAGTAAGGAATGAGTGAGAATGTTTTAGTAATATTGTGCTACATAGAGAAGTGAGTAAATAGTCTACATCTTTAAGATTACATAAGGATTTCAGTTTGAAAGAAAACATTTGTGATGAGTTAAAACACGTGAGTACAAGGCGTTAAAGGTGAATCTATTTACAGTGCCCTTGAAAATGAACGAATGTAAGAAAAGCAGAGTGAACATAACGATGATTACAGCTGTGGAAAGAAGTGTAATAAGAATGTAACTTGGAAACACATTAGCTTTAATTTATTTCAGAAGTGTAACTTAGTAACCTTTCGTTAAGTTTTGTTACGCCATTGTGTGGAAGAAAACATTTATAGTTCGTGTTCAGACAGGAGAATGATATTTTAAGGAACTTAAGTTGAAATATAGTTTTTACACAGCCCTCATGTGAATGCATTTGTACAAAAAAAAATTTTTTTTACGAAAGTGAAATTTAGTGCCATGTTAGCCTTTATTCTACTTACACATGACAGAAAACCCTGAGGAAGCAAAAGATAGGAGAGTTATTAAGGCTGTTTTGCGACTCGTACAACACCTCCACTTAAGCGAACAGATGACAAAATTACACCTACGTTAAAGACAACATTGACTTTTTAGGCTATGCAAGGTAAGTGCAAAGGAGCAGTGACCATCCGTGCAGCCGACGTCGAGCAACGGACAGTGAGAAAGAGACATTTTACTGTCAATTATAATAATATGTTCTTTATTTATAATTTATAGATAGAAATGATATATATATATATATTACATACATAATGTTTAACCTTCATTAAAGTAGAAGAAAGTTCATGGTTGAACTCCTTGAGAGGAAATTTGATATGTTATCATATAATACACATTATGAGAGAGACAATCTCTGAGATACATTTTCCATTTGTATAGACGGTATCCACAAGAAGTGGAGATATAGAGAATGTACTGAGCAGATATGTGATTTACTCATGCAAGGATTTGTTAATGTATAATACACTTAGTCATATGAACAGTCAGAACACAAACAGAGAATCTGTCATGATGTTACACTACACAGACTTGACGTAAGGACACTTACATTTACCCATGATTTGGTAAATTGTAAGCACCCCCTTTCACACACCCCTTGAAGGTGATGCAAACATTATAACGTATTGTGTACTCTTTTTAATGTATTAGCTGTAGGATTAGGTAGTTTTTAGGTAGTGAATAGTTTCTTCCATTCTATCTTTCTTTCTTTCTCCATTATCCTACCACCTACTGCAGCTGGGTATTGTTTGTTTATGGAATGTAAGAATATATTGTGTGACAGTAAACTTTCAGGTATGAATAAAAGGACATGAAGAAAACTGAATGTTGATGGCATTACAAGCCTGGTCAACCACTAGCCAGCCAAGATATGGAATCAAAAGAAAGAAAGAAATAATAAATGAAGGAAAGCCCGTGCTTTAAGTATTAAGTCTGATATCCCATGGCACGCCCAAACCTGAATAAAAAATATAATAATAAATAAAAAAGAAAAAAATTAATACCCCAATAAAAGAAAGCCAATGGGACTTAGTATAATTTCTTTTTAGTGTAAATATTTCACGTGTATATTCTTGTAAATTTATATGTATTTGTATATATGCTAAAACTTTGCATATTGTCAACATATTTTGAAACGTGACCACGAAATGTAAGCTTTCATAATTAACGATGTAAACATGCTTGGACAAAGTGAACTGTTAAAATGTAAATGTGGCAAAAAGTGTTGCAAACTGTATTAAACAGTGAACGTTATAAACGACGAATTTTGTGTTGTTTGTGAAACTTTTGTTGCATAAACCAAATAACTGTTTGTAAATCGATATAAACTGCAATTTACTTCGACGATAATGAGGATTTTCACACTGCAAATGAACGTTTGTTGGCAAGTGTAAACAATGTGGTGAAACACCTACGTTTGCGAACATCGACGCCGTTGTTCCTGGCCGGCCTTCAGATGCTTGGAGACAATAAACTCAGCACCTGTCGTAGGCGATGTGGAGGCTAAAAATTACATCGACCATATATGCCCCGGGAACAATAGTCATGAAAACGCACAAGGACCTGGAGTGTTGTGTCGTAACAGAAGACATGGACGTTGCTTCAGATCACGCACACGCTCAATCTTATGGTGTCACCGAACTTAACACGCGATTTATGCTGGAATAACAACTTGTAATGGACACTATGTGAGAGCGAATACTGTTGACTGTCATAACACAGCGATTTTGAAACTGCCGCACGCGAAATTCAGTGATGCTACTGCGCATGCGCAAAGACTACGTGCTGCCAGAGATTAATTGGAAAACCAACGCTGGAAGCCAACGATTGCTGGAAGCGCACAACATTAACTGCGCTGGTGAGCAGCTTGCTCACACACACACTATGTAAACATATATATATTAATTGTCTAAAAAGGATCAAAACTGTAACAAGTGTATGTAGTATATAGATTTAGAAACCAAGTATTGGCAAAGATAATCCTCTAAGTATGCACGTGGCGTTTCCTGGGAAAATATGTATAATAGACATTTAGGTATATCTATTCTATTGTTTGCTAGCCTGCCACGCTAAATGTTTTAGCGTGACAGTCGAGGGGGCGATGTAGCGGGGCTTTGAATTTCGCCGCGCTACACTCGTTCCCTCAGATAAAAAATGTCACGTCGCAGCGGTATGAGCGCTCGACGGCAGAGAAACTACTAAAATTGTTAACTTTTTGTTTTTTTTCCGTTTCAATTGTCTCTTGATAGCGGTAGCTTAAGGCAGACGTGATCTGATGCTGACGTAAAAACTTAATGGCTAATCTTGATCTGATTGTAATATGTAGACATTGTGGAAGTTGTTAAGAAATTCGGAGGATGGAAGTAGCAAAGTGAATTAAATCGCATACAGTGTCAAGATGATTTTAATTGGTATAAATTAGTGATCCCTGGACTATTACAAGATTTCGGAGCAGATTTTTTCACGCTGAAATGAAGGAGATTTTTGAAGACGTGGACGCCGCCCGAAAGAAGATAAGTTAATCTGGTAAAGGATGATCTCTCGTCTACGCCACTTCCCCCTGTCAGTTACATTCTGTTATTCTCTGTTTCTTTTCAATAACTTTTGTAGTGAAAATTTGTTTAACTTTTGCTCAAAAACGCCACAAGGACCACCCCAACAATAGCTTTTCCGAATAACGAAGTCCGATAGCTTTTCCGTAATACAAAGTCCGATCTGCATTTCTTTCATTCTTTCCCTTTTTCACGGTCTCTCTTCCCCATTTATTTTTTTTTATTAACCACTACAGGTCGCTATGCTCACGCAGCATTATGCCACTCCACACCACGGTACATGGACCACTAAAACGTTCATGTGCGACAATCCTGGCTGTATTGTCATGTAGCGAGAGGCTGAAACATGCAGTGGACCTAAGAACATTGTCGATGATGATCGTTTCAGTGATCCAGGAATTATGGTGTGGGGAGGTAACGTTGCACAGGCGCACTGACCTACAGATATTCGAACATGGTACACTGAGAGACTAACGTGGCGCCGTACTCCTTGTACTTCTGCCTCTTTTCAAGGGTACATTTGATACCAACTTAATATTTAAGGATGACAACTTGTGACTGCATCTAACACCGCAGGTGGAGGAGCTCTGAGAATGGGAGAATATTCGGCGAATGAGCTGGCCTGCCCATTCTCATGACCCCAACCCCATCGAACACATGTGGTACGCACTGCTGAGACACGTTACTGCACACCCACACACACAAATGACAATCCAGTAGTTATCAACCGAGCTGGTGAAGGAATGGGATGCTCTAGCACAAGATGACCTTGTGACTATGTAGGCTTTCCCAGCGTAGTAGTATATCAAATTCCTTTCGAGTTTCCAGCCGGATCAAACTGACATCTGAGCAGAATATTTCAGTGGTCCACCTGGCAGCCTCCATCAGGTGTGAAATGCTATGCTACTCTCGCCGATTGATTCCACACTTTTTTTTTCTTTTTTCTGATTTCATTCCCCTGCCCTATATTGGCAGGGGAGGGCTGTTAGCGGCACAATCTGCCGCTCTTCAGCCGAGTGACAAGACAACTAAAACAAGAATAAAATGTTACACATAAAAGGCGATAAAAAAAGGGGAACATAAAACAGAGTAAGGGGAGAAAATGGAAGTAAAAATACACTCACGTGGAGACATTCGTGGGGGTCAATTTAAAAAATCATCAGAAAGTTAAAAAACACAATTGGCGATTCTTAAAACACAAAGAAGACACTGAATGCACATGCACAGGTTAAAAGTCGGCCACAGTATTAAAAACACTCCAGAGCAACACACTTATAAACCACTTGGAGCACACACAATGAAGAATAAAACCGCCAGGTGGGACCTGCCGAGGGAGAGGTCAGAGAGGATGGAAAAGGAGGGGAGAGTAAGGGGCATCAGGGGAGGCGGCGGGATGAAGAGAGTAGGGGCGTCAGCAGGTACACTAAGAGGCAGGAGACACATGGGGCAGGAGATGAAGACAAGACAGGAGGGAATGCAGAGACACTGAAAGGGAGCACAAGAGAGGGAGGGCGAGTAGGAGGGGGAAGCCGCTCAGGAGAAGGGAAGGGGAGGAGAGAGAGCCCTGAGGAGGAGGCAGGAGGAAGATAGAGTTGGTAGGAAGGGTAGATGTCAGGGCAAAGCTCATCATCCGGGAGGGGTAGATGGTGGAAGTTGAGTTGGGAAAGGAGGCAGAGGGTGTAGAGACAGAGAGAGGGTGGGGGTGGAGAGGACGGGAGACATAAGGGAGTGAGAGGGATAAATGTGGTGGACAATATATAGTGTGCAGATGTGTTCAGGGAAAAGGAGAAGGTGGGGGACGGGCATGAGATTGTAGAGGATGCGCGTGGGGGACAGGAGGCGGATGCGGAAAGGGAGGGAGAGTGCATGGCGTTCGAGGATTTGGATGGCTTTATAGATCTGGGGAGGGGGGGAAATCCAAGCTACACTGGCATAACAGATGATGGGGAAGATTAAGGATTTGTAGGTGTGAAGGATGGTGGAAGGATCCATACCCCATGTCCGGCTGGACAGGAGTTTCAGGAGGCGGAGTCAGTTGTGAGCTTTGTTTTGGATGGTAGGGAGATGGGGAGTCCAGTTGTGGTGGTGGTTGAGGCTGAGGCCAAGGTATTTGAGGGTATAATGACGTGGATAGGATGGCCATAAATGGTGAGGCAGAAATCATGGAGACAGAACTGAACTGTGAAATTACCTTTTCAAAATCTTTTCTTAAAGAATTTACTTTATTTACTAGCGATTCATCAAGAACATTAACACATTTAATCACACTAGGTGAGCATGGAAGCAGTTGCCAGGAAGTAACTGATAGAAAACTAAATTACTTTTAAATAATGTGAATTTTATTCCTAAAAGCTTTTTCGAAAACAGATTTAAAATTTTAAGCAGAAAAGCACCCTCGAAATATCAAGTTACAATTTTATACAGAGGCAGAAAGAACAATGTTAACAGTATGAGCCTTCGGACTGAGAAGTTTTCCTGCTCCCTTTCAACACAGCTGTAGTCATGACCGCTCACAACAACCTCTGAAAGAGTAAACTGGAGCAAATCTGCAACACACTAGATTACCTTAAACTAAAAAATTTTTAACAATTCACACAAACATGTAAACTATGCACCCCGTAAGAGGGATGGAAATGGTACAACACTCAAATTATTTGCCACCGAAAGTGCAATTTGTTTTTTTTAAGGACTCTTACAGTGGAAGGGCGGCAAACTTATAACCTAAAATCACTATTTAAATAAAGCCCATAAAATGCACACTTACATAAAATATACAACATGCTGTACATTAAACCTAACTAACCTAAGGACATCACAAACATCCATGCCCGAGGCAGGATTCGAACCTGCGACCGTAGCGGTCTTGCGGTTCCAGACTGCAGCGCCTTTAACCGCACAGCCACTTCGGCCGGCCCCAATTCACAAATTACCACCTTCCCGTGGGTGGGCAAACGGAGAAAAATGATGGGACGACCCCAAAACAAAGCAGCTGATGACCTCACCAAGCAAAAAAGTAGAATGTAACAAGTAAATGAAACAACATAACTCCAGTCACTTAACTTCTAGTAAACTGCGATTTCTGGCGAAGACCTGGAGCAGTACCTCCAACGCTCTCCCGTACCGTCCACTGCCAGCCGCTTCAACGAATGCAGGAAGGCACGCCCATCTCCCGTCTCACGGCGTCGCAGCTCGCCCCAGCCAGCCTGATGTCGTGGTTCCGCTCCTGTTGCTCTCGTGTGAACTGCGAAGCCTCTACCCCTTTCTATAAGGCGCTGCCCACTGAACTCACGTGGGGACCTCACATGCGCCGACGCTCAAGGTGGACAACTCACCTCGTGTCTCTGTGCACGACCGACAAACCGACCGATCCAACGGCAAATGACCGTCGCCTGAGCAACTCGAGCAGACTGGGGGCCTAACGTGCAGACTCAGATGCAGGAACTCAGCCCTAACCGGGCGACCACTAGCTGAGGCCTGTTACTGGTGGAGTGGCGAGACTCTCATTTTCTAGCTTTAAGGTTTGATCCAAACGACAGACATACTAGCACTCCGACGACAGACACTAACAGCCGCACAAATGCAAACGAGAGACAGACCAGCAACTGGTGACGCGAGACTGATCTAGCCTCACTCCGACTGACCAACCGACTAGACTCGCCGAGACTCACAGACTGACCCCCACTGCCGAGCTCATAGCGCCCCTTAAATGCACGTGAACAGGCAACTTTTTCCCTTTCCCAACAGAGGGAGACACCAAAGCTGCGATTACCACAGCGACGCCACCGCCAGAAACGGAAGGCGACTGCTTTACACTAAGCGCTGTGGCATGCTCTTCAAAACAGCAAATTTTACCATGGCTCAGGAAGGAGAGGGTGGTGCGGTCTATGATGATTGCCCGGGTCTTGGAGGGGTTGATATGGAGGAACAACTGGTTGCACCATGTGGTGAATTGGTCAAGGTGGGTTTGGAGGGTACATTGGGACTGTTGAAGGGTAGGATAAAGAGCTAGGAAAGCGATGTCATCAGCAAACTGGAGAAGATGAACAGGTTGGGGGGTTTGGGCATACCAGCAGTGTACATCAGATAGAGCAGAGGGGAAAGGACAGAGCCTTGGGGCATGCTGGCAGAGGGATAGAAAGTACAGGAGTTTGAATTGTGGATAGTCATGTAGGAGGGACGATGAGAGAGGAAGGAAGTAACGAGAAAGACGAAGTTGATGTGGAGAACATAGGTCTGGAGTCTGATGAGGAGCCCGCAATGCCAGACATGGTCATAAGGGTTCTGGAGATCAAGGGAAACAAAGATAGCGGAGTGACAGGAGTTAAGTTGGAGGGAAATAAGATTGGTAAGGTTAAGGAGCTGGTCGTCGGCAGAGAAGGAGGGCCAGAAGCCACATTAGGTAAGTGGAAGGAGGTGGTGCTGGTTAAGGTGGCGGTGAGTACAGTGAGAGAGGATGGCCTCAAAGACCTTACTGAACACAGAGGTAAGGCAGATGGGATGATAGGAAGAGATATGAGATGTGGGTGTGTTATGATTAGGGAACAGCAGGACATAGGAAGTCTTCCACAGGTTGGGGTAAAATCCAGTGGAGAGGAGGACATTGGACAGGGTAGCAAGGACAGTCAGGGAGGATGGTGGGGATTCCTTGAGGTGGCAGTAGGTGACGCCAACATGACCAGGGCTGATGTTGCGTTTGGAGTGGAGTACGAGTGTGATGTCTTGTGTGGTGATGGGAGTGTTGATGTCTGAGGGGGGTAACCGATCCAAGTACTGGAAGCTAGGGGCGAGCAGGCAGACAGAGGAGTCAATGCGGTCAAGGACGCTGGGGAAGAGGGAGTAATCAAAACAGGGATCGTCATGCATGGAGAAGACTTCGAAGAGGTGGGAAGCAAAATGATTAGCCTTACTGAGGTTGTCAGGAAAGGGGCGATCGCCATGGAGGATGAGGTAATGTGGGGTGGAATGGCTAGCAGTAAGGTGGTGGAAGGCTGACCAATACTTGGACGAGTTGATGGGGAAGGTGGAGATGAGGTGTATGTATGTCTGGCGCCATTCCCAGCGTTTCTTTGCTGTAAGGAGGCTCCAGATGTGTCCCTGTAATTACCAGTGGCGGGTGAGTGTATCCCAGTCACGGGTGCGGAGGAAGGAGTGGTAGAGCCTGCGGAATTCAAGCAGAAGAAGGACGGCCTGTGGATGAAGCGTAGGGCAGTGAGGGTGGATGAGTTTGGTAGGGACATGAGCCTCCACAGGGTCAGTGATGGTCTTCTGTAGGAAGGAAGAGGCATGGGTGATGTCGGCAGGGTGGTGAAAGGTGTGGGGGTGGCTTTCGACCTGTAAGGCATCCCAATTGGCATGGTGGTAGTCATGGACAGACTTTCGAGGGGCAGCTGGGTGGGTGGCTACAGGGGTGGGGCGGGCAGAGGAGATGATGAGAAGGACAGGGAGATGGTCACTACCAACAGGATCGAGGACGTCAATGGTGATGCGACCAAGTAGGTTGGGGGGAAGCGAGGATAATGTCGGGGGGAAGTTACTTTCAGGACGGGTGTGCTGTGGGAGAGGAACAAGGTCACCATGGAGGATGGAAACGAACTGCTACCACCGCTGTAGGGTGGCGGGGTCAAGGCTGTGGATATTGAGGTCAGTGGCGATCACATAGGTGGAGAAGGTACGGTCAACATGGGAAATGAAGTCAAAGGGGAGAGGAGCTGTGGGGCGGATATAGAGAGTGGCACAGGTGATGGTGAGGGAGGCAAGAAATAGGCTGAGGAGAAGTTGTTCGGCCGGGCCATTGAGGAGGGGTTCTGGTTGGATAGGGAGATGCTTGAGGTGGCCTATAGCGACACCACCTCAGGCTAGGGGAAGGGGATTGTCAGTGCGGTGAAGGAGATACGGGGAGGTGTGGACAACATGGTGAGGTTGGAGGAAGGTTTCATTAAGGATGAAAGAGTCAACCGGGTTTTGGTTAGGGTATGCATGAAGAGCTATTTGTTTGCAGGGAGGGAGCGAATGATGAGGTAGAGGAGACAATACTGTTCATGCGCCAGGAGGTTGGAGGTAGGAAGGATGCAGGAAGGGGAGAGAGGGGCTTAAACCAGGGTGTCGAGGTGGGTGAAGGTAATGTGGGCCTGGTTGTGGGAGTAGGAATTCCACTCACAAATGACTGCAACTTTATATGCATCGGAAGTAACCCACTGCATGCGCTATACACAGTGCGCTCACGCCCAATCATTCCTGCTGCCCCCTGGCGCCACAAAGAGTTGCAGCGCCACCGGTGGTGAATACTGTCGAAAAAGGTATATTGTCACAAATGATTCTTCATAGCCAGACGGTTCAGATGCCGTCGTTTATTCATGTCTGATAAAACAGGATTCCAAGTTTTACTGAGCTGGTGTCCATTATCACGATTAATGATATCTGCTAGTCTGATTTCGACAGATTCATTTAGAACACAATCCCAATACTGCGAAGCATTTGCAAATGCTTGCGTCTCATTATATAGCATCCTGTGTCCCTCTGTAAGGCAATGCTAGGCCACTGCAGTTGTAATAAACGCGTATGGCGATGATGTTCAGTACACCTGTTGCTGACGGTACGAATAGTTTGGCCAGTGTACATTTTCCATCACTCACACGGTATTTTGTAAACGCTAGACTTCCTCAAACCTAAATCATCTTTAACAGAAACAACAAGTGCTCGAATCTAAGCTGGCAGACGAAAAACACATCAGATCTCATGTTGTTGTTGTGGTCTTCAGTCCTGAGACTGGTTTGATGCAGCTCTCCATGCTACTCTATCCTGTGCAAGGTTCTTCATCTCCCAGTACCTACTGCAACCTACATCCTTCTGAATCTGCTTAGTGTATTCATCTCTTAGTCTCCCTCTACGATTTTTACCCTCCACGCTGGCCCCCAATGCTAAATTTGTGATCCCTTGATGCCTCAGAAAATGTCCTACCAACCGATCCCTTCTTCTAGTCAAGTTGTGCCACAAACTTCTCTTCTCCCCAATCCTATTCAATAGCTCCTCATTAGTTATGTGATCTACCCACCTTATCTTCATCATTCTTCTGTAGCACCACATTTCGAAAGCTTCTATTCTCTTCTTGTCCAAACTAGTTATCGTCCATGTTTCACTTCCATACATGGCTACGCTCCATACAAATACTTTCAGAAACGACTTCCTGACACTTAAATCTATACTCGATGTTAACAAATTTCTCTTCTTCAGAAACGCTTTCCTTGCCATTGCCAGTCTACATTTTATATCCTCTCTACTTCGACCATCATCGGTTATTTTACTCCCTAAATAGCAAAACTCCTTTACTACTTTAAGTGTCTCAGTTCCTAATCTAATTCCCTCGGCATCACCCGACTTAATTTGACTACATTCCATTATCCTCGTTTTGCTTTTGTTGATGTTCATCTTATATACTCCTTTCAAGACACTGTCCATTCCGTTCAACTGCTCTTCCAAGTCCTTTGCTGTCTCTGACAGAATTACAATGTCATCGGCAAACCTCAAAGTTTTTACTTCTTCTCCATTAATTTTAATACCTACTCCGAATTTTTCTTTTGTTTTCTTTACTGCTTGCTCAATATACAGATTGAATAACATCGGGGAGTGGCTACAATCCTGTCTCACTCCTTTCGCAACCACTGCTTCCCTTTCATGCCCCTCGACACTTATAGCTGCCATCTGGTTTCTGTACAAATTGTAAATAGCCTTTCGCTCCCTGTATTTTACCCCTGCCACCTTCAGAATTTGAAAGAGAGTATTCCAGTCAACATTGTCAAAAGCTTTCTCTAAGTCTACAAATGCTAGAAATGTAGGTTTGCCTTATCTTAATCTTTCTTCTAAGATAAGTCGTAGGGTCAGTATTGCCTCACGTGTTCCAACATTTCTACGGAATCCAAACTCATCTTCCCCAAGGGAGGCCTCTACCGGTTTTTCCATTCGTCTGTAAAGAATTCGCGTTAGTATTTTGCAGCTGTGACTTATTAAACTGATATTCGGTAATTTTCACATCTGTCAACACCTGCTTTCTTTGGGATTGGAATTATTATATTATTCTTGAAGTCTCAGGGTATTTCGCCTGTCTCATACATCGTGCTCACCAGATGGTAGAGTTTTGTCATGACTGGCTCTCCCGAGGCCATCAGTAGTTCTAATGGAATGTTGTCTACTCCCGGGGCCTTGTTTCGACTCAGGTCTTTCAGTGTTCTGTCAAACTCTTCACGCAGTATCTTATCTCCCATTTCGTCTTCACCTACATCCTCATCCATTTCCATAATATTGTCCTCAAGTACATCGCCCTTGTATAAACCCTCTATATACTCCTTCCACCTTTCTGCCTTCCCTTCTTTGCTTAGAACTGGGTTGCCATCTGAGCTCTTGATATTCATACAAGTGGTTCTCTTCTCTCCAAAGGCCTCTTTAATTTTCCTGTAGGCAGTATCTAACTTACCCCTAGTGAGATAAGCCTCTAAATCCTTACATTTGTCCTCTAGCCATCCCTGCTTAGCCATTTTGCACTTCCTGTCGATATCATTTTTGAGACGTTTGTACTCCTTTTTGCCTACTTCATTTACTGCATATTTGTATTTTCTCCTTTCATCAATTAAATTCAATATTTCTTCTGTTACCCAAGGATTTCTATTAGCCTTTGTCTTTTTACCTACTTGATCCTCTGCTGCCTTCACTACTTCACCCCTCAGAGCTACCCATTCTTCTTCTACTGTATTTCCTTCCCCCATTCCTGTCAATTGTTCCCTTATGCTCTCCCTGAAACTCTCTACAACATCTGGTTCTTTCAGTTTATCCAGGTCCCATCTCCTTAAATTCCCCCCTTTTCGCAGTTTCTTCAATCTGCAGTTCATAACCAATAGATTGTGGTCAGAATCCACATCTGCCCCAGGAAATGTCTTACAATTTAAAACCTGGTTCCTAAATCTCTGTCTTACGATTATATTATCTATCTGATACCTTTCAGTATCTCCAGGATTCTTCCAGGTATACAACCTTCATCAGATCTCATAACGGAAGAAAAGCCACATACCTAAAGGTGTCTTGAGGAGGTTTAGGTAGACGTCCAAACTCAAAAGCACGTCGAATTTGTCGGTCCGTATAGCCGTTATTATTGAACACTTCTTTAAGATGTTGCAGCTCCTGTGGTAAATGTTCGACATCAGATACAGCATATGCTCGTTGAACCAAGATCCGAAAGACTCCTGTACGTTGAGAAGGTGGATGCCAACTGGTAGCACGTAAATAGCAGCCGGTATGAGTCGGTTTCCTGTAAACCCTGTGTCCACGAGTTAGTCTTCTTTTCTATAAACTAGTACATCCAAAAAAGGTAACTTTCCCTCCTTTTCAATTTCCATTGTGAATTTGATGTTCGGATGAAGACAATTAAAATGGTCAATGTTGGCAAACAAGAAACATATCGTCAACATATAGCAGAAAATACGAAGGCTTCAAACAAGATGTTTTCAGGGCCATATCCTCAAAGTCCTCAATAAAAAGATTAGCGACAGTGGGGGATAATGGACTCCCCATAGCCACACCGTCGGTTTGTTCAAAATATTTGTCATCAAATAAAAAATAGGTGGACGTCAGAACATGACGTCAGAGCTTCGTCATTTCCATATCAAGTTTTTCATTAATTAAGATCAATGACCCTTTGCGAGGGACCACAGTAGAAAGTAACAACACATCAATACTATCAAGAAAATCAGAGGGACCAAGACGAAGCAACTTTAAACGCTAAATAAAATCCTTGGAGTTGTAAATACTGTGTTCACATTCACCCACATGAGGTCTGAAAGCCGACGCTAAATATTTTGCCATGTTGTAAGTTGGTGCACACAAAGCAGAAACAACAGGGCGCAATGGGACCCCATCCTTCTGGATCTTTGGCAAACCGTGTAAACTAGGTGGGACGGCTGCACCAGGACGCAGTTTTTTGATAATGTCCTCAGGTAAGGAACTCTTACTCAGAAGTGAAATCGTAGTCCATTTTATGCGATCCGTGGGATCCTTCTGTACTATACGATACGACGGATCCTTAAGTAAATCACACATGTTCTTCACATAATCTGCCTTTGAGATTAAAATGGTAGCATTACCTTAGGACATACCGTCAGATCAGCTGTACCAGAACATGTTTTTGAAGACGGTAATCATGAAATAAAATTTAGCGAGACGAGCGTGCTAGCCAGGAAATCGCATTATTATGGACGTATGTAAAGGGAAGCTATAGAGATCCTGAAACACCACAATAGTTTTAATAGAAAGGAGACAGGCTTAAAGTTAAACAAGATATGGGGGTCAACTTTGCACCAACGATATGACAGACGATTACCTTCAGCCGAGAATAAAGACGTTAGCCAGGGATAGACTTACAGTCGGCCCCACGTGACGTATGGTGGTGCCCTCTACGCAGTGTATATAAACGGGACCTCCACGGACTGGCAGCCTAAGTCTTGGTTCGCTCCTTGCCCCCCACCCCCCCCCAACCCCTTCCTCTTCCTCCTGCCCCCATCCCCCCTCCCCCCACCCCTCTTTTTCTCTCCACCCCGTTCTCCAGTCCCTCGGAAGGTCCCTATCAGCGGTTTCTTATTCTTCACGAGTGCTCCGTCGTTTCCAGTGCTTTCTTTAAGTGCTCTGTGTGATTTTTATCCAGTGGCCGACTTAGAGCTTGTGTTTGCCTCCAGTGGTTTTTAAGTGCACTTTGATTTGCCAGCTGTGTTCTTTTAACTCTATGTCGCCTTTTTAGCTGTCCCCCACTGCATATCCCCATGTAAGTGTGTACTTTAACTCCCCCTTTTTATGGCACCTTTAAATGTAATCACTCTTCTGTATTTTTGTCAAGCTAGTTGGCAGAAGAGCGGTGGACTGCGCTGCTGCCAGCACTCTCCTTCCCATATGAGCAATGAATTTACAATAAAGAAAAAAAAGCCTGGCAGCCAGTCGTTTAATCACCTCGGAAGATGTTTGACCTTGAGCATAAGAAAACAAAAAAATCCCCTCTCCAATATATACATTATGACGTTCCAGTTTCACAATAGATTGGGTACGACTGCTTATGGCATCAACCACCAGCGGATACGCTGCTCACATCAATGAAATCGTATTAGTCCTAAGAGTGTAGGGTAAAACGTGTTACTGAGTAATGATTATGGAATCTACAAAGGATTTCACTGTTTACTGTGTCCGTTTCCCACTCATCACACATCGTGACCTCTGTTAAAATATCTGCAGCACTGTCAGTTATCATACATCTCAATCTATATCTGCAGGGATACTCTGGAAATCACATTTAAGTGCCTGGAAGAGGGTTCATCGAACCACCTTCACAATTCTCTGTTATTCCAATCTCGTATAGCGAAAGGAAAGAACGAACACCTATATCTTTCCGTACGAGCTCTGATTTCCCTTATTTTATCATGGTGATCGTTCTTCCCTATGTAGGTCGGTGTCAACAACATATTTTCGCATTCGGAGGAGAAAATTCGCGACTGGAATTTCGTGATAGGATTCGGTCGCAACGAAAAACGCCTTTCTTTTAATGATGTCCACAACAAATCCTATATCATATCAGTGACACTCTCTCCCATATTTCGCGATAATACACAAAGTGCGGCACTTCTTTGATTTTTTTCGATGTACGCCGTCAGTCCTATCTGGTAAGGATCCCACGCCGCGCAGCAGTATTCTGAAAAGAGGACGGACAAGTGTAGTGTAGGCAGTTTCCTTAGTAGATCGGACATTTTATTAATGTCCTGCCAATGAAACTCAGTCTTTGGTTAGCCTTCCCACAACATTTTCTATGTGTTTCCTCCAATTTAGGTTGTTCGTAACTGTAATTACTAGGTATTTAGTTGAATTTACGGCCTATAGATTTAATTGATTTATCGTGTAACCGAAGTTTAACGAATTCCTTTTAGCACTCGTGTGGATGACCTCACACTTTGACTTATTTAGGGTCAACTGCCAATTTTCGAACCATTAAAATATCTTTCCTAAATCGTTTTGCAGTTTGTTTTGATATTTTAATGACTTTATTAGTCGACAAGCCACAGCGTCATCTGAAAACAACCTAAGACGGCTGCTCATATTGTCTCCCTTATATAGACAAGGAACAGCAAAGGGCCTATAACATTACCTTGGGGAACGCCAGAAATCACTTCTGTTTTACTCGATGACTTCCCGTCAATTACTACGTACTGTGACCTCTCTGACAGGAAATCACGAATCCAGTCACATAACTGAGAAGATATTCCATAAGCACGCAATTTCACTACAAGCCGCTTGTACAATGTCAAAAGCATTCCGGAAGTCCAAAAATACAGAATCGATCTAAAATCCCTTGTCAACAGCACTCAACACTTCATGCGAACAAAGAACTAGTTGTGTTTCACAAGAACGATGTTCTCTAAACCCATGTTGACTGTGTATCAATAGATCGTTTCATTCGTGGTAATTGACAATGTTCGAAAACAATATATGTTCCAAAATCCTGCTGCATATCGACGTTAATGATATGGGCCTGTGGTTAAGTTGATTACTCTTTCTACCTTTCTCGAATATTGGTATGACCTGTGCAACTTCCCAGTCTTTGGGAACGAGCGAATGGTTGAATATGGTTGTTAAGTATGGAGCTAATGCATCAGCATACTTTGAAAGGAACGTAATTGGTATGCAGTCAGGACCAGAAGACCTGCTTTTATTAAGTGATTTAAGTTGGTTCACTACTCTGAAGATATTTACTTCTAACTTACTCATGTAGGCAGCTGTTCTTGATTCGAATTCTGGAATATTTACTTCGTCTTCTTTTTGAAGGCATTTCGGAAGGCTATGTTTTGTAACTCTGCTTTTGCAGCACTGTCTTCGATAGTATTTCCATAGCTATTGCGCAGATAAGGTATTGATTGTTTCTTTCCGCTAACATACTTCACATACGACCAAAATCGCTTTGGATTTTCTCCCAGGTTTCGAGACAAAGTTTCGTTGTGGAAACTGTTATAAGCATCTCGGATTAAAGTCCGCGCTAAATTTCGAGCTTCTGTAAAAGATCGCCATTCTTGGGGATTTTGCTTCTGTTTGAATTTGTCATGTTTGCTTCGTTGTTCTGCAACACTGTTCTGACCCGTTTCCTGTACCAAGGAGGATCAGCTCCGTCGATTCTTAATTTATTTGCTACACATCTCTCAATTGGTGCAGATACTATTTCTTTGAATTCAAGCCATGTCTGGTCTACAGTTCTATCATTAATTTGGAAGGAGTGGAGATTGTTTCTCAGGAAGGCGTCAAGTGAATTTTTATCTGCTACTTTCAATAGGTGTATTTTTCGTTTATTTTGGAGGATTTGGGGGTTGCAATATTCAGTCTCGCTACGACAACCCTGTGTTAACTGTTCCCTGTATCCATTTTGATGGTCGATATTAACTTAGGATTATTCGTTGCTAAGAGATCAAGTGTGTTTTCATAACCGTTTACTATTCGCATGGGCTCATGAAATAACTAATCGAAATAATTTTCGGAGAACGCATTTAACACAATTTTGGATGATCTTTTATGCGCACCTCCGGAATTAAACACGTGTTTTCGCCAACATATCGAGCGCAAATTGAAGTCATCACCAACAATATTGGTTTTCTTTGAACCTTTCAGCAACTACAGGGTGGTTCAAAAATGACCGGTATATTTGAAACGGCAATAGAAACTAAACGAGCAGCGATAGAAATACACCGTTTGTTGCAATATGCTTGGGACAACAGTACATTTTCAGGCGGACAAACTTTCGAAATTACAGTAGTTACAATTTTCAACAACAGATGGTGCTGCAAGTGATGTGAAAGATATAGAAGACAACGCAGTCTGTGGGTGCGCCATTCTGTACGTCATCTTTCTGCTGTAAGCGTGTGCTGTTCACAACGTGCAAGTGTGCTGTAGACAACATGATTTATTCCTTAGAACAGAGGATTTTTCTGGTGTTGGAATTCCACCGCCTAGAACACAGTGTTGTTGCAACAAGACGAAGTTTTCAACGGAGGTTTAATGTAACCAAAGGACCGAAAAGCGATACAATAAAGGATCTGTTTGAAAAATTTCAACGGACTGGGAACGTGACGGATGAACATGCTGGAAAGGTAGGGCGACCGCATACGGCAACCACAGAGGGCAACGCGCAGCTAGTGCAGCAGGTGATCCTACAGTGGCCTCAGGTTTCCGTTCGCCGTGATGCAGCTGCGGTCCAAATGACCCCAACGTCCACGTATCGTCTCATGCGCCAGAGTTTACACCTCTATCCATACAAAATTCAAATGCGACAACCCCTCAGCGCCGCTACCATTACTGCACGAGAGACATTCGCTAACGATATACTGCGCAGGATTGATGACGGCGATATGCATGTGGGCAGCATTTGGTTTACTGACGAAGCTTATTTTTACCTGGACGGCTTCGTCAATAAACAGAACTGGCGCATATGGGGAACCGAAAAGCCCCATGTTGCAGTCCCATCGTCCCTGCATCCTCAAAAAGTACTGGTCTGGGCCGCCATTTCTTCCAAAGGAATCATTGGCCCATTTTTCGGATCCGAAACGATTACTGCATCACGCTATCTGGACATTCTTCGTGAATTTGTGGCGGTACAAACTGCCTTAGACGACACTGCGAACACCTCGTGGTTTATGCAAGATGGTGCCCGGCCACATCGCACGGCCGACGTCTTTAATTTCCTGAATGAATATTTCGATGATCGTGTGATTGCTTTGGGCTATCCAAAACATACAGGAGGCGGCGTGGATTGGCTTCCCTATTCGCCAGACATGAACCCCTGTGACTTCTTTCTGTGGGGACACTTGAAAGACCAGGTGTACCTCCAGAATCCAGAAACAATTGAACAGCTGAAGCAGTACATCTCATCTGCATGTGAAGCCATTCCGCCAGACACGTTGTCAAAGGTTTCGGGTAATTTCATTCAGAGACTAAGCCATATTATTGATACGCATGGTGGATATGTGGAAAATATCGTACTATAGAGTTTCCCAGACCGCAGCGCCATCTGTTGTTGAGAATTGTAACTACTGTAATTTCGAAAGTTTGTCTGCTTGAAAATGTACTCTTGTCCCAAGCATATTGCAACAAACGGTGTAATTCTATCGCTGCTCGTTTAGTTTTTATTGCCGTTTCAAATATAACGGTCATTTTTGAAACACCCTGTATATCATCTGAATTAGGAGGACGGTAAAAGGATCCAATTATCATTTTATTTATGTTGCCAACAATGACCTCTGGCCAGACTCAGCCACAAGATCTATCTGCTTCCATTTCGCGACAAATAAACTACATCTGTCAGCAACAAACACGCCGTCGGCAACCGTGTTTAGCCTATCTTTTCGGAATACCGTTAGGTTCTTCGCAAAAAGTTTGGCTGAGTTTATCTCCGGCTTTAGCGAGCTTTCAGTGCCTATAACGATTAGAGCACCAGTGCTTTCTATTAGCACATGGAGCAGTTGTACTTTCCTAACACAGCTACGACGATTTAGAACTGTTACACCTGTAGTTCCTGTATCTACGTTCATCCTGTGTTTCATAGAATAATGCTAGGCTCTTTCAACATGACTTATAGTTTTTTGCAAACTTTAATCTCAA
Source organism: Schistocerca serialis cubense (assembly GCF_023864345.2). Lineage (NCBI taxonomy): Eukaryota > Metazoa > Arthropoda > Insecta > Orthoptera > Acrididae > Schistocerca > Schistocerca serialis. The sequence goes on from NC_064641.1 coordinate 45,220,037, forward strand.
AATTTCAACAGACTCATTTTGAATTTTCGGTGACATATAAGTAAGTGAAATTTGTCGGCCCACTTTACTCTTACGAAATCGTCTTGACGTACTGGATCATATTTGGCCAGTAGATGCAACAGTTCTACAAAATTGCTTCTACTGGCACTATCGTCATTCTGCTTTTTTTTTTTGTCATCAGTCTACTGACTAGTCTGATGCGGCCCGCCACGAATTCCTTTCCTGTGCTAACCTCTTCATCTCAGAGTAGCACTTGCAACCTACGTCCTCAATTATCTGCTTGACGTATTCCAATCTCTGTCTTCCTCTACAGTTTTTGCCCTCTACAGCTCCCTCTAGTACCATGGAAGTCATTCCCTCATGTCTTAGCAGATGTCCTATCATCCTGTCCCTCCTCCTTATCTGTGTTTTCCACATATTCCTTTCCTCTCCGATTCTGCGTAGAACCTCCTCATTCCTTACCTTATCAGTCCACCTAATTTTCAACATTCGTCTATAGCACCACATCTCAAATGCTTCGATTCTCTTCTCTTCCGGTTTTCCCACAGTCCATGTTTCACTACCATACAATGCTGTACTCCAGACGTACATCCTCAGAAATTTCTTCCTCAAATTAAGGCCGGTATTTGATATTAGTAGGCTTCTCTTGGCAAGAAATGCCTTTTTTGCCATAGTGAGTCTGCTTTTGATGTCCTCCTTGCTCCGTCCGTCATTGGTTATTTTACTGCCTAGGTAGCAGAATTCCTTAACTTCATTGACTTCGTGACCATCAATCGTGATGTTAAGTTTCTCTCTGTTTTCTACTACTTCTCATTACCTTCGTCTTTCTCCGATTTACTCTCAGACCGTAATGTGTACTCATTTGACTGTTCATTCCGTTCAGCAGATCATTTAATTCTTCTTCACTTTCGCTCAGGATAGCAATGTCATCAGCGAATCGTTTCATTGATATCCTTTCACCTTGTATTTTAATTCCACTCCTGAACCTTTCTTTTATTTCCATCATTGCTTCCTCGATGTACAGATTGAAGAGTACACCCTTCTTAATACGAGCATTTCGTTCTTGATCGTCCACTCTTATTATTCCCTCTTGGTTGTTGTACATATTGTATATGACCCGTCTCTCCCTGTAGCTTACCCCTACTTTTTTCAGAATCTCGAACAGCTTGCACCATTTTATATTGTCGAACGCTTTTTCCAGGTCGACAAATCCTATGAAGGTGTCTTGATTTTTCTTTAGCCTTGCTTCCATTATTAGCCGTAACGTCATAATTGCCTCTCTAGTCCCTTTACTTTTCCTAAAGCCAAACTTATCGTCACCTAGCGCATTCTCAATTTTCTTTTCCATTCTTCTGTATATTATTCTTGTAAGCAGCTTCGATGCATGAGCTGTTAAGCTGATTGTGCGATAATTCTCGCACTTGTCAGCTCTTGCCGTATTCAGAATTGTGTGGATGATGCTTTTCCGAAAGTCAGATGGTGTATCGCCAGACTCATATATTCTACACACCAACGTGAATAGTCGTTTTGTTACCACTTCCCCCAATGATTTTAGAAATTCTGATGGAATGTTATCTATCCCTTCTGCCTTATTTGACCGTAAGTCCTCCAAAGCTCTTTTAAATTCCGATTCTAATACTGGGTCCTCTATCTCTTCTAAATCGACTCCTGTTTCTTCTTCTATCACATCAGACAAATCTTCACCCTCATAGAGGCTTTCAATGTATTCTTTCCACCTATCTGCTGTCTCCCCTAGATATAACAGTGGAATTCCCGTTGCACTCTTAATGTTACCACCGTTGCTTTTAATGTCACCAAATGCTGTTTTGAGTTTCCTGTATGCTGAGTCTGCCCTTCCGACAATCATATCTTTTTCGATGCCTTCACATTTTTCCTGCAGCCATTTCGTCTTAGCTTCCCTGCACTTCCTTTTTATTTCATTCCTCAGCGACTTGTATTTCTGTATTCCTGATTTTCCCGGAACATGTTTGTACTTCCTCCTTTCATCAATGAACTGAAGTATTTCTTCTGTTACCCATGGTTTCTTCGCAGCTACCTTCTTTGTACCTATGTTTTCCTTCCCAACTTTTGTGATGTCCATTCCTCTTCAACTGTACTGCCTACTGCGCTATTCCTTATTGCTGTATCTATAGCGTTAGAGAACTTCAAACGTATCTCGTCATTCCTTAGTACTTCCGTATCCCACTTCTTTGCGTATTGATTCTTCCTGACTAATGTCTTGAACTTCAGCCTACTCTTCATCACTACTATATTGTGATCTGAGTCTATATGTGCTCCTGGGTACACCTTACAATCCATTATCTGGTTTCGGAATCTCTGTCTGACCATGATGTAATCTAATCGAAATCTTCCGTATCTCCCGGCCTTTTCCAAGTACACCTCCTCCTCTTGTGATTCTTGAACAGGGTGTTCGCTATTACTAGCTGAAACTTGTTACAGCACTCAATTGGTCTTTCTCCTCTTTCATTCCTTGTCCCAAGCCCATATTCTCCAGTAACCTTTCCTTTTACTCCTTCCCCTACAACTGCATTCCAGTCGCCCGTGACTATTAGATTTTCGTCCCCCTTTACATACTGCATTACCTTTCAATATCGTCATACACTTTCTCTATCTGTTCATCTTCAGCTTGCGACGTCGGCATGTGTACCTGAACTATCGTTGTCGGTGTTGGTCTGCTGTCGATTCTGATTAGAACAACGCGGTCACTGAACTGTTCACAGTAACACGCCCTCTGCCCTACCTTCCTATTCATAACGAATCCTACACCTGTTATACCATTTTCTGCTGCTGTTGACATTACCTGATACTCATCTGACCAGAAATCCTTGTGTTCCTTCCACATCACTTCACTGACCCCTACTATATCTAGATTGAGCCTTTGCATTTCCCTTTTCAGATTTTCTAGTTTCCCTACCACGTTCAAGCTTCTGACATTCCACGCCCCGTCTCGGAGAACGTTATCCTTTCGTTGATTATTCAATCTTTTTCTCATGGTAACCTCCCCCTTGGCAGTTCCCTCCCAGAGATCCGAATGGGGGACTATTCCGGAATCTTTTGCCAATGGAGAGATCATCATGACACTTCTTCAATTACAGGCCACATGTCCTGTGGATACACGTTACGTGTCTTTAATGCAGTGGTTTCCATTGCCTTCTGCATCCTCATGTGGTTGGTCATTGCTGATTCTTCCGCCTTTAGTGGCAATTTCCCACCCGTAGGACAAGAGAGTGCCCTGAACCTCTATCCGCTCCTCCGCCCTCTTTGACAAGGCCGTTGGAAGAATGAGGCTGACTTCTTATGCCGGAAGTCTTCGGCCGCCAATGCTGATTATTTATCAAAATTTAGGCAGTGGCGGGGATCGAACCCGGGACGTTTTCATTATGAAACAAAGACGCTACCCCTAGACCACGGGTACATTTTGCTATGGCCATGTAAACGCATTTTTTTTTTCCCATGAGTCGTATTACATCAAACATTCTGCTTGGATATGAAGATAGTAACTGTTGTCGAAAGAACAAATACACTCCTGGAAATGGAAAAAAGAACACATTGACACCGGTGTGTCAGACCCACCATACTTGCTCCGGACACTGCGAGAGGGCTGTACAAGCAATGATCACACGCACGGCACAGCGGACACACCAGGAACCGCGGTGTTGGCCGTCGAATGACGCTAGCTGCGCAGCATTTGTGCACCGCTGCCGTCAGTGTCAGCCAGTTTGCCGTGGCATACAGAGCTCCATCGCAGTCTTTAACACTGGTAGCATGCCGCGACAGCGTGGACGTGAACCGTATGTGCAGTTGACGGACTTTGAGCGAGGGCGTATAGTGGGCATGCGGGAGGCCGGGTGGACGTACCGCCGAATTGCTCAACACGTGGGGCATGAGGTCTCCACAGTACATCGATGTTGTCGCCAGTGGTCGGCGGAAGGTGCACGTGCCCGTCGACCTGGGACAGGACCGCAGCGACGCACGGATGCACGCCAAGACAGTAGGATCCTACGCAGTGCCGTAGGGGACCGCACCGCCACTTCCCAGCAAATTAGGGACACTGTTGCTCCTGGGGTATCAGCGAGGACCATTCGCAACCGTCTCCATGAAGCTGGGCTACGGTCCCGCACACCGTTAGGCCGTCTTCCGCTCACGTCCCAACATCGTGCAGCCCGCCTCCAGTGGTGTCGCGACAGGCGTGAATGGAGGGACGAATGGAGACGTGTCGTCTTCAGCGATGAGAGTCGCTTCTGCCTTGGTGCCAATGATGGTCGTATGCGTGTTTGGCGCCGTGCAGGTGAGCGCCACAATCAGGACTGCATACGACCGAGGCACACAGGGCCAACACCCGGCATCATGGTGTGGGGAGCGATCTCCTACACTGGCCGTACACCACTGGTGATCGTCGAGGGGACACTGAATAGTGCACGGTACATACAAACCGTCATCGAACCCATCGTTCTACCATTCCTAGACCGGCAAGGGAACTTGCTGTTCCAACAGGACAATGCACGTCCGCATGTATCCCGTGCCACCCAACGTGCTCTAGAAGGTGTAAGTCAACTACCCTGGCCAGCAAGATCTCCGGATCTGTCCCCCATTGAGCATGTTTGGGACTGGATGAAGCGTCGTCTCACACGGTCTGCACGTCCAGCACGAACGCTGGTCCAAAGGTGGAAATGGCATGGCAAGTCGTTCCACAGGACTACATCCAGCATCTCTACGATCGTCTCCAAGGGAGAATAGCAGCCTGCATTGCTGCGAAAGGTGGATATACACTGTACTAGTGCCGACATTGTGCATGCTCTGTTGCCTGTGTCTATGTGCCTGTGGTTCTGTCAGTGTGATCATGTGATGTATCTGACCCCAGGAATGTGTCAATAAAGTTTCCCCTTCCTGGGACAATGAATTCACGGTGTTCTTATTTCAATTTCCAGGAGTGTAGTTCAAATGGCTCTGAGCACTATGAGACTTAACATCTTCAGTGATCAGTCCCCTAGAACTTAGAACTACGTAAACCTAACTAACCTAAGGACATCACACACATCAATGCCCGAGGCAGGATTCGAACCTGCGACCGTAGCAGTCCCACAGTTCCGGACTGCAGCGCCTAGAACCGCACGACCACCGCGGCCGGCCTCGAAAGAACAGATACTATTGATGACTGTGCAGCTTCTCTAGAATAAATGATAATTAATTGAAACCCTCAGCTCCCGACAGGTTTTGTTGACATACCTTGATGTGGACAGCTGAAAACGCGTGCCCCGACCGTGACTCGAACCCGGGATCTCCTGCTTACATGGGAAACGGTTTATCCATCTGGGCCACCGAGGACACAGATGAATAGTGTGACTGCAGGGACTTATCCCTTGCACGCTTCCCGTGAGACCCACATTCCCAACTGTCCACAATCTACATACGTAATGTTCCTAATAGATACTTTGCCCATTCATTCGTTACTCGAGTCCACTTAAGTTGACGATTCCCGTAAGAGTTCGGGCAACCTGTGCTCACTCGCACAGACGAAGGTCAATGGCTAGGTAGCCATTTAACTACAAATGAAGGTAGTAACTGTTCCCGAAAGAACAGATACCATTGATGGCCGTGCTGCTTCTCTAGAATAAATGATAATTAATGGAAACCCTCAGCTCCCGACAGGTGTGTTGACGTACCTTGATGGGGACAGCTGAAAGTGTGTGCCAGACCGAATGAAAGCCTTTTCCTTGTTAGATAGTGTTCTGATTAAAACAAAGGTGTTTTTCGTTGCGGATGCATTTTCTCTCGACCTTCCAATCACTAGCTTTCTTCTCTGAATGCAAAAATATTTTGTTGATGCCTACCCACATAGTGAGAAACGATCACCATGATAAAATAAGGGAAATAAGAGCTCGTACGGAAAGATATAGGTATTTGTTCTTCCCGCGCGCTACACAAGTTTGGAATAATGGAGAATTGTGAATGTGGTTCCACGAACCCTCTGCCAGGCACTTAAATGTGATTTGCAAAGTATCCATGTAGATGTAGATTATCTATTTCTTGTCCTTCGATGTCCATATTTTCTTGAAGATGTATATAGGAGAAATCAAGATAATCTTCAATATTTTCACATTGTGAAGAGCTATTGTCTATTTCAGTGTAATAAGAGTGTCAGATTTTTCACATTGAGAGAGTCACAGTGTTTGCAAACATTCATACATTATTAAATGTAAAGATACACGTAAACAAAATGTAAATTAAATAAAAATAGTTCAACTCTGCAGCTATTTCGCTTCTAAGGCGAAAATGACTATAACATTTGTGTTTGTCTTGTCCATGTAGCCCTGAGTAAAGAATATTTATACATGGCCCAGCAGCCGACACATCAAAGGTTATGCAAACATGGACTATTTTGAAACAGACATTGGTTCCCCCAACTCCACCGTCCACTGCAGCTGACATACTCCATGCATGCATGCTTCACTATATTATCCACTTACTGATATTAAAAAACAGTGAAACATATCCCAGTATTTTTGTCATGAATATATAAATACTCATTACTAATCTACCAGCAAGCGCATTTCTGCAAAATATTAATTCCATCTAATAGATTTTTGCTAAGAAAGTTATCTCGGTTCCTGACGCTCGTAGGATTTTAAACAGAATTCATTAAAAAAATGCCAGAAATTTCTCTGTTTAAAAGTTTTTTTTCATAAAATGAAAACTACGGTACACAGCGTAGTAATTCATGATATTCTTATTGCGTATCCAGCCGGCACGTAGTGTCAGGTTGACACTATGACCTTCAGAGTCGTTATTTTTATACAATTAACAGCATCGCTAAAGTTATTTACTAGCATGGCATCAAAACTCTTCGCCTAAAACATAAGTCTAAAACCATTACTGTCGGGCTGTCAGCTGAGAAGACCTAGCAAATTATCGAAAGTGCCTATTTTTTGAAAATACCAGTATATCTACAAAAGTAACTATTGTTTTCAATTTTTCAAGCTATTTACTTTTTGGCTTCGTGTGAACTATACTTACAGTAAATATCGAGTGTACGAATGTCAAGATTATTAAGGTTTTTCTGATATACCACGAAATGTAGGAGAGAAATCGATGCTTATGATAAAGCAATCGATAGATATTTATAAGCCCTACAACCTTTTAATTTAACGTCTCTAAATGGAGTAAATAGTTTTTTACTTATTAAAGAAAAACAGTTTCTAGCGAGTTTGCGAATTTTTTTGTCATGTTTGCCAATTTGGATCAAGTCTGAGGAAAAAAGAAGCTCTATTTAAAATTCGACTTCCTATAAGTGCATTTTTTGTTTTGTTTTCAGGCAGTATTTTTGCAACCACTTCTCCATAATACTCAGACTAACTACTGTATTTGGAAACAGCCGATTGTAGCTGGCCACGTTCACTTAGAAATTAGAAATGGGAGACTTATTGCTTTATTATGAATAAAATATTTCACAATCTTTTGATATACTTGTATAGGTTCGATATTACAAATCATTGTTGTGCCACTTCCACTAGTCCGGCTGCTTTGGAGTTCTGCATAAGTACCTATTCATCCCTGATGACAACACACATAGCCCGATACTGCAGGTAGGATTTTCCAGCGTGGCTACTCCCTGTTGCCACTTCGTCTATCCCTCCCAGTGGCACGGACATACCTGCAGCCTCCCGGATATGGTTCAAATGGCTCTGAGCACTATGGGACTTAACTTCTAAGGGCATCAGTCCCCTAGAACTGAAAACTACTTAAACCTAACTAACCTAAGGACATCACACACATCCATGCCCGAGGCAGGACCGTAGCGGTCGCACGATTTCAGACTGTAGCGCCTAGAACCGCTTGGCCACCCTGGCCAGCCTCCAGGATATGCCAATGGATGTTGTACCGTTTAGCACCAAAGGTACTGAGTGGAATATTTCATGCAAATGTATATTTCAATGGTGAATTGATTGACACAGCCTACGAGTTCCTAGCTATTGTGGATCCAGGATACAAAATCTTTGAGATGCCCAGCAATAACATATACCTCCCAGTTATTTTCCAGACATTAGGTCATGCCGAACTGATTATTATTGAGCATGGCAATCATGTAGTAATCTTTCAATGTGAAGAAATTGTAAGACGTTTACATCTGAAGCAGAAGCAGTATGGGTGTGATGAAAAACTGCTTACTTGGATAGGCTTGAAACCATGCAATAACGACACTCATTATAGCAATCCAGATTGAAAATTGTAGAACAAGACAGGCTTCTAGTCGTTTTTCGATGTGAAGAAACTGTAAGACGTTTATACCTGAAGCAGGACCAACATGGGTATAAGATATAAAAGCGACCACACCCATCAGTACCACTGCGCAGTGCAAGCACAACAAGAAGAATTACAAATTCCTTAATCGACGGGCTTGAAACCACTTTATGGCATCACTGAATATAACTACCCCACATTCAATGTGATGTACGAATTATGTCAGAATATGTCGCCCACTTCTTTTTGCTTTGGCAATACTTAATAATGCTAAGGAAATTACAATTCTCATTCAACACCATGATGTTTTAGCAATCCCAAGCAACAGCTTCCTGTACTTGGAGAAAAAAAATTGAAAACGTGATGTAAAACCTACAGTATCATCCATACTTACACCAATTGCTTCGATGTTCCTGTTTCAAGAAATAAGATACAAACTGAATGGTGTTGAAACTGAACATAGGAGTAATGTTGGAATCACATCAAATCTTAAAACATAAATTCCCACGTGAACCTTAGACTTTAATGAGTTAGAGAATGCAGGATGGTTCATAAACAGATCGATAAGTCAATACAATTACATTAGCATGTGTATACCACTTAAAAGGCAAATGAGAAAATTTAAGGACAAGAAATGTATTATTATGAAAGCAAATCAGGAAGTAATTCTGCTAAGAAGTGAAATAGATAATGATTATACATTCAGTGGCAGACAAGGCCCAAATAGAATGAAATTGTACTTACGAAATTAATATGCGAAATGATTAATGTTTATGTGATTATTACAAATGTTTAAAAATTTTTAAGAGATTTAATTCTGGTATTCAAATGCCATTAAATTTTCGTTCATGAGAGCAATCTGTATATCCCATACTCCCGAGGACATCCAAATAGGTTTTGAAATGAAAGCAGATTGATTGATAGTACAAGTATTGGAAGTCAGCATTAAGGGGAGCCTGAAATGTAATTCAAGTGAATCTGATAACAGTAAACGAATGATAAAGATTACTTTAGTTCAGGGTTCTATCAATATGATAATTTACAGCTGGTCTAGGGTAATAAAGCTTAAAGCCTACCTTTCAACATGTATGTAATGTATTTACTTCTTACTGTGAGGATTTGGAAGATGATGAACTTGAATACATGCTCAGCCTACTAATTTAAATAATTAGTGCCCATTATCATGATAGACTGCTCAACATAGAAACTGTGAAATAAGGTCTGATACATGCCTGTATAGAATTTGAATCATCAAAAAATATCCCCAAAGGCATTGAAGCAAATACATTAATACTACATGACTGTGTGATTAATTATTCATCGCTCATGGGAATTTTGCAGTGAGCTGTATACATGAATACATGCTGCATCACATCTAAAGCATTTTGCAATGTAGCACGAGAGATAAAACATCATTATGGACACTCAAGGCTTCTATTATTTGTATATAAGAATAATGTTTTAATTACATTCACAAATGTTGGACATGTTATTAGAATGTTCCCGAGAGATGGTGCATCACGAAAACCCTTCAGATATATGAAGTGTTCCAAGGCAAAAAATACTATATATACTATATGGTTAATGTGTAATAACCATGGAATACACAGGATATATTAAGACAGTTATGTTGACCTCACTTAAATGTTTGATCATATAAATAATTGTGTACATGGAAAGCAATGAGAAGACTTCAGTTTTGAACTGATAACAAATTATTAGTTTATTGACAGTAGACACTTTATTTCCATGAAATTTCCTCCACATATGCTGCTTATGGCGTTCATCCAGTATGGGAGACACATTTATGGAAACATTTATGACCATACGTTGCCATGAGTTAATATGTGTAGCATGATAAGCAAAATCCCCTTCAATTACATTCAGTTATTCTGTGAAGTGAGATACATCTGTTTATATATATATATATATATATATATATATATATATATATATATATATATATATATAGTTCTGTTTCAGAAGTAACCTTTGTTTATCTCATAAATAAGAAACTAATATATAGTCCCTAATAAATTATTTTTTATCCATGCAGAATATACAAACTTTTTCTAACAAATTATTTTAGTTATGTGTAAAGTCTAGCATTTTTGTGCAATATGCTCTTTCCATTATTCTCTAAAAGGTTACACATAGGCTTCAGAGCTGTTGAAATATTTCAGACTGACTTCACAATTTCTTTACCTGAAACTTGTGTTGCAATTTTAGAAAGATGTTCCATATGAAATGAAAAAATATTAGTATGAGATACTAAAACACTAACAATTATACTGACTTGGATGGCTCGCAGCAGGAAAAGTTACCAACTGTGAAACCATCAGTCATATACAATTCCCATTCATTCAGTATATACAATCCATACACACACACACAGTGTGCAAACAACATTGATGCGTACTTGGCATGCACTTTGAGGATACATGCACATCTATATACATCTACTGAAACACTGATAAGTGTGTCCAACTATTCTGCATAAATTCAAACACACACACACAAATAGTTATTTACAATTATTTCCACTCTCTATCACGTAAATTAATAGTGCAAGTATAGCTCAGTTCCAATTACAACCTCACACATGTCCCACATATTTTCAAGATGTGGCACAACTTTTCAGCTCAAATACAGTGTCTACCTTAGGGCTTCATGAGTGAATATTAATTTGGTGCACCATATGCGATGTAGATTGTGGAGCACCACCAATACCACAGCACAGGCGTTACAAGTAAGTGTTACCTGTGAGAGCGTGTGCGAGCCCGTGAGAGCCAGTCTGCAACTCAATCACTCCATCTTTCATTAAACTGATAACTAAGTTAGTTGCGGCTTAATGCCATAGGAATTATCAGGCACATATCCAGACATGTCGAATGCGTTGGGGTGGCAATTTAATACTTTCAGTTTAATAGATGAAACTGTCCATATCCATATCAAGTAATTTCGGGTCTGCAAAAAGAGTTTTTGTAAACTCATAGTGGTACATGCATACTTTGGACAGGTCCAACCTACATAAACAGTTTTCATGAAATCCAACAAGGCCATTATATATCCAGAGCAACATATTCGTTGATGAAGATTGTGGCACGTTTAACATTTGAGCTGGTGACATATGTTCTGCACAATATTATCCATCCCATTTCGTTGTTAAGTGCATAGCGCCGTGATTTCTATATTTACATGGGCGTGGCGATCCCCGCAGAATCACCTTCACACTAATTATCCTTTATTCCACTCTGAAACAGTGCTCGGGAAAAGAACACCTATACCTTTCCGTGTGTCAACTAAATATTTGCTATTTGGAGGAGAAAGTAGGTGTTTGAAATTTCGTCAGAAGATCCGGCAGCAACGGAAAACGCATTAGCTTGAATGATTTCCAACCCAAACCCTATATCATGCCCGTGACACTCTTTCCACTGTTTCCGATAATGCAAAAGGCGTGCTGCCCTTCTTTGGACTTTCTATATATACTCTGTTAACCCGATCCGGTAAGCATCCCACGCAGTGCAGCAGTACTCCAAAAGAGGATAGACAAGTATTGTGTATGCAGTCTCTTTAGTAGACCTGCTGCATCTTCTAATCGTCCTGCTCATAAATCGTAGTATTTGGTTTGCCTTCGCCACAATATTCTCTACTTGTTATTTCCAATTTAACTTGTTCGTAGTAACATTTCCTAGTTATTTAGGAGAATTTATGGCCTTTAGATTTGATTGATACATCGTGTAACCAAAATTTAACCATTTTAGCACTCTTCTGGATGACCTCATACTTTTCATTATTTAGCGTAGTTTGCCAATTTCACAGCACACCGATGTCTTATATAACTCTTTTTGCAATTCGTTTTGGTCTTACGATGATTTTACCAGAGAATAAGCAACAGAATCATCTGCAAAACAACCTAAGACGGCTGTTGAGATTGTTTCCTAGATCGTTTGTAAAGATAAGGAACAGTGGAGAGTGTCTAACACTCCCTTGGGGAATGCCAGAAATCACCTCTGTTTTACTCGATGAATTTCCGTCAAAATTGTGACCTCTCTGGCACGAAATCAAGAATCAAGTCGCCTAAGTGAGACGATATTCCGTAAGCACGCAATCTAATTCCAAGTGGCTAGTGAGGTACTGCGGGAAAAGCGTTGTAGAAATCAGGAAATATGGATCAATTTGAAGTTCCTTGTCGATAGTACTCAACACTTCGTGTGAGTAAAGAGGTAGTTTTATTTCAGGAGAACGATGTTTTCTAAATCCGTGTTGACTCTATGTCAACAGATGGTTCTCTACGAGGTAATTCATAATGTTCGAACACAATAAATGTTGCAAAATTCTGCCTCATATCGACGTTAATGATACGGGTCTATAATTTAGAGGATTAATCCCATTTCCTTTCTCGAATATTGGTGTGATCTGTCTAACTTTCCAGTCTTTGGGGACAGATCTTTCGTCGAGCGAGTGGTTGTGTATGACTGTTAAGTATGGAGCTATTGCATCAGCGCACTCTGAATGGAACATAACTGGTATACAATCTAGGCCGAAAGATTTGCTTTTATTAAATAGTTCAAATTGCTTCACTATACTTATAAGTTACTCTTGTTGACAGATGTGAAAATTACCGAACTATCAGTTTAATAAGTCACAGCTGCAAAATACTAAAGGGAATTCTTTACAGACGAATGGACAAACTAGTGGAAGCCGACCTCGGGGAAGATCAGATTGGATTCCGTAGAAATGTTGGAACACGTGAGGCAATACTGACCCTACTACTTATCTTAGAAGTTAGATTAAGGAAGGGCAAACCTACATTTCTAGCATTTGTAAACTTAGAGAAAGCTTTTGACAATGTTGACTGGAATATTCTCTTTCAAATTCTGAAGGTGGCAGGGGTAAAAATACAGGGAGCGAAAGGCTATTTACAATTTGTACGGAAACCAGATGGCAGTTATAAGAGTCGAGGGACATGAAAGGGAGGCAGTGGTTGGGAAGGGAGTGAGACAGGGTTGTAGTCTCTCCCCGATGTTATTCAACCTGTATATTGAGCAAGCAGTGAAGGAAACAAAAGAAAAATTCGGAGTAGGTATTAAAATCCATGGAGAAGAAATAAAAACTTTGAGGCTCACCGATGACATTTTAATTCTGTCAGACAGCAAAGGACTTGGAAGAGCAGTTGAACGGAATGGATAGTGTCTTCAAAGGAGGATATAAGATGAACATCAACAAAAGCAAAACGAGGATAATGGAATGTAGTCGAATTAAGTCGGGTGATGCTGTGGCTATTAGATTAGGAAATGAGACACTTAAAGTAGTAAAGGAGTTTTGCTATTTGGGGAGCAAAATAACTGATGATGGTTGAAGCAGACAGGATATAAAATGTAGACTGGCAATGGCAAGGAAAGCGTTTCTGAAGAAGAGAAATTTGTTAACATCGAGTATAGATTTAAGTGTCAGGAAGTCAATGCTGAAAGTATTTGTATGGAGTGCAGCTATGTATGGAAGTGAAACATGGACGATAAATAGTTTGGACAAGAAGAGGATAGAAGCTTACGAAATGTGGTGCTACAGAAGAATGCTGAAGATCAGATGGATAGATCACATAACTAATGACGAAGTATTGAATAGGATTGGGGAGAAGAGAAGTTTGTGGCACAACTTGACTAGAAGAAGGGATCGGTTGATAAGACATGTTCTGAGGCATCAGGGGATCACCAATTTAGTACTGGAGGGCAGCGTAGAGGGTAAAAATCGTAGAGGGAATACACTAAGCAGATTCAGAAGGATGTAGGTTGCAGTAGGTACTGGGAGATGAAGAATCTTGCACAGTATATAGTAGCATGGGGACCTGCATCAAAATAGTCTCAGGACTGAAGACCACAACAACAACGATGGTTCTTAAATCTACGTTTTTCCTTTGTTCGATCCGCACCCTTTGGCACTGAAGTTCTTTTTGTGTCTTCCGATATCCTCTAATTTAAGAAAACCACCTACTCCTCACCACAAAGCCCTTGGTACACGTCTAGCCGCCTCCTGCGTGTAGTAGACTCCCGACCTACTTAGCAGATCCCCTTACCCCACCACCCTACATAGCAAGTCGAGAAATATGCAGCCTACACGCTCGCAGAACTGCCTGAGAATCTGATTCAGACCCTCTACTCTGTTCTGTACCAGTGGTCCTGAATCGGCTCCGTCAAGTATGCTACAAATGTCGCCCTTTGCCACTTCAGATAGCCGTTCGAAACCACAGAAAATCTCTTGTGATCCAAAGTGAAACACATAACTGAACTGGTAACGATGTGAGCCGCCTTGACTGCACCCTGCGCACTTCATGACATCCGAAAGGATCGGTTCTACATCTGGAATTACTCTACCTGGTTTACACATAGAGTGCACAATGGCTTTCCTTTCCTCCTTGGCAGCTGTTGTTCCTAAGGGGCTCTATAACGCGCCTAGCCTTGGAGCTCCCAACTACAAATAATCCCAACCCCTGTGACTGCCTGAACCTTGCAAGCTGAGAGGTATCGTCGAAATAGGACAAGTGACTGCGACTCGCTGAGGGACATTGTCAACCACAGATAGCGTCTGGAGCCTGTTTGTCAGACTAATCAGGCAGTCTTACCTTCAGACCTCTGGGAAACCTATCACAGCCTACCACACCGTGAGGCAACCTCCCATTTAACCACAGTTGAGGTGCCAACCTCAATGTGAGCAGTAACTGGACTGGCCATGGCGCAGACCAATTGGCGGACTCTTGGATCTTATTGGACATCCGTTGGATTTCCATGGCTGTCCCACAGCACTGAAGCCCATTCACTGGAGCCTCAAGCTGTGTAACTGAAGCCAACACAGCCTGGAGCTGAGAGTGAATTGTCATCGACTCAGTTCGGATCCGCCACAGCAGTCACAGTCCTTACACATGCTAAAGACGCTGGCAAACTACACTATACAGACGAAAGAATGACTATCGACGCGCATTGTGGAACTTTATTCTAGACAGTGATAGAAACGCGAGAACTGTGTCCAGTACATTAGGTAAATTAGATTAACATGCAGAGATTCACGTGAGACTAAATAATTCGCACATTCTTAGCAACTCATAAAATGTCACAAAATATATTACTTTCTAACACAGTCTGCCCCCGCTAGCTGAGCGGTCAATGTGACAAAATGTCAATACTAAGGGCCTGGGTTCGATTCCAGGCTGGGTTGGAGATTTTCTCCAACTCAGGGACTGGGTGTTGTGTTGTCCTCATCATCATCATTTCATCCCCATCGACGAGCAAGTCGCCGAAGTGGCTTCAAATTGAAAGACTTGCACATTTACATTTCTTGTTTCTAACACAAAGGAAAATATAAGAACTATGTCTAATAAATTAGATTAAAATACAGAACTTCAAAAACTAAATTACCAAAGCACACAGATGAAACTGAATAATTCACTCCTGTTTAGCAATTCGTAAAATGTCACAAAATCGGCTACCTCCCTGTTGCTGGTGTTGGTAAGCTGGCGGCTGCTGACTAAACTCTATTGTCTTCCCCAAAGCAACATCACACATCACAGAAGCCTTTTAGAAGAGTTAATGTAATTCTTCTGTCAGCTTGACTGGTCGAGTTGAATAGCATGTTTGACTCTAATGAGCCCCATCACCAAACTGCACCATTGCTAGAGGTTTCTATAATGTAGTATATATCTTGTTTCATTCCCAAGTTATCAGCTTGGGGACGGAACAATTTTGCGGAAATCAGTGCTTTGGATACAGCAGCAAATTGCTGTGCGCAATGTGCAAACTATTTGAATATGCCAAGTCTGCGTCCAACACATACTACATCAGAACCCTCTGAGAAATCAGCTAGTCCAACTATTTCGTAACCAGACAGCGATCAAAACCCTCCAATTCGTAGAGAATTTAAAGTGGCATGCCCATATAAGTTATTTACACGCCAGTACTGGATCTAACTCAATTCGCCAAATGATTTTTTGAACTTTTCGCCCAATTAAGCGATATTTGCCTTGGATGCCTATGGCCACTGTGGCACAGACCACTGCGAATCCCACACTTGTGAAACAGCAATTTGTCAACATTATTCAACAGACTGATGTCGATTTCTGAGCTTTTGAGCATTGTTTTCCTTGAAAGCCATGACATAGTGTAATAGAAAATAGGATCCAGCATGTATGTTTCCATCTATACAGTCCCCATTTTCTCAAAGATCTCTGGAAGGAAGCATGCACCCATATCCATATAAGAGGTGCTGCCAAATACATAACACATGCCCAAGTTCTGCATCTATTATGGTATCGCCTATAAGATTACTGGAAAATGCAATGTGGTTTCATTGAGACTATTGCTACCAGATTTTTGTGTGGAAGACCTTTTTTTCCATTATGAGATGAAACATAGAACAAGTGGAATGTACAGTTTTTATGAGGTGCATATTCATCTGATGGTTGATTTATGAAGGGATGAATGCATAAATTGTAGTGAGTCGAGGAAGTACAGCATAATATCCACGATGATTCGCTTGGAAAATGAAATATTTTCCCCATGCCCTCAGGTAGGACACTAACTTGGTCATTTAAACGTCTGGTTCAATCTGCAGGACAGAACGGGTAGTTGAAATTGTGGAAAGGGGCCAAAAATGAGTGGCTGTCAGTTACACTCGAACACATATCACTTTATTTAGTTTCTGAAACATGACAGTGCAAATATCCGAGCTTAGCTATCGACTGAATATGTCACACAGTCTTATGGCTTAAGGGCTCAATCTTTTTAATTTTTAAAACGGCTGAAGGCCCATGATTTAAAAAACAACTACAATAAATTTTCAAAGACAGAAGGCCCGAAACTTTGTCCTTAAAACTTTGAAAAAGGAGGTTGAAAGCCCAAACAATCTAATGCTTAACAATAAAGAATTTTACTTTTAAAACGGCTGGAGACCCATGATTCAAAACACAACTACAATAAATTTTTACAAGATACAAAGCCTAAGGCCTTATCCTTAATTTTTTTTTAAATGAGGCTGAAGGCCGAAACAATATAATATTTAACAAGGAAGGAATTTTAATTTTAAGATGGTAGAAGGCCCATGATTTAAAACAAACTGCAATAAATTTTCGAAGGCAGGAGGCCCAAAACCTTATCCTTAAATAACTTTAAAAAAGGAGGCTAAAGGCCCAAACAATCTAACACTTAACAATAAGGAATTTTACATTTGTAACGGCTGAAGGCCTATGATTCAAAACACAATTACGATAAATTTTTACAAGGCAGAATTTTTTTAATGAGGCTGAATGCCCAAACAATCTAACATTTAACAAGTAAGGAACTTTAATTTTAAGACGGCTGAAGGCCCGTGATTGATAAACCCAACTACAATGAATTTTCAAAAGGCAGAAGATCTAAAGCTTTATCAAAAAAAATATTTTAAACGAAACAGAAGTCCCAAACAATGCAAGACTTCACAAGAAAGGAACTTTCAGTTTTAAAACGGCTGAAGGCCCATTATTTAAAACCCAACAAAAGCATACAAATTAAAACCATGGGCTATGAGCCATCAAAATGCACAATGAAACACCAATAAGAAAAGGCAGTACAGCCAGCGGTGTTCAGAAGTTTCTGCGGGTTGGTCTGCACTTGAAATATTAACGTTCGCTTAGGGGAGACAGGTAGTCGGACCAACTATATCCGATCCGCCGGCAACCCAACCAAGAGACTGTCACCCAACGGCAAGAAGACTTGCCTTCCACCTGATCAGTGAACAAGCAACTCCAAAGCCAAAATGGGGAAAGGCGTAGCCGCCCACAACCATAAGCTGTCAAAACTACACACACGTGTTGGATAGCGAGAACACGGTGAGGAAAGGACACTGCCTGAATTTTATGTCAGCGGCCAGGGCAGGTAACCGGACCGTTAACGGCCCCAAGGCAGAAAATTCCGCTGGTGCACTTGGACTTCAAATAACCAAAATACAGTTAATCTCCACCGGATGATTACCAAACTTTCACCAACTCGAACACTCGCTGTTGCTCCGGGAATATCCCAGGCAGCCGACCATGAAAACCAATCCCACAATGTGAACAGACTAGCTCCGGTAATTAAATCAGCACTCAACTTTGATGTCCTAGATCGGTGAGCCACGAACCTAATAGCAACCGGAACAGCTCACACACACTCCGACACTGGGTAGAGGCCCCCAGCTTCCCTGGCACACTGCGCCGCACGGTGATTTCCTTGCCGATCCACACCAACCGACCGACTACCGCACATCAGCACGGAGACAGCACTAAGAACTGAGCAGTCGACATCGCAAGCTACACACAGTTTCATAAACACTTGCACGAAGGACTAGACAATACCAACGGCAGCGACTGTACAATAATAAGGACGAATCACAAGCCGTCACACGCATGCAACCCGTAAGCGATCGCCGGCCAACATACACGTCGTCCGACAAGACGACTGACCGACGACCAACCAAGGTGGTCCGCACTCAAGTGGTGTGTATCGGCAACCGTCGGGCGGTTCATGGCTGTCCGGACCTCATTGCAGCCGCACATCGACTGAACTTCTGCCTCGCCCTAAGTCAAACTCTTTCAGGTCCGAACTGGACCGATAGCGCCTCCCAACTCACTGGAAGGTCCGTACTAGCTCTGAACACATGACAACGGGGAAGTAATAGCAGTCAGCAAAGATAATACGCCAGGGCTTATATCGATAAGTGTCGTTGCTGGCGCTCACGAGCAGGCAAGGCGGCAACTCAGTGACACAAGTAATCGAAATTAACATAACGAGGTGGTAGTACAGTAAAAACGGGATGTCAAATGAGATATGGCACGAACACAAACCATCCACAGCTCAGTCATTGCACAGACTATGTGTTCACACCCTCCCGAAATATGGAAAAAAAGTGTGCGTGTAGTGGCAGTTTATAATTCAGATTGAATATCTTGTGTGCTGCACTGCAGAACTCGCCACTTAGATGATGAACCCTACATGGGGTTCCATCTCTATAACTAATGACAGTTATAGAATAATATAGCAGTTAATTGCATTCATGTACAAAGTTTCATTTTCCTGCACTTTGGTCATACGACTATTGGTGTGAAAAATAATGTCAAATTTATTTGCAGGTTGTTCAGGCTCAGAGAGTAATCATCTCTTAGAATTTTCCTTGATGGGCAATTCCAAATAATTAATATTAAAACTGCATGCATATACAACCTGATAAGCTGCTGCACATGGTGTCTCTCTGTGGGTGCAGGTATGCAGTGTTTTCGCTCTCACAGCGTGCCACAGGAGGGAGAAAGCACTCTAAGTCAGCATATACAAGAAAGGATACTTCCTCCTGGTGATGAAATTACTTACATTTGTAAAACTTACTTGCCTCACTAAGTATCCCTTCACGTTCTGGGCACTACGCAGAGCAATCCAGCAGATGCTCTGTTGATCGCTCGCATATGTGAAATGGGATCAAGCACATAGGACAAATATGCAGCATTATGTCTTGACAATTGCAGGATGGAGTGGGGAATTAGGTAACGTTATTTATCCCACTAATAGAATACCAGTAAATATACATGTTTCTCGTGCTGACTGTCGAAACTTGAGAAGTGGAAGTGTCTGACAACTTTATACTCCACTGACTTACAGCCTTTAAATATGTGACTAATACATATATTCGTGACTAATACATGTATTCTGTTTCTCAAATTTAGGTGTGTCCTGGAGTTTCGTGGAGACCTAAAAATCAGCAAAATTGTAACGCCCATGAATATCATAACTGTGGTATTTGTGTACTTTTAAAATGTGCATATTTCCTGTAATTTGTTTTGAAAGCAAGAAGCGACCATGCAAAGCAAAAGTCATCATTATTTTGGGTTTTAATAATGATTTTATAACAGATATATCCTATGAAGGAGGGATATTAATATACCAAAAACTTGCAACTGAATATCCGAATACAGAACTCTACTTAGAACTTTCCCAGATCGTCTTTCTTGCATTTGAGAGCTAAACATGACATTCAAAATGGAATTCTGGAAGCACCCAGAGACTGAGGAGCCCCACGATATTACTCCATTTACAACTCAAATATGCAAATGGTTTCGTTTTTCAATATCACCATTGTGTTTTGGTGGCTGTATAAGCTGACAGCACAGTTATGCTCTGTACATAATGGTAGACTACCACAGATCATTTACAATTTTAGGAAGCTCCAATATGGGCAGGCACGCATTTAGGAAATACATCAGATACTGGTAGTGGCTATAGAATGATAGATGCAAACTTATGATATCCTATCCCAAAATACGCATCCAATCGCTGCTTGTCGAAACTAAACGATCAGGCCAGGAAACTACTGATGGCCGATAGATTATTATACATATATCTGACATCAATAATCCAGCCTTTGGTGATTGTGATATTGACGACACAGACTGAAGCGATCATGATGACGAAGATCCAGATCAAGACGAAAGTCCAGGCTGAGGTAACGAAAATGACATCGATGGGCACGGCTGGGGAAATGATACAAGATCCCCTCTTGACACTTACAAAATCCCTGAAAAAACATGATAAATAAGTACTGCGCGTTTCACCGTAATCTCCACATTTATTTGTATATTCATTCATGCTCTCACGTGTGAATCCACATCTATAGTCACTGAGGGGTGACGTTCGCACCTACACAAAATATCCTGATAGGATCTAGGCCACAAGCTACATGAATGGTGGCGCTGAGGTTATTTTGTATTGCCATTTTGGTGATTCTATCGCCTTTGGGGAAGGGAAGTTGAGAGTCGAACACTTTCATGTACAAAACCCACATATTTAATTTGAAAGGGGTTAAGGAACACCTGCCCAAAATTCAGTGGTCCTGATACAACAGGTATCTTGGTAATCACCAAGACTCGTGTCATCCTAACATTCTCAGGTGCAGGTCCCACATATACAAGTGGAAAGGGATGTAAGGAATGTGTGCCTAAAATTCGGTGGTCCTGATTGGACCTTAGAAATCCATTAGCACCGCTATCATCCTAACGTTCTTAGGTTCAGATTTAAATAATTAACGCCTGCCCAAAGTTGTAAGATAACATGGTTGCTCTTAGTTCAAAACTCACAGGTATATGCCACATGTATGGTACTGCTGTGCGTGGTAGTGCTGTGCGCCAGAACTAAATGCTGGTTGGTTGATTTGGGGGAAGGGACCCAACAGCGAGGTCATGAGTCTCAGCGGGTTAGGGAAGGATGGAGGAGGAAGTCGACCACATCCATTCAAAGAAACAATCCCAGCACTTGCCTGAAGCGATTTAGGGAAGTCACGGAAAATCTAAACCAGTATGATTGCAGGCGGGTTTGAACTGTCGTCCTCCAGAATGCCACTTGTAATAACAACCATTGACATATTTTACCCGCCACCCCACATATGATACATCGGCTGGGAAACAAATCAACGAGATTGAACAGTGAAAGTGATTGGTAGAAAACAACAACCTCGGTAGGCACTAACAGTGCACTGGAGTGAAATAGGCAGAAATCAGTGAGAGATCTGTGCTATAATTCCCTCGCGAGTGTGGCAAATAAACAGTGGATGTCAACCACAGTAACTCGGATGGTGACGGAAGGAGGGAAGAAGACGACACTGGATCGTGGCTGCCACCGGCGCTGAGGTCAAAGGACGACGGTGCGTCATCACGGAGCTTCGTGGGTCTGCGAGACATCTGCAAGCTGTGACAAGCGCTCACCGGTGCGTGCCCCTCCCCCCCCTCCCCCTCCCATGGTGCAACTGCAGTAGGCGATACCCGCAGCCATCTTCATCGCCATAACTGCTGCTGCTGCCTGCATTTCGTCGCGACGCGTCGCATCACAGTTTCTGGCACACCGCGCCGACATCATTTGTCGAGATCGCGCTATTAAATTAAGTGAAGCATATTTAAAGCATTTGTTAACTGCTGCTAACAGGTTACTAAAAATTGATACCTATGTAAGCTTTAAGGGGCAACGGCCTTGCCACAGTGGATACACCGGTTCCTGTGATATCACCAAAGCGATGTTGGGCTTGGCCGGCACTTGGATGGGTGACCATCCAGCGGCCATGCACTATTGCCAATTTTCGGGGTGCACTCAGCCTCGTGATGCCAATTGAGGAGCTACTCGACCGAATAGTAGCGGCATCGGTCAAGAATTCCATCATACCGACCGGGAGAGTCGTGTGCTGACCCACGCCCCTCCAATCCGCATCCTCCTCTGAGAATGACACGGCGGTCGGATGGTCCCGGTAGTGCTTTTTTATGTACGCTTTAAGAAGGAATCGGTCTCTGACCATGAATCCTCAGAATCAGAAACTGAATTTAATGAGGATGGTTCCGTCGATCCAATAAATATAAAATCGGAGTGTGATTTGTCAAAAAAAGAATCTGATTTGATTTTCAATGGTGATGAAAGGTTTCTGATGGCGAAGTAGTTGAAATTGAGGTCAAAAATGGTGGCGAGGTAGTTGAAATTGAGTCAAAAATGAGAAGACGGAATCAATAACTTTATCAGTTAATGAATCTGAGCTCAATATGTCTCAAATTCCGCCAGGTCAGGAAATGCGAGAAACTCCTTTGAAATAAGTGGAAATGCCGAGTGGCAACGTAGAGGCTCCAAATCGGGTACAATTATTGTTTGCTAAACTTGAGTCGCTTCATAAAGAGCTCAAGGATAGTAGTAAAGAGTTGAATAATAAAAATGAATTTAGCAGTAACGAGTGGGAAAGTAAGATTGAGGGTAAGATTCAGTCTAGTAATAAGGAAATGAGGGATAGTAATAAAGAGTTAAGAGATGAAATGACCTCAAAAATGAATTGTTTAAATTATGAAACTGATGCTATCCACCATGATCTACAGGTTAAAGTAGGGCAACAGTTAAATAAAATGCATAGTACTTTCAAATGCGAAATTGACAAGGTTCGAAAAGGTCTCCAAGATGCAGATGAACGTTTGGAAGGGAGGTTGTCAGAAAGAATAGGCAACATATCCTAACTTTCCTCTAAAAGAACAGAAGAAGTAAAGATTACAGTAGATGCCTGTCAGAAAAATATTAAAGAAGTAAAACAGACTAGTGAAAAAGTTTGTGAATAGGTAGACAAAAGATGTTCTGACACGGTAGAAGCAGTAGAATTAGAGTTAGAAGAAATGAGTACTAACATTGCTAACCTAGAAAATAATGTAACCTCTGGTAGTTCTAGCAATACTACTGTACAGCATGTGGCTTCAGTTGACGCCGCTTTTATCGGGAGCCGACATTTTTTACGTTTTGATCCAGGCAAACAAATTCACCCATTAGAAGTCTGGAATGATTTTGAAGATGTTTTACCTAATACTTGGTAAGAAGGAGATAAAATTTCCTTCATAAGAAGTCATTTGCTTTGCGGTGGTCAGCTGACATTATGATAAAATGTAAAACACTTTCTTAATTTAAATCTGCATTTCTTAACGAATACTGGTCACACAACAAACAAAACGATGTTTTAACGCAATTTTGCAGTGGTAAAAACGTTTGCCCCAGGATATGAATCAGTAAAAGACTTCTCTAGAAAATGGGTTTCACGATTGTCATGTTTATGTGTTTAGAAGATAAGCTACCTTGGTACTGGCAAAGAAGAATCATTTCTGCACCTAGAGATAATGTAGATAAGTTAATTGAATATCTACAGCGAGTGGAATGAATAGCTGCTACGAAGGAGCAGACGCAGCATAATAACAGATCTTCTAACAGTCACGTACAAAACAGAAATCATGAAAGAGGGAACGTGAATGTTAGACGTGTGGAGGTTAGGAATTCAAGGACAAATTATCAAAATCAAGGCTGTTGTAGAGGAAGAGGGGGTAAACGCTTACCACGCTTTCGTAACACTTATTATGAAGAAATCGGAAATGTTAACACAGTGCCATTGAGACAAGAAGAAGGACAAAGTGCTGACATATCTAATGCTGTAGTAAATGAACATAACAGGCTGCGTGTGGGAAACTAAATCCCGTCTATGAAGAAACTGGCGCTCACCAGGGGGTAACGGTAACACAGCCAGTAACAAAAACACGGACTGCATTCAGCCAACACACGCAAACAGAACACAGGGATGAAGAAATAGGAACAGACAGTACTAGTGATGTGTTAAACCAATCTCATAATGTAGTAGACAGTATTTTGGATACTTTTGAGAAATAGGTCAAAGAAAAACAAGAATACCCTATAGATAGTAGGGAAGAAGTAATTAACGGATTAGAGTCTGTTTTAGGCGAAGATGAAGTAAAAGCCTATACCTATGACAATGATGGCAATCTAAAAGCTAAAGTTGCGGTAGTGGAAGTAGAGTCGGTTTTGCAAAGTTTTAAAAAGGAGAAATTGATCAATGAAGGTGGTAGCAATAGTAAAGAGGTCCACGAACCTAATAACTGTACTGACTTGCCACAAATGGTAAAAGCTGACGACATTATTATAAGTAGCAATGCAGTGCAGGGATGCAGTTGCTCAGAGTTAGATAATTTGGCTGATATGCAGTAAACAGAAGTAGAGGGAGTCGTCAAGTGCTTCGATTTGAAGTTGGTGGACAGGTTGGAGAAGGCAGCTAAAATGTAGAGATTGATGAACGCCAAAATGTAAGTGTGAATGTACTTACACTGACCAAAACTACTTTCGTAGAAAAAAAATTGAAAGTGATTTATTAGAAGATGTGTATGAGAAATCTGTTCAGTGTAAAATAACTCACCCTATTATAAAAACTAACATATCGGGAGTAACTGTGCGTTGTCTTCTTGTCAGTGGCAATGAAGCAAGTGCTGTGTCCCAAGTAATCTTTCATGTTCTTCGTGATGAGAATATACTAGCTGACTTAAAAGAAAGTGTTTAAGAATAGTAGGTGCTACTGGAAAATTTCCTAGCCCAGTACAGCACGAGGCGTTAATACCAGAAGTTATAAATAGAGTAACAATAGAACAGATTCCATATAGGCAAAGTGGCAATAATAATAAAGCATCGGAAATGCCTATTACAGTAATGAGGAATCACGGTTATATGCAGAAGGATACTGAATTTGGTAGTAAAGTGCCAGATATTAATATAAAAAGCGAAAAAAAGGAAAATAAGGCACTACATAAAATATTATCCTACTAATTTTAACATTAGTAAGCTAGTACCAGTAAAACCTAACGAAAGATCTAAAACTAAGTAGTTTATGTAAGGGCATAAAGGACCATTCAGGAAGATAGCAAAGCGATTTCAAAATAACAATAAATAGTTACTGTAGAGAGTCTGTCACTTTTTGGTGGATATGCAGTTTGGGGTACCATGCAGTCCAGCTGGGTGAAACTTAAATTCCGTTTCAAGTTTCATTCCCTTCTTCTGTTCTATCATAGTAAGTAAGAATCACATATGTCTTCATATTGTATATATTCTATTAGGTTATAAAGTCTTCTTATTAATTAGTCTTCCTAGTGAATAGTCTTCATAATGTATAATTGATTACAGACCTGACTAGATCTAAATAATGGCTTACTAATGAATGTGACAGGTAAATGGGAACATTTTGAGTACCAATAAAAGGATAAACACGGCTAAAAATAAATAGATAAAAATAAGATACATAAAAAGGGTTAGTAACTACAATAATAGAGAGACACTTTGCATTATGAGAAGTTACTGAAGTCAGAAATGCATAAATCTAATCAATTGGAATCTGCATAAAGCAATCATTTTTGTGGGAGTAAAGTTGTCTGAAGAAAAGAAAGGGTAATGTAGTGCCCTAGAGGCAAGCACTAGCGTTTTAACGTTAATTAAAGGGAGATGCATGGAAGTGGTGTGAGGATCACACCAAATATATAGAGAAATAATGAGGTCAGTAGGCTGACAAAGAGAAAAAGGGAGAATGAAGTGGCGAAGTATACGTATTTGGAAAAAGGGAGAAAATGGAGAAAAGACGTGAGTAGGCTGGTATATATATATATATATATATATATATATATATATATATATATATATATATATATATATTTAAATGACGGTGAACTGAAGAATAATTTCCCTCATGTTTCAATGAAACGGTGGAAAACGCTTAATCTTGCTTAAGGCAGATGGTAAGTTTAATTAATAGAAATAGACAAAAGAATCATACAAATATGTTTGGAAACGCAGATCATGAAATAGCGGTATGTTGAAAATGAAAACAAATTTTAAAAATGCATACAACCAGGCAAAGTAAGTGCTTTTAAGCAAATGACCTCTTTAGTAAACCCCTCCTACGATAATTGAGCCAAACAAAAGAAAAACTTGCAAAGTTTACGCAATCTTCTAAGTTAAAGCAACATCTCAAGTAATCAAATAAATTGGAAACTAGCCAAAAAGTCACTGTTTAAGAACATAAAGGTAACTGGAATACATAAAAGCTATGTAAGGTAAGTGGAATACATAAAAGCTATGATTTCTGAAAAAGAAAAGCATGAATGCAAAATTTGTGATTATGAAGTAAAATGACTCGTTTCTCTAATGATATTTGTTGTTACTTGCCTTTCTGACAACATCTCGGTTATTAGAACTATTGCAGGAAATAGATTATAAATTGTGCTTTGTCCTTCCTTAGAAGTAAGTTGAAAACACAAGCTTAGGCTATGTTATCTGTTTTTCAGGGACTTAGAGGCGTTATGAAAAAATAACTACAGGCTGTAGTAAAAATAGACGCAAGGACAACCCAATCTGCAGTTAATCATACCCTTTCCTTTTTATAATAAAATAGAACGAATAAGTAAATTCTCCTCCCACATTTCTAAGCAGTTAGTGAAATGTGTACTGCGGACGCCCACCTTAGTGCCTACGATTGTAGTGAAAATGTGAGTACTGCAGAGTGAAAAATTCTTGTGCGTTTCTTTTCAGGTAATGACTGAAAAATTTATAAATTAAAAAATAACAATAATAATTTTGTAACTATTGGAAAATTTATGTGATGTTTCTATGTAAATTTTGTAAATGAATCTGTGAAAGCCTTTTATATCAAACGTTCTATGTATATATAAGCATGATAGTTTTGTATGTGTAGTAATAAGGAATTTTCTAAAAAAAAATTTTATTGAAAAAGAGGTAAACTAAATAGTTACATCCTTTGTTTCTAGATATTTAATTTTGTTCAAATTGCACGACAATTAAGTATTAAATTAAAAGTCAAAATTTGGGTTTAAAGCTTTGTTAAAATATATTTTATTGTAATAACGTTTCAAATGTCAAGTCTTTATGTAACTAAACTTGATAGTTTCCTCAAAAATGCCGTATTAAGAAAAAATAAATGGCGCTAAATAATAAAGCTAGAACGGCAGAATATGGT
Organism: Schistocerca serialis cubense; assembly: GCF_023864345.2. NCBI lineage: Eukaryota > Metazoa > Arthropoda > Insecta > Orthoptera > Acrididae > Schistocerca > Schistocerca serialis. Next base: position 45,247,652 of record NC_064641.1, read on the forward strand.
CAGAAGGTGCCTATGGAGCTCATAAATAAGTGGTGCAGGTTTCAAAGCTAAAGAACGAAAATTACAACCGGAATCCCCGTTTTTAAGAAAAGTGGAAGACGCTAAAAACTGGACTTAGAAACGTAAAACTTTGTTTTATGCTTCAGTTCACACTCAAAACAGTAACTAAGAGATCGCATTAAGCTGCCACTAATAGTTACTGAGTAATTAAGTAAAAAACTAAAATATATCCAATTGGAGTGGACTAAGTACCAGTAATTTTAATGGTAGAAAATTTTGGATTCAGCACACGATAAAACTTACTAAATAATAGAGCCATACCAAATCTTACAGTTGTAGTAACAATAACATTAAATACAAGTTCTAATACAGGTATGGTCAAGAGGTAACGATCTACCATTAGTTCAACTACAAAAATTCTAGAAGGCAATGCTTTGATTCAGGCGGGCTGAAACTTTTTCTGTGCTTTCAAACAACTTCTCTAGATACATTTAAAAATTAAGAAGAATCTGAATTAATTCATAACTACGTTATTAGAGATTGTGTGTCCGAGAAAGCGGTCGTTCTGAGGCTGCTGCCGTGTATTAAGGCAGTAGACAACAGATGTTTCCTCGGCCGTCCGCTGCGCCACCTATATAAATACAGCCCGAGAGGCGGGAAGAAGGTTCACTTCGCATTCAGCCACTGTAAGATTCACATCTGTTAAACGACGGATCGCGCTCTGTCTTGGATGATGTCAGAGACGAGCTGTGACAAAACGCGTACTTGTGGTAAAAGCTTGCGAGGACTGTACACCGTCCTGGATCGCTTAGAATTCGCTAGATTAACTGTTAGCATGCCATCCGTGGTAATTACAAATGTGGGTGGCAAATGGTGAATATTATTTCCACTTTTGTGGCGAGTATTTATTTCCAACACTTATTTGAGTATTATTAGTCAGGGTGAAAGACAGTGTGGTAAGAACGTCCCATAGAAGCCGCCTCTGACTGATAATAAAGCTGTTTAGAGTAGAAAGATTTACTGTCAGTTGAACAGCGTGAATTTCAGAGTGTTGTACCTGAGAGACGTTACTCAATATATGAACTAAAATTTTATAGCTTCATTTATAATCATAGTCCTGATCCCGCTAAATAAAAAGAGAATAGAAACGTTTTCAGTGGGATGGACCAGAATGTGGCCGTGCAGATTCGAAACTAAGGTCAGTATGCTCTCCATCGCTTTCTGGCTGACCAAAATTTAGTTGCCAGGCTCTCATGAGAAAGAAGACGGCGAACTGTAATAACAACCGTCGACATATTTAAACCCGTCGCCCCACAAACTACATTGTGCTAACCACCGCTCCACGCCACTCGGTCAGCAGTAAATGCGTGGAGGTGAATGCTACTGACGATAAAACTGGTTTCCGAGTCAGTTTTGACCAAGGGTGGCGGGGCTGCGTTGCAATCTCTTGTTGCAAAGGGACCCAAGCTGCTGCTACCGTTCATTCTGCCACATAAAAGGTAATTATCTTGACTGCTTGTCTGAGTGGACAGACACAGCATGTGCACCTACAATTGGGCGATGCCCGCCTGCATAACACGCGACTGTTCTAAAGTCTTTCGCGTTGTCGGTGATGTACTGCATGACCAGTCTCACCACCTTCACCGTGTTTGTTAATATATAATGTCCCTGCTTCAGTGATAATTAAATGCTGGTACACACATGCCTGGAAGGCTACTGAAAGTGTTAAATCTAGAATCAGGGGTTATCAAGGTAATCTGCTTATACGCCTCCACAGTGTAATTGTTATGTAGCAAGAGTTATTAAATGAGTCCCAATACCTCGACAGTGTAATTGATATGTATGAAGGCAGTACAATTTTTACAAATATTATCATGAAAATAAAAGTGGTCTTGTTTATCCCTGCTCAAAAGAAGAGTCTTGAACATCCTATTCAAGTGCTAGACCACGTAGCCCTGTCACATCACGTAATATGAAATCAAGGTGTCAAGTGCAGGATCCATTCCCTCTAAACGTTGAACCCAGTAAGAAAATCCATCTACTACAGTTGTACTAGTTATGACATCTTGTATGGCCATGTTTGATTGTGATGTCATGTAGGTCGCCATCTTTTGAACAATTGTCACTTTTATTACATTTTGACCTTGTGACATCTTTGTTGTGGATTGGCAAGACAGCCAACCCACTATGAGAGGAAGCCGAAAGGCACCCATTTTAGCTCACGCAGGCTGATGTGAGGTCTGGAACAGGTCAAGGAAATGAGACTAACAAAAAACGTACGTAGCTGCTGGAATACTTAACTTTAATCCGTAAATGGAGAACATCGCTCTTGAAGGTACATGTTTTACAGCATCAATAGTAACTGGTAATGGCGCCTTGCTAGGTCATAGCAAATGACGTAGCTGAAGGCTATACTAACTATCGTCTCGGCAAATGAGAGCGCGTTTTGTCAGTGAACCATCGCTAGCAAAGTCGGCTGTACAACTGCGGCGAGTGCTAGGAAGTCTCTGTAGACCTGCCGTGTAGCGGCGCTCGGTCTGCAATCACTGATAGTGGCGACACGCGGGTCCGACGTACATTAACGGACCGCGGCCGATTTAAAGGCTACCACCTAGCAAGTGTGGTGTCTGGCGGTGACACCACAATCTTGGTAGCTATTTTGGATTGCTGTATCATCACAGTTTCGCTGTCTTGATCTTGAGGGAGCCGTAGAGGAACGGTCCTTGAATTTCGTGGTAAGGCTATTGCCCTAGAAGAGTGGGGGAGGCAGGGATGGTGAAGGGTAAGTGGAGGGGTTGGGGAGATAGTCAGAAATTAAGGAAGGGGAAGTGTAGAGGAAGAGTAAGGTGGTCATAAATGATTCTAGACACTGCTGGGGTGAAATCTGGGCCAGTACTCCTATACCCCCCCTAGTCATACAACCAGCAGATGAAGTGAATTACAGGCTACCATACACTGGGTGGACGCTGAGAAGCTGTAATTTGTCTACAAACAAAACTGTATAAAACCACTTGTTTAGCCCTTACTAGAATACTGCTAATGTGTTTGGGACCAATTATTATGTAGGGCTAACCAGGGACATCAAGAGTATAAAAAGAATGAAGAAGCAATTTGTTCACAGCCTTGTTTGACTGGCAGTAGAATGTAACAGAAATGTTGGAAAAATGTTTAAAGACGTAAACTCTGTGAAAGACAATATATACAGAGGTTGCCCAGAAATTAAGTCCCGATCGGTCTAGAAATGGACACTGCAGTGAAAATACGATGAAGCTTTGCACAGATGCGTTTGGTAGTGTCTCTAGTATGACTGTCGATGGCACCAAGACGGTCTTTTCAGTTGTGAGCGCACTGTGAGCGAGTAAAGGTGGGTAGAACAACGATGTCTCCCGCCAAGTAGGAGGGCCCACTGAGAGGCTTCGCCTTAATGAATGCAGCCCACCTAACGCAACTGCCACGCACTTCCTTCTTGATGGCAATTCTCAGCCGCACTCTGCAGGGGCAGTGAAGACGCTCCTGCAGTCTTTTCTGTGGGAAGTGTTCGATCACCCACAACACAGCCCTAATTGGCTCGTCCTGAGTATCTCATCTCTGTTCACATGAAACGCTGGATACGAAGGCAACACTTGGGCTCTGGCTGCGTGCGATAGACCAGCGTAGAGAATTATCGGAAAGCACAGGCGGCTGCCTTCTATGACGATGGTGTTGGAAATTTGGTATAACGGTCCGACAAATCTCTAAGTTGGAGTGGCGACTATGTAGAGAAGTATCTGGAAAGTGTAGCTAACTCTTTCAAATAATATGTTTCTGATTTTCACTGTGGTCTCCATTTAGCGACCGATCGGAACTTACTTTCCGGACAACGCTCATACGTAGGGAGTGCCTCCATAAAATACTTCACGAACCTGATAAATCTACAAATATTCTTTGCCTCTTAGGTATCTATAGGCATAGGATCGTGTAGATGAATGAATTTCTTTTAAGAAAAGCAGCTCGCACTGAAAATGTACAAGCAGCCGCTTTTCACATTTTTCACTGGTTAATATAAAGATACTTTAATACTCGGCACAATGAAAAATGGCATTTGACGTCGCACAGATTTTTTTATAAGCACTAAGGGATATTTTATGTAAACAGCAACAAATATGCAGAAATAAGAGTTTAAATGGAAAAATATACACACAAAAACATCCATTCTCATCTGGAACGCAAAGTGAGAGATTTGCTTCCCTGTCAAGTTGAATTATGTATGAATTCCGCTTGGACTTTTCATTTATTTAATGTGACGGATGTAGGAAAATTGTATTGCTTTGTCCCGTTATTCAGTCCGTTCCGCTCCGGCTCACAACGTAACACAGAACCGCCATTTCGCAGATGCCAATGATTGTTACGTCAGCGGTGGACACACAGCGAGTCCGTACACAATACCCGCCCAGGATAAAGGTTCTAACAGTATTTTTCGAGTAAAGGTGACTGCGTTGGTGTAGGGGATGTGTGGTGGACGGTGGAGGAGAGGGCTGGGGCGTTATTCAGAAAAAGAAAAAAAATGTTTCAGTTTTTCAGCTTTAAGTGCAAATTTCTGTTTCATTACATTGTGGCATACAGAGGTTCAGTTTCAATTGTTTTAAACTTGTCATTGTAGTTGACCTTCTGATGCCCACTTGTGAGTTTCTGCTTATAGGGAAACGAATATTTATTCACAATAGAGAGATTGGACGATTTTTGAACCCTTCAGTCATTGTAATAAGTACCACACAGCCTTATTCATATTCAAAAATGATGAGTAGGTGCAACTTAGTTGCATGCCAACAGCAGTAGTAACTGTGTACTATTTAATACGAGTGTCAGCCACAGAGCGAGGTGACGTAAAGAACTGGTCTCATATTCCGCACTGTAGGGGTTGATATCTCCATCCAGCCATCTGCAATTTGCTTATCTGCCATTTCCATAAATAGCTTAAGGCGAATGCCTGGATGGTTCCTATTAAAAAAAAAAAAGGCCGCAGAAATCCTCCTTCATTCTCATCCCATTTGAGCTAGGGCTCCTAAGACCTCATTGTCAATGGGGTGTTAAGCCCTGCACCGAGGGAGGTGACGCAGTGGTTAGCACACTGGACTCGCATTCGGGAGGACGACGGTTCAATCCCGCGTCCGGCCATCCTGATTTAGGCTTTCCGTGATTTCCCTAAATCACTCCAGGCAGATGCCGGGATGGTTCCTTTGAAAAAGGCACGGTCGACTTCCTTCCCCGTCCTTCCCTAATCTTATGAGACCGATGATCTCGCAGTTAGGTCTCTTCCCCCAAACAACCCTACAAACCCTGCTCTTCCTTCCTTACTTCACTATTACCAGTTGTGCACTGTTAGTTACACTGAGGTGACAAATGTCATTGGACGGCTGTATGCAACTATACCGATGGCAGTTGTATCGCGTATATAAGGTACAAAAGGTCAGTGATTGGCGGAGTTGTCATTTGTACTCAAGTCATTCATGTGAAAAGCGTTCCGACCTCATTATGGCCGAACGACGAGAATTAAAAGACTTTGAACATGGTGTGGTAGTTGGAGCTAGATGCATGGGACATTCCATTTCGGAAATGGTTAAACAATTCAGTTTTCGGAGACCCAAAGTATCAAGAATGTGCCTAGAATACCACATTTCAGGCGTGGCCTCTCACCACGGTAAAAGAAAGTGTAACGGCTTTCACTTGACGGCCGACAGCAGCGGCGTTTGCGTAGACTTGTCAGTGCTAACAGACAAGCAGCGCTGCGTGAAATAATCGCACAAATGAATTTGGGAGGTACGACGAACTTAGCTGTTAGGACAGAGTGGCACAATGTGGCTTTACCAACAGCACGACATCAGCTGCAGCGCCTCTCCTGCGTCAGTGAGGAAACCGGTTGGCCCCTAGACTACTGGAAAACGGTCACCTGGTAAGATGAGTACGATTTCAGTTGTTAATAGCCGATGGTAAGCTTCGAGTGTGGCGCAGACCGCACGAAGTCGTGGACCCAAGTTGTCAACAAGGCATCGTGCCAGCTGGTCGTGACTCCATAATGGTTTATTTTAGTATATGGCTAGAGATACAACATCTATGATTGAAAATTTACACTTTTATGTCTAGATTACGAATGCAGGCTATAGTTCGTGGAGTAGCCAGGGCAAAATCACTGGTACTGCCATTATACTTTCTTGTCCTACACTCGGTGATGTGCTGGACCGTCTGTTGTGTAGCATCACAGTCGCACTCAGACGTTGAAGTTATGTTCCACTTGCAGTGGGAACATGCACAATTCCCATTCTTGGTTCGGAATCTGTTTAGTGTGGACCATTGTCTACGAGTGAGGTTGGAACAAGGTGGCGGCGTCTTCTTCGCAGGAGGCATTGTTCGGCGGCATTTGTCGTTCAGTCTCTTCTGCCACTCAGTACTAGTTTGTACTAGTTTGGTAGTTGCTGTTCCTCAAGTTCAGGCCATCTCTTGTTGGTGGTTTTCTCGAACGCAGGCGACTAGCATTTGAGTTGCTGTTGCCAGAATGTATCGGCAGTTCTGGATTGTCCATTATTTTGCTGAATTCTCTTAAGAGAACGTCTTTACGTCTGAGATCTGGCGGGGGGGGGGGGGGGGGGGGGATAAGACTTCGTACTGGTAACCAGTGTATGGGAGCAGATTTGATTGTGAAACTTCCTGGCAGATTAAAACTGTGTGCCCGACCGAGACTCGAACTCGGGACATCGCAGGAGAGCTTCTGTAAAGTTTGGAGGGTAGGAGACGAGGTACTGGCAGAAGTAAAGCTGTGAGTACCGGGCGTGAGTCGTGCTTCGGTATCTCAGTTGGTAGAGCACTTGCCCGCGGAAGGCAAAGGTCCCGAGTTCGAGTCTCGGTCGGGCACACAGTTTTAATCTGCCAGGAAGTTTCACATCAGCGCACACTCCGCTGCAGAGTGAAAATCTCATTCTAGATTTGATTGTGTTAGTGATAAGAAGCACTGTGGTATTTAGTTGGGTATCTATGATACTTGTATGGGTACTATTGAGCCAGACAGCAGCACAGTATACAGTAGTCAAGTACACCAACCCTAGAGCTGAGCATCGTGGAGCTGCTGCTGTAGGTCCACAAGTTGTTGCACAAAGTTTATGAATTATGTTGTAGCGAATTCTTATTTTTGTAGAAACATTTTGGAGGTGATGTTTGAAAAACAGCGTTCTATCCAATTTATCCCCTAGGTATTTAGCCTATCTGTTGTGTCCCAGTTGCTGGTTGTCCATGCACAGTTTTAACTCCATATTGCCCAATTAGTTGTTTAGATGAAAGCAACAAACTTCAGTTTTACTGGTTTTTGGTTTGAGTCCCAACTTTTTGAAGTACTGACTCAGCTTCTTGAGGACTTCTGTCAGGATCTCTTCCGTTTGTTCAATGGTTTGTTTTCCGATATCAATTGCTCAGTCATCTGCGTATCCAAATTTCCTTGAAAGCGTCTCTGGCATGTCTGAGATGTACACACTAAACAACATAATGGTATGCGCTGTGTTTACATAAGATGGACTGGGTCCTCTGGTCCACTTGAGCCGATCACTGGTTGGAAATTTTTACATTCCGCTATTTGGAGAGCATTTGCTGCCGTTCAATGGACTTCATGCTCCCAAACAACAGGCGAATGTCACTGGGCCACAACTGTTCGCGATTTGTTTGAAGAACATTCTGGATATTTCGAGCGAATGTTATGGCATCGCAGATCGACTTACGTGAGCCCTGTCGGACATTTGTAGGACATAATCGAGAGGTCAGTTAGTGCGCAAAATCCTGCAGTAACAGTTAAAAAAGTAAAAGAAAAAATATAAAAAAATAAGAAATATTTCTGCAGCGGAGTTTCAACGCCTTGTTCAGTTCACGCCACGTCGAGGTGCTGCACTACCCCGGGTAAAGGGAGGTCCGACAAGACCTTAGGAGCTATCCCGTGAAATTTGTCAAATGGTTCAAATGGCTCTGAGCACTATGGGACTTAGAAGTACTTAAACCTAACTAACCTAAGGACATCACACCCATCCATGCCCGAGGCAGGATTCGAACCCGCAACCGTAGCAGTCCCGCGGTTCCGGACTGAAGCGCCTAGAACCGCACGGCCACCGCGGCCGGCTGAATTTTGTCACCTCTGTGCATGCACGCCATGTCCCACATAACTCTGTCACCTCTATATTTCCGAAACGAAACAAAATGTGAAAAATGCAACTCACCAGGGTGCATCTATGTAAAGGGCTTTCACAAGAGGCAGGAGTACACAGTCCATTTTTTTTTAATGGCACATGTATGTTTTTCTATGGAAATGAAAATTAGAGGTACAGTTAGTGCCTTCGGATTTATTGTCATTGTTCTAAATCTCATACCCTTTGAAATACCTACACTTTTAAGGGATGGCAATGGCGCCACAGTTTTTTGCCGTAGTACGCAGAGCAAGGGTTGCCTACAGCAGGGTTTAGGACAGTGCGCTTAACTCGCGTCACGGTATTACAGCATTACCGCAAAAGCTGTGCCACTGTTTCAATAGCTTACGTTTGAAGGAATTACAGCCGGCCGAAGTGGCCGTGCGGTTAAAGGCGCTGCAGTCTGGAACCGCAAGACCGCTACGGTCGCAGGTTCGAATCCTGCCTCGGGCATGGATGTTTGTGATGTCTTTAGGTTAGTTAGGTTTAACTAGTTCTAAGTTCTAGGGGACTAATGACCTCAGCAGTTGAGTCCCATAGTGCTCAGAGCCATTTGAAGGAATTACAGGAGGAATAAGATTTAGAGCAGTGAAAGCAAGTTCGCCGCTACTAACTGTATTTCTAGTTTTGATTTCGGTGGAAAAACATATGTCCCATTAAAGAAAAACGGAACATTGCGTTCAAAGTGATGCTTGTTTACATTATGAACTGTATATTTCTACCCGTTCTTTGGACCCTTGACATTGGAGTGTTCCTGTGCGATTGCTTTTTTCACACTTTCCTTGTTTTCGGAAATGTAATGAGGTGCCAAAGTTTGGTGGGACACCTTGTATGTACCCAAACGTGACTAAGGGCATATGACCTCCAAAGCCTTTTTTCAGTTTGTTAAGACGTGGGGGTACCAAATTACTTTTAAAATAGCTAGATGTTCCAAAGCTATGCATATTTTCATATTCACCTTTTTCTTACCATATGCAGCCGCATACAATGTCGTATTTTGTGCTGACATATGTAGCTGTTGCGTGATCTGTTTACTTTGTCTTCATTCTTTGCAAAATTATTAGTAACGCCGTGGGAATGAGTGCGATTTTATGTATAAATATCATTCAAAAGGTTTTTTTTTCTTTTAATCTGCTACATGTTCCACCTCTCGCCATATGAGGAAGGTAATGGCCCAGGAACACTGTCGGACATGATCGTTATGGTAGTCTTGGTGTGGGGATGCTTAATATTGCATGCCCTTTCTGACATACGAATCTTTCACCAAGGTACACTCACCACTCCACGTTATTGTGACACTGTACTCATTACTCATGCGCGTCTTTTCAGGTATGCCTACGGCCCCCCATTTCATTTTTATTGATGAAGTGAGCGATCCCATCGAGAAACGCTGTGAAGGATCTCTTGAAAGGAGAGAACATTTGGCGAGTGGAGTGTCCCGACTTGTATCCAATCGAGCACGTGTGGGTTGCGTTGTCCAGAAATAAAGCAGCAAGTCCACATGCAGCCACGACCCTCCAGTAGTTGGCAGCCACGCTGGTGGAGGAATTTAATGTCCTAGATAGGAACTACTTACCAACCTCGTGAACAGCATGATAGCACTTTTTAGCGCATTTATCACCATCCGAGGTGATTACACACCTTACTAAGAACCATGTTCCGCCTTTTGTAATGTTCAGGGAACCATCACAAATCGCGGTGATGACGGTGTAATTAATGTCTTTGAATAAAAATGTCATCTTCTTCACCTCACTGCATATTTCTTTCAGTTACCTACTGTAGAATAATGCAGCTGTTCTTTCTATGCATGGCGCTAGTTTTATCGAGATATGTTGCTTGGCAGTGACACGTCATGCAAAAGTTACCTTAAGGTAACCACCACCGTATCAGTGCGCCCGTGATTCTTTCACATCACCGCTGCAACGAAGGACCGTTTTGACTGAGGATTCTTTCACATCGCCGCTGCAACTGAGGATTACACTTAACTGCGAGAGGAAGGTTTTGTAAATCCATTGAAGAGTGTCTCCATATGATACGAACACTTTGTTTCTTAACATAGAAAGATAGGCTCCCTAAGTAACGACGATACGTGTTAATAATTTATCAAATTAATAGGAAGGGACGCGATACCAACTCCTTAAGAGTGCGTCACTGTAACAGTAAATTTTTACGAGGTAGCAAACTAAATGTGATCGAAGTATGGATGATGTTGCTCAGAATACGCCTGGCTTACGTTTGCTTTCACATTTCTTCACTTTCCCCTTACGGATCTCTCACTACTGGTGCTATTGGTTTCTTACCTTCTGCCCCTCTGTATCAAATTCGGTTGAAATTCCTCCAATAGTTGGTGAGATCACCATGCCTCACTCTCGATCATATATCGCTGAACTCATCGAGATGCAGCAACGGAGCCCTCGCAGTTTCCAGAGCACTTCATTGTGCTTTCTCATTAAAACTGTTCTTTTCTTTTTTTGCGTCAACGAAAAGCAAATTCGGTTATTCGTAATATTCTTATATATACTTAGATGCTCGCGTTCATATATGTCAACTATGACTCAACGATCCTGGAACCGAAAATCTACAAAAAAATATTGCTCACCCATCTCAAATCGTGGTGATTTGAAAAGGTTGGTTACAAGTATCACCAAGAACTGTGAAATAAGTATATCAGCTTTATTCATTTATACTTTATTAAATATTAACCCAATCGGCTTTTTGTCATGTGGAAAGAACAAGAGCGCCGTCTTCATTTTTATTTACAAAATATGCGAATGTTGTTCCCTCTACGGTATTATCAAACTGATTAAATTGTATTTAAACATTTTTTATGTGCAGCAGGTATATCTGTAACTGCTGTCGACGAAAATACTGGCCACGCAGGAGATGGGAATTAATCTACAACGCAGAAAAATATTCATACATGATATCACCTTGATAATTAACAACTGTGTGGGCTTCCATCGCAAATCACTACTAGAATTTCCATTTTTGTAATTACTCGCTTCTTTCACGACTGAAAACGCTTTCTACATTTGGAAAAGGCAAAGTTACTATGCGTTTCGCATTTACACTACAGACACACAATAACTAGCTCAGCTCCCTCAGATCGCAGGTCGAAGGAAATCGAGAGCACACCATCTCCGGTAGTATCATGCGTAGAGAAGCTGTGTGATGTTCAAAACATCGTGCTGAATCTTTTGTTACTCAGCAGTCATTCCATAATCTAGCAACTGGAATAACGATAGGTGGCTACTTATAGTACTGACAAAAGTAAACAAATCTGTTTCTAATTTTGGAACAACCACTCGCAGTACTCGACACCGTAACTTCCTAATGACGAGGCGGTACGTGACAACGGTTTTACTTTATCAGACGGCCATCAAATAGGAATGCCTTTCAAACAAGGGAATGAATTTTTCAGAAAATGAATTATATCTACTGGGTAGAAATCACATTTTCAGATGACCTGTATATATAGCGTGAACATTAACAAAACGCAGAAACTGTAGGGACGGATTTATGACTGGAAATGGAGAAAAGAAGGTCCTATGAACATGTGTCTGGAAATGCGTCCTTGCCATGGTAGATGGCTGTGACAGATGACAGTTCCTCTGACTACGTGCCGTGTGTTTCTTGTACAGTGAACAGCCAAATCCTTATTACCATGTGTCTAATAGCTTGTTCGTCCGTCTTTGGAACGAAATACATCACTGATTCTGCGTATCAGGCATCAGACAGTTTGTTGGTAGGTTTTGTAGAGGCATGTGCCATTAGCTGTCTACGCACAGGTAGTGTAACTTGCTTAAACAACGGGCCCTTGATTTGCGTACTCGGTGATGGCGCCCGATAGCGACCCAAATGGGTTCCATAGGATTTACATCAGGCAAATTTGATCGCCCAGACGTCAACATATAACGCTCCTGATACCACCACAGCGTTCCGGCTCCGAGACAAGGGCAGTTACACTGCTGAAAGATGACATGGCCGCCGGAGAAGACATTAAGCATGAAGTGACGCAGTTGATTCGTGTCCTTGATTACTACCACAGTTCCCATCCAAGGGCAGTAAAATTTCTCTCACAGCATAATACAGGGTGATTCAAAAAGAATACCACAACTTTAAAAATGTGTATTTAATGAAAGAAACATAATATAACCTTCTGTTATACATCATTACAAAGAGTATTTAAAAAGGTTTTTTTTCACTCAAAAACAAGTTCAGAGATGTTCAATATGGCCCCCTCCAGACACACGAGCAATATCAACCCGATACTCGAACTCGTTCCACACTCTCTGTAGCATATCAGGCGTAACAGTTTGGATAGCTGCTGTTATTTCTCGTTTCAAATCATCAATGGTGGCTGGGAGAGGTGGCCAAAACCCCCATAAGAAAAAATCGCAGGGGGTAAGATCAGGGCTTCTTGGAGGCCAGTTATGAAGTGCTCTGTCACGGGCTGCCTGGCGGCCGATCCATCGCCTCGGGTAGTTGACGTTCAGGTAGTTACGGATAGATAAGTGCCAATGTGGTGGCGCTCCATCCTGCTGAAATATGAATTGTTGTGCTTCTTGTTCGAGCTGAGGGAACAGCCAATTCTCTAACATCTCCAGATACTGTAGTCCAGTTACAGTAGCACCTTCGAAGAAAAAGGGACCAAAAACTTTATTGGCTGAAATGGCACAGAAAACGTTCACCTTACGCGAGTCACATTCATACTGAGTTGTTTCCCGCGGATTCTCAGTGCCCCATATACAGACATTGTGACGGTTGACTTTCCCGTTAATGTGGAAAGTTGCTTCATCACTAAACACAATCTTTGAAACGAAAGATTCATCTGGTTCCATTTGAGCAAGGATAAAATCACAGAAATCGATTCTTTTAATCTTATCAGCTGCAGAAAGTGCTTGAACCAATTTCAGACGATAAGGTTTCATAACTAACCTTTTTCGTAGGACTCTCCATAGAGTTGATTGTGGAATTTGCAGCTCTCTGCTAGCTCTGCGAGTCGATTTTCCTGGGCTGCGAACAAATGCTTGCTGGATGCGTGCTACATTTTCATCACTCGTTCTCGGCCGTCCAGAACTTTTCCCTTTGCACAAACACCCATTCTCTGTAAACTGTTTATACCAACGTTTAATACACTACCTATCAGGAGGTTTAACACCATACTTCGTTCGAAATGCACGCTGAACAACTGTCGTCGATTCACTTCTGCCGTACTCAATAACACAAAAAGCTTTCTGTTGAGCGGTCGCCATCTCAGCATCAACTGACGCTGACGCCTAGTCAACAGCGCCTCAAGCGAACAAATGTACAACTAAATGAAACTTTATAGCTCCCTTAATTCGCCGACAGATAGTGCTTAGCTCTGCCTTTTGTCGTTGCAGAGTTTTAAATTCCTAAAGTTGTGGTATTCTTTTTGAATCACCCCGTACTGCTCCCACCAGCCTAAGTTCGTGTTGCGTTGCACGTTTGAGCCGGCTTTCGTGGAGACACGCATCGACATAGTATAGCAAAAATGTCCACTGATCGTCGGTCAAATCCCGATGGTGCTACGTAATTGACGATGCCGCTGGGCCATAACGTGAACACGTAAGGGTGGTCTGCTACAGAGCTCCATGTTCAACGATGTACGATGAATGGTGTGCTCCGAACCAAGCGTGCGTGCACCAGCATTGTGTTCTTACGGCAGAGATAACATATATCACCATCTATCCTACTTTTTCAGAGCAGACAAGAATCCAAACCCACTTTCTTTGAACATTCGTGGACGTCCAACCATTTGGCGCCTAGTGATACATTAACTGTCCTTCTACCTCTTTCCGTAGATGCTCACTACAGTAGCACGTGAAAATTCGACCAGATTAGCTGTTTTCGAGATACTCGGTCACAGACTCTCCGTAGTAGTAATCTGTCAAAATCTCTTATCTCAACGAAGTTCCCAATGCGCAGCCCATTTGTTTGCTAGAGTGTTCACTCGTCCATGTCTGCTCACACACTTTTGTTACCGCGTCACGTTCCAGCAAAGCCACCACGTGGTATTCAACGTCCGGGTGGGCAGTGGCATATTTTGGCTCATCAGTGTACGCTGCAGGCTGTGTGATTGACGCAGTGTACTGTAAGCAGCAGAATGGTCCGAAATTCATGACGGGAAGAAGCCGAGGTGGTGGTTGTGTACGGGCAAGCGGATGGAAACGGTCGAGGGGCAGCAGGGCTATGCCAAAGCATGTACCCTCTTAGCATGTACAACATTTCAGGCTCGTTTTGGGCGTTTGTGTGATCATGACAGACGAATGTGCATGGAGGCGGTGGACTGCGCGTATACCACATTTGGAGGGTTAAACCTACCACAAGCCTCACGCAAGTGGCTCACCATCATAATGTAAGCTAAAGTACGATTATGTGTATCCTGCATTACAACAGCTACCATCACTATCATCTGCCATACACAAGGAACATTCAGGAATCCGTACCTGCATTTGCCGGTTTTATTAATGTTTGCCTTGTATATCAGTGCAACTCTGCACACGTAAATGGTGCTGACACAGAATGCTGTGAATTGCGCAGGACTCGCTCGGTAGTCAAGGGCCGAACCATCTACTCGCATAACGTAGTACCCGACAGCCGCCCGCATTGCCGGAATGTTGGTGGCACTGCGGCGCTATTACAGTAGCTAGTGACGCTGGTTCTAATTAATTTGTCCGCTCTAGCGTGACACGACCTGTTAATTACTGATGCGGCGATAAATTGCTGTCGTAGCAGCGACACCACGCAAGCTACTTCGTATCCGAGAAGTGCAGGGCACATTACGTTTAATGATTTCAGAGGGCGGACAGCCAAGTAAAGTGGATGTGTCCTGGATGCGAGTAATGGAACTGAAGTACGTCGGAGTGCTCAAGTGTTAGTGTTCGGTCAGCAGCTGCGTCATCGAAGCGTTAACGATCATCGTAATTCTGACCCAACCACGTTTCCCCGAGAAATCAATATCGTTTGCGAACAACGTTCATTCATACTACTATTGACCAGTTCGGCTAGAGAGTCATTCTGCTGTGCACCAACATCTACATCAGCAATTACATAGCTATTGCGCAAGCCACTGTGCAGTGAATGACGGATGGTACCTCATAACAATATTCTTTCTATTTCCATTGACGTATCACTGACTATCAAATAGCAAGGGAAATAATCCAAAGATTTTTAGACCATCGTAGGACTATGTCACTTCCAAAAATTACTGAAAGGATTGAACATCGTCATACAGTATCTTTAGCTGAAGCAGTCTCCTTAAATATCCTTTTCCTAGACCTCACCATATCAGAAAAAGCCTATTTTGTACTCTTATTAATTACTTTTATATCGTTCATTATAATTATTGTTGTTATTATCATTATTACTATTACTGCCAATATCACTATTACAGACAACAACTACAGTAGTATAAATACTGCAAATTTAAATGAAATAAAAAAAATAAAATAAAATAATAAAATGTGAATTGACTTGAAAATGTTGGGGGGAATGGAATGTTACTTTAAATTGTTTTTATTATTTGCTCTTTCAGTACGAACTTTGTTGTAGAACCCCTTATTTACGTGTGGTAATAAAAATTCATTTAGACAGAATTAAGCACATTTAAAATTACGTGAACTTAGTCAACCCTCTCATGCTGATAAATTCATATTAACTGATTAAGAACATTTAGTTGAAAATTGTATAAATAAAATTTTTTACGTATTTCGGCCGTGGCACACATTTTCTAAATGCAGCGGTTTTTTTAAAATATTTACTGAATTCTTTCCTGGCGTTAGCTATGGAACACAAGACTGTCTCTGTTAGCAGAAAATGGTTAAATATTGCCAATATTGAACGTTTAATTATCATTGATAAAACACACTTCACTATACGTTTAAGTTATTTGCTTTAGAAATTGAAAGAACCAACATATTGTTAAACTTCAACGTTAACAATCCACCTATGAATGCACAAATGTGAAACCAGTAATAAATTCCGTCAGTCTCAGGAATGCTGTAAAAGAAAAATATTTTCTTGATTCACTGCGAATTTTATCTGCTCCCGATTTACGGGTTTGGTTAATTTTTCTTAGCGGAACAATTTTTTAAATGTGCCGCCGCTGCAAATCGTTCGGTCGTGGCACAGCCCAGCAACACCAACGATAATCGCTAAAAATGCTGAAAATTCTTTAAAGAAATATTATAGATGACATGGGCAAGCTAATTTACATTAGTAACACACAATTTTGATTAATTATCATGTATTTAGACCACAACAATAATTCAACTTACATTAGTGTGTAATTTCTCCTCTAATTGCGTTTAAAGAAATATACAGACAAATGAAGTCTACTCATTCATAAAATGCTACGTCACAGGTTCCTCTCTCTCTCAGCTCTCGAGGAAGACGACAAAGAATGCACACTATGTATTCCTATTTATACCACTGCCGACCGTTAATGTCTCTTTGCAATCTTACAACATTACTCCCCTCTGTGGCTGTATTTTACATTTTTCTTATCGCAGATATTGACATATTTCGTAATTATATTATGAGTATAGCAATATTACAATCATAAATACATCGAGAATATTATTACAGTAAATATTACAATAATAACGAATGTCCTTTATACAAAATCAAATAATATTTTTTGTTAAATAATTACAGTATATACAAATTGCTTCATAGCGGCGTATATAGTACAATCAAATGTCATTTCCTTTGATTAATAGTGTGTGTGCTGCCAGCGAACGTTACAAAATGTTAACTTTATTAGTTCAAAGTCAGTATCATTTACTCCTATTACCACTTCCGAAAGTCAGATCATTTTAATACTATTTCTGATATTAAAATTGTTCTTTCTCAAGTAACTACGATGTAAGGTATGTGTGAATCCCTGGTCCGATGCGAGAGAGGACCCGATGGTCCTAATCAAATAAGGTTAAACAAATAACAAATAGATAATAATTTAACCTTACTTATACCTTAGCAGTCTGAATTTACACCTGTCAATAACTGTACCGGACAGGTGATAAATCTCAAACAGATGGTTTGGAAGCTTGTAAGGTGACAGGATGATATTTGTTGACTTACCAGCAGTGGGTGATACCGTCAGTCACTAGCGACTACCAGGCAACATCCACAAACTGATCAAGGGTTTTAGCCCACCAAGCTCTTCGCCACTCTTTCGCAGAATCGCAGGTTCTTCGTCAACTTCCAATAACAGCGTAGTCGGTGGGGACTGGAGAAAAACAGCTTCTATCAGGAATGTATACTGCCTCCAGTCCTGTTCAGTATATACACAAATGATCAACCTATAGCATAAAACAGCAGGAGTTTCCTGCAGATGACCTTGCTCTAGTCACCCAGAGCAGAGATTCTGAATCAGTGGAGAAAACCCTCAATATTGCCCTTAAAGAGCATTCCACATAGTACAACACAAATCAACTTAAACCAATTCCCACAAAGAAACAAATCCGCACTTTTCATTTAACGATCAGGGAAGCTAGTCGAAAATTGAAGATTATGATCTGTTGCCGAATTGGAACACTGTAGACAATGAGTAATACTTGACAGATCTATTACTTTCAAGAATAATTGCATGAACCTGAAGTCAAAAGTTACCACCAGGTACAATTTATTACGGAAGTTAGTTGAATAACGATGGGGGAGGGGGGAGGGAGAGTGGGTGTGGGGGAGGGAGGATAGAAAGGAGGGAGGATAGAAAGGAGGGAGGCCAACCTGAAACTCTACGTACCTTTGCAGTGATAATGTGGTATTCTTTGGCAGAGTATAGTTGTCCTGTTTGGTATAATTCAGCGCATGCCAAACAGGTGGACATAGCTCTCAATGATATCTAAAAATCATAACACTTTACCAGAAATCTTCTCCAGTCGAATGGCTTTAACACCTTGCTGGGGTATCTCCAACTCCGAAGAGAAATAGCTGCGAATGAGGAAAGAAAGAAAGTGGTGCAGGAGAGAATGTACCCTCATTATGGACACGAATATGAACCGTAATGACTGACGTCAGGGAGGAGTTTCCTTAGAATATAGACAGCACTTAGAATCACTGCTGAAAAAGCAAGGTTACAACTATAGAGGTCTACCACCAGACTTCCTCCTAGCTGGAGAAGAATTTCAGAAATACTACCTCCTGACTATAATGAGATATAGGCGACTTGGAAGTCCCTGAATGGACTGAGATCTCGATTTGACAAATCAAAGGTTAATTTGCCAATATAGGGCTACCCTGATCAAGAGTATATTCAGTGTAACTGTTGAAGAGACCAGACTGTTCATCATACGCTTCAATGTCGACTCTGTGCAGCGTCCTGCATGGAAGAAGAACTTCATGAAAGCAATGAAAACCCATTGCAAGTGACCAAGGTTTGGACAAAATTAATACAGTATTAACAGTGTAGAATAAATGAGAATAAATATACGTATTAAGGAAGGGAAAGATGACTACACTCCTCTGTGTGTGTCCTAATCTCTCATAAGTAATAGTGCCTACCTGAAATATAAGCTGGTGGCAGCATCACGGTTGTACAGTCATCTTCGAAAAAAAGTTCCCAAAACTAGACTACGACTTTCCTAATTGGATACCCATTTAAGTTCCCATAGCATTCCTGTTGCCTTTTGTTGTGGACTTTATTAACCTGCTACGATCCTAACAGCGTGCCGTTGAATTAGTCGCATGTATATAGTCATGCCTATTTGGTAAGGACCGCAAACACTGTGACAGAATTTGTGAGACTAGCGTATTGTATGCGGTTTTACTTCTAGATGTTCTTTAGTCTCCCAGGGAGCCTTCCAGTACAATCCACAGGACTGACTGAAAGCTGAGGAAAAATTAGCTCTACGGGGTGAATCCGTGATGATGATATATACTTTCAGGGATGATGTATGAGGGTAAATATATCAATTTGAGGTAAGAGATCCTCGTCGGGAAACCGCCGAAACGAAAGTTACAAGCGGATATCGTCCTGACACCTCTGACTTTGGATCTCCTCTTCTGCAACCTCCTTGCTTTCCATAAATTGGTGGAGGTAATCTGGACCATAACAAGAGAAAATTGTACGATAGTAATGGGCTCAAAAGTGCGCACCTTAAGATTTATGAGCACTTTTTTTAGGAGAAGAGATGTATTTGGCAGAAGAAAAGATGAACATGCGCTCAAGGCTTTTAAGGTATTCAGTGTAGAACCCATATATACTGCAATTTTTCCCCCTTGCGTTGGTCGATAGTGCCTCCTTGCAAAACGTGGAAAGGAAAAAGATGGCAGTAGAAAAGGTCCATTGTCAGAGGCATCAGAAAGATTTTCACTCATAACTCTCGTCAAGATTGTTTCCGCATCAGAGGCCCTTACCTAAAATTGATACAACGGCCCTTCTCTATTATCCGCGAGAGTTTGTAACGTCATTACCGAATCATTCTGTACAGCCGACTGTAAAACACTATGGTTAAACGTTGAATACTACTTACACTTTATTTTAAATGACATTAATTAGAGCCTTCAGTGATAACATAGATTCCCAAACCCTTAACACGGGAAGATATACTTATCTTGTAGTTGTTCTTTGTCCAGGGTTTCTGGTTCACGACTTCGTATGGTAATTGAGGTGATCTTTTAACTTTATAAATAACGAACAAGAAGTGACTCTTCAGGCTTTCCCGGCGGATATGTTGCAAATAGTCTTCACGGGAGTGCCGCCGGATGACGTTGTGCAAATCCCACAATACTTCCTCGGAGCAACTGTCCGACATCATCAGGTGGTTGAACCTCGCTGGTGGCTAGGTACGACTGACAAGATCCGCATCTCGACGCCGCTTTATATAGAGCACGCGCGTGAAGATTGTGCAGGCGCGGGAATCACGCATGCGCAAAAATTTGCAGATAGATGGCGCCAGACTCAAACGCACTCTGCCGGGAAACGCAGAGCGGCCGTTCTGTGCGTGCTCTGACGCTGTGTTTACTAACATGCTGCCAAAGTTATGACGGGTCTATTATCGAAAGCTCTTTGCTTTCTCGTCGTGATTTAACAGCAGCCAATGCAGGGTTCCAGGCTGTACTCAACTGAAATCCCGCGTCCCTGTTGGTAAGGTTATCGGCTGTACGGATATGTATTGCCTCCCTATCATGTGATGTCCTGTGTTCAGACAGTATTCTGCAATTGCCGACTTCTGCGGTTGGCGTAGGCGTGTATGACGCTGATGTACATCGCAACGTTCGTGTACTGTGGGACATGTCTGACCTACATAAGCCGCCCCACACTGACAAGGAATCTTGTACACACCACGTTTCCTCAGACCGAGATTATCCTTAACCGAACCTAACAGGTTCCTCAGTTTTGCAGATGGTCGGAAAACACACTTGATGTCATATCTTCCGAGGACTCTTCCGATTCTTGATGACATGGCACCAAAGTACGGCAAGAAGGCCAAGGTGATGGGTGTCTTCGTATCTTCATTCTGCTCCGTAGATTGAACTCGCTTGGGCCTGAATGCTTTACGTATCTGTCTCTCAGAATAACCGTTTTGACGGAAGACTGTCTTCAAACGTTGCATCTCACTCGGCAGGCTTTCAGAGTCAGATACCACACGCGCTCTATGAACTGCGTACGTGATGCACTACAGCATTGTGCTGGATGAAGGCAGCTTGTGGCCTGCAAATATAGATCTGTATGCGTTGGCTTTCGATATACGCTGTGTCCCAGGGTTCCATATGCTTTCCTTCATACCAAAACATCAAGAAAAGGTAAAGCGCCATCTTTTTCCACTTCCATAGTGAAGTTAATATTCGGATGGAGCGAATTTAAATGTTGAAGAAACGTAGGTAGAGTATCCAGTCCGTGTGGCCACACCACAAACGTATCGTCAACATACCGCAGAAAACAAGAGGGTTTGAGAGTGGCTGGCTGTAGTGCTTTATCTCCAAAGTCCTCCATAAAATAATTGGCCACAAACAGGAGAAAGAGGGCTCCCCATGGCGACACCGTCCACTTGTTAAAAATATTGGTCTTGAAATAAGAAGTATGTTGAAGTAAGTACGTGTTTAAATAGTGCCACTATGTTCAACCACCTGATGATGTCGGACAGTTCCTCCGATGAAATATTGTGGGATTTGCGCAACGTCATCCGGCGACACACCCGTGAAGACTATTTGCAACGAACAAACACTTCGCATGCCGTTTTTTTGTTGTTGACAAGGAGCAGCGTGGTAGATTTAGTTGGTAAGATACCGGATCATAAATAAGTACAATTCTTAACCAGAATACCTGCAAAAAAACTAGTTGACCTGGTTTCTGCTAAAATGAGAATGTTTCTCAAGAGAAAATGTTTTGAAAAGCACATCTCATCATTTAATTAGAGAACAAAATTTACTCCGGGTTTTTTGTATAATATGTGTGAAACTAATAAACAATGAAGGCCTTCGAATGACTAATTGGATTCGTTAAATAAATTTTACTTTACCAGAGTTAAAGGCATATACGTCTGAAATTAGGTTCACAGGAGTTGACACAACAAGCCTAGTGGAGCCTTTACTTAGTAACAGCAGTTATTCAGGATAAGAATAATGCAGAACTTTAACTGGGAGACTGAGACAGCTAGACAATTAAAAATAGCATTTACGTCGATAAGACACCTATTCAAGCTATTAGTAACATTTGGCTATAAAAAACACGGGAGGTCAGCTATATACCACTTCATTAAACAAACCATGGCATAATATGTAAGATACGCTCTGAGAAGATTTAAAACGATAGAGTAAAATTTAAATACAAGAATGTAAATTAAAACCATTAAATATGATACTCAACAGTTAGGAACCGACCAATACGAAAATCAGTCGTACACTGGAAATATCGCTAACTGCCTTCACTCACACTAACTTTCAAAGGATATTGATAAACACACAAGTAAAATATCAACAAAGACAACCAGAGAAGTGCCAACTTTCTCGCGAGATCCAAAGCGATTACAGCAATAAGTTTAACATGAGGTTCTCACTGAATAACTTTCCTCTGTGATCATCCTGGAAGTCTTGGAATAACGGATTCACAGCCTTTGGTGTCGTGTATCAGACATATTCACTGTTGTTAACTTCCTTCTCAAGGCTCTTCACCAAGTTAACAGTCAGGCCTGGATTGCAGGAAGGGCACCTGAGTGGAAAGGGGACAAGAAGAACTTCCTCACGGTAAAACAGTGGGCTAATACTCTTAACACACTTGAGTCCCGATTTGGTCTGGACAGTGATTCTCGACGGATTCGCATCTGAAGGAAGCGTGGTACACGATTTGGTGAACCATCCATTGTGGAAAGAGGGTGCTGTCGAGGATGATCCCTAATGGTGCGGGCAGGGATGCTGTTGACGGTTAAATCGGCCAGGTTTAACTGCTGTCAGGTATCGAGATCTTGTCATCTCCTGTGCGACTGTTGCTCAGACTTCGCACTAGAGGACGATAATCCTCGACCTCATAAAGCGCATGTGGTTGATGTTTTCTTGGAAACGGGAGATGTTGCAACCCTGGCGTCGTCTGTTCGCTCTCCCGATTTGAGTCCAATAGAGCACATCTGGGATGGACTAGGAAGTCAGGTTGCATCACGTCAGCATCCACCAACCACTCTCCAAAACTTGCGAGCAGTCTGCAAGTAGTATGGGCCTTATTGCATCAACATGTGATTGGTGACATCATTCACATTATGCCCCGTCATTTGTCAGGTCCGTATTGCTGCCAGAGGTGGTCATACCCCATACTGAGTGCAGTTGTGGGAATGTGTGTGTATATCCGGTAAATTGGAAAAAACTAGAAACTTTTTTGTCTACCGTTATGGATGTTGCAGTTGTTTACGTTCTGTATTCATTATATTGTTTCTACTTTACTGTCACGTGTTTATTCTGTTTTGTGGCAAAATAAACGTCACCTTGCAAAGTTTCGGTTTGTTGATATAATTTTGGACACAAAGTTATCTTAAAGTGAAAAGAGGTGCTAATGCATATGCAGTAGCCATGGCTGGAATTGTGTGGAAGCCCCTGGACAGCAGACGCTACAAATTAACTACGGACTTTGTGTGGTCGGCTATGCGTATCGTCAACAGGAGCGAAATAAGTTCAGCGTTGTCTGTGTCTGAAGTTAGCGCGGAAGTGAGAACCATGTCAGTTGTTCCACTGTTGTCGCATGGTATTGCTGTTATTCTGTTTGACTTGAGGTTAATAGCGAGCACTGGATCGTTCATTCTCTCTCTCTCTCTCTCTCTCTCTCTCTCTGAGCTTGTTGCTATAAGTGTCCTACAGTGACGTTCTACGCTGTTGCGGTGGGACGTGTTTACAAATTGGAAAATTGTGGTAAGGCAAGTCGGCGTGGCCTTTTGACAGTGGTTTTCAGTGCATTTTTACGTCATAGAAAGGGTATTAGGAATTTTCTTTCGCCAAATAGGGCTGTCCCCTCTAAAGTTACTTGTGGTACATCACACTGCCTTAGGCTGCTTTATTGATTACGTATGTAGCACAAGGGGTATCTATGCAGATATAGAGCTGTTGAGCAGGTCTGTTTCAATTTCTATCAATTTTAAGGCGCTCTAAGCTATTTCAGTTCTTCCGCTCGAGAAAACAAGAAGTTGGGCAGATGTTTTTGCGTGTATAAAGGATGCGTACTGCCGTACCTTTAAGGTGGTACACTGAGCACTCAAAGTTCTGTGTTGTGTTGTCCTGTGTAAACTGGTCACCAGAGCGTCACTAGCTGTTAAACGTGCTTTAATATCCTCAAGATATATTCGATGTGGTGCAATTTGTTTTGATGGGGTGGTTCTTGTCATCGAGAATAAATTGAATTCAATTGGAATTTATTTGTTTTGAATATTTTGTGGTATAAACTTGTTAATGAACAGTAAAGTGTTGATACTGATCATTTAAATTTATACATTTTATTATTAAGTTTTGAAGGTTGATAAATGAGACGGCCGCTAAACCCGCTGGGCGGAACAAGTGATTAGGATTGCGGAAAGGGCCAAACAAGGTGTCGGACAGGTTCACTCAAAAATTTTAATTGAATAACACCTTTAAACTAAATTGGCACATAGCCGAACCCTTAGAACTACTAGTTTCAAAAAGGCAATTGTTTCACGGCTGAAGGCCTCCAAACGAGAAATCTTAAAGCAACAAGGTAAAACTCAAGTGTTAAAAACATTCAGTTAAAATTTCAAATAAAATAGTTAACATACATATACACAGTGAGGCTGAGAGCCTCAAGGCAAGGGTGAATAGACAAATTTAATTCTATATTACAGCACTGAGGATGGTCAATAAGCGACCGAAAATCGATTTTGATGACAATAAAACAACAAAATACGGTCAATGCTGATTTACCTTCCAATTCTATCCACTATTTGGTCGTGGTGCACACAACACGCCATGGAGTCGCCAAGCATAAACTAGATGCAACACAAACGGCTGAAGTTCCACAGTAAAATTTTCGAGACTTTAAAATAAATTACCATAATCTTTCAACAGTAGAAGGCCGCAATGTTTTTTTTTTATTATTTTCTTCTTTAAATAAGGATTTAAGTGGCTGAATGCCTACAATGATTTTCCAAAATTCTAAAAATACATAAAATCCAGTAAAAGCAAGAATTTTTTAAATAATTGGCTGTTGTTGTTGTGGTCTTCAGTCCAGAAACTGGTTTGATACAGCTCTCCATGCTACTCTATCCTGTGCAAGATTCTTCTACTGCAGCCTACATCCTTCTGAATCTGTTTAGTGTATTCATCTATTGGTCTCCCTCTGAGATTTTTACCCTCCACGCTGCCCTCCAATACTAAATTGGTGATCCCTTGATGCCTCAGAAACGACTTCCTGACACTTAAATCTATACTCTATGTTAACAAATTTCTCTTCTTCAGAAATGCTTTCCTTGCCATTGCCAGTCTTCATATTATATCCCTTCTACTTCGACCATCATCAGTTATTTTGCTCCCCAAATAGCAATACCTATTTTTTACTTTAAACGTCTCATTTCCTAATCTAATTCCCGCAGCATCTCCCGATTTAATTCGACTACATTCCATTATTGTCGTTTTGCTTTTGTTGATGTTCATCTTATATCCTCCTTTCAAGACACTGTCCATTCCGTTCAACTGCTCTTCTAGGTCATTTGCTGTCTCTGACAGAATTACAATGTCATCGGCGAACCTCAAAGTTTTTATTTCTTCTCCGTGGATTCTAATTTCTACTCCAATTTTTTTCTTGTTTCCTTTACTTCTTGCTCAATATACAGATTGAATAACATCGGGGAGAGGCTACAACCCTGTCTCACTCCCTTCCCAATCACCGGTTGCCTTTCAAGCACCTCGACTCCTATAACTGCCATCTGGTTTCTGTAGAAATTATAAATCATTGGCTATGATAGATTATCCCCCCCATGAACCATGGACCTTGCCGTTGGTGGGGAGGCTTGCGTGCCTCAGCGATACAGATAGCCGTACCGTAGGTGCAACCACAACGGAGGGGTATCTGTTGAGAGGCCAGACAAACGTGTGGTTCCTGAAGAGGGACAGCAGCCTTTTCAGTAGTTGCAAGGGCAACAGTCTGGATGATTGACTGATCTGGCCTTGTAACAATAACCAAAACGGCCTTGCTGTGCTGGTACTGCGAACGGCTGAAAGCAAGGGGAAACTACAGCCGTAATTTTTCCCGAGGGCATGCAGCTTTACTGTATGATTACATGATGATGGCGTCCTCTTGGGTAAAATATTCCGGAGGTAAAATAGTCCCCCATTCGGATCTCCGGGCGGGGACTACTCAAGAGGATGTCGTTATCAGGAGAAAGAAAACTGGCGTTCTACGGATCGGAGCGTGGAATGTCAGATCCCTTAATCGGGCAGGTAGGTTAGAAAATTTAAAAAGGGAAATGGATAGGTTGAAGTTAGATATAGTGGGAATTAGTGAAGTTCGGTGGCAGGAGGAACAAGACTTCTGGTCAGGTGACTACAGGGTTATAAACACAAAATCAAATAGGGGTAATGCAGGAGTAGGTTTAATAATGAATAGGAAAATAGGAATGCGGGTAAGCTACTACAAACAGCATAGTGAACGCATTATTGTGGCCAAGATAGATACGAAGCCCACGCCTACTACAGTAGTACAAGTTTATATGCCAACTAGCTCTGCAGATGACGAAGAAATTGAAGAAATGTATGATGAAATAAAAGAAATTATTCAGATTGTGAAGGGAGACGAAAATTTAATAGTCATGGGTGACTGGAATTCGAGTGTAGGAAAAGGGAGAGAAGGAAACATAGTAGGTGAATATGGATTGGGGGACAGAAATGAAAGAGAAAGCCGCCTGGTCGAATTTTGCATAGAGCACAACATAATCATAACTAACACTTGGTTTAAGAATCATGAAAGAAGGTTGTATACATGGAAGAACCCTGGAGATACTAAAAGGTATCAGATAGATTATATAATGGTAAGACAGAGATTTAGGAACCAGGTTTTAAATTGTAAGACATTTCCAGGGGCAGATGTGGACTCTGACCACAATCTATTGGTTATGACCTGTAGATTAAAACTGAAGAAATTGCAAAAAGGTGGGAATTTAAGGAGATGGGACCTGGATAAACTAAAAGAACCAGAGGTTGTACAGAGATTCAGGGAGAGCATAAGGGAGCAATTGACAGGAATGGGGGAAATAAATACAGTAGAAGAAGAATGGGTAGCTTTGAGGGATGAAGTAGTGAAGGCAGCAGAGGATCAAGTAGGTAAAAAGACAAGGGCTAGTAGAAATTCTTGGGTAACAGAAGAAATATTGAATTTAATTGATGAAAGGAGAAAATATAAAAATGCAGTAAGTGAAACAGGCAAAAAGGAATACAAACGTCTCAAAAATGAGATCGACAGGAAGTGCAAAATGGCTAAGCAGGGATGGCTAGAGGACAAATGTAAGGATGTAGAGGCCTATCTCACTAGGGGTAAGATAGATACCGCCTACAGGAAAATTAAAGAGACCTTTGGAGATAAGAGAACGGCTTGTATGAATATCAAGAGCTCAGATGGAAACCCAGTTCTAAGCAAAGAAGGGAAAGCAGAAAGGTGGAGGAGTATATAGAGGGTCTATACAAGGGCGATGTACTTGAGGACAATATTATGGAAATGGAAGATGATGTAGATGAAGATGAAATGGGAGATATGATACTGCGTGAAGAGTTTGACAGAGCACTGAAAGACCTGTGTCGAAACAAGGCCCCCGGAGTAGACAATATTCCATTGGAACTACTGGCGGCTGTGGGAGAGCCAGTCCTGACAAAACTCTACCATCTGGTGAGCAAGATGTATGAAACAGGCGAAATACCCTCAGACTTCAAGAAGAATATAATAATTCCAATCCCAAAGAAAGCTGGTGTTGACAGATGTAAAAATTACCGAACTATCAGCTTAATAAGTCACAGCTGCAAAATACTAACACGAATTCTTTACAGACGAATGGAAAAACTAGTAGAAGCCAACCTCG
Organism: Schistocerca serialis cubense; assembly: GCF_023864345.2. Classification (NCBI taxonomy): domain Eukaryota; kingdom Metazoa; phylum Arthropoda; class Insecta; order Orthoptera; family Acrididae; genus Schistocerca; species Schistocerca serialis. Next base: position 45,275,370 of record NC_064641.1, read on the forward strand.
GGGAAGATCAGTTTGGATTCCGTAGAAACACTGGAACACGTGAGGCAATACTGACCTTACGACTTATCTTAGAAGAAAGATTAAGGAAAGGCAAACCTACGTTTCTAGCATTTGTAGACTTAGAGAAAGCTTTTGACAATGTTGACTGGAATACTCTCTTTCAAATTCTAAAGGTGGCAGGGGTAAAATACAGGGAGCGAAAGGCTATTTACAATTTGTACAGAAACCAGATGGCAGTTATAAGAGTCGAGAAACATGAAAGGGAAGCAGTGGTTGGGAAGGGAGTAAGACAGGGTTGTAGCCTCTCCCCGATGTTGTTCAATCTGTATATTGAGCAAGCAGTAAAGGAAACAAAAGAAAAATTCGGAGTAGGTATTAAAATTCATGGAGAAGAAATAAAAACTTTGAGGTTCGCCGATGACATTGTAATTCTATCAGAGACAGCAAAGGACTTGGAAGAGCAGTTGAATGGAATGGACAGTGTCTTGAAAGGAGGATATAAGATGAACATCAACAAAAACAAAACAAGGATAATGGAATGTAGTCTAATTAAGTCGGGTGATGCTGAGGTAATTAGATTAGGAAATGAGACGCTTGAAGTAGTAAAGGAGTTTTTCTATTTGGGGAGCAAAATAACTGATGATGGTCGAAGTAGAGAGGATATAAAATGTAGGCTGGCAATGGCAAGGAAAGCGTTTCTGAAGAAGAGAAATTTGTTAACATCCAGTATAGATTTAAGTGTCAGGATGTCATTTCTGAAAGTATTCGTATGGAGTGTAGCCATGTATGGAAGTGAAACATGGACGATAAATAGTTTGGACAAGAAGAGAATAGAAGCTTTCGAAATGTGGTGCTACAGAAGAATGCTGAAGATTAGATGGGTAGATCACATAACTAATGAGGAAGTATTGAATAGGATTGGGGAGAAGAGAAGTTTGTGGCACAACTTGACCAGAAGAAGGGATCGGTTGATAGGACATGTTCTGAGGCATCAAGGGATCACCAATTTAGTATTGGAGGGCAGCGTGGAGGGTAAAAATCGTAGAGGGAGACCAAGAGATGAATACACTAAGCAGATTCAGAAGGATGTAGGTTGCAGTAGGTACTGGGAGATGAAAAAGCTTGCACAGGATAGAGTTGCATGGAGAGCTGCATCAAACCAGTCTCAGGACTGAAGACCACAACAACAACAACATGATAGATTATGTATACAATTAATCACTGGTGAGAAGGACAGTAAAGAAAGCCTCCAGGGAGGTCGATCTGCCCTCGTTCACTTAGGTGAGACAGTTGGTGAGACCAACTATACTTGATCCGTCGGAAGCCAACCAGGGGACAGCCATGGACCGACTGACAAAACAACTTACTTCCCACCAATCGGTACATGAGAACTCAAGGACAAAAGGTTACAAACGTGATTATCCACAATGAAATATGTATTAGCTGTCAAAATTACACACCATGTTGGACAGCGACAACAGGTGAGGAAAGGACGCTGCCTGAAATTACGTTAATGGCCAGGGCAGGTAACCGGAACACTAACGGCCACAAGGCAGAAAATTCCGCTGGTGCACTTGAATTGTAGTCAACCAATGTAGTTAATTGCACCGCATGGCGGCTAAATTTCAGCAATAGAAACACTGTTATTCACAGGAAAACCTCCTCAACAGCGAACCACCGAAACGAACCACACAACATGAATGGACGTGGCTTGGGTAGTTGAAACCACTACTCAACTTTGAGGTCCTGGATCGGTGAACCACGAACCTCGTAGCGATCGGACAGCTCCACACACGCTCCGGCACTGTGCAGGGACCGCCCGTGGACCCAGCCGACTGCACTGCGCGGAGATAACTTCCCTGGTCCGCAGCAGCCGAGTGACTCGCCTCAGAATGCCGACAACATCTAAAATATTCGTCAGTGGAAATAACGCCAACTACACACACAACCTGACAAACACTTCCACGAAGACCTGAACGATACACAACAGTAACTAAGCACGCATGAAGACAAATTGGGAGTCGATGCACACACACACAGCCGACTCATGAACGATCGGCAAGCCTAAACCCGTCGTCTAGTAGGACGACCGACCGACGATCCACCAACACTGTGGCCCGGCTCAAGTGATGCGTGGCGGCAATGGTCGGGCGAGCCATGTCGACGCAGACCTCACTGCTCCAACCCGACTGCGCTGGTGACTAGTGCCGTATTGCAACTTCCCGACTGGCAGGTCCGGACTGCGCTCCAGACGAGTTCCAATTGACTCGCGACCCGAACTCTCAACCCGAACTCGCTTTCGACAGACAATGACTGGGAAGTAACAGCAGTCGAGCAAAGGTACTACGAGAAAGGGATCTATGGATATGCGTTGCTAACGCCGCACATGGTCAGGAGAAGCAGAACTCAATGACAGTAGTAATTGAAATTAACGTCGTGAGGCGGAAGTCCGTTAAAAACAGGGAGTAAAATAGATGATGGCGGGAACACGAGCCACGCACGGCTCAATAACATTGTAAGCACACCCTCGTTGGTGGTCCCGCAGCCACGACAGAATGACCACTGCCTCCGACATTACTGTCACACATTAATTCTTCAGTAAATGTTATTCAGCTCAACCCCGTCAGTGGCGAAAATCCAAACCCATAACTCCCAACGACTAAAACTTTGGTCCATGTGGTAGCTGCAGAGCGTGGTTGTGCCTATGGGGGGAGTGAGGTTGAGCTGGTAATTGTAACTTGTTTGTGATTCATTCTGAATTGCTTCAGCATGTAATATGCTGGTTTCTGATAAGGCAGCTGCATCCACGTCGAGGGAATTTAAAAACTTCTGTTTAGACGTGTAGGTTAGACACGTGCATACCACCTCATATTATCACAACCCCTCTTGGGCGGAGAAACTTAACCTACTATTTGCGAGCGTCTCTCATAGTAAAAAAAACCAGACTCGGTGGGATGAACCTTATGGCGCTCGTATTTGACTGCCACTGTTTGACAATAAAATGTACGGTTAACTTTTGCTTCTTGAGACAGGAAACTGTTTACTGTATGGCTGCCCAGCTTTATAGGAATGATGTTCAGACTGTGCGCGTTCTTAGTAGTATTAGTTTCACGACTTGCTACTAGGCCTCATACTGATAAGATGACAGAAGATTCAAAGACACGGACCCTAAAAACCAAAGACATGAAGCGTGAACGCCACACGTTGCTGTGATCTGCTTTGCCAACACGAGATCATTCCTCATCGAGAGAGAGCTGCTTTGAGCTCAACTGTTTTGATGCATAATGAAGCTCCAGCTGACGTTGCTCATGAAGTCACTCGACTGCTCCGTAACACATTTGGAGTAAACGGAATCACTGGCTAATCGTTCAGAACTGTGTTGCAATCAAGATCACCAGATTTAAGCCCGTGTCATTTACGGCTATGGGTTTCCTGGAGAGCAGTGTTTATCAACGGGACACTAACACGCGTTGCAGACATGTTTCAGACAGCAGTAGAACATTCTACGTGGATCCAGGCTGTCGTGAATCAGATGGTCGTCACACTGAGCGACGTTTGTAAGCTGGAACGCAAACGTGGTACGCAATTAATATACACTCCTAGAAATGGAAAAAAGAACACATTGACACCGGTGTGTCAGACCCACCATACTTGCTCCGGACACTGCGAGAGGGCTGTACAAGCAATGATCACACGCACGGCACAGCGGACACACCAGGAACCGCGGTGTTGGCCGTCGAATGGCGCTAGCTGCGCACCATTTGTGCACCGCCGCCATCAGTGTCAGCCAGTTTGCCGTGGCATACGGAGCTCCATCGCAGTCTTTAACACTGGTAGCATGCCGCGACAGCGTGGACGTGAACCGTATGTGCAATTGACGGACTTTGAGCGAGGGCGTATAGTGGGCATGCGGGAGGCCGGGTGGACGTACCGCCGAATTGCTCAACACGTGGGGCGTGAGGTCTCCACAGTACATCGATGTTGTCGCCAGTGGTCGGCGGAAGGTGCACGTGCCCGTCGACCTGGGACCGGACCGCAGGGACGCATGGATGCACGCCAAGACCGTAGGATCCTATGCAGTGCCGTAGGGGACCGCACCGCCACTTCCCAGCAAATTAGGGACACTGTTGCTCCTGGGGTATCGGCGAGGACCATTCGCAACCGTCTCCATGAAGCTGGGCTACGGTCCCGCACACCGTTAGGCCGTCTTCCGCTCACGCCCCAACATCGTGCAGCCCGCCTCCAGTGGTGTCGCTACAGTCGTGAATGGAGGGACGAATGGAGACGTGTCGTCCTCAGCGATGAGTGTCGCTTCTGCCTTGGTGCCAATGATGGTCGTATGCGTGTTTGGCGCCGTGCAGGTGAGCGCCACAATCAGGACTGCATACGACCGAGGCACACAGGGCCAACACCCGGCATCATGGTGTGGGGAGCAATCTCCTACACTGGCCGTACACCACTGGTGATCGTCGAGGGGACACTGAATAGTGCACGGTACATTCAAACCGTCATCGAACCCATCGTTCTACCATTCCTAGACCGGCAAGGGAACTTGCTGTTCCAACAGGACAATGCACGTCCGCATGTATCCCGTGCCACCCAACGTGCTCTAGAAGGTGTAAGCCAACTACCCTGGCCAGCAAGATCTCCGGATCTGTCCCCCATTGAGCATGTTTGGGACTGGATGAAGCGTCGTCTCACGCGGTCTGCACGTCCAGCACGAACGCTGGTCCAACTGAGGCGCCAGATGGAAATGGCACGGCAAGCCTATCCACAGGACTACATCCAGCATCTCTACGATCGTCTCCATGGGAGAATAGCAGCCTGCATTGCTGCGAAAGGTGGATATACACTGTACTAGTGCCGACATTGCGCATGCTCTGTTGCCTGTGTCTATGTGCCTGTGGTTCTGTCAGTGTGATCATGTGATGTATCTGACCCCAGGAATGTGTCAATAAAGTTTCCCCTTCCTGGGACAATGAATTCACGGTGTTCTTATTTCAATTTCCAGGAGTGTAAGTTAGCCTCTCATGTGGAAATTCAAATGCGTTTCTCTAAACGGATTATTTATTATTTCTCTTCCACATGTGGTTTATGGGATTGAAGGGACCAGACTGCTACGGTCATTGGTGTCTTCCACATGTTCTTACAAAAGTTTCCAAAGAGCTTCACCGTCCTATATCACTCGCTTTTCATGGGAGCCTTCTCAGACTGCGAAGATTTAACTACAGCCACCCTGCAATATAAAAAAATTACCTATTTTAGTGTCTTTTTATTCCCTTCCACGACCTGCTTCATGGACTTAAATCCTCATCATCAGGTGTATGAATGGATTACATTGTATTTTTGTTTGCTGGCTGTAGCGAGTTGTCTGTTTTGAGTTTCATTTCGCTACAGGTTAGGTGTAATCAGCACTTGCTAGCTTAATATGTAGGCGAGTGGTCTGCGCTGCTGACCGCTATGGGGGAAACCGGGTTCGATTACCTGTACAGCCAGGAATTTCTCATTAGTCAGAGGACTGGTACTGGAAATACTCAGCCTCGTGAGGCCAACCAATTAGTAGCGGTTGCAAGGTCTAGAATCCCGACAACGACTGTGAGAGCGGTGTGCTGACCACGTGCTCCTCCACACCGCATCCACTGACGCCATTGGCGGAGGATGGCAAGGGGGACGGTCTGGCCAGGTTGTCCAGTTCAGGGTTGGAACGCGAAAGCTTAAAACTTTCAACTTTCATAGTAATACTGCACTGGGTTTACAAGTCTTAAACAACACTAATGATACTTACAATTTGTACCAGCAGAAAGACTCCAGAGTTTCGTAATAAATATGTTTTCACCTTGAGGTGTCACGGAACACGAAACGACCACACAGTTCAGAGATTTTACGAATGTAGAAGTACAGTGCTTTGTAAGGCAAAGGGTATCCGTTATTAGCTTACATCGCGAATCAAAGATATACTGTATATAAAGGCTGTATCACCTAAGAGTCGTCCATAGAGTATAACTATCTATGGAGTGAACACTCGGATGAGCATAACGACAATTCTGCCCGCAGTATCCCCTGCAGATCAAATCACGTGATTTTGGGACAGCGAATTTTAGCTCGTTTAGTGCTTAGCCTCATTTGAGTGTTATTACTTCGCTACTACAGACAGATCACCTTCAAATGTACCGCGAAACTTTGTGTACCTTCTTTGCAGACATCTTAACAGTATGATAGTAGGAACTGAAGTTGGCTTAAAGATGTAAAGAGCAGCTTACGGGTTTTAGGTAGCTAGATAGGAAGTGACAGCCAACAACAATCTTTTACGTTTCCTGTTGCACTTATTCATATTGTCGAATCTCTGTTCTAATCAATTACGTTACAGTGATACTGCAGACTGGGCCGATGTGTCATGAAGAAAGCAATGGCGTTGGAACTACGAAATTGTTACAGTAAATACGGTAAGCGATTCGCAGTACCTTCTTTTCCGTTATTATTTTCTCTTTTTCCTTATTTACCCTTCTGCTGCTTATAGGCGAGTAAAATACACTCCTGGAAATTGAAATAAGAACACCGTGAATTCATTGTCCCAGGAAGGGGAAACTTTATTGACACATTCCTGGGGTCAGATACATCACATGATCACACTGACAGAACCACAGGCACATAGACACAGGCAACAGAGCATGCACAATGTCGGCACTAGTACAGTGTATATCCACCTTTCGCAGCAATGCAGGCTGCTATTCTCCCATGGAGACGATCGTAGAGATGCTGGATGTAGTCCTGTGGAACGGCTTGCCATGCCATTTCCACCTGGCGCCTCAGTTGGACCAGCGTTCGTGCTGGACATGCAGACCGCGTGAGACGACGCTTCATCCAGTCCCAAACATGCCCAATGGAGGACAGATCCGGAGATCTTGCTGGCAAGGGTAGTTGACGTACACCTTCTATAGCACGTTGGGTGGCACGGGATAGATGCGGACGTGCATTGTCCTGTTGGAACAGCAAGTTCCCTTGCCGGTCTAGGAATGGTAGAACGATGGGTTCGATGACGGTTTGGATGTACCGTGCACTATTCAGTGTCCCCTCGACGACCACCAGTGGTGTACGGCCAGTGTAGGAGATCGCTCCCCACACCATGATGCCGGGTGTTGGCCCTGTGTGCCTCGGTCGTATGCAGTCCTGATTGTGGCGCTCACCTGCACGGCGCCAAACACGCATACGACCATCATTGGCACCAAGGCAGAAGCGACTCTCATCGCTGAAGACGACACGTCTCCATTCGTCCCTCCATTCACGCCTGTCGCGACACCACTGGAGGCGGGCTGCACGATGTTGGGGCGTGAGCGGAAGACGGCCTAACGGTGTGCGGGACAGTAGCCCAGCTTCATGGAGACGGTTGCGAATGGTCCTCGCCGATACTCCGGGAGCAACAGTGTCCCTAATTTGCTGGGAAGTGGCGGTGCAGTCCCCTACGGCACTACGTAGGATCCTATGGTCTTGGCGTGCATCCGTGCGTCGCTGCGGTCCGGTTCCAGGTCGACGGGCACGTGCACCTTCCGCCGACCACTGGCGACAACATCGATGTACTGTGGAGACCTCACGCCCCACGTGTTGAGCAATTCGGCGGTACGTCCACCCGGCCTCCCGCATGCCCACTATGCGCCCCCGCTCAAAGTCCGTCAACTGCACATACGGTTCACGTCCACGCTGTCGCGGCAAGCTACCAGTGTTAAAGACTGCGATGGAGCTCCGTATGCCACGGCAAACTGGCTGACACTGACGGCGGCGGTGCACAAATGCTGCGCAGCTAGCGCCATTCGACGGCCAACACCGCGGTTCCTGGTGTGTCCGCTGTGCCGTGCGTGTGATCATTGCTTGTACAGCCCTCTCGCAGTGTCCGGAGCAAGTATGGTGGGTCTGACACACCGGTGTCAATGTGTTCTTTTTTCCATTTCCAGGAGTGTATGTATAACATTCTTTGCTATCTCATCAGAAAAGTATAACCATACAGTAAGCACAAAAAATAAAAAAATTGAACATCATTGCTCGAATTTTGGAGTAATAACAGAAGTGACAGCGAATCTCTTCTAATTAATTCCGTTACAGTGATACTGTATAGGAAACTCATGCATAAATAATTAGACACACACAAGCGTGTAAGAACTTGCATAATTTGGTGGATATTATTCAGACGATAATGTATAAGTTCACCTGCATGTGAAGAAAGCATCGATTGTGTTCTACTTCGTTACGTTACAATGACATTGTATAGGAAATACTTAGATACACGCAAGGATTTAAGAACCTGTATAAACTGAAGGAAATTGATTAGACTGCCATGTGTAAATTTTATCTGCATATCGACATAGCACATATTTGTGCTATGTGTACACTGACTGGCAGTTTACTCAAACACTTGCAAATTTATCTAGCACTTTTGTCGTAACCACATAGCCATAAAATCGCAAAAAGCTATCTCTAGATGACAGAACTTCGTAATAGAGTACCTCGATGTTTATCAGCACATAAAGTGCCTCATATCAATACGTTATTCACATAATACATTTGTTATACGTACCTTTGAAAAGTAACTGATCCTCCTTTCGCATACTTTTCTTTACATTCGTAACAATTACAATATTGCACCATAGCTATTACTAAATCTTAAACGTGCAGAAACGTATATAAAAACAAGGTGAATAGGTGTAATACCCTTGTTTCGCTATTTCCACAACTCGAAGACAAGCAGCGTCGTCCCAAAATCACGTGACTATCCCGGTTTGATGTTGAGAACATGTACAGTAGGCTACGCTCACTGTGTAGGTACACATACCCTATGAAGTCGTCAGGCTCATATTGTCTGGTGTTTCAGAAGATATTTACAATTTCGTTTTTGCGCTGTGTAGCTGGAGTCGGCCCAAATAAATACTGCTCATCACCTCTTTCCAGCAACAAACAAAATTCTTTTAAAGTGAAATTTTATGTGTCCATTTGATAGAGCGGCCCCAGCTTACTCTAGCGCTATATTTGTTTTAGCGATATGAACTAACAGGATGAAAAAAAAAAGTTGAAATGTGTGTTACTTCTGAAGGGGCCAAACTGTTGAGGTCATCGGTCACTAGACTTACACACTACGTAAACTAACGTAGGCTAACTTATACTAAGAACAGCGTACACACACCCATGCCCGAGGGAGGACTCGAACCTTCGGCAGGAGGGGCCGCGCAATCCGTGATATGGCGCCTCAAACCGGGCGGCCACTCCGCGCGGCACTAACAGGGTCAGTAAAACTCGAAGAACAACTGCAGTGACTGCTACTACCAAGCACGCAGCGCTACGAGTCGTTCTGTATTGCTGTTTACTCTTGCTGTTTTTACTGTCCCTGTTAATACATATCGATAAAACAAATATCGCACTAGGTTAATCCGGGATCGCTCTATAGAATCGGTACGAAAAATTACCCTTTAAAAATAATTATCTGTGTTACTATAAACAAACCGACCGTTTCTGCTGACAGGGGACGTCGCATGATAGACGTGAGGAGCAGTAATTCTTTGCCCTGACTCCAGTAACAGAATGCAAAAACGAAATAGCAAATATGTACCGAAACATCAGATAAAATGCGCGTGACAACTCTCGGGAGAGACATCGATGTATATCACATAGCTGACCACTTTCTACTGTTTTTTGAATACTGTTCTTAACTTTTTATGTTTCCTTCCTCAGGTGCGTTCGTATATTTTATAAAAAAGAATCTGTTGTGTTTCTCCAGAAGTTACCAACTCTGATAAACGTGTTTGCTGAGAATTCTTACGAAAAAAAAACAGTCTATTCATTTAAAACTGCTCCCTATTTTTATTTGCCAATGTTTTGTAGACAGCTTCCAATGCAGTTCTGACCTGAGTGAAAAAGAAAAAGGTTCTTCGATCTGAATGATATTTCTTCCCTCACCAAGCTCAAAAATAACAGGTACAATTTCCACATCCATCACGCGGAGATATTTTGCAGGGGTGGCCACCTATATCAAATTAAATCCTTCCTTCAGAGTAGTAGTTGATATACTGGAATATTGTAATAGACAAAATCATACGCCTCTACATGGTTTGGCCACCAAGAGTTACAAGAGTTAACAGTGATAGATACTGTCCCTGAGAAAAACATTTTACTCTCCAGACACAAAAGAAAGTTAGTGGACTTACTTGAATGTTACAACCTGGTACAGACAGTGGACATTCCGAGTACAGTTTATGTAAACAGCATCAGACAGTGGTGAGAATATCCGCCTGCTGACTGCGGCATCTCCAGACACATCTTCGGTGGTCTTTCGGGGCTTAATTCGAAGCGGAAATCCTCACTGAAGACAATTCTGTTCCACGCAATGAGATTCCAGGCCGAATGTGCCCGAAAACACTGCAAACGGGCTTTTTGGCGAACATAGGTCAATGGTAGTAGGCGCAAGGGCGCCGGGAGTTCAGTCCCATTTTCTGCGAGCAAGATGGCGCCGGGTGTAGTGTGCAGAGCCGCATCACTACCGAAAAAGAATAAAATAAACAGTGCGTCGTGTAAGAAGTAGCAAAAACGTATAGTTAAAGGAATTCTGTGAGTTAAGTTCAACTTTTAATTTCATGAAAAGGGCGCCAAAGTATGTTTAAAAGTTATTAATGTCGATTTATAATGGTCGTGTTGAGACCCCTTAGAACATGGAAACGCTTGTTTAGCATCAGCACTGTAGTCGGAAGTGAAATTATAAAAGTGCTATTGATGTAGACGATTTGAAAAGAAAATTACGCTTATTTGCGGAAAAAAAATAGAAACCTGAAACGTCAAGGGAACTTTAGTTGCGTGGAAACGACAATTGTTGCTGACCATAAGCAAGAAATTGAGCAAAACTTTGTTAATGCAAAAAAAGGCAGGAATCGGCGGAGTGATACAATTTCTCACCCTTCAAAAGAAAGTGTAGAAGTTTTGGAGCAAAATTAAGACTGTAAAGCCGGCCGCTGTGGCCGAGCGGTTCTAGGCGATTCAGTTCAGAACCGAGCTGCTACTACAGTCGCAGGTTCGAATCCTGCCTCGGGCATGGATGTGTGTGATGTCCTTAGGTTAGTTAGGTTTAAGTAGTTCAAGTCTAGGGGACTGGTGACTTCCGAAGGTAAGTCCCATAGTGCTTAGAGGCATTTGAACCATTTGAAGACTATAAATCAATGAATGTAGAAATGGACAGAAAAAAGTGAATAAGCAGAGTGGTAGTGAAACAAATACTGTCAAAACGGGTGTTTCTCGTTATTGGCGATAGTATGGTGAAAAACATCGAAGATCCAATTGTAAAAGTTGATGTATACCGAGGAACCAAGCATCAGAAAATGAGTAAACACCTCAATAATATATTACGCTCAAAAGAAACTTCAAGACACGAATCGAGCTGGAACAACAAAGCTGTATTCCTACAAATGGGGAAAAATTTTCTTTGAAGCAGCAGCGAGGAAGAAATCGCCAGTGATTCAGGAAACATGATTCTAACGGGAAGACGCCTCTACAATGGTCTACGACTGTAATAATCAGCATAATATGCAGAAGATTTGTGAGCAAAAAATACATAACGAGAGTAAGTTCTAGTATCAAGGAGCATTGTAACAGGTTAGGAGCCGTATTTATGCACCCCAATAAATTCTCAGGAAATAAATGTCTGGGGGAAGATGATTCACATTTTAACAGATTGTGTTCCAGAACACTTAGCAAAATGTTCACTGGTACTTGTCATATCATATGAAATAAGGGAAACTAGTAAGTGCTGATGGGGATGTTAACAAACCTGAACGACTTCCAACCAATAATAAATCTAAAATTATAAACAGAACTGGGAGAACACACATAACGCACTGGTGTGTAAATAGATTAAATGCTGAACGTCAGAGCGACAAAAGCTCTAAAATATATGAACTTCAAAATGTTTTGTCTGAGTTTAAAAATATTACATTAATTTATTTAAATCAACACCCCATAAGTGAAGGAAAAAGAAAAATCTTTAAAAAAATCGAAAACTTAAAATTAGCTACCAGCTCTTGTAGGAAAATTATTTGTGAATATTGCTGTGTCTAATTAAGGGACCTCAATGCTCTTATAATGTCGATTTATACAATCCCAGGAAATGTCACAACTAAGCATTTTCTACATAAATTTCAGTTTTTACTTGAACAATTCAGCAAAGAGATAAAGAAAAAAAATTGTAGTTGATGCTGATTTCAACATGAATGCGTTGAATGAAAATGGCGAAGTGTCAAAGTTCGTTGACTCAGTCAACTACATGTATTGACAATATTTTAGAGAATTACGTTTTTGCTTGTACTTAAGAGTTTCTGATCATTTAGCATTATTCAGTGACCTGAGATGAAGTAACAGAGTTATGTGTAAAAAGGTCTACGTTAAAACGAACCTTAATGAGCAAAATGTGATTTCATTTCATGATAAGCTGAATGAGACAGAATGGCACTTTGAACAAAATATTTCAAATAATGCAAATTTTGAAGCATTCTTAAGTAGTGTTTTAAATATTTTCCGTGAAACGTTACCACCAAAACCTTGTTTCAATAAAGTGAGTGAAAGTTGAAATGGGTTGCAAAAGATATAACAATCTCTATTGGTAATAAAAGACCGCTATGTTATGAAATAAGGTACAATAGAAATGCTGACTTTGTTGAATAAGTTAGACAATACAAAATTATATTTGAGAGAGTTGTAAGGCAGCAAAGCAAATGGAAAATAACAGTTTCATTTTCAGACATGAGAATAAATGAGAAGTATTGTGGCCAGTTGTGAAATTTGAATTAGGTATTACATCCTCTAGTCATGAAATATGTAAAATCAGGCTTGAAGATGAGGTTGTTGCAAATCCAACTCAAATTTCTGAATCATTCAAAAAATTCTTCATTAATGTAAACAACTCAGAAGACAATGCTGCAGATTAGGACAACAAAGTATGTCCCTTCAGACTAGAGCAAATGGCTGAATGGGTCACAAAATTTAAAATTAGTCAGCAATATAAGTAGAAAATATTATACTAACGCCAAAAAATAATTCTGGAGGTTAGGATGGAATTCCCCCAGAAGGTTTCAAATTTTTGCCTAAAATAATAGAACACCAAGAACCTGCTGTAAGAAACCCATCTTTTGAACATAAGCGTTTCCCTAGGTGTTAAAATTTGCAGAAGTAAAGCCGCTGTTCACAAAAGGATCAAGAGAGGATAAAGGAAATTACCGTCCCATACCTCTTTTTCCAGTCCTGTAAAAAGTATTCGAAGTAGCTGCTGCCATGGAGATTCAAAATTTTATTGAATGATGGTTATTTTGATAAATCAATTTAGCTCCCAGCGTGGAAAAAACACAACAGAAGCAGTTAAGTTTTTTTGACAAGATTAGCACATCATTAGCCAATAAGAATAAAGTTCAAGGAATTTTTTGTGACCTTTCATGCCCTTCGTTCCCATAAACTTGACAGGTATGGATTTAAGGATAATGTTCTACATTGACTTACTTCATACCTGTGCAACAGGAAACAAAAAATGGCTGCCCTATAAATGCAAAAAAATTATTCTTACTTATGGAAGGCAGTAACACTTGGTTTCCCTCAGGGCTCTATCCAAGAATGTATTTTGTTTGTATTCTACATTAATGCCCCATCAGTTTCATTTGCAGATTACACATCTGTATTAATGGGGTAGCATGAGCCAGTGTATATCGCTGTCTGTACCATCACTACAATATATAATTTGGAAACACAGTATCATCTCAATGGTTTAATCCTGAACGTCCCAATAATCATAAACCATTAACACTAGAACCGCAGCTGGGTCACTCGTGAACCACTTGGTAATTCTTTTGTTTGTCACTCTTTTGTATTATTGCCTAGAGTGTTATATTTCTGTGACATTTTGTGAAATAAGGTAATTAGTGATTATAATTCATTTCACATTTTGTAGCAAAAACAAAAAAGAGAAATATGAAGATAACTGCGGAAGGGTCAGTTCTGACCCGCCTGGCGCAGTCGCTATAACAATCGCATTTTTCATGTAGCTTCATGCCTATTGTTAGTGTGTGTTTGGTCAACAATCGCAAAACTCGTTTTCACTTCACTTCCGGCTGACGTTCCAGTTTTTAGCAGGGGACGAGAGGGAGAGAGGTTCGAACAAGTCTGCCCTTGTATGCAGATATTGCGAACTCAGAGTTTTGTACCACGAAAACGGGTTCAGTAGTGCATTCTCTGTGTATAGATAGTGCTTGTAACTTACGAATATATTATGATCAAATTCCTACGCACGGAAGAGGACATTATAAATGCTCTAAATGAGATTTTAGATAATGAATCTGAGGGCGAACCGCTGGAGTCTTTATCTGAGAAAGAATTTCCATCGCCAATAGTTCCGGATTCTTCATCAGAAGACGATGTTTCTCCTGAGAAGGTTTTACTGAATGCTGATGAGAAAGGTATGCTTGTTTATGTGTTTGTTTTATAATAATTTTTGTTTATGTATATGTTGCATAGACACTAATTTCAACTGCAACACTTACGTTTATACTTTGTTTCGTGTTTAATTTTTACAAGTTATATATTACATTTATGAAGGTGTTTTTTTGTTATAATATTACCCAATATATTCAATATTAAATCGCTTTCCAATACGTATAACTACTATTACAGGAACAGCTGCCACAAAGACTAAGTCAACTCGAGGAAGTGGATGTCCTCAGGGTCGGCGTGGACAACAAAATGCCCAGGGTTCTGGACTACTTCAGTTTCCTCCAGGTAGCGATATTGTAGCACCTGATGGAACAACCTGGAAAGTTGGGGTAATAAGTGACTGTTCAGCTGGAAGATATGGACAAAAGAATGTTTTCAAAGATAGGACAGGACCATCTCCGCATGCAAAACGAAACGTGAATGAGACCTGTTACAGTGCATTGCATCTAATGATAACGGACAAAATTTTGAAACATTTTGTAAAATGTACTGAAACTGAAGCACGTCGTGTACTGACTTCAGTTGAGTGGACTGTAAAAATTGAAGAATTGGAAGCTTTTGTAGCTATATTGTACGTCCGTGTTGCTATTGGAGCTAAGAGCTTAGAACTAGACACATTGTGGTCAGTGAAGTGGGGAAATAATTTTGTGCAATCAACAATGGCTCGTGACAGATTCAGAGAGATAATGCGTTATCTCAGATTTGACATTAGATCCACAAGATCAGAACGACTAAGAGAAGATAAGTTTGCTTTGGTATCAGAAATCTGGAATGAGTTCATCGCGAATGCACAGTTCCGCTACATAACGGGTCCATATATAACAATCGACGAACAGCTTTTTCCTTCAAAGTGCCGTTGCAGATTCACGCAGTTTATGGCCTCAAAACCGGACAAATACGGGGAAAAGTATTGGCTGGCGGTAGATAAAGACTCAGAATATATTGTGAATGCTATACCGTAACTAGGAAAGGATGAAACTAGGCGGAGTGATGAGCGTCTTGGTGACTTTGTTGTAAAAAAATTGATGCAATCTTACCTCAACAAAGGAATAAATATCACATGTGACAATTTTTTCACCTCCTTAGCGCTCTCTGAGACACTGAAAGCTAATTCTACGAGTCTTGTGGGCACAATAAATCGATCTGGCAGGGAAATATCAGTCTGTATCAAGAAGGCAAGAGAACAGTTATACAACACAGTATTGTTGAAAAAAGATAATACCATACTGACTGTTTATCAGGGTAAGAGCAACAAGAATGTCCTGATTCTGAGCACTATTCACTCTTATGTGACGATTGAGGATGGCATAAAAAAGAAGCCAGATACAGTTACGTTTTATAACTGTTCTAAATATGGAGTGGACTTGGTCGACCAAATGGCTCACAAATACTCTTCCAAAGCACCACCGGGACGTTGGCCTGTTCACACATTTTACAACTTGCTGTATTTGGCTGGGCTGAATACGCGGGTATTGTTCAATTCTCTAAATGATAAAAAATTGAAAAGCAGGGATTTCATCCTGCAGCTGGGGGAGGTGCTTGCTGAGAAGTACGCGGCGACTAGAAAGACTAGCGTCCCTGTCAGACCTGAAGATATTCCTGACAGACAAAAAAAGCGAACACGTTGCCTTGTAAAGTCTAACTGTGAAGGATAAAAATCATTTGTAAAGTGTCACATCTCCAAGGAAACTGTGTGCAACAAATGTACATCAAAAGACTATTATTTGTGTTCATTATGTAACGGTAGCCAGTAAAAACACTCAGCAAATACATGTAAGTTTTAAAATATGAAATTATAATTTATGTAAACCTTGTTTATTTTTGTTAATTTCATTCTAAATTTCCTAGTGCTTCTAACAATAGATTCATTGGCAGTAACAATAACCCATTGACATAGGGGAAATAAAGGAAAAGATCGCGGGTCATTAGTGACACAGCCGCGGTTCTAGGTATGTCCAAATATCAGCGGTTCTAGTGTTAAAACCAAAATCTAGAAGAAATGTAGTCTATGAATATTTTAGGATTAAACTCAGACAAGAATTTAAATTGGAACAAACATGTGGAGTACCTAGTAAACAAATCATGTTGCGTTGCATTTGCAAAGCAAGTGTTCGCAAGTGCCACTGACATGGACACAAGAAACATAGTGTACTGTAGCTACTTCTAGCCAATTATAGGGTATGGTATTGTTTTTTGGGAGAATTTGAACAACGTAATGTGCAAACTAAAATTACAAAAAAGAGTTATTAGAAACATATTTGCAATGCATCCAAGGAAATAATGTCACCCATTATTTAAAACTCTCAAATTATTAACAGTACCTTCCATACGTATCTATGATATTATCATTTTTGTATACCAATCTAGAATTATTTAAAGATTGATCACACTAACAAGAAATAAAGAAAATTTTATGCCCTCTGCTCATGGTTTAAACTTATATGCTCATACTCCCACTATGTTGTTGTTGTTGTTGTTGTTGTGATCTTCAGTCCTGAGACTGGTTTGATGCAGCTCTCCATGCTACTCTATTCTGTGCAAGCTTCTTCATCTCCCAGTACCTACTGCAACCTACATCCTTCTGAATCTGCTTAGTGTATTCATCTCTTGGTCTCCCCCTACGATTTTTACCCTCCACACTGCCCTCCAATACTAAATTGGTGATCCCTTGATACCTCAGAACATGTCCTATCAACCGATCCCTTCTTCTGGTCAAGTTGTGCCACAAACTTCACTTCTCCCCAATCCTATTCAGTACCTCCTCATTAGTTATGTGAGCTACCCATCTAATCTTGAGCATTCTTCTGTAGCACCACATTTCGAAAACTTCTATTCTCTTCTTGTCCAAACTATTTACCGTCCATGTTTCACTTCCATACATGGCTACACTCCATACAAATACTTTCAGAAATGACTTCCTGACACTTAAATCTATACTCGATGTTAACAAATTTCTCTTCTTCAGAAACGCTTTCCTTGCCATTGCCAGTCTACATTTTATATCCTCTCTACTTGGACCATCATCAGTTATTTTGCTCCCCAAATAGCAAAACTCCTTTACTACTTTCATTTCCTAATCTAATACCCTCAACATCACCTGACTTAATTCGACTACATTCCATTATCCTCGTTTTGCTTTTGTTGATGTTCATCTTATATCCTCCCTTCAAGACACCATCCATTCCGTTCAACTGCTGTTCCAAGTCCTTTGCTGTCTCTGACAGAATTACAATGTCATCGGCGAACCTCAAAGTTTTTATTTCTTCTCCATGGATTTTAATACCTACTCCGAATTTTTCTTTTGTTTCCTTTACTGCTTGCTCAATGTACAGATTGAATAACATCGGGGAGAGGCTACAACCCTGTCTTACTCCCTTCCCAACCACTGCTTCCCTTTCATGTCCCTCGACTCTTATAACTGCCATCTGGTTTCTGTACAAATTGTAAATAGCCTTCCGCTCCCTGTACTTTACCCCTACCACCTTTAGAATTTGAAAGAGAGTATTCCAGTCAAAATTGTCAAAAGCTTTCTCTAAGTCTACAAATGCTAGAAACGTAGGTTTGCCTTTCCTTAATCTTTCTTCTAAGATAAGTCGTAAGGTCAGTATTGCCTCACATGTTCCAGAATTTCTACGGAATCCAAACTGATCTTCCCCGAGGTCGGCATCTACTAGTTTTTCCATTCGTCTGTAAAGAATTCGTGTTAGTATTTTGCAGCTGTGGCTTATTAAACTGATTGTTCGGTAATTCTCACATCTGTCAACGCCTGCTTTCTTTGGGATTACTCCCACTATAGAGGAATAAAAATTTACAACAGACTGAAAGCTAAGAACATTCTGAGTATGAACCTAGGTTCACTGAAAAGAAAGCTACATTATACTCTGCTTTAGTGAAGTAACTAATTAGCTGAAGATTTCATAAATGATGAACTGTATATTTGATCACGATGTAGGTGTCTTGTTATGCGAATACTTTTCACAAAAAAGTTACACTGATGTTTAAATACAACTCCATTTTCTTAACTATAGTTTTATATCAGTGAAATTGCACTACTATACTTTGATGTGTCCCCTGTATTCTAACGAAATGAATAGCATATGTGCGTTATGAGACGGATAAACTTGTGAGACGAATAATCCACAATTCACAGTTCACAATTCAACCTGACTGTCGGCTGCCATGTGGCCCAGCAACCAGGAGTGAGGGTCTAGAGCGCCATTTCATTTGATTGCAGGACCTGTTCGGTTCTCATCCATGTACCCTTGCAGCACAGTGGTATGTCGACGATAGACACTGTCCCACTCAGTTGTCCTTCATGGTATGCCATCCTGAGCTTACATTTTAGCAAGATAATGCCCGCCCACAGACGGCGGCAATTTGTGCTGCTAGTCTTCGCTCTCGCTAAGTCCTACCTTTGCCATCAGTGTCCTCAGATCTCTCACCAATTAAGAAAATTTGTAACATTGTGGGCAGTACCCTTCACATATTTTGGGATTTTGACGATGTAATGAGCTAATTGGACAGAATTTTGTGTGATGTGGCTCTATAAACTCTATATTTAAATACCAGGCTTACTAACTTTTTGCATAATGGCCACAGGTGGACTAATTATTGACTTGCTAAATTGGTGAAATTCTTTCTCTTATCCAACTTTTCTGAAATTATAATTAATTGTTTGTCCATAGATGTACATTACATCTGTTGATGTTCATCCATTTTTACATTACAACTTAATCTCATATACAGATACATTTAGTTTTTAACAACATAGTTGAATGGAGATAAACAGCGATTAATTTACTTACAATAAATTATTCAAAATGACAGTTACAATCGCATTATGTATTTTGCCAGTTGGTGGCAAAACAAATAATGCGATTGTAACTGTCATTTTGAATAATTGAGATAAATTTAGACCTCTACACTCATAACAGCTGAATACCCACGCTCTGCTATTAACAAAAGAAACCACACAAATATTGTAACTCTTCATAACACAAATAATTACATTTTTCATGTATGTAAATTTTTTAATACATGATCATTTTTCCTCCATAAAAGCCACTTGCCATATCACAAAATTTAACAGTTTTTTTTTTATAATCCTCAATTCATCATGTATGTAATTCCGCCCATATGATGCCAAGGAATCATCCAAATTGGAGCTAACACAAAGGTAATGTTGTATAACACCCTGCACAATGTTGTTGGATGCATTCTTCACATTATCACTTAGAGGGTATATCTTGCCAGCAGTGAAACATATCACATAGCGTAACAACTAGACGAATGCAGATCTTCTTTTAATAATAAACTATATGTCGTCACACATTTCAGTAGTTTCAATGCTGTGCCACTAAAAACACTTACTATAGTTGTCAGTTGAGCCACCAACATGGCAAATTGTGAATTGCAGATACTGACATAAAACATTCTCGTGAACAGCAGCATCACATCAACGACTAAGTGAGTTGCTGGTGTTATATGTACGCACATAGTCTCTCTCAATTACCACACCAGCTGCTATTGTCGACCAATCACCTGCCCACACATATATAAGGGATATTTTACTTACGAAATAAGCCTAGGGGTTGTACACTGTGACGAATGATTTCTTTCATAAATCGATTGTCGTAATGTTGCATGTCAAGTGCTACAGATATTACTGTGTGTAACGTACTGCACATTAGGTGTGGCAGTGAAGTAATGTACACTCCTGGAAATTGAAATAACAACATCGTGAATTCATTGTCCCAGGAAGGGGAAACTTTATTGACACATTCCTGGGGTCAGATACATCACATGATCACACTGACAGAACCACAGGCACATAGACACAGGCAACAGAGCATGCACAATGTCGGCACTAGTACAGTGTATATTCACCTTTCGTAGCAATGCAGGCTGCTATTCTCCCATGGAGACGATCGTAGAGATGCTGGATGTTGTCCTTTGGAACGGCTTGCCGTGCCATTTCCACCTGGCGCCTCAGTTGGACCAGCGTTCGTGCTGGACGTGCAGACCGCGTGAGACGACGCTTCATCCAGTCCCAAACATGCTCAATGGGGGACAGATCCGGAGATCTTGCTGGCCAGGGTAGTTGACTTACACCTTCTAGAGCACGTTGGGTGGCACGGGATACATGCGGACATGCATTGTCCTGTTGGAACAGCAAGTTCCCTTGCCGGTCTAGAAATGGTAGAACGATGGGTTCGATGACGGTTTGGATGTACTGTGCACTATTCAGTGTCCCCTCGACGATCACCAGTGGTGTACGGCCAGTGTAGGAGATCGCTCCCCACACCATGATGCCGGGTGTTGGCCCTGTGGGCCTCGGTCGTATGCAGTCCTGATTGTGGTGCTCACTTGCACGGCGCCAAACACGCATACGACCATCATTGGCACCAAGGCAGAAGCGATTCTCATCGCTGAAGACGACACGTCTCCATTCGTCCCTCCATTCACGCCTGTCGCGACACCACTGGAGGCGGGCTGCACGATGTTGGGGCGTGAGTGGAAGACGGCCTAACGGTGTGCGGGACCGTAGCCCAGCTTCATGGAGACGGTTGCGAATGGTCCTCGCCGATACCCCAGGAGCAACAGTGTCCCTAATTTGCTGGGAAGTGGCGGTGCGGTCCCCTACGGCACTGTGTAGGATCCTACGGTCTTGGCGTGCATCCGTGCGTCGCTGCGGTCCGGTCCCAGGTCGACGGGCACGTGCACCTTCCGCCGACCACTGGCGACAACATCGATGTACTGTGGAGACCTCACGCCCCACATGTTGAGCAATTCGGCGGTACGTCCACCCGGCCTCCCGCATGCCCACTATACGCCCTCGCTCAAAGTCCGTCAACTGCACATACGGTTCACGTCCACGCTGTCGCGGCATGCTACCAGTGTTAAAGACTGCGATGGAGCTCCGTATGCCACGGCAAACTGGCTGACACTGACGGCGGCGGTGCACAAATGGTGCGCAGCTAGCGCCATTCGACGGCCAACACCGCGGTTCCTGGTGTGTCCGCTGTGCCGTGCGTGTGATCATTGCTTGTACAGCCCTCTCGCAGTGTCCGGAGCAAGTATGGTGGGTCTGACACACCGGTGTCAATGTGTTCTTTTTTCCATTTCCAGGAGTGTATTTTAGTAAAGTTCTTAAAATCCTACGTGTGGGGGAATTATAGTTTCGAATGATTTTTTATGGCTACTATAGAATAATTTCAATGCTCCGCATTGAGGAGCTTCACAGCGATAATGTCTCTTTATCCAGCACCCTTCCTTATTATGTGTGGTCGTTGTCGTGGCTGCCCCCCGCTCTCACGTGCCAGCGGCATGTCAAAGAGCTGCCGCGCAACGCCACATTTGCGACAAAATCACGAAGAGTGTCCACCAACGCCAATGGAAATGTTGCACTCGTGATAATGCCCATAAAAGGTTATATGGTTCTCATACAGTACAGTCACAATGCATCATGACAATGACGTCAGAGTACCACATTCCACTGTAATACATGTTTGATGTCATCTGATCATTTACTTAATTTTGGAATAATTTGTTACAGCAATAAGAAACTGTTCAAAGCGTCTTCTGACTGCACTGCATAGAAGTCGTGTTTTCCGTTGGACGACCGCTTACTCGCCTCTACCTTCCCTCACCCTCCCCTGCCCTGTGACCTTCAAAAACGATGTAAAAGTTTGCGTAAGGAGGGCTATGCGTGAAGCGTTCAGTGAATTCGAAAGTAAAATTCTATGTACCGACTTGACAGAAAATCCTAGGAAGTTCTGGTCTTACGTTAAATCAGTAAGTGGCTCGAAACAGCATATCCAGACACTACGGGATGATGATGGCATTGAAACAGAGGATGACACGCGTAAAGCTGAAATACTAAACACCTTTTTCTAAAGCTGTTTCACAGAGGAAGACCTCACTCCAGTTCCTTCTCTAAATCCTCGCACAAACGAAAAAATGGCTGACATCGATATAAGTGTCCAAGGAATAGAAAAGCAACTGGAATCACTCAATAGAGGAAAGTCCACTGGACCTGACGGGATACCAATTCGATTCTACACAGAGTACGCGAAAGAACTTGCCCCCCTTCTAACAGCCGTGTACCGCAAGTCTCTAGAGAAACGGAGGGTTCCAAATGATTGGAAAAGAGCACAGATAGTCCCAGTCTTCAAGAAGGGTAGTCGAGCAGATGCGCAAAACTATAGACCTATATCTCTGACGTCGATTTGTTGTAGAATTTTGGAGCATATTTTTTGCTCGAGTATCATGTCGTTTTTGGAAACCCAGAATCTACTATGTAGGAATCAACATGGATTACGGAAACAGCGATCGTGTGAGACCCAACTCGCTTTATTTGTTCATGAGACCCAGAAAACATTAGATACAGGCTCCCAGGTATGTGCTATTCTTCTTGACTTCCGGAAGGCGTTCGATACAGTTCCGCACTGTCGCCTGGTAAACAAAGTAAGAGCCTACGGAATATCAGACCAGCTGTGTGGCTGGATTGAAGAGTTTTTAGCAAACAGAACACAGCATGTTGTTATCAATGGAGAGACGTTTACAGACGTTAAAGTAACCTCTGGCGTGCCACAGGCGAGTGTTATGGAACCATTACTTTTCACAATATATATAAATGACCTAGTAGATAGTGTCGGAAGTTCCATGCGGCTTTTCGCGGATGATGCTGTAGTATACAGAGAAGTTGCAGCATTAGAAAATTGTAGCGAAATGCAGGAAGATCTGCGGCGGATATGCACTTGGTGCAGGGAGTGGCAACTGACCCTTAACATAGACAAATGTAATGTATTGCGAATACATAGAAAGAAGGATCCTTTATTGTATGATTATATGATAGCGGAACAAACACTGGTAGCAGTTACTTCTGTAAAATATCTGGGAGTATGAGTGCGGAACGATTTGAAGTGGAATGATCATATAAAATTAATTGTTGGTAAGGCGGGTACCAGGTTGAGATTCATTGGGAGAGTGCTTAGAAAATGTAGTCCATCAACAAAGGAGGTGGCTTACAAAACACTCGTTCGACCTATACTTGAGTATTGCTCATCAGTGTGGGATCCGTACCAGATCGGTCTGACGGAGGAGATAGAGAAGATCCAAAGAAGAGCGGCGCGTTTCGTCACAGGGTTATTTGGTAACCGTGATAGCGTTACGGAGATGTTTAATAAACTCAAGTGGCAGACTCTGCAAGAGAGGCGCTCTGCATCGCGGTGTAGCTTGCTGTCCAGGTTTCGAGAGGGTGCGTTTCTGGTTGAGGTACCGAATATATTGCTTCCCCCTACTTATACCTCCCGAGGAGATCACGAATGTAAAATTAGAGAGATTAGAGCGCCCACGGAGGCTTTCAGGCAGTCGTTCTTCCCGCGAACCATACGCGACTGGAACAGGAAAGGGAGGTAATGACAGTGGCACGTAAAGTGCCCTCCGCCACACACCTTTGGGTGGCTTGCGGAGTATAAATGTAGATGTAGATGTAGATGAACAATTACATCAGCGGCAAAACGACACCAAACGTCATTTGATGGTTTTGAGAACATACACTGCCCCTATAATTTTCGGATTTCGTTGAGATGAAGAGGTTAATACACGGAAGGAGGTTGTGAAGGGTCGCCTCAATACAGTTGGGAAATTAATTACTCAGCAGTATATGGGCAAAGGGCTTATACACTTATGAGCCACAATACTTTGACCATCTGTCTGATATCGTGTTGGTCCACATGTGGAATGAAATACAGCAGCTATTCTGCATAACCTGGATTCGGTAAGGGGGTAGTTGATTTGTGGACGCATATGGAATCAGATGTGTGTGCAAAGAACATGCAATTCCTCTTAATTAGAGGCTGCTGCCGGTTTGTGGGTGTGTCGCCTGGCAGTTCTCATATGTGATCCATCAGGTTCAGATTAGTGGTCTGATGGCTCAGAGACGAATGTAGTTCATACAATGTGGTATGATTCAGGTTATTGAGCAAGCAATAAAGTAAACAAAAGAAAAGTTCGGAGTAGGTATTAAAATCCATGGAGAAGAATTAAAAATTTTGAGGTTCGCCGATGACATTGTAAATCTGTCAGAGACAGCAAAGGACTTGGAAGAGCAGTTAAACGGAATGGATGGTGTCTTGAAAGGAGGATATAAGATGAACATCAACAAAAGCAAATCGAGGATAATGGAATTTAGTCGAATTAAGTCGGGTGACGTTGAGGGAATTAGATTAGGAAATGAGGCACTTAAATTAGTAAAGGAGTTTTGCTATTTGTGGAGCAAAATAACTGATGATGGTCGAAGTAGAGAGGATATAAAATGTAGACTGGCAATGGCAAGGAAAGCGTTTCTGAGGAAGAGAAATTTGTTAACATCGAGTATAGATTTAAGTGTCAGGAAGTCGTTTCTGAAAGTATTTGTATGGAGTGTAGCCATGTATGGAAGTGAAATATGGACGATAAATAGTTTGGACAAGAAGAGAATAGAAGCTTTCGAAATGTGGTGCTGAAGATTAGATGGGTAGATCACGTAACTAATGAGGAGGTATTGAATAGAATTGGGGAGAAGAGGAGTTTGTGGCACAACTTGACAAGAAGAAGGGACCGGTTGGTAGGACATGTTCTGAGACATCAAGGGATCACAAATTTAGCATTGGAGGGTAAAAACAGTAGAGGGAGACCAAGAGATGAATACACTAAGCAGATTCAGAAGGATGTAGGTTGCAGTAAGTACCGGGAGATGAAGGAGCTTGCACAGGATAGAGTAGCATGGAGAGCTGCATCAAACCAGTCTCAGGACTGAAGACAACAACAACAACAACAACAACAACAACAACAACATGATTCTGGTACGTAAACAACAAGATCGGGTGGAATCCCAACCGGGTAGTAAGTACCACGGACCTGGATTACATCGCACATTCGCACTAAGGCAACTAGGTCGGGTATGTGGTTTTGCACCCCAACATTGGGGCATAGGGCTAACAATCTGCGTTTTATCACTGTTGACAGTGGATTTCGCAACAGATGTTCCTTCGTCCCTAGAATGAATCCCCATCCATATCTGCTCCGCTTATATGCTTCCCTTACCGTGCCACCTGATCTTGAGTCTCTCTGAGTTCAGTGATCATAATGTTTTGGCTGATCAGTGTATCATAGTTGACATTAGAGATAAAACTGAAAGGTTGAGGGAATATTCACTACACGAATCATTGTTTACTCAATATCGTTGAGGACACTTGGGTACTGCTCACATTCGTTACAAATGTTAATGATTTATTAACGCGTCATGAGGATCGGATTACAATCCGATTATGTCCTCAGAAATAAAATTTAGTTTGTTGACAATTTTGGATATTGGGGTCCATAATTAAATTTTAGAAAATGATTACTGAAACTCCATAAAGGATTGATAATTTCTGATGACGGGTAGACTGACTTGAGGATGTCATACGTTGCCCTTCATACTCCCCGTTGAGGAGTGGCAGTTAGTCCAGTGGCCGAACTATGTGGCACCCGGCATTCTGGATTTTATCGAGTTTACTGATTCTAGTAAAGCTACGACTTAAACACAAATGTCAACAGTGATCAACGTATCTAAAACGCAGGGTACAATGTCACTATGTTAAAACGTGAAACAGACGTACCGATATGAAGTAGACTACCAGTCAGAGAAATCATGACATTCCTGTGCAGTGAGTTTGATTAAAGGAAACGAACTTAATCTGACCTTGAAGTGCTAGGAATATCTGATCAGCAACGACTCTGAAACACTTGGAGAGATGTTTAGATTGAAGTGATGAGTGTATGAAGATAACGTAATTCAGTGAACATCCAAAAAGTTTCAGCAGTTTTTCTTTGCGTGGGACGTCTTCTGCTTGCTAGTCATCTTAACTAGGGTTCACCCAATTATAATGACGTTCATGTACTAATTTACATACTACACTCACCTACCTTTCGGCAACTGCTCAGTAATTTTACACAGCCGGGAACATTGTGACGATGAAGTTAACGAAAGAGAAAGGGGAGTGGGGCAACTTAGAGTTTTCCGGAGGGAGGAAGCCGCGTAAGTTTACTGAACTTGGCGAACTTTTCGTTACTCACGATTCGCCGCCCAACTCTCGCCTCTGTAATAACTCAACCGTCGCGCGGCGAAGTGGAGGCGTAAGGAGGCCAACACTTCATTTCGTTTCGTCATAATTAACTGAAAAAGTGCTCAAGGTAGGTTCGCAATTGCCCGACAGTTATTACTTACCTTATATAGAAACTGCAGTTACGTGTGACAGGTATTCTCTCTCTACTGGGCGAAGTAACACATTATACTTGGCGGTGCCTATTTTTTCTGGCATTAATTGCACTACACTGTAGGCTAGCTTGTATTTCGGAAGCTGTCTTGGAAGACCTTCACACTTAGAGCAATGCACCCCAGCTCCTATCCTATTGATGGGGAAGTAGAAAAAGTTATATTTTCACTAAACCTGACACGTCAAGAACAAACGGGAAAATGTTATTTATATGTGTTGTCTCGAGAAACCACGCTCTTATTATACAGTAGAATTAACATTTCTGTATTTAAAGATGACAGAGCGTATCGACAATGGATGTAAACTGTTGCTGCGTTATTGTTAAATATTCACAAACAGTCATAAATCTTGATTGAGATTTTCACTCTGCAGCGGAGTGTGCGCTGATATGAAACTTCGTGGCAGATTAAAACTGTGTGCCGAACCGAGACTCGAACTCGGGACCTTTGCCTTTCGCGGGCAAGTGCTCTACCAACTGAGGGACCCAAGCACGACTCACGCAGGAGAGCTTCTGTAAAGTTTGGAAGGTAGGAGGCGAGGTACTGGCAGAAGTAAAGCTGTGAGGACGGGGCGTGAGTCGTGCTTGGGTAGCTCAGTTGGTAGAGCACTTGCCCACGAAAAGCAAAGGTCCCGAGTTCGAGTCTCGGTCCGGCGCACAGTTTTAATCTGCCACGAAGCTTGAGTAATAAATCTTATTTTCCTGGTAGAGTACCCGGTAGTAAAACCCATGGACTCTTTCCGTGACAACACGGAGTGATGCCCAGCTTCCAAGGATAGCATTCCTTTAACCTGACAGAGCTGCATTGACTGTAGTAGTCTACCACATCCAAAAAGTTGTAGGGGATGTCACAGCAGTGTGTATCTGCTGTTAAGAGTGGGGAAGAAGGTAGAGGGCAGCGTCCATGTTAGAGTACTGTTTAACCCTATGAGATACACATCAGAGCGGATTCATCGTCGGCATCCATTTCTGATACACTGCTGGATAAATACAAGGGGCGTTCAGTAAGTAATGCAACACATTTTTATTGAAAGAAGTGGGGAATTTGTTGTCGGACAATGTGGAATATTCCCACTTCACTCCACATAGTTTCATGAAGTTCCAAGAGTTCGCCTTACCCGTTACTTGTGTAATCTGATCATTCCATTTGAGATCATTTCGAATAGTCACACCCAGGTACTTTACTGACGTTACCGCTTCCAAAGACTGATCATTTATTTTGGACTCATACATTAATGTGGATTTTCGTCTTGTTATTCGCAGTAAATTACCCTTACCAATATTGAGAGACAACTGCCAGTCATTACACCACGCATTTATTTTCTGAAAATCCTCGTTGATTTGTTCACAACTTTCGTATGATACTACTTTCCTGTAGACTACAGCATCATCGGCAAGGAGTCTAAGGCCGCTGTCAATACCATCAACCAGATCGTTTATGTAAATCGTAAAAAGCAGGGGACCTATTACGCAGCACTGGTGCACACCCGAAGTTACTCTTGTTTCTGTTGAAGTTACCCCGTTGAGGACGACATACTGCTCCCTGTCTGTTACAAAACTTTCTATCCAGTCAATGCCATCAACAGGTTCTTTGTAGATGACTACAATATCAGCGACATATCTGAAATAGGATAGAATACGTAATACTGTAGCTGAGAAACAGTTGAAGAACTTTCCTTGTAGTGAGTTAATGAAAACGTCAGCGAGGATACCAGCTAACGGATTTACAATAGCGAGATCGTCGGGTTGCTGATACAATTAAAAATAGTTTTATTTGACTACGACTATAATTAGATTCATAAAGTCAGTGATTTGTTCGTCTGAAATTCTTCTTTGAATTTTTTTTTTTTTTTTTTTTTTTTACACTACTATAAGCGAATCTTGTAGGAGAACGTTTGTATAAAGATTTTTGATGTCTAGTGAAAACAACTTGGTATCTGGGCTGCATTCGAAATCTTTTATTTTATGGACTAAGGCGTCACTATTGGGGATGGAATAATTATCCTCGAAAACGAACGATTTTTTCCGAATTTCATGAAGGAACTTGGCTAAATCACGGTACGTGCTATTCATACTACTAGAAATCTGGCGTATTGGATAGTTAGGTGGTGGCGCTATACGTAGCTTTCAAGATGGCGTCTGTAAATGTACTCGCCAACCAGAGAGCTATCATTCAGTTTCTTTCGGCAGTAAACCATAGTATCACAGATATTCATAGCTGCTTGGAAATTTGTGGTAAGTTTTGTGGGACCAAACTGCTGAGGTCATCGGTCCCTAGTCTTACACACTGATCAATCTAACTTACGGTAAGGACAACACACACACCCATTCCCGACGGAGGACTCTAACCTCCGACGGGGGGAGCCGTGCAAACCATGGCAAGGCGCCCCAGACCTCGAGGCTACCCCGCGCGGTGTAGGTGCTTGCATAATATCTACGTAGACATGGCGGTGAACAAAAACCCGCCGAGTCGTTGGCCAAGTCGTCTGTCATCATCGCAACAAGGTCGTTCAAAAGCTGTCCGACCTCCCATGTGCCGCCCGGCCGCACGGAGTTGTGGCTCCTACCATGTTGGAACGTTCTGACACTCTTTTTCGTTGTTTCTATGTTGGTAGTTCTACACATTCGTCCAGCAGCTGGTTACTCCACGCTGGGTAACAACACAATACCTTCTGACTTCCATCTGTTTGTCTCAATGAGGGATGCACTCCGCTGAAGCAGTATGTGGATTATGCGGAAGATATTGATCTTTTAAGGCGTTGGTTCTGACGTTGCCCAGTGGAATGCCGATGCGACATATAGGCCACTACAGGAAGGTGGCAGATGGCAGTCGCAATGAACAGAGGTTGTGTTGAAAAATAGGGCTCTGTAGCCGAAAGAATGGGGAATAAGAATGGTGTACTGGAATCCTGGATGACACCAATTTGCTTTTAGAAAAAAAAAATGTTACATATCTTATTGAACACCCTTCACACTAAAATCCTCTACCTACGCCATTCGCCAGCCTGTAAGTGGGACGTTACTTCATTTAACTTTTCTTATAGTCAGAAGAATGAAATCCAGTTTTGTTTGCACTTTGAAGCCGTTCTTGATTCCTTGTATCTCCTGACTATCTCCAAATTGCATTTCTCCAATGCTGATTTTATAATTAAAAGTCCATGAACCACTGCCATTAGTCAAAACTGGAACCACAAAGTGTAAACTTTCTACTTCCGATACATTGGAATTTTTGTCAGCCGGCCGCTGTGGCCGAGCGGTTCTAGGCGCTTCTGTCCAGATTCACGTTGCTGCTACAGTCTCAGGTTCGAAACCTGTCTCTGGCACGGATGTGTGTGATGTCCTTAGGTTAGTTAGGTTTAAGTAGTTCTAAGTCTTCGGTACTGATGACCTCAGATGTTAAGTCCCATAGTGCTTAGAGCCATTTGAACCAATTTTAGCCTTGAAAATATTATTTATGTTGCTAACAGCACGCTACGTCATTTTTCCCTTCTGTTTATACTTTATTTTTTCCATACTGTGGTAAATATCTGCCTGCAGTTTCGACGTAACATAAGATTTCTAGTGTACCGTTATTAGCACCTCAGATTTTTTTCCGTATTGGTTTTTCAACTTTCTACCGGTTAGCTTTCTCGTCGAGTTGGTATCTGTCCGGCTGCCTAAGCGGAGAGGCAATAAATCATCACAATACTAAATCAATTGCATTTTTGAGTGCGGACGCGTTTCACTTTGAGGCCATGGAATTGCATCTCAAAAAAATCTTTATAAAGAGAGTCAATGTTATTTCCGTATAGAGGATTATATTAATTATTGAAATATTAAGGGGAAATGTTAGTGAGCAATCTTGACGGGAATTAAATAATGCCACAGTATTTACCCTCATATTCTCAGAAAACAAACGCCCGTGTCGTTAAAAGAATTCCAAAATTAAATGTAGGACTTCTCCGAGAAAAGTGAGAAGCTGAGACGCAGACATCAAGAGTCATTCTAAAGGCGAAGCAAATTTCTCTGTACACATTGCGACTATTACAACCTACAGCTCGTTGATGGTCAACATAAACAAAACGAAAGTGAACGGCATTCGCAGATACGGGTGACGCTGTATTCGGTAGGTCATCCCTTACTAACTGCACAACTCTTGCACAACCTTTCAGAATTGCCATGCACGTGTCGTTAACATTCCAAAACAATTTTACTGCTGCACATTTAATTAAAACGGAAATACATCGTCAAATGACCTGCAGAATTAATTACTGAAACAAACGCATTGCTGTCCCCTTTGATAATTAAAAAACAAACCATTCGATTTAAAATGAATAAAATCGTCAGTGCGTCTGACGCCCAGCAGGGTATCGCTACACATAGGGCAGAACATCTCATAGCATTTCCTTTACTGTGAGAAATATCGATACTCTGTGAAGTGACAGTTAAAGTGCTGTAAAATTACATAGATCCGCAATAGAGTTACAGGGATTAAAATGTTTATATTGATGGCCATTACAACTGCAGCATCAGGGAGGTCGCGTGCTATAAACGTCAAACTGGAATGAAGTGTATGGCGGGCTTGGATGTGCAAATGATTAGCACTTCAGCAGAATCACACAAAGTAGGTACGAGCAACGCCATCTGCATTATATTAAAAGGAAAGCAAAATTAAAACAATTGCAGCCCTCACTCGCGAAAAAGAAGTCTTTTTGACCTGGGTTTCGGCCACTTCTAAGAGTGTCTTCATCAGAAATAAAACATTTAAAACTGGCATGTCACGTGTAAAATAAATATGAAAAGGTAACGCTTTAGTCACAAATTGTTAAAATAGAAAACGTAGAGGCAGGCCACTAGGGGCTGCACTACATGTCGAGCTGCGACAGAATCAGACTGAGGCGCTCGCGTTAGCAACTGCGGGCAGGTGAACGTTACACCAAAAGTGCCATCGAGTAGCCGCAAATACAAACCGGCTACTTAATCATTCCAAATATAGACAGGTGAAATGTGTAATACATGAAGTAAGAGGCAATATTTTATCGGACAGCAGCAGACATGGTAACAATTTGTCTACATAAGAGCTTACAAGTACAGCTTAAAGGCTGAAAAACGCCATTACAGAATTACAAAAGGAGTTGAATAACTCAGTGAATACAAAATGGTATAACATGAAATGTATTTAATATAAACAATTTAATGAACAAACAGTTATGAATCGACTACCATAGAAGAAATATTTCGGCAACTGCACGCGGGAGCACGAAATCAAATATCAAGTAACGGCTTTATACCGTTGAAAAAGTTTATAGCCGGCCGATGTGACTGAGCGGTTCTAGGCGCTTCAGTCTGGAACCGCACGAACGCTACAGTCGCAGGTTCGAATCCTGCTTCAGGCATGGATGTGTGTGATGTCCTTAGGTTAGATAGGTTTAAGTAGTTCTAAGTTCTAGGGGACTTTGACCTCAGATGTTAAGTCCCATAGTGCTCAGAGCCATTTGAACGTTTTTAAGTTTTTATTACGTAATTGTAGCTGCTTATTAAGAATGGGGCCATAATTTCGAGAAAGGTGTTTAAAAATGTCTAATTCTTCGAGAACATCTAATCTACGCCCTTTCTCCTAAGTGTGCAAAGTGCTGATACAGTGAACAGCTTTAGGCGCGTGAGGTGTAATCAGAAGGTGGTTGGCAAAATACGAATTTTGGGGGCTAGTGCCATTTTTCTTAAAAGATGTTCTTCATATCTGACTGTAAATGCGCATCCTGTTTGTCCTATGTAGTAAGAAGAGCAGGTGTCGCAAAGAATCTTGTAGACCCCAGAGTTTTTCGAAGGTGATCGGGTCGATCTTAAATTATGAATAACATATTTTTTCAAACTGTTATTGGCTGAAAAGGCGACTTTACAGTTGTATTTACTACGAAGTAGGCGTTGGATCTGATAGAGGATGGGTCCCAAGAAAGGAATAGAAGAAAACTTTTTCCTTAGGCTGGACTGAATGATAGAAGTGCCGAGCGTAGTAACTCCTTTTACAATTTTCTTTTAAGGATGTTATTCACTATAGCAGGTTCGTATTCGTTATTAACTGCTATCGTTTTGATTATATTAATTTCTTCCTCGAATTTTTATTTCGAGAATGGAATAGAAATAGCTCTGTGAATAGCAGAGTGAAAGAAAGCGTTCTTGTGAGAATGGTGTGTGCATAGAAGACACAGGTACGATCTGATCGGTATATGTTTCTTTACGAAAAACATTAGTTGAAATTTTATTTTATTCTGGTGTAAGCGTCAAATCAAGAAAATTCAAGTGGCGGGCCTCGTTTTCGAGTTTCCTGATGAACGATATTTTCTCGTGAAGCTCATTGAAGAGATTGAAAATACGGTCAATGCCATGAACAGGTCCTTTGTAGATGACTAGAATATCAGCGTCATATCTGAAATAGGACGGATTGCCTAGCGCTATAGCTGAGAAACAGTTGAAGAACTTTTCTTCATTTTCGCTACCGAGAGCTGCGATTACTTTCATTTTACCTTGTAACGGTGGCTGACAATCTTTAAGATTACTGCCTGCCCAAGCATCCAAGGCTGCCTCTAAATGTAAAGATCTCAGAAGAAACTGCTAAGTACTAGTATAGCCATTCAGTTTAGTAACCAATGTGATCAAATATCTTCCGTATTAATTATAATTTTAATGTTGACCATCTCTGGATACACATTAACGAACATTTAGAAATTTGTAAATGAGGTATATTGCGTACACACGAAAAGAAACTTAATAAACTTTTTTGTCTGTATCCTGCTGAAAAATTTCCTCAAAGTACTTTTAAGAAGAGATGCCATGTATTTTAAAAAAGATTTTTAAGTAGGACTAACATTACTTTTACACAGAATGAAATTGTCTTAGTCGAAAAAGGCCTAATGTACAATGTCATGCCCAACTTGGCAGACAAAAATGTACTAGCAAATATACTTCTCGACCTAAAAACTGAACTAGATTATATAAAAATGGATAATTCATGTCAAACTAGAATGTTCTTTGACGTAGCTAACATTCTTAGTAAAAACACTGCCTGTTTTCAGTATGTTACATGTAACGATAGGAAACTGGTTAAATCTATCAAAAATAAACTTAAAGAAGCTGACGCTTTAATAACTAAGTCTGACAAACGTTCCTCTTTGTTTGTTGCCTACAATTTTGAATATATTTCTAAAATATTAAATTTTTTAACGAAAATAACATTTCGAAACTGCATGAGGATCTGTCTTCGGAATCACAAAAAGAAGTCAGGTCAGCTAACAGTGACACAAAATTTTTAATCAAACCATTCCATAAGAAAATGCTTATCAACATGAACCCTCAGCCCCCAAAACTTCGATATCAATTCAAAATTCTCAAACCTAACTATCCAATACGCCAGATTTCTAATACTATGAATAACACGTACCGTGATTTAGCCAAATTTCTTCATGAAATTCGGAAAAAATCGTTCGTTTTCGAGGATAATTATTCCATCCTCAATAGTGACGCCTTAGTCCATAAAATAAAAGATTTCGAATGCAGCCCAGATACCAAGTTGTTTTCACTAGACATCAAAAATCTTTATACAAACGTTCTCCTACAAGATTCGCTTATAGTAGTGTAAAAAAAAAAAAAAAAATACATTTCAAAGAAGAAGTTTCAGACGAACAAATCACTGACTTCATGAATCTAATTATAGTCGTAGTCAAATAAAACTATTTTTAATTGTATCAGCAACCCGACGATCTCGCTATTGTAAATCCGTTAGCTGGTATCCTCGCTGACGTTTTCATTAACTCACTAGAAGGAAAGTTCTTCAACTGTTTCTCAGCTACAGTATTACGTATTCGTTCCTATTTCAGATATGTCGCTGATATTGTAGTCATCTACAAAGAACCTGTTGATGGCATTGACTGGATAGAAAGTTTTGTAACAGACAGGGAGCGGTATGTCGTCCTGAACGGGGTAACTTTAACAGAAACAAGAGTAACTTCGGGTGTGCACCAGTGCTGCGTAATAGGTCCCCTGCTTTTTACGATTTACATAAACGATCTGGTTGATGGTATTGACAGCGGCCTTAGACTGCTTGCCGATGATGCTGTAGTCTACAGGAAAGTAGAATCATACGAAAGTTGTGAACAAATCAACGAGGATTTTCAGAAAATAAATGCGTGGTGTAATGACTGGAAGTTGTGTCTCAATATTGGTGAGGGTAATTTACTGCGTATAACAAGACGAAAATCCACATTAATGTATGAGTACAAAATAAATGATCAGTCTTTGGAAGCGGTAACGTCAGTAAAGTATCTGGGTGTGACTATTCTAAATGATCTCAAATGGAATGATCAGATTACACAAGTAACGGGTAAGGCGAACTCCAGATTGCGGTTTATTGGTAGAATCCTGAAGTGATGCAGTCCTTCAACAATGGAAATAGCATACAATACGTTAGTTCGTCCAGTCTTAGGGTATTGTCCGTCTTTATGGAACCCTTACGAGTTGGGTCTGATTAAAGAGATTGAGAAGGTCCAAAGAAGTGCGGCAAGATTCGTGACTGGTACATTTAGCCATGGCGAGAGCGTTACAAATCTCATGGCAAGTTTGAAGTGGGACACACTTGCAGACAGACGACGCGCTATACAGAAGGGGCTGCTAACTAAATTCCGAAATCCAATCTTCACCGAGAATGTAGAGCATATATTATTACCACCAACTTTCAAATCGAGTAATGATCACCATTCAAAGATAAGGGAAATAAGAGCTCGTACTGAGGCGTTCAGACAGTAGTTTTTCCCTCGCTCGATCCGCGAGTGGAACGGTGAGGGGGAGGGGGGCGGGGGAAATATGACTTTGGCGCTAACTGTGCCCTCCGCCACACACCGCTTGGTGGCTAGCGGAGTATATACGTAGATGTAGATGTATTTTCAGTCTCTTCAATGAACTTCACGAGAAAATGTCGTTCATCGGGGAGCTCGAAAACGAAGCCCGTCAATTGAATTTTCTTGATTTGACTCTTACAGTAGAAGAAAATAAAATCTCATTTAACGTGTTCCGTAAAGAAACATATACCTATCAGATCGTACCTCCGTCTTCTATGCACACACAATTCTCATAAGAACGCTTTCGTTTACTCTGCTATTCACAGAGCTACTTCTATTCCACTCTCGAAAGAAAAATTCGAGGAAGAAATTAATATAATCAAAATGATAGCAGTTAATAACGAATACGAACCTGCCATAGTGGATAACAGCCTTAAAAAGAAAATTGTAAAAGGAGTTACTATACTCGGGAGCTCTATCATTCAGTCCAGCCTAAGGAAGAAGTTTTTTTCTATTCTTGTCTTGGGGCCTATCTGCTATCAGATCCAACGCCTTCTACAACTGTAATGTCGCCTTTTCAACGAATACTAGTTTGAAAAAATACTTTATTCATAATTTAAGATCGACCCGATCCCCTTTGAAAAACTCTGGTGTCTATAAGGTTCTTTGCTACACCTGCTCTTCTTACTACATAGGACAAACAGGACGTCCATTTACAGTCAGATATGAAAAACATCTTTTAAGAAAAAATGGAACTAGCAACGAAAATTCGTCTTTTGCAGACCACCTTCTAATTACACGCCACGCGCCTAAAGCTGTTCACGATATCAACACTTTGCACACTGAGAAGAAAGGGCGTAGATTAGATGTTGTTGAAGAATTAGAAATTTTTAAACATCATTTCTGAAATGATGGCCTCATTCTTAATGAGCAGCAACAATTACGTAATACAAAATTCTTCAATGGTATAAAGCCGTCACTGGATATTTGATTTCGTGTTCAAATGGTTCAAATGGCTCTGAGCACTATGGGACTTAACTGCTGAGGTCATGAGTCCCCTAGAACTTAGAACTACTTAAACCTAACTAACCTAAGACGACACACACATCTTTGCCCGAGGCAGGAACCGAACCTGCGTCCGTAGCGGTAGCGAGGTTCCAGACTGTAGCGCCTAGAGCAGCTCGGCCACCCCGACCGGCTTTTAACGTGGTAAACCAGTGTTAACTGTTTTATTTCTGATGAAGGCACTCTTAGAAGTGGCCGAAACCTAGGTAAAAAAGACTTCATTTTTGTTACCAAGTGCTGCAATTGTTTTAACTTTACATGGTAAAGGCGCTGACAACGCAGCCATGTTTAAAGCTTTAAATGGAAAGGTTATTCAGCAGGTTTCCCATTCAGAAATCGAATGTCAGTGGTGTTTGTTTAGGAGAAGACCGTATTATCCCTCGTGTAAGAAAGAGAAGCGTGTGACATTACGTGCCAAAATGCGACAACGGCAGATGGTGGTCTACGGTGAAAGTGATGACCAGAGTTCCGCGATGTTACTCCCATTAAACGGAACTCAACGACAATCGTCCGAATATCGAGCCGTCGTCTTAATGTGCGTTTAGAGACCGCGTGAATATAATTACAGCTACTCACAGAGGTCCAGTGTGGGCTGTAATAATCGTATGGCAGAGCAATTTGGTAGTTATGGTAATGCGTTAATTGGGAACCGACTTCCGCTGGAAAAAATATATAGTTTCAGTTTTGGCAACCTGGTGAAGAATGCTGTGAATGCAGGAAAGACGCACAGGAAAGTTTCCATACGTAACTGAGCGATGCACGGCTCGTGTTTATGCCGTTTATTGTTTGTCATCTTCTCTTACGGTACTGCCGCCTCGTTTCCTTATTCCATTTACTGGCGTCACCAACTTCCTGCCTAACCTGCCCGTGAGTGGCAGCAGCAGCGCTTATTCATGAATGTATTGTCGTATCATTTCTGGAGCGACCGTTAGTGTTTCTGGGTCGTTGCGTGTCGAGAGTTGAGTCGAGAGTTCCGTCGGGACCCAGCAGCAGTGAGTCGGTGGAGTGAGTCGACAAAGGCAGTCGGAAGGCAGGCAGTTGCATGTTAGTCGGCTCTGAGTCTCAGTCGCTTTTGGGTTGTGGACTGAGTCGGGTTCGTCGTTACTCGGCGGTTGGACGAGTTGGTAGTCAGTAGCAGGCAGGTCCTCACGGTACAAGTACGCGCCGGGACCGTGGTCGACGCAGACGGAAGGCCGTTGGCCGGTCGGTCGGCTGGTCGTCGAATGGCGACATGTAATCTGCTGAGCACTGACAGCAGTATCAGTCGGGGAAGAGTTGGCAGCCAGCAACAGTTTAAAAGTTGAAAAATTTTGTCTAAGCCTTAAGGGGAGCCGGAGGTGCTCAAATCCAAAACATTACGATTTTTTTTTTTTTTTGCTACCGAAAATTAATTGGAACATTCCTCTTTAATGTAAACTTTGAATTATTGTTCTACTCGCCCTAGAATTGGAGTTATTACCATTTTCCCCCCACGCCTGCAGAGGAAATGGGCGGCCGCTGAATGCATCTAACACCCTCTCGTGACTTCCTGGCGAACTACTTGGGATTTTCTCGGCCTGTTACGCATCAGCGAGTGTGCAAGGGCTGGCTACATTGTTTTCTGTGACAAATATTACCCGTATTTCCTTACAGCTTACTCCTATTTTCCTCAGAATTTCGAACATCTTACTGCATTTAATATTGTCGTACACTTTTGTTCTGGTTATGATGCCACGTTTTAATAACCGTGTATATAAGATGAGGAAGAACGTAGGGAAAAGAAAATTAACACTAATACCAAGTTGCGATACTACAATGAATAAGAGCGCGGAACATCGTCTCTTTGCTGTTTACCGTTTCGAATTAGTTCAGTGTTGCGTCTGTTGTTGGTAGTATTAGCCCTATACTTCTTGCGTAAAGCGGGTAATATGCAGTATGTACAAGAATCAGGAGGGAACAATAAAGCCAATTTTTCATGACTTAGCACAGCCAGAATTGTTACACAAATGTCTACATGGAAAGACGCAGAATCCTAATGAGAGCGTAAACAATTTGATTTGGAACGTGATTCTTAAAGGGTGTTTGTAAGCATAAAAACACTGCACTTTGGCATTTATGATGAAATAGCAACCTACAACCAAGGGAACAGTGTGAACTGTGAAGTTCTAAAGGCATTAGGATTTACAGCTGGGGTGAACACTGTATTGCACTATTGACAGAGAATGGATAAGAGGAGCAGAAAGAAGAGAAAGGCATATGAAGTATGATGGAACAACAGGCCAAAAAAGAAGACAAAAGAGGAAGCTTTTGGAGGATGAAGAAGAAGAGCCTGATAATCCATCCTATAGTGCAGGAATGTATTGAGAAACTTTGATAGCCATTTCCCGTAAATTAGAATTTTTCGAATATAAGGAACATTTTCTCAAAATCCACTCAAGCTAGAGAGATGAAATTTTTATACAGCACTCCTAATGGTCAAACGTACATTGTAACACAGCCATTTGGCAATATGTTCAGTAGTTTCATTCCAGTTTAATTATAAATAAATTATTTGTAAAAAAATTTGGGTCATTAATAAAAAAATAATTGGAAGGAAACTAGAAAAGATACTCCAAAATCCCTCTGTCATAACTGCAGTACTAAACCATTCTATATGTAAAAAAGATTCAAATTTTTCTATTTGGTAGTTTATTCATAAATGTTCCTCAAACCTAGTGATTTTAACATGGACAGCATAGGCACGTCCGCCTCCCCTTAAGGGGAGGTTTACTATCTTTCGGCCCAAAAAATCGATTTTTTAAATTGGATTTTGGATCAATAAAAGTGTTTAGAATCCACCTCTGAAACGGTTTTTCCGAATACGGAACGGAAACGTTTGTTATTCGAAGTTGAAAAAAAAATGCACCTGCCGGAAATCGGCCTTTTTCACGCACCAGTTTTTTTCTTTCCTACGACGAATTATTGTACCGCTGCTTTGGAGGAAACACACAAAATTCAAATGAAAGTTTGAACGCCTATGACTGGAAGTTAGCCCTCAAGCATTTGCATCTTAGTGCGAAGATTGTGGAAATTGCGGCATTCCTGGCAGTGAGCAGATCGAGCAGAACGCCCTCTTTGAGGAAGGGGAACGACTAGTTTGTGGACCTGAAATAGCAGATTGAAACTAAGTTGCATAATATTGCATTTATATGTAGTCAAAACTCCAAACTCGTTTTTCTCGAAATGAGTTTTTCTTTTATCGCGTGGTGTGGTAACTTAAAATTACTGAACCTATTGGCATGTTTCTTTGTTTCCGACGAAGATGACTAAATTGTCTAGGAGTTGTACCACTTTTATACCGATCCATCAAGTATAAATATTTTTACTTGGCCGGCGAAGTCGAAAAATCGATGAAAAAACCATATTTGCTTTCAAATGGCCGCCATTTTCTTTCCTGTGGTCCAAATGACTTAAGCGAGGCACAACAACTAAATAATCTTGTATACTTCGCTAACGTCAACTCAATTTTGATTTCAGACGAGCCGGCTGACCCGTGACATACCGCACGTGGAGGTCTACATCGAAATTTTGTTTCGTTCCGATGGCACTTCCGCCTTTGCTCTTCGACATTTCCACTCGAAAAAGTTAAAGTTTGTAGAGAAAATGTCAATAAACATTTTGACCAAATTTGTTATTGACATCTATAACACATCCCGAGAAAAAAATTCTCAAAAAACATGATTTTTTCCGGCCAAAGATAGTAAACCTCCCCTTAAGCCGTAAGAAACATTTTCTAGTTTGCATGTGGCCTTCAGCCGAGTTTTCCAGCTTAAATTAAAAATTGGAAATTTCTTTCTCTGGGCTTTAAGCCGTGAGATTGTTTGGGTTTCGTATGTGGCCTTCGGCCGAGTTTTATGTGAAGCATTTTAGGATAAAGCTTTTACCCTATTTTAGTTAACATTTAAAAGTTCTTCCCTTCAGGCCTTAAGTCTTAAAATTGTTTTCTGCACGATGTGTGGCCTTCAGCCGAGTTTTAATGCTCTTAAATTAAAAACTTGAAATCCTTGTCTTGCCCTTAAGTCATAAGATTCCTATCTTTTTGTATGAGGCCTTCAGCCGAGTTTTACACGAAATATTTTAAGATAAGACCTTCAGCCTTTTCATATTGAAAGCTCTTCTCCCTAGGCCTTACGCCGTTAAATTGTTTTGTTGATATACGGCCTTCAGCCGAGTTTCAGCCTATTTAAACATTGAAAATCTTTACTCGGCCTTAAGCCGTAACACTGTTCTTGATTAATGTGTGGCCTTCAGACGAGTTCCATGGGAAAAATTTAAGCTAAGGCTCTCAGCCTATTTATATTGAAGATAAAAAAATTCTTTTTAAAGAAGTGAAACCTCCAGAAGAACTCCTGTACCTCAGTTTCTAGCTTAGACATTGTACACTCCTGGAAATAGAAAAAAGAACACATTGACACCGGTGTGTCAGACCCACCATACTTGCTCCGGACACTGCGAGAGGGCTGTACAAGCAATGATCACACGCACGGCACAGCGGACACTCCAGGAACCGCGGTGTTGGCCGTCGAATGGCGCTAGCTGCGCAGCATTTGTGCACCGCCGCCGTCAGTGTCAGCCAGTTTGCCGTGGCATACGGAGCTCCATCGCAGTCTTTAACACTGGTAGCATGCCGCGACAGCGTGGACGTGAACCGTATGTGCAGTTGACGGACTTTGAGCGAGGGCGTATAGTGGGCATGCGGGAGGCCGGGTGGACGTACCGCCGAATTGCTCAACACGTGGGGCGTGAGGTCTCCACAGTACATCGATGTTGTCGCCAGTGGTCGGCGGAAGGTGCACGTGCCCGTCGACCTGGGAACGGACCGCAGCGACGCACGGATGCACGCCAAGACCGTAGGATCCTACGCAGTGCCGTAGGGGACCGCACCGCCACTTCCCAGCAAATTAGGGACACTGTTGCTCCTGGGGTATCGGCGAGGACCATTCGCAACCGTCTCCATGATGCTGGGCTACGGTCCCGCACATCGTTAGGCCGTCTTCCGCTCACGCCCCAACATCTTGCAGCCCGCCTCCAGTGGTGTCGCGACAGGCGTGAATGGAGGGACGAATGGAGACGTGTCGTCTTCAGCGATGCGAGTCGCTTCTGCCTTGGTGCCAATGATGGTCGTATGTGTGTTTGGCGCCGTGCAGGTGAGCGCCACAATCAGGACTGCATACGACCGAGGCACACAGGGCCAACACCAGGCATCATGGTGCGGGGAGCGATCTCCTACACTGGCCGTACACCACTGGTGATCGTCGGGGGGACACTGAATAGTGCACGGTACATCCAAACCGTCATCGAACCCATCGTTCTACCATTCCTAGACCGGCAAGGGAACTTGCTGTTCCAACAGGACAATGCACGTCCGCATGTATCCCGTGCCACCCAACGTGCTCTAGAAGGTGTAAGTCAACTACCCTGGCCAGCAAGATCTCCGGATCTGTCCCCCATTGAGCATGTTTGGGACTGGATGAAGAGTCGTCTCACGCGGTCTGCACGTCCAGCACGAACGCTGGTCCAACTGAGGCGCCAGGTGGAAATGGCATGGCAAGCCGTTCCACAGGACTACATCCAGCATCTCTACTATCGTCTCCATGGGAGAATAGCAGCCTGCATTGCTGCGAAAGGTGGATATACACTGTACTAGTGCCGACATTGTGCATGCTCTGTTGCCTGTGTCTATGTGCCTGTGGTTCTGTCAGTGTGATCATGTGATGTATCTGACCCCAGGAATGTGTCAATAAAGTTTCCCCTTCCTGGGACAATGAATTCACGGTGTTCTAATTTCAATTTCCAGGAGTGTATCTTGGATTTTCGATGTGGCCTTCAGCCGATCTAAATTAAATCAAATGAGGTTTTTCGTTAAAACCTTGAGAGGTTTTGATACTTACTTGTGTGATTGTGTGTTTTAAGAAATGAAGTTTATATGTTGAGTACAACTGACAGTAACTCATTTTGGCCCCTTTCCACAAATATAACCTCATCCGCTCTGTCCTGCTAACCCAGGGATTTCAGTAATGAATTAGGAATGTGACTCAGGCAGAAGAGATCTAGCAATTAGGAAAGCCATAATGTTGATTTTATTATGAGCCGCCGCTTAGGCCGGTATGACACTACCATACTTTTTTTTGTCAAAGTTAAAATGTCAAATATTTATGTCAAAGAAATTTAATTGTCTAATAGGCAACTCTATCAAATCTCGTCATTCGTCAAATAAATATGGTCAAATTTAGGGCCTCCCCGTAGATTTAATCATAAAAGTCGTTCGTCTTCTGTTCACTGCAATGTGAAATGCAACCACAAGGAGCCCAGGTGTGTATACAGATATTTGATGTCTCTGTAGTGTGTTTATCAACATGGCTTCAAAGCTGGTGTGTTTCTTGGACTCTTCTTTTTCTTTTTCTTTTTTTTTCAATAAACTTGCGTTGAGTAGGGTGGGGTTGACCAAGGAGCACTGTGCATGCTATTAATTGTGTGTTTATGGGCAGGTGGTACATGCTGCAGGCGACTTCGTGTCCACAATCGCAGTAGCAGCCATTCACCTATACGTCTGGAAACATCCAGGCAGCTTGTCAGCACGCCATAATAGAGGAGGTCGTCACATCAGAAAATAAAAAAAAAAAATCGTTCTAAGCTCTCCATTCTACTTTGCTTATTTTTGAACTCAGGATGCCACAATTTAAAAGGTGCTTCATCTGTTTCGTAGTTTTTATTAATTCCGTAGTTGTTGCAACACTAATTCCATTAATTAAATTATTCAAAAATAAAAATAGTTTTTGTTGGCTATATAGTGTACTAAACGTTTACTTACCTTCACATAGTCCCCATTCGGTACTTTATAAATTGCTTCACACGTTTCTGGTATTAGTTTTGTTAATGTGCAACGTGATATTCGAGTGCTGTGTTGTAAACTAGAGTAGCTCTCTCCTGTATATCGCAGTACCGCAGTTTGCCTGTCTTCTGTGCATATAGCATTTCTCAATAAAGTATTCTGTTTTGCAATATGAGAAGCTACTTTACTTAGCAAATACTGAAATTCAATATCATCCATTGGTAAGCAATTTTAACAGTAAAACTTGACTTATTCCTCTTGCAGCTCTGGTAGCAAATTTTGTTGAATGCTTTTAGTATCTAGAAGTAATACCTATGGCTTAATCCAAGTATGTTTCCTTTTTTATGTCGCTTTTCTTCCAAATACATACACAATGCAGTTGGGTACAGACAACTGCAGCGCATAATAACAAGTTGCTGTCCGCCATATTGAAATTTGTCGAAAATTATGTCGACAGTGTAATACCTTTTTTAGCGCCACGTCAAAGATCTTTGTCAAAGAAATTTGACCAATATTTGATCATATTCCTTTGTCAAACAAATATGATAGTCTAATACCAGCCTTACATTAAGTTGTTCAATATAGGACCA
Source organism: Schistocerca serialis cubense (assembly GCF_023864345.2). NCBI lineage: Eukaryota > Metazoa > Arthropoda > Insecta > Orthoptera > Acrididae > Schistocerca > Schistocerca serialis. The sequence continues at coordinate 45,319,484 of NC_064641.1, forward strand.
AAGAGGTTCCGCTTCCGTAAATCATCGTGATCAACAGTTTCTCGCAGCATTTCCAGTGTAATCAGAGCAGTGTGTTCCTGTATACTGGCCAAGGATCAGGTTAGATACCGAACGTGTCCCTGGTAAACGAGCTCTCTGAGGTATTCCCAGTGCCAAAAGTCACATGGATTCAGATCAGGTGATGCATCTGGTCATGCATCTGGGAACCTCTGGAAGTATAATGGGTTGGAAGGTTGCATTAAGCAGATCTTTGACTGGGGAAAGACACGAGGTGTTGTCCCTTCTTGCATGAAAAAAAAAAAAAAATGGTTCAAATGGCTCTCAGCGCTGTGGGATTCAACTGCTGAGGTCATTAGTCCCCTAGAACTTAGAACTACTTAAACCTAACTAACCTAAGGACGTCACACACATCCATGCCCGAGGCTGGATTCGAACCTGCGACCGTAGCGGTCGCGCGGTTCCAGACTGTAGCGCCTAGAACCGCTCGGCCACTCCGGCCGGCTCTTGCATGAAAGCCGTGACTTCCACGCAGTTGCGCTCTTCCAAAGCAGGAATCACATGTCGCACAAGGAGGTCTCGATAACGTCAGGACGTAACGGTACAACTGACAGGGCGCCTGGGTGTATTGTCTTCAAAGAAGAACGGGCCGAGAATAAAGGTGCTTGTGAATCCACGCCACGACGGCTCTTCGTGCACAACACGCGATTTAACCGAACCCCAAATTCAGCAGTTCCGTGTACTCACTATAGCAATAAACATGGGATCACAGTTCAAATGGAGCTTGTAAATTCACCAATGTCTTCCCGTCTTTGCATGTCCTATCCACATGAAAATTCTTTCACCATAAAGTTTCTTGTCGTTTCGACTTCATCCTTCTTCATGCAGATGATGAATGCAATATTACTCACAGAGTCCAAATCCACGTTCTCCAAAATAACAGTTACACGTCTACTTAGGACTACAACACACTGCTTAACAGCAAAATTAATTTTAGCGGACGCCTCATATACAAAATTACAAACATAAAATAGGAAAATCTTACATTTTAAGCTAACAGAAATGTTACATTTCTGTTTATTGAAGCGTTTACCTAAGACAAAAAAATCGAAAAACCGCGAAGGAATTATCAGAATGGGATTATCAGTCGATGTGATGTATACATAGAAACAAATTATTACAATTTCAGAAAAAACAGACATCATCTTACTAGAATATACGCCCAGATGGCTTGCAATGAATGCCAACAAAACGGTGCGCCGGCTGCTGTGGCCGAGCGGTTCTAGGCGCTTCATTACGGAACCGCGCTGCTCCTATGTTCGCAGGTTCGAATCCTGCCTCAGGCATGGATGTGAGTGATGTCCTTACGTTAGTGAGGTTTAAGTAGTTCTAAGTCTAGGGAACTGATGACCTCAGATGCTAAGTCCCATAGTGCTTAGAGCCATTTGAACCATTTTGAACCAAAATGGTGCGAAGAGTATCGTTAACGTACTGGTCTGCTGTAAGGGCGCCGCGGATGACAACCAAAGGGGTCCTTATATGTAAAGAATGGCACACCACTCCATCACTCCTGTTTGGTAGGCAGCATGGCTAACGCCAGTCAGTCAGGTTGGTATCCCTCTACTGTCTGGGACATCTCCTGACACATCTTTGTTGGTCTTCGGAGCTCGACTCGAAGTGGGATTCATCACTGAAGACAACTCTACTGCACTGAATGAGATTCCACGTCGAAGATGTGTCATTAGACGCCCCTGACAGTCGCCCTCCATACTGCCCAGCAGCCAGCTGTGATGGTCTGGGTTGCCATTTGATTTCAACAACAGCATTCCGTTAGTTATCGTCCACGGCACAGCTGTACGCCTGCGATATTATACACCTCTTTTGTTCCCCTTCATGGCAAAGCTCCTAGGTTTACGTAAAGCAATATAATACCTGCCCGCACGCGGCGTGAGATTCTACAGCTTCTCTTCTTGCTTGCCAAACCCTGTTTTGTCCAGCAAGGTCGCCGGATCTCTCCCCAGCTTAGAATGTTCGGAGCGTTACGGTAGGGCCAGCCAACCATCTCGGTGTTTTGACGGTCTAATGTGCGAATTGGACAGAATTTGGCACGATAGCTATCAGAGCGATACCCAGCAACTCTATCAATCAATACAATTCTGAATAACTGTTTGCGGAACGGTCAAAGGTGGACCAATGCGTTACTGACCTGCTCATTTTGTGAAGCTCTTTCTCTTGATAAATTACCCAATTTTTATAAAACTGTGATCTTTTGTTTATCTGTTTATGTACATACATCTAACTATTTCCGCACCATCCGGATAATTCCTTCGTCGTGCGTAGTTCTTCCGTGTCGTAGATTGTATTAATATTACGATAGTTGTTCAAATGTTCAGATGTGGGTGAATTCCTAAGTGACCAAACTGTCAAGGTCATCGGTCCCTAGACTTACACCCTACTTGAATTAACTTGTGATAAGAACAACACACACACCCATGCACGAGGGAGGACTCGAACCTCTGGCGGGAGGGGCCGCGCATTCCGTGACGTGACGCCTCAAACCGCGCGGCCAAAACGCGCGGCACGATAATTGTTATTTTGGCTGTCAAAAATAACAGATGAGTGCATGTACGAGGTTTTTGACAGTCAAGCTCCTCTTCCAGCAAATGCTCTTTACGGTTTATAACTAGAGCATTATTTCTGTCAGATGTGTAACTTCGAAAAATCTGTCATAGAAATGTGCGAAAAAGTTTATAGGCACCTTAAGTTCAGTGTGCTGAATCACTACAAGATCCATGATGAGGCTGTGCTGTACTGCACGGCCGAGAGAACAATGTCTGTCTATTCGGATACTAATCGCGTGGGGCTGTTGAGGTGCTACACTGTGTTGAGTGATGCACTCCTGAATCCGCCGATATCAGTTCCTTATTCGCATCACGGTCGTTCTGATCCTGACCAAACACGAGTAGCAAAATCGTGGAATGATAAACAGAGGTTCAAATGGCTCTGAGCACTATGGGACTCAACATCTTAGGTCATAAGTCCCCTAGAACTTAGAACTACTTAAACCTAACTAACCTAAGCACATTACACACACCCATGCCCGAGGCAGGATTCGAATCTGCGACCGGAGCAGTCCCGCGGTTCCGGACTGCAGCGCCAGGACCGCTAGACCACCGCGGCCGGCGATAAACAGAGGTGATAGCACCCTGTCCTTCTGCTGTCTAATTCTAGCACCAGCAGGTGAAAGTTTATTCTTCGTATTCCGGTATTGATACTCTCGCATGATCTCGCCCGCAGCGCGTCTCCTGGGCTCGTGACCATATCGGTTGGAACCTAGAAGGCTGAAAAATCATGTCCCAGTTTCCGTTGGTAAGATATAATGGTAGGGTTCGAGTGTGATCCAGATCCCACGAAACCATGGACCCAAGTTGTTAACGAGACACTGTGAAAGCTGGTGGTGGCTCTATAATGGTGTGGGCTGCGTTTACTTGGAATTCACTGGGTTTTCTGGTCCAAATGAACAGGTGGTTGACCGGAAATGGTTATGTTCGGTATTCACAACTTCATGTTACTAAATAAAGATGAAATTTTTATGGATGACAATGCGCAATGTCACTGGGCCTTGTTCGCCTTTGGTCTGAAGAACATTCTGGACAGTTCGAGCGAATGATTTGGCCACCCAGATCGCCCGACATGAATCCCATTGGAAACTTATGGGACATAAACGAGAGGTCAGTTCGTGCCCAAAATCATGCACCAGCAACGCTTCTGCAATTATGGATGGCTGTAGAGGCAGAATTGCTCAATATTTATGCGGGAGTCTTCCCGATTTTTTGAGTCCATGCCACGTCGAGTTGCTGCCCTACTCCAGGGAAGAGGAGGTCCAACAACATATTATGAGGTACCCATGACGTTTGTCACTGAGTGTTTCCTGCAGTTTGTTTGGTGGACTTAGCATCTTCTTCCAATGATTAAGGGAAGAAACAATGTATTACACTATTTGTGTACGAGACAACATTGTCGTCACTTTTTAAACTTAAGTTTGTTTGTTACAGTAAATTTAAATAGCACAGTTACAATTCACGCTGCAAGTTTACTCAGGGTCCTCCGAGTTTTGTGACCATTCCAAAACAAAACATATAAGTTAGACGTTCCTGTAGAATACACTTTATTACCTTCCCATATCTTCAAGCTTCTTTGCAATAATCGATACACGACCTTGTGTATATGCTGGTGGCATAGACATCTGGATATGTGAATGCATCACTGTATTCTCTTATTATGTCTGCTCCTGGGTTTGCTGGTTGTACTGAAACGATAAAAATGAAGTAATTTTGAAGTTGACTTTCTATCCTTACGTACACTTTTAGAAACGCTTTCTAAAGACAGACATATCTTTTGACAGCAGGAAGGCCTTGCATCCAGGACGGTAACAGTATACTTTCTCTCACAAGGGAACCTCCCCATCGCACCCCCCTCAGATTTAGTTATAAATTGAAACAGTGGATAGGCCTTGAAAAACTGAACACGGATCAATCGAGAAAACAGGAAGAAATTGTGTGGAACTATGAAAAAATAAGCAAAATATACAAACTGAGTAGTCCATGTGCAAGATAGGCAACATAAAGGACAATGTCAGCTGATGTGCGGCGTGGTCTCGTGGTTAGAGTGAACAACTGTGCAACGAAATGTCCTTGGTTCGAGTCCTCCCACGAGTGAAAATTTTACTTTCTTTATTTTCGCAAAGTTACGATCTGTCCGTTCATTCATTGACGTCTCTGTTCACTGTAATAAGTCTAGTGTCTGTGTTTTGCGACCGCACCGCAAAACCGTGCGATTAGTAGACGAAAGGACGTGCCTCTCCAATAGGAACCGAAAACATTTGATCGCAAGCTCATAGGTCAACCGATTCCTCCACAGGAAAACACGTCTGATATATTCTTTACGACGCTGGTGACGGCATATGCGTCACATGACAGGAATATGTTGTCGACCCACCTAACTTGCACACTTGGCGAATGGGTAAAAAGATTATTCTACCTTGCGCGATTTAGGTTTTCTTGTGGATGTGATAATCACTCCAAAAAAAGTGATGAAAACATAAGATTTTGTCACATAAACTGCATCAAATGAATGCAACAGTTTCAGAGTGGCACAGTTTTCCCTGTGCTCTGTCAAAACATATGTTTTTTACGTTTTCAAATGTTTCCGTGCGTAGACCGTCAAATTCTGTATATGTCCAAGCAAATCTGAACATGTCCTGGAATTTTGGAGAGCGAAGTTGATTTTGTGTGAGTGCCTGAACTTTGATAATTATCTGAAAATAAAAAAATAAAATTTTCACACGAGAGAAGATTTGAACCAAGGACCTGTCGTTCGACAGCTGCTCACGCTAACCACGGGACCACGGCGCTCTGGAGTTAACAATTGATGTTGCCTACCTTACGCATGGACTACTCAGTTTGTATATTTTGCTTATTTTTTTCATAGTTCCACACAACTTCTTCCTGTTTTCTCGATTGATCTGTGTTCAGTTTTTCAAGGCCTATCCCTGTGCTAACTTATAACTAAATCTGAGGGGGGTGCGATGGGGAGGTTCCCTTGTCAGTATAGTTTCTCGATTACCTTCTTTATTAATCCAAACTGTCTTTAAGATAGAAGCGACCCTTACAGGCAAGTTATGACATATTACGAGGGGTATTCAATCCAACAAATTTTTTCTTGGCCAGTTTCGCTTAAAAAAGTGGAATCTGTTGCGGACATCATGAAATATTATCGCTTCAGTTCCTATGATTTTGTGAAGTTCCAATAGGTGGCTACGCATTACATAGCTTTCAAAGTGGCGTCTGTAACGTTGGTGCGGTCCAAGCAGAGAGCAGTCACTGAGTTCCTTTTGGTGGAAAAACAGAACATGGCGGCTATAAACAGCAGCTTGCAGAATGTCTACGGAGACCTGGCAGCGAATAAAAGCACGGAGAGTCGTTGGGCGAGGCGCCCGTCATCATCGCAACAAGGTCACGCAAACCGGTCCGGATGGCTGCGCGCACAGAGGTGTGACTCCTGCAAAGTAGGAACGGCCGAACACTCTCGTTCGAGGTGATCTTTGGATCACAAACAACACCTCATTAGAAAACTGGATGTCTCTGTTGGTGGTGCTGACACGCTCGTCCACCGGTTGGTGTACTCAAATGTGTGTATCAGCTGCGTTCCACGCCACCTAACGGAATACCATATGAGCAACGAAGAACTATCTATGCGGAATTGCTTGCACGTTATGAGGATGATGGGGAGGTTATTGATGTAGTAACACTTTGAATCAGCCGACGACCAGTAGATTGTACAATGCGGATATACAGACCCTCCCAAAAAATGGTTCAAATGGCTCTGAGCACTATGGGACTTAACTACTGAGGTCATCAGTCCCCTAGAACTTAGAACTACTTAAACCTAACTAACCTAAGGACATCACACACATCCATGCCCGAGGCAGGATTCGAACCTGCGACCGTAGCGGTCACGCGGTTCCAAACTGACGCGCTTAGAACCGCACGGCCACACCGGCCGGCCAGACCTTCCCAATAAAGTGGTGTAATGTCGGCGCATTAAACGGAGATTATGCCGAAAAATAGGGCTTTGTAGTCAAAAGAGTGGGGAATAACAGGGTATATTGGAATCCCGAAAAATAGGGCTTTGTAGTCAAAAGAGTGGGGAATAACAGGGTATATTGGAATCCTGAATAAATCAGACCTGCTTGCAGGAAAAAAAGTGTTGCATTACTCATTGAACGCCCCTCGAAGTATGAATCTCCCAACATCTATAAGTGGCTGAAACTAAGTATTCTAGTTGCCGATTTTTTCGCTTAGCGGCCAATGTGATTTGGTGTGAATTTATATCAACAAACGATTTTTAGCAGAGCTTCGTTAATAATGTAAAACAAACATTCTATTTCGACAATGGCGTTGAAAACGCTCACACTAACTGTCGTCACAGCAGATTTGAAGTAACTAACAAATAATAGCCTTCTTCCAATTTTTTATGCCAAAGATGAGCCAAAATGTAACAACCTATTATGCGGACAGTACATCTTGGCAGTCGACCGCGACCGTAAACAAACGAGAACTTAGACAGCCCTAGGGAAGAGGAGCGGGAGCGGTGTGGGGGAATAAGACCCGCGTCCCTCTCGAAGGGCTGCCATCCTACGTCCGCGTCCTGTGCTTCAGATTAGATTAGTTTTTCGTTCCATATATCCGTCCTGAGGAGATCCTCGTGGATGTGGAACATGGCAATTTTTTTTTAGCTGTAATAACAATACTAATAGTATGAATATATACAATACATCATTTGTCTCTATTAAAAAATTCGTCAATGGAGTAGAAGGAGTTGGCCAGTAGTAAGTCTTTCAGGCTCCTTTTAAACTGATCTTTATTTGTAACTAAATTTTTTATGTTTACTGGCAAATTATTGAAGATGAGTGTTCCTGAGTAGTGGACCCGTTTTGAACTAAAGTAAGTGCTTTTAAGTCCTTGTGCAGATCATTTTTGTTCCTGGTATTGTATGTATGAACTGAGCTTTGTGTTGGAAAAAGAGATATATTATTTAGGACAAATTTCATTAATGAGTAAATATACTGAGAGGCAGTAGTTAGTATACCCAGTTCTTTGAAGGGGTTTCTACAGGACGTCCATGAATTTACTCCAGAAATAATACGTATTATACGCTTTTGGACTCTGAAAACTTTTGTTTGACTTGAAGAGTTACCCCAAAATATTATACCATATGACATTATGGAATGAAAGTAGGCAAAGTATGCAATCTTTTTCATTTTTATGTCGCCTATGTCTGCTAACACTCGAATTGCAAATAGAGATTAGATTAGGCGTTTCTGCAGTTCTGTGGTGTGCTCCTCCCAACTGTTTTTATTATGAAGTTGTAATCCCAGAAATTTAAGACTGTCAACATCTTCTATCTGCTCTTCTTCATACTTTATGCATATGCTGGGTGGAAATCTCTTACACATTCTGAATTGCATATGGTGAGTCTTTTCGAAGTTTAATGTCAGTGAGTTGGCTTTAAACCATTTATTTATATCCATGAAAATATCATTAGCAGATCTTTCTAGAACTACACTCGACATACTATTTATTGCAATACTTGTGTCATCTGCAAACAAAACAAACTCTGTTTCTGGCTGTGTAACTGATGAGAGATCATTAATGTACACAAGAAAAAGCAATGGCCCTAAGACGGATCCTTGTGGGACACCACATGTAATTTCTTCCCATTCTGATGATGACTGATGACTTAATTCACTAGTCCCTTGCACTGACACCCTTTGTTTCCTTTTAGCGATGTATGACTTGGACCATTTTGCAGCACTACCTGTGACACCATACAATTCAAATTTATTTAAAAGGATATTGTGGTTCACACAATCGAATGCCTTTGACAAATCACAGAAAATACCTGCTGCTTGTAACTTGTTATTTAATTAATTAAGTACATTTTCACTGTAGGTGTAAATAGCCTTCTCGATATCGGAACCATTCCCAAATCCAAACTGTGTTCTCGATAATATGTTATTTGTGGTCAGATGGTTGAGAAGCTGCCTGTACATTACTTTTTCTAAAATTTTTGAAAATGCTAGCAAAAGTGAAATCGGTCTGTAGTTTGATGGTATCTCTTTATCCCCTTTCTTGAATAGAGGCTTAACATCTGCATATTTTAGCCAGTCAGGAAAAATCCCACTTATTATTGACTGGTTACACAAGTAACTTAGAATTGTACTAAACTCACAAGAACATGCCTTAATTAACTTTGTTGATATTTCATCATAACCACTAGAATGCTTTGTTTTTAAAGATTTTATTATGGAAGTTATTTCTTTTTGTGAAGTTATTGACATATTCATGTACCTTAAGCTATTTGTAAAGGCTAGTTTCAGATATTCAAGGGCATTATTTACTGATCCTGACAGTCCCATTCTATCAGTAATGGATATAAAGTACTTGTTAAATAGATTTGCCACACTATGCCCATCGGTTACTAATGTGTCATCTACCCTTAGTGCTATTTGCTCCTGTTCCTTTCTGGCTCTACCAGTCTCCTCTTTCACTATATCCCATATTGTTTTTATTTTGTTCCCTGACATTGCTATCTTCTTCTCATAGTGCACTTGTTTAGATGTCTGAATTTTTTTTTTAATATTTTACAGTATTCCTTGTATTTAGCTAAATCATGAACATTGGAGCTATTCTTGGTCGACAGATACATTTTTCTTTTTGTGTTACAGGAAATCTTTATTCCTTGTGTAATCCATGGTTTTATTATAGACTTTGTTTAATTTGAGTAACTTTTTGAGGAAATCAGTTTTCAAACATGGTACTGATATTGTTCATGAATGTGTTATATTTTTCGTTCATGTCATGAGCACTATAAACATCTTTTGAGTTCATATCTTTGAGCAGTTTTCTAAAACACTCAATTTTTGATTGATTGACTGCTCTCCTGTACTCAGATTTAGCAGTCTTCATAATCTGCTTAGAATTTACATCTAAAACAAGGAGCTGCATGTCATGATCTGATAGTCCATTTATTACAGCTTTTATGATATGATTTTGTTCCTTTGATTTGTCTATAAAAATGTTATCAATGGCTGTCCTTGAGGATTTAGTGATCCTAGTTGGAAAGTTTACAGTGTGAGTTAGATTGAAAGACAACATTACTAACTGCAGTAAATGTTTACTGGAAGATGGCATTATAAAATCTGTATTAAAGTCACCAGCAATCAAAATTTCTTTGTTTCTTCCTGTTAAATAACCCAAAAGAGCTTCTAGATACTTTATGAATAGATTATATTTTCCTGTAGGTGCTCAGCAAATAGTTACTATTATGTAGGATCTGTTATGGAACTCTACTTCTGTTGCATATGCTTCTAGATGCTGCCGTAAACAGAATTTATTAATGTCAATGTTCTTGAATTTATGGCAGTTTTTAATAAATGTGGCAACTCCTCCTCCATCTATATCTACTCTGCAGAAGTAGGAAGCTAGCCTAAATCCTGAAATGTCTAACATTTGTATTCCAGTGGCCACTTGATGTTCAGAGAGGCAGATTATGTCAATTTCATTAGATGAATTCACTTCATCGATACAAATGAGTAGTTCATCAACCTTATTTCTGAGTCCCAGAATATTCTGGTGTAATAAAGTTAACTGATACTGCTTACTAATTGGATTATAACTGCTTTGGCGAAGATGAACTGGCAGTTTCTGATTACTTTCTGGTAAACATTGTTTAAATGGAGGCTGTATGCTAAAATCTGACTCCTGTTCATCTGTTTTCTCAAACTGAGTGTGTCTGCCAATCTCTCTTAAAACTCATTTTCTTTCCACCTTCCCTATCCTAAAAAAGGCATCCCTCTGACACCTGTGACCACTGGTATTTTACCACTTGTGACTCCCTCCTTAAGTTTTCTGCAATCAACCCAGACAGATTTCCCTTCCCTTTCCTATTAAGGTGAAGGCCATGCCTAGTGTAGTCCCACCTATCGATAGCAGGTGGGACCCTATATCCGTACTAAGCAGCCACTCCAAGTTCACCCTCCCTACAGAAGAGTAAAAATGAGGCCGATCATGGCGTCTCAACACAGACACAAATCCCACACTCGTATGCTTCGTTGCTGATGTTATCTTCACCAGGTCACTCTCTATGGAATATTCAGAGTCTCTGTCAGTGCTATTTTCCCGGACCACCCACTATAACCACGGCATCCTCCTGTGTGTAACTCTTGCATAAAGAACCTGCATCCTCTGTTAGCTGACCCAGCTCTGCACTAGGCTTGAAAAAGTTTGTGACTTGGTACTCTGGACCTAGATTTTCCTGCAGTAGTTGGCCAACACCTCTACCATGGGAACTACCTAACAACAGTTTACAAATTTCCCTGCCCTTTTGGGGGACTGATGACCTTCGCTGTTTAGTCCCCCTTAAACATCCCAACAACCACCACCACCACTGCCTTTTACAAGTCCTTGAAAGCTTGTTGTGCCCTTTCTACAGCTTCAGCTACATGAGGCTCATCCGATTCTGACTGAGGCAACAGGTCAAATCTATTTTCAAGATTTATGACAAAGCTGTCTGATGCTCTCCTTTGCCTGGTTCCCCTATCACCTGTTGCCACTTCCCACCTCTGTTCACCCTTCTCCCTCTTTAACCTGTCCAGATCCTCCCTTGCCTTGTCTACGTCAGCTTGAAGAGCTGCAATTTTCCTTTCCTGTTCCAGCATTTTCCTGTCTCTACTGTAGATCCTACAATACCACTGGTGAACCTTATTTATGTCCCCATTTTCCCACGCCACTACATTCGCCCCAATGAAAGAAACTACAGCACCCATCACACCATACCCCGGAATAACGATCCTACGGCATGTCACACACTTCTCACTCATGGTAAAAACAGAAATCGTATAAACTGATTTAAATACTGACTAAAACGTAAAGAATGATTTAAGTACTGACTAAAAGGTAAACAAAGGACCATAGAAACTATTCAGGCAGATATAAATAAATTGAGAGAGTACTGAATTAAAAAACTGGTGATTACATATAAGTTTAAGTCACTGTTTACTTACGATACGCGTGCGTGAAATTAAGCCTAAAATCCGTGCTATAGGCGCGAGAAGGAAAATAAACTTCTTACCCAGATTAATCTTCTTTAACACTTCAATAACACTTCCACTAATGTAACAACACTTATATTATATTTATCAACTGGAAACGTTTACCTATAAGTTTAATTCACTGCTTATTTACGAATCGCACGCGATTAATTAGGCCTAGGATTCGTGCTACAGGCGCGAGAAGAAAAATACGCTTCTTACCCCGTTTAATCTTCTTTTATACTTCACCAACACTTCCATTAATTTAACAACACTTATATTATATTTATAACATCTGTAAACGTTTAAAAATAGCTTAATAACAACGCTGTTTATAATTATTTAGTGCAGAAAATACTCGAAGAGCCCGCGTCAGCGCAGAGATCTGAATACTTTTAATACAAGAGATGGAATCAACGTATATTCACGAAAGCAGAACTGACGTAACGATCACAGAGATCGCTGATTCGGTTTGTTGTAGTGAGGGTCGCACTGGAGTCCCTTTATGCACCAGGACTGGTCTCATCACTCATTAAAAAAAATCATATTGGAGTACAGAGAGCATTTGATAGTGGTTACAGCGGTATGGTTTTTTTTCGGTTGGCAGTGGTAGTTAAGGCCCTATCTCTACCAGTAGCTCACGAAATAATGCTTAAAAACACTCCCCACTAAAACTGCCGCGATATGACGTCCGAATAATACTTAAAGGCTTTTTGGTCCACCACTGAAACGCAAAACAACGGGTAGGTTTCGGGAGATATGGGGCGCGAAGTGTCTACGCACAGGTTATGCGTTTCCCCTAGATCAGGCAAGTCCACCGATCTGCCCTTACGAGCTGGGTCGCGCTCATTACACAGCAGTGAGTAAACGGCTGGCAAGTAGTGGTGTTGGGCGGGGAGGGGAGGGAGATATTGATAGTTCCGCACGATAATCTGCTGCCAACGGGTCTATTGTACTGCCGCTAACTTCAATTCTGCAGATGTAACTTCCCCACTTACTAATCGGTTTAATGAAATAAATGACAGTTCTTGCATGTATTTAATGAACTTGATGTTGGATGAGACTCTCGTCTTCGAAGAAGATTCGACCGCTTAGTGGAGAGAAGAGTACAAGTGGTTCTAACGGACGACCTATTCTACTCCTGAACTTTCTACTTATTCGGATTTTGTTTGACACTTAAAATAGTACCGCCACTCACACAAAATACGAAACGAAAAGGGTACAAATGACTGAAAGAACACACATCAAAACTGATCGAAATAATACAGAAGTTAATCAATACGTGGGCATACCCGTCGTGCACTGTTTGTCCACTATCTGGTCAATAATGCGGAGAGCTATGAACACGTAACAGTTCGGCTGTAATTGCGGGGACAGAGGGTTCACCCACGTTTGGGATAACGCAATACACTACGAAATAATAACAAAAAAGGACTGTATTGAGTTATATCAGTAATACTGAGATATGTTAATTTGGGAAGGAGGAATTTGGACTCGTTATTGAATGGTAAACTACTGACTGGAAGTTACGACAGCAATTTACGTGACCTCAGATTAAGGTGCTCTACGTTCCTGGCTATGGCAATCTACGTACTACTTTGAATACATTCTAACCACTACTGGATCAACTAAGCATCTGCTAACTTTCAACAGATTGACAACGCCGAAATCGAAACAAGGCAGTACACAATAGCACTATTACAACAACCATAAACATGAAATATGCGAATATAACTTATTCTCTTCTCTGATTTGAAATTGCCAGAAATACTTTAATTTTAACTTACTTTACTTTACTTTGTCGCCATACAATTAGCAAGAATGACTTTACCTCTTAATATTACCGAGATTTCAATGTTAATTACTTTCAATTACCCTTTTAGCAAACAACCAAAACTGGCAACGATTTTTAATACTTTTCTTTTAGATATTTAAACAACAGACTCGGATGTTCCCTAACTGTAAAAGAATGTGACCCTAAGTAGGTGAAAATGACTAAGGATAATGACAGAACCAGGACAGAACCAGGTACCTAAGGTTTTTATGTACAACACTTATTATCGCACTAAATTTCACTGAGAATGTCACTGTGTAATGCCTCTGAACATTTCTAACACAAATGAAAATAAAACTGGCTTCCAGTTCTTTGTGAATGTTAAGCCGTCGTCCTCGTTGTCGTCTACAATGTTCCCAATGCTCACGTAATATTGCGGGCACACTTTGATGCGCAATGACCAATTATGGGGCGGGATCTTGAGGTTACAGAAGCCTCTTACGCCTACCCACAGTCGTCATGCTCTTGCTGCCTCGCTAGTTGCAGTTGCAGCTGACATAGGCCCCAAAATGCACTCCACTAGTTTGTGCTCAGCCTCAACCACGTTCGCCTCCGGCGCGCTCTACGCTGACGTCACCCTCCCGTCCAGAGACAGTGCTCTTATACAAGTCTTTCCTCTCTCTGTCAACGATACTGCTTTTCGTAGCTTTCCCTTACGGCATTAACCCAGAATATATACACAATACTGCCGGCCGGAGTGGCCGTGCGGTTCTAGGCTCTACAGTCTGGAGCCGCGTGACCGCTACGGTCGCAGGTTCGAATCCTGCCTCGGGCATGGATGTGTGTGAAGTCCTTAGGTTAGTTAGGTTTAAGTAGTTCTAGGTTCTAGGGGACTGATGACCACAGCAGTTAAGTCCTATAGTGCTCAGAGCCATTTGAACCATTTGAACCATATACACAATAATACAAAATAGTTTATACAGGTTACAGCCCATATTAAATTTCTAATTAACACGTAGTATCTAAGGATTTACAGAATAAAACTAGTACAACATATTTATAGTAATCGTAATGGGCAAAACTTTTAGGCAGCACACCGGTATAATGGTGTCACAAATAGATGTATCTCTTCACGATAGCTAATTAACACCATTCGTCACAAATTTATATTCTACAGCAGTTACATTGATGAAAAAATAGCAGTGTAATAAAGTCACATTTGTTTTAATTGGCGTGGCCGCTAAACAGGAAACGTGATATTTCTTCCGAATGGCGCAACGTCGTTTCAGATTACGTTCGTATAGAAATCAACTTGTAATTCGAGATGATATTATTCACACCTTAAACGTACAAACACTGGATGACATGGATTCATTAACCTTTTCACTAAGGTATCAATTACTGGTACTACATTCTGAGTACTGCTAATCTGAATATAATATTTTCAGTTGAAGTCTGCAAGTGAGCGTCTGTGTATAGATTTCGTTGTCGTCATTGCGGAAAGAAGTTGCTCGCACAAGTATGTAAGTTCAAACATCGAAATAACTGTAATTGCAGTTGATGTTCCAACTTCCACTTTGCAATTCCTAAGCCGACAGCCATGCTGCTTTTCACTGATTTGTTACGAGATGCTCTCCACCTTAATCCCTATGCTGTAAGTATATAGGCTCGCTTCAAACAGTGAATCCCGTGAGTGCGAGGAAGCAAAACGTCCGTGATGTTTACGGCATTCGAGCCCCACACATTGTCAACCATGCAAAGACATTAGCTGCTGATGCCAACATGGGGTGGGTCTGGAGGTATCCAACTGCAAGCACAGCTTGAGGCTACGGAGCGTGGTTGAACTGCTTAGTCGACAAATAACTCACAATAGTGTTACATTGCTAGTGGTGTTGATACGAAGTTCAGCAATGGCAACGATGAAGAAAGTAAACATTGCATTGTAGTGACGTAACAAGACTGTTATGTCACTTGAGGTAGCCGATTGAAAGAAAGGCACGCGTACACACACGCCGACGGGCGTGAATTCTGGAACAGGATAACTATTGAATGGTAGCAAGAAAAGTACGTAGCTGCTTTATACTCAACTTTTATTATGTGATGAATACAGCGTTCTTCTTGAGACATTTATACTATAACTCTCAAAGTAGGTAAGGCTAATGGCGCCTTGCTAGTTCGTAGCCATTAACTTAGCTGAAGGCTATTCTGTCTCTCGGCTAATGAGAGAGAAAGGCTTCGTACATCTAGTCGCTAGCTAGGTCGTCCGTACAACTGGGACGAGTGCTTCTTCGTATCACGAGACCTGCCTTGTGGTGGCGCTAGGTCTGCGATCACACAGTGGCGACACGCAGGTCCGACATGTACTAAATGGACCGCGGCCGATTTAATCTACCACCTAGCAAGTGTGGTGTCTGGCGGTGACACCACATGCATTATATTTGTAATAACAGTTGCAGAGAATGAAATTTCGTCAAAAATCAACCCAATGAATTTCGCAGAGTGAAAATTAAGTGGCAGATGAAATATTAGCGTTCGACTGTGCGGACAATGTAGATGTGGAGCACAATGATGACGATGCGTGCTTAGGAAGTGAAAGTGATACTGAAACAGTTGTCGAGACATGAAGTTCATCCTCCTTGTCGGATAAGAAGTCACGTATCCCGTCTCCAGTGAAACGTAGTAAAGGACAGTCGTCAAAGGAGCGGGTCCTAAATATAATTATGTAGATGGAAGATTATTCAAAAAGTATGAATAGATTTAGAATAAGCCAGCAGAAATCTGACTGTGTGGGGCATAAGAAAAACTACGGTGTATCAAGGGGAGGACAAGGCGTACTTCTTACAAACACTGGCGTTAGCGCATTTCAAGGATGCTCGATGAGCATAATAGTAATCTGCTACGTTATACACAACAAATTGTGTGCGACGTAGATTACAATGATTTCAATTGAAGCACTGGGTAGTTGCTTAACTTCAAACACTGCTACAGAACTGGGAAACGTACGATAACGAAATTTCAAACAAAGCTCCAACTTGACGATGCACAGCAAACTGCGAAATCGGCCCGAAAATTTGTAGATGAGAAAAACAGACTTATCCCATCGTTCAGTAAGAAATTTGTTTTCAACTCCAAGCAATCGAGGCTTGAACAGGCAATGCAATGAAAGGAACCCTGGAAATACACTCCTGGAAATGGAAAAAAGAACACATTGACACCGGTGTGTCAGACCCACCATACTTGCTCCGGACACTGCGAGAGGGCTGTACAAGCAATGATCACACGCACGGCACAGCGGACACACCAGGAACCGCGGTGTTGGCCGTCGAATGGCGCTAGCTGCGCAGCATTTGTGCACCGCCGCCGTCAGTGTCAGACAGTTTGCCGTGGCATACGGAGCTCCATCGCAGTCTTTAACACTGGTAGCATGCCGCGACAGCGTGGACGTGAACCGTATGTGCAGTTGACAGACTTTGAGCGAGGGCGTATAGTGGGCATGCGGGAGGCCGGGTGGACGTACCGCCGAATTGCTCAACACGTGGGGCGTGAGGTCTCCACAGTACATCGATGTTGTCGCCAGTGGTCGGCGGAAGGTGCACGTGCCCGTCGACCTGGGACCGGACCGCAGCGACGCACGGATGCACGCCAAGACCGTAGGATCCTACGCAGTGCCGTAGGGGACTGCACCGCCACTTCCCAGCAAATTAGGGACACTGTTTCTCCTGGGGTATCGGCGAGGACCATTCGCAACCGTCTCCATGAAGCTGGGCTACGGTTCCGCACACCGTTAGGCCGTCTTCCGCTCACGCCCCAACATCGTGCAGCCCGCCTCCAGTGGTGTCGCGACAGGCGTGAATGGAGGGACGAATGGAGACGTGTCGTCTTCAGCGATGAGAGTCGCTTCTGCCTTGGTGCCAATGATGGTCGTATGCGTGTTTGGCGCCGTGCAGGTGAGCGCCACAATCAGGACTGCATACGACCGAGGCACACAGGGCCAACACCCGGCATCATGGTGTGGGGAGCGATCTCCTACACTGGCCGTACACCACTGGTGATCGTCGAGGGGACACTGAATAGTGCACGGTACATCCAAACCGTCATCGAACCCATCGTTCTACCATTCCTAGACCGGCAAGGGAACTTGCTGTTCCAACAGGACAATGCACGTCCGCATGTATCCCGTGCCACCCAACGTGCTCTAGAAGGTGTAAGCCAACTACCGTGGCCAGCAAGATCTCCGGATCTGTCCCCCATTGAGCATGTTTGGGACTGGACGAAGCGTCGTCTCACGCGGTCTGCACGTCCAGCACGAACGCTGGTCCAACTGAGGCGCCAGGTGGAAATGGCATGGCAAGCTGTTCCACAGGACTACATCCAGCATCTCTACGATCGTCTCCATGGGAGAATAGCAGCCTGCATTGCTGCGAAAGGTGGATATACACTGTACTAGTGCCGACATTGTGCATGCTCTGTTGCCTGTGTCTATGTGCCTGTGGTTCTGTCAGTGTGATCATGTGATGTATCTGACCCCAGGAATGTGTCAATAAAGTTTCCCCTTCCTGGGACAATGAATTCACGGTGTTCTTATTTCAATTTCCAGGAGTGTAAGAGGTACCGAGAGAACTGTATTCAAATTTTGACGATACAGCCGTCAAGAAGACACCTTATAAACTGTGGGAGCCGAGGCGGCCGGGAGCGCGAAGTTTGTTATGCTTTTGTGTGACAGTTGTCGCCGCGCGATCTCACGTTTCACAGATACGAGGGGGTGGTAGCGAGTAACGTGATGGCCGAGCGTGGTCGGCCACAGAGGCAACAGCTTTGTAGTTCGTTCGCTAGATGTCGGCTCTCTTTGAGCTCTGCTGTTTGACCGGACACCATGTATGAGAGATTCTGATGCCAGCTGACGACTAACTCACTTTGAAAGGACGTGGCCGGTATTCACAGTGCTCGAAAGCCGTTGGGGAGAAAAAAGTATTGGAAATGGGCGTCATGAGAGACTAAAGGATCCTTATAACGACTGAAAAAGCAGATATGTTGTAGTAAAATGTCAACTCAGTGAGCTATTCCAAAGGCAGTACCACAGAAATAAGGGGAAAATTATATCAAATGCGAGGGTACCAATCTAAGTGCACCCTCCGTGTGATGAATAGTTTTTAACTTATTCTGTTTTGAACAGCTAACAATCTGTATGAACTTGAAAAATTGTGATTCGGTGACAACTATACCGATTCTCATAAACTAAGTGTCAGTGGATAGGTCTCGTAGAAACCTGTCAGAGAATTAAACCAAATTTGTGATAAATATTTTGAAATTTTGTGCCGGAGTGTGTGTTCAGCTGCGAAAAAATAGGCAAATGGGCAGCGAGATCATTCTCTCGTGAAAATATTGAGATTTTTCTAAGCTCAGAGTTGTATTACATTGAGTAGTATTTTCGAGCAGTGAACTTTGAGTATTTTCCGTACTGTGAAATTTTACCGACGATCTATAGTGTGGATTCGAACTTGTGATTTTTGCCCGTCATCATCTGAGAACTTGATTCTGAACCAAGTTGGACTTAGAATATATCAAGGCTTTGGAGCAAGTGGAGACGTAGATGACATAGCGCCAGGTTATTTACGTTCTCGTGTAGGAAAAGCGTTTATGCTTGGAAGTTGATTAAACCTGTTGCTGCGCGTTATAACTAAAATAAATCTAACGATTTTGCGAAACGCAAAGCTTTGTGAGTTGACAGAGAGATGTGGTGCAGTGGTCAGCAGAAGCACTCGGAAAGACGACAGTTCAAACTAGCTTCCGGTAGTCCAGATTTCATATTTATTCAATTAATTACTTCAATTTTACCTTTACATTTTCAGGTTACTTCGTGCACATACAAATTAGTGGACTGTGCAGTACAGTCGCCAGATCAACTAACATCACATTCGTATGCGATCTTGCCGATTGTTAATCTGGATGGTAATTTGGCTTGAAAGTTTTTTATTGTGCTGCGACAATTTGTAGGTGCTTTGCCCCTACAATTCTTTTTCGTGTGAGTGTCATTGCAAGAGCGGTAGATTTATGTCACAGCAACCAAGAGTGGGAAAATGGACGACAGAATACTAGAACTATGGTATGAGAACTGCTTTTGGCCAATAGCTAGTCAAAATAATTTGTTTTGGCTTGATTCCTGGTCTCCGCATAGAAATCACACTCCTTTAGAGCAAATTCTCCCTCCTGGAAAGCGTGTGACATTGCAGTTTACACCTCCTGGAATCGCTGGACAAATTCTGCCTCTGGATGTTTGCTTTTCCGAACTAATAAACGCATTATAGAACTGTCTGCAGCTACGCCTTAAAGGATAGTCAGTTTCACGATAAGCTCCAAGACAGATTGTATTGCTTTCGGTTGCTTGCCATCTCATTCCATCAGCTCTCATCACCCAGTTACATCAATATGATTCAAAAAGCATTCTTTAATAGTGGATACGTAGCTGAACGTCCTGCTCGGTTTGTAACTCCCAAGGATTTTGCCTTCGATCTTGGTGGTGCAAGCCCTTGTGTTCACTGTGGCACACATTTTTCCGTTAGGTGTTCATGGTGCAAGTTAATAGTTTGTTTTGAACATTTCTTAAATGTGCACAATGTCCATTTTTGTGAAGTGTAAAACACACATCCCATAGAAGGTTGATCTCTGCACTTCTCGAAGACCCATTTTTTGTAGCTCTACGGATGCACTTGATGAGTTATTACCAGCTAATTTTTTTCTTTTCATAATTGGCTTATTAAAGATTGAACTCGGAACCTTGAATTCAAGAGGTTCCTTGGAAGGGTCCAGCGAACCTAACATAAGGCTGTTTTTTTTTTTTAAGACTGTAATTATTATACAACTAGAGCCCGCCATCAGATATATTTTGTTGTGGCCATAGTGCTTCAGTTAGTTCTCGTAACCGTCATCGACGGTCCACACCGCGCAGCGAAATTTAGCTACACAGCTGAGGTCGCTGCACTGCGTTGCCCATGCAGTAACACATGGAGGCGTGGCTGCGTGATTTTTTGTCCTTCTTTGAATGAGAAGCAGCTGTGATTATTTCTGTAAATTATAATACATGACAATTCGAAATGGAAAATTATAGAAATTTTACTTTTTAAGAAAAGAAGAAAGAGATAGGATAAATTAATTTTAGAAACAGTTTTCCCTCCACGCGGCTGTGCTTAGGGACTTGGTCTCCGAACGTCATCGAGCCCGACGTCCGTGTGCAGAGCATTCCATTCTTAGTTTGTTACACGAGATCATTCACATCTCGGACGTCGTGGGCCGATCAATCTCTCACTTAAGGGTTCCAATATCTAACTTTCGTTTGCAGTTTTATGTTGTATGTGTGTTAATTAATTAGATTCCTTATGATAGAATTTTTATAATGTTAATGTAATCCAACTACTGGTTTCACGCGGCGCCAGCTAAAATATCTTGCCACTAACTATCCAACTATAGGTACACAGGTTTCTATTCTAATTTGTTGTGTGATACTGATTAATCATTTAATGTCACGTAAGTGTTATGTACATGTTATTCTCCTTTACTCGTTGTGCTGGAGCCGTCTTTTGAACTAATCCATTCGTCTCTCTGTCGACTAACTCCATATCGATATGTTTTCATTTTTTCATGGATAGTGTATTCCATTTTGCAGATTTGATCTGTGTGTTAGTTTAATAGTTCCTTTGTCTGCAATCCTCAGTGTTTCTCGTACCGTCTCTGTAGAAATTCCTGACATGTTTTTATGCCAGTGGCTGTACTACTCATAGTACTGAGCTACATGTTCAGGACATCTATATTCCCCATATTGACAGTCACCAACGTCAGTAAGCTAAACGCGTTTCAGATACGCTGGATAATTATTACTTCACACTGCAACAAATTTTTAATTACGATAGTGAACTTGAGCGTCGAGGTGATGGCAATTATCCTTTACAACCACATTTTACGCATCTTCTCACTCTTTGGAACACTCAAAAACAACTTTTCAGGAGTTTTTATAGATGTATTTATACAGCATGGTATTACACACCGTTTGTAGCCCACTTTCCGAAACATTAGCATTATGACCATAGAAGAGGCGGCTAGCCAGTGACGTCACACGCATCACATGAGTCGAATGGAGCGTTTTAGCGGGCTTTGAAATTATTTTAATTTCATTTCCGTTTTTATAACAGAATACTGAAATTAAAGAAGAAATAGCATATTAGGAACATAAAATGACATAATTAATCATTTAAGACAATTTCCAAAAATTAGTCAAATACCCTTTAGATCCGTGTGATTTATCGCATAAGCGAAATTTGGGCAACGCCAAGTATTACATCTGCTTTATTTGATGGCTTTCCGTCAGTTATTACGAGCTGTGATCTTTGTGACAGGAAAACAGGAGTGCAGTCGCTCAACTGAGACGACACGTGCTTCAAAGACGCGCAATTTCATTAGAGATCGTTTCCTAGGAACGGTGTCAAAAGCCTTCTGGACATCTAAAAATATGAAATCACTATGATATCCGTCGTAGATAACATTCATTGCCTAGTGGGAATTCAGAGTTAGTTGTGTTTCACAAGAAAGGTATTTTCCGAATCCGTGTTGGCTGTTTGTCAGTACATTGTTATCCTTGAGGTTATTCATAATGTTGGAATACGGTATACGTTCCAAAATCCTACTGAAAATCGACGTAAGCAATATGGTTCTGTAATTCAGCGGATTAGTGCTGTTACCTTTCATGTGTATTGGCGTGACGTACACAACCTTTTTAGTCTTTGGGTACAGATCTTTCGGGTCTGTCTGTTAAAAATATTCTAGGTACTAGGTGCCCATTAAAAATAGTAGCATTAGCACAGTTTTACATTAGTTCTCATTTATATCATAGGAAATTGTGCCTCGTCTACTTCACCACTCCACTTACACAAAATAAATATGTGTGTTCCCTCGTTTTGTCTGCTATTAAAATTATGACACTCAGGCGACCATCTCAATAGCGTACAATAAACGAATAAAATCAACAGTTACTTACTACTACTGCTACCGACAACAAGGCTGTGAAACTACCTTCTCTACGAACAACAGCTACAAACAGACCTTAGAAGCTTAAGGCTATCTACAACATTGCATACCACCTCAACACAACAAAAACAGTGCACTTTCCTTCTGTACAATAGTGCCACAGCGTTCAATGAAACACACTACCTAAAGAGAACGAGGATCTGGGAGCGCATGTTGCCAGGCCAAAAACCGCTGTAGCATCGAGTGGAGCAGGCACCAACAGCAACCTGCACAACTTACAATACGGCTATGGGACTCTAGTTGGCGCTAGTTTGAAATTCAAACCAGCCAGCCAGCTAACTAGCATATCAACAGAGGGCGTCGCCAGTGGCCGGACCAGCAGAAGTCCTGATCAGCTCGCACAGGCCCGACTATTCCCGCTTCCGTGGAAAATAAGTTTGAGCTAGTCAAACAGAGGTGTTAATCCGCGAGACGACTATCTAGGCCCTCGCCGCAACGGCAGCCAGCCGTTCCAGCGTAGGCACTCTTCGCTGTCATTGTGAATTGGGACTGGCCAAACGGGATGCCACAGACAGGGGACGATTTGATATTCTATTTTCCTACAGCTCCTAAACATGAGAATTGTCGGACTTAGTGCCAGTATTAGCTAATTAGTTCCCACAGACTTTAAGGGGATTCAAACTTTGACTATCGCCTTGTGGAACTCAGATTATTTGTGCATGCACTCAGTCAAGTAAGTTTTTATTTTTTTCTTCAGAAGTTAGTTACTGTGTTCATCCGAAATCTATTAGTTCATTTCTTGAGTTATAAATAAAGTTGTTAAATTCGTATGACGTTTGATACAAGCGATTGAACGGACATAAAAAAAGAAACCAAAATCCAATACGCTCAGCACTGGATTAATCAAATAAGAATCATTAACAGTTGCTAGAAGACTTACAAAGAGACACCGAGATACTTATACAACAGGCTGGATAATCCATAAAACCAGTAGCCGGCTCCAGTCGCCAGAACTGGACGTGTACTCTGCCTAATCAAGTTCCTGCGGTAATGCGCGGTACTATAAAATTCAAGAAAAAATTAATCAAAACGTAAACATAACAGTTTTACGCAAAATTAACAGGGCGAACACCTTCATGGACTCTGAAGTCGTAAAAACATCTAAAAATTAAAACATTAATAAAACCACATTAACTAATAGTATCAGTAGGGACATTACCTGCTCAAACGACTCACCAAAATTAACAAGGCTATAATTTTGACGCTGGAGAGGGAGACAAGGGACAGTAAACCACTTTTTTTAGTTCCAAAACACCCAGCAATATTGATACACTGCACATTATGATTTCAGGAAAACACAATGGAAATCATTCAGTCTGCCAGAGTCTAAACCACCCAGCAAAATTATTGAATTAACAGTGTCGAACCTTAAGAAAACACAGGGTAAAGTAAATATGTTTAAGCTCCAAAGCACAAAACAGGGCTCAATTAATACAAGTTCACAGGTCCCTAACATAATCGGAAGCCAGGCACTTAATGGAACTAGGAAATGAAACTTTGTTGACATAACGAGTTTTTTTATTGTGTTAGGTTACACCCCAGTCCTTCCTCAACTAGAATATGTATTGTTTTTGTATATTTGTTGCACATTAATAGGAAAGAAAAGCATTTTCTGAACAAAGCCACCTCTTTTTCTGTCTGCTGTCAACTGAGCTCTGTTTATCCAGGCTGCAGCAGACTTTCTTTGTCTTTACCCTGTTTGTTCTTCGACATCTGCCTTGCAAGTTGGTCAACCTAGTGCTAAGCGAGTGTAGCTTGTAGATGAACTTTAAGTTCAACATTCCTTTTTCGTATACTCTTCGTAGTGATTTGAAGTAGCTCTACACTTTAGGAAGTAATCTTATCGTGCTTACAGTTACAATTTTTCTGCGCAGATGGTAAATATGGGCAGAATAACCAAGTTTAATAGTAAGAATAAGTTTAAAAGTAACAGAGGACACCTGTCATTCTCTCTGTCCCAAGAGCCCCGAGTCATCGTCAGAGTGTCAGAGAGCTAGTGTAGCTGGTGATGTATGTCGACACAACCATACCCTACAATTTTCAATATCAAATGTTATAAAATGTATCTATAGACACTCAGTTGGCAAAAATTGGCTTGCTTAATGTATCTACGGGAGAAATCAAAATCCCAACGAAAGTTTCAATAACTGGGTGTGGGAACGCTTGCCTCAGACCTTTAAAAAGTGGTACCATGGATGGAGCGTTGTGTTTCAATGATGAGTCACTCAGCAGGCCGAAAGTTTTCAACGATATGGGCGTAGAACTTGGGATGAAAATCAAGAAGAAGATAAATTTCCTTTAGTTCACATCTATGGCCACAAATCTTTAGTCACAGACTGCCAGTTTCGGTCTATAACGACCTTCAGATTTGTTTTGTAAAAACATGTCATAATACACTGAGCCACTTTTTTATAAAACGGATCTGAAGATGGTCATTATAGACCGAAACCGGTAGTCTGATGACATAACATTTTTATTCATAGCGTGAAGTAAAGGAAATTTATTGCATGTTCGGGTTACTGATTAATTCGCCACCATGTCGCAGCCCGTGAATGAAGGACGGGCTTCTGTCAATTGACCAGGTGAGGGCGCGGGAGACAGAAAAATGCCCTACAAATAACGAAAGAGGTCAGAATTCGAAACAGGCCTCCCAATGAAAGCTGTAGGATGCAGAAACCCACAATAATGTGCTATGTACCCGGCGAATTTTAATTTGGGATGGAGGTTAAAAAGATTGTATCAAAAATCTTTAAATGAATAGTTCCGGAAGTTTGAAATTTTTAGCTTCAGGTAGAGATTTCTCTGAAACTAATACATCTATACATCTTTGTCAATGAAACTTGGTTCAGAGAGTAATTACATCACTTTCATAAAAAGCGTAGTAGAATTATGGCCATCAAATACAAGCTTTGACGTATATTTAGATACTTCTTTTTGTTAATTCACGTACGTTATTTGGAATTTGTATTGCGATATCAATGCTACTATCAGATTAATAATACACTTAGAACAAAATATAACAACTTATGCATGTTTCAAATTTGCTTGATTTTAACATATAGCTTTTGAGAAAAGTGTGTCAACGTTAGTGTGGTTAACCATAGGAAATTTTCGCTCACGACCGGGTCCCCTTAACACAATATCAGAAACAGTTGCTGCAGCAATTGACTAAGCTTGACAGCCCAGATAAAACTGGCCAGGAGAAGTGTCAACAAGCAGAACGTAGAAACATCGGAACGAAATGTTCAGAAAGAGGTTCACTAAGTTTAATTCTTCGAATTGGATAGTGTCAAGGATGGGGAAAGAAATCTTCCGTACCCTTTCAAAGGAATCATCCCGGCATTTTCCTGGTGCGATTTATAGAAATCACGGAAAAACTAACTCTGAATAGGTAGAGAGGGATTTGGACCACCGGCCTCCCGAAAGCAAGTCCAAGGAGCTATATACAGCAGCATCTCACCTGGATTTTAACTCGTCTGGTAATGGCAGCCAGCGCATTCGACCACATATTATCGAAGAATAGAGTCCTGCCAGCACGTCCACTTCTTCTTGCGAGTCTGCACAGCCGCGACGCGCGGCCCGCCGGCGACGCTGTCTTGCCCATGCGCTCCAGTCGGAATGCCAAAACAGAATGAATTCCAGCCTGCTCGTCGAGCTCTGCAAGATCCTCGCAGGCGGGCAGGTCGCACCCTGTCAAGGGATGCAGCCGAAATAGGTGCTAGAAAGCCACCACTGAAAACAGTGGACAACCAATATTGATTCGAGCTGGCACGGCTCAAGTCCAAGGTGCACTATTCTGTCCTCACGGACACGGTCGCTGTGCTATACTGCCTGTAACGAACGCGCCGCACTCCAGACACATATTTTATCCACTTCATATTGCTTTCACTACTCTGTATCTGACCAGTTGCCAACTGCATGAGATTCACTGTAGGCCGCTAAAGCCTCCTCCTAGCGCTCCGTATTAACAACAATAACAAAACCACACTTCTCAGTATCTGGCTGAAGTCACCGTTTTCGCTGGCCACCAGGAGAGGACACCGACCACCCTCCAGGTACGAAGATGGCATTTGTTCTTTCGGACATGTCCGAAAAAACAGAAGCCATTGGCGACCGTGCAGGTCTCTAGAATGAAATTACAATTAAATCAATACCATTAACGGGCGTCGATACACATCAACGGGGACAGTTGAAAAAGTGTGCCCCGACCGGGACTCGAACCCGGGATCTCCTGCTTACATGGCAGACGCTCTATCCATCTGAGCCCGTCAGAAGCTAATGGTACTGATTTAATTGTAATTTTACCCTCCAGGTAGGCGATGTCCACTACAGCTTGGCCACGCCCCCATAGAGTGTTGGTTCCTCAGACTGTGCAGCTCCACAGCACAACAGGTCCCAGCCGAGTCCGTATTGACTGCTGGGCACCAAACAACTTCCTTTACTGCAGCTACTGCCAGAAGAGACAACCGAGGCCTGCGATGCCACAGCAAGACAAATAGTGACAGCACCTAGACGGCAGGGCCGGTGGGCCCCAACTACTCGTCCGTCGCTAGCCACTGCTGCTACCAGCGTTACCCCATCTCCCCGTCTGCTGCCCTACACCTCCAGGCCCGACCCTCTTTCACCGAGGATGTCGGAGTCATGTGAGGTTGGCACCTGATTTAGTAAGATTACACCTTTTTTCAGAGCTCTTGATAGGTATGCTATAGTTAAGGAGTTTTCTAAAATATGGATATTTCTGCAGAATAGCCCGCACTATGGCCAAACCACGTGGGCGAGAGAAGCGCTGCCCGTGGATAACTAGGCTGGCGGAGAAGAACAATGTGCCATACATTTCAAATTCATGGCGCAGTGCAAAAGACATTCGTAGCAGTGATTTCACCTTTCCACGGCATTTGACTGTGCGGATCATGTCACATTCTTAGAAAAACTCAGGTTTTATGGACTTGAGGGCTATACACACAGCTGGTTTGAATCATACTTAACGAACAGAAAGCAAAACGTTGTGCTGAATAACACAAATAATGTTGGGAGTGTGGTAAATTCTAGTGAATGTGGATTTATCACAAAGGGAGTCCCACAGTGACGGGTAACCGAAAGGCACGCGCTTAAACTCACGCAGGCTGGCGTGAGGTCTGAAACAGGATACGTAATGAATGCTATAAAGAAAAGTACGTAGCTTCTGGAATATTTAACTTTAATCCACATTTGTAGAACATCGCTCTTGATGATACATGTTATAACCACAATATATATAGCAAAGGATTATGGCGCCTTGCTAGGTCGTAGCCATTAACTTAGCTGAAGGCTATTCTAACTATCTTCTCTGCAAATAAGCGAGGCTTCGTCAGTGTTGCATCGCTAGCTAAGTCGTCCGTACAACTGGGACGAGTGCTAGTAAGTCTCTCTAGACCTGCCGTGTGGCGCGCGCTCGGTCTGCAATCACTGATAGTGGCGACACGCTGGTCCGTCGTAAACTAGCGGACCGCGGCCGATTTAAAGGCTACCACCTAGCAAGTGTGGTGTCTGGCGGTGACACCACATCCTTTGCCGTTCCTTATTCATGTGAATGACCTCTCACTTAATGTTCAGCAAGCAGAACTAGTACTTTTTTCAGATGGCACGACTGTTATTATAAATCCGATTCCAGAAAAAGCAGCTGAAGATATTGTTAAATATGTCTTTCAAAGAACTATTAAGTGGTTCTCGGAAAATGAGCTCTCCCTTAATTTTGAAGAAACTCACTATATCCAGTTCTGTACAACGAACAGAGTCATGCTGACAATTGATGTAGCATATGAACAGGTCTCAGTTAACAGGGTGGATTTCTCCAAATTTTTGGGTGTTCACATTGATGACAACTTGAACTGGAACAAACATATTACTGAGCTTCTCAAACAATTAAGTTCAGCTTCTTTCGTTCTTCGTATAATCGCTAGTCTTGGTAATAAACAGGTCAGCCTGCTCACGTACTTTGCATATTTCTACTCAATGATGTGGAATATGGAATAGTTTTCTGAAGTAACTCAACATTTAGACATAAAGTTTTGATTTCACAAAAGAAAACAGTGAGAATAATTAGCGTTGTTCACCCAAGGACTTCATGTAGGCACCTATTCAAGGAGTTAGGTATTTTAACTGCACCATCAGAGTACATATATTCGCTAATGAAATTCGTTGTTAATAAACCATCTCATTTCGAAAAGAGCAGTGATGTCCATACATACACAACTAGAGGGAGAAGTGACCTTTCCTATACGTTATTGAAGCATTCCGTTGGTCAAAAAGGAATACATTATTCACCAACAAAAATCTTTGATCATTTGCCCAGCAACATAAAGTGTCTGGCAGGTAGCAGATCAAGTTTTAAATCTAACTTAAAATCATTTCTTTTGGACAACTCTTTCTATTCCATGGACGAGTTTCTGTTTCAGAACTGGTAAAAAAATGTACCTCTAAATGTAGTTGCATGTGTAGAACTAAAACTTTCAGTAATATCCATATTAGCACTATTCATGAGTGTATATATCTCTTGTAAACCGTCTTTTTCCACATCATATCGATAAAATAATCGTGCAAATAATCTACGGAACATGATATAACTAAACTAAACTATTTCCAACGTGAATCTGACCACTGATGCCGGAAATATCAAGGCACACCGTTTATGAAGCGTATATAATTTAGGGACTAAGTGGCTATCAGACGCAACCTAACGAGCCTTCGGAATGTTACAAGTAAATGTAAACACTGCTCCAAATGCTGGATATTCCATAAAGATGCCATCGGCTCAAAGACTATAGTCATCAAAGTCTAGTCATAGCCCTTACATCACTTCTTTATGAGAACTGTATTCTAGCACCTTCACTAAGCGGCACTAAAATTTGAGAAGAAGGAAGGTTAGGATTTTCGGCAACGATGAGATCAATGGATACGGAACGCATTCTGGGATTAAGCGATTAAGCGGGAACAGGAAAACAATTAGAATCCTGTCCTTTTCTAAGATTCCGAAGCACTAAACACGTACGACAGGACACGCATCTGAACGGATACATCCCTAATATATGTCTTAAGTTGTCATTGGTTCGACGTTGTGTCACGCTTCCGTACGATTTCTTGTCAGTTTTCCCATCAAAATTACAAATCGTCTTCGTTGCACAGTAAACTTCATTTCGTCTATGTTTTTTCTGTTCAATTAACATGTCATCGACTGAAATGGTCACTTTCTTGGTGACATATATGCTTGTGGAATTGAGTGTGGTTGTGGAAACTGTTTTGTCTCTAACCAGCGGATACTACACTGACCGGCTTCTAAATTATTAAGGAAATCTGGAAAGACCTTCATGTGGTCTACAAAAGCCACGCCTACCGACTTTTGAAGTCTGAATGTTTAACAATACCCAAAAACACAGTAAGACACGCTGATAATCACATATATATTCATAAAGAGCCATCTATTGCAACTCGTTTCAGCACAAGGGAACACTCTGGTGTCTTCAGTATCGTATATTTGTTAGCCAGAAACATTAATCAGAGTGTCAGCACTACTGCTTCGATTCAAACAAATCTAAAGTTCAGCTGATAATTATTTTAAAGCGTTACTTTACTTTACTTTTCCGTGTCCAGATCAAATTTTATTTTTCCAATAGTTGGCCACCGCTACGGCTTTGTCGTTGGCTTGTAGCAGGTCACCAAAACTGCAGGGCTCCGGCAGTAGTCGGCACATGAGCAGACGTGCCTCGTCTTGTACCTCTCCGCATCCGGAAAGAACGTTCTCATCGTTAGTCAGCAGTCCCCACTTACACAGATTAGTTTTGCATCTGGGTACACCAGCCCTCAGCCTATTTAGTGTTCTCCACACTGTATAAGGAAGTTTGTTTCCAGGTGCCATTTGCTCTTTTGGTATTATCTGCAGTGCGGTTTGTTCATTCTCCCATCTACGGACTCTATTATCTTCCTGTGAACCGTCCAGGATCTTGGTTCTTGCAATAAAGCTATTTCTAGACTTAAGGCTCCGAACCTGAGTGACGTGCCCATTCAGTGGGTGTCGAGAATCTGTTTCTTTCTTTGTTCTCTCAGCGTGTGCTGCCACCTGCCTTCTGATCTTGGATGGGGCAATTCCAGCAAGTAGGTACAAATTACCCGTTGGTGTGGGTCTGAGACAGCCTGTAACAACTCGCATTGTCTCATTTACACTTACATCAACCTGTTTAGCATGTGCAGATACTTCCCATACTGGCGCTGCATAGTCTGCTGCAGAAACACACAGAGCAAGTGCTGATGTTCTCAGGACTGATGGTTGAGCTCCCCATTCATAGCTTGCCAGCCTGCGGATGATGTTATTCCTGGAGCAGACTTTAGCCTTGGTGTTTTGGCAATGCTGCTTGAAGGAAAGCGTTCTGTCAAGTACAACCCCAAGGTATTTAGGTGTCGGACAGTGCTTTAGCTTCTTACCTTGCCATCTAACGTCGAGTTCAACTCCAGCATCTCTATTGCGCAGGTGGAAAGCACATACTTGGGTTTTGTCAGGGTTTGGCTTGAGGCGATTTGCGTCATAGTACTGAGCCAGTTCTTCAAGCGCTCTAGAGAGATTTCCAGATGTTGCATCAAAATTGGACCCCTGGACCACCACAGCTGGTCATCAGCATATACGAAGAGTCTTGCATCTTGAGGTATAGGTTGGTCAATAGTGTACACATTATAAAGGATGGGAGAAAGTACACTTCCTTGTGGTAAGCCATTCTTCTGCAGTCGCCATTTACTGTTCTTACCATTTAGGGAGACATAAAATCTTCGATACTGCAGAAGTCTACCAATAACCATCGTCAACCTACAGTCCCCTGTGAGGTGATTTTAAAGCTTTACGATACCTTAAACTTTTCATCTTTTGCAGCTGCAGTACACATGGAACGTAATATTTCAATGAGCATCTGTTTTCTGACAAGTGTAGGGCATCTGTAAAAAGTAGCTTAATAATTGTCATATTTAACTTATTGGAAAAGTTTCTTTCATATCGGCCGCAACACCCACAAATTTATTAGAAGACTTTGGATGTACTATGACGATACTCATTCAATTTACATGTTCAACTGATTACCGCGTTGTGCCATTTTCAACGTTTACACCCACTGCGGTTTTGTACAATAGAAACAGCTGATCGTTTGAAATAAGTAACTGTAGTCATAACAGTGGAAGGACGGTCATAATGATCAGTGCAGGCATAATAGCCATTTGAAATTGCCTGCCCTTACAGTGCTGCTATCGTACGGCAACTGCATCAGTTTGCCACTCCCTTCAGTTAGGAACAGTCATCGTCCACCTCAGCAGCCTGGTTCCGCTTCGGAGGCCGTGCTATGTGGACGTGTTAGTCTTCGCTCCACCGTAGCTTTCCGAGTAGTGGAATTCATTGTTTACACGCTGTATTGTGTCTTCTGGGTTTATTCGTCGTTGTATCGTCTCTTGTGTAGACTCAAGTGTTCGTATAACGGCATATTTACTGGTGTGTTGACTTATGTGCTCATATAATGGTGTATTTACTGGCGGTTCCGACAACTTATTTGTAAACATCTCGTCTCAGGTCATCCAACGCCAAGGCACCGTTAGTTTTGCTTTTAACAAGTCCACCCGCCATGTGTAACTTAGTTCCCTTGAGATCCGTGACTGTTTAGTAGGTACCTTTGGAATGACATCGGGTTGGGTTGTTGTTGAGGAGGAGACCAGACAGCGTGGTCATCGGTCTCATCGGATTAGGGAAGGTTGGGGAAGGAAGTCGGTCGTGCCCTTTCAAAGGACCCATCCCGTCATTTGCCTGGAGCGATTTAGAGAAATCACGGAAAACCTAAATCAGGACGGCCGGACGCGGGATTGAACCGTCGTCCTCCCAAATGGGACTCCATTGTGCTAACCAATGAGCCACCTCGCTCGGTGAATGATCTCGGATCAGGTACTTACTTCTTATATTGATACCAAATTAGTATACTTTTTGTTAAATTTATGACCCCCTTTCATGTTGATTAACTGCTTCTTGAGTATGGCAGTCAGGTTCCCTTTCGTCATCTGGATAATTCATTGCTGTTATTGAATAAATGAATGTTCGTATTTACAACCTCCCGCTGGAAGTTCACAATATCTGTCTTAAACAGATATTGTTAATGTATGGCGATGCTAAATGTAATCGCCTACAACGTTTGTCTAGCCAACAGCGGCTAGAGTGTTACAGGGACATTCGGTCTATAGAAATGAAAGTGAAGCACAACATTTTATCTCATCGTCAGATGCTGGATACCGGACCTTGTAGAACAGATTTTGCCCTAGTGTGAAGCAGATTTGCTAGATGCCAATACTCATGTGGACCAGTTGGTCACATAGGACGACACCTCCGCGACGCCGAAACCCGACTACGGACCGGCACGAATGGTATCAAACTCTGAAACTGATTCCTCCCACTTCGCCGGCGGGTGAAGCTTCTTTGCCTGCTAAGAAGCGCCAATTACTGGCACAGCTGAACGTCAGTGCTGTATCTCAGAAATCGAAATGTACGGATTCCGCGGAACGGGGAACCAGCCCACCTCCCTGAAACTTCTCCATTATCCTTGATGCTTATTGTAACGTTGTGCGATAGAGTAGGCAGTGCTGTCCTTTCATTTTCTCGATCAATGGTTCAGGCATAAACATTTATTACTTTAAATTTTAAGCTCACTGATTCTGATCCCCGTCTCACCTTCTTACGGCAGTTTACTTACGATTACTGCGCGACCGAGCGAGGTGGCGCAGTGGTTACACACTGAACTCGCATTCGGGAGAACGACGGCGACAGTTCAATCCCGCGTCCGGCCATCCTGATTTAGGTTTTCCGTGATTTCCCTAAATCGCTCCAGGCCAATGATGGGATGGGTCCTTTGAAAGGGCACGACCGACTTCCTTCCCTATCCCTTCCTAATCCAATGAGACCGATGACCTCGCTGTTTGGTCTCCTTCCACAAACAACCGAACCGAACCGATTACTGCGCGGACAAAGTATTTTTCTGTGGATGTTGTTTTCCGGTATCTCTCTCTCTGGATTTCAAACTGTTTTTAAAGTGACCCCAGAATACTCGACTGGCACTATCCTTTTCTTTCGTGAGAGTACACCCATTACCGATGTTGAATTTGTAGACTCTAGACCGGGGACTGGCTATCGCCTTTTCGACCTCACCTCACTTCGCTTTTACGCTACGTTTCATTGGAATCGTGCTGTGGTCGATCGTCGTTCTATAAATAAGAGATTATTTATCTTTAACGTAAGAGCCCTTGGTTTCTGGTGCTGGGACAAAATTCAATTGTGTTTTACGCCCTGGAGACAAATTCCCAAGTTTAATTGTTGATAGGACTTACATGAATTAGTCCGGTCGATGCACCATCGGGACGTTTGGGAACACAATTATCTGATCTCGGTGAAACGTGCTGGATCCCAACGGCCTCGTATCACTAGCAGTCGAGATGACAGGCATCTTATCCGCATGGCTGTAACGGATCGTGCAGCCATGTCTCGATCCCTGAGTCAACAGGTGAGGATGTTTGCAAGACAACAACCATCTGTACGAACAGTTCGACGACGTTTGCTGCCTGCCGAGTGTGTTACGGCCCTGTGCTAACACCACCGACTTAGACTCATTCACGTGCCTCTGCACCCGCCAGTACGCCTCCAGCTCCCACTGCTAACATGTGCAAGAACTCTACGTAAGGAGGCAAAGAAGAGAAAGCAGCCGGGAAAGCCTTTTAGTCTCCAACACATTTCTTAGGTTTCTAACACTGTCCGATATGCACGCATCATCGATATAATTACGCAGTTCGTCCGTCTTTGTAGTATTACAAAAACGAGTGAACCATGCGAGAACTCAATGGTTCCTAACGCATAACCAGATTTTTAATCTAGTCTCCTAAAACGTTTACGGAATGTTGCCGGACGTCCGAAGTTATCCAAAGTGTTTTGAGATTAACTCTGTTTAAGCTTACCGATAGAATATGGGGTAGTTTTTCGATCTTACATGGGTCTATGTAACTACATAGAGATTTAACGTTAAAAAATTTCGGAAGGGACACTGGATTTGCGTATAAAATAGTTTGTAATATTGCATCGCGGTTGCAACTCGTGGATCTTGAAAGCGCCAGGAGACGATTGTAAGACTTTTTCCACCATTGTAGGCCAACTCCAATTATTGCGGCAAAGTCTTACTCACGGTCTGAAAACAATAATTCAACTCTGTTGGCATCCATGACCAAGGGAGGCTCATAACTAACTTCAGACATATAATAGCTAAAGAAAGTCAGCCACGCGGTGTGGCCCCGTGGTTTGAGGCACCATGTAACGGATTGCGCGGCCCTCCCGCCGAAGTTTCGTGTCTTCCCGCGGGCATGGGTGTGTGTCAGCAACTGTGACATAATCGCGTACACAAACAGTGATCCAATACTGTCAGTTTTTTTTTTAATTCCAGTCTCTGATCACAATATCAATTCTTTACACGATGACCGGTTTCAGTCCGTAATGACGATCCTCAGATCTTTTTTACTCCAAGTCCTAAAGTGATAAGGCCATAATCGCATCGTCAAAACTTATAAATATAATCAGCACAGCATCGTCATATGGATCTAAAATAAGGTGTAGAATAGGCCACATCGTCCACATAGTCCATACGCCTATTCTACACATTATTTTACATCCATGTGACGATGCTGTGCTGATTATATTTATAAGTTTTGACGCTGTGATTATGGCTTATCACTTTAGGACATGGTGCAAAAAAGATCCGAGGATGGTCGTTACTGACTGAAACCGGTCACCGTCTAAAAAATTGATATTGTGATCAGAGACTGGAATAAAAAACATTTGAGGGGTGTGTGTGTTGTTCTTAGCATAAGTTTGTTTAAGATATTTTAAGTATTGTGTAAGACTAGGGACTGATGACCTCAGCAGTTTGGTCCCATAGGAATTCACACACATTTTAACATTTGAAAGAAATTCAAAGAAACCCTATCACGCGTTTCGAAAGACATTATGACGTAAAAAGAAGATTTTATCTGTAATGTGATTTGAGATGTGAAGTTAAAGTGGAATAACAGTAAATTATTTTCCAAAACCAGTAGCGGAATTGACGGTTTCCCAATTTTTGCTGCAAAATATTGCGAACTGCAAGTCATGTGTCTTTATCATGATTAAATACGAAATTAGGAGTGCATTACATATGTACTCGTAGAACGTATTTCCTTTAGTGCCACAACGGTAAATCTCTGAAAATCAATTAAAGTATCTATTAAGATGTTTAAAAACAAGACTCATTCTGAAAACTAATTAAATATGTACTCGTAGAACGTATTTCCTTTAGTGCCACAACGGTAAATCTCTGAAAATCAATTAAAGTATCTATTAAGATGTTTAAAAACAAGACTCGTTCTGAAAACTAATTAAAAAGAATAAACAATACATTGTTTTAATAAATGACAAAGAACTGGAACAGTAAATGGCATTGGTCTTCAGATTTATCTATACTCATAACACTTCTTATTCATAAATAACGAATATGTGTTTTCATTTGGCTAAGTGAATAATGTTTTGAATAACGTTTGTTATTCACAATTAAAGAAAAATAATTTATATCTGTATTCGTTATTCATGATTCACATAAATTTTGGTCAAGTCTAGTGCTAAGAGAAGAGCATCGTAAATGCCCATACTGCAAATTCGTAGCTCATATGGAAGATATGGAGGCACATGATATACAAGTGTCTGCGAATATGCCCGCACGCGAATGTACCTGGCGCGTGCCCGGCTGTACATCCGCTCACACGGCTATGAACTAGCATCGGTAATCTTCGGCAACTTGCGCCAACGTTCGCGAAGCGTATTCGAGAATGAGTAACACACTGCAGACATGTGGAACACGCTGATAGAACACGTGCTCGCAGGGCTCTGGTGTAGGTCCAGTTCCTGAAATACGGTATAGATACTTATTGTCGTGTCTCTGGAGCGCCGCTCAACTATGGTAAATGTATTTTTCTTGACATCCGGGGATATAAAGAGATTCTGATATTCCGTGGCCCACTTTTGTCGACCGCCGTCTATCGTTGAGGATTATCTTTGACCGATATCCTCTTAAAATAGATGCACTTAATAGGAAGTGTGTCACTGGTAAGATTCAGGGGGCTGTAAGACAACGACAGCAGGGCTCTGCTACGGTAGACAGGACTTAGATACGTATGTTCTGCTTCGGGACTATTACGTTGCTCAACTGTTCCCCCTCCAGTTCAAGGTGGCGAAATAATTGCGCCAGTTGTCCAGTAGATTTGTATTGAAGTGATATATTTGACAATTGCGCTGCAAGGTTATGACGAAACTACGCTACTCAGGGCCTTATCCCTCTCTGCTACTAAAGTGCGCGTCATTTACGACGGCGGCCGAGTTTAGGTTAGTTCTGCGCATCTGACGTCACAATAAACAGTCAGCCAATGAACAGAGAACGACGTTGCCAGAGCTCGACTGCAGTGCAGAGCACGGACGAGTGTCTCCAGTTTTAGGAACGTTCAGTCATAAATAAAGTAATTGAACAAAAGCAATGTCTTGATAGCAGACTTTCTGTTATAGAAAGTTTGGAAAAAGCATTCTTTATACCAACTACTTCATATTCTATTAATTAATTAAACCAAACAAGCAATAAGTCTTCTAATTCAGGCGATAGCAAGGAAAGTTGTTTGTATCATTCTCACAAACCGCTTTTTCGCAATAAAGAACAGCGATAATTGTTTCTTTCCTACTGTACTTCGACGAAACGTGAGTAATTCATAGTCATACGAACGGTTTTTGTCTGCATTTTGCGTGCTAGTTCAAAATCCTTCAGAAGACCACTTAAAATACAAGTTGCGTTAGCGTAATGGTTAATGTGTTTGGCTGCTAAGCAAAAGATTCTGAGTTCAAACCTTCTTTGGTGCTTAATACTTTATTTATTTTAAAACAACATCGATGTGCCTTCATGAATTTTATTCGTTTGACAGTAATTTTTTGAAATTTCTAGTGGCAACTAAAATCGACCATACGGAAAGTATACGCTAAGGACTTTTACCTCTGCAAACTCTTCAAAATTTCGTGCAATGGTTTACTACATCTAATGCTGCAAAATAACAGCGTTGAACATCGAAACAAAATTAAGTCATTTATGGGGGGAAGGTATCAGTCAAGAAGATGTGTCAAAAGCAGTTTACTGGGCCAAATAGTTTTTGTGAAATCGAATGATAAAGTGTGTCAAAGCAGTCGAAACGCCATGTGTCTGCACAGGCGAGCAGTGCAGTGATGACAAAATCGCGCACAGTGCGGAATGCGGTCAGCACGTCTCTGTAGCAACGAAAGGGTTAATGCGGCCATGGTGGCTTTACTTCATAAACTGCGTGCTGCCCCCCTAAACGTAAATTTGGGAACTATACTATGGCGCTGCTTCTCTTGGCGCATACAACTGGCAACGCAGCAATCTCCCGCGTCTGGGCGGGCATGCGCGAACCGCCAAGATAAAAGCATTGAACTATAGTCTCAAGGCATCTGCCATATAAGTTAGGCGGACAACTCTCATTGTTACCCAAGAATTGAACTCTGTAATGTCGAGGTTTTGCACCGCCACGCGCCCGGCAAGCCTTGTTCTGCCTGTCGACGTCGGTCGCCTTAATTTTAAACCGAGACAACTTCGGGAATTATATCTACAATGGTAGGTGCCGACGAGCAGTTGCCTGATTGTTCGATGGAAGAGGGTGAAAACTCCGAATGCAATTGAACTGTCATCTCCAACCGTATCCTTAAAAACTGTGTGGACTAATTTTAGTCTCCCGACCCACCCCATGAAAGTGGCTGCCATGTGGGATAGGGTGATTAATAATTTAGTCCTTTTCAATGATCGGTTTCATGGCATCGGCATTCATGAGACTGATAAATGTTGCCCATGTACTCTCCTGGATACGCTCCAGCGTCGATCTACCTGCTGTGGCCACCTTGCTGATTGGTGCTGGCTTCTGAAATAGTTGTCCTTTTTAACTAGGACTTTTGAAACTTCTTAAACTTCTGATATTACCTTGCGGCCTGCCTCTTCATACATTTCACGAACGAAGAACGATGCTATAGCGTGGATGAATGGCCACTTTGTGCATTTTTGTCTATACTGATGGTTTGGATGGTATCTGACTCCTAGACAATACATGCTTACTGCTTACTGGCATCAGCTGAGATTGCCTTGTCTTCGGAATGAATTCGCCAATATGCTCACGCTCACCTTTGACAGAAAGGGCGTTAGCTAAGGCCAAATGTGTGGGACACCCTGTTGTATTGGTCTTGTGTTTTGTCGGGCTTCCTGACTTCTTTTCCCATCCTTCTACCGGTATGTTTGTTATCGTCCACTGTACTAGACAAAAGGAACATGAGAGACAGCAGCTGTGGTAGGGAAGGGAAAGCGTCATGAATGCGCTTCGGGATTTGGCCCTGACCACTTCGTCTCCAACGGCCTGCAGTTGACTGTTAGCATTATAGCCTTCTTATAGTATAATTTCTTATTCCGTAATAGTATTCAGCTTCTCACTTTTGTTTCTAATAATTCATTTAAATAAAAAGAAAGTGATTATGATACTGGAAGGAAAGGGGTATGATTCCTGCTTTGGGCGCAGTAAGTCCTTGGTTAAAACCGCGAACAAGCCCCTGCATTTTGTACAAACGCTACGAAACTATTTGCAAGTAGGCTCTTGCCTCAAGCATTTGCCGCTCTTCAAGTCAGCGCAAATATCTGCCAACCATTCCTGAAAGAGTTTGAAGTTTAATTTTGATCCACCTCAACATTGTTGGTGGGATGTAGAAAGATTGTTACAGGTAGAGACCGTAGCAAGTGCCTAGTTGAGTAGGATGAAAAGTGTTTCCGCCCAGAATCGAACCAGGGACATTCTGCGTGTTATGCAGACGTGATTAAAAAAAATGTAGCTTAATTGACAGCGCTGCAACTGGCGTGCAGGGCACCCGAGTTCGAATCCCGGTACTGTCAGGGATTATTTCTTCGTCGAACGACAGGTATGGAGTGCACTCAACCTGATGAGGCCAATTCAAGAACTTCTCCACCGATTACTGGAAGCTTTTGCAAAGTCACGGAAACCTGACAACGATGGGGAGAGCAGCATGCTATTACCTCCATACTACGCCCAATGACGATATTAACAGAGAGTGTGATGGTGCATGGTCGAGCCCAACCGCCTCGTCTAGTATCAGACAGTGAAACTTTACATTACGCAAAGACATGTGAATCAGCCAGGATACCGGGATGAGGCGCTGTCTCATGTTGTATCACTTTGAGATCAAAACTTAATTTTTATATCAAGCGAGCTAATAGTAATAGTACTGACAGAGTAGTTACTTAGCGACAAAATCGCACGTCGATAATTGCTTCACCTGAGGCCATCGCCAACCCAACACAGCTTTTTTATGGTGTACCGTCCAGGTGGGCACAATGACCAGTCAGTACCTAATGTACAAGGCTGGAATTAAATTGTCTCCTCCGTTTTATGGAGAGTTCGCTATTTTTACTTCAAAAAAAGAAACAGAAACTTACGAGAGGTGCTGGAGACAAGACTTTTTGGCATGACAGTTAAGGATTTGCGACGTGAGGCATTTGAACTGTATGAAAGGTGTAACCTTCCGTATAATTATAATAAGTGGACCAGAATGTCCGGACAGGGGTGCACTGCTGGTTTCTGCAAAAAGTTTCCAACACTGCGTGCGCAGGATATGTAGTGCTGGACCACGGAACAGTGCGCGGTTATTAGTGAGAACGAAATGAATTTTTTGCTGTCGTCATTAGTCTTCTGACATGTCTGATACGGCCCGCAGCTTATTCCTTTCCTGTGCTAAACTCTTCCTCTCGGAGTAGCACGTGACCCTACGTCCTCAATTATTTGCAGGATGTATTCGATTCTGTCAACCTCTACATACAGTTCTTCATCTCTAGTATCTTAGAAGTTATTCGCTGATGTCTTAACGTATGTCCTCTCACCCTATTCCTTCTTATTATCAGTGTCTCCCTTATTTACCTTACGTCACCGATGCTGCAGAGAACGTTCTTATTCCTTATCTGTTGCATGACATCTCAAACGCTTCGACTCTCTTGTGCTCCGGTTTTGACAACGTACAGCGCTGTGATCCAAATATATATTCTTAGAAATTTATTCCCCATTTTAAACCCTATGTTTCATACGACTTCTCTTCACCCACAGTCCTGACGTCCGTCCTTGATTCGTAATCAAAACGTCCTTGGTTTCGGGGTCTAATCCCACCACCACACAGATTTTAAATCAAAATCATCAGCATTTGCATGTGCAGACTTCCGGCATAACAGGATGTCAAATCAAAAACCTTTGAGCCGAAAATTTTCAACCTTATTTCATTAGGCAACCAGTTTCGGCGCTTTATTACGCCATCTTCAGGCCCCTGACCGACGTGCAGGAATAATCTACCTCGCTTGTGATCGAAGCAGGGGCCAGCAATGCTGGCATTGGTAATATCTACTTGCTACCATGACCACTTCAAACATCAAGTAAGGAGAGCACGTTACATTAGAAATAGAAAGATAGGGGAGAAAAAAATGGTTCAAATGGCTCTGAGCACTATGGGACTTAACATCTGTGGTCATCAGTCCCCTAGAACGTAGAACTACTTAAAACTAACCAACCTAAGGACATCACATACATCCATGCCCGAGGCAGGATTCAAACCTGCGACCGTAGCAATCGCGCGGTTCCGGACTGAGCGCCTAGAACCGCTAGACCACCACGGCCGGCAAAGATAGGGGAGAGAGTGAGTTATTGTGAACAGTGTAGTGAAATGGCTATTCTTATCAGAATCGACAGCGAACCAACACGGACAACGATAGTTTGGTATACAAGCCGACGACGCAAGCTGAAGATGAAGGGATAGTGAAAGTATTTGAGGATACAGAACGGGTATTCAGTACATAAAGGGAGATGAAAATATAATACTCATGGTGGACTGGAATACGGTTGTAGGGGAAACAGTACAAGAAAGTGTTACGGGAGAATATAGGCATGGTACTAAGAAAAAGAGAGGAGAAGGATGAATTGAGTTCTGTAGTAAATTTTATCTGGTAATAGTGAATACTGTGTTCTAGAATCACGAGAGGACGAGGTATACTTGGAAAAGCCGGAAGCTACGGGAAGACTTAAGCTAGATTATATTATGATCAGACAGAGATTTCGAAATCGGATACTGGATTGTAAGGCGTACACAGGAGCAGATATAGACTCAGATCACAATATAGTATTGAAGAAGAGTCGACTGAAGTTGAAGACATTAGCCAGGAAGAATCAATGCGCAAAGAAGTGGGATACAGAAACACTAAAGAATGAAGAGATACGCTTGAAGGTCTCTATGGCTATTTTTGTGGTAAGCAATAAGGAATAGTTTAGTAGGTAGTACAATTGGAGAGGGATGAACTTCTATAAAAAGAGCAAAGAAGTAGGAAAGAAATACATAGTTACAGAGAAAGTAATTGCGAAGAAACTATGGTTGACAGAAGAATTGCTTCAGATGACTGATAAAGGAAGGAAGTACAAAAAAGTTAAGGGAAATTCAGGAATACAAAAATACAAGTCGCTTCGGAATGAAATAAATAGGAAGTGCATTAAAACCAACACGAAATGGCTGCTTGAAAAATGTGAAGAAATCGAAAAAGAAATAATTGTCAGAAGGACTTACTCAGCATACAGAAGAGTCAAAACGAATTACGGTGACATTAAATGCATGGGTGGTAACATTAAGAGTAAAATGGTAATTCCGCTGTTAAATGCAGAGGAGAGTGAGGATAGGTGGAAATCGTACAATGAAGGCCTCTATGAGGGGAAGACTTGTCCCATGTGATTGAAGAAGAAATCGGAGTCGATATTGAAGAGATAGGGGACTCAGAATCAGAATTTAAAGGAGCTTTGGGAGACTTAAGATCAAATATGTCAGAAGCGATTGATACCGTTCCGCAGGAATTTCCAAAATCATTGGGAGAAGTGGCAAATAAACGACTATTCCCGTAGGTGTGTAGAATGTATAGACAGGCGATGTACCATCTGACTTTAGGAAAAATGTCAGCCACACAGTCCGGAACACTGCAAGAAGCGTTAAGTGGTTACGTATCCAAGTTGTTGACATGAATAATATATAGAAAAATTACAAAGAAAATTGAGGAAGTGTTAGATGGCGATCAACTTTGTTTTAGGAAAGGTAAAGGCACCAGAGAGGTAATCCTGCTGATAAAGGAGGCGAGACTACAAAGAAAAATCTAAACACATTCATAGGAAAAAGCGTTCGACAATCTAAAATAGTACAAGATGTTTGAATTTCTTAGGATAATATGGTAAGCTGCAGGGAGTGGCGGGGAATGTGCAACATGTACCAAGAGCCAAGAGGGTATAATAAGAGTGGACGACCAAGAACGAAATGCTAGGATTAAAAAGTGTATAAGACTGGGATGTAGTATTTCGCCCCAATTGTTCAATCTGTACATCGAACAAGCAACGATGGAAATAAAAGAAAGGTTGAAGAGTGGAATTAAAATTCAAGTGGAAGGGATATGGGTGATAACATTCGCTGATAGCATGGCTATCCTGAGAGAAGGTGAAGGAGGATTACAGGCGCCGATGAATGGATTAAAGAGTATGGGTCGAGAATAAATCAAAGAAGAAGAAAATAATGGGATGTAGGAGAAATAACATCATCAAGAAACTTAACATCAGTGTTGGTTATCGGGTAGTAGATGAAGTTAAGGAATTCTGCTACCTAAGCAACAAAATAACCAATGACGGACGAAGCAACGAGGACATCCGAAGCAGCCCTAGCACTGCCAAATGTGCATTCGTGGCCAAGAAAGGTCTACTGTTATAGCACAGCATTGTATTGTAGCGAAACAATGAAAAGAAGAAAAGTAAAGAAAAGACTCATGG
This sequence comes from Schistocerca serialis cubense, assembly GCF_023864345.2. NCBI lineage: Eukaryota > Metazoa > Arthropoda > Insecta > Orthoptera > Acrididae > Schistocerca > Schistocerca serialis. The sequence continues at coordinate 45,362,977 of NC_064641.1, forward strand.
TGCTACTGAAGCACGTTGAAAACGGTCTGGTAATGTGAGAAATGAGGAGGTTCTGCGCAGAATCGGAGAGGAAAGGAATATATGGAAAACACTGGCAAGATGAAGGGACAGGATGATTGGACATCTGTTAAGACATCAGGGATTAACTTGTGCATCAGGTGATAACTTCCATGTTACTAGAGCGACCTGTAGAGGGTAAAAACTGTAGGGGAAGGCACAGATTGGAACACATCCGGAAAATAATTGAGATGTTGCAAGTTGTACTCTGAGATGAAGATATTAGAAGAAAGTATACATTTCCAGCATTTATAGAAAAAAGACCTAGCTGCTGATATGATAATCCCTGCAAGCTCACAGCATGCACACAGCCACAAATAAGCGATTTCCAGGTCAGTGGTGCAGCGAGTCGTATCTGTTGAAGTGTTTGAATCAGCCTTTCGAACAGAACCACACCCCATCAAACATATCACTTCCAGCAATGGCTGTATAGCTCTTCCCTGATTATAACATACTTAGGAAAAAACGAAATACATAAACTTACACCACTTCTGTAAGCTGTCCAACAGCAGTCGCATAGTGTTTACAAACCCTGGAGCAAAATCCAATATATTGGCAACGTTTTGCACAAACTTGTTAAAGAATTAAAGTCTTGCAACTACAAACATGCCTTTTATAATACCAACAGCGTATGGAAATTTTTATTCAATAGTTAAGACAAACTGTAACCCCTGGCACAGTTTTCTACGTACAAAATGACTTGTAAGCAGTGTGAAAAAGGTACAGTAGTCAGCCAGGAAGAGCTGTGGCAGTTAGGCTACGTAAACAGGGGAGAAGCTGGAGATTAACGAAGAAACGTTCAACATTTGCTGATCACGTTTAAGCAGTAAACCATTCATATGATGTAGAATGTGAAGCTTTACAGTCTGTGAAGAAAAGCAGAAAGATTATCCCACTGGAAGTTTTGGAAATCAGTAAACACACGGCACAGAAAGTCAGCCTAGCAATAAATGATCAGACAGAGTTTCCAATTTCCTCTTGTTTATTAAATTTTTTTTACAAATACTAGATTCAAGCTGTAAATTCATCTTCTTTGTCATCCTTTGTTCAATACTGTATCTCCATATAAGAACATTGCTTAGCGCATTTTAGTTAATGTAATTATTGCTCTGTGAAATAAATGTAATATTATCTCATGTTAACACTATTAACATTTTTGTATCTTCTTTACATATAAGAACTGTGTAAGTCACACATTATGTTTAACTGTTGTGGTGTCACCGCCAGACACCACACTTGCTAGGTGGTAGCTTAAATCGGCCGCGGTCCATTTAGTACATGTCGGACCCGCGTGTCGCCACTGTGTGATCGCAGACCGAGCGCCACCACAAGGCAGGTCTGGAGATATGGAATAGCACTCGCCCAGTTGTACGGACGACATTGCTAGCGACTACACGGACGAAGCATCGCTCATTAGCCGAGCAGATAGTTAGAATAGCCTTCAGCTAAGTCCATGGCTCTGACCTAGCAAGGTGCCATTTGTAACATTGCATGTACCTCAAGATAGAGTCTCACTTGTATCACCAAGAATGCTGTATACCAAAGGACGATATAAAAGTTAAGTGTTCTAGTAGCTACATACTTTTCTTTATAACATTAATAAGTATCCTGTTTCAGACCTCTATCTAGCCTACTTGAGATTACGCGTGCCCTTCGGCTACTTCAGTGTGGCGTAGCTGTCTTGTTACGCCACAACAGTTGGCGACGAGGCAATGGAAAGGGTCTTGTTCTTTCTAATTGCTTACATTTATTTGTGTCATGGCTTCGCCAGATGTACTGTCCGAATTTTATCGCTTGCAGAATCAGCAGACGCAGGCGTTATTGGATGCCCTTGGACAGCTCGACCAGGGTCAACGTGCCATTCAAACCGATGCGGCAGCCGCCGCTTCACCGCTACCGCAGCCACATCATGCAGTTGCACCGCGGTTTCGCGATTTTGACGCGACGCACGAGACATGGACTGAGTGGTCACGCCAGTTTGGATTTCATTTCGCCGCCTACAGAATTCAAGGTAACGAGCGGCAGCCTCACTTATTGTCTTGTGTCGGCGTGCAAACGTACCGTGTGATAGTGAAATTGTTTCCCCGACGCGACGTAGCAACTCTGTCCTACGAAGAAATTTTGTCGGCATTGGACGCCTATTTCAAAGAAACAGTTAATGTAGTTGCAAAAAGGTATACTTTCTTTCGTACAAAACGTACGGCCGGTCAAACTAATAGGGAGTGGGTTGCAACATTGCAAGGCCTTACAAGGGAGAATGCTTTTGAGTGTGAGTGTGGACTCCCTTATTCAGATACAATGGTATGTGATGCGATAGCACAGAACGTTTCTGATGTTCGCATACGGGAACAGATTTTGAAACTCGTTAATCCGTCCCTTCAACAAGTGATATATTGGATAGGCAAGATACACTAGACTGTGCTCAGGAATCTTTTGAAACTTCGCCAGCCGTGTGTAATATTAACCGGCCCGCCGGGCGCGCTGCGCGGCCCATTAAACTGCCCTCCCACATGTCCACGCAGCTGCCGCCACGCTCTAAACCAGGTGTGTCGCGACAGAATACAAATGCAGTGAAATCATGCCCGCGGTGTGCAACTAGACATTCGCGTGAAAACTGACCGTCACGCCAAGCTATTTGCTTTTTCTGTAATAAGAAAGGACATGTTCAAAGTGTTTGCCAGAAAAAGCTCAGATCAGACACTCTTAACCATTCCAGGCCCTTTGCTTCGAGCCGAAATCGAACCAAGGACACTCAGGTTCGTGGACCTTCACCCATGGACATTCATGTAGTTAATTCCACTCCGCCCAGTGCCACTTTCTCTAACAGTGACTGTGTTCGTCCCACAAAAACTGTGCGTCGATGTCGCCGGAAATCACGTCAATTAGCAAGTGATTCTGTACCAGTGTCTGTTCAAATTGCACAAAACAGTCGCTCTTGTCGTCAGCAGGACAATAAACTTTTTGTAGATTTGGACTTTAATGGCAAGGTCATTCCATTCCAGCTCGATACCGGAGCTGCAGTTTCATTGCTCAATCACGACACGTACAAACAACTGGGCAAACCTCCGTTGCGTGCCGCAAATGTTCAGCTCAGTACATATTCAGGACAGAAAATTCCTGTGTTAGGACAGTGCAGCCTTCTTGCAACATACAAGGGACAAACAAAGCTTGTGTCATTTTACGTTCTTCGTTCTTCTACTGCAGTGAACTTGTTTGGCTTAGATTTATTTCAGTTGTTTAACATGTCTATAGTAAATCAGGTCCTATCAGTGAATCAGACTGTGCCTTCAGACAGTGTTGCTTGGTTATGTGAAGAATTTGCAGACATTTTTGCACCGGGCCTAGGTTGCGCTAAAAACTATGAAGCACATTTGGAACTGAAAGTCACCGCGCCACCGAAATTTTTCGGAGCGCGCAATGTTCCCCACGCATTGCGTGATGAGGTCGCAAGAACATTAACCGATTTAGAATCACGAGGTGTGAGTGAATGTGCGCAATGCCTCTTTCATTTCAGCTCCGCTTCATCGCTTACGCCGTACAGGTGTTCCGTTCGTCTGGACGACGGAATGCGAACGCGCCTTTCGCCAGTTGAAATCGGCGTTGCTTTCAAATACTTGCCTTACGCCATTCGCTCCCCAGAAACCCCTTTTGTTGATGGTAGATGCATCGGATTTCGGGATCGGTGCTGTGCTTGTGCACAAAGTTGGCTCGCATGATCGCCCTATTGCCTTTGCGTCAAAATTGCTCTCTTCTGCGCAAAGAAATTACTCAGATAGAGAAAGAAGCTTTGGCTCTCGTGTTTGGTGTTACTAAGTTCCATGATTTCTTGTATGGTCGTCACTTTACCATCATCACAGACCACAAACCTTTGACGGCGGTTTTTCATCCGAACAAGCCCGTACCTCCGCGTACAGCGCAGAAATTCATTCGCTGGTCTATTTTCCTCTCGCAGTACCGCTACGATATCTTGTATCGGTCCACTGCTAAGCACGGGAACGCCGATGCGTTGTCCCGTTTGCCTGTTGCTGAGGATAAAGCATTCGATTCTTCCGAACTTGCTTGCATGTTCATTGATTCGGAAACCGATGAAGTGGTCGAATCGTTTCCGATTGATTTTCGTCGTGTAGCTACAGCCACAGCTGCTGACCCTGTCCTTGCTACCGTTTTGCGTTTTGTTGCTACGCAATGGCCCTTGTCAAAGTCACGGATCGAGGATCCGTTGGTTCGCCGATTTTTTGCTCACAGGGAGAGACTTTTTGTTCGACGTGGTGTTTTGTGTTGCGTTCTGATAATGATCAGTCCAGAGTCGTGGTCCCACGTTCGTTACAGTCCTCTGTTTTACGGCTTCTTCACCAAGGTAATTGGGGTATAGTGCGAACGAAGCAACTTGCTCGTCAGCACTGTACTTGGTTCGGAATCGATGCTGCGATTACGAATATGTGTTCTTCTTGCATGGCGTGTGCCGAAGAACAATCCGCACCGCCGCGGAAAGTCTTTGAATGGCCAAAAGCCACTTCCCCTTGGCAACGCTTGAACATCGATTTTGCTGGTCCATTCAGGAATGCTCGATGGTTGGTTCTGGTAGATACCTTCAGTAATTTTCCTTTTGTTGTCCGGATGTCTTCCACGACGTCCTCTGCCACAATTCAAGCGTTGTCTGCTATCTTTTGCATTGAAGGTCTTCCGCAGACTATTCTTTCCGACAATGGCCCACAATTCATGTCCGCAGAATTTCAGTCATTCTGCAAGGCCAATGGTATTCAACATCTGACGACCGCGCCGTTTTCGCCTCAGTCAAGCGGTGCCGCTGAACGATTAGTCCGGACTTTCAAGTCACAGATGTTGAAAGAGTCGCATTCTCGGGAGGACGCCTTGTTGCTCTTTTTGTCTTCGTAACGCTCTCAGCCCCGAGATGGTCGTTCGCCGGCTGAGTTGCTCCACGGTCGTCCTCATCGAACCTTGATGTCTTGGCTGCATCCGCCGCATCAGGTTCCTGTGCAGCGGCAGCCTTCTGCTTTTGCTCCAGGCGACGTTGTATTTTATCGCAACTATCGAGGTTCACGGCGTTGGCTCGCAGGGCGCATTCTTCACTGCCTCGGCCGCGCGATGTATTTGGTTTTGGGGGTCTCTGGTGAGGTGCGTCGGCATCTCAATCAGCTGCGCCTCTGTCGTCGCACGGGTTCTGCCGCTCCCCGTCTGCTTTCAGCGCCGGTGCCGTCCGGTCAGCGCCCTGGGGACCCATCTACTGGCTCGCCTCATCCCCAGGCGTTACCGACGATGCCTTCCATTTTGCCCCATGGCGACGCGCCGCCGCAGCAGCCGCCGCCGCCGCCGCCGCCGCCTGTTCTCCCTCCGGCACCGCCCGCATTCGACGATTCGCTGCAGTCGCCAAGCGCCTCCCTGGGTCACGCGCCGCCGATCGCTTCCCGTGACCAGCTGTCCTCCGCCATGGAACTCTTGCCCGATCCAGACCACATGACGTCATCGCGCGTCGGGTACCCTGACGCAATGGAGGTCGACCCTTCGGCCCCTCCTGTCTCTTTACGGGCGCATACACCGCATGTTGACGTGCACCCTGGACTAGGTTTTCAGGCGTTTCCTAGCTCCTACGGACCGAATGGCCGGGTGCGGGTGGCACAGCCTCGCCTGTTCTTAGGCTCCCCACCTCATCGCATACGTCAACATGGGGTCCTCCCCACGGCGGGCGGAAGCCTTATAACACGACCGTTCGCCGATTTGCGGGGGAGGAATGTGGTGTCACCGCCAGACACCAAACTTGCTAGGTGGTAGCTTAAATCGGCCGCGGTCCATTTAGTACATGTCGGACCCGCGTGTCGCCACTGTGTGATCGCAGACCGAGCGCCACCACAAGGCAGGTCTGGAGATACGGAATAGCACTCGCCCAGTTGTACGGACGACATTGCTAGCGACTACACGGACGAGGCATCGCTCATTAGCCGAGCAGATAGTTAGAATAGCCTTCAGCTAAGTCCATGGCTACGACCTAGCATAGCGCCATTTGTAACATTGCATGTACCTCAAGATAGAGTCTCACTTGTATCACCAAGAATGCTGTATACCAAAGGACGATATAAAAGTTAAGTGTTCTAGTAGCTACATACTTTTCTTTATAACATTAATAAGTATCCTGTTTCAGACCTCTATCTAGCCTACTTGAGATTACGCGTGCCCTTCGGCTACCTCAGTGTGGCGTAGCTGTCTTGTTACGACGCAACAACTGTGTTTGCAACGTTGAGTTTACACCTAATGAGATCCCGAAATCAGGTTCGTTTTCCTTTTTAATAACATCTACAATAGCCGATGTACAAGTCAGCATCATACAGGACTGAAAAGTCTTACGATTGTTGACTTTGTAAGAGTGATCTCTAACTTCCATTACAGACAAGAAAAGTGTCAGCAAAATTCGATACCTCTCGAATTAAACGTTTCTCATTTTTTTTCGTATTTGTCTATTTTTCGTCTTTTTCTTTTTTACTTCCTTTTTTGCGAATTTTTGAATGTTTTAAAACATTTTCCCATCACTTTTCCTCTTTTCGATTTTATACTTCTCTTCTCTACTTTATATCACTCTTATTACTATGGATTCCTTCGTATTTTTCCATTTTCTTCTCTTCAGCCTTCCTTTTATCCGGTTTAGTGTTAATTGGAGCCTACCACTGTCTTGCATGATCTAATTAACATGAGTGTTTGTGCGTTGAGGCCCTTTTCTAGCTGTGCACTTCCAGGTCCTTAGATTTTTCTTAATGGAATGGCGATTACAAAGACCAAAGCAGCCACAAAAATGCGCTTTTCCTTAGCAAACACGCTCTACATAAATAACTCAACGATTACGTAACCCGAAAATACACCTGTTTTATCTATTGACAGTTACAGTCACCATAAAATAACATGCAAATCGCTGCAAATGACATGACGTAAGAGCTTGCAGAAGTTATTTATTTTCTCGTACAATAAAATGACATATTTGCCTTGCAAAAGAGCATTTCTTTGGTTACACATAACTTTTCTGAGTAAATCGACCTTTAACAGGGTCCTTCGTAAAATTTACGGTGGAATAATTAAATCTTAACATTGTCTTGCATTTGAAGTGGAAGTAGTTTTTGCACCCAACTTTATATTTCAGAAGATTCAGAGGTTTCAGCCTTGTTGATGGAATATATAGTAAACTAAAATTCTTATCGTTAATTCTGAATTATGAATTTGTTGCTTTGCTGTAATTTAACATGTGCCCTCTCAACAAGATTTTATGATATTAATGTATTGCTCATGCTCTATTTATAGGATTCCAATTACCCTGTAGCAAATGTTTCATACAACGGAAGAAATCACATTAAAACTAATTACATAAAAATCCTTAAATAGGATTTTGTAAAAACAATTTATTGACCAAAGTTAATTGCCATGTGTACACCAATAGCAATACACTGAACTGTGCATCAAAATATTAATAATTACAGCTGTTTAAAAGGCCTTTGTAATGGCCCATGTAGCACGTGACTATTATCACGGTTATTTAGGCAACAGTTCCGTTACACACACACACACACACACACACATAATTTCGGCTGGCGGAGGAACCAGCACGGTGGAAACAGTTTTGTATATCCCCAACGCTGCTGGGAAAATAAATATCCTATGACACAGGTGAGGTAGTTATCGCTACGAAACTCATTATAGAGCTGCTATGCTAAGCTACCACGGCCATCTTCCACAGAAGCACCGTTTTTTATTTTATTTTTTTGTTACTGTGGAGAATAGCCATTGCCTTATTCTGTCTTCAGTCAGCTGTGGTTAAAGCTTGTAGTCTGGCTGCGATAGATTTCGAAGCTCTAAGGCTTCATCTTTAGGTGCTGTAGCTTGGCAGTAGTGATTATTTTACTCCAAAAACATTGGCTTATCATAATCCTCCATAAATTTTGGATGAACTTCACGAAGAAAATAGTTTTCATTCTCCAGCAGTCGACATTGTCAATTCTTCTAGGACTATAGAAGCAAAAAGCTTTCTAAGCCTTCTTTGTCGTACCAGATACAGATTTACACTCAGCCAGCTAATCCACCAGAGACGAATGACGGTGTGGACTCCTGACCACTCGTCTCGTACAGGGTGCCTAAAGGATGCTGCGTTCTCGGAATGCTGTTCAAAAATTCAAGCAAATCACATTAATAATTTTTATCAAAATAAGTAGATTGACAATACTTAAATTTCAACAATTTTAATAAACATTTTTTGGAACAGTGATTAAAATTTTTAAATTTTGTTTTTGTTTTTAAAATTCAGTCTTAATCACACCACATATGTTACAAGAACATAGGTGACCGGTTTCGGTCATATCACATGACCATCATCAGACCCATGGCATCCTTCGAAGATGCCACTCTTCTCAGCTGCAGTTGACATCACAGCAGCTGAGAAGAGTGCTCCACCTACCATCTTCGAAGGATGTCATGGGTCTGATGATGGTCATGTGATATGACCGAAACCGATCACCTATGTTCTTGTAACATATGTGATGTGATTGAGACTGAATTTCAAAAACAAAAAAAATTAAATTTCAATTTACAAAAGTGTCGCAAGCGATGGGTGACATACAAATAAGTCAGAGGCCTTTGCTATATACAATGTTCATACTACTTTGTCACACAGTTTGTGGATCACTTCCGGCATAAGTCACCCCTCATTCTGACAACGGCATCTTCAAAAAGAGCGGAGGAGCGGACAGAGGTTCAGGGTACTGTCGAGTCCTAGGGATGGGAAAAACTGCCCAAAAAGGTGGAAGAATCAGCAATGATCAGCGGCATGAGGATGCAGAAGGCAATGGCAACCACTGCATTAAACACACGTAACGTGTATCCTCAGGACATGTGGCCTGTAACTGAAGAAGTGTCATTATGATTTCTCCATTGGCAAATAATACCGGAATAGACCCACATTCGGATCGCCGGGAGGGGCAGCCAGGGGTAAGGTTACCCTGAGGGAAAGATTGAATAATCAACGGAAGGATAACGTCCTACGAGTCGGGGCGTGGAATGTCAGAAGCCTGAACGTTGTAGGGAAACTAGAAAATATGAAAACAGAAATGCAAAGCCACAATCTAGATATAGTAGGGGTCAATGAAGGGAGGTGTGAAGAAGACCAGGATTTCTGGCCAGACAAGTATAGGGTAATATCAAAAGCAGCAGCAGAAAATGTAATAACAGAAGTAGGATTTGAGACCTTAACTTTCCCCGGCGAATTGAATGTTCAAATAACTTACGGGTTTGCTGCCGGGTGACGTCGTCGACCACCTCCGATATTTCGACAGGAGCACACTCTACCATTCTCAAGGCACAAATGCGAGGAGGAAGAAATGTGCAAGAGAATTTAATACCTCGGTTCGCAGAGGAGAAACAAGGAAGATGCCACACACAGAACAATTGTCAACACAAACAAAGATAACCAACATCAGAAATATCGATAGTGACTATTAATCAACAGGTGAGGTAGCACTAATTCTGTCCCTCTGTTTTTTGATGAGAGACAGAGCCGGATTCCAAGCACCATTTAAACAAAATCCACCATCTCTGTTTATAAGGTTGCTTGATAGTTTGATTTCAACAGCTTCCTTAATAACACTATCCCAATACTGGACGTACAAGCCAGAATCTCCGTGTTGTTGTACTTCATAGGATGACCCGTGTGAAGGCAATGTTCTGCAATAGCGGATTTGCTCGGCTAATGTAAGCGTGTGTGACGCTTATGTTCAATACACCGTTCTTCCACAGTCCTGATTGTCTGACCAATATATGACATCGCAAGGATTACGATAGACACCAGCCTTACGCGAACCAAGATCGTACGCCAACAGGGCCTTAATCTTAGAAGTTGGTCGAAAAACACATTTCACATCATATTTCCGCAAAATTCGGCTAATCCTGTTGGAAATGCTTCCTGCGAAAGGCAAAAGGGCCGTAGACTTAGGTGGCACTTCGTTGCTATCGTCACTCACCCGTTGCACAGAAGGCTGATGGCGCAACGCACGTTTGATCTGCTTCTCACTATAACCATTCTGACGAAAGGTGACTTCCAGATGTGACAGCTCAGCTGCCAAACTTTCAGGGTCTGAGATAACGTGGGCCCTGTGAACCAAGGTACGAAGTACTCCTTCACACTGAGCTTGATGGTGAAAAGTACCTGCTCGCAGATACAAGTCAGTGTGAGTAGGCTTGCTATAAACAGAATATCCCAACGTACCATCAGTCTTCCTTCTGACCAACACATCAAGGAAGGGAAGGCATCCATTCTTTTCCACCTCCATAGTGACCTGCATATTCGGTTGGATTGAATTCAGGTGTTCCAAAAACCGGTTCGAATTCTCACTACCATGAGGCCAAACAACAAAAGTGTCGTCTACATATCTGAAAAAAACACGCATGTTTCAAGGTCGCTGATTCCAATGCACGTTCCTCAAAGTCCTCCATAAACAAATTGGCACAATAGGTGACAACTCCATCAGTCTGTTCGTAATACTGACCACCGAATAAAAAGTAAGTGGAAGTCAGCTCATGTCGAAACAAATTTGTTAACTCGACACCAAACTTTACCTCAGTTAGCTGCAACGAATCAGAGAGAGGAACGCGAGTGAAAAGAGAAACCACATCAAAACTGACTAAAATATGAGTCATTCAAACGCAATCCCTGTAATCGACGTAAGAAATCTACAGAGTTCTTAATGTGGTGTTCACACCTACCTACTAGTGGGCTCAACAAACTAGCAAGATGTTTAGCTACACGATATGTCGGAGCACCAATATTAGAAACAATAGGCCTCAACGGGACAGCATCTTTATGAGCCTTGCGGAGGCCATATAATCTAGGTGGTACAGCACAGTAAGAATTAAGACTCTTGATAGTCTCCTGTGACAAAGATCTTTTCTTCAGGAGGTTATTAGTCTTTCTCTCAACAGGTTTTGACTTTCCTGTATGCTGAGTCAATTCTTCCTACAGTCATTTCTTTTTCGATGTCTTCACAATTTTCCTGCAGCCATTTCGTCTTAGCTTCCCTGCTCTTCCTATTTATTTCATTACTCAGCGACTTGTACTTGTATATTCCTGAGTTTCTCGGAACGTTTTTGTACTTCCTCTTTTCATCAATCAACTGATGTATTTACTCAGCTTCCCATGGTTTCTTCGCAGTGAGTTACTTTGTACCTATGTATCCCTTCCCAACTTCTGTGATGGCCCTTTTTAGAGAAGTCCATTACACTTCAACTGTAATGCCTATTAAGCTATTCCTCATTGCTGTATCTATAGCCTTAGCAAGCGTATCTCGTCATTCCTTAGTATTTCCGTATCCAACTTCTGTGCGTATTGACTCATCCTGACTAATGTCTTAAACTTCAGCCTACTCTTCATCGCTACTATATTGTGACTGTATGTCTGCTCTTGGGTATATCTTACAATCCAGTATCTGATTTCTGAATCTCTGTCTGACCATGATGTAATATAATTGAAATCTTCTCGTATCACTCGGCCTTTTCCAAGAATACCTCCTCCATTGAGATTCTTGAACACGGTATTCGCTATTAGTATCTGAAAACTTTTACAGAACTCAATTAGTCTTTCTCCTCTCTCATTCCTGGTCCCAAGCCTATATTCTTCTGTAAAATTTTCTTCTAGTCCTTCCCCTACAACTCTATTCCAGTTCCCCTTGACTATTAGATTTTCATCCCCCTTTACATATCGTATTACCCTTTAAATATCCTCATACACTTTATCTTTTCTTCTTCGGCTTGCGACGTCGGCATGTACACCTGAACTATCGTTGTCGGAGTTGGTTTGCTGCCGATTCTAATAAGAACGACCCTATCACTGAACTGTTTACAGAAACATACTCTCTGCCCTACTTTGCCATTCATAGCGAATCCTAGTATTCCCACGCCCGGGTTCCCGGGTTCGATTCCCGGCGGGGTCAGGGATTTCCTTGCCTCGTGATGACTGGGTGTTGTTTGCTGTACTTAGGTTAGTTAGGTTTAAGTAGTTCTAAGTTCTAGGGGACTGATGACCATAGATGTTAAGTATTACTGTAGATGTTAAGTCCCATAGTGCTCAGAGCCATTTGAATCCTAGTACCATTTTCTGCTGCTGTTGATATTACCCTAGACTCATCTGACCATAAATCCTTGTCTTCTTTCCACTTCACTTCACTGACCTCTGCTATATCTAGATTGAGCCTTTGCATTTCACTTTTCAGATTTTCTAGTTTCCTTACCACGTTCAAGCTTCTAACATTCCACGCCCCGACTCATGGAACGTTATCCTTCCGTAGATAATTCAATCTCTTTCTCACAGTAATCTCCTCTTTCGTATTCCCCTGCCGGAGATCCGAATAGGGGACTATTCTTGAATCTATTGCCAATGGTGAGATCATCTTGACACTTCTGCAATTACAGGTCACAAGTCCTGTGGATACACGTCACGTGTGTTTAATGCAGTGGTTTCCATTGCCTCCTGCATCCTCATGCCATCAATCATTGCCTATTCTTCCGCGTTTAGGGACTGTTTCCCACCCTTAGGACAAGAGAGTGCATTGAACCTCTGTCTGCTCCTCCGCCCTCTTTGACAAGGCCGTTGGCAGAATGAAGGTGACTTCTTATGCCACAAGTCTTCGGCCACCAATGCTGATTATTAATCAAAATTTAAGCAACGGCGGGAGTCGAAGCAGTGACGGAAAACGTTTTAATGATGAATCAAAGACATAACCCCTACACCATGTCTACTCCAGCAATATCCACTGTGAAATTCATATAAAGATAGTCACCTGGCTGGTAGTCCGTATGACGTAAGGTGGAAACAACAATCCTGAAACCTCATCGAATTACCGTTGCACCGTTAGAGCTACAAGACTACGACATGCAGTAAGTACATTATCAGAATTAATAACGATAATTTCACTAGTACACGTCCTGTTACTGTACAAATTGAAACGTATACTTTGTCTTAAGGCGGTGATAGTGCTGGCACTGACGTGCAATATCGTTCCACCTCACACAACCGATTCAAACACAGCTGTGATTTGCTCACACTACCCAGTAGCGCTATAGACAACGGCGCTGAGACTGATACTGCGTTCTTTGACTTCAGGAGGGCATCTGACACTATTCCGTCGCAGTTTTAGTGGGGAAAGAAGAAACAGAAAGAAAAACAGTATTGGACTGCGACTGGATTGAAGACTTATTTGCAGAAAGAACTCAAAGTGTCACTCTCAATGGAAAAGAATCGACAGAAATTTAGGGGCTGAAACGTAGAACATAGGGAAAGCAGGAAAGTTGTGGACAGAGTCTAATCAGTTACCTTTGGTTGCACAGAAAACACATACACTTTATTTAAAAAAAAAATACTCGGAGCAATCATTTTAAAAGATTTTACTACGCTGGTGGCTGAAAACCTTATTAGAAGAATTGCAAGCATTTGAGGCTGACTGCAGTACAATTTTACTGCCGCCAACTTACACTTCGCGGAAAGACCACAAAGATAAGATACGAGAGATTAGGGCTCGTACACAGACATATAGGCAGCCATTTTTCCCTCGTTCTGTTTGGGAATGGAACAGGGAGAGAAGATGCTAGTTGTGGTACGAGGTACCCTCCGCCACACACCGTATGGTGGATTGCGGTGTATGTATGTAGATGTAGATTTCACTCGGCGCTTACTGCCAGCTACATGTTTCATAGTACACAAGGTCGACGCGCGTGTCCATATACACCGTCATTTAAGAAACACGCTACTCTAAATGCGCACCACGCCGCGCAAGTAGGCCGGTAATAACACTGTTATTCCATGGAGGACATTCAGCTGGTCTTACATGGGACCTGCACTAGTAGCAGAATTCGCCGTGACAGCTGTGGACGGCATGAGCATTACTGCAGATCGCCTCCATGCTGGGATGTCTTCTCTGACACCGATAAGGGCCCATGTCACAAGGCCTTAATAGACATACTGTCCGCCCCCCGTAGCTGAGTGGTTAGCGCGATAGACTGTCAATCCTAAGGGCCCGGGTTCGATTCCCGGCTGGGTCGGAGATTTTCTCCGCTCTGGGACTGGGTGTTGTGTTGTCCTAAGCATCACCATTTCATCCCCATCGACGCGCAGGTCGCCGAAGTGGCGTCAACTCGAAACACCTGCACCTGGCAAACCGTCTACCCGACGGGAGGCCCCAGCCACACGACATTATTATATAATAGAGATACTGTGGTTTTAGGAGCAAGACGGTGAATCCACACCAAATTCAATTGATCTGAACCTGATGGGATACATGTGGGATGCTATCAGGTGCAAGCTCAGCGCCCGCAAACCACCGACCCTTATGTAATACGAATAGTGTAACTCGCCTCCGTACCTCCGGAAACCTACCAAGGTTCCCTTACACTCTGAATCGCAGTTGTATTGCTCTCCAAAAGTGATCAAAGACGCTATTAACCATGTTGTCACGATGTTTTGGCTCATAAGTGTGTCTTCTGTGCGTCCTTAATATGTCGTATTTGCTAGAATCGGGTAGCGAAATCACGCATTCATATTGAAGATGTTGACTGGAGTATGGCCTCTTCTCTAAAGAAGAACTAGCAGAAAACTTTATTGCAAGATACAGCAAGCTACTGCGGAAGGCCTCATTGTTTTGCGGAACATGACTAAAAGCATGTCGGTGGAAAGCAGTGTGCACAGCAGAGGTCCATACGGTGGGTCCTGTTGACGCAGCATCATCGGCGGCCGTTGTAGAGGCCACGGAACAGGGTGGACGGACCGTGGAACATTGGACGCCTGTTGTGGCGCTGCCAATACAGGGGGCGGCATGTACCGTGCGGTGACGGCACCATTGTTTTCTTCTGTTACGAGAGAGTGGGCGGAGATAAACGACGACCAGGGCTATGAATACCAGAGAAGCAACGGTAGCGTTTCATATTCGTTATTCGTCGTCTTCACGAAGAAGGAGTAAGGAGCTCGAGTCGGCCAGTATATCACGCAGATAGGGCACGATAATGATCACGAAGTAAGGATGAACGGGTAAATATCGGTTCCCGGGTTCGATTCCCGGCGGGGTCAGGGATTTTCTCTGCCTCGTGATGGCTGGGTGTTGTGTGCTGTCCTTAGGTTAGTTAGGTTTAAGTAGTTCTAAGTTCTAGGGGACTTATGACCACAGCAGTTGAGTCCCATAGTGCTCAGAGCCATTTGAACCATTTGGGTAAATATCTTGTTGGTCATCAGTCTACTGACTGGTTTGATGCGGCCCGCCACGAATTCCTTTCCTGTGCTAACCTCTTCATCTCAGAGTAGCACTTGCAACCTACGTCCTCAATTATTTGCTTGACGTATTCCAATCTCTGTCCCCCTCTAAAGTTTTTGCCCTCTACAGCTCCCTCTAGTACCATGGAAGTCATTCCCTCATGTCTTATCAGATGTCCTGTCATCCTTATCAGTGTTTTCCACATATTCCATTCCTTTCCGATTCTGCGCAGAACCTTTTCATTCCTTACCTTATCAGTCCACCTAATTTTCAACATTCGTCTATAGCACCACATCCCAAATGCTTCGATTCTCTTCTGTTCCGGTTTTCCCACAGTCTATGTTTCAGCACCATACAATGATGTACTCCAGACGTACATCCTCAGAAATTTCTTCCTCAATTAAGGTCGGTATTTGATATTAGTAGACTTCTCTTGGCCAGAAATGCCTTTTTTGCCATAGCGAGTCTTTTTTTGATCTCCTCCTTGCTCCGTCCGTCATTGGTTATTTTACTGCCTAGGTAGCAGAATTCCTTAACTTCATTGACTTCGTGACCATCAATCCTTATGTTAAGTTTCTCGCTCTTCTCGTTTCTACTACTTCTCATTACCTTCGTCTTTCTCCGATTTACTCTCAAACCATACTGTGTACTCATTAGACCATTCCGTTCAGCAGATCATTTAATTCTTCTTCACTTTCACTCAGGATAGCAATGTCATCAGCGAATCGTATCAGTGATATCCTTTCACCTTGTATTTTTACTCCACTCCTGAACCTTTCTTTTATTTCCATCATTGCTTCCTCGATGTACAGATTGAAGATACGAGCACTTCGCTCTTGATCGTCCACTCTTATTATTCCCTCTTGGTTGTTGTACATATTGTATATGACCCGTCTCTCCCTATAGCTTACGTCTACTTTTTCAGAATCTCGAACAGCTTGCACCATTTTATATTGTCGAACGCATTTTCCGGGTCGACAAATCCTATGAAAGTGTCTTGATTTTTCTTTAGCCTTGCTTCCATTATTAGCTGTAACATCGGAATTGCCTCTCTCGTCCCTTTACTTATCCTAAAGCCAAACTGATCGTCACCTAGCGCATTCTCAATTTTCTTTTCCATTCTTCTGTATATTATTCTTGTAAGCAGCTTCGATGCATGAGCTGTTAAGCTGATTGTGCGATAATTCTCGCACTTGTCAGCTCTTGCCGTCTTCGGAATTGTGTGGATGATGCTTCTCCGAAAGTCAGATGGTATCTCGCCAGACTCATATATTCTACACACCAACGTGAATAGTCGCTTTGTTGCCACTTCCCCCAATGATTTTAGAAATTCTGATGGAATGTTATCTATCCCCTCTGCCATATTTGACCGTAAGTCCTCCAAAGCTCTTTTAAATTCCGATTCTAATACTGGATCCCCTATCTCATCTAAATCGACTCCTGTTTCTTCTTCTATCACATCAGACAAATCTTCACCCTCATAGAGGCTTTCAATGTATTCTTTCCACCTATCTGCTCTCTCCTCTGCATTTCCATTGCACTCTTAATGTTACCACCGATGCTTTTAATGTCACCAAAGGTTGTTTTGACTTTCCTGTATGCTGAGTCTGTCCTTCCGACAATCATATCTTTTTCGATGTCTTCACATTTTTCCTGCAGCCATTTCGGCTTAGCTTCCCTGCACTTCCTATTTATTTCATTCCTCAGTGACTTGTATTTCTGTATTCCAGATTTTCCCGGAACATGTTTGTACTTCCTCCTTTCATCAATCAACTGAAGTATTTCTTCTGTTACCCATGGTTTCTTCGCAGCTACCTACTTTGTACCTATGTTTTCCTTCCCAACTTCTGTGATGGCCCTTTTTAAAGATGTCCATTCCTCTTCAACTGTACTGCCTACTGCGCTATCCCTTATTGCTGTATCTATAGCGTTAGAGAACTTCAAACGTATCTCGTCATTCCTTAGTACTACCGTATCCCACTTCTTTGCGTATTGATTCTTCCTGACTAATGTCTTGAACTTCAGCCTACTCTTCATCACTACTATATTGTGATCTGAGTCTATATCTGCTCCTGGGTACGCCTTACAATCCAATATCTGATTTCGGAATCTGTCTGACCATGATGTAATCTAATTGAAATCTTCCCGTATCTCCCGGCCTTTTCCAAGTATACCTCCTCCTCTTGTGATTCTTGAACAGGGTATTCGCTATTACTAGCTGAAACTTGTTACAGAACTCAATTGGTCTTTCTCCTCTTTCATTCCTTGTCCCAAGCCCATATTCTCCTGTAACCTTATCTTCTACTCCTTCCCCTACAACTGCATTCCAGTCGCCCATGACTATTAAATTTTCGTCCCCCTTTACATACTGCATTACCCTTTCAATATCCTCATACACTTTCTCTAGCTGTTCGTCTTCAGCTTGCGACGTCGGCATGTATACCTGAACTATCGTTGTCGGTGTTGGTCTGCTGTCGATGCTGATTAGAACAACGCGGTCACTGAACTGTTCACAGTAACACGCCCTCTGCCCTACCTTCCTATTCATAACGAATCCTACACCTGTTATACCATTTTCTGCTGCTATTGATATTACCCGATACTCATCTGACCAGAAATCCTTGTCTTCTTTCCACTTCACTTCACTGACCCATACTATATCTAGATTGAGCCTTTGCATTTCCCTTTTCAGATTTTCTAGTTTCCATACCACGTTCAAACTTCTGACATTCCACGCCCCGACTCGTAGAACGTTATCCTTTCGTTGATTATTCAATCTTTTTCTCATGGTAACCTCCCCCTTGGCAGTCCCCTCCCAGAGATCCGAATGGGGGAGTATTCCGGAATCTTTTGCCAATGGAGAGATCATCATGACACTTCTTCAATTACAGGGCACATGTCCTGTGTATACACGTTACGTGTCTTTAATGCAATGGTTTCCATTGCCTTCTGCATCCTCATGTCGTTGATCATTGCTGATTCTTCCGCCTTTAGGGGCAATTTCCCACCCCTAGGACAAGAGAGTGCCCTGAACCTCTATCCGCTCCTCTGCCCTCTTTAACAAGGCCGTTGGCGGAATGAGGCTGACTTCTTATGCCGGATGTCTTCGGCACTACTGGAAGAAGGAGAAGTGTGAAGAAACCATTCAGCCCTGAGGTACCGGCTGTTCCCAGAGTGAAACTATAAATTTCACGCAGAATATGGCAAGGTTAAACTGTGCGCCGGAAGAGGATCGAACCCAGAGATTTGTCCGCCAAGGGCAGGGTTCCGGCTTCGACAACCGGCGTAGTAGAGAGATTTACCCTGGCAGTAGGTTTCAAAACTGCGTATACTACGCTGTAGAGTGAGTACTCAGTTAGTCGTCCTCAGACCACAGATACATATGGCTGTCTCTCTAATGCTGCGAGGTCATAGAGATGCCGCACCTTGTACTAACGGTCGGGATACAAAATAAATTACCATGATAACTTATGAAATATGTTTGTGAAATCATAAAGTACTGACAGTTTCAGTAAGAGCAAGACAAAGCAGGGCTGTTGAGGAGCACGATGGTGAATAGACACACTGTTCATATGCAGAGACTAGAAGCTAAAGAAAAATTACTTTTATACTCTCAGGGCAAAAAAGGTTCCATTCAGAGGCCAAACTGAATAACTCCAGTGCAACGGGAACTGAGAAAACTGATATTAAATTTAAATGCAGTTTGAAAATTCAGCTTTAATATAACCCAAATTTCGATTCATCATAAAAGTACTATGTTATTTAAAATTGTGTTTAATGCACAGATTTTAAAAACACAACAAGACGACACATACAGTCGCTGAAACAAATATAAATGAAATATTTATGTTGCTTCAGGGATTAATAACATTGGGAACTGAAAAAGCTCACTTTTAACTTCACTATAACTTGCAGTGTGGCTAATCGTCACTATAAATGATATCAGTTCTCTGACACTTGAACGATGTGTTCCTTACGAGTGGCCACTAGCTTTTTGTAGTAGTCTTGGTTAACAGGAGGAATACACTCTACGAGGGACATGGGATCTGCCTTCTTTCCCTTGCTAATCAGATGAATAATTGAGTATACGTAGAGCGTCCTGGTTCCACAAGTTATGGATGGTGACCTGTTGTAGGTTTCTTAAGATTCACCATAAGAAATGGAAACTCTTGGCAAAAAGTGATCTTGTGGTGTATAGTGTGGAGTAGGTAACCTTTCCAATCGAATACATTGTACGTCAAGACAGGTTACTGGTAAGCCATCGACGGCGTTTTTGCGGTTTCTTATGGCGTCCTCAAGAATCTTTGTAGACAAGAAATCATTATGTTTCATTTCAGATACTACAATGTAGTCCTTTGCTTTGCAGTAACGAGTTACATTGTCTTGACCAGTCTCCTGGTGAGACGGTATTTCGTGTCTTTTTGCTTTTAATTAAGTTACACCTAAGGTGGAGTCTTTCGGCAGATAGCCGTGTGCAGATATTAAAAATTTTAAGTCAGTAATATCTGCTTTGACTGAAAAATTCCTTAAAGCTTCATCATCGTTAATACAGTTTCTGTTTCGATTGTGACCTATACATGAATATGAGTAAGTAAGAATATGGTTGGTCTTTTGTACTGCCTGTTAGGCACTGTTTCAGGCTTGTAGCTACTCCTTGTGTTTCCCTATCCCCGCCCCCACAACCTTCTGTTTCTGGCCATACGAATACTATTCGTTGCTATTGAAACCATGACAACCAAAGTTCGGTACATACAAGCTTCTTTTACAACACGAATTTGATGATGTTATCTTTACGTACAAATTTTGGGAGCAATACTAAGAGGCGACATGATATGAGACTCTCACTTAAATTCGGTATTAAGGAGTGCGAATCGATTACTTGGATTCAAAACGATGAACAAATGCTATAAAAATACAAATAGTAACATTGCGGTTTGTCATTTTAGCCTCTGAAAGCTGTAACGAAATGTTAAGTTGCTATGTAAAGAATTGACACCCACTGGTGCAAGAATTATTGAGTGAAGTTAAACATTTTGGCCACTGAATATATACATGTTTGTGAAGTTTTCATAAGCATAAGTAGAAAAATTATAAAAAATGAAGTTAGTCGGTTTGGCCTCTGAGTGGCAAAATTCAGACGGTACAAAAAATTAAAACACAATACCGTAGTGACACAGTATTGACTGCTTCTTTTAGCAATCCCTGTTAAACTTGGAGTTACAGCCAGATCTTCGAATAAAGCGCTTGGAAAATGGTTCTGAATTCACGATATCCAGGAACATTTGGTACTGAGTGACGATATCGTTTATTTTTGAGAGATGGATATGGGGCCTGAAGATGGCATGGTGGAATGCCAAAACTGGTAGTCAAAATAAAATAAAATAACACCTCAATTACACAGCGCTTGGCGATTTCTTTGATAGTTACTTGATCAGCTGATGTCCTCTGTCCATGATGGATCAACAGAGACTTAACATAACTTCTCTGATGTGGATACGTTGTTTAGGAACGAAGCTTCTGGCCACAATATCCTAGCATGAGATATTCTTTGCTTCCTGCCACGTTAAAATTTCAGCTTGTTTACTTCAGTTGTGTTTATCGGAAGTAGGTTGTCCTCATAGCTGCTGCTATGCCATACACTCTATCGATGTCTGCAATCGCATTGGAGCTACCGCTACCGCTCAAACGCTAACAAATCAGTGAACATCTCTGTAGTCTCTCAAAACACTTCGCGCCTTTAGTATGCAACAAACCAACAATGTTGTCTCTGACTGGCAGTGCTAACAGGTACTAATGAGATTAGTTCCCTTAGGCCCATCTTATTCTACCAAAGAACATTCACAAACGTTTTACAAAAATTACGAGCTTGTTGTAACTTGAAAAACCCTAGCAGACTAAAGCTGTGTGCACACACTTTTAATCTGCTAGAAAGTTTTATATCAGGGCACACTCCACTGCAGAGCGAGAATCTCATTCTGGAATGTTCCGACTTTTATAAACGATATCACGAAAGCACCTAAGTACACCGTCACAGATTTTACTAAATGTCCTTTATGAAAAGACTTCCACAAAGTTTCTTTTACATAACGTGATACAGGCCTTAAGATTATGAAACTGGATTTCGAGCTAAGGAAAAAAATGATTTAAATGGCTCTAAGCACTACAGGACTTAACATCTGAGGTCACCAGTCTTCTAGACTTAGAACTACTTAAACCCTGACGAACCTAAGGACATCACACACATCCATGCCTGAGGTAGGATTCGAACCTGCGACCGCAACAGCCGCGCGGCGCCGGACTGGAGCGCCTAGAACCGCTCGACCACAGCGGCCGGCAGCTAAGGAAAAATGTATGTCTTTTGGTTACACAATTTTTGTAATGTAATGCATTGAGTAGTGTATATGTAATTCTTATCTGATGAAACCATTTTAATGTACCGGGTGATCAAAAAATCAGTATAAACTTGAAAACTTAATAAACCACGGAATAATGTAGCTAGAGAGGTAAAAATTGACACACATACTTGGAATGACATGGGGTTATTAGAACAAAAAAAAAGTTCACAAAATGTCCGACAGATGGCGTTAGACAGCAAAACGTCAGTGCTACCGTGATGGATGAGAGGTACGCCGATACGTTACAGAATCGCATCATCCCCAGCCTGGCTGATAAACACCTGCTGGAACGTACGATGTTTATGCAGGATGGCGCTCCACCCCATTTTGCTAGAAGCATGAAAGATCTCTTGCGCGCGTCGTTTCGTGATGATCGTGTGCTCAGCCGCCACTTTCGTCATGCTTGGCCCCCCAGGTCCCCAGACCTCAGTCCGTGTGATTATTGGCTTTGGGGTTACCTGAAGTCGCAAGTGTATCGTGATCAACCGACATCTCTAGGGATGCTGAAAGACAACAACCGACGCCAATGCCTCACCATAAGTCCGGACATGCTTTACAGTGCTGTTCACAACATTATTCCTCGACTACAGCTATTGTTGAGGAATGATGGTGGACATATTGAGCATTTCCTGTAAAGAACGTCATCTTTGCTTTGTCTTACTTTGTTATGCCAATTATTGCTATTCTGAACAGATGAAGTGCCATCTGTCGGACATTTTTTGAACTTTTGTATTTTTTTTTTTTGTTCTAATAAAACCCCATGTCATTCCAAGCATGTGTGTCAATTTGTACATCTCTATCTACATTATTTCGTGATTTATTCAGTTTTCAAATTTGTACTGACTTTTTGATCACCCAATACAAGCAAATTTCAGTAAGTAATGGATTTTTTTCTGAAGGCAGGTTACTTTCATTGAGGATTTCTATGTACAGTATTATTAGTCACTCCTTTGGCTACAAAACTGTTTTTCCATATAATCTCCCTTCAATGCGAGTAGCTGACGCCACCTTACTGGAAGAGCTGAGACGCATTCATTATACCACTCCACGGGTGGACGTCGAAACCAAACTCCTGTTGCATCAGTAACCTTCCAATCACTCACGTACTGCTTCCAAAGGAACCAGATGGAAGTTGGAAGATGCCAGATCCGGGTTGGAGCTTGGATAAGGAAGAACAGTCGAATGAAATTTTGTGAACTCCTTTCGGCTGACGATTTCGACAAAAAATTGTCACTATCAGCCCCGAACGTGCAAGCAGTCCCATACAGATAATCCTCCGTTGTTATTTGAGCTCTTCTGTTGGGCCGTGAGGTACCCAATGGGCGCACACCTTCGAGTACACCAACTGGTGGACGAATACGTCAGCACTACTAACAGAAACGCCCAGTTGTTCAGTGAGGTGTTTGAGTGATCCGTCCATCATATGGAATGAGTGTCCGTATATTCCAACATTGCAGGTGAGACGGGTATTACGATTAATCAAGGAAAACCCCCAGTTGGGAAACGGGGCCAAAATTACTTGGTTACTGTCGAGTTGCAAGTTGCAATTTACAATTTCTTTATTGATTACTTCAACCATTAAAAGTCATTTCTTTACCACTTGATCAGGAACAGATCCACAAAAAGCTAGCAGGCATGAGTGCATTTTCAAAACAATTTACTTTACAGTTAATGGGCAAGCTATTTTACTTAAACCCGGCTTTGATAAAACATTTGATAACAAATCAAGATTTTCAAAGTAATGAAATTAAAAACTTTACTTTACCGTTAATAGCCAAGCCATTTTACTTAAAACAGCCTTTTATAAAGCATTTAATAACAAAATTAAAACATTCCAAGTATTAAAACAAAAACACAAATTGCGTACAAGTTCGCTACCGAACATGTAGGGAGCCACTTCTTTTAAATTTTGCCACGACAAGACATTAAATTACATGGGTTCGCTAACAGGCAGGCAGAACTAGCTTTTTCAAAGAATGCCAAGTAGACTAAAACAATCAAAGTAAAGATAGAGTCATTCACCTTTTACAATAACTAACAATTTTAAAGCCACGTAATTTTAAAAAAACCCACCAATGAAAGGCAAACTTTTTAAAGAGTGGCCAAAAACAATCAGAGTAAAATACAACCATTTAACATTTTACAATAACTAACAACTTTAATACCATGTCCTGCCACCAAAATGTCGTGGGATAGAAATAATTAACCGACCGGGTGCAAGGGCGGCCACAATTGTCTCCCGAAGGATGCTCAGGCTAGAAGCGGACTAACAGACGCACAACGCCTCACATTCAGCAATCACATCGACCTTACGCGAGGCCAGGGGAGGAGGAGGAATCAAATCAGGAGCCACAATCCCTGCCCAAAAATACACTTCCTCCCAGGAAGTACTAATAAGAAGTCAAAAGATCATTGTCTATAATTACACCGGCGACAGGGACAGGAAATCCGAACGCAGGAGGCCACAAGGCAGAAAAAATGTAATCTAGAACAATAATCCCTGCCCAAAAATACACTACCTACCGGGCAGTATTCATAAGAAGCGGAAAAGATCACTGTCTATAAATACACCGGCGACAGAAACAGGAAACCCGAACGCACGAGGCCACAAGGTAGAAAAGACGCTGGTTGCATAAACCAAAATTTTTCAATTAACATCTAAACCTTTAACCAGCTTAACTTGCAGTTTATCAGAGAAACAGCAGGTGAACTCCGATGCAAAGGTTCCTCACACCCGACCGTGTCCACGTCGCCAGCGTACCCACCTGGGCACAGTCACGCAGCCACGCGCTCTGTCACCAGAGGCCTAGTCTTCGCAGCACCCACGGCGGCGAAAAACCACTCCTCAGGTTAGGCGAGTTACTTGTCCATCATTCCCGCCTCCGGACGGAAAATTTAAAGACATCCGTTGCCGCTCCCACCGAGTAGTGACTCGGAACCACAGCCGTGGCCCCCGAGTGTTCACAGCAAGAGCTTACAGCCTTGTCCCGTGAACTCGTCCCACACGTCTAGCACCGCCAGGATAGACCACGCGGCTTCTCGGAACAACAGCCAACTCTCGACTGCCACGCCACGCCGCGGTCTCGTCGTACGACATTATCTAATTCCCGATTTTAAAAACCGACCGACCGACTCGTGACCGCTAGGCAACCAAACGGCCATCCCCCCCAAAGATCTTATTCCCTTACCCAAGGCTAACAGGAAGCAGCGACTTGAAGATCGATAAGACCAGACACGCCGCCAGATGGGAATCTCAACAGAATCGTACGCAGCATCACTATATATATGAAAGAATCAATTAACGATGGAATGGAAGGACTCAGAACAATCTTAGCAGCGCGATATATGTTGAGAGCCGACACACGGCTCAACAGGTGTCACAGCTGTGTGCGGTCGGCAGGTACGCGGGATGTCACACGTGTTTGAGCGATGTTTTTGCGAAGATGATCGACGTCTCGCCCAACGACTTACCGTTCACTGTCAAGTCTCGGTAGACATTCTACAAACGCCTTTGGATAACTGCCGAGAGAAACGCAATGACAGCTCTGCTAGAAACGCACCTTCATTACCGCCATTTTTAAAGCTACGTAAAGCGTCACCACCTACTGAAACTTCATGGAGCTGTAGGATCTAAAACAGAAACATTTCACTATGTCCCACAGCATATTCTCCTTTTCTTCAACTGAAACTGACCGAGAAAGGAAATGTGCTGCATTACTTATTGAACACCCCTCGTACGTAAGTACTGGAGAGAGCGTCCTCAACGAAAACGCTAGTTTGGCACCAGTAGTAAGTATGGAGCGCCATCGCATTTTGGCTGTTGAGAGAGAGACAATTCTGACAACGTTGACTCGCATATGCTCTTTGAAATTTTGAAGGGAGCAGGGATAAAGTATAAGGATAGAAACAAGACAGCAATTGTCAGAATCGAAGGAAAGTGATGCCGGCTTTATTCAGTCTGTACATTGAGAAAGCAGTAAATCAAACCAAGGAGATATTTAGAAAGGGAGTTAAAGTTCAAAGAGAACAAGTAAGAACTTTGACGTTCGCCGACGACATTGTATTGAGAGCTAAGCACTTGCAGGAGCAGTTAAATAGAGTGTGAGCTGTCTTGAAAACGTGTTAGAAGCTGAACACCAACAAAAGTAAAAGTACCGTATTAAATCAGGCTATACTGAGATAATACGGTTAGTAAATAACACACAAATGGTAGATTAGTTTTGCTATTTGCGCAGAAAAATACCTGAAGATGGCGAAAATAGAGAGGATATATAACTGGGATGAAAATTCATTGGCTACCTCATAATAACATGTAGGAACTCTTTTTCTCCAGCGTAGTGCACTAACTGGACGTGGCGTGGATTCTACAAGTCGTTGGAAGTCCCTTGCAGAAAGACTGAGCCGCTCTGCCTCTATAGCCGTTCATAATTGCGAAATTGTTGCCGGTGCAGGATTTTGTACACAAAATGATCTCTCGATGATGTCCCGTAAATGTTCGATGGGATTCGAGTCGGGCGATCTGGATGGACATATCTTTCGCTCGAACTGTCCAGAGCGTTCTTCAAACCAATGGCGAAAACCTGTGGTCCGGTGACATAGTGCATTGTCGTCCACAAAACTGGCATCGTAATTTGGGAAAATGAAGTCCATGAATGGCTGAAAATGGTCTCCCAGTAGCCGAACATAACCAGTTCCAGTTAATGATCGGTTCAGTCGGACCAGAGGACCCAGTCCATTGCCTGCAAACACAGCCCACGCCGTTATGGAGTCACCACCTGGTTGCACAGTGCCTTGTTAACAACCTGGTGCATGGACTCGTGGGGTCTGCACCACACTCTAATCCTACCATCAGCGCTTACTATCTGAAATCAAAACTCATCTAACCTGTCTACAGTATTCCAGTCGTCTACAGCCCAGCCGACACGGCCTCGAGCCCAGAAGAGACACTGCAGGCGATGTCTTGCTGTTAGCGAAGGTACTTGCGTCGGTCGTCTGCTGCTATTAAAGCCACTTTCTCATTCGAAACAGTCTAAATTAGATTTTCTTGTTCTTTCATTTTTTGGAAAGTATACGTGTGTAGAATGTTAAGACGAAAAGGTATTTTAATAAGTGCGGTACAATTCCTACAGTCCATTGTTCGACGCAGTGTCACGGCCGCCGTGGGACGCCCTCAGTCGGAGAAACCTTGCTCAGGCAGAAAACTTCTCGTGCCATGATGCACATTCACGAAGTGACTGATATTGCTGTATGCATGCAAACACATTCTACGAAAATCTGACGAACAGTGTGCAGGGTGCGAAGGGCAGCATATCCAGCTCAGCCAGATCGGTTTTTCTCGCCAAGAAGAACTGCTCTTCGGGAACCATTAGAATTAGAGGAAGGGTTGATCTACATCTACGTCTACATGGTTACAAGGCAATTCACATTTGAGTGCCTGGCGGAGGGTTCATCGAACCATTTTCATACCACTTCTCTACCATCCCATTCTCTAATGGCGCGTGGGAAAAAGGAACACCTAAATCTTTTCGTTCGAGCTCTGATTTCTCTTGTTTTATTATGATGATCATTTCTCCCTACGTTGGTGGGTGTCAACAAAATATTTAGGAAGAGAAAGTTGGCGATTGAAATTTCGTAAATAGATCTCGCCGCAAAGAAAACCGTCTTCGTTTCCGTGACTGCCACCCCAACTCGCGTATCATACCAGTGACACTCTCACCCCTATTGCGCGATAACACGAAACTGGCTGCCCTTCTTTGCACTTTTTCGATGTCCTCCGTCAACCCTACCTGGTAAGGATCTCATACCGCGCAGCAATATTCCAGCAGAGACAGACAAGTGTAATGTAGGCTGTCTCTTTACTGGGATTGTCGCATTTTCTAAGTGTTCTGCCAACAAAGCACAGTCTTTGTTTCG
Organism: Schistocerca serialis cubense; assembly: GCF_023864345.2. Lineage (NCBI taxonomy): Eukaryota > Metazoa > Arthropoda > Insecta > Orthoptera > Acrididae > Schistocerca > Schistocerca serialis. Next base: position 45,390,620 of record NC_064641.1, read on the forward strand.
CCTTCCTCACAATATTATCTATGTGGTCTTTCCAATTTCAGTTGCTCGTAATTGTAATTCCTAGGTATTCATTCGAATTGACAGCCCTTAAATTTGTGCGATTTATCGTGTACCCAAAATTTATCGGATTTCTTTTAGTACCCATGTGGATGACCTCGCACTTTTCTTTGTTTAGTGCCAATTGCCATTTTTCGCGCCATACAGAAATTCTCTCTAGATCATTTTGTAATTGGAATTGATGGTCTGATGATTTTACTAGACGGTGAATTACAGCGTCATCTGAATCAATCTAAGGGGGCTGCTCAGATTATCACATAGATCATTCATGTAAATCAGGAACAGCAGAGGGCCCATGACACTACCTTGTGGAACGCCAGATAGCACTTCTGTTCTACTCGATGGTTTACCGTCTATCACTACTGTGGTGTCACTGCCAGATACCACACTTTCTAGGTGGTAGCCTTTAAATCGGCCGCGGTCCGTTAGTATACGTCGGACCCGCGTGTCGCCACTATCAGTGATTGCAGATAGAGCGCCGCCACACGGCAGGTCTACTCTAGAGACTCCCTAGCACTCGCCCAGTTGCACAGCCGAGTTTGCTAGCAATGGTTCACTGACTACAGACGCTCTCAATTGCAGAGACGACAGTTTAGCATAGCCTTCAGCTACGTCATTTGCTACGACCTAACAAGGCGCCATAATCAGTTACTATAAGAATGTATTCTGAACTGATAATATTGTGAATCATGTACCGTCAAGAGCGACGTTCATCATTAATGGATTAAAGTTAAGTATCAAACTAATTCCATCCGCTTTCTGAATTCTAATTCCTTGTCATGTTCCAGACCTCACGTCAGTATAGTTCTTCCCTCCTCACGCCAGCCTGCGTGAGCTAAAACGCGTGCATTTCGGCCTACAGTTGTAACACGGTGTTGGCTCTTCTGCCAACACAAAAACTACGAACTGTGACCTTTCTGAGAGGAAATCACGGATCCAGTCACACAACTGAGACGATACTCCATAGGCTCAATTTGATTAATGGTCGCTTGTGAGGAACGGTATGAAAAGCCTTCTGAAAATCTAGGAATATGGAATCGATCTGAGATCCCTTGACGACAGCACTTATTACTTCACGGAAATAAAGAGCTAGCTGTGTTGCAAAAGAATGATATTTTCTGTATCCTTGTTAGCTATGTATCAATAAGTCGTTTTCTCAAAGGTGATTCATAATGTTCGAGTACAGTATATGCTCCAAAACCCTACTGCAAATTGAGGTCAGTGATACGGGTCTGTAATTAAATGGGTTACTCCCATTTCCTTTCTTGAATATTGGCGTGACCTGCACTGCTTTCCAGTCTCTAGGAATAGACCCTCGTCAAGTGAGCGGTTGTATATGACTGCTAAGAAAGGCGTTATTGTGTTTGCATACTCTGAAAGGAACCTGATTGTATAGCATCTGGACCGAAAGACTTGCCTTTCTTAAGTGATTTGAGTTGTTTCGCAACACCTAAGATATCTACTTTTATGTCACTCTTGCTAACAGCGGTTCTGGTTTCGAATTCTGGAATATTTACTTCGTCTTTTTTCGTGAAGGAATTACGGAAGACTGTATTTAGTAACTCCGCTTTAGTGGCCCCATCATCGGTAACATTTCCATCGCTGTCGCGCAGTGACGGTATTGACTGGTTTTTGCCACTGGTGTATTTTACACACAACCAGAATCTCTTAGGGCATTCTACCATATTTTGAGGCAATGTTTCATTGTGGAAACTATTAAAAGCATCTCGCGTTTATGTCCACACTAAATTTCGAGCTTCCGTGAAACTTACCCAGTCTTGAGGATTTTGCGTTCTTCTGAATTTGGTAAGCTTTCTTCGTTGCTTCTGCAACAGTATTCTGTCATGTTTTGTGTACCGTGGTGGATCAGTCCTGGGTTGCACACTAAACGTAAGTAACAAAAACACTTTTTTGGTCAAATTTTTGTCTAAATATAACTTTTCTTCCGCCTCATTGAATTAGCCGCTTTGAATTTTGAAAATCTAACTTCAGATTTGCGTTCAGGGACATCAAGAACATACACGTTTTTATGCGAATCGAACTAATAATACAAATAAAGGTTTTCCTAAACTTTAAACAGAGCTTATACCTACAATATATGAAATTTGTTAATATTAACTATTTGTTAAAGTCCAAAAGAGTGAAACAAACCAGCAAAACTCTAACTCATGTTCGAATTAGCAGCATATCAATAAATTTAAGGTTATTTCACCGTGGTTAGGTATACGCTCCCATAAATTTAGAGTCGACGGAAGTTATCGATTTTTGATTACAGATAATTCCTGAGGGGCTACGCGGTATGGGTACTTCAAACTCGCAGGCCCTGCATCAAACCATTATTACAGGTGCCATTTTGCTTTTCTTTTTGTATTGAAAATCTAAAATGAAGTTCAAAGTATGATCAATCGTAGTCTCCAAATAGATCCTTTGTATGTCTTTTCGTTCCATACTTTGCCTACTTTTTGCTAATTTGAATGAGAACCTGGCCTTAACGCAAGATTCACTGTCCTAACGGATAAGTTCGTCGTAGGTCTAACATTAATTTCTGCGGTTAGTTCACGCAAGGCCGTGCGGTTCTAGGCGCTTCAGTCTGGAACCGCGTGACCGCTACGGTCGCGGGTTCGAATCCTGCCTCGGGCATGGGCATGGATGTGTGTGATGTCCTTAGGTTAGTTAGGTTTAAGTAGTTCTAAGTTCTAGGGGACTGATGACCACAGATGTTATGTCCAATAGTGCTGAGAGCCATTTGAACCATTTGAACCAGTTCACGCAATGTGTCTTGTCTGTTAGCACTGACATCTCTGCGCGAACGCCACTGTTCTTGGTCATTAAGTGAAGGCCGTTGGCCACGGCGTCGTCTGTGGTGAGAGATAATGCTTGAAATGTGGTATTCTTGGCTCACTGTGGATCTCGGAATACTGAATTTTCAAAATGGAATATCCAATTCGTCTAGCTTCAAATACCGTTCCACTTTCAAAGCTTGTTGAATCCCGTGGTGCGGCCATAATCACATCGGAAGCCTTTTCACATGAATCACCTGAGTACAAGCGACAGCTCAGCCAATACACTCCCCTTTTATACCTAGTGTACGCGATGGCTGGCTCTGAGCACTATGGGACTTAACATCTATGGTCATCAGTCCCCTAGAACTTAGAACTACTTAAACCTAACTAACCTAAGGACAGCACACAACACCCAGCCATCACGAGGCAGAGAAAATCCCTGACCCCGCCGGGAATCGAACCCGGGAACCCGGGCGTGGGGTGTACGCGATACTGTCGCAATCTCAATTGGTGAATATTGCTATCCCAAGACTATTGTCACCTCAGTGTAAAATGCAAGCTGGCTATAGCACGATAGAGTTTTCTGAATACGAGGAACCTCTGAGTGTGAGGAAGTGTAGAGGGTGCAGTGTAGTACGGACGTGTAACATGGGCGACAAGCAGGTCAGATAAGCAAGGAACAGAAGATTTAGAAATGTAGTGACGCAGAAGACTGCCGAAGAATACCATAGATGTATGGATCGAGTAATTGATGAGGAGGTACTGAATCGAATTGGGATAGAAGATATTTAGAGCACAATTTGACAGAAAGGAGGAATCAGTTGATAGGAAATAACCTGAACCATCAAGAAATGTTTAATTTCATAATGGAGCGGAGTGTAGGAGGTAAGAATAGCAGATGGAGAGCATGACGTGAATACAGTAAGCTGGTTGAAGTAGGTAGGCCTACAGGCTGCAGTAATTACACTGAGATAAAATGGATGACGCCGTAATGACTAGCCTGGAGAGTTAATCAAACTAGTCCTCAGACTGAAGAAATCAACGACAACAGTTTGTTGTTGTGGATTTTCGTGTGCTGCGTAACGCTTGCTGCCAGTAGCTATCCAATCTGCCTCATAGATCATTTTATAGTTAAAAATTTTACTAATAAGTAAAATCCATGGCTGCTTGACAACGACTATCGAAAAGAAATCCAGACAGCTTTGGATTGTGATTGAACAGCTTCCGTACCCTTTTAAGTATAGAACATGGAGTAACATTTATCACTGTTTACAGAAGAAATGCCTGTTTCTTTCCTATGACTGTGACATTTCAGCCGTGTATGTCTGTGTTATGTAACCTGATCACCAGTCAATATGCATAACACTACTCCTTGCGAATGGAGGCGTCAAAACTGTCCTCATTTATCCTCAGTTATAAATCCCAGGGAGAGACAACGATTTTATTTCGGTACTTGTGGCTCCTTGTTCTGTCTTACTATGTTGGTTGATGGCTGATACGAAAGTAACAGAACACACAGTTTCTCTTTCTATCCCAGTGCCTTTGAACAAATTGTAGACAAATTTTCACTACAGCTACTTAGCAAGTAGTGGAACTCTTTGTTTATTACTCTTTGTTTATTATAACATCTTCAGATAACAGCTTCAGATAACACACCTTGAGAGATTGCAGGGCATTCTCACTTCTCATTCGGTGCTATGCCACTTCATGTTCTTACGGAATACGATCTTTACTGTGATTTGACTTCATACGTTATGATGAAATGGTGGGCAGTAGTTAATGGTCTTGTTTGCGTGCCCTATGGAAGGAATGACGGCAAGCTTTACCTGTGTTTAAAGGAAGAGGGTGCTGATTTAAACGACTGCAGAAAAAGCTGCGGGTATGGTGCACCCAGCAAAGCACGTATTTTCTGCAGAACGTGTGAAGATATTTCCAGACAGCCGAGTTCCGCCGGACGGGAGGCAGGAGCGTCCAGGTATACAGACTAGCGCCGAGAAGTCGCCACTGCACTGGCCATCGCATTGTAGACCGGCAATAAAGCAGAGGATGGGCCCTTGTTAGGGAGGAAGCCGACAACAGAACTGTGAACGTTCTGAGAATTTCCGTGGGACAGGGCGATTGGCTCCCAGACATCCAGACTCCGTTTGAAAACATACACTCCTGGAAATTGAAATAAGAACACCGTGAATTCATTGTCCCCGGAAGGGGAAACTTTATTGACACATTCCTGGGGTCAGATACATCACATGATCACACTGACAGAACCACAGGCACATAGACACAGGCAACAGAGCATGCACAATGTCGGCACTAGTACAGTGTATAGCCACCTTTCGCAGCAATGCAGGCTGCTATTCTCCCATGGAGACGATCGTAGAGATGCTGGATGTAGTCCTGTGGATCGGCTTGCCATGCCATTTCCACCTGGCGCCTCAGTTGGACCAGCGTTCATGCTGGACGTGCAGACCGCGTGAGACGACGCTTCATCCAGTCCCAAACATGCTCAATGGGGGACAGATCCGGAGATCTTGCTGGCCAGGGTAGTTGACTTACACCTTCTAGAGCACGTTGGGTGGCACGGGATACATGCGGACGTGCATTGTCCTGTTGGAACAGCAAGTTCCCTTGCCGGTCTAGGAATGGTAGAACGATGGGTTCGATGACGGTTTGGATGTACCGTGCACTATTCAGTGTCCCCTCGACGATCACCAGTGGTGTACGGCCAGTGTAGGAGATCGCTCCCCACACCATGATGCTGGGTGTTGGCCCTGTGTGCCTCGGTCGTATGCAGTCCTGATTGTGGCGCTCACCTGCACGGCGCCAAACTCGCATACGACCATCATTGGCACCAAGGCAGAAGCGACTCTCATCGCTGAAGACAACACGTCTCCATTCGTCCCTCCATTCACGCCTGTCGCGACACCACTGGAGGCGGGCTGCACGATGTTGGCGCGTGAGCGGAAGACGGCCTAACGGTGTGCGGGACCGTAGCCCAGCTTCATGGAGACGGTTGCGAATGGTCCTCGCCGATACCCCAGGAGCAACAGTGTCCCTAATTTGCTGGGAAGTGGCGGTGCGGTCCCCTACGGCACTGTGTAGGATCCTACGGTCTTGGCGTGGATCCGTGCGTCGCTGCGGTCCGGTCCCAGGTCGACGGGCACGTGCACCTTCCGCCGATCACTGGCGACAACATCGATGTACTGTGGAGACCTCACGCCCCACGTGTTGAGCAATTCGGCGGTACGTCCACCCGGCCTCCCGCATGCCCACTATACGCCCTCGCTCAAAGTCCGTCAACTGCACATACGGTTCACGTCCACGCTATCGCGGCATGCTACCAGTGTTAAAGACTGCGATGGAGCTCCGTATGCCACGGCAAACTGGCTGACACTGACGGCGGCGGTGCACAAATGCTGCGCAGCTAGCGCCATTCGACGGCCAACACCGCGGTTCCTGGTGTGTCCGCTGTGCCGTGCGTGTGATCATTGCTTGTACAGCCCTCTCGCAGTGTCCGGAGCAAGTATGGTGGATCTGACACACCGGTGTCAATGTGTTCTTTTTTCCATTTCCAGGAGTGTATTTGTGAAAGCACGAGGCTTTAAGCGAGTTCATGACTGTTCTTTAGAAACTTTGAAATGGACACAAGGGAGACCACAAGCTGTTTATGGAGGACTGTGCTTCCATCCTGAGCATCTTTTTTTTTTTAGCAAAAGACACAGCAAACGCGTGGGAAAGAGGCTGTGAAACTGAATCTTTTTTCCTTTTTCTCGCAATTAACTTTAAAGTCTCCGATTGGTAAAATCGGTGTTTGCAGAGCAAAGGCCGCACTCACAGCTAAGAATGGTGGGCTCCACCTCGTGATTGGCTCGTGCGAAAGTGGGAGGAGTCTAAAATGTAAAATGTGCTTTTGGTACTGAGCTGAGGAGGCAGCGAGCAGAAAGGAAGAAGTCACTCTTGTATGGGCGCTTCGCTAGTAAAGAACTGCAGGTCTCTACCTAAGCGGTGAGACTCGTGTCCTTTGCTAGCGTGCCACTTAGAGCCTGTGCCAGACACCTACTAACCATCAGAGGTACTGCTTAAATCTCTACGCTCACAATGAGTGAACCGTGGGTCTACTTATTTTTCTTGAGTCGGCCGTCCAAACATTTGACAAATTCCGTCATACACAGTCGTGGAATGGAGTCAAATTGGTTTGGCAGACCAGCAAACGGGTCCACCTGCACAGTGGAATCCACCGGGGCTTCAGAGGCTTATGGAAAAGTACCTGCATTCCGAATTAACTGAACGCGGGACCGTGTACTTACATTTTTCGGGAATGCGTCATTAATAACAGATTGCCGCCTTCCACGACTTCAGTCACCGACCGCATTGTGGTGTGCAGCCTTGACCAGTGGGAGGGTAAAGTATTCGCTGCTGCTGCGTAGGGCTCTAATATATGTTTCTCAACACCCTGTTCTTCCGAACCATATTTTTCTTTTTGAATAGTATAGATGGTTGGTGGTGGAGTAGTTTTGTGGCATAACCCGGATTCATGTGTATGAAGTCTGATAAAGCGATTAGTGTTCTGGTTAGTGTCATGTGTATGAAGTCAGATAAAGCGATTAGTGTTCTGGTTAGTGTCATGTGTCAATCCCCAGGTGATCACTTTGTATACCGTAGGCCACATGTTAGTGAAAGCGTTTGTTAAATAAAAAAATGTTTGTGTAATGTTTCTTTCGTCATTTTCGTTGTCCTGTAATGTTAAGGATGAATAAATCTAGTATCATTTAGATCACAACTTCTCCCTGAGTTCTGATTAACAGTTCCTTTCCATTTTATTATTACAGTCTAGATTAGAAACATAAGCAGAAGCTTTTCATTTGGCGTCCCCTGCCAGGATCTCTTACTTTATTAGCGATAGTCTTTGATTTAGCGGCCCCTGACAGGGTCTCTTACTTTCTTAATGAAAGCTTTTCATTTAGCAACCCTGCCACGATCTTGGTCCTTGGCACTTCTGTGATGCTGTCAATTTGTGTACTTGCCGAACAGGTGCGCATTATTAAGAAATATATGGTTCATTAGTATGCTGTAGATATTTAATGCTCTGATCGTGTTGTTTATGTGTTTATTTGTTTCATTCATAGTGCACTTGTGTCAGCGACTTCTCTGTCATTTGTCGACCGATTTCCCGTCGTTGCTAATGATGTGGTCGTATTATTTTTGTGGTGTTTACTATTATATTTGCTTTGTATTTGGTTGTTTTTTAGTTTGAATCTCGTGTACTACTGTCATTGCACTATACTAAGTGTACGTGGTGAGTTAAATAATAGGTTGTCCACGTGTTGCACGGGGAATTAAAGTTGTTGTTGATAGAGAATTTAAATGATAACGAGAAGTAGAGCTACACAAGTAGACTGGGAGTGGGAAAATAAAGCATAAGCCATGGAGGAAGAGCGCAATGAAACGACTCAGGCACCGTGTGGATGAAGGCAAGCGTTGCTGTTGAACATTGTTAGCAACAACGAGGTCGCACAACAAGGCAATCAGGGAGACGAAAGCGAGATGGCTAATCTTGAGAGGACAGGCAGGGTCACATCGCGTGTGATAGAAAATATGAGCGTACCACAACATATTATAAATCCGGACATAGAAGACAGGGCGATTTCAGAACGCAATGATGCGGAAACTACAACGCAGAAATCATGTATGAGTTCGGTCGATCACGATACTGAGGAAAACGAAGAGGACTTCAATCTAGTGGCATTTATTATGAGAATAGAGGAGAAACTTGATAGACAAAAGGTAATGGGGGCTGGACGAAAAGGTATGGAGGTAAAGGTTAATAGACTAATAGGAATGGGGGAGAAAATTAATGAATAAGTACAATAGCGAGACGAGTACGGACATCAAAAATATCGGTGCTCAGGTAAATCAGATGCCAGAGGCACACAGGTCATGGGCAAACAAACTCCAGGTAAACCTACGAATAGTAAACACCAAAGCAATGAAAGATTTAAAGATTGCACATGATGCTAAGAAGACGGCCGAGAGCGCCAAGACAGTAGCAAGTGTCGCCAGACGAATGATAGATGAAGCATCGAAAATGAGTAAACGCATAGGATTGCAAGGACGAGAGGCAGTGATCAATTTCTACAAAAAGGTAGAATATGTGGAAAAGTGGCAAAATGACGAGTCAGCGGCCATGGACAAATTAGAATGTGATCTGCGCAAATTAGAGATTGGGTCGGAAGTAAGAACTGCAACTGCAGTGAGCGAGACTGAAGAGGTCCGGATTCTCCTTTCGTTCAAAACGCAACCGGAAGCGATCAACACACGTGTAGAAAAGAAATTGGAGGAGGCGCTAAGGAAACAAATTCAAATGCGGCCAAACGCGTACGTAATAGAGCCGGAAACAAATTCAATGGTAACGGATAACTGTATATGACATGAAAGTGGCATTTTCTCGAAGCCGAGAAGGGAGCACAAATGAGGGGGCGTCGAACGAGGACCTCATCTGATATTTTCCGAAGAGCGGAAGTTGTCGATGAAACGCCATTTGATTTTCAACAGTTCTTCCAAGTCCGAAAATTCGAAATTTTCCGAGATGAGGGTACTTTTACTCACCCACGCACTTGGAATCACAAGTTGACCTTTCTTTACTTCCAAATTGGCATTTAAAATACAATATGCACTTTATTTGCGGACACTTGCGAAGGTCAGTTGCGGAGAAAATGAGTGGAGTATCAGCAATGAGTAGAAGTTACAGGAATTCAAGGACAACTTCCTAAATATCTACTGGTCCAAGGAGACGCAAGAGCGCATAAAATACGAGATGACTGTTGGCAAAGATTTCGAGAGTTCAGGCTACAAAAGCCCACTCAAGTTCCTTGATGTAATGATTGACAAGAACCTGTATCTTGACGTACCATGATCCACTGGTGAAATCATTCGTCATTGTTACACCAAATTTCCGTCAGCATATCAACAAGTACTAGCTGGCAGGTGTAATGTGGAGCTCAGTACTTTCCGTAACACACTTTACGAATTAGAGTACGCATTCCGAGCAGAGAACATCAGAGAAAACAAAGTCTGATAGATGCGTCGCAGGCCCTATGTTGCGTCCACTACATAACCATTACAATAATAGGAACGGAAATGCGCGGAATTGAGCGCCTTACGGAAACCATTCATGGTCGGAAAATCTCGGGAGTAATGAAGTTGAACATCGAAGAGACTGGAATGGGAACCGCAATAATTATGTACTACGCAACAGAAGCTGGAATGGAAGGAGGAATGAAGGCTACGGACCACAAAACAATGGATGATGGAGCCATGGCTCCAGATCCAATGACAACAGAAGATGGGCGCAATTGAACGACAGAGGAAACGACGCTCAGATCGAGGAAACTGAGATTCGGGGGCCGAACCCAGGTCGAAGTGAGCAAGGCAATGACATCAAACGTCAGTGACTAGTTAAGAATGCAGAAGAGGCACAAGACGCATCTGCAACTGAATTCAGACCTAGACTCATCAATGTTATTAGATACGACGATATTGAAGAAATGTTGCTCGAAGAAGGAGCGGAGTTCACTCAAAATGACTTGCATCGAATTCTTATGGTAACCATAGGAGGGAAGGAAATTAGAGCAACCCTGGATAGTGGTAGTTAGATTTCGGCCATTGCGGAAGAGACTTATAGACAATGTAAGGAACTGCAAGACTGGGCAGAACTATCGGTAAGGAGTCTGAGAATAAAAGGAGCAATAGTGGGGAAGGTAACTGAAGTAAACAGCAAAAAGGGCTAGAGCTACTTTGTCAAGGTCACCTGCTGGTGGGAAATTTCCTGATCGTGCTCAAACTGACAACGGAGCTGATTATCGGAACCGATTTTCTACGCGAGTATAATGTAATACTGGATCTAGGACGTGGCACAGGGACATTAAATAAGGATAAAAGCATCATGCCTCGTTTCACTGATCGGGCAATACGGTCACAAGTTCCGACGAGGTGCCTTGAGATCTGCACAGGTTCAGAAGACTGGCATTTAGTGAAGGTGAAATCAGTGTAGAGAGATGATAGGGATTGCCACTATGATCCAGAGGACCCCGAGGACGAGATCCGTCATGCGATAATAGAGAGGATTTGTGATATAGACAATATTACCGAAGAGAAGAGGGCAGAACTACAAATCGTGCTACTGAAAAAAAAACATTGAAGTTTTCTGTCATAAGACATGAGCGATCAATAATTTCCTGCGTGCGTTCCGTGTCAAAGAACATCAGTTCTTCGTCCCACCTTGTACCATTCCCATCGCATACAGAGAGAACGTCGGAACAAAAGTACGGAGGCTGCTGCAAGAAGAGATCATTGAAACCGGTGTGTCCACATACAGTAATCCACTGTGGGTAGTTGAAAAGAAAGATGGGTCGATAAGTCTGGTGCTTGATTCGAGGCAGATAAATAAGATAATCTTACCGGCAACAGACTGTCCAGCTGGAAGATCTCTGGCAAAGATTTCATGGTGTCAAAGTGTTTTCGTCCATTGACCTCCATTCAAGTTTCTGGCAAATTGAGTTACACCATTCGTGTCGTCAATACACGGCTTTCCTAGTTAAAGGACACTGCTATCAGTTCCGGCGATTGCCCTTTGGTCTCAATATATCGTCCGCAGCATTCATCAGGTGGCTAAACGGAATTTTGTCGAAGAGTCTGAAGAACGACATCACGTCCTACATTGATGATATCCTCATCGTAAAGCCCACTTGGGACGAACACAACAAGGTCCTTGGCGAACTACTAGGAACACGATGGCAACATGGTGTCGCAATTAATTTACAAAAATCATGTTTCGGAACGAGGAAGGTGAATTTTCTTGAGCACGTCATTTCATCAAAGTTATTGCACCTAACCCGGAAAAACTCGAAGCCGTAGCATGGTTCCCGAGACCAAGGACCAGGAAGGACCTCAGAGGGTTCCTGGGCGTCGTAAATTTTTATAAGAAGTTCATCAGAACGGAAGAGAATGGTGCACCAAGGCTGTATGCCTTAACAGGAAAGAAGACACAATGGTTATGAGACGAGGCGGCAGAGGATCATGAATTCAGTTCGCTAAAAAAGGCCCTTGTGGAGGCACCTATCCTAGCTCACCCTGACCTAAAAGCGGATTTTTGCATGTGGACTGATGCAGCGAAAACAGGTCTCGGCGTAGTAATACTCCAGCAAAGTATGGAAGAGGGGACATTAGTAAACAAGACCATACCTTTTGGGACCCGATTCCTTACTAAATGTGAAAAGAATTACTCAGTAACTGAGTTGGAGGCACTGGCTATCGTTTGGGCTTTCAATAATTCAAATATTTCCTGCTTGGACACAAAACCCATGTTTTTACAGACCACAGAGCGTTGGAAGTTTTGCTGTCGACAAAATTGGAACACGACAGGCTGACACGGTGGGTTTTTTTCCTCCAGCATTTTGATTTCTGCATCACACATGTCCCGGGAAAAACAAATGTGATTGCGGACGCACTTTCAGGTTCGTCGATTGGGAGACCAGATGAAAAGGGAGAAGATAGTCACTTTAGCCTGTTATATCTACGGGGAGTCGCCTTCGAGAACTTCATGACTGCATCATTACAAGATATAATAAGAGAGCAGGATGAAGATCCGGAACTGAAGCGGCTGAAAGACGTTGGAAGCACCCCTCGGAAGTCCAATTACGAATGTTCCACCTTCTAAGGAAGGGGATTTTATTCCACCGACGTAACGCAACCAGCACGATATGAAGCCTTTGTATACCAGACGAGCTAGTTAATAAGTTAATCTGGTACACACACTTAAGTTATTGCCACTTCTGACCACGGAAATGCTTCCTTAAAGTGAAGGACCTGTGTCATTTTAAACAAATGGAAAGACGCATAAGCAAGGTTCTATAGGTATGCAAGGCCTGTCAGAAGGCAAAACCTGACAGCCGGACAATGAAGGCACCCCTCCATGAAATCGTTCCAAACAAACTGCGACACATGGCGGCCGCGGACGTAATGGGACCGCTCCCGGTCGCTCGGGGTGGTTTCCGACACATTTTAGCTGTCGTTGAATTAACATCGAAGTTTGCTACATTTACTCCGTTACGACGAGCCATGGCAGTCACTGTTTGCAAAGCGTTAGCGAAAGTCTTCCTAGGGCGAGTTGGCAGGGTGGACAAAATTATTACAGATAACAGGGCTCAGTTCAGGTCGAAACGATGGAAGGACACTTTTGAGAGATATAGTATGGCACATATCTACATATCAGGACCTCACCCGAGTTCGAACCCCGCCGACGATGGATGAAAGACCTGGGAAATCTGTGTCATATCTACTGTCATCGACAGCACAGCACCTGGGACGTGATGTGGCGGGATTTCGCCGGCCGGGGTGGCCGAGCGGTTCTAGGCGCTACAGTCTGGAACCGCGCAACCGCTACGGTCGCAGGTTCGAATCCTGCCTCGGGCATGGATGTGTGTGATTTCATTAGGTTAGTTAGGTTTAAGTAGTTCTAAGTTCTAGGGGACTGATGACCTCAACAGTTAAGTCCCATTTGAACCATTTTTTGCGGGATTTCCAAAATGTCGTGAATGGACTTCCACATGGTTCAACTCTCTTGGCTCTGATAACTGTGTTGAAGAACAGAAACCCACCAGAGAAAGTACAGGAGGTAGTGGAATTTCCCCTGGCGGAAACAGATTCCGCACCGAGAGATATTTGGGATGGTGCTGGAAAGGATTCGGGAAGCTCGAAGGAGATGGAAGGATCGAGAGGATAAGAAGGCTTGGGTCCGTTAATTTCGCGTTTGACAGAAGGTTCTCGTCAAATAGTTTATGCTCTCAAACAACAGAAGTGACAGTGCCAGAAGTTCTTCAGCGAGTATAATGGACCGCTTCGGATACGCCGTGTCGGGTACGAGAATGCGTATGAGCTTGAGTTCTTGAGATCTGGAAGATCGGCAGGAGTGCATCACATATCGCGCATTAAACCCTTCATGGAATAAAGCTGGAGGTCACGATAGCAGCAGTTACAGCAGGAGGAAGTAGTAGAGAAGAAAATAGAAGGGGGGACATACGATGGCAATTTTCTTAATGGGAACAAGCTACAAATTGTTTAATGGTCGGTAACAGACGAACATATGATTACTCGCATAAGTTAGTTTAGTTACAATAATTTTAGAGACAACAATCATTTCTTTAGATCTTTTTGTGAATCACCAAGGAAATTATCATAGGAACTTCTCCATTATTTCTAGTCATAAGAGATGGCATTGTTAGAATTTTACTCTGCAAGTATTTCTTCATAACATGTATCAAGTGTACAGATGTACAGTTGGAATTCCAGAGCTGAATGAATTACAGATGTTGGAGTAGTGATGTGCTGATTTCACGGTGGAAACTTCTTCGTTTATCTGAGTCCTGTTTTGCGTGAGTTAGTATGTTCTCTTAGCAGTTTTGCATTTTGCGCGGAACGACAAAATCAGGTGTGACAACAACGATAGAATTTTATGTCTTCGAGTACGAAAAAGTGCACAAGTATTGGAAACCGAATTCTTCTCGTCACATGTTAAAGATAAGCTACAAGCATATTTCTTCTGTTTCTTGTGTGTCCATCGGATTACATGTTGTTGTACGGTCTGGTAATCAGGGTGGTCCATTGATAGTGACCGGGCCAAATAACTCACGAAATAAGCATCAAACGAAAAAACTACAAAGAACGAAACTCGTCTAGCTTGAAGAGGGAAACCAGATGGCGCTATGGTTGGCCCGCTGCCATAGGTAAAACGGATACCTACTGCGTTTTTTAAAAAATAGAAACCCCCATTTTATATTACATATTCGTGTAGTACGTAAAGAAATATGAATGTTTTAGTTGGACCACTTTTTTCACTTTGTGATAGATGGCACTATAATAGTCACAAACATATGGCTCACAATTTTAGACGTACAGTTGATAACAGTTAGGCTTTTTAAACTAAAATACAGAACGTAGGTACGTTTGGATTGGCCATCGAAGCATGATACCATGGCCCGCAGGTTCACCGGATCTGACGTCCCCGGATTTCTTCCTGTGGGCAAAGTTGAAGGATATTTGCTATCGTGATCCACCAGACAACGCCTGACAACATGCGTCAGCGCATTGTCAATGCATGTGCGAACATTACGGTAGGCGAACTACTCGCTGTTGAGAGGAATGTCGTTACACATATTGCCAAATGCATTAAGGTTGACGGACATCATTTGAGCATTTATTCCATTAATGTGGTATTTACAGGTAATCACGCTGTAACAGCATGCGTTCTCAGAAATGATAAGTTCACAAAGGCATATGTATTACATTGGAACAACCGAAATAAAATGTTCAATCATACCTACATTCTGCATTTTAGTTAAAAACATCTGCCTGTTATCAACTGTTCGTCTAAAATTGTGAGCCATATGTTTGTGACTATTACAGCGCCATCTATTACAAAGCGAAAAAAGTGGTCCAACTGAAACATTCATATTTATTTACGTACTACAGGAATATGTAAAAAAAAATGGGGGTTCCTATTGAAAAAAACGCAGTTGATAACCGTTTGACCTATGGCAGCACCATCTAGCGGGCCAAACATAGCGCCATCTGGTTTCCCCCTTCAACCTAGACAAGTTCCTTTCTTTGTAGTTTTTTCGTTTAACGCTTATTTCGTGAGATATTTGGCCCAGTCACGATCAATGGACCACCCTGTATAATTCAGGGGCATCGCTGAGATTAGTATGCGAGATTCTTGGAGGTATTTAGTAGGATGGTCGTGCATTATCCACGTTAAATGCGTGTTGACTTCCTTGTGTGTTTCGCTGTTGTTTGTGACCAGTTATCAGTGCAATGTGTCTTCGCTGTGGACCGTTTATTGTTATCGCCAGTGGCGCGATGTATTTGTGGAGTATTTTTGTCTGTGGATGTCGCCTTTGATGCGATGATTCTCGCGAATTGGATATTTTATTCGAGTGGGGTTACACAGGTAAGATATCACATCTAATGAGGCTGTGGTTACTCGCTTGTGGCTTCCGCATGTGGTTTTATGCACTATCGAGCGATGATATTCGTGTGGGCTTTCGCGAGTAATTCCCGAGCGCCTGAGTGGTTGATCTTGGTCGATAGTTTGTACTATGTGGCGTGAGAACGGAATGTGCAAGTCACTTTGGTATGTTTTTGCAGAGTGGGCGAAGCACACCATCAATTCATGAGAAAGAGAAGAACGGAAGATATGTAGCTTGGTAATCAATTGTGGTTAATACCTTGTACTTTTATGTTTATTTCAGGGCTGGAGTGAAGAGAATTTGTACAACAACCTGAGAAAATTTCGTGTCTGTTCCAGAAAAGGAGAGCATTTCGCGTTTTTCTTTATACCACTTAGGACAGTGGGCAGATTGGTGACGTCGGTACTCATTGAGATTCACGCGATACACCATCGTTACTGCCATCTTAGTGACTACAAAATGGGAGTATACTAATTCTATATCTTTAACAATAATTGGGTTGCATGAATAAGTAGTAGACTTAGATGGAATGGGAGTGACTGAAGTGAATGTGTAGTCTAAGCCAGCTTAGTACTTATATTGCATGTATGGGTGTAGGAAATCAACACTACACTATCGTACAGTACAACACCTCACAACTATTTAAGTTATAAAGAAGATTAATCATTTAAAATTATTGCTGTAATGATATCATATTATTTATGTAATACAATAAAATTATATTTTAGGCATTGTAAAACCCTTTTATGCTTTTTATTCTTGGAGTAATCTTTCATTATAATTCACTGTATTTATGCTGTAAACACAATTGTAAAAACACGGCACTGATTCTCCTTGTAAGGATTGTGCAGACAATTTGCGGCTGAGTTGATGGGGACATGTCAGGTGTTCAGGGAGAGGTTGCTGACACTGCAGCAGACATAGTGGATGGACAGATGGGAGGTGAATCACCTCAAACCTGCGTCCATATGCTGCACACGTCTTCCTATGAACGCCTTCGACAGCGGCAACGCACTGCCGACCACCACGTCATCCAAGAAGGTCAGTAAATGGGACACCATTGATTGCTGCCAGAGACAAGGTCCTGCCACATGTCGGGGCTGCCTGTATTGCACAGGCCAAGAAAAAAGTGTAACCCACCTAGGCCAATTCATCCCACATAGCTGCCACATCCAAAATGTTACCTGACATGTGTATGTAGTGCGGTGTTTTCGTGTGACAATTGTAAATTTAGAAATAAAATTGGCTCCCTAAAGACCTTTGAGAAGAGAGCTGTAGGAAGCTTTGTCCTGATTAGTGCTTTATGTATGTTTTTATTTCTTTACATGTCTGATATGTGCCTTTCTGTGTTCATCTTACGCAATTACAAGTACTCTCTATCTTTTATTATCAAGTTTTATTTTTCTTCGTGGTCTCATGTACTATTTTGGCTTTTAGTGTAAAGATTCACTTGTTTTACGACTATCATATGTTGTTTACTTGTGTTGACACTTGTATCTTTTCATTTAAGGGACAGTCTTACACATTTTTAAAGAAATAAGTGACACACAAGACTTGCAAAATTTAACCTAGTAATAGCTACTTTTTGGATGAATGTGAGAGTTTGTGTAATCAATGATTTGTGAAGGAATGAGTGCAGCCATTTGTATAACTGAGCAGGGGTAGTAATTTTCAATGGGGTAGAGAATCCTCAAGACCACAATATTATATTCAGGTGAGGGAACAACATTCTCTGCCACAATTTCGGGATGAATGAGTAGACGAATGTCTGCATAGCCCTGTAACCGTTTAGTAACTGTTATTTAAATCTTGTTCCTCAAAGAATATGACCCGATGGTATGCCCATCACATTTCTTTTTCTCATTTAATGTTGTGTGCATGCAGCAGAGAGGGTATGGATGACACATGGTTGAATGTGGTTAAGACAGGGTATAGCACTGTGCTGGTATTTCTGGTGTACAAAGATTGGTTGATGTTGTGTTTGATAATGAGCCAACTTAAGTGTCACAATTTATTCTGTTCCGTGTTACACTAACCTCTTAAAGTGTGACACTCTCCATGAATAAATTTGAGAGGAATGGGGAGGGCACTCTCACTTCTCATTTGGTGTTATGCCGCTTCACGTTCTTATGGAATATAATCTATACTGCAGCTTGACTTCATACGTTATGATGAAATGGTGGGCAACAGTATGCGTGCTCTAGGGAATGAAAGATGGTAAGCTTTACCTGTGTCTAAAGGAATAGGGTAGTGATTTAAACGACTGCAGTAAAAGCTGCGGCGATGGTGGACGCAGCAAAGCGCGTTTTTTCTGCGGAACCTGTGGAGTCATTTCCGGACAGACGAGTGCCCCAGTCTCATTGTGAAAACACGTTTAGTGGTCTCCGGACAGGAGGCAGGCGCGTCCAGGTATATAGACTAGCCCCGAGAAGTCACCACTGCACTGGCCATCGCATTGTAGACCGGCAATAAAGCAAAGGATGGGCCCTTGTTAGGGAGGAAGCCAACAACAGAACTGTGATCGTTCTGCGAATTTCCGTGGGACAGGGTGACTGGCTCCCAGACGTCCAGACTCTGTTTGAAAACATATTTGTGAAAGCACGAGGCTTTAAGCGAGTTTATGGCTGTTCTTTAGAAACTTTGAAATGGACGCAACAAGGGAGACAACAAGCTGTTTATGGAGGGCTGTGCTTCCATCCTGAGCATTTTTTTTACCAAAAGACACAGCAAACGCGTGGGAAAGGGGCTGTGAAACTAAATCCTTTTTTCCTTTTCTTTCGATTGGTCAAATCGGTGTTTGCAGAGCAAAGGCCGCTCTCCAAGCTAAGAATGGCGGGCTCCAGCTCGTGATTGGCTTGTGCGAAAGTGGGGGAGTCTGAAATGTAAATATGCTTTTGGTACTGAGCTGAGGAGGCAGCGAGCAGAAAGGAAGAAGTCACTCTTGTATAGGCGCTTCGCTAGTAAAGAACTGCAGGTCTCTACCTAAGCGGTGAGACTTGTGTCCTTTGCTAGTGTGCCATTTAGAGCCTGTGCTAGTCACCTTCTAGCCATAAGAGGTACTGCTTAAATCATCATGCTCACAATGAGTGAACCGTGGGTCTACTTATTTTTCTTGAGTCGGCCGTCCAAACATTTGACAAATTCCGTCATACACAGTCGTGGAATGGAGTCAAATTGGTTTGGCAGACCAGCAAACGGGTCCACCTGCACAGTGGAATCCACCGGGGCTTCAGAGGCTCATAGAAAAGTACCTGCACTCCAAATTAACCGAACGCGAGACCGTGTACTTACATTTTTCGGGAACGCGCCATTAATAACAGATTGCCGCCATCCGCGACTTCAGTCGCCGAACGCATGGTGGTGTTCTGCCTTGACCATCAGGAGGGTAAAGTATGTACTGCTGCGGCGCAGGGCTCTAATACATGTTTCTCAGCACCCTATTCTTTCGAACCATATTTTTCTTTTTCAGGAGTAGATTATAGATGGTTGGTGGTGGCATAGTTTTGTGCGATAACGCGGAATCATGTATATGAAGTCAAATAAAGCTATTAATGTTCTGGGTAGTGCCGTGTATCAATCCCCAGGTGATCACTTTGTACACAGTAGACCACATGTTAGTGAAAGCGTTTGTTAAATAAAAAATGTTTGTGTAATGTTTCTTTCGCGATTTTTTTTGTCTTGTAATGTTAAGGATGAATAAATCTGTTGTCATTTAGATCAAAACTTCTCCCTGAGTTCTGAGTAACAGTTACTTTCCATTTTATTATTACAGTCTAGATTAGAAACGTAAGTAGAAGCTTTACATTTGGCGTCCCCTGCCGGGATCTCTTACTTTATTGGCGATAGCTTTTCATTTGGCGTCCCCTGCCAGGCTCTCTTACTTTATTAACGAAAGCTTTTCGACCGTTCGATTTATAAATTTAGAGGGTGCCTTACGACACAACGCTTGCGCATAATGAAGTATCTGCTCCCTAGTTACAAGCCCTCGTTTCACAATTTCTGGACCGTAAATAAGTTTATGTGTTAATGCGTGATTAATTTCCCCCCTTGTCGGCATCAGTTCCTTGTTAACTTCCCCTGTCCTCATCCTCCTCTTGGCTCGTAAACGTCAGTTTTATTTTTAAACCTTATTTCGCGTCATTTTAAGCTTCGTCGTCGTCGTAGTAGTAGTAGTTTTATTTTTCCATATATCTCTTTTGTGAAGGTATTAGACATGTTTCGGTGTTACAGTTTACGAACAATAAAAATGAAGTATTTCACAATAAAATACTTAAAGATCTATGTAAAATCACAAGGGTGGGACAGGCAGTCAAAGACGACTTTCTTTACAGAATCATAATAGTAATCATGGAGCTACTTTATCCGCAAATATTTTACGCTCTATAAAGAGTTTTATTTTCGTCGAAGAGTTAAATCTCGGTAAAGATTTTCAAGAAGTCTCTCCGAATTTAGGAATTAATTTATCAAAAGCAGTTTAATAAATCACCAGATAAATAATAAAAGTGATAAAAAAACAAATCCCGCATGTGATGCATCATGAGCAAACTATCTTCAGTCCTGAAAGCTTTGCAGTCATGTTCCGTGCTAACAGACTATTTCGTACATTTGCACTAACATTTATTGTTCATGCATCTCATTGTGTATGGCAGAGAACATATTATTAGACTGACTTATCATTAAGATTACAAACCATTAACATTACTTTTTAGATGCAACTCGTATTGCAGTCATCGGCTTACCTTGTTGTTTAGTTAAAACGAGAAATAATTTGAAAGAAGCGTTACACTCCATTGGAAACGGAGCATTCAACAAAGAAAGAACAACTTACATTTCCTCGCGAGTTCAGTATTTCATATAGAAATGTAAATCGGGACAGTGTGTGAATTCGGTTCAGATATAACGACGCAGCGCAAGAAGGATAAAGGAAATGCACAGTGAGATGAGAATGGAGTGTATAAGAGATGGCTAGCGACCATCCGAGCTTCTGTTAATCAACCCTGGTGCTTCAGGAAGGAGCCGTGAATAATTGAAACGCTGATGCGCAAATAAAGTGCTACGAAATACGGGAGCCCTTTAATGAGTGAAAAATGACGAAGAAATAAATTACGTAGCTGTTTTCTGCAGCAGTGCAATTTCAGGTTCAACTGCACTTTTACACATTTACAGCGCATAAATTTTATTCACTGCTAGGGTAGCGCTTAGTAAGAACATTTTCAGAGCGTTTCTTGCTCATTAAATTATAGTACATGGCTGGCAACGCACTCGAAAATTTTAACACAAAAAGCGTGGTTGCAGGAAAAACAGTTTGCAGAGGGTGTGATGAAATTGTAACTTACGATTTACTGTAGTCGTTCTAGGTTTCCTAGCGAAACGTTTACGAATTGCGTATAACGTTATGAAATACGTTTCATGAATTTTCTTCAAAATTACTATCAATTTAATTTGGCAGCACTAGTGATTATTGGTAGCTGACTAATGTACAGTGTGTTTATGAATTACTTACACGGAACTAAATTTTAATTGTGAAAAAGGAAAATAAGTTACAAATATGTTTGATGGAGCACTGAATGCAGTTATCTTCAAGCTTTATTTACAAATGTTCAATGTGGCTGCCTTTTGCAATAAGACAAATGTCCTACCTGTAATCAGCTTCCTGCCAAATTCTATGGTGCAAGTGTTGGTGTATGGTGGCAACTATCCCTGTTATCCATTTTCGCAGTTCTTCGAACTTTATCTGGAGCGGAGAGATGAACACTATATCCTTAGTGTAACACCATACGCAGATATCCAATGGGGTTAAACTACGTGATAATGGTGGCCAGGATATACACTATTTGATCAAAAGTATCCAGACACCTGGCTGAAAATGACTTACAAGTTCGTGGCGCCCTCCATCGGTAATGCTGGAATTCATTGTGGTGTTGGCTCACCCTTATCCTTGATGATAGCTTCCATTTTCGCAGCCATACGTTCAATCAGAAAGGATTCTTGGGGAATGGGAGGCCATTCTTCACGGAGTGCTGCACTGAGGAGAGGTATCGGTGAGGCCTGGCACGAAGTCAGCATTCCAAAAGATCCCAAAGGTATTCTCCAGGATTCAGGTCAGCACTCTGTGCAGGGCAGTCCATTATAGGGATGTTATTGTCATGTAATCACCACAGGCCGTGCATTATGAACGGGTGTTCGATCGTGCTGGAAGATGCAATCGCCATCCCCGAATTGCTCTTAAACAGTGGAAAGCAAGAAGGTCAATTAATGTAGGCCAGTACTGTGATAGCGCCCACAAAACAACAAGGGGCGCAAGCGCCCCTCACGAAAGACACGAACACACCATAACACCACCAACTCCGAATTTTACTATTGGCACTACACACGCTGGCAGATGACGTTCACCGGGCATTCGCCATACCCACACTCTGCCATCGTATTGCCACAGTATGTATTGTGATTCGTCACTCTATACAACGTTTTTTCACTGTTCAGTCGTCCAATGTTTACCCTCCTCACACCAAGCGAGGCGTCGTTTGATATTTACCGGCGTGATTTGTGGCTTATGAGCAACCGATCAACTATGAAATCCATTCTCACCGTCGCGCGGGATTAGCCGTACGGTCTAGGGCGCTGCAGTCATGGACTGTGTGGCTGGTTCCGGCGGAGGTTCGAGTCCTCCCTCGGGCATGGGTGTGTGTGTTTGTCCTTAGGATAATTTAGATTAAGAAGTGTGTAAACTTAGGTACTGATGACCTTAGCAGTTAAGTCCCATAAGATTTCCCACACATTTGAACAACATTCTCACCTCTCGCCTAACTGTCATAATACTTGCAGTGGATCCTGATGCAGTTTGGAATTCCTGTGTGATGGTCTGGATAGATGTCTGCCTGTTGCACATTACGACCGTTTTCAACTGTCGGCGGTCTCTGTCAGTCAACAGACGGAGTCGGCCTGTACGTTCTTATGGCGTACGTGTCCCTTCACGTTGCTACTTCACTGTCACATCGGAAACAGTGGAACTAGGGATATTTAGGAGTGTGGAAATCTCGAGTACAGACGTATGACAGAAGTGGCACCCAATCACCTGACCACATTCGAAGTCCGTGAGTTCCACGGAGCGCCCCATTCTGCTCTCTCACGATGTCTAATAAATACTGGGGTCGCCGATGTAGAGTACCTGGCAGTACGTGGCAGGACGACGCACTTAATATGAAAAAAGGTATGTTCTTGGAGTGTCCGGATACTTTTGATCGCATAGTGTAGTGGACCTTGCCTTTGGTGGGGAGGCTTGCGTGCCTCAGCGATACAGATGGCCGTACCGTAGGTGCAACCACAACGGAGGGGTATATGTTGAGAGGCCAGACAAACATATGGTTCCTGAAGAGGGGCAGCAGCCTTTTCAGTAGTTGCAGGGGCAACAGTCCGGATGATTGACTGATCTGGCCTTGTAACATTAACCAAAACGGCCTTGCTGTGCTGATACTGCGAACGGCTGAAAGCAAGGGGAAACTACAGCCGTAATTTTTCCCGAGGACATGAGCTTTACTGTATGATAAAATGATGATGGCGTCCTCTTGGGTAAAATATTCCGGAGGTAAAAAAGTCCCACATTCGGATCTCCGGGCGGGGACTACTCAAGAGAACGTCATTATCAGGAGAAAGAAAACTGGCATTCTACGGATCGGAGCGTGGAATGTCAGATCCCTTAATTGGGCAGGTAGGTTAGAAAATTTAAAAAGGGAAATGGATAGGTTAAAGTTAGATATAGTGGGAATTAGTGAAGTTCGGTGGCAGCAGGAACAAGACTTCTGGTCATGTGAATACAAGGTTATAAATACAAAATCAAATAAGGGGTAATGCAAGAGTAGGTTTAATAATGAATAAAAAAATAGAAGTGCGGGCACGCTACTACAAACCGCATAGTGAACGTATTATAGTGGCCAAGATAGACACGAAGCCCATGCCTACTACAGTAGTACAAGTTTATATCCCAACTAGCTCTGCAGATGACGAAGAAGTTGCAGAAATGTATGATGAGATAAAACAAATTACTCAGGTAGTGCAGGGAGACGAAAATTTAATAGTCATGGGTGACTGGAATTCGGTAGTAGGAAAAAGGAGAGAAGAAAACGTAGTAGGTGAACATGGAATGGGGGTAAGAAATGAAACAGGAAGCCGCCTTATAGAATTTTGCACAGAGCATAACTTAATCATAGCTAACACTTGGTTCAAGAATCATAAAAGAAGGTTGTATACCTGCAAGAATCCTGGAGATACTAAAAGGTATCAAATAGATTACATAATGGTAAGACAGAGATTTAGGAACCAGGTTTTAAATTGTAAGACATTTCCTGGGGCAGATGTGAATTCTGACCACAATCTATTGGTTATGAACTGCAGATTGAAACTGAAGAAACTGCGAAAGGGTGGGAATTTAAGGAGATGGGACCTGGATAAACTGAAAGAACCAGAGGTTGTAGAGAGTTTCAGGGAGAGCATAAGGGAGCAATAGACAGGAATGGGGGAAAGAAATACAGTAGAAGAAGAATGGGTAGCTCTGAGGGATGAAGCAGTGAAGGCAGCAGAGGATCAAGTTGGTAAAAAGACGAGAGCTAATAGAAATCCTTGGGTAACAGAAGAAATATTGAATTTAATTGATGAAAGGAGAAAATATAAAAATGCAGTAAATGAAGCAGGCAAAAAGGAATACAAACGTCTCAAAAATGATATCGACAGGAAGTGCAAAATGGCTAAGCAGGGATGGCTAGAGGACAAATGTAAGGAAGTAGAGGCTTGTCTCACTAGGGGTAAGATAGATACTGCCTACAGGTAAATTAAAGAGACCTTTGGAGAGAAGAGAACCACTTGTATGAATATCAAGAGCTCAGATTGCAACCCAGTTCTAAGCAAAGAAGGGAAGGCAGAAAGGTGGAAGGAGTATATAGAGGGTTTATACAAGGGCGATGTACTTGAGGACAATATTATGGAAATGCAAGGGGATGTAGATAAAGACGAAATGGGAGATACGATACTGCGTAAAGAGTTTGACAGAGCACTGAAAGACCTAAGTCGAAACAAGGTCCCGGGAGTAGAGAACATTTCATTAGAACTACTGATGGCCTCGGGAGAGCCAGTCAAGACAAAACTCTACCATCTGGTGAGCACGATCTATGAGACAGGCGAAATACCCTCAGACTTCAAGAAGAATATAATAATTCCAATCCCAAGGAATGCAGGTGTTGACAGACGTGAAAATTGCCGAACTATCAGTTTAATAAGTCACAGCTGCTAAATACTAACGAGAATTCTTTACAGACGATTGGAAAAACTGGTAGAAGCCGACCTCGGGGAAGATCAGTTCGGATTCCGTAGAAATGTTGGAACACGTGAGGCAATACTGACCTTACGACTTATCTTAGAAGAAAGATTAAGAAAAGGCAAACCTACGTTTCTAGCATTTGTAGACTTAGAGAAAGCTTTTGACAATGTTAACTGGAATACTCTCTTTCAATTTCTGAAGGCGGCAGGGGTAAAATACAGGGAGCGAAAGGCTATTTACAATTTGTGCAGAAACCAGAAGGCAGTTATAACAGTCGAGGAGCATAAAAGGGAAGCAGTGGTTGGGAAAGGAGTGAGACAGGGTTGTAGCCTTTCCCCGATGTTATTCAATGTGTATACTGAGCAAGCAGTAAAGGAAACAAAAGAAAAATTCGGAGTAGGTATTAAAATTCATGGAGAAGAAATAAAAACTTTGAGGTTCGCCGATGACATTGTAATTCAGTCAGAGACAGCAAAGGACTTGGAAGAGCAGTTGAACGGAATGGACAGTGTCTTGAAAGGAGAATATAAGATGAACATCAACAAAAGCAAAACGAGGATAATGGAACGTAGTCAAATTAAGTCGGGTGATGCTGAGGGAATTAGATTAGGAAATGAGACACTTAAAGTAGTAAAGGAGTTTTGCTATTTAGGGAGTAAAATAACCGATGATGGTCGAAGTAGGGAGGATATAAAATGTAGACTGGCAATGGCAACGAAAGCGTTTCTGAAGAAGAGAAATTTGTTAACATCCAGTGTAGAGTTAAGTGTCAGGAAGTCGTTTCTGAAAGGATTTGTATAGAGTGTAGCCATGTATGGAAGTGAAACATGGACGATAACTAGTTTGGACAAGAAGGGAATAGAAGCTTTCGGAATGTGGTGCTACAGAAGAATGCTGAAGATTAGATGGGTAGATCACATAACTAATTAGGAGGTATTGAATAGGATTGGGGAGAAGAGAAGTTTGTGGCACAACTTGACTAGAAGAAGGGATCGGTTGGTAGGACATGTTTTGAGGCATCGAGGGATCACAATTTTAGCGTTGGAGGGCACCGTGGAGGGTAAAAATCGTAGAGGGAGACCAAGAGATGAATACACTAAGCAGATTCAGAAGGATGTAGGTCGCAGTAGGTACTGGGAGATGAAGAAGCTTGCACAGGATAGAGTAGCATGGAGAGCTGCATCAAACCAGTCTCAGGACTGAAGACCACAACAAACAACAGCGTAGTGCTACCACGTTCAAGTTGGGTCATTCCTACGGGTTTAAGAGAAACGATCGCAATGAACGATGATGTTGTGCTTGCACGCCACCTTCATAGAAAATGATGTCTATGCCCATATTATGTTGTAACTGAGACTTTAGACAATGTTAAAGCATGTGCGGGTATGATATGCCAGTCACAGCTGACTCGGAAAAAAAAAAAAATCGTAAGCATTAGTACAGCTTACAGCGCAAAAAAAATTCCGGAATATATTCGATTACGTGACATCATTTCTGATCATTCCATATCCGAATACTATGCCGATTTTTACTGCAGGCAAGAAAGGCGACATCGTTCTTCAACACAATTTTATTCAGAAAATCAGCTTCAGTTCGTATTTTGTTAAACATTTCTGCATCAAACTCATCTCTTTTTCCTTTGTCACTTGGCCTTGAAGCTTGCAACAGCTCCAATTTGCAGAGTTTGAGTGATAGGCGTTTCTATAATACCATCCTCACTTAAACACTAGACATATTCAATTCTAAAGTGCCACATCGCTTTAATTTACCCGGACTACGAATGTAAAACTGCCAGACTTGTTTGACTGATGCGTCAGAGATTGCTGGCCGACCCTGACCCAGCGTCTTGTGTGATACACAGCCAGTTTCGATGAAACGATTGTAGCACTTAATAGTACTTCGTCTTTGAATTGGTAGATTATGATATTTAGACCTGAAGTGTGGCAGCAGAATTGGATTCATGAACCCGTAACCAAAACTGTACACACTCTGCACCGCTGTAAGACTCCATGATGACTGTTGGAATAACTCATTCAAGCATGCCCTCAAGCGGGAGCGTCGAAAACTAGTATTAGGTGGGAATAAAACTTGAAGATATACTAGATTCAGTGCTGTTGTTGTTGTGGTCTTCGGTCCTGAGACTGGTTTGATGCAGCTCTCCAAGCTACTCTATCCTGGGCAAGCTGCTTCATCTCCCAGTACCTACTGCAACCTACATCCTTCTGAATCTGCTTGGTGTATTCATCTCTTGGTCTCCCTCTACGATTTTTACTCTCCACGCTGCCCTCCAATACTAAATTGGTGATCCCTTGATGCCTCAGAACATGTCCTACCAACCGATCCCTACTTCTAGTCAAGTTGTGCCACAATCTTCTCTTCTCCCCAATCCTATTCAACACCTCCTCATTAGTTATGTGATCTACCCGTCTAATCTTCAGCATTCTTCTGTAGCACCACATTTCGAAAGCTTATATTCTCTTCTTGTCTAAACTATTTATCGTCCATGTTTCACTTCCATACATAGCTGCACTCCATACAAATACTTTCAGAAACGACTTCCTGACACTTAACTCTATACTCGATGTTAACAAATTTTTCTTCTTCAGAAACGCTTTTCTTGCCATTGTCAGTTATCATCAGTTATTTTGGTCCCAAAATAGCAAAACTCCTTTACTACTTTAAGTGTCTCATTTCCTAATCTAATTCCCTCAGCATCACCCGATTTAATTCGACTACATTCCATTATCCTAGTTTTGCTTTTGTTGATGTTCATCTCATACCCTCCTTTCAAGACACTGTCCATGCCGTTCAACTGCTTTTCCAAGTCCTTCGCTGTCTCTGACAGAATTACAATGTCATCGGCGAACCTCAAAGTTTTTATTTCTTCTCCACGAATTTTAATACCTACTCCGAATCTTTCTTTTGTTTCCTTTACTGCTTGCTCAATATACAGATTGAATAACATCGGAGAGAGGCTACAACCCTGTCTCACTCCCTTCCCAACCACTGCTTCCCTTCATGCCCCTCAACTCTTATAGCTGCCATTTGGTTTCTATAGAAATTGTAAATAGCCTTCCGCTCCCTATATTGTACCACCGCCACCTTCAGAATTTGAAAGAGAGTATTCCAGTCAACATTGTCAAAAGCTTTCTCTAAGTCTACAAATGCTAGAAACGTAGATTTGCCTTTCCTTAATCTAGCTTCTAAGATAAGTCGTACGGTTAGTATTGCCTCATGTCTTCCAATATTTCTACGGAATCCAAACTGATCTTCCCCAAGGTCGGCTTCTACTAGTTTATCCATTCGTCTGTAAAGTATTCGTGTTAGTATTTTGAAACTGATAGTTAATTTTCACATCTGTCAACACCTGCTTTCTTTTGGATTGGAATTATTATATTCTTCTTGAAGTCTGCGGGAATTTCGCCTGTGTCATACATCTTGGTCACCAGATGGTAGAGTTTTGTCAGGACTGGCTCTCCCAAGGCTGTCAGTAGTTCTAATGGGATGTTGTCTACTCCGGGGACCTTGTTTCGACTTAGGTCTTTCAGTGCTCTGTCAAACTCTTCACGCTGTGTCATATCTCCCATTTCATCTTCATCTACCTCCTCTTCCATTTCCATAATATTGTCCTAAAGGACATCGCCCTTGTATAGACCCTCTATATACTCCTTCCACCTTTCTGCCTTCCCTTCTTTGCTTAGAACTGGGTTGCCATCTGAGCTCTTGATATTCATACAAGTGGTTCTCTTTTCTCCAAAGGTCTCTTTAATTTTCCTGTAAGCAGTATCTATCTCACCCCTAGTGAGATAAGCCTCTACATCCTTACATTTATCCTCTAGCCATCCCTGCTTAGCCATTTTGCACTTCCTGTCGATCTCATTTTTGAGACGTTTGTATCCCTTTTTGCCTGCTTCATTTACTGCATTTTTATATTTTCTCCTTTCGTCTATTAAATTCAATATTTCTTCTGATACCCAAGGATTTCTACTAGCCCTCGTCTTTTTACCTACTTGATCCTCTGCTGCCTTCACTACTTCATCCCTCAAAGCTACCCATTCTTCTTCTACTGTATTTCTTACCCCCATTCCTGCCATTTGTTCCCTTACGCTCTCCCTGAAACTCTCTACAACCTCTAGTTCTTTCAGTTTACCCAGTCCCATCTCCTTAAATTCCCACGTTTTTGCAGTTTCTTCAGTTTCAGTCTACAGTTCATAACCAATAGATTGTGGTCAGAGTCCACATCTGCCCCTGGAAATGTCTTACAATTTAAAACCTGGTTCCTAAATCTCTGTCTTACCATTATATAATGTATCTGAAGTCTGCCAGTATCTCCAGGCTTCTTCCATGTATACAACCTTCTTTTATGATTCTTGAACCAAGCGTTAGCTATGATTAAGTTGTGCTCTGTGCAAAATTCTACCAGGCGGCTTCCTCTTTCATTTCTTACCCCCAATCCATATTCACCTACTACGTTTTCTTCTCTCCCTTTTCCTACTGCCGAATTCCAGTCACCCATGACTATTAAATTTTCGTCTCCCTTCACTATCTGAATAATTTCTTTTATTTCATCATACATTTCTTCAATTTCTTCGTCATCTGCAGAGCTAGTTGGCATATAAACTTGTACTACTGTAGTAGGCGTGGGCTTCGTGCCTATCTTGGCCACAATAATGCGTTCATTATGCTGTTTGTAGTAGCTTACCCGCATTCCTATTTTTTTATTCATTATTAGACCTATTCCTGCATTACCCCTATTTGACTTTGTATTTATAACCCTGTATTCGCCTGACTAAAAGTCTTGTTCCTCCTGCCACCGAACTTCACTAATTCCCACTATATCTAACTTTAACCTATCCATTTCCCTTTTTAAATTTTCTAACCTACCTGCCCGATTAAGGGATCTGACATTCCACGCTCCGATCCGTAGAACGCCAGTTTCCTTTCTCTTGATTCAGTGCTATATCAACTATTTCTGTAAGTTATTTACCCTTTTCACAATTAAAGGCTACCTTTTATAACTTATTTATGAACACCCTATAATTTACTAATCGAATTCGTGTGCCATATAGAAATGACAGGACGCTGAATGCAGATTGGGTCGAGGTGACAGCACCCTGGTGTGGTTCAGTGACTCGCAGGGCACCGGACAGTGTTTGTACTGCTGCTGCTGCTGCTGGAGGCGTGGAGCATGGCAGGCAAATGCAGATAAAATCTCCTGTGGAGTGAGGACCACAGCCACGAGCGTTTTTGCAACGCTGTTATTAGCTGAGCCGTGTATCGAATCGTGCTACACCTTGTGTTTAGATTGCATTGGTGTCCCTTTTCTTCCCCTGACATGTTTGTTTGATATGTTGTCTGTCATTAAGTGGCTGCTTGGTTGTCTGTTCCCTCTGCTATCGATATCTGCGTTTTTGCTTCCGAGAAACTGCTATGGAGGAAGTGAGATCTTTGACAGGTGGTAACTTCGTGTGGCGGCGCTGAAGTAAGGGCGTTGCGCGCAGAGAGTGTGGTGGACACGGGAGGGCAGTGTGGCTCTCCAGCGCGAAGCACGCGTGGTCGGTTGTACCGAGTCGCCACGTGATGTATGTCGGTTGTGTGTAACGAGCGGGTCGAGTTGACGGAAGAGCTCCCCGCGTGTTGGTTGTATACAGAATCGCCCCACGCGTAGTTGCTGTTCATTTCACCTTGGTCGGATGTTAACAAGCTTCTTTAAATACTCCGTTTCAACACTGGAGTTTAAAAGGAGACACGTAACATGAAGGAGCGGTCACTACCCGTCAACGTTGCAGAGAAGACGTGAACTCCGGTGACAGAGCGTGTTGTCGCGTGACCGTGGCGCGTTGGGTACGCTGGCGACGCGTGCGCGGACGGATGTGTGGATCCTGGCCATCGGAGGTCGTGTACTGCCTGTTCGAGCATAACTGCAAGTTACGTTCGTGGAATGTTTAATCATCAAGTAATAATTTTGTGTAATCAGCGTCTCTTCTGCCTTGCGGCCTCCAGCGACCGGGTTTCCTGTGCCTGGCACCGGTGTAATTGAAGACAGTGATCTTTCCTCCTCCTCCTCTCGTCACTGTCCGATGGGAGGTGTAGTTTTGGGCAGTTTAATTGTTACGCTATTCTGTCGTGGGTTTTAAGTAAATTCATGCTTCTTGTTGGTTGATCATGTGGTCGCTCATTCAGGACTGTGTGGTGTAATGTTTCCTTGCACGAGGTTAGCTCTAATTCTGTCAGCAAGTTTAGCCATCTTATAACAAGTTTTCGCTGGCTAAAAGTCGGTGCAGTGAGCAGCCTGAGAGTGGCAATTGTGTTTACAGGCGTATTTAAATTGGTCAGTATTCTGTCTAGCCTGAGCATGTTCTAATGATATTCCAGGACACTTTTGTCTAAATTTTTTTTAAATTTCTCCAAGATTGTAAATTCCTCTTATTGCCATTAATCGTGTGTTTGGTGATACCTGTTCAATTTTCTTAATGGTGGTGTTGGTAGCTTCACTACCTCACCGTACCTTATTAACAAAGTTCTGTATTTACTTTTGTAGCCTGTTTACTAAAGTTCTTTAAAATTTTTTGTAAACTGTTGTATTGCTATAAATTACATGATTGCCGTTAGCAGCATGTTTTAAAAGTGTGGTGTCACCGCCAGACACCACACTTGCTAGGTGGTAGCCTTTAAATCGGCCGCGGTCCGTTAGTATACGTCGGACCCGCGTGTCGCCACTATCAGTGATTGCAGACCGAGCGCCGCCAAACGGCAGGTCTAGAGAGACTTCCTAGCACTCGCCCCAGTTGTACAGCCGACTTTGCTAGCGATGGTTCACTGACAAATTACGCTCTCATTTGCCGAGACGATAGTTAGCCTAGCCTTCAGCTACGTCATTTGCTACGACCTAGCAAGGCGCCATTATCAATTGCTATTTATCTTGTGAAGCATGTACCGCCAGACCGATGTTTACCGATTATGGATTAAAGTTAAGTATTCCAGAAGCTACGTACTATTTTTGCTACTATAAGACCTTGACCTGTTCCAGACCTCACGCCACCCTGCGTGAGCTTAACGCGTGCCTTTCGGCTTCCTCCTAGTGGCTTGGCTGTCTTGCCAAGTCACAACAAAAAGGTTGTTTATTGCCGTACTGCTAGCTTCTGTGTTTTTTTTAATTTTAAATTGTTGTATTGCTATAAATTACTTGATTGCAGTTAGCGGCGTGTTTAAAAGGCTGTTTATTGCCGTACTGCTAGTTTCTGTAAGATACGAATAAAACATTTCTGAAAATCTCAACTCGACATTAAACTACTAGAAATATGGCCCCGTTTCCCAACTTGTGGCGTGGCTTGTAGTAACCGTAACCATTGAGTGTGTCATTAGCGAAGACCAAGAAGGCATTATCGCGCACAGAATGTAGAAAGCGGCTTTTTCTGCACGAAGAGCAAAATGCTACAGATGCTATATAGCAAACAGAGTGGGAACCCACAGCCTTATAACGCTTTGTTAGGTGCCGCTCAACGTGACTTCACGAAAACGACACATTTCCACAACGTAAGAATTTCCAGGGTGGGAAATACGAAGAAACTAGACTTTAGACAGAGAAACTCGACTGTGCTGTCGAGGGCCCACATCACTGTCCCGAGAGAGACGGAAATACAGTGAGATGCCTTTTCAGTGTTAAATGGTAGAACGTTGTAAATGGTTAACCGTCTAAAGAATAGCCCGGGAAAAGGGAGCAGCGTTTCTAAGGAAAATTTTTAACAATCGGTGATCGGAAGATCTGTAGCCCAGTCGGTCTGAATAGAGTAAAGAGCGAAAACGCAGAAATGCGAGTTTTCCTTTCAGCGAACACCTGCTACAAAATTACGTCTTCGTAGGGAGCCTTCATCACTTCATCTCGATCGCTAAGAACCAGAGTAGATCTGTCAAGGGATTTTGGGCTGTTTCGCACTTTGGCGTCGGCGTGAGTCGCTGGTACGCTGCCAGTGACTGATTTTACAGTCAATTCAGCCTCTACCTACTATGGTGAGATCGAGCCACAACCGCGATTTGATACATAGGGACATTCAAGCCATTTTATGTAACTCCGTAAGTTCAAGCTTAACTTTGAAGACTCACATTAAGATTCAATGACCAGCTGGCTTTCAACTCCAAACATAGATCCACCGCCGTTTCTTATGTAGTACTACTCGCTTCTTTCTTTTCTACTAACGTCACAACAATCACAGTACAATTTCGCGTTTGCAGTTTTTTCATTCTCGCGTTTATTAGAATATTACTCTAGACCCTTTCGTGAAATGTGTCAAAGTTAGTAGAATAGCTTGTCAAATGTTTTCTTTAACGGAATAAACAGAATTAATTGTCAGACTTGTCTCATTTAATAGCCGTTCAGTTACAAATTCATTTCTTTGTGATGTCAGATATGGAGCCCAATTTCCACACTGTCAACTTAGCACAATATATTAGCACACACACACACACACATACACACACACACACACGCACAAAACAGACACAAACACAACACAACACAATTGTGAACATAAATGGAGAAGAAACTGGTGTTTTACGTTATATACGTACTCTAATTTTTGAAAATTTCTAATTTGGAAATAAGAAATGCAATGGTATCTTGTATTGTATTAAATCGGGGACCTAGAAACGGCAGAGAGGCTTCGTCCCGCCTTAGCCCTCAGTGGTATACAACTCATAACACGTGAGGAGTAGGGGAGATAGAATGCACCCTGTCCCTAACTTCCTTTTTAATCCGAGCACTTGTCTCTGGTTTAGTGGAACTTAATGTGCTCACGTGTTTCGGATTTTCTTGTCGCAAAAAGTATACATTTCCATTCGCGTATTCACAACGCGATCCTTATGAGAATGAGGCCATCATCAAGGGCACAGGGGGCAGCCAGCTGCAAGTGGTTGCTCACGTCGGTACCAATGATGTGTGTCACTTTGGACACACGTCTCTGGTTTCGAGCGGCTAACAGAAGTGTTAAGGGGCTCCGGAACGCCCTATACTTGCAATGTTAAAATAACGCTTATAAGTTACATCTTTCCTCACAAAGTATTTGAGGTAGGAAGTTGAACTTTTTACAGATTATTTATTGGAATATGGGCTACAACTTAACACAGGGATTTTACAAAATTTTAGTTCAGTTATTAAAGATGACGTTTTTCAATTGTAATGAAAATTCACAACATTTTTTTGCAATTTTTTATTTATATATTCAAAAATATACAGTTTTTTGGAAAAAGGCTGTGTTAAATTATGCAGAAGGCACAATGTAACATTTACTGAAAGTTTGAAACAAATATGTTTGGAAGATCCTTAGAAAACATGTAATTAGTATGAGAAAATAAAAGTTTTGGGAATCGAGCTACAAAGATTGGATTAACTTTTTAGTGCATTCCAGGTCCATAGGATGGATTATCTTCATCCTCTGCAAACTCCTCCAGCTTCCTCTTGTTCCTCCTCCTGTTTACTCTTGATTGTATTTCTAGACTCTTTACAGCCCTGTCTGCAGCCCGAAGACGTTCCTTGTCTAAAGCAAGCATCGCTCGTTGTTGTGTTCGTACATTTTGCTACCATTTTCTTCAGTTGCAGTTACTGCAACACTGTTCCAAAAGGTGGTCATGTATGAACACTTATCACATTTCAGTTGTATTTCACTAGCAAGTCCTATGTGCTTTATTATGGAGAGTTCCAGACCAACTTCACTACAATGAATACATCTTACACAGTTTGAAAAACTTCCTTTGAGAACCGACATATCAAATATTTCATTCACATCCGATTCGCCCATAAAACATTCATAGTTTTCACTCATTGAACTAAACTTCTTCTGTGAAGTATTTTCTTTCCCACTTTGACTGCTATGGGCAGGTGTACTTGAGAGGTTAGGTTCACTCACTTGGTTATCGTCTTTATTGTTTACAGTAATAACACATACCTTTGGCTTTCCAACATTTCTCCTTTTCTTAAAAGCCTTCAGAGGATTTCTAATAACTTTACTTTTACTCATTATTATACTTCAACAAAACAGAGACTCAAGAAACAGAATTAACTACGAATATTTTCGAGATAACGACAGAATAAATAAACATGAAACAATCGACAATCACACCAGCGACATATATTGAACCATCACAGGTTAGCCACAACACATACTTTATCTCACATCACTAAAATGTACCTGATGAACACGGACGTTAATAATAACACCATTTGACAGCAGTTTAACAGCGCCACAGTGGGTCACGCCCATGTAGAACACACTTAAAAAAAATTTAAAAATAGTTGTTGTCTTCGGAATTGAATAAATTATATATCTATTAAAAGGTAATAGTCTGCAGATTCAGAAAACGCAAAAAAGTAATAATTGAACTTTTCATGATTTTGAGCCTTTCCGGAGCCCCTTAAAGGCTGCCAGTCTTGCTTGCAAGATGAAAGCAGAGCTGACCATTTGCAGCGTAGTCGACAGGACTGATTGCGGACCTCTGGTACAGAGCCGAGTGGAGGGTCTGAATCAGAGGCTCAGACGGTTCTGAGACCGTGTAGGCTGCGGATTCCTCGACTTGCGGGAAACGGTGGTTGAGTTTCGGGTTCCGCTGAATAGGTCAGGTGTCCACTATACGCAGGAGGCGGCTACACGGTGTGTGTCGTCCCCGTACTCCAACCGCGTGCTGATATTGTCGACGCCGTAGAGCTGCTGCTGCCACAGCTCTCGCAGTGGAGTTGAGACACGATGCGCGGTGACGTAGGTCCCCGTTGGTGAACGGGAGACAGAAATGCGAACTCGTACGATGGATGCTTCTTCTGATTTAAGATTGAATGATTCATTGCCCGGATATGCAGTAGTTGTTAAACCTTATCTCATCCACATTGTACACACCACTAATTGCAAGGAAACATTGTAATTATCAGTTGCTATGGAGTTGTTGAACCTGTATGAAGCGAGATCCACTGATACTCTTTGATCACGTCTGAGTGAACCTACGCCCTAATGTTAAAAAAAAATCTTCAAAAGTTCCCTTTTCAATTAAAGAAGTCGGTATTTTGATATTCAGATTAAATTGTCCCTGCTGAACAGTCGTTGCTTAACTATCAATGATTAAATCACTTAATAATGTAGTGCAGGCTTGATATTTCACTTGGAACGAACAGTTTATTGTTCCTTGGCCACTAAATACTTCATAACTTTGGCACCACACGCACACGCAGTTGGTTGGTAAAGTCAGTTCTATTAAAATTAAGTTTCTTGACAATTACGACAACTTGACTCTTCATCGTAATTGTATTATCTTCGTGAAGTCGTGTAATTGTGTCCTACTCGAGACTAATTGAGAGTAGTCCTTTGATATACTATCCACTCTTCTTTTAGTTCCAACTATTTGAAAGTCAAGTCCAATATTCACTAGTTTCGTCAATAAAGTTCAATTAACCCGTTATGCACGGTTAAACGCGTCTATCAGTTCCTGTCTCTGCTTAGAAAATCGGTTTCCGAAGTTCGTGAATCACGTCACGCAAGAAGCACTTCCGAACGCAAAACAGTCTCGTCGCGTTTCGTACTCTCAATAACTAAGACAAGAATTGTTCTCGCACGTCTTTACAGGACGAGAGCCGGCAAGCGACTTCTTCTGTGAAACAGTATTGTAGGCGCATTGAATTTCTTCGTTGCGCTTACAACTCTCTTCCACATAAAAGTTATCTCTGACTAACATCTATGACTTAGCTTTCAAGATATTAAATGCAATTATCACTTGGATATTTGTCCATTAATTAAATCTGAGGTTTCTTCCTCCTCTTTTCCAAACAAAATCTCTCAGTGATGTATAATGTTGTTATTACCAAAACTTCTTGCTGTTAGCTTATCAGCAAAGATGTCGTATTTGCCAAGATAACTCTTCCCTACTTCATATTATGATATTCTGTCTTAATTGACTTTAAGGGGTTCGTTGGGGTGTTATAACGGGTAGCTGCGGCTGTGTGGCGCCGACTGGGCGGTTTTTTAGGTTAGAGGGTCTCGAGAAAACACAAGAAAGGCTTCAGTCACAAAGTCTACAGGTAGAATACAGGAAGAACGTAGATACAGGAACCACTGATACAACAGCTATAAATTGTCGTAGCTGTGTTGGTAAAGTACCAGAGGTCCAAGCGCTAATAGAAACCACTGATGCTCAAATCGTTACAGGCACTGAAAGCTGGCTAAAGCCAGATATAAGCTCAGCTGAAATTTTTGCGAAGAACCTAACGGTGTTCCGAAAGGATAGGCTAAACTCGGTTGGCGGTGGCGCGTTTGTTGCTCTTAGAAGCAGCTTAACTTGTCGCGAAATTGACGTAGACACTTCCTGTGAGTTGTTATGGGCAGAGGCCATTGTTGGCAAACGGAATAAACTAATAATAGGATCCTTTTACCGACTTCCCAATTCAGATGATACAGTTGCTGAAAGGTTCAAAGAAGACTTGAGTTTGATTTCAAACACGTACCCGACTCATACGATAATAGTTGGTGGTGACTTTAATTTACCCTCGATATGTTGGCGAAAATACATGTTTAATTCCGGAGGTTCGCATGAAGTATCATCCGAAATTGTGCTAAACGGCCGGCCGCTGTGGCCAAGTGGTTCTAGGCGCTTCAGTCCCGAATCGCGCTGCTGCTACGATCGCAGTTTCGAATCCTGCCTCGGGCTTGGACGTGTGTGATGTCCTTAGGTTAGTTAGGTTTAGGTTAGTTAGGTTTAAGTAGTTCTAAGTTTAGGGGACTGATGACCTCAGATGTTAAGTCCCATAGTGCCTAGAGCCATTTGAACCATTTGTGCTAAACGCATTCTCTCTAAATTATATCGAGCAGTTAGTTCATGGGCCCATGCGAATGGTAAACGGTTGTGAAAACACACTTGACCACGTAGCAACAAATAATCCTGAGTTAACAACGAGCATCAAAACCGATACAGGGATTAGTGAACACAAGGTTGTTGTAGCGAGATTGAATATTGTAATTAGTGAAAATATACCTGGAACCTGGTAGTCAAGCGAAGGCAGGATTCGGTTACGATTGTGGACGGAGCTGTAATCGGTTACTATTGGTTGCCTTTCACAATTACACACAATTTATTTTAAACCAGTAATTCCAGACTCAACAATAAATAAAAAATACCACACGTTATTAAAGAAGGAATAAACATCTGTGTAAATAATAGCGTTTTCATTGAGTTACAATTTAGCAAATCACCATCAAATAGAGATACAGCAGATAATGTTTTAAAAGCAGGTCACTGGGATCTGGACAGAAGGCCTTATACGCCAGGAATCGCAATAAATTGAAAATTGTTTAAAACTCGCTGCAACTTACAAATTACAGGTACTGAAATATTAAAGGCAAGTCGCCACAAACACAGCAGAAGGCATCAGACACCAGGAATGGCAGCAAATAAGGTTTTAAGGGCTACTACTAAGATAGAAATACCAAATTGGAGTTTTAAGGCAAATGACACAATCACGGCTGCAGGCCTTACAAGCCACGAGCGGCAATAATATAAAAAATGTAGGAGCCTGCTGTAAAACAGCAAATACAATAGCAAAGCTTAATTACTCGTAAAATACAAGCAACCGATCACCAAACGAGTGAAATAAGATGATGGGAAACTTTGTAACACAACCCTTAACATCCACTGAACACTACACTTCTAAATTTATTCCAGAAGGCGACAGGACATAATATAACTTTTAGTATAGGCATTACGAGGTATTGTAATAAATAAAACATTAATAATAAAACACAGGGAGCAGTGCATAAGTTCCTTAAAGGGTACTGAGGCAGATTATATCCGCAGAAGACGTGGACTGAAGGAGCGTTACACTGAACTACTGGCCATCAAGACCTCCTTTTAGAACACACATGTCTTACAAGAATCAAGGGGCCACAGACGATGCTCCAGGAATCGACCTCTGAGAAGGTCCGGCAACAAACACTTTCGCGAGCGATGAGATAGGCAGTCAAGAGTTGCATTCACTTCACAAGGTGGTAACTCAGACTAGTGCAGTCAAACGAATGACTAACGATAATCTTGTTGAAGCTACCTGACGTCCGATAAGCCAAATGCAACGATGGAACAATACGCCAAAGTCGGAACCGTCGGTCAGCACTATTTCCCCGGAATACTGTGTTTATAGCTCCCGGAACGAGAAAGGAATCACTACCACCAGACTAGAAGAATCACCAGCCGGCACTAACCCCCCCAAGGTAGGTAACTGGGGCGTTAGCGGCCACAGGCACGAAAAATTACAGCTGGTTGAACTTAACAAATTGTAACAAGTTGAACACAGGAAATAGTAATAAGAAGTCGAGGAAAGCTAATCGGATCCGCCTTCCCCAAGATTGCTAGATCTGGTTTACGACGAGGTCGTGCACCCTGCTCTTCGCCTTGGCGATACTACGAGCAGCACCACGAACACAAGTCACTGGAGTACCGCGAGATATCACTATGGTGGAGGTTTTGTCTACTTAGATTGGAATGCACAAATCTTAAAGCTTGCTGGATCCGGTTTACGACGAGGTCGTGCACCCTCATGACCACAGCCCTTCCATCCGGCAGTCCATGCGTGCCGCCAGAGGTACTGTCGTGTTCTGGCGCTGCGCGGACCTGGCTCCTCCTGAGTTCCCAACCGGACTGACACACTCACACTACCTAAAGTAACAACGACGTCGCCCCAATGACAGGGCAACAGTTACTACATATCAATAACAGCCGCTGCTGCCACTAGCGGACAGGCAACGCTTGCCAAACCGAGTGGTGCCAGTCAACACGAGAAGAAGACTAACAACCGCAACCATGCTAACTAAACGATACCGTCTGGCCTCCAACAGAGGGCGAAACCTACAAACAGCATCAACGCGAGCCGCAGCACGGCTCAATACTTTTCAAAAAAGCAGATAAAAATTCACTTGACGCCTTCCTGAGAGACAATCTCCACTCGTTCCAAATTAATAATACAAGCGTAGACCAGATGTGTCTTGAATTCAGAGATATAGTATCGGCAGAAATTGAGAGATTTATACCAAATAAATTAACAAACGACGGAGCTGATCCTCATTGGTACACAAAACGGGTTAGAACACTGTTGCAGAAACAACAAAACAAACATGCCAAATTTAAAGAGATGCAAAATCCCCAAGATTGGCGATCTTTTACAGAAGCTGGAAATTTAGCGCGGACTTGAATGCGAGATGCCTATAACAGTTTCCACAACGAAACATTGTCTCGAAACCTGGCAGAAAATCCAAAGAGATTCTGGTCGTATGTGAAGTATGTTAGCGGCAAGAAACAATCAATGTCTTCTTTGTGCGATAGCAATGGAGATACTATCAAACACAGAGCTACCAAAGTAGAGTTACTAAACACAGCCTTCTGAAATGGCTTCACAAAAGAAGACGAAGTTACTATTCCAGAATTCGAATCGAGAACAGCTGCTAACACGAGTAATGTAGAAGTAAATATCCTCGGAGTAGGGAAGCAACTTAATGAAAGCAAATCTTCTGGTAAAAACCGTATACCAATTAGGTTCCTTTCGGAGTATGCTGATGCATTAGCTCCATACTTAACAAGCATATACAACCGTTCGCTCGAGGGAAGATCCGCACCCAAGGACTGGAAAGTTGCACAGATCACACCAATATTCAAGAAATGTATTAGGAGTAATCAACTAAATTACAGGCCCATATCGGTTACGTTGATATGCAGCAGTATTTTGGAACATACACAGGGTGGTCCATTGATCGTGACCGGGCCAAATATCTCACGAAATAAGCGTCAAACGAAAAGCATACAAAGAACGAACCTCGTCTAGCTTGAAGGGGGAAACCAGATGGCGTTATGATTGGCCCGCTAGGTGGCGCTGCCATAGGTAAAACGGATATCAACTGCGTTTTTTTAATGGGAACTCCCATTTTTTTATTACATATTCGTGTAGTACGTAAAGAAATATGAATGTTTTAGTTGGACCACTTTTTTCGTTTTGTGTTAGATGGCGCTGTAATTCACCTTTCCTCATGTTCGCATTGACAATGCACTGACGCATGTTGTCAGGCGTTGTCGGTGGATCACTATAGCAAATATCCTTCAACTTTCCCCACAGAAAGAAACCAGGGACGTTCGACCCGGTGAACGTGCGGGGCATGGTATGGTGCTTCGACGACCAATCAACCTGTCATTAAATATGCTATTCAGTACCACTTCAACTGCACGCGAGCTATGTGCCGGACATCTACTAAGATCTACTGAGGAGAGTGCCTACACTACGCTTTTCCTTCCTTTTTTTAGAATACTGCTGCACGGTATGGGATCCTTACCAGATAGGACTGACGGAATACATCGAAAAAGTTCAGAGAAGGGCAGCAAGTTTTGTATTATCGTGAAATATGGGAGAGAGTGTCACAGAAATGATGATTTGGGCTGGACATCATTTAAAAACAAAGGCGTTTTTCGTTGCGACGAAATCTCCTCACGAAGTTCCAATCACCAACTTTATCCTCCGAATGCGAAAATATTTTGTTGACACCGACCTTCATAGGGAGGAACGATCACCACGATAAAATAATGGAAATCAGAGCTCGTACGGAAAGATATAGATGTTCGTTCTGAAATTCCTATCCGTCGCCACTTACCTTAGACGGGAATTTTCTGCAGTCTTTACTACGTAAAACTTGACTGTTGCATCAACTGTGCTCAAAGGATCATAATTCCATTGAAAGACAATAACCTGTACTGCAGAAACAACACTACAGAGATATAGTCTACATATGATACTATTTGGTGCAATGACATTATTAATTAAATATCAACGTCATATACTTTAATTTTTGCTAATAAACAGAAAGCATGAATGAACTTTTTTTCAAACAACTACAGTAGACCACTGTCAACTAAGACTATGATTTAAAAAACAGAGATTAAGTATGACATAC
This sequence comes from Schistocerca serialis cubense, assembly GCF_023864345.2. Taxonomy (NCBI): domain Eukaryota; kingdom Metazoa; phylum Arthropoda; class Insecta; order Orthoptera; family Acrididae; genus Schistocerca; species Schistocerca serialis. The sequence continues at coordinate 45,432,744 of NC_064641.1, forward strand.
TCTTTTCCCAGATTACTTGTTTTTCAGAAAATGCTTGAAATTTTTGCCTTAAACACTGCTAAAACACTGACACCGTAAAGGAAGAGATAAATAAAAAAATCGCACTGCTAGACAAACACAAACTGGTTCACATGTCGGACAAACTTCCGTACGCTCGTCATTGACTAGCTGTCGTTTTTATCCATTTTACACGAATGAAATTCTGAACAGAATCGATTTCTTGTTGTGAATGCGTGTCACGTGCCTGTGTGTAAAAGCAGGCACGTGGTCGAGTGTGGAGTTCTAAAATTTTGAGTGTGCTGCAGACTGCGCATGCACAGAAACGGTAGACTATTTTACAATGCTCAGGTGAAGATAGTACTGCAACTATTGATAAGTAATAACATAAATAGAAAATATATTTTACGAGGAACGATCAGTAAATAGCGCAATACATATTCTTTGGAAAGCAGGTTGGTTTTATTCAGGATTCCAATTCACCAAGCTACTCTTTTGGCTACGGAACCAATTTTCCTACACAATTTCCTTTAAATGGACGGCCTTACACCACCTTACTGAGAGAGCTCAGATGTCTGCATGGTACCACTCTAATGATCGAAGTAGGGCCCAACTTCTCGCTGCAATATTGACATTCCCATTGAATCCCTCAGAGTGCGCCTTCCATTGGTTCAACTACATGGAATTCGGAAAGAGCGAAACCCGAGCCTTAGGATCGACGAGGAAGAGCAGTCGAACGCATGTTTGTGAATTCCTCTCGGATGGGCAGATTGGTGTTGCGTTGTCAAGCAGAAGGAGAAGTCTGTTGAAATTTTTGTGGCGAACAGCTAAAGTCGTTCCCGCAGCTTCCTGAGGGTGGCACAATACATTTCAGATTCGATAGTTGCACCATAAGGGACGACATCAAACAGAGTCCCAAAAGACCGTCTTCGTCACTTTACCGACTGAGGGTTCGCCTTCGAGCTTTCTCTTCGGAGGAGAGCTGGTGTGGTTCCACTCTAAGGATTGTCCCGTTCTTTCTCTTCGAAGTGATGAATCCATGCTTCATTTCGACACGCTGAGCCTCGTAACTCGCTAGCGATTCCGCGCAGATAAACCTCCGTTGCACTTTATGGTCTTCTGTTAGACAATTAGGAAGCCAGCTGGCAAACACTGAGTATCCCACCTGAAGGATGACTGTATCACCACTATGGTCCGTCGGTAAACTGAAGAGCGAGGGAGCGCATCCCCACTCTGCCAACCCAGCTACGTCACGAGGAGCTTCTACAGGCTGTTTCACAACGTAGTACCGGCCCTGCCGCGGCGCGCGCTTTAAATCTGTAGCGATGCCGTGTACAGATATGTCTCGGCTGCGTTCATTTCTAGACAAATGTATTAAGACCATAAGGAACACAAAAAACGATAGCTTCTTCCGAAACACACTATTAAAGAGTAAATAATATTACGATAAGAATGGAAGTCAGGATTATACTTCAAACACGGAACCGAATACCTGTTCATTTGAATGTATTGTATGTTCCTCTATTGCTATTCGTAAAACGAACCCCATATAATGCAATCAATCTGTAGAATTTGAGCGTCCCCATGCGGATCCTCTCTGACCTCATTCCTTTACCCCATCTGCTCCTATTCCTCTAACATAACCGCATACTCTACACCTCCTGCCGCCTTGATCCCCCTCACCCCCTGGTTGCTCCTCTCCTCTCCCATCCCCACCCCCTGCCACATCTTCACTGTTGTGTCCTCCCTACCCTCCATCTCTACACTCTTCATCTCCTTTCCCAGGGTGCCTTCCATTAACTCCCCCTCCCGGATTATGCCCTCTCTCCCTCCATTTATCCCTCCTATCAACTCTGATCCTCACCCCCCCCCCCCGCCTTCCTTTCCTCTGTCCTTCCCCTGGGTTCCCTCTCCCCCCCTTTCCATCCTGTGTTTTCTCCCCACCTCACCTCTCCCTACCTCCTTTCTCCCCTCCCACCCCTGAGTCCTTTTGTATTCCCCTCCTCTGCCTTTCCCACTCCCTGTCGCATCTGCTCAGCACCCCTCCACCCCTCTTATGGGTACTCATCCTCCATTGGCTCCGTTCCCCCCTCCACCCCTTTGCTGTTATTCGCCTTCCCCCCTTTTTTATTTTCCCTTCATCTGTCCAGTATCCCCCCACCTACTCTCGGTTGCGGTACGTCATATTTGCCAACCTTTTAGTGCAGTGTTCCAGTGAATGTTCAGTGTTGTTTCGTCTTTCCAAGTGTTGTGAACAGAAACCACACTGTCGCTGGGTGTGAATTTTATGTCTTTTGCGAACAGAAACCAGAATGTCGCCAAGTTTTTTAATTGTCTGTCTATTATTTTACTTGTCTGCTTCATATGTATTTTATTAGCATCATCATCCCATTGTACTATGTTTTAAGTTCCACGATTTTTTCGCCATGTTCTCATTTAAGTCTCCTATGCTTTTTATTATATATTATCTTCACCTTTTTCCAACAAAGTCTGTAGGCTGAAGAGCGGCATACTACGCTGCTGCCAGCCTGCCCCCTTGGGGGGGAATAGAAATTCAGTAAAGAAAAAAATAGAATTTGAGGCTTGTTCTTACTTTGTGTTTCTACTAAAAGGTAGAAGTTTCCTTTGAAAGACTGCACTGAAACTTAACAATTTTTGCAACACGATAATTGTTTAAAAAGTAAGCATAAATTTATAATTTTGCGTGTTGTATTAGTCCGATTTGCACTGCTTTTTTGTCATTGTCTTCGTAAACATGTATCAAAAGTATTTGTACAATGTTATGCATATTGGGTATTTACTCTGTTGTCAGCTGTAAAAAAGGTAGCATCAACGATTATTTGTTTTGTGTAAAAATAGATTAGAGAATGTGTATTAAATTTTGTTATACGTATGGAATGAAGTGTATGAAATTTTTAGAAATGTTAAATATTGCTTTTGGTGAGCCTGTTATAAGTGAATCACTATCATACAAGTGGCATAAACATTTCAAAGCAGGCCTTAAAGGACAGCGGTTTTACAAGCACGGATGAGATTAAAAATGCACAGTTAAGAGACCTATAAACTACCCCAAAGAAACAGTTCCTAAAGAATTTCGGAAATTGGAAAAAGCACTGGCACAAGTATATAGTATGTAATATGGAATATTTTGAAGAGGATAACATTGCTCTACATTAACAAATAAAGTTCTTACCAAAAAATAAAAATTAATACCTGAACGCACCTCATATGTCAAGGTTTTTGCTTAGAAGTCCAGAATCGATGTACATGTTTCGAAGAAAATTTCAGCAGTGTTGAGAATAGCTATTGCGCACAAATTTGAAGCAATATGTCTCAGAATCAGGTGAGTAGTGACCGAGATAGAGATTTAGTGTTCCATAAGCATCAAAGGTTTTACGTGATTTTGAAACTGTCTATAACGATCGGTTTCCTCCCAAGATTGTTAGTTTTTCTTCGTGGCGATTCCACTAAACTATGCGGCTTATTTTCGCGTTCCTTCCTTTTGCTTCTTATTGCACGAGGCTGACGTTTGCATAAATTGCAGCCCTTTGACTGCGACTGGTAATATTAGCCAACAGTTCGTTTTGAGTCGCCTCTTTAATACACGGTGTAATAACATTAGAGACGATCGAACGCTCGTTACTTCGCAAATGCCTCCTCCTCGTATTCTGCACATTTTCTTGTAATGCTAGACGATTATCCATCACTTCCGGAAATCGATGAATATCTGTAAGTATACAAAGTTAAATGTCTCTGAGCATTATGGGACTTAATATCTGACGTTATCAGTCCCCTAGAACCTAGAACTACTTAAACCTAACTAACCTAAGGACATCACACACAGCCATGCCGGAAGCAGGATCCGAACCTGCGACCGTAGCGATCGCGCGGTTCCAGACTTTAAAGTTAACTGACTTACACTGGCAACTAAGATCATACGAACAGGAACGACGTATATCACTGCACGCCGATCTACACCGCTGGACAGGTAACGGGCAACAGATTTTGGGTGCCCCTGTTGGCCGGTGGCAGCGTTCTTCAGGGAAAGGCCACTTCCCCCACCACAAGCGCTGCTCGCTCCTGAGTTTACAGACAGACTATACCAACAGAGACCACCAGATTAGCAGCTAAGTGTATGATGATGACCCGTCGATCACCCCGAATGACACTGTGCGCACGTTCCAACGCTGTAGGAGTTAGAGCTGTGTGCGGTTGGCCAGCAGTTCGCACAGGTCTGCGCGACGCTATTGCTATGAAGTCAGACGCTTAGCCCAATGACTCATCGTGCTTTTGTTCACTGCCAGGTCTCGGAAGATATTCTGCAATCGCTTATGAATATCTGCGATGCTCTGGTTTACCGCCAAAAGAAACTCAATGACAGATTTTTGCCTGGAAAGCTACTCTGTTACAGACGACACTTTGGACGCTACATATAATGCCGTTATTTATCGGAACTTCATCAGAGCTGAAGGTGGGAATATCCCACGATGTCCACAACAGATTCGGCATTTTTCCTGACTAAACTGGTAATTAAAAAGGTGTTGTATTAGTTATTGAACGGCCGTCGTATGGTTGTTTCAAAAGTGAAAAGGTCAGTCCTATTAAACAAGAAAAATTATTTTTAATGTTATTTAGCACTTAGAACGAAAACAAAGAAATAAAGTGAAAAGGCAACATTTAGTGGACTCTAAATATAGGTGTATAAAAGTACGCCGTATTTTCTCGAGATGATAAATGTGGGTGGTTCGGAATGCTTCACGTTTAGTATTCTTCCAGTTCTCAGGAATGAGAAGAATTTACCATACCACATTTGATAAGAGAAAACACTAGAAATTTTGATTTTGTCATTAACAAACTATTACATTGCTGGAATAAATGATGACTAACTGAAAACCCTCAGCTGCCGACAGGTGTTGTTGATATACCTCGATGTGGACAGTTGAAAATGTGTGCCCCGACCGGGACTCGAACCCGAGATCTCCTCCTTACATGGCAGACGCTCTATCCACCTGAGCCACCTAGGACACAGACCAATAGCGCGACTGCAGGCACTTCCCTTGCACGCTTCCCGTGAGAATGGGCACAGGTTGCCCAAACTCTTACGGGAATCGCCAAAGCGAGCGCTAGTAATGAGTGGATGGGCAAATGTCTGTAAGGTACATTACATATGTAGAATTGTGGACAGTTGGGAATTTGAATCACACGGGAAGCGTGCAAGGGATAAGTGCCTGCAGTCCCGCTATTTATCTGTGTCCTCGGTGGCTCAGGTGGATACAGCGTCTGCCATGTAAGCAGGAGATCCCGGGTTCGAGTTCAGGTCGGGGCACACATTTTCAACTGTCCACATCGAGGTATATCAACAACACCGGTCGGCAGCTGAGGGTTTTCAGTTAGTCATCATTTATTCTAGGGAAAAAGCTGCACGGTCATCAACAGCATTCTGTTCTTTCGAGAACAGCTTCTGTTTTCACATATATTACATTGCTGCTTGTTCCTGCATGCTGTTGCTACACCAGGTGATCAAAAGTATCCGGAGACCCCCAAAAAATACGTTCTTCATATTAGGTGCAATGTGTTGCCACCTACTGCCAGGTACTTCATATCACTAGACATTAAATATCGTGGGAGAGCAGAATGGGGAGCTCCGCAGAGCTCACGGACTTCGGACGTGCTCAGGTGATTGTATGTCACTTGTGTCACACGTCTGTACGCGAGATTTCCATACTCCTAAACATCACTATGTCCACTGTTTCCGATACGATTGTGAAGTGGAAACATGAAGGGACACGAACAGCGCAAAAGCGTACAGGCCGACATTGTCTGTTGACTGTCAGAAACCGTCGACAGTTGAAGATGGTCGTAATGTGGAGCAGGCAGACGTCTATCCAGACCATGAAACAGGAATTCCAAACTGCATCAGGATCGATTGCAAACATTATGAGCGTCAGGCGGGAGGTGAGTAAAGTTGGATTTCATGGTCGAGAGGCTGCTGTTAAGCTACACTACTGGCTATTAAAATTGTTACACCAAGAAGAAATGCAGATGATAAATGGGTATTCATTGGACGAATATATCATACTAGAACTGACATTTGATTACATTTTCACGCAATTTGGGTGCATAGATCCTGAGAAATCAGTACACAGAACAACCACCTGTGGCCGTAATAACGGCCTTGATACGCCTGGGCATTGAGTCAAACAGAACTTGGAAGGCGTGTACGGGTTCACCTGTCCATGCAGCTTCAACACGACACTACAGTTCATCAAGAGTAGTGACTGGCGCATTGTGACGAGCCAGTTGCTCGGCCACCATTGGCCAGACGTTTTCAATTGGTGAGAGATCTGGAGAATCTGCTGGCCAGGGCAGCAGTCGAACGTTTTGTGTATCCAGAGAGGCCCGTACAGGACCTGCAACATGCGGTATTGCATTATCCTGCTGAAATGTAGAGTTTCGCAAGGTTAGAATGAAGGATAGAGCCACAGGTCGTAACACATCTGAAATGTAACGTCCACTGTTCAAAGTGCCGTCAATGGGAACCGGAGGTGACCGAGACGTGTAACCAATGGCACCCCATACCATCACGTCGGGTGATACGCCAGTATGGCGATGACGAACACACGCTTCCAATGTGCGTTCACCGCGATGTCGCCAAACACGGATGCGAACATCATGATGCTGTAAACAGAACATGGATTCATCCGAAAAAATTAATTTTTTGCCATTCGTGCACCCAGGTTCGTCGTTGTGTACACCATCTCAGGCGCTCCTGTCTGATGCAGCGTCAAGGGTAGCCGCAGCCATCATCTCTGAGCTGATAGTCCATGCTGCTGCAAACGTCGTCGAACTGTTCGTGCAGATGGTTGTTGTCTTGCAAACGTCCCCATCAAAAAATGTGTGTGAAATCTTATGGGACTTAACTGCTAAGGTCATCGGTCCCTAAGCTTACACACTACTTAACCTAAATTATCCTAAGGACAAACACACACACACCAATGCCCGAGGGAGGACTCGAACCTCCGCCGGGACCAGCCGCACAGTCCATGACTGCAGCGCCCTAGACCGCTCGGCTAATCCCACGCGGCGTCCCCATCTGTTGATTTAGGGATCGAGACGTGGCTGCACGATCCGTTACATCCATGCGGATAAGATGCCTGTAATCTCGACTGCTAGTGATACGAGGCCGTTGGGATCCAGCACGGCGTTCCGTATTACCCTCCTGAACCCACCGATTACATATTCTGCTAACGGTCATTGGATCTCGACCAACGCGAACATCAGTGTCGCGGTACGATAAACCACAACCGCGATAGGCTACAATCCGACCTTTATCAAATTCGGAAACGTGATGGTACGCATTTCTCCTCCTTACACGAGGTATCACAACAACGTTTGACTAGGCAACGCCGGTCAATTGCTGTTTGTGTATGAGAAATCGGCAGGAAACTTTCCTCCTGTCAGCACGTTGTAGGTGTCGCCACCGGCGCCAACCGTGTCTGAATGCTCTGAAAAGCTAACCAGTTGCATATCACAACATCGTCTTCCTGTCGGTTAAATTTCGAGTCTGTAGCACATCATCTTCACGGTTTAGAAATTTTTATGGCCAGTAGAGCAAATACAAAATGACGGCTCGCTTGGTGTAAGGAGCGTAAACATTGGACGATTGGACAGTGGAAAAACGTTGTGTGAAGTGACGAATCACGGTACACAATGTGGCGATCCGACGACAGGGTGTGGGTACGAGTAATGTCCGGTGAATGTCATCTGCCAGAGTTCGTAGTGCCAACAGTGAAATTCGGAGGCGGTGGTATTATGATTTGGTCGTGTTCTTCATGGGGAGGCCCCTTGTCGTTTTGCGTGGCACTGTCACAGCACAGGCCTACATTGATGTTTTAAGTACCTTCTTGCTTCCCACTGTTGAAGAGCAATTTGGGGATGGCGACTGCGTCTTTAAACACGATCAAGCACCCGTTCATAAAGCACAGCCTGTGGCTGAGTGGTTACACGACAATAACATCCCTGTAATGGACCGGCCTGCACGGAGTCCTGACCTGAATCCTATAGAACACCTTTGAGATGTTTTGGAACCCTAAATTCGTGCCAGGCCTAACCGACCGACATCTTGTACCGTCCCTCTTACTATTCGGCCTATCCTGCTTGCGATATAAAATATGATCGTGGATCGCGTGTATGCCTAATGGAATTTTTCTAATTGGATAAGGCTATCTTTCCCGAAGAACTGATACCGATTATTTTGTGCATTCACTCGCGGGCAACACTGTACAGAAAAGGTATACCACTGATCATGAATCCAAAGTTACACTAATGACCGAAAAGGAAGTAATTAACGGTCGGCAGCCCACTAGGGCAATTTACATCCAAAATCCTGTACGAGATGATGGGAAAGAAAAACATGCATTATTAAACACAGACGTGGCAAGTAAAGGTTGTAACTTTTTTTTTCTTATTATACTGTATGTCAGTACTGAACTTCGTTACCTGAACAATGACTTTCAGTGACCTCAACATAACGTCATCAAAGCAATTTAGAAAAAGAGCAAGCAATTTTTACTTTGCTGTTACTTATTTTGCAAATTGGATTTGATATTCTTGTCTGAACAACTGAGCCTTTTTTACCTACTTGAACAGAATTAAATACTAGAATACGTACCAAACCAAACAGCCATGTGCTCCAAGCTATATGTAAAATAAATGAAACTTCCTCACTCTTAATTTGTGAATTTTCTTTAGATTTGGATTTTTTCCAGTGACTGATTCTCAATCTTGAAAAATGAAATTGCTTTACTTTATAGTCATATACTGAAGCCTCTTTTGTACAACAGTTAATTGAAAGTAGACTGAGGCTAAATTCTTAAAAGAGAAATTATTCATTAATAAACTGTCTGTAACTATTCAGTCTGTTTCTTATGATACTCAGTTAGCATATTAGGGAAAAAAGGAACAGGATCCTGCTTGATAACAATGTCTGGGGCAATGAGGCCGCAATCGCCCTGAATTTAACTGATTATTATTTAAATAAATCTTATCAATCAAATCACATTCAGTTGTGCTGCTGGGTAAGCCGTTAACTCTTTTTACCACTGAACAGTCTTACTTCAGTGCTGTGCATACGACGAAACTCGGAGCCGACGACGAAAATGTGTTGATGGAACTACTGCTGTTGTTGAAGACGGTAGCATATTGTGGAGGCACGGCTAATTATAGGAACGGGCCGTCATAATTAATACAGCCTCTTCCGCCCGTCCACTGTCCGTACTCCTGCTCTAGACATCTGGCCGGGGCGCGTACATAATGCCGCAGAAAATGGGACTCTACTGCAAGAGCGTTAACACCACACTTACCGCACACTGCAAGCGCTGGAACTCGTCTCCCGCTCTCTCCGCGCACTCTGCGCAACAACGCCCCACCCCAAGATTTTACAACGCGCAAGCACAGCTATTATCGTTCCTAGTCGATGCAAATAAAAATTCCTTTGGCTTTTTCCCAGAGCTTATAAGTTTCACACCAAAACACAGATAAACACAATAAAACGTCGACAGACTTCTACCTAAATCTACACATACGATGAAGCAATGTCTTTACTTATTAAAAGAAAACATTTAAATTACAAATATTTACATACAATTAAAAAAAAAGTTATGTATCGGTAGTAGGTGCCATGCATCCTGCATTTTCGTGTTACATGTGCTCCACATTTCATGACTTTTTCTTCTGGAGGGAAACAAATTCAGGGAATGTCCTAAAATTTAAACAAACAAATATGCAGGTGCATACAGTTAAATAATTTTGTCTGCATAAGGTACAATAATCACTGGGTTATCAGTTCAAACAATTATTGCAGTTATGTAGGGGGCACGTTATTTACATGACGACCCTGTGTCATTATTACTCAAAACACTATAGTATGACAACACATCTTAAAAAAAACACTTGCTTCAAGAAATCAGTAAGTTTAAAATTACTACAAATATTATTAAAAACATACTCAATATTGGAATGGAAAAATTTAAGCTAAATTTAAATGTAAAGAATAGTAAAAAGAACTTTCAGAACAGGATAAGAAATCGTAATTACAAATGTTCAAATGTGTGTGAAATCTTATGGGATTTAACTGCTAAGGTCATCAGTCCTTAAGCTTACACACTACTTAATCTAAATTATCCTAACACACACACACCCATGCTCGAGGGAGGACTCGAACCTCCGCCAGGCCCAGACGCACAGTCCATGACTGTAGCGTCTAGACCGCTCGGCTAATCCCGCGCGGTCGTAATTACAAAATTCATTACATAAAAGTGTATAATGAACATGATTTTTTTTTCATGTGTCCTCTCGCATTGCGAGAGCGATTGTGTTTTAAATAATGTCGATACCAAACATTTACATCAAAACTGGCGCTGAGAGAAAACCAATTCGCGTTGCACACGCAAATTCACAAAGAACGCCGCAGCGCTACAAGAGCCGGCAACGACTAAGTTCAAGCAAGTTCAAGCGGAGCATTGTTGCGTGCGCTGTAGCGACACGCTAGATCTCCGTGTTTGTGTATGCAGTTGCTTTCCAGAACTTTCACCTGCCACAAATTGTTGTTACTCACTCCTGAGTAATCTGAAGGAGTCCTCTTTTTAATTCCATCACAGCGGGTAACTCAACACCGCCCGTTAATACACATGTGTTCACAGACTTGGAACTTACAGTTCGTCTAAGTACATCGGTAATAACTCACATCATACAGATTACAATAAACGTTTAACATAATACATACATATACGAAGTTCAGAAACTGACTAGTACTACAATAGCACGTAATGGCTTGGTTTCTCTTTTCTCATTTCGGACTAATTAGTCCTTGACTGGTATAATTTTAAATCGACAATATTACGCTCACCTAACAGCTGATTTAGGAAAAGCTAAACAGTAAGCGTTAGTATGAGCTATATTGATTATCTCAAACGGTCCATTGTAAATGAACTTAAATTTTGAAAATTCGTGGTCGACCTCGCTTGACTTTTCGTGTGCTTTAATGAGTACAAGATCGCCAATAGCAAGTTTGGCAAACCGCGCTTTAGCCTCATGACGCCGTGTTCTCGCTTCAGCTTTCTTTTTCATCATTTCTCGTAGGTGCTCTTTCTTTACTTCAAGGTTAATATCAGCTCTCGGAGGGAAATCAGTCATTTCTTCCACTAAACTTTTAGACTTATGGTCTAATAGTATTTCTTCCAGAGTGTAGCCCGTGGATTCACGCGTCAAGGCGTTCATTATTTTCTCGAAATTACCGACGTAATTGCCACGCGATCTGTGATTGTGGTGACAATACGTTCGGCAAAGCCGGCCCAATTCACGCACGTACCATTCCGCGGGATTCCCGCTTGCGCAATAGGCCGAAATGTCTATCACTTCAGTGACATTACATTTCATTCCTTCATTCCATAATTTGAAAGTAAATCGCGCTCCGTTATCGGACAAAACCACTTTTGGTTTGCCGACGTGCACAAAGTTATCATTAACAAATCTGTTATAAACCGCTCTAGCTGTTGCCTTTCGTATCGAATATAACTTGATGAACTAAGAAAATGTTTCTAGCACCATGTACGCGAAATTCCCTGAAGTCTTGGGCAGTGGACCATAGAGGTCCGTACAAACCAAATCCAGCACATCGTTAGGTCTTAAGCTCTGCATAGGGCCACGGTTCGTGTAGTTCGTTACCTTCACCCTCTGGCACTTAGCACGTGTCTTTATTCTTTCAGCAACCCTTTTTTGTATATTATTAAAATTTACAACTCCCGCTAGCTTCTCAGCACACTTCTTTGGTCCGCAATGATCATAAACTAAATGATAGTAGTCAGTTATCTCTGTGACGTACTTGGCTGGCCAACACACTCGCCAGTTATTGCTATCTTCACCTTTACATATGTACAAGATATGGTTACAAGACACTAAAAGGTATCAGATAGATTATATAATGGTAAGACAGAGATTTAGGAACCAGGTTTTAAATTGTAAGACATTTCCAGGGGCAGATGTGGACTCTGACCACAATCTATTGGTTATGACCTGTAGATTAAAACTGAAGAAACTGCAAAAAGGTGGGAATTTAAGGAGATGGTACCTGGATAAACTAAGAGAACCAGAGGTTGTACAGAGATTCAGGGAGAGCATAAGGGAGCAATTCACAGGAATGTGGGAAATAAATACAGTAGAAGAAGAACGGGTAGCTTTGAGGGATGAAGTAGTGAAGGCAGCAGAGGATCAAGTAGGTAAAAAGACGAGGGCTAATAGAAATCCTTGGGTAACAGAAGAAATATTGAATTTAATTGATGAAAGGAGAAAATATAAAAATGCAGTAAGTGAAACAGGCAAAAAGGAATACAAACGTCTCAAAAATGAGATCGACAGGAAGTGCAAAATGGCTAAGCAGGAATGGCTAGAGGACAAATGTAAGGATGTAGAGGCCTATCTCACTAGGGGTAAGATAGATACCGCCTACAGGAAAATTAAAGAGACCTTTGGAGATAAGAGAACGACTTGTATGAATATCAAGAGCTCAGATGGAAACCCAGTTCTAAGCAAAGAAGGAAAAGCAGAAAGGTGGAAGGAGTATATAGAGGGGCTATACAAGGGAGATGTACTTGAGGACAATATTATGGAAATGGAAGAGGATGTAGATGAAGATGAAATGGGAGATATGATACTGCGTGAAGAGTTTGACAGAGCACTGAAAGACCTGAGTCGAAACAAGGCCCCCGGAGTAGACAATATTCCATTGGAACTACTGACGGCCGTGGGAGAGCCAGTCCTGACAAAACTCTACCATCTGGTGAGCAAGATGTATGAAACAGGCGAAATACCCTCAGACTTCAAGAAGAATATAATAATTCCAATCCCAAAGAAAGCAGGTGTTGACAGATGTGAAAATTACCGAACTATCAGCTTAATAAGTCACAGCTGCAAAATACTAACACGAATTCTTTACAGACGAATGGAAAAACTAGTAGAAGCCAACCTTGGGGAAGATCAGTTTGGATTCCGTAGAAACACTGGAACACGTGAGGCAATACTGACCTTACGACTTATCTTAGAAGAAAGATTAAGGAAAGGCAAACCTACGTTTCTAGCATTTGTAGACTTAGAGAAAGCTTTTGACAATGTTGACTGGAATACTCTCTTTCAAATTCTAAAGGTGGCAGGGGTAAAATACAGGGAGCGAAAGGCTATTTACAATTTGTACAGAAACCAGATGGCAGTTATAAGAGTCGAGGGGCATGAAAGGGAAGCAGTGGTTGGGAAGGGAGTAAGACAGGGTTGTAGCCTCTCCCCGATGTTGTTCAATCTGTATATTGAGCAAGCAGTAAAGGAAACAAAAGAAAAATTCGGAGTAGGTATTAAAATTCATGGAGAAGAAATAAAAACTTTGAGGTTCGCTGATGACATTGTAATTCTGTCAGAGACAGCAAAGGACTTGGAAGAGCAGTTGAATGGAATGGACAGTGTATTGAAAGGAGGATATAAGATGAACATCAACAAAAGCAAAACAAGGATAATGGAATGTAGTCTAATTAAGTCGGGTTATGCTGAGGGAATTAGATTAGGAAATGAGGCACTTAAAGTAGTAAAGGAGTTTTGCTATTTGGGGAGCAAAATAACTGATGATGGTCGAAGTAGAGAGGATATAAAATGTAGGCTGGCAATGGCAAGGAAAGCGTTTCTGAAGAAGAGAAATTTGTTAACATCCAGTATTGATTTAAGTGTCAGGAAGTCATTTCTGAAAGTATTCGTATGGAGTGTAGCCATGTATGGAAGTGAAACATGGACGATAAATAGTTTGGAGAAGAAGAGAATAGAAGCTTTCGAAATGTGGTGCTAGAGAAGAATGCTAAAGATTAGATGGGTAGATCACATAACTAATGAGGAAGTATTGAATAGGATTGGGGAGAAGAGAAGTTTGTGGCACAACTTGACCAGAAGAAGGGATCGGTTGGTAGGACATGTTCTGAGGCATCAAGGGATCACCAATTTAGTATTGGAGGGCAGCGTGGAGGGTAAAAATCGTAGAGGGAGACCAAGAGATGAATACACTAAGCAGATTCAGAAGGATGTAGGTTGCAGTAGGTACTGGGAGATGAAAAAGTTTGCACAGGATAGAGTAGCATGGAGAGCTGCATCAAACCAGTCTCAGGACTGAAGACCACAACAACAACATGGTTACATATTTTTCTTAACTCTTTTCGTCACACTTGTTCATAACAATTATTAGACAGTCGTCGTCGTTTTGATGACGACGCGTGTTTTTACAGATGCTCTCTACTCTTTTACGACCTTCTGCATCTTGAAAGTAGTACAATATCAGTACGCCCTCAGACTCGTCCTCCACAAGCCGATGATCGGTTTCAGGCAAATGTGACAGCGCGTCCGCTATACAGTTGTCTGATCCTCTCACGTAACAAATGTCACTATAAAACTGCTGCAAGAAGTTAGATCACCGTGTTAGTCTTTCATGCAGTAAACGACAGTCCTTCAGATAAGTGAGCGCCTTGTGATCCGTATGAATTATCACCTTTCGGTCCCACAAGTAACCTTTAAATTTTCTGAAACCCCAAATGACAGCGAGACATTCTTCCTCAGAACTCGTATAGTTTCGCTCACATTTCGTGAACGTTCGGCTTGCGAAATCGACTGTTCTGTGTTCTTTATTTTCTCCTTCTCCTACCTCTTGAATCAATTGTACTCCTAAGCCATAATTAGATGAGTCCGTTCCCACATTAAATGGCAACGCAAGATCAGGATGGTACAATATGTTAATCTGTAGTAATTCATTTTTCAGTCTTTCAAATGTGGCCTGACACTCGTCAGTCCACACAAATAACGTATTTTTTTGCAACAAGTTGTTCAGGTTTGGAGCGATGAAGGCATTCCCCTGCACGAACTTGCAGTAGAATCCTGAGAGCCCTATCACACTGTTTCCTACTCTTCGGCGGAGGACAGTTCTTTATTGCATCCACTTTCTGTTGTCACAATGTGACCAAGACAATTCAGTTATTTCTTCACAAACTCACACTTCGTCAGTTTCAGCGTCATTCCGCCATTGCGTAACGCACTGAAAACTTCATCGAACTATTCGCAACGTTCTCGCCAAGACGAATTCGCCAGCAGAAAATCGCCCTCGCACACAGTCAGTTTTGAGCTCAGGGCAGCACCTAACACGTTATCCGGGGCCCTGATAAAGACAGAAGCAGATATGTTCAGGCCGAATGGCACTACCTTGTTCTGGTGGTAACATGGCCTGCATATAAAAACGTCGTATATTTCCTACACACTAAGGCTATTTGCCAGTACCTAGCCGTCAAGTCAAGGCTAGTCATAAACTGTACATTGTTAAATCTTTGCAGCAACTCTTCCATACTTTCTGGTCTATCTGTCACAAGCTGAACGACCTTGTTCAACGTGCGTGCCTCTATCACAACCTGGCACTACCATCTCTTTTACCCACTATTATTAAGGGATTGTTATAGGAGCTGGTAATCCTCTCTATAACATTCCATTCTAACATCCGATCTATTTCTTGTTGAACAGCCTCCTTCTTGGATGTCGGTACCGCATATGGTCTTATAAAGAATGGTTCATGGGGTGTTACATTTAACTTGCACTGATACCTAGTAACAAGCCACGATTTATTTGAAAACACTTTCTTGTTTCTCATTATTACGTCATATAGGTCTCGCTTTTGTTCAAGCGGAGCGTTTGGCGATCTGTCTACAATGCTCTCTAATTCGTCTTCCAAACAATTGTCGATGTTCATATTGCGGATACCGTAGTATTCTGTTTCTATGCCTAATCCAATCTCATTGGAAAAGTAGCAAGATGAATACGTTTGTATTCACTACTCACATCGTCACTCGTTTCATCAAAACTCACATTTACTTTGGTCTTGTCTTTGGAAACGCACTTCATGGTCTTATTATTGCAGTTAATACTTGCAATGGTATTTTAACAACCAATCTAAACTCAAAATAATATCGGTGCACAGATCTGGCACAACGACAAATTCCTGTTCGAATGGTTCTCCTTGAATCTCAAAACATACAAATATTTGGTTTCTTATCGGTTTACTGTTCCTTCCGGTAGCACTGATTATTTAACTCCCATTAGTGGCATTGCTACTACTTGTGGTTTATCTTTCAGTAATTCAAAAGTTTTTCCCGACATAGCACTTAGCTCAAATTTGCATTTAAAGGCCGTGCATATTAACGGGCAATAGAATCTGTCTACACCTGTCATTATCAATGGTTTGGTCTCCCCACAACAAATCCTCATCTATCTCAAGGTCGTTCCAGAAAAATCTGTCCGGTTCTGATGCCGACAGCGATTTATCCGGCGGTTTTCTAATTCTTTGTGTTTGAACGTTTTTGATCTCTAATTATCTGTCCTGCGGTAGTTGAACTTGTTTTGATCTCAACACCGTAATTTTACTATCAATTTCATCGATTAATGAACTTTGTTTAACCAATAGTTCGCTAATTGTGACGTCAGGTAGGTATTCTTCGGAAAGATGGCTGTCATATTCCGAGATTTTTGGAGAAAAGTACTCTGTTTTTTCCTCCTATCTCATTTCCAGAGCTTACGCAACCCTCGTCACTCTCATCTGACTGTATAACGTCAGGTTTGACCTCGTAGATATTGTAATTTACGTGGCTTTCTATTAGTTGTACCTAGTCATTATCGCCAAATTCATCTTGCCCCTCCTCGTAACAGCCGCCTCTGTATTCATTAGGACTAGCGTCGCTGGGGTTGGCTACTTCAAAAACTTCATTTGGACAAGCCTTCCGTTCAGGTACAGAGCTCTCCGTTTCAAAAACGTTAATTTCTTGCGGGCTGAGAAGCGTTAATTTCTGTCCACTATCCCCATTAGCACACCTCCCATATAATCCTCTATCACTTTTCAGTTCGTCGGGCATCCAACCCAACTGACCTAACCACACCTCCTCGCGTTCCGCATTTCCCTGCTCGATAACGGAAACTTTATTCGAGATCGGCTCCATTACTTCCGCTGGCGACACATAGTCTACTGGAACTTGTGTAACCGTTGTTGCTTTAACAGCGGCCGCTTCCTTCTCCCCTACCGGTATACTAATTCAGTATTACTTTTACGAGCAGTAATAGATGTGTCGACTGCCGTTTCCAGCTCAGTTATCATTACTCTAGGTGCGTCGCTCTCTTTACTCTCTCGCACATTCTCCTATCGCTGAGTTATCCTTTGGTATTTATCATAGCAGTATTGTCTATGTTTTCGTCTATTGTCTATGTTCTCCCCACGCCCGGTGGGCCCCTAATGAGCGCGGCTAGTTGTTTCCCTGACTAATTCCGACAGACCTGTTACTACCAGACTGCCGTGGTGTATCATTCCGCTCCTTTCTACTATCATTCCTCCGAGGGCCACGTACCATATTTACTTGATACTGGCCCCTATCATTTCAACAGTTGTGGTTATTGTTACTATGACCATTATTGTTATAGTGCTGTGCGTTGTTATTACCATGGTGGTTGCTACCATTATTGTCATGGTTAGTGTTATTGCTCTGGTTGTGACTATGGTGGTAATTGTTACCATTCCCACGGCTTTTATCATTTTCGCGGTTATTCCGCCAATTGTCTTCGTCTTCTACCTTCTCTAAAAACGCAACTGCCGATGTATCTCTTGGAGTCATCTGGAACTTTCTGCCACAGCTCCCAGACAATCTCCGATTCAGTTTTTCGATCGTGCAAATATTCCAATTTGCGGATCCAGTTTTTACAAAATTGTTTGATGGAGCCGCGCGTGTTTATATCGTAGGGCCTCGACACTACGAAATCGCACTCTTGTTTTTGCTCTGACCGTTTCTCTTTCAAGAATGCATTTTTGAACTCTTGAAACGTCATGTTTGTTATATCGAGGTTTAAGCCCCATCGCTTAGCCTCGCCAGCTAACACGTTGATTAATACATTTAGTTTTCTCTTGACTGTCCATGATTCTGGCAATACCCTTTCACAATTTTTAATGAAGTCGGTAGCGTGCAGTCCACCATGTTTTTTGAGGGGATCGAAATGCTCCTCCTTCGCTAATATTTCAGCGCTATGTGCGTGGTATGACATATAGTGCAGATTTTCTTCTAATCGTTTCTGTAACTCGTTTATCCTTGTAACTACTTGGCAAGTGGTAACTGATAACGTTTCCACCTACTGCTTCTTTTCATTAAACACAACGGATTGTCGATTTACTTTAGCACCTACGTCGGATACTGTAAACTCGTTATTTTCCCTACATCCTCTTCTCGAGCTACATTCACTTTTTCAGCTACCTTGCTCTCTGTTGTGGGACCAACAGTCTCTACCAGTTTCTGTCCAATCCTCCCAACGTCAGTTTTGAAACGACTATTTATGTCTCCTACTTTGTTTGGGCTTCCTCCATATCATGTTTCAGGTTACCGATTTCGGTACTCAATGCTACTACTTCTGCTCCAGTTTTATCTACCCTTGTGTTAACAATTCCAATATTAACTTTAACAGTTTTAATAGCTTTATTCTGGTCATTTATTTTTGCTGATTGGACATCCATTTTACTGATTAATAAACTGAATAAATATCTTTATATTTCCGGAAATCACAGGTTGCAACGCCGATTCTAGCTTCATAGATTCCTCGTATCCGTCATGAATAGGTCTGTTTTTATTCTGCATTCCGTAGCATTTGCAAGTGCCTGGAATTCCATTCTGCCGTTATTCGATTTTCAACAGCAGCGTCTATGATGCTAGCCGCCGAATTCAGAACAATGTGTCCCGCTTCATGGGTCGTGCATTGTTCCACAGATTTTTCAACATTTGGTACAATCAAATTACTCGTTTCGCCTAATTTATTCATGTTGCCCAGTTTTCTGATTTCTGTGAAATTTGAATGTGCGGCTTATTTCTGCCACTTACTATTATTATATGTGAGCGACTTTGTTTGTAGCAACAAGTTATTGGCTCTGAGCACTATGGGACTTAACTTCTGTGGTCATCAGTCCCCTAGAACTTAGAACTACTTAAACCTAACTAACCTAAGGACATCACACACATCCATGCCCGAGGCAGGATTCGAACCTGCGACCGTAGCAGTCCCGCGGTTCCGGACTGCAACAAGTTATTATTCGCTACAAACTGCACAATGCAAATTCGTGCCCAGAACAATACCAATCTGATATTGTCCTCTCACCTGCGTCGCAACGTGTAACCTCCCTCTTACAAATCGGCCTATCCTGCTCTGGAATTTTCTTTTTAAAACTTTAGTCTCTTTGCATCACGTGATACAAAAATCGGTCAAAATTATTATTTGATTACATTTTGTTGTGTGAGCGTGTGAGAATGATTGAGAGAGTGTATGTGGGGCATACGTTGAAATTTAATATTTCATATTGCGTAAAATCTTGTACAAACGAAGGGTGACAAAGTTATGATGCAACCATGATTCAGGTGACATATGTCTGTGTGAGGATGCTTTTGTATAAAAGCAGCTAGAATGGCGATTAGAGGCTGAATAAGTTTATTTATCAGTTAGAAGAATATTTCGCACTTTGCTTATTTTGAATAAACATAATACAAGAAATTGAAGTTCTTCTGACATTAAATTACTATCAAATTACTGACGGGATGAGGCAAGATTTGCCGCGAGAATGATCAGGAAGGAACGTTCTTATCGGTCGTTTAGATCAACAGCCAATCAGAAGTAAGCTGTTCCCGCGTGAGTGGAAGAGTGTGCAGGGAGGAGAGTATCTGGAGAGAGTCGCTTGCTAGCCGGCCTACGGATAGCACGATGTTAGATCGCTCCTTAAAAATACTCTGTAAGATGAGGAAATAGTGAGCTAATTTCGGTTCAACCATATCATGACTGAAGCGACTGGAGTTAAGAATATTTTAATGAAAGTTTGGTATTTCTAAATTAAATAGTTTGAGAGATATGAGCGTGTGTACCTTCTGGTCGTAGTAACAACACCCGTGGCGTGTTTCGTGCTGTGTACGGATTATTTTGGCGAGCACTTCTTACGAAGAAGACCAATGAAACGACCGAATATTTAACTCGCGAAAATTTGTGGGTGTGTGACTGTTAGAACGTGAAAATTAGTCGGGCCGAACTTTCTTAAATTCTGGCTGCTGTTTCGAGTGAGTATTTGTTATACAGACAGTGAACTTTCAATGATAAGGTTTCACCATATTAAATACGGACTTGATAGCCATTTCACGTGTTTCAGTATAAATAAACAACAGAATTAATCTAATTCTAAACGTTTTTGTGCAAGTAGACTGAATATCCCGGACGCCCGATTTTTTAATCGTGATCTTTCAGGAACTGACTTTCAACTAGAATTACGCGGCCTCTATGTGGTAGGTATTAGGTACTGGTTTCATAAACGCTGCTTTATACTCACGAGCACATATCCGCTACCACAGAGTGAAGGGACATCGGCAAGAATCCTGAACGATAGCGTTAACAACAACCCTGACGACCGACACCACCCCGCCACAATTGGTACATTTAGCGTCCGGGAAACGTGAAGTTCAAGTGAGTGCGACCTTTAAATTCAGCAGTGTCGCTAACCCGATAAAAGAAAGACCCACACGTGCATAAATAAACTTCGACAAAAGAACCATGTGATGAAGGGAAAGATGATTCAGAAATGACAGCAATAGCGAAGTGGAAGATTTAGCAGCTAGAACAACTGGTGGAGAAGGCGGATGAAGTCATCGACAACAGCTGAACATCGCGCGACAACGAGCAACAGCAGCCGGGAGGCTGCGGTAATTTGCAGCAGTGGACGAAGTGTGGACTCAGAAACTACATCTGCGGGAACAGAGCTTGGCGTACGGACCCGCTGTAACATCTCGCCTTGCTGACGACGACCGAGAAAAGTTAAGTTGTATTCTACATCGTTTGGTGTGTGTGCGTGTGTGTTTGTGTCAAGAAACTTGTGAACATGGCGGAAAATAATAACCCTGCTATAGTAGACGAGAATGTGGATGTAGATTTGGAGAAATTAATACATGCAGATGATGCAGTGGCTGGTGAATTTTGTTTCGATGCATCACAAGCAAATGATAGTGGATTGCTAGATTCAATGCAAGCTAAATGGGACAGACAATGAACCGAACATGATGGACACCGATGTTACGTTTACACCGTTTCGTGTTCAAAGGCTAAAAAGGGAATCGAAGGTTGAAAACTCCACACCTATTTCTATTCCTGAGGAAAAAATGTGAAGCAGAGTCTGAGGTTAATGTGAAGTTTAGACCTGTTACTGTTACAGAGATAAAACAGGAACCATTGTCAATTGCTTGTGAGCAGAAAGATATTGTTTCAGAAATGTTAGAAAATATTTTGAAACGTATGGGCGATATCAATATCTAAATGAATGTACTGGGTTCCGAAATTAAAATTTCACTAAGCCCTGATATTAAAACTAAAATGAAGGAAATTGATTCTGACATAAAGAATTCTTTAAGTTCTGAGATAATTGGGTTGCACACTGAAATAAATGGGTTACATATTGAAGTTGATGGATTGGTTTCTGAAGTTAATCAAGGGTTAATAGATTCATCGAAAAACGATATGACTTTGTTTACTGATAGTGTAAAAAGTGAAATTAGTAAAGTTAAACAAGAATGTAATAATGCTGTTGTAACAGTAAAAAATGAATTGCTATCTCAGATTAAGCAAGTTGCTGATGACGGAAAACAGTTAGGGGAACAAATAAATGTAGATTTAAATAAAATGCAGGAACAAGTAAATAATGTGGAGAGACAATGTGAGGATAGTAACACTACAATGGGAAATCAAATCAAGGAAAGGAAGGATGTGTGTGAGAAATTTAGTGTGCAAGTGGCTGCTCAATTTACTAACCTGGTAAATAACATAACTCAGTTTAGTACAGGTGTAGGTGGGAGAGTACCCGTGGTCTAGGGGTAGCGTCTTTGATTCATAATCAAAACGTCTACGGTCCCGGGTTCGATCCCCGCCACTGCCTAAATTTTGATAAATAATCAGCATTGGCGGCCGAAGACTTCCGGCATAAGAAGTCAGCCTCATTCTGCCAACGGCCTTGTCAAAGAGGGCGGAGGAGCGGATAGAGGTTCAGGGCAATCTCTTGTCCTAGGGGTGGGAAATTGCCCCTAAAGGCGGAAGAATCAGCAATGATCAACGACATGAGGATGCAGTAGGCAATGGAAACCACTGCATTAAAGACACGTAACGTGTATCCACAGGACATGTGGCCTGTAATTGAAGAAGTGTCATGATGATCTCTCCATTGGTAAAAGATTCCGGAATAGTCTCCCATTCGGATCTCCGGGAGGGGACTGCCAAGGGGGAGGTTACCATTGAATAATCTACGAAAGGATACGGTTCTACGAGTCGGGGCGTGGAATGTCAGAAGCTTGAACGTGGTAGGGAAACTAGAAAATCTGAAAAGGGAAATGCAAAGGCTCAATCTAGATATAGTAGGGGTCAGTGAAGTGAAGTGGAAGGAAGAAAAAGATTTCTGGTCAGATGAGTATCGGGTAATATCAACAGCAGCAGAAAATGGTATTACAGGTGTAGGATTCGTTATGAATAGGAAGGTAGGGCAGAGGGTGTGTTACTGTGAACAGTTCAGTGACCGGGTTGTTCTAATCAGAATCTACAGTAGACCAACACCGACAACGATAGTCCGGGTATACATGCCGACGCCACAATCTGAAGATGAACAGATAGAGAAAGTGTATGAGGATATTGAAGGGGTAATGCAGTATGCAAAGGGGGACGAAAATCTAATAGTCATGGGCGACTGGAATGCAGTTGTAGGGGAAGGAAAAGAAGAAAAGGTTACAGGAGAATATGGGCTTGGGACAAGGAATGAAAGAGGAGAAAGACCAATTGAGTTCTGTAACAAGTTCCAGCTAGTAATAGCGAATACCCTGTTCAAGAATCACAAGAGGAGGAGGTATACTTGGAAAAGGCCGGGAGATACGGGAAGATTTCAATTAGATTACATCATGGTCAGACAGAGATTCCGAAATCAGATATTGGATTGTAAGGCGTACCCAGGAGCAGATATAGACTCAGATCACTATATGGTAGTGATGAAGAGTAGGCTGAAGTTCAAGACATTAGTCAGGAAGAATCAATACTCAAAGAAGTGGGATACGGAAGTACTACGGAATGACGAGATACGTTTGAAGTTCTCTAACGCTATAGATACAGCAATAAGGAATAGCGCAGTAGGCAGTACAGCTGAAGAGGAATAGACATCTCTAAAAAGGGCCATCACAGAAGTTGGGAAGGAAAACATAGGTACAAAGAAGGTAGCTGCGAAGAAACCATGGGTAACAGAAGAAATACTTCAGTTGATTGATGAAAGGAGGAAGTACAAACATGTTCCAGGAAAATCAGGAATACAGAAATACAAGTCCCTGAGGAATGAAATAAATAGGAAGTGCAGGGAAGCTAAGACGGAATAGCTGCAGGAAAAATGTGAAGACAGAGGAGGTTCTTGGTTCACTTTATAGGAAATACAAAAAGTTAGTTATATGTGGTGACTTCAATATTAATTGTATAAGTGATTGTGCAAGGAAGAGGATGCTCGTAGACCTCTTTAATTCATATAATCTTATGCGAACCGTATTCTTTCCAACGAGAGTGCAAGGGAACAGTAGAACAACCATAGACAACATTTTTGTTCATTCATCATTACTACAAGGGCATTCTGTTAACAAAAAGGTGAATGGCCTTTCGGATCATGATACACAAATTTTAACTTTAAAAGATTTTTGTGCTGCAACACGTGTTAAATATAGTCATCAGCTGTTCAAAGCTGATCCAGTTGCTGTAGAGACCTTTGTAAACCTTATAAAGGAACAAGAGTGGCAAGATGTTTATAGCGCTGATACAGTAGACGATAAATATAATGCTTTTCTCAAGACTTTTCTCATGCTCTTTGAAAGTTGCTTTCCGTTAGAACGTTTAAAACAGGGAACTAGCACAAACAGGCAGCCTGGGTGGCTGACTAGAGGGATAAGAATATCTTGTAGAACAAAGTGGTAATTATATCAAAACGTTAGAAACAGTCAAAATCTAAATGCAGCAGCCCATTACAAACAGTATTGTAAGGTGCTTAAAAATGTTATTGGGAAGGCAAAAAGTATGTGGTATGCAGATAGAATAGCTAAGTCTCAGGATAAAATTAAAAACCATATGGTCAGTCGTAAAGGAAGTTGCTGGTCTGCAGAGACAGGTCGAGGATATAGAATCAGTGCGTAGTGGGAATGTCCGTGTTACTGATAAGTCCCATATATGTACAGTATTTAATAATCACTTTCTGAATATAGCAGGTGAACTAAATAGAAACCTAGTCCCAACAGGGAATCATATAGCGCTCTTAGAAAAAAGTGTTCCCAGACTGTTACCTGAAATGCTCCTCCATGATACTGACAAGAGGGAGATTGAGTTAATAATTAAATCACTAAAGACCAAGAACTCTCATGGATATGACGGGGTATCTAGCAGAATACTGATGTATTGTTCTACGTATGTTAGCCCAGTTCTCAGCCATATCTGTAACTTTTCCTTTAAGAGTGGTCGGTTTCCTGACCGATTGAAGTACTCGGTAGTGAAGCCACTTTATAAAAAGCGAGACATTGATAATGTTGACAATTTTAGACCTATTTCTATGCCATCGGTGTTTGCTAAAGATATCGAGAAGGTTGTATATACAAGGTTACTGGAGCATTTAAATTCACATAATTTGCTGTCAAATGTTCAGTTTGGTTTTATAAATGGTTTAACAACTGAAAATGCTGTATTCTCTTTTCTCTGTGAGGTTTTGGACGGATTAAATAAAAGGTTGCGAACGCTAGGTGTCTTCTTTGATTTAACGAAGGCTTTTGACTATGTTGACCACAAAATATTACTGTAGAAGTTGGACCATTATGGAGTAAGGGGAGTAGCTTACACTTGGTTCGCCTCTTACTTTAAGAACAGAAAGTAGAGGGTAATTCTCCGCAATATTGAGAGTGGTAGTGATGTTCAGTCCCAATGAGGCACTGTTAAGTGGGGCATTCCCCAAGGGTCGGTGCTGGGGCCACTGCTGTTTCTTTTTTATATAAATGATATGCCTTCTAGTATTACAGGTGATTCAAATATATTTCTGTTTGCTGATGACACCAGCTTAATAGTGAAGGATCTTGTGTGTAATATTGAAACAGTAACAAATAATGTAGTTCATGAAATAACTTCGTGGTTTGTGGAAATTAATTTGATGCAAAATCACAGTAAGACTCAGTTTTGACAGTTTCTAACTCACAATTCAACATGAACCGATATTTAGATCAGACAGCATAGGCATATTATAAGCGGGACGGAACAGTTCAAGTTCCTAGGCGTTCGGATAGATGGTAAGCTGTTGTGGAAAGCCCATGTCCAGGATCTTGTTCAGAAGCTAAATGCTGCTTTATTTACCATTAGAACAGTATCTGAAATAAGTGACACTTCAACACGAAAAGTAGTCTACTTCACATGTTTTCATACGCTTATGTCGTATGGTATTATTTTTTGGGGTAATTCTTCTGATTCAAAAAGGGTATTTTTGGCTCAAAAACGGGCTGTTCGAGCTATATGTGGTGTAAGTTCGAGAACCTCTTGTCGACCGCTATTCAAAAATCTGGGAATTCTGACATTGCCCTCACAGTATATATTTTCTTTAATGTAGTTTTTTGTTAGCAATATTAGCCTATTCCAAAGAGTTAGCAGCTTTCACTCAGTTAATTCTAGGCAGAAATCAAATCTGCATGTAGAATGCACTTCCTTGACTCTTGTGCAGAAAGGAGTGCAGTATTCTGCTGCATCCATTTTCAATAAGCTACCACAAGAACTCAAAAATTTTAGCAGTAGCCCAAACTCTTTTCAGTCCAAACTGAAGAGTTTCCTCATCGCTCACTCCTTCTATTCTGTCGAGGAGCTCCTGGAAGAGCTAAAAAATTAAACAAATTCCAGTGTTACATTGTTGATTTTCTTCATTTAAACTTACGACTTGTCACCTGAATATGTTTTCTTATATTTCATTTTATCTGTTTCTAATATCGTGTTATAATTTCATGTATTGACTCGTTCCATGACCATGGAGACTTCTCCTTAATTTGGTCCCAGGAACAATAAATAAATAAATAAATAAACATCGAAAAAGATATAATTGTCGGAAGGACAGACTCAGCATACAGGAAAGTCAAAACAACCTTTGGTGACATTAAAAGCAACGGTGGTAACATTAAGAGAGCAACGGGAATTCCACTGTTAAATGCAGAGGAGACAACAGATAGGTGGAAACAATACATTGAAAGCCTCTATGAGAGTGAAAATTTGTCTGATGTGATAGAGGAAGAAACAGGAGTCGATTTAGAAGAGATAGGGGATCCAGTATTAGAATCGGAATTTAAAAGAGCTTTGGAGGGCTTACGGTCAAATAAGGCAGAAGGGATAGATAACATTCCATCAGAATTTCTAAAATCATTGGGGGAAGTGGCAACAAAACGACTATTCACGTTGGTGTGTAGAATATATGAGTCTGGCGACATACCATCTGACTTTCGGAAAAGCGTCATCCACACAATCCCGAAGACGGCAAGAGCAGACAAGTGCGAGAATTATCGCACAATCAGCTTAACAGCTCATACATCCAAGCTGCTTACAAGAATAATATACAGAAGAATGGAAAAGAAAACTGAGAATGCGCTAAATGACGATCAGTTTGGCTTTAGGAAAAGTAATGGGACGAGAGATGCAATTCTGACACGGCTAATAATAGAAGCAAGGCTAAGGAAAGATCAAGATACTTTCATAGGATTTGTCGACCTGGAAAAAAGATTCGACAATATAAAATGGTGCAAGCTGTTCGAGATTCTGAAAAAAGTAGGAGTAAGCTATAGGGAGAGACGGGTCATATACAATATGTACAACAACCAAGAGGGAATAATAAGAGTGGACGATCAAGAATGAAGTGCTCCTATTAAGAAGGGTGTAAGACAAGGCTGTAGCCTTTCGCCCCTACTCTTCAATCTGTACATCGAGGAATCAATGATGGAAATAAAAGAAAGGTTCAGGAGTGGAATTAAAATACAAAATACGATTCGCTGATGACATTGCTATCCTGAGTGAAAGTGAAGAATTAAATGATCTGCTGAACGGAATGAACAGTCTAATGAGTAAACAGTATGGTTTGAGAGTAAATTGGAGAAAGACGAAGGTAATGAGAAGTAGTAGAAATGAGAACAGCGAGAAACTTAACATCAGGATTGATGGTCACGAAGTCAATGAAGTTAAGGAATTCTGCTACCTCGGCAATAAAATAACTAATGACGGACGGAGCAAGAAGGACATCAAAAGCAGACTCGCTATGGCAAAAAAGGCATTTCTGGCCAAGAGAAGTCTACTAATATCAAATACCGGCCTTAATTTGAGGAAGAAATTTCTCAGGATGTAAGTCTGTAGTACAGCATTGTATGGTAGTGAAACATGGACTGTGGGAAAACCGGAACAGAAGAGAATCGAAGCATTTGAGATGTGGTGCTATAGACGAATGTTGAAAATTAGGGGACTTATAAGGTAAGGAATGAGGAGGTTCTACGCAGAATCGGAGAGGAAAGGAATAAGTGGAAAACACTGATAAGGAGAAGAGACAGAATGATAGGACATTTGCTAAGACATGAGGGAATGACTTCCATGGTACTAGAGGGAGCTGTAGAGGGCAAAAACTGTAGAGGAAGACAGAGATTGGAATACGTCAATCAAATAATTGAGGACGTAGGTTGCAAGTGCTACTCTGAGATGAAGATGTTAGCACAGTAAAGGAATTTGTGGCGGGCCGCATCAAACCAGTCAGTAGACCGACGACCATAAAAAGAAAAAGGTGAACAACTGCGTAACCATGATGGTAGACTAAAAAGAGTAGAAAAAAGTGTTACTAACAGTAGTGACTATGTAATATCTAATGATGTTGTAGAATCTTCAGAAATTACATATGTGACACATCTGCAGTCTTTGCAATTGGATCCAAGTAAAAATGTACATCCTAAAGAATTTTGGGGTGATTTTGAGGACTTTTGCCAAAATCATATAATAATAAGCTAAAAGTTCGTTTCATACCATCAAATTTGATGAGTGAAGCTAGAGTGTGGGGAAATTGGGCAGTAGATAAATATGACAAGATAGAGTATTTTGAACAGACACTTTTTGAGGAATATTGGGGCAATCGAAAGCAGATGGAAGTTTTGAACAAATTCTGGTCAGGTGAAAAACATGATCTGAAGAAAGGTACTATTACGAAGTTTCTGCAAAAATGGGTCACAGCTTTGTCATATTTGACCTCTGAAGTGGAGACAGAACAAATCATTATGGGAGTAGAGAATAAGTTGCCTGTGTACTGGCGTAATGAAATAACTTCGGCACCTTGGTATGATACTGATAAGTTTATTCATTATCTTGAGAAGGTAGAAAATCTTCTGAAGAAGGAGAAGGGTGCTAGGAGGGGTTATAGGCCTTTCGTTAGGAAAAATGAAAACAGAGCCGAGGCACATGTAAATAGAATAGGTGTGTACAGATTAAGGTAATTAGGGAGGCAGGCACCGAGGGCGAGGGGGTCCAGCTGGAAGTGCACATTATGACAGAGACTGAAAGGTTGAACATAGACAGCAGCAGTCCGCTAACTTGGCGGAGTGGTGTAGACAGCTAGCCGAAAGAAATATCAGTGACAATGACCGGGTAGGAGAGGGGGGGAAAACTAATGGCAGTCTGTAATGACGCTAGCGTTTGCAGGCTGCAGCAGCATAGGTTAAGTCCTCTAGCAAAACCTTTTGTAAGGCAGCCATCAGCTGAACGTCTTCAATGGCTCTGAGCACTATGGGACTTAACATCTATGGTCATCAGTCCCCTAGAACTTAGAACTACTTAAACCTAACTAACCTAAGGACATCACACAACACCCAGTCATCACGAGGCAGAGAAAATCCCTGACCCCGCGGGGAATCGAACCCGGGAACCCGAGCGTGGGAAGCGAGAACGCTACCGCACGACCACGAGCTGCGGACTGATGAACGTCTTGAGATTGGTATAGTAGAGACAGATGTTGCAGAGGAGAGAGATGCTGTTAAAATATGTGTTTTTGAGGGTAGTGTAGTAGATTCTTGCGGTAGAAAAGGAAATAACAGCTATTTCAGGAACCACGTTAATGAGGAACAGCTATTAGAAAATAACGATTCACAACAGCATGTTAATGTGAGTAAGCACTGCAATGCAGGTGAGAAGCTTACAGTGAACTGTGGAATTAGCACCACAAAAGAGGAAACGGTGTTAGAGGTACCTGAGGAAGAATATAGAACTGAGGAAGTTTTACGCAGATTAGAAGGAGTAGAGTCTGATAGTGACGAAGAAGGAACAGAAGTGGAGGAAGCAGGGGGTTATTTTGATAATTCTTACAACACAATAGGAAGGGTTGCAGAATCCGATATTATTATAAAGAAGGAGAGTGTGTGGAGAAGTGTTTTGATTTGTCAGTAGTGGACTGACTAATTAAAGCTGCCACAGTTAAAGAGGAAGAAGACTCCGTGAATATATGCATAATTTCCGCAGAAGGTGTAGGATTCACTAGACGTGATGAAGAGCAAGATTCGTTAGACGAACCTGATTCTGAAAGAGAGGAAACTGCAGGACAGGCTATAATACAAGTTACTATTTTTAATGACAAGGTTCCTTGTTTAGTGGATAGTGGTTCCGATTTACGTGCAGTGTCACAGGGTCTTGTGCATGCTCTCCCTGCTAGTAAGGATGTGGCTATAATGCCTGTAAATGGCATAAATATTATTGAAGCCACAGGGAAAAGTAAGAAAGTAGTAAAACATGAAGTTATGCTGCTTCTCAGGATCGGTGATGTACAGTTGGACCAGGATTTTCTGATAATAATTCGCTTAGGCGTGGAAATGCTGGTGGGAGCAGATTTCTTACAAATGTACAAAGGGAAAGTGGATTTGGGACGTAATGAAACTGTCATTGCGGTGCAGAGAAGAATAGTAGCTATTCCTTTTATTGGTAGAAGGCAATATGAATCAGACGAGCAAAGTGACAATCTTATACGTTACTGCAGAAGGAAGATGATATTGTGGGGTATAATGAACATTCCGAAAGCAAGGAAGTAGATCCTTCTGGGGTAGAAAACATCCGAATAAGAATTAACGAAGAAGTACAAGGATTATTGGGTTTGACAGAAACACAAGAGGATGAGGTAAAACAAATTTTGAGCAGGCATCAGGAAGCGTTTCCTGACCAGCCCGGACTAATTCGAGATTACGAATTTTATCTAACTGTAAAAGAAGATCCACAGTTCTTCCGAAAGCCATTCGCTGTTGCGGAAGTACGTAAAGAAGCTGTGAGAGATATAATTCAGAAAATGCTTAAATGGGACATTATAGAAAAGCGAATTAGTGTGTATAACAACCCATCGGTTGTGTAGCCTAAAGAAAGAGGGTTCGATTAGGTTCGTTTTGGACGCTAGAGCTTTGAACAAAATTATATTGCGAGAGAGTCAGGGGCCTGAAAATATAGAAGAATTACTGCAAAAATTTAAAGGTGCAAAATTTTTCACATCCATGGACGTAACTTGTGGTTACTGGAACCTACCCTTAGCGAAAGAATCTAGGAAATACATAGCTTTCTTATTCGAGGGGAGGTGCTATCAGTACAAGGTTGTGTGCTTATGGGTTAAACATCAGCGTTTGTGCACTTGTTAGGGCAATGTCCAAAGTGCTATGTGACCAGTTATTAAGAAGAATTACAGATTATGAAGGCGTTGGTAGATTTCAACTCCCACATGGGAAAAACGCTGCACGTTGTTGTATAAGATTTTAGAATCAATAGAAAGGGGTGTAATGAAACTCTAATTAGACAAGACGGAGTTTATGAGGAAAGAAATAAAATTCCTGGGACATATAGGTAGTGGGAAAGAAATTATGCCCGATCTTGAAAAAATTAAAGCCATCAGGAATTATTTAGCACCTACTGCCCGAAAGGAATTAAAAGATATGTTTGGCCTTTTTGGATTCTGTCGAAAATTTGTGCCTGGACAGATATTCAATGCACCTTGTCTGAGGGAACTAATAAAGAACAGTGTACCGTTTACATGGACAAATGAGTGTCAGAGGGCCTTTGAAGAACTTAAGAGGCGCCGCTAAGTAGTCAGATCTTAAATCATCGTGACTTAGCCAAGCCTTTCTGTCTTGGACCAGTTGCATGTGGTTCTGGTCTAGGGGTGGAACTGTTCCAAATTGAAACAGAAAGAGAAAACCAAGTTCACAAATCGATCGCGTTTGCTAGTCAATGTTTGCAACAGATGGACAAGAACTATGGCATTTCGTAGCTGGATACTCTAGCAATTATATTTGAGCTACAGAAATTTGAAAATTACCTATTAGACCACAAAGTAATAGTTTACAGTGAACATCGGCCTTAACATATTTGCAGACATGCCAACTGAAACACGGAAGACTGAGGAGGTGGTGAATATACGAGGGCTATCCACAAAGTACATTACGTTTTGGAATTAAAAATAAATGAAGTATTGGAAATTTTTTTAAATTATATACAGATGAAAGCCACACTTAAATACTACTTTTCTACATAGATTCCATTTAAATTAAGGCACTTATCGTAGCGATGGACGAGCTTGGAAATTCCTTCGTCGTAAAATTCGGTCGCCTGCGCCTTCAACCACGTGGTTACCTCTTCTTGAAGCCGTGCGCCGTCATCAAAACGCTGCATAGCCAACCACTTCTTCATTGCTGGGAATAAGTGGAAGTCGCTCGGTGCCAGGTCGGGACTGTACGGCGGATGAGGAAACAACTCCCACTTAAAAGATTCGAGAACTTCACGAGTGGCATTTGCCGTGTGGGCCCGGGCGTTGTCGTGAATCAGCAAGATCTTTGAGCCCAACTTTCCCCTGCGCTTGTTTTGTATTGCTCTTCTGAGGTTGTGCAGAGTTTGGCAATACCTTTGAGAGTTTATTGTAGTGCCTCTTTCTAGGAAATCCACAAAAATCACACCTTTTCTGTCCCAAAAGAAGAGGCAACCACGTGGTTGAAGGTGCAGGCGGCCGAATGTTACGACGAAGGAATTTCCAAGCTCATCCATCGCTACGATAAGTGCCTTAATTTAAATGGCAACTATGTAGAAAAGTAGTATTTAGGTGTGGCTTTCATCTGTATATAATAAAAAAAATTTCCAATACTTTATTTATTTTTAATTCCAAAACGTAATGTACTTTATGGATAGCCCTCGTATATCCAGCAGTTTGATATAACAGAGAACATTTGATATAACAGAGAACAATGTAGCCAATGTATTCTCTAGGAATGTGAAAGAAAACGGACAGAAAGTAGATCCTTTAGGACAACGGGAATGGAGTGATGCTTTGCTGGCAACAGTACAATTAGAGCAAGAAGGACCGCTTAAACGCATTTGTAAGAACCTCAGGCGGGAACCAAATCAAGATAAAAATATTAAACTGGTAAAAAGCCGGCTATGTCATCCAGATTAGGAGGAGTCAGAAAACAGCAGAATATTACAAAATACAGTGGGAGATACTATTGACGCGAAGAAAGAACAATGAGGAAAAATGGCGCACATGTTCGCCAGAACAACATGTGGACTTGCTGATCGATTATGTGCTTAGGAAATATGGGCATTATGGAGCCAGAAAATGTATTGCGAAATTGAATGAGATAGTAATTTTCGATGACATGTGGCACAGGGTACAGAAAAGGCTGGAATCTTGTGACAGATGTAAGAAGGTACGAGCAAATGATAGGACCGCACAGGGACAACCTCAAAATAGATCTCGTAGCTGTTGACCTTTTTGGCCCTTTAACTGTTTCAAGGGGGCTTGTTAATATGTCTTTGTACTCATAGATGGATTTACGAAGTGTTTTAGATTTTATTCTACAAAAAAGGCAAACTCCAAAGAAATTGTTAGTGAACTAGAGATAGATAGTTTTGTATACATCGGGGTGCCGAAAGCCATACTATCAGATAATAGATCACAGTTTCTGTCCAAGAGGTTTGGGGAATGTCTAAACAAAAGGAATATAGAGCATATAAAGATTTCAGTCTATTTTCCCCAGGGAAATATGTGCAAAAGAGTAATGAAAGAACAAAATCGTCTCTTTAGGACGTATTGTTACAAGGAGCACTCAGCATGGGCCAACTACTTAGAATATTTTGAAGAGGTGATTTATCACCTGAAACATGAAGCAAATGGTTTTGCACCTGTAGAGTTAATGTGTGGAATCAGACCAAATAACTTATTTTTTGACTTAGTTGAATTTTCCAATCTTACTGAAATGGCCATTGAGCTGAAAAAGAGGACAGCATGGGCAAATATTCGAAAATAGGCTCTGAAAAGAAAAGGAAGACATGATGCGAGAGCATTTCCTACAAGTTTCCAAGAAGGTGATTTAGTGCTGGTGAAAACCAAGAAAAAATCAAAAAAGCTTACTGCAGAAACCAAGGAGTTTACAGATGAGTATGTGGGACCCTTTAGATTTGTGGCCAAGCCTCATGCCAATGCATATAAACTAGAATATGTCTAGTCGCACAAACTTCTGGGATTGTGAAATATCATTGATTTGAATAAGTACATACAGGAGGATGATGGATACAATAGTAGTTAATAGGCTTCAGGGGATACGCATTCTTAGCATTGTCAGGTGTATGACGAACACCAGGCATCCTGAGTTGTTGGCCATATAATTTCGTTTTCGTTTCGTATTGTCAACCAAACTCTTCATCATTTGGAACATTTTTGTTGTTTTCTATCCTTCTTCCCTATCGTAGTAAATAATGTATACAAAATGTACATAGAGAGAGAATGCCATCTGAAAACATGAGAACTCGTAAAAGAAAGATATTTTTCGAGGTAAATGATTACTAAAAACTAATATGAATGAACGTGGATTGAAACTGATGTAAAAAGATATACTGAAAAAATAATGTAATGTGACTCCTTAATATGAGGTTTCTAGGCCATTTCCAGAACATGTAAAAATGATGTTGGAAGATGTTTGTGGCAAGAGGCACAAGGAAAGTGCCTAGTAGAAGTAAGTAAACAGATTATTTATCTGATGTTTATTTGAGCATAAATATTGGCATAAATATTTTCAACATTTCCAATAATTTTGCGTTCTCTGTGTATAATAGTTTGTTTTATGTAAAGTCATGAGTTACAAAAATTTTGTTTAACTTACAGTTACTACATTAGTAGTAACTGTGAGGTAAATATTTTTTCTGAAAAGAAAAGTTAAACAAAATTTTTGTAACTTTTTGAAAAACAAGGAAAAGTTTTTTTTTGGCTCGATTGCATAGTAATGAGTATGGCTTTCAGCAGGAACTCGCTTAGTTCTCCCGCTGTAAACTGCATATTATGATTTTTTGAAAAAGAGTAAAGTAATAGTGCCAATTAGGGTAATGCGGTTATTTTTGAATAATGGTTAATTCACTCTTTACTGAAAATAGTTAGTACTGTATAAGGCTATTTCATGAAATATGTTGATTTCAATGAATATTGAGTAATCTTGGAAAAGAGTTTTATGAAAACAAGCAGTAAATTTTGAGTACACTAAAATTCTGGAAGGTTCCTCACAAAGTTTCCCCTTTAGATTTTCGAACAAAAATACGAAATATGATGCGTGTACATGCGTAAAGTTAGGGTGCAGAAATTGAGTATGTTGGCTTAGACGTACTGTATCTTGAAGCTATGAAATTTTAAGACACTTCATGTAACACTTTAAGAAACCACTTCTAGGACAGATGACTGGACGTTGTATCACAGTGAAGTGCCATTAAAACAACTGAAGTGTAAATATGAGAAAGAAAAATGTTCTACCCAAGTGCTGTTACAGAAAGTAAGTGTTTTCTTGCTAAAGTACGCAAAAAAGGCACTACCTAAAGCGAGAAGGTAAAGAGTAAGTGAAGAAAATTTCGTAGTAATAATATAACGAAAGAAACATTTCATCCACAGCGATGATTAAGGCTAACGCTATTACGCTACACAATTTTGTGGAATAACGCTAATTAAGTTGAATCTTTCGTATAATACCATACTAGGTTTCATGAACGCTAACATAGCCATTGTAAAGAACATTAAGTAGTTTATTTAATTTCAAAACGATATCGAAATTTTTAATGTGATTGTTTAAAATAAAATTTAATTTTGAGCAAAACTGGAATATTTGTTAATGTAAATCAGTTTTATTATTCGCTATCAAGTCCAAGAATTTTAAATCTCATGTAACATCATAAGAAGGGCAATGTATTTTGATATTTCGTTCATTTGAAAAAATTGTAATTACGAACAATTTTCATTAAGAGTCCCATACTAAATTTATTAAAGAATACAGTAATAATACTTCCATTGTATGAACCTAATGCAGTTTAAAGTAATTTTAGGCTCGTAGGGGGTGTGTTACACATCAAGTTATTACGAGACAACATTAGTTGCAGTAAGGTACGCAGCCATCTAGTACGGTGGCTGTAGGATGGAATATTTATTTATTTATTTATTTTTGCACTTCTCACAGCACACCTAACGCTGCCTGTCGTCAGAAGTGCATAGTGTAACATTCAGTTGATATGAAGATTCATACCCTCTACGAATCTAAATAATCCATATTAGTTATTATCCGATTTTCTTCATATTTTGTACACAGCCTTTTGTTATCAATGGAATGATGCTGTCAAAATTTTAGATTTTAATTTGTTATGGTTCCGGAGATAAAGAGAATTACCTAAAAGTCCTAAAACCTACGCTTGTTCTTTGAAACCAAGTTGGGGACATTAACAGATTGACTTTCATTGTCATCTAATGCCATTACAAAGTTGTCAGTGCATAAAAATCAGTTAATTAGAATTTCTTTTTAAAACTTTAATCACTTTGCATTACGTAAATCAAAAAATTGGTCAAAATTATTATTTGATTATTTTTTGTTGTGTGAGTGCGGAGAATGATTGAGAGAGTGTGTGTGGGACATACGTTAAAATTTAATATTTCATTTTATGTAAGACTTTGTACAAACGAAGGGTGGAAATGTTATGTTGCAACCATGATTCAGGTGATGTATGTCAATGAGAAGATTCTTTTGTATAAAAGCAGCCAGAATGGTTATTAGAGGCTGAATAAGTTTATTTATCAATTTGAAGAATATTTCGCACTTTGCTTATTTTGAATAAACGTAATACAAGAAATTGAAGTTTTGCTGACATTAATTACCATCAAATTAGTGTTTGCATAAGGGAAGATTTGCTTCGAGAATGATGAGGAAGGAACATTCGTATCGGTCGTTTAGATCAACAGCCAGTCAGAATTAAGCTGTTCCCGCATGAATAGAGGAGTGTGCAAGGAGGAGAGTACCTCGAGAGAGTCGCTTGCTAGCCGGCCTACGGACAACACGATGTTAGAGCGCTCCTTACAAAAAAAAAAAAAACTCTGTAAGATGAGGAAATAGTGAGCTAATTCGGTTCGAACATATCGTGACTGAAGCGACTGGAGGTATGAACATTTTTATGAAAGTTTGGTGTTTCTGTGTTAAATAGTTTGAGAGATATGATCGTGTGAAATTTCTGGTCGTAGTAACAACACCTGTGGCGTGTTTCGTGCTCTGTATGGAATATTTTAGCGAGCACTTCTTACAGAGAAGACCGCTGAAACGACCGAATGTTTAACTCGCGAATAGTTGTAGGTCTGTGATTAGTAGAACGTGAAAATTAGTCGGGTCGGACTTGCTAAAGTTCTAGCTGCTTTTTCGAGTGAATATTTGTTATGCAGACAGCGAACTTTCAGTGATAAGGTTCCACCACATTAAATACGGACTTGATAACCATTTTCTTTGTTTCAATATAAATAAAAAGCTGAGTTAATCAAATTTTAAACGCTTTTCTGCAAGTAGACTGAATATCCCGAACGCCCGATTTTTCAATCATGATGTTCGTATTAGCTAGTGGTTTCATCAACACTACTTTACACTGCCTATCATGTATCTGCTACCACAGAGTGAGGGGACATCGGCAGGAATCCTATCGAGGTATGTGGACTGAACGATAGCGTTAACAACAACACTGACGACCGACCTGCCCAGCCATAACCTGTCAAAATATGTTCATACGTGGCCATGAAGACGACAGATTCTCGTTCGAGTATTCCAAGTGGGGTTTGTGAGTGGCCAGTAAAGGAGACTGGTTTGCCAGCGAGGACATAATGGCGGACCTTACGCAGTGCATGAAGAGGAAAGCGTTAAGGGTATTGACGACTGTGGAGGTAGTAGGAAAGGAAAATAACCAAATGACTATGAAAAAATTAATGCTTGAAAGATTATAAGCCAAAGCCAACAGGCTAGAAATAGCCTTGGTTCCACGAATGCGCCAATACGTAAAACAAGTGAATAAGGATTTTAGTAAATTATAAATATGACCATCTAAAAGACATGGCAGTCTCTGGCTTATCACGGACTCTAGGTTTATGAATAAAATGGATTATTTACAAATGTTTGTTTATGAACACTCCACAGTAACACTTTCTGTACATATCCTACATGACAACCGAACCATTTAAGTGCGTTATTCATGATGAGTATGCCTACTTAGAAACACTTGAATGTACAATGCATAGAAGGATTTTTTAAATAATGTATAAAAAGTAATAACAATTTTAAGAAATTGTAACGCTGGCCAGAAAGTAAAAAAAAGTACAGTGCGGACATGTGTTAATTTACGCAGATTGACGCTAGTGCATTGAATAATTCATGGTATGTTGGACGCAGCTGGTTATCTTAGATGGAGAGTCATCGGAAGAAGCAAAAGCTTCAGACATGCCCCAGGGCAGTATATTTGAGGCCCTTGTACGCAGCGTATGTTAATGAGCTGCCGGGAATATTTATAGCAGTGTAGGACGTTTTTACAGTAGGTATAGTTAGCCATAGTAGCTTAAGAAAAGCTGCACAAATATTCAGTCAAATCTCGATAAGATGTCAAAGTGGTGTTAAAATTGCCAAGTTGTTTTAAAGGCTGAGAAACGTAAAATAATGTACTTTGCAAAACGCAAGAAGGTTGTATCGTGAGAAAACAAAGGTCCCAACTGATGTCAGTGGACTCGTACACTAGATATAATAATGTTTAGGGATACGAAATGTAGTTATCACCTAGCCTCAGTCATAGGTAACGCCGGTGGTAGTCTTTCGTTCATTGCAAGAATACTGTTAAAATGAAGTCACTCTACAAATTAGACAGCTAGAAATTTTGAAGACGTGTCTCCGTTGTTCATTCACGAATCCTCAACTTTAGATTGATTTTCACATTAGAAGCCCGTACGTGCAGTAAACATAAGTCAAAATGGGTACAAGATGATCGTAAACATGAAGTGTCAGACACATCAGAAACTTAGTTTGAAAACCCTTGTTCAGTTTATCAGTGGTACTCTACTCAGATTTCACTGCTGCGTTTATTTCTATTGGTGGCTATTTAGCCATTGCTTTATTAAAAAAAATAAAAGTGAAAGAAACCTACTATCAGGAGTAGTTAGATAAGCTCTGAAGTATTAAGCTGTGCAGTATTAATCTTTATACCTGTATGCAATAGGAAACGCGATTTGACCGCAAATGTTAAAGAAACAGTCACAGAATACTCACACATGAAACAATCTGAGACAAAAGAAGAAAAGATGATCTACCACGAAGGAGTTATGTAAATTGATCACAAACTGATATTCATGCAGGTATCGAAGGAAAATGCTGATCAGTAAGCTCTGGCGGCCGATGAATGATTGTGTGACGCTGCAGCGCAGTTTCACCATGCAGTTAGCAAACGTCGAAAACAGGGGACATGTGGATATCAGGGCATAAGGTCTTTGCGAACTTCATTCCGTGTACTTAGTTGGACAGTAACTGACTCGGAAAAAAAATGTTCAAATGTGTGTGAAATCTTATGGGACTCAACTGCTAAGGTCATCAGTCCCTATGCTTACACACTACTTAACCTAAATTATCCTAAGGACAAACACACACACACCCATGCCCGAGGGAGGATTCGAACCTCCTCCGGGATCAGCCGCACAGTCCATGACTGCAGCGCCCTAGACCGCTTGGCTAATCCCGCGCGGCAACTGACTCAGAGACAGGCGTTTGAACATTATATGCAGATGTAAGCGTTTCAGAGAGGATGTGTAGTTGGGCAAAGAAGCCCGTTGGAGTAATCGGCGTATCGCTCGACATTTGAATAGTATCGATGGCACTATTCGACGGTGTTGGCAGGAGTGGTTGAACCATGATCGAACACAGAGTCAAGAAGGAAGCTGTCGACCTAGAGAGAAGACAGAAAGAGAGGAACGAGCGGTCTAAGAGAGGCTCTGAGAGCCCCAGATTGATCATTGCCATCGATCTTCGAGCAGTTAGTGTTTCTGTAACCACAAGAACCATTAATAGGCAGCTGACAGAAGTGGGCTGAGCTTCTGGCGCCAGTTGCGTTATACCATTGACTTCTGTATAACAGCAAGACTGTTTGCAGTGGGGTCTGTCACATTCAGCCGGGAATCACATAGACTGGACTATAGGTGTCTCCGAAAGGAGCCTCGACAACCACCGCAGACGTGTCTGAAGTCGCCCCAGGGAGCTGTGGGATACCGACCTGACTGCCCCAGCCGTACGGACCGGCAACAAGTACTGATAGCCTGCTGTGCTATTTCATTTCACAGCAGGACACCTTTGGTTGTAAGCCGTAGCACCCTTACAGCAGAGCGGTGCGTCGACGATGTTCTCTGACCTGTTATGTTGCCCTTCGTGGCAAGTCGTTCTGGGACTACATTCCAGTAAGATAATGCCCACGCACACAAGGAGGGAGTTTCTACTGCTTGTCTTCATGTCTGCCAACTCCTACCTTCGCCGGCGGGGTCTCCGGATGTATCTCCAATTGAGAACATTTGGAACATTGTGGCCAGGGCCAGCTCGGCATTTTGACGATCCAACTCGCCAACTGGATATTATTTGGCATGATATTCCTCAGGAGGAAATTCAACAACCCTATCAATTAATGGCAAGCCCAATAAATGCCTTGACTTGCTAAATTCATGGAGCCCATTCTCTTGAATCAGTCATCCAATTTTTCTAAACTTGTCATCTTTTGGTTGTCTATACATGTACATTTGCCGATTTCCGTTCCATTCGGATAATTCCTCCGTAGTGTGTCTTTTTTCCTTGGTGTGTATACGCAGCGGTAAAGAATTTGCAGATATACGTAACAGAACACACAATAGTAGGTAATGGCCTATCAAATCTTATCTACAGCACTAGGTATGTTAGTTCTCTTTACCTCACAGCCAATTGTGGTGCCATGAGCATGTTCTCTTGTATGGGTAATTACTGAATCTTGACTCCAAAAGATGGAGTACTGAAATGTTTAATTCAACCATTGAAATCGTGACGCCATTTAAGAGAAAAATGTACACATTTGGAAATAGGGAACGCATTATTACGTCATGTTTCACGAAAGTTATAACTATTTAGAGAAAGCACATTGCCTCCCACAGTCGTCTGCATTCCAGAAAAGCTTTCAATGGTGTAACCTTCCTGTACCTGAAAGTCACTCGTGCAAAATAACGGGTATTTGTTATTAACGGACTCAAATAGCAGGGTACATTCAATTATTTGGCTGCTAGCGCACTGACTGATTAGTAATGTGACAGAGTGTAAAACAGCGGGTGTGAACAAGATGGTTGTATCCTAGAGGGCACTATTTTGTTTTCAATAATAAAGAAAAGACTTGAGGTGAGCAAAATAAGTAACAGAAATATCACAGTCAGTTAATGTATTGTCCTCAAAGCTGTACAGATTGATCACAAAGACCTTCAAATGGTTCAAATGGCTCTGAACACTATGGGACTTAACATCTGAGGTCATTAGTCCCCTTATTTAGTTAAACCTCACTAACCTAAGGATATCACACACATCCGTGCCCGAGGCAGGATTCGAGCCTGCGACCGTAGCTGTCGCACGGCTCCAAACGGAAACGCGTAGAACCGCTCGGCCACAACGGCCTGCTCACAAAGAGCAGATGGATTCCCAGTACAGTAAACGTAACACAAATTGAAATTGTAGTGAAGTCACAATATTACCAGTTCCCGATATCAATTTAAGAGACAGTTAACTATTCACAATCCATGAGACATTGATGCGGTTCTATAGTATATTCAGTAGACTGAGTAGATATTATTCAACCCTATAAATCAGCTTCCAGTTTACGAAATACGAACTCTTGTCTCGCGACGCGGAAGGATACTACTTCACATTTTAATTCACTACTAGTTCTATTATCGGAATGATTGAAAAATAACTGTACGAATGTGTTGGCACACCATTGATATAACCTACACATCACTTGTTTACCTACACAGCACTCGCTGTAGGCCTGAGAAACACAAAAAAAACAAATATACTTCAGTGATTCCAATGGCTCTGAGCACTATAGGACTTAACATCTATGGTCACCAGTCCCCTAGAACTTAGAACTACTTAAACCTAACTAACCTAAGGACATGACACAACACCCAGTCATCACAAGGCGGAGAAAATCCCTGACCCCGTCGGGAATCGAACCCGAGAATACTTCAGTGGTGCCAGACAGG
This sequence comes from Schistocerca serialis cubense, assembly GCF_023864345.2. Classification (NCBI taxonomy): domain Eukaryota; kingdom Metazoa; phylum Arthropoda; class Insecta; order Orthoptera; family Acrididae; genus Schistocerca; species Schistocerca serialis. Next base: position 45,474,493 of record NC_064641.1, read on the forward strand.
AATTACCCATCAGTACCGATTATACATTGTCCCCCCCCCCCCATGAACCACGGACCTTGCCGTTGGTGGGGAGGCCTGCGTGCCTCAGCGATACAGATGGCCGTACCGTAGGTGCAACCACAACGGAGGGGTATCTGTTGAGAGGCCAGACAAACTTGTGGTTCCTGAAGAGGGGCAGCAGCTTTTCAGTAGTTGCTGGGGCAACAGTCTGGATGATTGACTGATCTGGCCTTGTAACACTAACCAAAACGGCCCTGCTGTACTCGTACTGCGACGGCTGGAAACAAGGGGAAACTACAACCGTAATTTTTCCCGAGGGCATGCAGCTTTACTGTATGGTTAAATGATGATGGCATCCTCTTGGGTAAAATATTCCGAAGGTAAAATAGTCCCCCATTCGGATCTCCGGGTGGGGACTACTCAAGAGGATGTCGTTATCAGGAAAAAGAAAACTGGCGTTCTACGGATCGAAGCGTGCAATGTCAGATCCCTTAATCGGGCAGGTAGGTTAGAAAATTTAAAAAGGGAAATGGATAGGTTAAAGTTAGATATAGTGGGAATTAGTGAAGTTTGGTGGCAGGAGGAACAAGACTTCTGGTCTGGTGACTACAGGGTTATAAACACAAAATCAAATAGGGGTAATGCAGGATTAGGTTTAATAGTGAATAGGGAAATAGGAATGCGGGTAAGCTACTACAAACAGCATAGTGAACGCATTATTGTGGGAAAGATAGATACGAACCCCACGCCTACTACAGTAGTACAAGTTTATATGCCAACTAGCTCTGCAGATGATGAAGAAATTGAAGAAATGTATGATGAAATAAAAGAAAGTATTCAGATAGTGAAGGGTGACGAAAATTTAATAGTCATGGGTGACTGGAATTCGGTAGTAGGAAAAGGGAGAGAAGGAAATGTAGTAGGTGAATATGTATTGGGGCTAAGAAATGAAAGAGGAAGCCGCCTTGTAGAATTTTGCACAGAGCATAGCTAACACTTGGTTCAAGAATCATGAAAGAAGGTTGTATACCTGGAAGAATCCTGGAGATACTAAAAGCTATCAGATAGATTATATAATGGTAAGACAGAGATTTAAGAACCAGGTTTTAAATTGTAAGACGTTTCCAGGAGCAGATGGGGACTCTGACCACAATCTATTGGGTATGATATGTAGATTAAAACTGAAGAAACTGCAAAAAGGTGGGAATTTAAGGAGATGGGACCTGGATAAACTTACTAAACCAGAGGTTGTACAGAGTTTCAGGGAGAGCATAAGGGAACAACTGACGGGAATGGGGGAAAGAAATACAGTAGAAGAAGAATGGGTAGCTCTGAGGGATGAAGTTGTGAAGGCAGCAGAGGATCAAGTAGGTAAAAAACGAGGGATAGTAGAAATCCTTGAGTAACAGAAGAAATATTGAATTTAATTGATGAAAGGGGAAAAGATAAAAATGCAGTAAATGAAGCAGGCAAAATGGAATACAAACGTCTCAAAAATGAGATCGACAGGAAGTGCAAGATTGCTAAGCAGGGATGGCTAGAGGACAAATGTAAGGATGTAGAAGCGAATATCACTATGGGTAAGATAGATACTGCCTACAGGAAAATTAAAGAGACCTTTGGAGATAAGAGAACCACTTGCATGAATATCAAGAGCTCAGATGGAAACCCAGTTCTAAGCAAAGAAGCGAAAGCAGAAAGGTTGAAGGAGTATATAGAGGGTCTATACAAGGGCGATGTACTTGAGGAGAATATTATGGAGATGGAAGAGGATGTAGATGAAGATGAAATGGGAGATACGATACTGCGTGAAGAGTTTGACAGAGCACTGAAAGACCTGAGTCGAAACAAGGCCCCCGGAGTAGACAATATTCCATTAGAACTACTGATGGCCTCGGGAGAGCCAGTCCTGACAAAACTCTACCAACTGGTGAGCAAGATGTATGAAACAGGCGAAATACCCTCAGACTTCAAGAAGAATATAATAATTCAAATCCCAAAGAAAGCAGGTGTTGACAGATGTGAAAATTACAGAACTATCAGTTTAATAAGTCATAGCTGCAAAATACTAACGCGAATTCTTTACAGACGAATGGAAAAACTAGTAGAAGCCGACCTCGGGGAAGATCAGTTTGGATTTCGTAGAAATATTGTAAGACGTGAGGCAATACTGACCACATGACGTATCTTAGAAGCTAGATTAAGGAAAGGCAAACCTACGCTTCTAGCATTTGTAGACTTAGAGAAAGCTTTTGACAATGTTGACTGGAATACTCTCTTTCAAATTCTGAATGTGGCAGGGGTAAAATACAGGGAGCGAAAGGCTATTTACAATTTGTACAGAAACCAGATGGCAGTTATAAGGGTCAAAGGGTATGAAAAGGAAGCAGTGGTTGGGAAGGGAGTGAGACAGGGTTGTAGCCACTCCCGATGTTATTCAATTTGTATATTGAGCAAGCAGTGAAGGAAACAAAAGAAAAATTCGGAGTAGGTATTAAAATCCATGGAGAACAAATAAAAACTTTGAGGTTTGCCGATGACATTGTAATTCTGTCTGAGACAGCAAAGGACTTGGAAGAGCAGTTGAATGGAATGGATAGTGTCTTGAAAGGAGGATATAAGATGAACATCAACAAAAGCAAAACGAGGATAATGGAATGTATTCGAATAAAGTCGGGAGATGCTGAGGGAATTAGATTAGGAAATGAGACACTTAAAGTAGTAAAGGAGTTTTGCTATTTGGGGAGCAAAATAACTGATGATGGTCGAAGTAGAGAGGATATAAAATGTAGACTGGCAATGGCAAGGAAAGCGTTTCTGAAGAAGAGAAATTTGTTAACATCGAGTATAGATTTAAGTGTCAGAGAGTCATTTTTGAAAGTATTTGTATGGAGTGTAACCACGTATGGAAGTGAAACATGGACGATAAATAGTTTGGACAAGAAGAGAATAGAAGCTTTTGAAATGTGGTGCTACAGAAGAATGCTGAAGATTAGATGGGTAGATCACATAACTAATGAGGAAGAATTGAATAGGATTGGGGAGAAGAGAAGTTTGTGGCACAACCTCACTAGAAGAAGGGATCGGTTGGTAGGACATGTCCTGAGGCATCAAGAGATCACCAATTTAGTAATGGAGGGCAGCGTGGTTAGTAAAAATCGTAGAGGGAGACCAAGAGATGAATACACTGAGCAGATTCAGGAGGATGTAGGTTGTGGTAGGTACTGGGAGATGAAGAAGCTTGCACGGCATAGAGTAGCATGGAGAGCTGCATCAAACCAGTCTCAGTACTGAAGACCACAACAACAACAACAGTAAAATTAATGTGACTAACTGTTAAAAGCCTGAAAAACAATCTTTTGCAGTGCGGGCTGCTGCGAGACGTATAGGAATAGAGGCAACAACAAGGATCTGGAAAGTACCGACAAGAAGGTGGAGCGATGCCGACTCCAGTGCTGTGACCAGCTGCGATACGTTTTTCACTTGAGGATTCATGGGGTGTACATCCCAAGTGACTGTGGTCCTCCGGATTCCCGGCTGGGTTTGAAGCCGGTAGTTTCGTGGCCAGCAGAGTACGATAAACTCATATAGGTGCTCTCCAAACTACCTATGTACCCTGCGTGCTGTGTGCCACGTAGAATTATCCTGCTGGTAGATGCCGTCGTGCTGAGGAAAAACAACAATATGTAGGGGTTGACATGGCCACCAAGGATGGATGCAAACCTCTTAACCACCCCCAACCCCTACACTTCCAGTTAATTAGAACTTGAATGAACCGTGTGCCGTAAGTTTCCTGATGTGCGGGGAAGTCACCTACTCCGAAGAATAAATGATACCTATGAAATATAGGTGCAGTGATAACCGAATCGCCAGTGCTAAGTACTTGCAGCAATAACGACGACAGAGGTTATCTCGGTTAAAGTATATAAATCTAAAATTGGACTGGATGGAATTACAGTGGTTAGTTGGTAAGTGTAATAAATGAATCAATGAAAATTATAGGTCGACAGTTCACAGCGTGAGAAAATTTATTCTCTCTGTCATATCCGTCTGTTAATACTGACAAACTTACTTAAGAATGCTTGGTTTTACTGCAATGCGAAAACAGCACATCATTGGTAAATATTGCCTTGGAAAATTTTGTAATGGATGTGTCACAGTGAACAAATACCTTTCAGTTAAGTAGCAACTCACTGAAAACCATTAGTAACAAAGGACAACAAAATCTCAACAATAGCAAACAGTTACGTTAATGCAAAAATTTCGTGGCGTCACTGATTGTAATGCTAACTGACTTTAATTTTTCATAAAAAGTTATTTGTGTTTATTTATTACTGAATTCGCTTTACTTACTTTGAAAATTATCTTTTAATATATTGTCATTCTGTAATCACAGTCATGCAGTCCGCAAAGACAAAATTTTGAATGTAAAAGAAGGGCAAATTTCGTGATATGACTTTACTGACCTACTGGTTTCATGCGACCTCAACTTTTATTACTATTCAATAACAGATACTATTAATCACTTTTTGTAATTACTACTATTATTTGCTCAAGGCGTTAAATAACATTTCTGACTGACTGCACTTGCGTAAAATTGAAAAGTTATTTATCCATGAAAAATGTACAGCAAGTATCCTTTACTGAATGGTACTATTAATCACTTTTTGTAATTACTACTATTATTTGCTCAAGGCGTTAAATAACAGTTCTGACTGACTGCACTTGCGTAAAATTGAAAAGTTATTTATCCATGAAAAATGTACAGCAAGTATCCTTTACTGAATGCTGCTCCTTTAAGAAATGTCTATCAAATTACTGTTTACTAGACTTCATCACTTCCGTTAGCTGTATTCTTGCAAATTATTAAAGGTTTTATTACTATTATTTCTTTCATAAGAGACTGCAGTACTTTCTGAACCATCAGAACTCTCTCGGATCATCAAAACTTAATGCTTGACTGTACCCCAACCCGGATTTCCCGCTCATTGCGAGATATCAACCTGACCACCATTATTGGTCTAATTTCGATATATATCGCGAGGTGGTTCGTTTCGCCTGCGCGAGCGAGGTAGTTATTCTTTGACTACGCGTTGCTCCATGGCGAGCGAAGAAAAGTAAGAAAATCGGAATGTGACGGGACTTTGTTACGAGACAGGATAACGAGAGGACATGTAGGAAGTATTTGCAATGAAACAGACATTGTTAACCACCTTATAGTATAATTTCCATTTGAGATTCACAAACGATATGTTATGTTAATGTGGAGTTTAATAACGGCCATAATACAGTCTGTTGCATTTCAAAGGTAATTGTGCCTATTTAATTTTGATCAAAGGATTCTGTGCTGAACTGTTAGGTACTACAAGCTTGTATAGGACTTCGAACATTTGGTGGTCGATGTTTGCTGTAGAACCTGCTTCAATAACACGGTCAAAAGCATAGAGAAAGCTTTATCTGATAAAAAGAACTCATTTCACTCGCAGACAATCATCGAATGACCAAATGCTAATTGTAGTGTTCCAGTTCGAGAAGATCCTATAGAAGTTTTCTTTCTCTTACATTTCAAGAATTTTACAGGCACCCGTTGGAGTCGGAAGCTGCTTCCACATCACGAGAGTAGCTTCTCTACGTGTACGAAATTACGTACGTCATGGAAGTAGTCGACGTCGATCGAGATAGTTTCCTACATAGACATACACACTAGTTCAATAACAATGAGTTTAATATCACCAGCTTGAAAAACATTGATTCTTCTTTTGATGAAGTTAAGGAGTTCTGCTACTAAGTCAGTAAAACAGTCAATGACGGACGGAGCAAGGAGGACATCAGAAGGAAACTAGCAACGTCAAAAAGGACATTCCTTGCCAAGAGAAGCCTGGTAGTATCAAACGTAGGCCTTAAATTGAGGAAGAATTCTCTGAGAATGTACGTCTGGAGTTCAGCGTTGTTAGAATCGGAAAGGAAAGGAGAAGGGACAGGATGGCAGGATATCTTTTAAGACATAAGGTACTGACTTTCATGATAGCAGAGGCAGCTGTAGAGGGCCAAAACTGTAGTGGAAGAGAGATATTCGAGTACAGCCAGCAAATAATTGAGGACATAGGTTATAAGTGCTACTCTGAGATGAGGAGGTTGGTACAGAAGAGGAATTCGTGGCGGGCCGCATCCAGCCTGTCAGATGACTGATGACCAAAAAAGAAAAAGCATCAAACATCTCCGCAGCCGCCCCGTTCAGCCCTGTCACCTACATTCCGTGGTGCACCACACTGCCTAGGTGCCGATTTGGCATAGGTCCGTTTTGTCATTCGAGATATACTGTAATAACGGTGACACGCGAACAGTTTACAGACTTTGCCGTTTTGGAAATGCTTCCATCTTTCCCCCGAAAGTCAATGATCATTTCCTTCTGGGCGTCATAGAGCGCTCCATTTTCGCTTCACGTTTGGACTGCGCTTTTTCCCGCATCCCGCCAACACGCTTTATCTGCCTTCCACTGCTGATGCTGCCACCACCCATCTATGAGTGGTTGTGGCACGTTCACGTCTAATTTAGGCGGTCGTGACATCAAGGTGACTGGGCAGTGGATAACCACCAAGGTGGAAAACGGAATCGTCCTTCAATAATGCAAGGCGTTTAGGTCGACTAACCGAAGCTGAACACAGTAGTCTTGCAGAATATTGCAAAGATGATCTAACGATCTTAGAAAGCAAACATTTTGTGGGCGAAAGTTGAAGTGCAACTAAATAGACTATTTTTAACTCACCAGTTACACTAACGAGCCAAAGAAAGTGGTGCAATGCCTAATATCGTGTAGGAAACCCGCAAGCACTCAGGAGTGCCGCAACACGAAGTGGCATGTACTCAACTAATGTCGGAAGTAATGCTGGAGGGAATTGACACTATGAATCATTCAGGGCTGTCCTAAAATCCGTAAGAGTACCAGGGCGTGAAGATCTCTTCTGAGTAGCACGTTGCAAGGCATCCCAGATATGTTCAATAATGTTCTTGTCTGGAGAGTTTTGTGGCCAGCGGAAGTGTTTAAGCTCAGAAGAGGTTTAGGTGATCATACGTGTCACCTGTCAGAGTCGTACCTAGACGCATCAGGGGTCCCATGTCACTCCCACAGCACACGGCCCACTTGGGACCATTGACCTCGGAGTTTGGTCCCATCCCTCAAAACAACCAAACATGCTCCACACCATTACAGAGTCTAGACCAGCTTGAACAGCCCCCTGCTGTCATGCAGGATCCATGCATTAATGAGGTTGTCTCATACTGATACATATCTATCTCTTCGATACAATCTGAAACGAGACTCGACCGACCAAGCAACATGTTTCCAGTCATCAACACTTCAATGTCGCTGTTGACTGGCCCAAGCGAGGCGCAAAGTTTTGTGTGTCGTGCAGTCATCAAGGTAACACAAGTGGACCTTCGGCTCCGAAATCCCATAACGATGATGTTTCGTTGAATGGTTCGCACGCTGACGTTTGCTGATGGCCCAGCTTGAAAATCTGCAGCAAATTGCGGAAGTGTTGCACTTTTGTCACTTTAAACTGTTCTCTTCTATCCTCAGTGGCCCTGTTGTTGCAGGATGTTTTTTTTTTTTGGGGGGGGGGGGGGGGGGGAGCAGCACCGATATCGATCTGATGTTTCACCGGATTCCTGAGACTCACGGTACACTTGTGAAATGATCGTAAGGGAAAATCGCCACTTCATCGCTACCTCAGAGATGCTGTGTCCCATCGCTCGTGAGCCGACTATAACACTACGTGCACACACTTAAATCTTGATAACCTGCCATTATAGCAGAAATAACCGATCTAAAAACTGCACCAGACAGTTGTTGTCTTATATAGGCATTGTCGACCGCAGAGCCATATTATGCCTGTTTACATATCTCAGTATTTGAATTCGCGTCCCTCTAGCAGTTTCCTTGGCGATTCAATGTAGTTCTTCTAGGTCTTTCGGTTTTTTGTACTTCTTCCCATATGTGAATTCTACATTATTTTCTACTTTCATAATTGATCTTCTGCCCTACATGAGGTATCATGTTCTTCCACGCGTCGCGGTAATTTCTCTGCACTAGAGGCAAAGAGTAGAATGTCACCAACAAAATGGATATATTTTCTACATCTACATTTACATCTACATCCATACTCCGCAAGCCACCTGACGGTGTGTGGCGGAGGGTACCTTGAGTACCTCTATCGGTTCTTCCTTCTATTGCAGTCTCGTATTGTTCATGGAAAGAAGGATTGTCGGTATGCCTCTGTGTGGGTTCTAATCTCTCTGATTTTATTCTCATGGTCTCGTCGCGAGATATACGTAGGAGGGAGCAATATACCTCTTGACTCCTCGGTGAAGGTATGTTCTCGAAACTTCAACGAAAGCTCGTACCGAGCTACTGAGCGTCTCTCCTGCAGAGTCCTCCACTGGAGTTTATCTATCATCTCCGTAACGCTTTCGCGATTACTAAATGATCCTGTAAGGAAGCGTGCTGATCTCCGTTGGATCTTCTCTCTCTCTTCTATCAACCCTATCTGGTACGGAGCCCACACTGGTGAGCAGTATTAAAGCAGTGGGCAAACAAGTGTACTGTAACCAACTTCCTTTGTTTTAGGATTGCATTTCCTTAGGATTCTTCCAATGAATCTCAGTCTGGCAACTGCTTTACCGACGATCAACTTTATATGATCATTCCATTTTAAATCACTCCTAATGAGTACTCCCAGATAATTTATGGAATTAACTGCTTCCAGTTGCTGACCTACTATATTGTAGCTAAATGATAAGGGATCTTTCTTTCTATGTATTCGCAGCACATTACACTTGTCTACATTGAGATTCAATTGCCATTCCCTGTACCATGCGTCAATTCGGTGCAGATCATCCAGCATATCAGTACAATTTTCCACTGTTACAATCTCTCGATACACCACAGCACTGTGTGTTCCACGAACACGAGCTCGTTACCGGTTTTTCTGGCTTGGAAGGCAAGAAAGCAAACTGCTGGGAATAGATATGCAGATGTGGCATCGCAGTGCCTGATTCCTCACTTTATCAAAACTGATTCAAAATCTCTCCAGAAATTTATAAATTCTAGGTGCTGTGGCATTGCACCATTCTACAATTTCGGCATAAAATGTGGGGTGAAAACCCCCGTGCTGCACACCTTTGTAGCGGCGTGCACCTGCACACGCCACGTAGCGCTGATGAAGCTTGTAACGCACGCCCTCCCGGCTGCAACACGTGCACTGTACGCGGCCAGCGCAGGTCGCGACCGGCTGACCTCTGCCTCAGTGTGGGCCAGCGGCCGGGCAGCAGGTGCGCCCCACGTGTGCCGCCATCGCCGCCGGCGTCGTGTCGCCGGCTCCACGCCTGGACGCGCGCTCAGGATGCACGGCCACGCCGCCGCAGCTGCCGCAGATGCCGCACGCGGCCGGGGGCGAGGCCGCCCCTTCAGAGAGATCAGCGCTTCGATGGTGGCTGCCTTTAACGAAATAATTTGAGTTTCATTTTGTAGAGAGGTATTTTGTAGCCATACATTCAGCAATGGACCGAAAGGTAGGTCCAAGTGTTCTTAGGTAGCTCCCATGACGTTAATGATGATGATGATGACGATGGGGCGCTCAACTGCGCGGTCATCAGCGCCCGTACAATGTCCCATTTTTATACCTCCAATATTTTTACAGTGCAATCTAGCCACTGTGACGAATGACGATGATGATTAAGCGATGATGACAACACGAAGTCCCTTTATATGACCTACATCTGCACTGTAGGTCAGTAAAAGTGTCAATATCAGGAGGGACATGCCAAAAAGTAATGTTTCGCGTAAATACCTGACACTGTCGATTAAATCAATGTAAAGAAAGTTTATGATGTGGAGTTTTTTTATTGCCTTGATCGCGTCTATGTACGACTAGTTTCGACAGGACTGACCTGCTATTCTCAGACCCACAAGGATACAAAATATACAGAAATATTTATGCTAGTAGTAGATGTAATCGTAAGTTCTTTTTGACCCACCCACAGAATACTGCATATGAAATCAAGCTGTGTGACAAACTACATGTTTCTATTCGTACCGTTGTAACGAATTGTGAATTAGAAATAAAACAAAATTACCGAAACACAAGGTATTATTGTATCTATTGTTTCGTTTTCCCGTGCACTCATTTTATATACAGTTTATGTTGCATATCACTTTAAGAAAACTGTATTGATTATTGTAACGACACAAAAGATAAAATGGGGTTCTCGCTACTGGTTTCTGTAGTTGAAAATAAAATTTTGACTTTGTGCCCTCTGATCTATTATGTGAAGATACGCACAACACTAAAAGATTTCCTGCTGTGAATGTATGATCATTAATTTGCAAGATTGTGTTCTCATAATTCTGATCTGACTTGTTAGAAAGGCAACACTGTATCATTACTGTAACTGATTACGAAATTAAACATGCCTTTCTCTACTTTCGTCTCAGAAATGCACTGAAAATTACTCTTATAATACGCCCAGGAGTTAAAAGTATGCAGTGTTTGCCAAACATAAAAACTGCAATGGATTTTTTTAATATTTGAACACTATTGATGGCCACGGCTAACATGAGAGCATGGAAACTAGAGATGAAAATTGATTTCAATATTATTAGCCAGACCAGATTTCAACACGGCAGTCTTTGATATCACGTAAGTAAAGTTTTGACACTCTGATTTACGTAAATTATTTACGTCACTGATATTGTACTAGCAGTTGCCCATGCCCATCTCAAAATAACATAATAAAAGCTACAATTCTCCTCTGGGGTCTCCGGGAAGCTGAAAGAAATAATTTTAATGTACCTGGCCGCTTAGTTGCGTGAAAACTATTTACATTCAATTATAGTTTGAATTTGCCGCGGCAGCGGCTCCCGCGATCGTGGCGGAGCACTGCGTCACGGAAAATTCTAAATTTGCTGAAAACGGCTAAAAATGTGGAATTAAATACTGATCAAGCTAGCTACAAATTATTACAAGCATTTTTAACAATTTCTATATTCAAAATCAACATAAAATTCATAGTACACACCTCTTTTATGCATCAGTATCCAATGGCGTCTTTGTCGATAAAAGAACAAAAGAAAGCTAACTAAGGGTTCGAGAGAGCGTCACAGGCTCTTATAATGTTCATTGCTACAAGAAGACAGAGATAGTAATGTCTAACCCTCCACTATTTATAAGCAATTTAATTTGATAATGCATATCTTTGTTATAATTTTAATTATCATTGTCTGCGTCGATTCCCACACTCGCAGACCACAGACGTTATTTGCAAAATGGGCGTACATAATATTACACAAACATAAAAATGAAAAATAGTTATTTCCTTTTTTACAGAATCCACATAATCAATAACTGTTCATACAGAAGTGAAATATAATAAGAAAGATAATTTTTTCCACATATATTATACCGATTTACAAACTTCTTGCCAGGAGACGTCACAGTATACAAATTCCAAAATATGCCTGAGAAAACTTTACCTCATAGCAGAAAGAGAGTAGAACATTAAACAGTATAGCTGTGTCTTCATGGCAAGACAGAATCATAATGTTGTGGTATATCGATTAGTGCCAGTATGTCAGGGTTGGCTGTCGGCTACGTACTGCCGATAGCAATCAGACAGGCAGAGTAATGCAGAGGAGTACTACCAGACGGCAGTAGTCTAATGGATCAGAGTGGATTCATTTGGGGGAAGAGACCAAACAGCGAAGTCATCAGCCTCATCAGATTAGGGAAAGATGGCGAAGGAAGTCGGCCGTGCCTGTCAAAGGAACCGTCCTGCCATTTGCCTGAAGGGATTTCGGGAAATCACGGAAACCCTAAATCACGATGTCCGGACGCGGGATTCAACAGTCGTCCTCCCGAATGTGAGCGGTAGTCTAACGAATGATAATGAATGTGTTCTACGTTTTTTTAAAAAAACAAATCGTACATGTAACAGTATATGGAGGTGTGCAAAGTGAACCATTTAAAACAGAAAAGTGCAATGTCAGCCTTATAAAAAGGAAGTGGTGTAAAGATATTTCGTCAATTTTTAAGACAGGCTACATTATTTCCGACAGGCTTCATTATTTCCAATAAGGCAGTTAACATTAAACATTTGATACAGGCTAAATGAACACTTTATATAACAGTATGATAATCGTTCATTTAATAAGATTATGCTAAAATGTCTGCTTTCACGACTCGTAATATCTTCTGATGTACTTTTCGTCTCACTGTAGACATCATATTGAGATTTCACATAAGTGGTTACTTTCAATGCATACCCCGAGGTCTAGGTTACTAATTTAAGGTGTACACTTAGATATTTCACAATAAATGCAAATATATATATTTTCTTTTTTTTAAATTTTATACATTGTTTTTCAGTGTTTCGTCTGCGACTGTTTCACTGTCGTAAAATGAAGAACAAACTGCCTTCAGTCACAAGTTGCGTTTACTTATTGCACTATGCATTTCAAGCCCTGGAGGCTCATCTTCAGGTACTTTTTAGTGATTTACATCAGGTTTTTTAGTTGTCTGCCTGTTGATATTATTTTTGTGTTACAACACGGTATATTGTAAATATAAGTTTAACAGCGTTAATAATATGAAACTAACTTACAGTTTAACATTGTATGATATCTGCTTCTGTTGTGCAGTTGGTATACAAAATATATATTTTCCTATGAAGTGATAGTAATATGAGATCTAGAGTATGGAAATAACGGAAAACAATTTTCAGCTGGTATAAATTTAGTTTGTCGATGACAGCTGTGTCACATCTGAATAGTGTAGTTATCGAGATGTGATAGTATAAAAATTTACAGAAAGACACTATGACAAGTTTGTTTGCGTGGCAGTCATCCACAGGAAGCACAGAAATATTCGTTTTGTAAATAAAAACCGTCTCTCCTTGCAACAAGTTTTTCTTTACATAACAGGTAGTATGACATTTGCTGGTTTCGTAAGGCAAAACACAGATTAAGTGCGCAGGGAATAAGGAATTACAAGTGAGGAAAGTCCCAGGTACAAACTTGTAACATACGATATAGGTTTACATTCCAGTATTATGACAAAACCACAAAACTATAATCAACATTTTAATACAACGTAAGGGTGTTGTGCAGCCCACAGGTTTTTGTGGACTTCGCTAGAAACAGGCACTTAAGGTGGTGAGTCCTATAGCTACAGAATAAAACAATTTGATACGGAACTCGATGATTTAGTGAGAAACACTAAAGTATTATCAAGACAGTGATGAGATATTACATCAAAATAACTCTGGTGTTTGTTGTTTACATTAAATATGAGCTGGGAAATCCACGATACTTTGAAGTTATGCTATTCGACAGTTCGATACAGTGCTCTATGTCTAGGTAAGACACAGTAAAACTATAGTCAATGTAGTGATAAAATGTAACTACTGAGGAAGTAATGTAAGCCGGCATTGTTAGATAAGCGCTTGTAAGTCGTTGTCGAATATGAACATACACGTACATGGGTATAGTCTCGTACAATCATCTACTGAATAGCGTTACCAAACTGGTCTGTTAGATATGTTGGAATAAACTAACTCAAGTGGGTGCAAATATTGTAAAATAATGATACATAAAAATTGGCGCCTACCAATGAGGAACAAATATCTGATAAAGTCTAGTTTTCGAAAATCGAACGTTACATTAGCATTTACAATGTTTAACACACTGAAATGAAGGTTACGTCATCACATTGGTGTGAAAAAGAAAGACGTCTACCTAGGTTCTGGAGTATGCAGATTAGAGAATAATGACTGTAATAAATTTTACATAGGGCAAAGTTGACTTGACGTTCTTTCTCCACCAGATTTCGTGAACACATTAACACACAAAACAAAACTCTCATTGTTACACATATAAAAGAAACTAAATTTAAAATAACAGATATTCGAGAGAATATGAGGGTGTTTCCTTATGAAGTCACGATGTGGTTGATATCAATAGTTCCTTTCCTTTGCTTCCTCGCCCGCTACTTTCAATTTACATAATATGTATCACAGCTGCAGATTCCGTGTCATGTCTGTTCTTTCTGATATGTCCGAAAGAACAGACACCAGGCACTCATATAATAGTTAAATGTGTTTGTATTTTTGGTAGAATTTCATTGTGTTTCGTGGCTTGTCTAGATTAATAATGTGGTAATTAGATGGAAGTGTTTGTGTTTTGCATCAGTGTTTGGATATGCCAATTCTCTTGCACTTAGTTCAGAAAATATGAGTACAACTGACAAGAAACAAGCGAATCCTTATATAACCGAAAACCATGAAATTGACATGAAAGTCTGGCAGCTCAATTCGCAGAGTACTGAGGTTGCAGAGTGTCGTGACAGTAATTTGGAAGTGTCAGCAGCGATGGATGGTGAATTAAATAATATGCAGAGTAGTGGAGAGCGCTTAGAAGCTGTGTCGTTGTGGGAAGAGAATGTCGCAGGCAACGGAGAACTCCATAGTTGTAGGACGCGAGTCTCTGACAGAGAGTGTTTATTGTTTGTACGCCAATTCCATCTTCGCCGCCACTTTTTGATCTTCAGTCACTCTTTATTCAAGTGCCATGGGAAAACTAAAAGCTAAACTCCGTCGGGACAGGCCCCACAAGACCCAATGGTTTTGACCGACCGCCGTGTCATCCTCAGCAAATAGGCGTCACTGGGAACGTATATGGAGGGACGCGAAGACAGCTCACTACTCTCCCGGACGTTGTCAGTTTAGTTGACCGGAACTGTCAATTAGTTCCTCAGTTGGCCTCAGAAGGGCTAAGTGCACCCCTCTTGCCAACAATGCTCGAAAAGCCGGACGGTCATCCATCGAAGTGCTATCCAAGCTTGAGAGCGCTTAACTTCGGTGATCTGAAGGAAACCAGTGTTACCACTGCAGCAAGGCCGTGGGCACCATTGCAAAACAATCATTAGTGTAAGAAGCGCGACCAGCGTTATAAAAGGATTGAAGAAAGGTGGAATAACATTACAGAATGACAGAAGAAAACTTATGGCACCACTCACATTGATCAATAAGTAGCAAGATGGAGAGTGTGTTGCGTTGGAGTACAAGCAACGTTGTGAAAATTTCAATAAATTGGAACAGCAGCTGACGGGTTCATCTACATCTGCATTTATACTCCGCAAGCAACCCAACGGTGTGTGGCGTACAAGTGTGTGACGATAGGATGGCCGATTATGACAAAAAAGATTTGGGAAGAAATTAAGAAATGCAGAGATAAGACGAAACAATTAATTGAGTAACAAGTCAGGTCTTGGATAATAAATTGAGTGCCTCAGACAGAGAAAGGGGATATGCCACATAATCAAACCTTCGAGAAATAGGATGTTTTATTAGACTAAGTGCAAAGTACTCTTATTTTTATGAACTAATGCCTTATTTCCTCTTAAAAATAATGAGGGTAGCTGGTAAATTGTTAAATTCAAAATTTATGCGAATAATATTTTAGAAAATTCAGCTGCTCTTAAAGTTTAGAATATTGTGTTATTTAAACACGAGCCTGTGTATATCAAAACTTATTATGAACATTTTAGGGTATTTTGAACAAAATATGTAATAGTGCTGTTAGGTTTAAAGAATCGGAGCTGTTCATAAGAATTACTGCAAACGGATCTTTCATTTCACATTCTCTAATGGCTTTTTCCGGTCATCTACAGCAAAAAAGTAATCTTGTTTTCGAGCTTTTCTCTCGATTACGCCAAAATCAATATGACTTTGCCCGAAAATATGCCTGGATACAAGAAATAAATGAATGATTTCAAGGAAGTTTCCTTTGTGGACCAAAATATAATATAATATAAAAACTACCACATTCTCATTTTGATCACTGCAAGAGTTTGGAAAAAAGAACACAGCTTGTTTTTATCTTGCATCATAGTAGTGCCTGACAGCACTTTGTACAAGTAAGACCCAATTTCGCAGGGGCTGGCCACGCACGTATGAATCCTTTGTTGTTACGGCACACCTGAAATCCAAGGTACAAACACACAACTGCTTCAAATAAAATATCTTTTCAGTGAGTGTTTCAGGCTGTGGAATTGTTTCTTGCAGGTCATACGTTGTGGTGCTATATTCATAAGTAGGACTTAGTGATTCACGTTTAGTTTCTTCCAGCATGCTATGGCGTGGTTCCGCCTTTCTTTGGTGTACGTGAACTGTATAAAGAATTTATTTCCCGATTTCCTTTCATCGCATAGTGATAGTTTAAACCGAATATTAAACTTTTTATAGAAAATATTCAGATATTTCTCATATTTCACAAGCGGAGCTATATTTTTGCCAGATCTATTTTCAAGTTCTGTTATGAAAGTCTCTACATTTCCCTTACAGATAATACACTCCTAAAGAAACTTGTCACGATTTTTGTTCCTACTGTACTGACTCGTGTACCAAGAAAACATTTTAAAATGGTTGACTGTAAAACAAGTTTGAGAGTCATTCTCCTTTTCAACGTTATTGTGTGTGCCACGTTTATGTGAATGTGGTAGTAACATACAGTGACTCTATGGGAGAGACTGATTTTCATCATTCGAATTTTGTTCGTAAATGTAGCCTACAGGACTCTTTGATCCTGTGGGTCTATCTCATTACAACTGTTACACATTTTTTAGAGATAGAAAACGTGTCTAAAAGGATTTCAAACAAATTCTTATATCCTCTCCCCTCAAGATCTCCATTTTTCGAATAGCTGGTATATCCACCTCTCGCAAGGATAACAGCAGTAACGCGTGGTGGTGTGGAAGCAATGAGGTCTTGGTAGGCCGCTAAACGGATTTGGCACCACACATGCACACACAAGTCTCCTAATTCCCGTAAATTCCGGGGAGGAAGGCGTCAAGCTCTGACGCTACGTTCAATCACATCCCAGGTGTGTTCGATCGGGTTCATATCTGGCGAGCCGGCCGCGGTGGTCTTGCGGTTAAGGCGCTCAGTCCGGAACCGCGCGACTGCTACGGTCGCAGGTTCGAATCCTGCCTCGGTCATGGATGTGTGTGATGTTCTTAGGTTAGTTAGGTTTAAGTAGTTCTAAGTTCTAGGGGACTGATGACCACAGATGTTAAGTCCCATAGTGCTCAGAGCCAGCCATATCTGGCGATCTGGGGCACATCACATGCACATCAGTTGGAGCTCGCCACTGCGTTCCTCAAACCACTGTCTGCACCGCGCGCCGCGGTATTTGAATCCCCGCCAGACGTCATGGACGCCGAAGACCCCTAGAGGTCTCTGCATCATCGCGCCGTAAGCTGTGGCGGCGCGCGCGTACTGGCGTGCGTGTGAGGGTGGAACACGTGGTTGCAGCGGCCAATAGTGGCGCCCCCGATAGAGTAAGAGCCGGCCTCTCGCTCTGCCAGCGAGTCTAAGCGTTGCGAGTCTCGACACATCGCCTCGACGAGACAGCGTGTTTATCGTACTTTGATCTCGCTAATCGTGGACGTCTTGGATTCATTTGGTTGTCTCTGCCACTCCGTTGCGTCTTGCGTGTTGCCGTCGTAAAGTCTTTCTCCATCGTCCGTCGTTGTTTCGTGTCCGTCCTTTCCGTTCGTTTATTTGTGCACGGGCAGCTCTCCGTTTGGTCCCGCCGCGCTTTCTCGGCCAGCCCGCGACCGGAACGGCCGCGGTCACAACAGGTTACAACACACCCGTCGGGAAACATGATCGTCATGAATGGGTGTACGTGGTCTCCAACCAGTGTACGATACTTCTTGGCCGTCATGGCGCCTTGCGCGAGCTCCACTCGACCCTTGAATGCCCACATGAATGTTCCCCAAAGCAGAATGGAGCCGCCGCCAGTTTCTGTCCGTCCCGCAGTACATGTGTCGAGGAGAGCTATCCCTGGAAGACGACGGATTCGTGCACTCCCATCGTCATGATGAAGAAGGTACTTGGATTCATCAGACCATTCAACGCCCTACCACTGCGCGAGCGTCGAGCGCGATGGTCACTTGCCCATTTACATCTACGTCTACATCTACATCTACATTTATACTCCGCAAGCCACCCAACGGTGTGTGGCGGAGCGCACTTTACGTGCCACTGTCATTACCTCCCTTTCCTGTTCCAGTCGCGTATGGTTCGCGGGAAGAACGACTGTCTGAAAGCCTCCGTGCGCGCTCTAATCTCTCTAATTTTACATTCGTGATCTCCTCGGGAGGTATAAGTAGGGGGAAGCAATATATTCGATACCTCATCCAGAAACGCACCCTCTCGAAACCTGGCGAGCAAGCTACACCGCGATGCAGAGCGCCTCTCTTGCAGAGTCTGCCACTTGAGGTTATTAAACATCTCTGTAACGCTATCACGGTTACCAAATAACCCTGTGACGAAACGCGCCGTTCTTCTTTGGATCTTCTCTATCTCCTTCGTCAGACCGATCTGGTACGGATCCCACACTGATGAGCAATACTCAAGTATAGGTCGAACGAGTGTTTTGTAAGCCACCTCCTTTGTTGATGGACTACATTTTCTAAGCACTCTCCCAAAGAATCTCAACCTGGTACCCGCCTTACCAACAATTAATTTTATATGATCATTCCACTTCAAATCGTTCCGCACGCATACTCCCAGATATTTTACAGAAGTAACTGCTACCAGTGTTTGTTCCGCTATCATATAATCATACAATAAAGGATCCTTCTTTCTATGTATTCGCAATACATTAGATTTGTCTATGTCATTTCAGTTGTAGTTGCTGATATCGTGGTGTAAACGTTGGCACATGCATGGGTCGTCAGCTTCTGAGCCTCTTCGTTAGGAGCATTCGGTGTACTGCGTGTTCAGACACGCTTGTACTCTGCCCAGCATTAAAGTTTGATGTTAGTTCCGCCACAGTTCACCGCTTGTCCTGTTTTAACAGTCTGCCCAGCCTACGACATTCGCCATGTGTATAGAGGAGTGGCCGCCCAACTCCACGTCGTCTGAACGTCGTGTAACCTTGGTTTCACCACTTGTTGAAGACACACACCACATCATTCTTCGAACACCTAACAAGCCATACAGTTACGAAATGCACGTGCTGAGGCTCAAGGCCATCAAAATCTGTCCTCGGTCAAACTCAGATCGCGTGCCTTCCCACATTCTATACATGGACAGCACGCTCACTGGTACTACATACATTGTGTGTGTGTGTGTGTCTACTAGCCGTCATTCCTCGCCAGGTGACACTGCGATCGCCTGGACGGGTTGTAACCTCCCCGGAAATATGTTAA
Organism: Schistocerca serialis cubense; assembly: GCF_023864345.2. Classification (NCBI taxonomy): domain Eukaryota; kingdom Metazoa; phylum Arthropoda; class Insecta; order Orthoptera; family Acrididae; genus Schistocerca; species Schistocerca serialis. The sequence goes on from NC_064641.1 coordinate 45,493,764, forward strand.
ATGATAAGCAAGAAAATGGAGCCAGGCGTAACCTCCCCAACAGAAAAATTAAATAAGAATGCAAATTGGACCCAAGCTTAAACTCCCTACAAAAATTAAGAGATAAGGACTGATCATAAACCCACAACAATATTAATTAAATAATGAATCATGAACCGAATGTAACATCTGCACAGAAATAATTAAACCTGATAAATTTCATAAGGACAGCAGCGCTGACCTTCGGCCCTGTATTCTGAATAAAAAAAGCAAAAAAATTCTTACCTCAATAAAAACTGCATCAAAAAAAAAACTGCATCTATATCTGCTCTTATTTATCGACACAGCTTCGTGCAATGCTGGCGTATATTTAATTTTGATTCTCGGAGGAAATGCATAGGAAATATTCTTTAAATTGAAATGAATGTTTTTCTTTCAAGGAGTTACTTTATAAAAAATTATTATTGAGGCATTTTTTGAACAAATTAATTACAATTAACACACATTACTAGATGTGCGCAATGCTGCTTCATTACCTTCTACAACAATACTCATCGTCCACCACAATCCTGACCAGAGTCGCAAGAAGAGCACGCCGTCGACTCATGCCGACGCCTGCTCAGTACAACCGTCCACTCGCTACTACTACTGCCGACTGACTACTACTGCAGACTCGCGCAGACTACTACTGTTTCTGCCTACTCGCTACACGCTACTACTGTCGTCTCGCGCGGTCAAGCGCAGACTAGCAACGATAAATAACTCTCTGGTCAGAGATTCTGTCATGCCTCGCCATCGCTGGTAATGAATACATACGTCTTTCAGGGTTTATGTCGATAGTAGGTCGGTGGTCACAATGCTCTGGCTGATCAGTGTGTATATATGATACCTTTCTCCTGTTCTCAAACTCAACATAATTTCGTTTCTTCTTATAGGCCAGTTTACATAAATCCCCACAAAACAGCATTTTGTAAGTTATATTCACTTAATTTATTAAATCTTAAAAGAATAATGTGTTTCTAAATATATGATAGTGCATAAAATTGGAACCAACATTGTTTAGTTTCATTTTTCAGAGTGCAGTCACAGCGATCCCGCCAAATTTTTCCTGCCGCATATTTCTGGATTTGTCACTTAACTAATTCTCACCATTGTTCATCCGCCACTTACCAACATTACTTTTCCAGTTATTACAGTTTCGTATACGTACTTTAGGCCTAACTGTAACATCAGATTCATTTGTATCAGCATTCACTATGAAACTTCCTGGCAGATTAAAACTGTGTGCCCGACCGAGACTCGAACTCGGGACCTTTGCCTCCCGAGTTCGAGTCTCGGTCGGGCACACAGTTTTAATCTGCCAGGAAGTTTCATATCAGCGCACACTCCGCTGCAGAATGAAAATCTCATTCTGGAAGCAATCACTATGTTTAGGTTACAAACTAGTAATGTTTCCAAGCACTCGAGCAGAATGAGGCAGCTGTGGTGTCTCTCCCCCCCCCCCCTACCCTCCCCCACCCCCACCAACGCGTATGAGGCATAAACCCTTCTGTTTCTCACGGAACAGCTGACCCTCGAACTACTCTTTTCTTTTCAACAGCATTTTGAACACACAAGGGGATAAGCCACAGGTGCAAATAGTGTATCATGTAACGGACAGGTAGCAGCATCAAACCAAAAACTTGAAACAATTAATGTTGAAACCCTAAAGAATTTATTAACGATTCTGTCTACAGCTACAGTATTTATAATACGCAACTAGTTTCGAATCTTACAGGTTGGTTTTCAAACCTGGCCTACTGAGACTGCACAGACAGTGCCTGATCTTAATTGTAAACATCAAAGTGACAACATGTGCTTTATAAGGGTTTGCAAAATGAATGCCATAGGCCACACTTGCTTCTTACCAAGCCAAAATTTTGGCATGTCGTTATATTGTGAGGGGTCCTCGGATAGGACAGTTCCTGTAAACTTGAGCGTTGAACCATTTCCAGGAAATGCAAGCAGACATCAACCAACTCAGACGTGAAGTGCTATTAGTATTATTTAAGGAGACCCAACGTAACAGTGGTCCAGCGAACAGTGCGGGGATTGGAGAAACGTTGATGAGTTACGAGGGGAGGTGGAAGGAAGAGGATACACGCCATCAGTCAACTGACAGATTCTGTCATGTAAGTTCCGATGCTGTACCGCCATCTGTGAGTGTACAACCAGTCGTGCCTGTAGGAATAGATAACAAGGAGACAAAGAGCAAGAAAAAAGGAGTCATTTGGTTTCGATACAGAAGTATTCCCTGTAACCGGACAGATCGAAAAGCTCGCATAAAAAAATTTGGTTCGAACATTTCCAGGGCGGATTTCGAGGTCGTGGCCTGTTGGATACAAAACGCCTTCGGGAGGAAGTAGCTGCAATGATATGACTGCAGCAAAATGCAGGACACACTGCACGAATTTTGGACGCGAGAGATACAGGAACATGTGAAACTAGACGTTTTGATAATGGAGCTTCGCAGTTTCGTAGTCCAACTCAGTATTTCCCACTAATGGTCGAAATGAACTAGTTCTTGGACGCACCATTTGAGCAGAAAGAGATAATACAGATCTGCCAATCAGTGATACCCAACAGTATTCACGAAGATATTACGTCGGCCGGTCGTGGAATATTTACATTTATTTGACGAGCTAGGTTGTGATCGTGAAGCTGACGTTTGAGAACCAGTGCACCTTATGAAAACACGCTATGAGCTGCCAAAACGTGGTCTACTCAATGCGAACTGCGAGCGAAGCATCCACTCCTCCGAAACGGTAACAAATGGCACAGGACAATCACCACGGTTCATGGGCGTCACCGTATCTGGTAGATGAGAGATGAATTTACAAAAGACGCGATGATCGGACACGAAAGCTTGTAAAATCGTAGAAGTGAGTGGTGTAGATCCGAGAAGAAATGATGAAGAGAGAAACGTGAGGTGCTATTAGTTAAAAGCGAAGACTTTGACTTTGCCGTTAGGAAAATTCAATATCGGGAGCCTTTATTGTAAGTTGAGAGTCTCAGCTACACTGTAGTTAACGTAGTTCTAAGAATTAAGATTGGAAGATTGGGTCTAACGTCCCGTCGACATAGACGTCATTAGGGATGGAATTAAGAAACCATGAGGTATTTTGGGTACTAGAAGTACGACTGAATTGGTTAGAAGTTAAGTGCTCGTAATGACACGAATTTTGACAGTTGAGTACAGAAATAAAAATAAGTCCGTTGTGGTAAATATCGAGTTGCCATAAAAACTGTACACGATGAAAATTTTCTGACGACAGTGACACCATCCTGAGGACAGGAAAAGGACAGAGCAAGAGGAAATCTATAAGTCCTCAATTCACTTACGTCTGTTGTGGACCAAACACAGTGAGGAAAATAATACATAATAACGTTGTAGAAATCGAGGCAACCGTGGGAGTAATTAGAAGATAGAGTATAAGAGTAGGATATGGAGGAGTTTTGTTATGTACTGCGTGTGGACGACTTCCCGGTAAGATTTGAACTGTTGAGACGGCAATGTAAGACAATAAAAATAAAAGCATAACATGAGATAAAAGAAATTGTTCAGGTAGTGAAGGGAGACTAAAATTTAATACTCATAGGTGACTGGAATTCGATAGTAGGAAAAGGGAGAGAAGGAAATGTAGTATTTGTATATGGACTGGGGGGAAGAAATGAAAGAGGAAGCCGCCTGGTAGAATTTTTCACAGGGCATAACTCAATCATAGATAACACTAGGTTCAACAATCAAAAAAGAAGGTTGCATACATGGAAGAACCCTGGAGATACTGATAGGTTTCAGATAGATTATATAAAGGTAAGACAGAGATTTAGGAAACAGGTTTTAAGTTGTAAGACATTTCCAGGGGCAGATGTGAACTCTGACCACAACTTGTTGGTTATAAACTGTAGATTAAAACTGAAGAAACCGCAAAAGGTGGGAATTTAAGGAGATGGAACCTGGAAAAACTGAATAAACCAGAGGTTGTACAGAGTTTCAGGCAGAGCATAAGGGAAGAATTGGCAGGAATTGGGGAAAGAAATACAGTAGAAGAAGAATGGGTAGTTTTGAGGGATGATGTAGTGAAGGCAGCAGAGGACCAAGTAAGTATAAAGACGAGGGCTAGTAGAAATCATTGGGTAACAGACAAAAGATTGAATTTAATTGATGAAAGGAGAAAATATAAAAATGGAGTAAATGAAGCAGGCAAAAAGGAATACAAACGTCTCAAAAATGAGATCGACAAGAAGTGCCAAATGGCTAAGCAGGTACGGCTAGAGGACAAATGTAAAGATGTAAGGGCTTATCTCACTAGGGGTAAGATAGATTCTGCCTACAGGAAAATTAAAGAGGCCTTTGGAGAAAAGAGAACCACTTAGATGAATATCAAGAGCTCAGGTGGAAACCCAGTTCTAAGCAAAGAAGGGAAAGCAGATAGGTGGAAGGAGTATATAGAGGGTCTATACAAGGGTGATGTAATTGAGGACAATATTATGGAAATGGAAGAGGATGTAGATGAAGATGAAATGGGAGATATGATACTGCGTGAATAATTTGACACAGCACTGGAAGACCTGAGTCGATACAAGGCCCCGGGAGTAGACAACATTCCATTACAACTACTGACAGCCTTGGGAGAGCCAGTTCTGACAAAACTCAAACATCTGGTGAGCAAGATGTACGAGACAGGTGAAATAGCCTCAGACGTGAAGAAGAATAAAATAATTTCAATCCCAAAGAAAGCAGGTGTTGACAGATGTGAAAATTACAGAACTACCAGTTCAATAAGTCACAGCTGCAAACTTCTAACGCGAATTCTTTACAGACGAATGGAAAAACTGGTAGAAGTCGACCTCTGCGAAGATCAGTTTGGATTCCGTAGAAATGTTGGAACACGTGAGGCAATACTGATCCTATGATTTATCTTAGAAGAAAGATTAAGGAAAGGCAAACCTACGTTCCTAGCATTTGTCAAAAGCTTTCTCTAAAGAAAGACCTGATCTCTTTTCTTTATTCACAGTCAATTCCCACTTTTAGCACCATACAGATATCTTATCTACATCATTTTTCAATGCGTTTTGGTCGTCTGATGACTTTATAATATGGTAAATGATAGCATCGTCAGCAAACAATGTAAGACAGCTACTTGGATTGTCTCCTACGTCGTTAATATAGATCAGGAACATTACAGGGAGTGTAGCACTTCCTTGGGGAACGCCAGACATTACTTCCGTTTTACTCAATGACTTTCTGTCTATAACTACGAACTGTGACCTTTCTGACAGGGAATCACGAATCTAGTCGCACAACTGAGGTGATATTCCACAGACACACAGTTTCCTTACAGGACGCTTCTGAGGATCGGTGTCGAAACCCATCTGGAAATCTAAAAGTGTGGAATCAATTTCACAACTCCTGTCGACAGCACTCATTACGTCTTGAGTATAGAGAGTAGCTGTGTTCCAAAAGAACGATATTTTCTGAATCCGTGCTGACTACATGTCAATAAATCGTTTTCTTTGAGGTACTTCATAATGTTCGAACACAGTTACAGAACCATACTCCAAATCGACGTTAGTGATACAGGTCTGTAATTCAGCGGATTACTCCCACTTCTCTTTTTGCTTAATGGTGTGACTTGAGCAATTTTCCATTTTTTAGGTACGAATCTATCTGTGAACGAGGGGTTGTATATACCTGCTGAGCATGGAGCTATTTACATGCGTACTCTGAAAGGAACCTGACTGGTATACAATCTGGACTGGGGGCATTGTCATTATTAAGTGATTTAAGCTGCTTTGCTACACAGAGGATATCTACTTCTTTGTTTCTCATCTTGGCAGTTGTTGCTGATTGGAATTCGGGAATATTTACTTCGTCTTCTTTGGTTAAGGAGTTGCAGAAAATCGTGTTTAATAACCTTGCTTTATTGGCACTGTCATCAGTGACTTCACTGTTGTTATCGTGCAGTGAAGGTATTGACTGCGTCTTGCCACTGGTGTGCTTTATGTATGACCAGAATCTCTTTTGGTTTGACGCCAGACTCCGAGGCAGAGTTTCGTTGTGGAAATTATTAAAAGCATCTCGCATTGAAGTATGCAGTATATTTCAAACTTATGCAAACCTTTGCCAGTCTTGGTGATTTTGCGTTCTTTCAAATTTGGCATGCTTTTTCCGTTGTTTCTGCAATGGTGATCTGACCCGTTTTGTGTACCATTGGGGATCAGTACTATTACTATTAATTTATGTCGTATATATATCTCTCAACTGCTGTCGACACTAACTCTTTGAAGTCATTCCACATATTTTTTACGCCTACATTATGAGATAAGGAGGAGTGAAGACTGTCTCTTAAAAAGGCATTAAGAGAATTTTTATCAGCTTTTGTAAACAGATAGACTTTGCTTTTCCTGTTGATGGTTGTAGATCTCACGGTATTCAGCCTAGCAGCAAGTGCCTTGTGATCGCCAATCCCTGTATTCGTCACGATACTCCCTATTAGTCCAGGATTATTTTTTGCTAAGAGAACATGTATGCTTTCGCAACCATTTACGCTTCGAGTGGGCTTGTGAACTTGTTCAAATTAATTTTCTGGGAAACCATTCAGTACAATTTAGGATGATGTTTTAGGTTTGCTGCCAGCTTTAAACGTGTAATTTTTCCAGCATATCGAAGGTAGATTGAAGTCACCACCGACTGTAACTGTATGAGTGGGGTACCTAATTTTGAAATGAGATTCAAGTTGTCTTTGAACTTTCAGCAACTATACCTTCTGAGTCGGGAGGTTGGTAAAATGATCCAATTAATAGTTAAGTCCAACTGTGAAGTCTAATACTATTTCGCAGGAACTATCTACTGCAGTTTCACTACAAAGCAAACTACTTCTGACAGCAATAAATACTCCACCACCCACTGTATTTAATCTATCCTTTCTGAACGCTGTTAGATTGTTTGAAAAAATATTCGGCTGAACTTATTTGCGGGTTTAGCCAGCTTTCAGTTCCTATAACTATTTGAGCTTCAGTGCTTTCTATTAGGGCCTGGAGCTCTGGTTCTTTCCCAACATAGTTTCGACAGTTTACAACTACAATTCCGATCGTTTTTACAAGTACCTTACTGTGATTTACCTGCCCCCTTTTAGTCGGATGCCCTTTATATGGTTTCCTGAGGCCCTCTAACCTAAAGAAGCGCCAAGTCCCTTCCACACAATCCCCACTACCTATGTAGCCGCTTCCTGTGTGTAGTGGACTCCTGACTTATTAAGTGGAACCCAGAAACGCACCACCTTATGGTGCAAGTCAAGGAATCTGCAGCCTATGCAATAACAGATCGCCTGAGCCTCTGATTCAGAACCCACCACTCGGCTCTGCACCAGAGGACCACAGTTGGTCCTATTGACGATGCTGCAGATGGTGAGCTTTGCCTTAATCTCGCAAGCAAGACTGGCAATCTTTACCCAAAACCTTCTTGTCAAACGAAATGGGAAGGTCCTACATTTGGCTACACGGCAAGTCTTCCACTACCTGGACTGATATGGGTACACTTAGGATGTGCTCAACAGCTCTCACATCCCCATGTCAGAACCCCCACAGTGATGCCCCATGGCAGCAGCCTCAAACTGTGATGGAAGCCAACAACACCTGGAGCTGTGAGTGAAAGGTCACCAGCTCATCTCATATCGGCACACAGCAGTCACAGTTTCTATCCATTACTGAACTCGCTCCGGTTTGAAGCTCGTAAAAATGTGTAACAAACAAATGGTATACTCACCCCATTAGCAGCAGGAACTCAAGGTGTTGTGTCACTGACAGACTGACACAAAGCTTAAAGACTTAAATTGCTTTTACATAAAACCTTCACATAAAGATAAACAAAATAATAAATGTAAGAAGTGTGCTTAGATTATTTTAAGAATAAGAAAGCTTTAACTTTATGATTAATTAAATAAATTGTTAAATGTAATTGATTGTTAACCTAAATACTAAACTAATTGATTGTTAAACTAAATACTAAACTAATTCCTCTCTTATTTTTAACTATGGTTAACCAATGTTTATAAACTAATTCTTAAACTACTTTAATGAAATAAAAAAAATATTTTTTTTTATTATGTAAAAATGAAAATAAATGAAAATGGATTTGAAAATGGAGAAGAAATGTTGCTTTAAATATTTTTGTTATTTACTCTTTCAGTACGAACTTTGTTGTAGAACCCCTTATTTACGTGTGGTAATAAAAATTCATTTAGCCAGAATTAAGCACATTTAAAATTACGTGAACCTTAGCAATCCTCTCATGCTGATAAATTCATATTAACTGATTAAGAACATTTAGTTGAAAATTGTATAAATTAAATTTTTTATGTATTTTGGCCTTGGCACATATTTTCTAAATGCAGTGGTTTTTTAAATAGTTTTTGAATTCTTTCCCGGCATTAGCTATGGAACACAAGACTGTATCAGTTAATATAAAATGGTTAAATATTGCCAAGCCGTTCTGAACGTTTAATTATCATTGACAAAACACACTTCACTATACGTTTAAGTTATTTGCTTTAGAAATTGAAAGAACCAACAGATTAACAACTTCAACATTAATTATCCGCCTATGAATGCACAAATGTAAAACCAGTAATAAATTCCGTCAGCCTCAGGATTGCTGTAAAAGAAAAATATTTCGTAATTCACTGCTAATTTTTTCTGCTCCCGATATACGGGTTTGGTTAATTTTTTAGCAGAACATTTTTTTAAATGTGCCGCCACTGCAAATCGTTCGGTCGCGGCACAGCCCAGCAACACCAAAGATAATCGCAAAAAATTCTGAAAATTCTTTAAAGAAATATTATAGATGTTATGGGCAAGCTAATTTACATTGGTAATATACAATTTTGATAAATTATAATGTATTTAGACCACCACAATAATTAAACTTACATTACTTTGTAATTTCTCCTCTAATGGCGGCTAAAGATAGATACAGACAAAAGAAGTCTATTCATTCATAAAATGCTATGTCACAGGTTCCTCTCTCTCCCAGCTCTCGAGGAAGACGACAAAGAATGCACATTATGTGTCCTTATTTATGCTATTGCTGATTGTTAATGTCTCTTTGTAATCATACAACATTATTTTCCTCTGTGGCGGTATTTTAGAATTTTTTTATCGCAGATAATAACATATTTCGTAAAAACATTATGAGTATAGAAATATTACAATCATAAATACATCTAGAAAATTATTACAGAAAATATTATAATAACAATGAATGTCCTTTATACAAAATTAAATAATATTTTTTTACCAAACAATTACAGTACATACCAATTGCTTCATAGTGGCGTACATAATACAATTAAATGTCATTTAATTTTATTAATAGTGTGTGTGCTGCCAGGGAATGTTACACTCTGTAGTAAACGAACTCTCTTTTTGATTAACTATCTATTAAATAACAATTCTTGTCTGTCTACTAAAAATTATCACTTTGTTACAAATATTTTTTACAAATCGAATGAATTTTTTCGTAATAAATGAAAGAGCAAAATGGAATGATACATTATTACTGAATTACAACAATTTACCTCTGCAAGAATTGGTGAATTTTATAGAATAACTAATTAATGAGGATATTCAAATTATATAAAGCTGGCTTAATTACATTTATTATTAGAAATCGGTCAATTATTGTTCTTCATTATACAGCTGAAGTAAGTGACAATAATACAAATGTTGTTAGAAATTATACAGTCGCAATAAGAAACAATCTTTCAAAACAGCTACCATATTATAACACTGATGATGTTCTCCTAAGTAAAGAAGATAACCCATTAAAAAGTAATTTCCATTTTCTACAGATATATTTGTAAAACCGAAAACTAGTACCATTAAAGAAGTATTACTTCCTTTTTATACTGATTTATTTGAGAAATCATGAGATAAAAATACAATTAAAAGTTACTTAGTTGAAAAAGCTTTTGTGAACAGATTAAAAACTATAAATTTGGAAAATAGTATAGATACACTTGTATGTGATTATTTCTTAATTCAGTAAAAACAAAACTTTGGAAAATTGTTAAAGACAGTTTGAAAGTACATTATGGTTTAAAGATAAATCTTAATTTATATTGGGAATATAAACTAGAAACAAATGAAACGACTGAAAAAGTTCAAGAATTTGGACAACAAACACAAAACTATACTATTATGACAGAAAAAGACTTTAGTAAAAAAATTGAACAATGTAAAACAGATATTTTAACAAATATATCTCACTTTCAAGCACATGGATTAGGATAGTTATTAAACATAATCATTGGTTTACTACAAGCAATTAACAAATATGTTCCACTAAAAGGATCATCTTACACCGATTTACCTAAAGTAATAAAAACAAGAAAGATTGTATTAAAGTGAAAAATAATGATGAAAGATGTTTTCTAAGGTCTGTAAAAGCAGCATAGTTTCCTGTAGATAGAGATGCGGAAAGAAAAGCAAAATATTAAGCTGTTGGTCTTGATATTGCTAAATAACTTGAAAATATTGAATTTCCTGAATTAGTTGATCATATTCCAATAATAGAAAATATATGTGTCTATCAATGTTTATTCATTTGATGATTAAGAACATCAAGTTCATCCATTAAAATTACAAAATGTAAAAAGGAGAAACATGTAAATCTACTTTATTTCAAGAAAGATGTAATTCACTCTACTGTTACCTAAAAAATTAATCTAGACTTGTATCAAGTCAAATCACCAAAGATGAAAAAGTAAAATTTATTTTTGATTCATGTTTCCTACATTTCAATAGTAAAGACAAATTAGAAAATTGTTTAATAAAAAGGCATTAAAAATTGAAATGCCAAGTGAAGGAAGATGTATATACACTCCTGGAAATTGAAATGAGAACACCGTGAATTCATTGTCCCAGGAAGGGGAAACTTTATTGACTCATTCCTGGGGTCAGATACATCACATGATCACACTGACAGAACCACAGGCACATAGACACAGGCAACAGAGCATGCACAATGTCTCCACTAGTACAGTGTATAGCCACATTTCGCAGCAATGCAGGCTGCTATTCTCCCATGGAGACGATCGTAGAGATGCTGAATGTAGTCCTGTGGAACGGCTTGCCATGCCATTTCCACCTGGCGCCTCAGTTGGACCAGTGTTCGTGCTGGACGTGCAGACCACGTGAGACGACGCTTCATCCAGTCCAAAACATGCTCAATGGGGGACAGATCCGGAGATCTTGCTGGCCAGGGTAGTTGATTTACACCTTCTAGAGCACGTTGGGTGGCACGGGATACATGCGGACGTGCATTGTCCTGTTGGAACAGCAAGTTCTCTTGCCGGTCTAGGAATGGTAGAATGATGGGTTCGATGACGGTTTGGATGTACTGTACACTATTCAGTGTCCCCTCGACGATCACCAGTGGTGTATGGCCAGTGTAGGAGATCGCTCCCCACACCATGATGCCGGGTGTTGGCCCTGTGTGCCTCGGTCGTATGCACTCCTGATTGTGGCGCTCACCTGCACGGCGACAAACACGCATACGACCATCATTGGCACCAAGGCAGAAGCGACTCTCATCGCTGAAGACGACACGTCTCCATTCGTCCCTCCATTCACGCCTGTCGCGACACCACTGGAGGCGGGCTGCACGATGTTGGGGCGTGAGCGGAAGACGGCCTAACGGTGTGCCGGACCATAGCCCAGCTTCATGGATACGGTTGCGAATGGTCCTCGCCGATACCCCAGGAGCAACAGTGTCCCTAATTTGCTGGGAAGTGGCGGTGCGGCCCCTACGGCACTGCGTAGGATCCTACGGTCTTGGCGTGCATCCGTGCGTCGCTGCGGTCCGGTCCCAGGTCGACGGGCACGTGCACCTTCCGCCGACCACTGGCGACAACATCGATGTACTGTGGAGACCTCACGCCCTACGTGTTGAGCAATTCGGCGGTACGTCCAACCGGCCTTCCGCATGCCCACTATATGCCCTCGCTCAAAGTTCATCAACTGCAGATACGGTTCACGTCCACGCTGTCGCGGCATGCTACCAGTGTTAAAGACTGCGATGGAGCTCTGTATGCCACGGCAAACTGGCTGACACTGATGGCGGCGGTGCACAAATGCTGCGCAGCTAGCGCCATTCGACGGCCAACACCGCGGTTCCTGGTGTGTCCGCTGTGCCGTACATGTGATCATTGCTTGTATAGCCCTCTCGCAGTGTCCGGAGCAAGTATGGTGGGTCTGACACACCGGTGTCAATGTGTTCTTTTTTCCATTTCCAGGATTGTATATTAAAAATTATCAATTTACACAAAAGGTTCCACTTGTAATTTATGCTGATTTTGAAAGTATACTTTTAAATATGGACAATTATCAACCACATCCAGAAACACCATATACTATGAAATATCAAAAACATGGACCAAGTGGATTTTGCTACTACATCCAATACAGATATGGAAATTCTGAAGATCCTTTTGTTCATGGAGGACCAAATTGTCATAAAAAATTATTGAATGTATAAAACAAGAAGTTGACGAAAGGGGAAGAATTTATTCTGAAATTGAAGAAATGAAACCACTTACATTTCAAGTAAACAAAATATACAATAATTCTAAAATTTATACATTGTAAATATCATTATACAAAAAGTAATAAAAAATTTCGTCGTCCTGATCATCTAACTGGAAATACATTGCCCCATTTTGCAATAATTGTAATTTAAAACTGATTTTATACCTATTTGTTTACATAATTTATATGCTTATGTTTCACATCTTTTTGGAAAAGAACTCGGTTATGATAAAGAAGAAGTACAACTAATACCACACATTGAAAATAAATATGTTAGTTTTGGTATAGGTACAAAAAATTTAGAATTGAGATTTGTTGATAGATTTAAATTTATGCCTACCTCACAAACCTTCAAGAAATTTAATGAAAAATCAATTTTAAAATATTTAAATGTATTTTTCTCTAGAATCGTTTAATCTAGTAATTAGAAAAGGTGTTTATCCATATGATTACATGGCTATCAAAAGAAAAATTTTATGGTAAATTAGGTGATTCTAACAAAAGTAATGAAGATTATGGACATGCAAAAGTAGTTTGGGAAAATTCAATATGGAAAATCTTGGTGAATATCATGATTTGTATCTTAAAATGCATGTACTGTTGTCAAGTGATGTTTTTGGAAATTTGAGAAAGACTTCTATACAAGCATATGATATAGATCCTTCTGCCTTTTTTACAGCACAAGGTTTATCTTAGGATGCAATGCTAAAGATTACTGAACACTAACTTGAATTATTATGTATCTGTGATATGCTTATAATGGTTAAAAAAGGAATAGGAGGAGGTATACCACAATTTTGCAAAAGGTATATAACACCAAATACTAATTATTTAAAAGATTTTAATAATAAATCAATATCAAATTAAATAAAATAATTAGATGAACACAACTTATAGGTTATGAGCCAATATTTACCATATGGTGGATTTCAATGTGATGAACCAAATAGCTTTAACTGTACAAAAAGAAGTGAAATGTCAAACAACTGTAAAATGGTTTATATTTGAAGTAGATCTAGAAAATCGAAAAGAATTACATGATTTACATAAATATTTACCATTAGTTCATGAAGAAAAACTTGTTCCACATACAAATGAAAGTAAATTGATAACTACTTTAGATAAAAAGCATGATTATGTAGTATATTATAGAAATCTTATACAATATTTTTCTCTAGGAATGCAACTTCCAAAAACACATAAATTTTTAAAAATGAAACAAACTAATTGGTTACAGAAGTATATAGATCTAAACACACAGTTAAGAACTGAAGCTACAAATGAGTTTGAAAAAGATTTCTATAAATTAATGAATAATTCTGTATTTGGTAAAAAATGGAGAATATAAGCAACAGACCAGAAATAAAATTAGTTTCAAAAAGTAACGTATGTGGTAAACTTGTAGCCATATCAAACTTTAAATATAGAACTATATTTAACGAAAATTTTGCTGCTATCCACACATATAAACCTATTTATGTTGGATTAAATATACTTCCAGTATCTAAACAATTAATGTACAATTTTCACTATAGAGTTATGAAACCTAAATATAGAGATAATATTGAACTATGTTATCACAATACTGATAGTTATATTTACAATATTAAAACGAAGACTTCTATGAAGATATAAAATCAATGATTGATTACTTTGAAACAAGCGTTTATCCAACAGATAATATATATGGTATTCCACAAGTAAAAAAGATTGTTGTTGGTAAAATGAAAGATGAATGAAATGGAAAAGTAATTGAAGAATTTTGTGGTTTAAGGGCAAAGATGTATACTTATAAAGTTGGTGACAATGTAGAAAAAAATCAAAAGGAATTAAGAAATGTGTTGTTAAAAACAAACTAACTTTAGAAAAGTACAAAGACTTTTTTAACAATGTAGAACAATACAGAAAAGTAATTTAATTAAAACTCAAAAACATGAAATCTATCCAATTGAAGTAAACAAATATGTACTAAGTCCTCTTGACAGCTAAAATATGTGTTGAAAAAAAAATAGATCTATTATCATTGTGTCATATTAGGAAATTAAAATGTAATAAATACTTTTATATATAAAATTAATAAAATTTATTAATAAATTTTTTTCCTACAGAAATGGAAACATTTTACAAAGATCAAATAAAACACAAGAACTTATACATACAAAAACTATAAACATCGAATATAATAAATAATTAAATAATTATAGTAAAAGATGTTGGAATTAAAGTAAAAGATGAAACAATTAAAGTAAAACATGAAATAATTAAAGTAATGATGTTTAGATTCAAAAATTGATGGAAGTACTTGATACCTTTTCATAAATAATAAATAAGAAAAGAAAAATTCGAAATGTAAGACTTACTTAAACGTTATTTGTTAGTTAACCTAATTAGTAAACTATTTCTTTTAAAAACTAATTGTTTGAATACTAATTGATTGTTAAACAAAATAGTAAACTAAGTAGACAACTTACTCTCATAAAAACTAATTGTTTAAAAACTCATTGATTGTTAACTAAATAGTAAACTAATTCTTTTATTACTAACTGATTAAAAACTAATTGATTGTTAATCTAAATAGCAATCAAATTCTTTATAAAATTAGTTTACCATTATTTATCCCACTGTTGCATTAATTAGCAATACCTAACCGTATAACACAAACTTGATTACCTTTCTTTCTTAAGACTTTTCAACTAAGTGTACATCTGAATATTTAGTTAATGCAGTTCGCATTCATAAAAAATTCCTTTTATCTCTTTTAATTAATATGTATGTGGATTAGAATGAATAGCATTTACAATTTCAAACATTTCTGTTTTCCAATTAGCTTTGTATCCTTTTTCAAAACGACTTTTAAATTTACTAACTCTAACTCCATCTCCTTGTTTAAGTTTAGGTTGCTCATTAAATACAATGTCAGTTATTTTTAAATTTTTTTCGGTAACTTATATTGCTTTCATTCCTATTGTAGACTGTTTTGTGTTAATGTATTTATCAATTAGATTAACTGATTACAACCATTTATACTTTTCCTTGTAAAAAAATATCTTCCACTTTTTTCTATTAAATCGGTCAACAACAGATGCTTTTAATTCTTAAAAAGTTGAATAATGTTTAATGTTTCATTTCTTCATTAATTCTCAAATATCTTTGCTATAGAATTCTTTGCCATTATCAGTATGTAAATAATTTGGCTTTATAATTATTAACAATTTTGCAAAGCATCAACTATGCTTTTAACTGTTTAATCTTTAATAGCAACAGCAAATGCGTATTTTTAAAAAACGTCAATCATTATTAATTAATATTTATTACATTGATTTATATTAGAAATTCCTTTTAAATTAACTGAATCCACTTCAACTAGACCAGTTTGCCATATATCATTTGGAGCAGGAGAAACAATGTTTTCATTTAAAATTCCTTCTAATTGGTTTATGTAATTTATTAATTATATTTTTTCGAATATTATTCAAACATTCACAATTTACAAAAAAATTTTAATGAATTTGCTCTTTGTAGATTTACAAATTGTTCAAATACTTACAATTCTTTGTCTTAAATTTTGATTGTTACTCTATGTGGATTATGTGTTTCAGTAAATTTTATGCACTTCAAACAATAAATGTGATCATCCTTAAATACTAAATGTGAATTGTGATTATTCATTTATATAGATAAACAATTTATTAAATTTTAAAATATTTCTTCAAATACAACTATATTTATATCTAAAGGAACAATTTTAACAGAAGTTTTCAATTATACAGTTATAAAATTAGATTTGTGTACCATTATTGATTAGTTATTATGTTTTATTTGATACAGCTTATCAGCTACACTTACTGTTACATTAAAATCATCATGATTTCAATCTCTATTCACATTTTTAGCAATAACAATAACCATTTTAGGTATGAAATCATAGTCAAAATTTACATTTTTTTCACCAACTGTTGTAAAAATAAATTCAGTTATTTGTTTATCATACACTTTATCTATTAGATTACTTAACTTGTTTAAGTATGGAGTTAAATCTGTTTTTGAGAAATTATTTGAAAAAGCTTTTTTCTATTTTCTTTTTTGTAAAGAAATTCTTGAAAGTGTTGCAATTATCATGATAAATCTGAATACTTTTTTCATTAAATTTTGAATTGGTGACTTAGTTATTCAATTGTGTAAAATGCTTTGTATTCAGGTTTTGTTACATGTTATTTTCTATTTTGTTTAGTAATAGCATCCGTTGCATTAATTGGATCATTTACATTAACAAGTTTTCTATTTTTAAAAGAAATATGTATTTTTATAAATTTAAAAATGCCGTTAAATCCATTTAAAATTGTTTAATTGCATTAGTTATCTTTGGATCTATTGATGATTGAAGTTGGTTCGTAATATTTTAAATTTTTTTTTCTAATTTGGATGTAGGTGTCCTAATTTCTTCAGTAGTTTGTTTAGTTAGATGTATCTTATTTCCAAAATATTCCATTTATTAAATCTAAAATACTCAAAAATTCTCACTAGGCAATTTTGAAACAAATGAACATAAATGCCCACAAATTACTTCATCAAAATTTTCTATTCTTTCTGTGTTGTAGTATAGTTCACTTTTCCTAAAATGTAAAGTAACTGTTTTTTATATTACCACCAAATGATTTAAAACAACCTTTTTATAATTATTTTTAAAGTAAGAAATTCAATGTGTACCTGGATTATCAAATGTATCCAAATTTACTATACACCATTCAATTTTTGATGGGTTATTAACTAATGCATAAAATCATCCACTTCCTCCTTTTTTCTCCATTTCAATTGTGTTAATTCTTTTTCATCTTTCTTTTTTGTTAAATGTTCAATAATTTTTTACAACAGGAATACCTAATGTAATAAATACATTTCCACCTACTTAATTAACTTTTTTCTTTTCTGAATATCTATTAAAATGGTTCAATTACATTTAATTAATAAATATTTAACTTTAATTCAACTGATTTTGATTTAGTTTTGCCACTAGGTAGCAAAGTATAATCAATTGTAAGGTTATTCATTTATATAGTTAAATATTATATAAAGATTTTTATATAGATTAAAGATTTATATTAATTTTTTATTAAATTTTAAAATGTGTGAAGATTTTTATAGTTTAAAAATTTTAAATAATGTTTATATAGTTTAAAAATGTATGAATGGTTTTATGTAGTTTCAAAATGTATAAATAATGCTTATAAGGTTTAAAAATTTACAAAGATTTTAAAAACAGTTTAAAAGTGGATAAAGATTTTTATATAGTTCAAAAGTTTATAAAGATTTTTATAATCCCCATACATTTTCATCAGGATTTAAAGTGTATCCCATACCTAATTTTCATCTTACTTACATTATTCATCTAACAGTAGTTGCTACAACTTTTTCAGCAAATGAAGCATCACTTACATACATTCTTTCTTTTGCAGCTAACTGAAGATATTTATCAATTATATGTCTTTTTGGTAAATCTTCGCTATCTCTGTATGCAACATCATGTCGTTTACAAGCTTCATCTAATGTCTTCATACCTTTATCTCCTTTAGCTTATCTTTCTTCTAATTTTGTACCTGGACCACAAATCTATAACCTGGAAAACGCATTTCGAATGGTAATTGGGTAATTATAGTGATTACTAATCCTTTCTGTATTTATCACATTTTCGAAAAGTATGTGGAGTATTATTCAAAAATACAATTCAATATGGAATTTCTTTTGGAATATGAATTATAAAATTAATAAATTTATGCATTAACATTTGTGTAATACTAACTTTATCTTTATTTTAATTTTTATATCCAGTGAATACTTAACGATGAATTACTGCCAATCTGTCAATTAATTTTCTATTATCCTTCTAAACATACTCAATTGCCTTATCTGTATAATTTTTAACTAAACCTTCTCCTATTTTTTCAGGAGTACTTAGTTCTGAAGAATCTATATAGTTGATCTTCTTAAGTTTGGAAAATAATCATCAACTATCGGTTTTATTAAATATTTATATCTATTACCTTTACCTGATCTTATTTAATTGGTTTAATATGAGAATATAACGCTGCTGGATTTAATAATATATCTGAATAATTTGAGAAGTCTTTTATAGTAATTTATTCTTCAGTTAAATGTCTCATCAATCCATGTATACCTTCACATGTTTTTTTTTACCAGTTGTTAATTTATCACCATGAAATTCAACAGGTAAATTACCAACATATTTAAATGTACCAACACATTTTAAACCAATTACTTTATCTTCACATTGATTAATATAATTTAACATTCTTTATCTAACATTTATCTTTTTAGTTAAATTTATCTTGTTACGTTCATTTTCTTTTTACTTTCATTTTCCTCTTGGTATTTGTTTAATTTATCTTGAACTGCTGTTTCACTTAATGTATAATCATATTTTCAAGCTATATCAACTGACCAATCTTTTATTGTCTTAATTGGTGTTTATCTTAAAATCTTCTATATGTTGACACATAAAATCATTTGTTTTTTAGCTTCCCTATTTTCTTTAATTGCCTTCAAAACATTATCACCTAAACCTTCAATACCCTGTTTTACTTTATCAATAGCATCAATAAAAGGTTGATCTTCCTTTTTATTTTTCTATCATTATTTTCTTGGGTGCTTTTCCCAAAGCTTTAATTGTACTTTTAATACTTTAGGTTTCTTACTATTTTGTTTAGCTTGTTTAGCAATTTCTTCATCATACTTTGCAAGCATTTATTAATGGAGAAAAAACATTAATTATGTTTTTGTTTAATGTTAAAGTTTGTGTTAAACTTAATGTTAAAGTTAAAGTTTATGTTAATGTTAATTTTTATATGGTTAAGGAATCTTGTATTTTATTTCTGAACTTAACTTCATTTGGTTTTTCTACATATCTATATACAGCTAAGTAAAAGTAATATATACCTTTGTGTTTACCTGTACTAATATAATTTCTAACAATATCTTGATTTTCTAGAACAAAGTCATGAAATAAAACTGAATTACCTTTACATTCATCTAATGGAATAATTTTTTCATTATTTACAATAAAAGTAATAATTTGTTTTTTAATTTTATTTTCAATTTTTTACTGTTTTTTATCAATTATCCACATTTTGGTTGTTCTAAACGTTTTGAAGAAACATTCATATGTTTAATTTTGTACTAATTCAACCATCCTATTCTTAAATATAATTATCAACCATGAATGTTGTTTCATCACATCCACTTGGTTCAATTATTGCACATATTATATATTTTGGTAGTAGTTTACCACGTTCGTTTTTAACTTATTTTCTGTAATTCTTTCATTAGGCTCCTAATCTCTTTTGTTCATTTATTAATAATTTTTTCCTTGATTAACAGTTTTTTATTTATTAACAATTCTTTAAACTTAGTGATTAATCATCTGTACTTCGAAAACGATTATCTTTTCCAATACATGGTAGTTGTACTAATGTTTCATTGGTTGGTTTTTATTCAACTTTCTTAACAACAAATATTACAACAAAAAATAATAAACTTTATTGTGATGAAGAAGCATTAGAAATTCCTGTAGGTAAACATAGTCTGAAAAATTAAAAAATTATACATATGAAGAAAGCCAGTATACACATTGAAGCAGATGTACGTTTAAACAGAATAACTAATAAAAATGATGCAAAACTGTATTTGGTTATAGCAGATAGTATTGGAAGTTTACTTGGTTTTAGTAATCAAGTAGTTCAAGCTAATGAAAAAGGTATAGCTAAAGATATTCATATTGTAATTCCTTCTGAATTAATCAATATAAATTTCATTATTGCTGATGGAATATATGTAAAACATAATGATCATCTTCATAAAGAAACTAATACTGTTGCTTTATTTAAACATAGTGCAGAGTTTGGTGGACCAATAATTCATAGACCAAGTTAACCTGAAAATGTTCCTATTTTTAATACAATTCAAGATTTAGAAGATACTATAAGTAGTGAAAATGATAATTTAATTGACTTTAATGGTGCTACTGTAACAGTTATCTTAGAAATATCTTAATAAATTTATCCTTAATAAATAAGTAATTGCTAAAACAATCATGAATGAAATTGAAAGTTATCAGTTTTACACATTCCCTGTTATTGAGAAACTAAAAATAATTTAAATATTACCTACAAAGATACAGAATTTGAAATAAATATTGGTGATGGTTGGCTTCATCCAAATCATGCTCAATTGTATATGAATTTTTGTATAACTGGATATGTTGGTACAGATTATCCAATTTATGATGGAAAATCAAACAAAAAATTGATTGAAAATTATGTAACTAAACTTTCTAACAACAAAAAAAGGAAATAAAATATTTCTAGAATTGAACATCCTTTTAGTTCATCAATAGTTTTAATACATCTAACTTCATCTGTTACTGAGAAAATAAGTTTAGAAGGGGATATTCTAATTTAGGAACAATAAATAGTAAGAGAAATGAAGTACTTTATCCATGGTCAATGCTTGGTGGAATTTTTTACAGATTGTAAGGAAATTATGTTTGAAGGAAACCTAACTATAGGTTTCAGACTTAGTTCATCTTCTGGAGATGCAATTCTACATTGGTTTGATACAAATGATGCTTGTGTTGAACTAAAAGACACACTTCCTAAATAAGGTAAAATAGTTACAGAATGTATGGAAATATGTGTACCAGTTTAAATAAAACCAAATTACGAACTTGAACAATGTGAAAATATTTTAAAAATCCTAAAATTCCTATTTCTGTTTTTGAACTTCAAAAAGAAGAAGTTGCTGGTTTATCTAAAAAAAAAAGGTTTTGAACTAGATATAACATATTAGTATAACTGTACAGTATTTGATATGCCATATTTAGTTTTTGTTGTATTTCAAACAAATCGTCAAAATAATAAATTAGTTGTTTTGTAATTATTTGATCATGTTAAATTACAGAATATGAATTAAAAAAAATGGTCGAAATGTAGTTTTAAATCAAGAAATGTGAATATTAATCCACCAAATAACTTCTTAAAACATATGATGCATTTCTAGATGTTAAAAGAATTACTTTACTAAAATCAGATATTGAATGAATCCATTTAGTTTTATAACTAATTATACAATTTATGACACATAGAAAGAATGTTGCAACTAAACAGAAACCCATTATGAAACTTTGTGCAACTTTTAATGATAAAATTCCAAAGATACACTTTTTTATGTAATTATGTATGGTAAAGAGAATCTTATATATGATGCACAATATAAATTACTTACTGAAAATTTTAAATTATTAACATTTGCTTCTATATAAATGTAGAAAAAGCTTTTATATATAAAAGTGTTAACTACATTCACACTTATATACATTTATGAAACATTTAATAAAAGATAGAAAAAAATAAAAACTCAAAATTTTAATGTAATTTACTTTTGTTGACTAATACATTTAAATTATTTACTTACGTACACAATGTGAAATATTTAATGTAAATTATTTTTGTAAACTAATACATTTTATTTATTTCCTTACCTTCAAATGTAAAATTTTTAAAATAATCTACTTTTTGTTAAGTATTCATTTTAATTATTGCTTACATTCACAATGTAAATTTTTTAATATAATTTACTTTTGTTAAATAATACATTTTATTTATTTACTTACCCTCACAATCTAAGATTCTTAAAATAATGTACTTTTTGCTAACTAATTAATTTTAATTATTTACTTATGTTCAATATGTACAATTTTTAATATAAGTTTCCTTTGTTAGCTAGTTCGCTTTTATTATTTACACACCTTCACAATGTAGGATGTTTAAGATAATGTACTTCAGTAGGTAATAAATTATTATTTATTCACTTACATTCAAAAATTAAAATTTCTATAATGTACTTTTTTAACTAATACATGTTTATTTATTTACTTATGTTCACAACGTAAAATTTTTAGAAATAACTTACTTTTGTTAACTAACACATGTTATTATCTTACAGTCACATTGAAAATGAAATAATGAAGTTAGAAATCAGGTGGTTACTGTAATTAGTTGTGTTATTGTAAAAATTTGGGTTTTAGTTAACATTCTAAAATCGGTTTAGTTAATTAAATATAATTAATTTTAAAATATTAGTTTTCTTCCTTATAAAATACAGAATTTAGTTTAAAATGCTATTAGTGCACCAAAACTGGTAAAATTATCTACTCACATGCCTACAACCAGAAAAGCGTCAGAAACATGTTTGGAGGCAACCCGGTCAGGGTGAACGCCTTAGATACATTGTCCAGCGAGTGCAGCAAGGTGGAGGTTCCCTGCTGTTTTGGGGTGGCTATATTTGAGTCTGACATAAGCCACTGTTGGTCATGGAAGGCGCTGTAATGGTTGTATGCCATTCTCTGACCGATAGTGCAACCATATCGACAACATATTGGCGTGAAATTCGTCCTCATGGACGACAATTCGCGCCCCCATCATGCACCTCTGATGGTGTCGGTGTATGGTAGAACAATATGCATTGTTTGGTTTTCATTAGCAGCTGAAAGGGCAGATATGATGTTTATGTTGATCTCTATTCCAATTTTCTGTACAGGTTCCGGAACTCTAGCAACCAAGGTGATGTAAAACTTTTGGTATGTGTGTAGAAGAAAAAATGTAAGAAATGATATTGCATAGACAGAGCTTAGGTAAAGCCTGTGGTATGTTTCCAGAATGAGATTTTCACTCTGCATTGGAGTGTGCACTGATATGAAACTTCTGGCTGGTTAAAACCGTGGCGATGGGCGAGTCGAACCAGGGACTGTTGCCTTTCACAAGAAAGTTCTCTACTGCTGGAGCTACCCAAGCATGACTCGCAACCTCCTCACAGATTTACTTCCTCCAATACCCTATCTCTTAGCTTCACAGAGGCTAAGGCTAGTACTCTTGGAAGAAAGGGTAGGTGAGCTTTCATGAAGTTTGGAAGATAGGAGATGAGGTACTAGAGGGACTACAGCTGTTGGGGGGGGGGGGGCATCTGGGATCTTCAGTTGTGCTTGGATAGCACAGTCGGTAGAACCCATGTTCACAGAAGGCAAAGGTCCTGAGCTCGAGTCTTGGTCTGACACACCATATGCAAAATAAATTTCAAATTGTTATTGTCACTGAGAGTTTTCTTTTGCAGTTAGATGAGCCCCTTCATTAGTATATTCGTGTGGGATGTGGTATTCACACTTTCATGTGCAATTTCGCCAGCCTTAGTACTTTTTATTTCGTAAGACATTATCTGTTGTTCAACATTCTTCCTCTTAAATCTGGATGAACTTACAGGGAACACCCCCACACCCTTCCCCTGCAGGTCATCAGGCATCAACGTGTAGCATCTTAGGGGTTTTCAAAACAGCTCAACTGACTCCTCAAACTATTCTGCTTGTCACCCTTTGAAACTTATCTACCAATGAAGCTATGAAGTTTACATGTACGAAGTTACTTTGATGTTCAACCATGTGTCCAAGTACTTTGCCGTTTTGTCAGATAGTGTACTTGTCCTCCCATTGTACCAATAATATAACCAAGTTCATCTTGGAAAATTGAATTGTGTTTAGGATTTTAATGTACAGAGAGAGTTATGCTAATTGCGTAATTCTACTACTGACTCTATAGTTCTGACTATGCCTCAAAAATTCATTTCGACCAATCTCTGTCATTAATTTTTCTGATATCAAATGTTTTCTGGCAGCATAACAGCCATGTTAGAATTTTCAAGAGCAAGTAGAAGATAGCTACATTTACTGCTATTACAAACAATTATCAAATTAATTTAAATCTGGTCCCTAATTTCTCTTTAGTTATTAAAATAATTTTGTATGTTTAGAAAATTATATTGGAGGCTCTGATCTCTTTCTTGAGCAACAGCATGTATCTTTAAAATACACAAGATATGCATCCAAGACGGTATGTGGTATATTAAAGACACCTGGAGGGCTAAGTTTACAAGAGAGCTAAAAATGGAATTGTGTATGAGGAAGTTGTAGAAGACATGACATTTTGCTGTAGAATGAAATGTGCATTCTGGGAATGAGCCCTGGACTGTGGGGAAGCCACTTCTGTGCAACATCATTTTTCTTGGAGAGCTAGTCCATCGATGTTTGGAAAGTGGTAGACAGACACTGTAAAGCTGAGGCTATGAGGACGGCTAGTGAGTCTCGTTCGGTAGCTTAGTCAGTGAGAAAATTGTTCTTTGAAGAAAAGGTTCATTGCAAGGAAAGCTTAAAGTTCCCATTACGTTATTTCTATCACACATAATTTTAAAACCCAACATTACAGATGACGATTTGGGCATGTAACTACACAAGCAACCACAGACATGACATATCATAAATGTGTGGGTGTTATGTTGACGAGTTGCACAAATGGATTGATCTGACAAGTACCCTTTGGCTTCTGCAAGAAGCAATTTGCACCCCACACAACTACAGAAGTCAGACAGATGCTCCTAATGTAGAAAAAGAGATGCCTGGAAAAACTTTCAGCAGTAAATATCTTCTGGAGTCTTCCACTGCAAGGAAAATGCACAAAAATATTATATTTTCTTGCATAACTAGTGGGATACTTGGGTCTGGAGTATTGCGAGTTAGTGTAAGAAAAACATGAAATGAACAGAAAATATTATTTATTGAAAATCTGAGAAAATCAAGTGAATGTTTTATTTATAAACTGATACACAAATTTCTGGTTTCTTTTTGGAATAGGAAGTTACCTCTTATGGATAGGAATCCTGTTAATGGAATATATATACAAAGTGTGGGAAAGCTCCTTTATCCCTTTCTTTAAGAATGTTATTTACTCAGCAGTATGTCTGAGAGCCGCACCTGCTCCATTTGAATAATTATCTGACTGAATTTTTCTGAGTATGGTCCGGGCTGTCACGTGAGAAATATAATGGAGTGATCTGAATGAAGTATGTTATTTCTAATGGAGGAAAGATGGGGCTCGCATACGTTGTAGCACACAATACTGTGAGCTGCGCCGACTGCTGTCTGAAAAATAACAAAACTAACTCTTTCATCTGGATTGACCTTCGCCAATCGAACTCTCACTATGCGTTGATGAATTCAAGGACTCCTACCTGTTCCTAGTGTAACTATTGGCGTGGTACACTGCTTAGATAACCAGTCCACCACGATGCCACTTAATGTTCGCTCGCAGGCGCTAACTAATACTGTCTGTGTTCACACTTCACATTAAGTGTCGCGGCCAACACAGTAAACAAACGCTTAATCGTGAGCGACTCAATATAGAGTATAACTCCGATTCGCTAGCAACAGAGGTGCTCTCCCAGTGCAGTACTAAGTAGAGACTTTGTTCCTCACTCTCTGCATACACGCACGGGCGCACTTGCTCCCGCTACATGTTTCTGCTTGCAGAGTCTCACCAAAACGACTCCTCTCCACCCAGAAAGCGAAAGGGTATATCATCCGCTGTCTTTCCCTCACTCCTCTGGCTCTTTGCATCATAAATAGTCCGCCAATCAGCTTTGCTCTTACAAACGGGAGAATGGCACTCCATTTAAGCCGACTAATCCACAAATATATAGCATCTGCGTTAGGCGTTTACTGTCCACCTATGAGAACTCTGAAACTGCGCACTAGGTCTGTCAAAAATGCGTCTGCTGGGGCTCTCCCAAACAGTACAGCAGGTTATGCTTTTAAGGTGAACAAGAAGGTCATTATCCCTTTTCTCTGGCGAAAACTGTTTTGGTCCCTGTTTTATAGTTAGATGACACCCTTCATTAGTATATCCAAGTGTGGTGTGGTAACCATACATTCATGCGTGATTGGGCCACCCTTAGTAGTTTTCATTCGGTAAGACATAATAAGTTGCTCAACATTGTTTCTCTTAAAGGAGCTTGAACTTAGAGAGAGCTTCCCTCCTCCCCCGCCAATCCCCTCGCCCCCCCCCCCCTCTGTAGGTCATGAAGGATCGACTTATAGCATCTTAGGGGTATCCTAAATGGCTCGAATGATAACTCACCATTCTGCTTGCCACCTGTTAGAACTAAGTTACAGACGAGGCCATCATGAAGGGGGTATGATAAATGGCTCGACTGATAAGTCACCGTTCTGCTTGTCACCTGTTACAACTAAATTACAGACGAGGCCATCATGAAGTGTACATGTACGAAGTTACTTTGATGTCCGACCATCTGTCCCAAGGGCTGTCTGACTCCGATGTATAGATGTGTTTCACCACAAAAAAATTATCGTGCCACTGATACATATTGTGAGAGTACAAGGGCTGTCATTTTAATATTCTTTGATTTGTATCGTTGTTCAGTGGAGAGAAATAAGTAGCGTCCACATGTGGTTATTTGATCTGGGGCGTTATCGAGCTCATAAGCAATGACTTACACAACAGTTTTCGCAGTGTGTGAGAAAACGGCTGACACAGCAGTCAAGCTGTGTTCATGAACTGTATGTACGCTCAAGGTGGCTCTGGGACCGTCAACAGATGTAGGGTGAAATTATTGAGGAAGCATATCAACGATAGAAAGCGAGATACGCAAAATAAGTAAGGCCACACTGTACATCCGTGATTTCTCAGTATTTGTAGAGATGCGCATCACCGTGTCACGCCCGATCATTTTTCATTTCGTTTTAACTCGCAACATGGATTCTTGTAAGGTGGACAATGATATTTCTCGTTTCAGAAACGAAAACCTAGGCACTCAGATGGCTTTTTCAGCGATAAATGCTTTAAAAATTGTCAGTAACTGCGTAAACAATACTAGAACCTTATAAGAGCATACCTAAAATCTTATCAGGTATTTACATTTCAGGTTCTTATTTATACTGTCCTCATCAGCTGGGCTGTAGTTCGTTGAAAATACATTCCGACAACTTTAGTCGACATTCTTTTAAATTAACTACAGGAAATGACCTGAGGTTAATCTGCTCCTTGTCTCCTTTCGATAACGCCACATTTGTCTTTCGTAAATATGTTAGTTAGTTAGTTGGTTTTAAGAAGAAGAAGCTTATAACGTAAAAAGAACGTAACAGAGCTATGGAACTAATAATTTGGCAAAAATATTCCATAACTGTAATTCAAATTAATGGTTTGGTGGTACCTTCTGTTAGTACTATACATGGCTGCAAAACGCTCATCCATAGACGTTAGACAGGACATTGCTCGAGAATCCATGCTGGACTTGGTGACGTTCTACTTTCGAGCACAGTGACTGAATTTGCTCTCATTGTGAACTGAAACTGGTGCTTTTGGTGGTCTTTCAGTCAGTCACGAATAAAATGATTGAGTTGTTACAGACAACATTTTCCCATCAAAAAGGCAGTGGGTGTAGATGTACCTAATGGAAATAACCACTGTAACTCAAAGATAATGTTCCAACAGGAGAACGAGCACTGTCTGTCGATCTGGGAACTGGGAGGGAAAGAGAGAGAGAGAGAGAGAGAGAGAGAGAGAGAGAGAGAGCGCCAGCGACAGGCACAATGATGGAGGACTTTGAATTGCCTTAGAAGAGTCGCCTGTTCGGTTTTTGTGACAATCGTAGGTGATTTTGATAATAACAGGAGCTGCCACAAATACCGATATACTACATCAAAACCTCTCATTAGGATCTAATCAACAAAATAAAATCATCCACGTGCTTTTGTGGTTCGTCTGTATTTCTTGCAGCGGAAGATACTGTCCATGCTAATGTTAGCCTAAAGTGCTCTAGTATTGAAATATGAAGAGCTGTTGTCGCGTCTTGTGTGTTGGAATCGTAATACAGTAACAACAGTTTGTCTGTTGTTCGTAATTAGGTGAAATTGTGAAGTATACTGTCACCGTCACGCAACACATAACACAGAAAAGGCGCACCAAATAATCAACCACTGAGGTGGTAATACATTGTACCCGCAGTCGGAAGGACGTCGGTTCAGATCCTTGTCTGGACAAGCAGATTTGGGTTTTCCATTGTTCCCATACGTCTTCCGAGAAGGTTCATTCCTTTCCCTATTTCTCTCCAAAAGCGCTTCGTCTCTAATCGTTTTGCCGTCGACGCTACGTAAAGCTATAATCCTTTTTCCTTCCTTGCTTACAAATCAGCCTCTCCAAAATCATTATGCATCTTGTTCAAACATTATAAATCGCGAGGGAAATTTAGTAGATAGCATAAATCACTTAGCACAGCTGCTTAAAAGTATAAAGAATTTTTAACACAGTCAGTTCCAACGTAGCGTCCTCGGCTAACCGACCGCTTTCCACGAAGTGGGGCTGGGGTTGTTCCTCAGATAAGTAAAGTAGCTTGACATGGTACCATGGTACTTTAGCTTTTTATGTTTGACGGTGCCCTATTCTGGCACGTATTAATATATTTTATGCTTCTGAAGAAGGCTGGATTCAAATAGTTTAAATGGCTCTCAGCACTATGGGACTTAACATCTATGATCATCAGTCCCCTAGAACATAGAACTACTTAAACCTAACCAACCTAAGGACAGCACAGAACACCCAGTCATCACGAGGCAGAGAAAATCCCTGACCCCGCCGGGAAGGCTAGATTACTCTAGCTGAAACCTGGGTAAAGACCAGTAACATTTCGCAACTGAGGCGGATTTTTGACAAATTACTTTCAAGTACGTTTCACGACTCGGTATTTCAAATAATGCAATAAGATATCATACGAATAACATAAATCGGAATGAAAGAAAGAAACATACTCATTCAGATACACGTTGCAATAGAATATAGCTCATTTACTTGTTGCAGTGACACAAACTAAAATATATGGCAAAGTATTTGGAAAAAAGAATGCCGGCTACGTTTGAGCAATTTCTATAATCTATAACTTCATGTAGACTGACGAAAAGAGTCGCAACACCAAAAGATAATTAATATAGAGTAATGAAACATGGGAAATACATTTGTCTAAATAACACACTGAAGTTATTAACAATGCGAGATCACAGGTTAGTGTAAACGTAGTATAAGCCACTGAAAATATGAAATCCTGGTACTTTAACAACCTATATACCTGCCAGAATCTTGAATGAAATCATGCAAACGTGCACGCATTATTTTGGGTAGATGCCGTACGTCAGTTTGAGGGTTGGAGTTTCATGGCTGCTGTACTTGAGTGGTCAATACAGAAATGGTTAACGCTGGTTGTGGATGATACTGGAGGTGTCGCACGATAATGTCCCATAACTGCTCCATTCGAGACAGATCCGGAGAGAGAGCAAGTGAAGGCAACACGTTGACACTCCGTAGGTAGGCTGGTGAGCGTTATCCTATTGTAAAACGACCCCTGGAAAGTGGTTCATGAATGGCAACGCAATAGGTTGAATACCAGACTTATGCGCAATTTTGCTGTCAGGGTGCGTGAGATAACCACGAGAGTGCTCCTTCTGTCATGCCAAATCGCACCCCAGACCACAATTCTAGATGTAGGTCCAGTGTACCTACCACACAGAGAGGTTGGACGCAGGCCCTCAACTTGTAAGCAATATCTAACCAATATACGGCCACCACTGGCACCGAGGCGCCGCCAATTTTCATCAGAAAGAACAACAGACACTCACCTTGCCTTCCAATGAGCTCTCGCTTGACATCACTGAAGTCGCCAAAGGCGGTAGTTTGGGGTCAGTGGAATGTACGCTACAGTGAGTACAGCTCAGAGCTGTCCTTCAGGTAACCGATTTGTAATAGTTAACCGCTTCCCTGTGGTACCAGCTATTGCTCAAGCTGTTGCTGCACTTGCAGTACGATGCGCCACAGCAGTACGTCGGAACACGATGAGATTTCTTCTCGCTAGTGCCACGTTGCCGTCCAGACCCCGGGCTTCTCGCGACCGTATATTTTCCTGACTACCGCAGCCAGCAGTTATGTACACTCTTTGACATAAAACTCGACCGGCGGCCGGCCGCTTCAGAGGCTAAGTCCGCGCCGATCGCGACATGGGACAAAAAAACTGGCCAACTCGCTAATTCTCTAAGTCTGGTTATCTGCTCAATCTGGCAACACTGTAGACTGCGGCACTTCCTGGAGGAAAACTTGTCCCATGATAGAGAAACCGTACGATGGTTACACCTGTGGTCTAGCGGTAGCGTGCCTTATTTCTGTTCATAATGTCAGTGGATGGAGAGCAGCTGGCATAAAATATTTTTATAGCACATATTCAATCTATTTCGCTTTCTGACACACCGATATCAAAATTTTATCCAGTAACCATTTTGCGGCAGATTTCCTGCAGACTGTCCTCCTCTGGACGCCGTATGCGGCAAAGCTCCGCGATCCATTTGCTGGCTACTGGCAGCGGCCGTGGCGACAGCAGCGGCGCTGCACTCCCCCGTTCTTTATCGAAAGCGCCTGCTACCACTCATAGCTTTTGATGATTTAAAACGCTTTATTATTAAATGTTGCTCCACAAAAAACTTCTACAATTTCCATTCACGCTCAAAAGCAACGGAGACAGACTCCCTGAATAGTAGGCGGGTATTATATTACATTAATAGGCAAGAGCTGAGTATGGCCCGAAATAAATTTTATAGACTGGGACGAAATTAAACCACCTCACTACATTCGATGAATTTATAAATGCTTCATACCTCGTTTCTTTTCCTTTCAAACTCAATTATTTGTGCAACTTTTGGTCAATGTTCCGATGTTTTCGTCAAGCCAGAGTGAGCCTCTCTAGTGTAAAGTGTATTACAGTTCTTGTTTCATTCCTTATGGTAAGTCTATGCGATAAACTGTGTGAATACCTTGCAATGCATGCTCTGTAGCAGTGCAGGAACACTGCACATTTGGAGTCCCATGTATGGGTTCATGAAGTATTTAATGTTGATCGGAAGTGATAGTTAAGGTCATCAGATTGAAACCAGAAAAATTTGTCGTTTTGGAGGTTTCAGAGAACGGAAAGGAATTGCTAACACCATTGTTAGAAAACGTCTGCAGTTAAAAGCAATTGCAAACATTTAGAAGAAGGGAACTATATTAATCAACATGTGCACTTCATAAACAAACTCCTAACATGTTAGACCTATATGACGAACAAAACTCAAATTTATATCGTTGACAGTCGGTTTGAATCTTTTCAGGATCTATTTTACAGTGAAGCACCTTGGCATTTGCAAAGCAGACATCCATGATATTAACTTAATTTACTAAGTCGAAATCGGACGAAGATTGATGTTTAAAGGCATTATTCAGATTTCGTATAAGGAATTTTTACTAGCAGTTTGCAACTCCATTAATTAAAATGGAAAATAAAAGGTTGCAGTCAGCGGCTTCCACCGAGATTGGAACTGCTATGTCATACAGTACGAGCAACGCAACGCACAAGGGAACCTCTTTTTTTTCAATTTTCCTTTTTTTCTTTTACTTTTTACGATTACCCCTTTTTTATCTCTTATTTTAAAGCCCCTTAGGAAAATGGAACTAAAAAAAGAAACTAAGTGCGACCGCCACTTTTCATCCTATAACAAAAAAAGAATCTTGTCCACTTCAGGCGTTGGCTCCTGACTAAACCTCCCCCAGAGAGCTGCCTATATACCAGGGGAAATATGGGAACTCAAGGTTAGGGCTATCTTTACAAATAAAACAAAATCTTCCTTTTCCTGAATTTTATTTTTATTTATTTTTTGTTTATTTTTGTTGCGTAATTGATCAGACGCCTTCTGCGCCCCGCTGGTAATATGTTGAGTGACGTCTTCTCGAAATTGATGTGTTCCGTTCAGTAGTTCAGAAGTGATCATTGGTTGAAACAAGAAACCTTCTTCACTCTTGGCTTAACACATTCCAGCTACGAGGAGGGTAGTGGAAAGCATTCCGAAGGAAGTTCGAGAAAAATTGTCTGTACTTAGGGTGACGGACAACGACTTAATGACGGTCGTTGAGGTATGTCCAAAAATCGAGAACAGAGTCTACTGTTTGTCCAAATAGGTAGTGAATGGCATGTCCGCGAATCCAATTCACAGCATTCGTCTTTGTCCGAGGTAAACAGTCACGTCCCGGAACTAATAATAAAAGGGGAGTATTCCGATTCAGAGTGTCCCGCGTTAGAAAAGCCACAATACGACGAATAACCTCTGAGCTAACGACACACTGGCGACAACAGACGGACTATAGTCACTGTGATGTTGGCTGAGCCTCAAAACGCAACCTTAAAACACACAAACAGGTGTTACTTATGCCGGCCTACACCCGGAAGTAAATGCACACTCAGAATGTTGACAAATACTTGCTACGACGCTGCCATTTCTCGGCTCTCTTACGAGGCAGCTCTTCAGCGAAATGCTTGCCGTGATTCTCCGATACGGTTCTTCAGAGTGGAGACGCGTGCGCACGTTTGGTTTTATGCGGCGTTCTCCCCTGATGGTTTCTGACGTCATCTTGTGTGCTATGTATACATATGAGACATTCAATTATCATTAATCAAGAATGATACAAGTTTCCGCTTCCGGCGTGGAAGAAGGCTGTGGACGCCGACATTATATCATTTCAACGTAGGGAAAGCAAAACGGGTCATTCAATGTTTCTCATTCAACGTAAAGCATGTGAGATAATTTTCCGTAACGTTCATAATCATCTAAAAATGCAAACAAAGTAAAAATACATTGGAAACTTATTCGAATTGAATATAACGTAAGATACCAAACGCTTTGCACCTCAATGTAGAATTTGTCCACGTGCAATCTTTTGCAGCATACACATGGAATGTCATGATTACCACGAGAATGAAGAAATATGTTGGTAAGGATGGAAGCAAGAAGAGATACGCTCAAGAAATATTCGATTCCTCATGGCATTCATTTCATTTGAGACGTAAGAAGAGGTAAAGCGGGATATTACTTTCGTTAACACGAAAGATATGTCGCACATATTGATAACGAGGAAGTCTGCTTCTTCATACGTCTCCTCCTTGAAATCTGTATGCTCTATTATATACTAAGAAGCCCGATCATTGTTTCAGTAATGTTACCCTCTTGTTTGACCCCGTAACGATGAATAGATTCCAAATGCATGTCTCTGCATGAAAGCAGCTGTTCGAACCCTTCCTGGGTCGTTTTTTGTGTTTTATTGCTTGTAATTCCTGAAGCAGACCACTGTGCCTTCCCCCCTCGTGGGTTAGGTCTCAAAACTAAACCGCTTTTTATCCAATGACATAATCTATTCACACAGCATCAGCACAAGACTATCAAACAAAGCCTTCCATTTACAGTTGCAACACTCTAACCAGCACTGACCGAAGTGTAATCCACGGTCACGGTCCGAAATTAGCAGCTGTCTGCTACTGTGGCAAAGTCCGTACTACACTCTCGATTCCGCAGCACCATTTTATCTGGTAACACTGAGTAGTTGCAGAGTTGTGCCAGCATGTCTGTCCTCACACTGTCAACTTTATGTATCTCACTTCTCCTGTAGCGTTGATCACGAGGAGCCGAAGTAAATGAGTGTATTCTGCATGACGTAACATTCAGTATTCCCTTCTTTCATAGCCATTCTTCATGTGCATCGATACCAAATAGGAATGTGAAAACTCTTTCGAGTGAGAGAATGACAATAACAATCATAACAAGAACAAGCAAATAATGAATGATAATTATTCCAACGCAGAACGAGAATGGCTTTAAATATAAAAATCTATATTTATATCTATATCCATATCTATTGATCTTTGAGTTGGCACAATGCAAACATATTCTTAGCATTTAGTTACTCAACTTAGTTCCGGATGTTTTCAGAGAAAAGGAAAAGTTGGTACTTCTCGCTAGTGTAATATAATGTGATCCAGCAACTACCCTTTCCCTAGTACACGACTCAAGCAGGTCCCCAAATAGGTACCAAGGCACTGCTGCATTCTGTTCCCTGACATTGCTCTGGTGACGGTTAATGCAGATAGTTCCGATTATGAAATACAGAACGTATTGCAGCTTAGTTCCTAGGATAGTAACATTAAATTTGCGTTGTAGACGGCGCATGAACGTAACGACTATCCATATTACTCATCAATATAAAAAGACAACATTATGGGAATTTAGCAGAATTACTCAACATGAATTCTGAAACTGGATGACTGAGCGCACAGGTGCTAAACGTCGTCAAGAGTATACGATGTCCTAATCGCATTAGGAATATGAAGATCGTCTTCGACAGCTCGCAACTTTCACATTGCTATCTCCACCCTACTCCAGACAGCCCTCGGTGGAGTTGCACTACGTTGCCGATGTAATGGAAGGCCTTCAAACCGACAACAAACCACATACTGAAGAATACAAGCGAATTCTCTTGCAGCGTAAGCTTATTGTAACTAATCTAAAAATTATTGGAGAGGAACATTGTCCTATTCAAAAAAAGTAAAATGTTACACACTGTTGACGTCAAACGGACATTATCTATGTCGTATCTTGTGTCCTACTCATCTATAATATCAAGTTTACTATCAAAATGATTATATATAATGGATGATAATGTAATGTATTGATACCAGATGGTGGGTTCACAACAGTATTGATGCGAAAATAAAACAGAAGTTCGCAATAGTGCAGGTGTGCATTTTCGTACGTTTTCACCTCGAGATGTATAGTCGCGCTCAAAAGTATCCGAACGCCCTGAATTGCATTTCGCCCGATTCGCATGCAACAGGCATAACGCAGCTGTCTAGCAGGTCCTCTAATCGCTCCTTGGTACAGTCGTTTGACTATTGAAAATGGTTCCAATAAGTCACCACTAGAAAACACTGCTCTGTATCGCAATAATTCAAGATGTAAAGTAATACCACGATACTACAAATATCAGGGAACACCTTATCACAGGTAAGACTGTCCTTAAGGCTTGTAAGCTCACATTTACTACAGTAAATGACATACCTGAAATGTTACCACTCTAATTATTACGTCAGATTGGTAATGCACGTAGTAAGTTCGTCGTATTCATGATTTCCTCTTCAAAGTAACATACCGTACTTATTATTTAACACAAAATGACATTAAAAATTTAAGTTATTCACGAGCAGCTAGTTGAGAATATGTATGAACTTCAAATGACACGACGAACCGTCTTGTTCCGCATATGGATTCAAACCCAGCTCATGCATACTAAGCAAAGATTTCGTGACTGACGGAAACTAACAGTCATTCCTGATTAGGCATACAGAGAGTGATATACCTCGATTTTAGACAGTATCAGTTATCAAATATCAACTTTAAATTGCATAACGCAAACATTTTTAACGGACGCGAATTCCTACCCAGCATCTATTGTCCCTGTTAACGAACTACGAGAGATGTTAAATATTGCTTCTTCACAAGTAAATTACTTGAAATGCCGTGAGGTAAAGCTTTGTGTTGAACGCGGATTCGAATCCAGAACGTAATCGGATTGCTATCGAAGCACAGTCAAATGTGACATATCGGATTTTCGCGGCAGTAGCTAGATGCTTTAACTGAAATGACGAGACGAAACATTAATTTTTTCTTTCCGAGGACTCCATCCCCGCACCTATCGCTGTTATATTCTAGAGAAAACGAACGTTAAATATGGGTTTGTTGCACCAGCAGTGACATGTGAGCATGTTTTAACTAGAAATAATATGACGAAGAGTTCAGCGGTCACTGGGAATAGAGTCCCACACATATCGTTGTTGACTACACACAAAGAGACGTCAGCTACCGAATTTTTCTCCACCAGCTGCTCAGAATAACGTCTTGAACTTACAGTCATCTCGCAAATAGTTCTCTCACTGGGAGTTAAAAACGTCAGATATCGTTAGTGTTGACAACGAATAAAAATACATTAAAAATCAAAATTATTATCCACCAGCAGATAGGTGTTCACATGCTAGAGCTTGATAATACATAATTAAATCTTTAGTGCCGGGCCAGGATTCGATCCCATTCACGCGTAATATGTGGAGATGTTGAGGAATCTGCAGTTTTGAACAAACAACAAATTGTAGCCGAGCTGTATTGCCACGAAGGGATCAAATTCCGCGTTAAGGGCGGTCTGAGTTGCATTCCCAGTTCAGAACCAATTTTATCGACATACAGAAGCTCGGATAAAAGATGCAATAAGTGTCCTGGATCATACATAGCGTTTGTTTCGTCACATGAAATAAATAACTAGTACAAGAAAGGTTACTGGTGATAGAGTTTCTACATGTCGCCACTCCAGACTTTATTGAGGTTCAACCTACCGTCTACTTGGTAGAGAAGGAATATCATCTTTAATGTGAATTTTCAGACCACACTGCCATTATATCTTCTTCACTTGGTGTAGCCAGGAGAGAATGGAATCTGTCTCTCCCTATCTAAAATCGTTGACAGAAGTGGGAATCGAACCCAGACCATAGGTATAACAACCTACCATGCGTCCAACAGACCACGAATTCTCTGCGACTCATTTTTCTATCGTAACGCCGTTGCGCCACACTGGATGAGAATTCTGACACACAGGCTCCCTGTAGTAATTTGCAGCATGTTCAGTAAATTCATTTACTTGGTTGACCGAATCACCATGAACTAGCTGCCTCGGCTACCCAGTGCATACATTCGACTCTATTTTGTAATCACCGGAATAAAATCACGTAACTGCCACCTACACAGAACTGCCAGCAGTGTAGGATGCAGAAGTTTAAATAGGAAGTGTTCCTTTCTACTTGAGCTATTCTATTGCGCTATCTGTTTGTAGAAAACGTCGTTCAGTCCAAAAGAAAAGCTGTAACTGTTTGTCCCTCAGAAGTCAAGATCTGGCCATATGCATAATCTCACAGTGCTGTGAAATCCAAAAGTTCTGGTGGAATAGTTGTCGAGCTCTGGAGCTGTTGTAGCTACGTGTCAGCTAGTAGCGTAGATAATATGTCGCGAGTTCGAATACATTCAGTGCTACATTTTTTAAAACGCAATTCTGCTGTCTGCTGAAGTTATCAATCTAATGGAACTTTGAACATAATTCCCTTCACTTCTCAACCCAAAGTAGTCGCATGTGGAAAAAGGGCTAACTACTGTGACATTTTGTTCTATTCAGGTTTAATAGACGGCAGGCAGCAGATGCATCTCGAAGGTGTGTAGGAAGAGCGCATCGTGCCATAATATGTCAGAAAAGTATTTTCTACATTAGCTGTGGTGTGGTAGTGAGATTTTATTCTTCTTCAAACTTTGTTTGACAGCTTAACTCAGAACACGCATGTAATCAATAAACTGCATGTGCATTGTCAGACTGTCATAGGTAACATCAGAGAATTCGCATATATCGTTGTTGATTAATTTCTCTCTCATGTTTACTATTGTTTTAACAACACTAAAGGAAACCTTACGAAATTTGTGCACTGTACTATAAGAAATGAAATAAAACTAACCACGATAACCTTACAACGAACATCTGTTTCAATAAAACCGAGTATCTGTACACAAGCGTGCCTCTATCGACACGAAGTAGTAAAATACTACTCACTTAGATTTTGATTGGGTCTGTGTTTAATTGGCATGCTGTGTCATACTCAAGAGGCATGCAAATGTGGCATTTCATAAATATAGTTACGTATTCCTAGAAACCCAAAATTCGCTTGTCAGCAGCGGAAAGAGGCGTTACCTGTTGTGCAGCATTGTAAGTTTTTCAACATTGCCCTATGAGCCGAAAGCATTTTCTTGCAATTTGCTTATTGATGTTTGATCCGACTGCTTTTAGCTCTTTCACAGAAGGGATAAAAACGTTGCAATCAGTGGGACTAGAACTGCGAACTATAAAAGACGCTTTTTCACAGGTCAGCACGTTTCCACAGAGCTGTCAAAGAGGTATGGGTCTGAGCTTGCTCTTACGAGGGTAATAGTAACTAGAACTCGTAAACCGCTATTTAAAGGTCGAGATTAGTTGCGATTTCCACCTGCAACGACTTTCCTGGGCTGGAAACCGTAAATTTACAATCTTTTGTTACCCTTCAAGCGATAATAACTCAGATTATTCAATGGAAATGACAGGTAAAATCAAGTGAACTTTGAGGCTTAATTCCGTGCACACCAGGAAGTAGCTCGTCGATCACAGAGTTGCCAAATTTACGTTGCCTTGTTGCCAAATCTCAGTTACATTACCAGCAGGAAGACGACGAACCGATGTGATCCTACAGCGGGCTGGGAAGTGACCATAGCTGGTGTCTCCAAGTTGCGGCTGCTACGGCCTGGAATACGTAATGCGTCTGATTCGCTTACTGTAACTAGGTTTAGGGACTGGAGCATAGTTACTAATAATACTCAGAACTGACTGCCAACTAAGCATCATAAATCAGTAACTCTCATTGTTGTTTTTATATTTCGTTCGTAAGTGTACTCAAAACTAAGAAACTCTTTCACAGGCGTTTTCGTGCCGCGCCGATAGTCGAGCACAACAAACAAATAAAAATAAAAAAGAATGTGTATGTGTGTGTGTGTGTGTGTGTGTGTGTGTGTGTGTGTGTGTGTGTGAGAAGAGAGTGTGAGAGAGAGAGAGAGAGAGAGAGAGAGAGAGAGAGAGAGAGAGAAATAAAAAGCAATGAGAGAGAGTGTAAAAAATTGTTGTATAGAAATTGAGTCATGGTATTTAAAGAAATCTTTCATTAAAATGACACGTTCCACATCATTACGAAATGTCGTATTCATGATCTATGGAACAAGAATTAATCTAATGTAATCTAATCTAATCTAATCACATCATATTGATGACTAGCCATGAAGAGTCATGAATTACCGAATTTTTGCCAATACCAGTAACCAAATCTAAACTTGAAAATAAAAGACGACAATTTTTGTAATAAACCGTGACTCCTATCAAAACCCTTTCGTTCCTGTTATCTAACCACGAAAGATGTCTGATATATCCCCAATCTAAAGTAACAAAGTATGCATGCATTTAAAGATGAAGTGCATGATGTGAAGTTCTGTGATGGAGATACGAACCCAACACGTTTCTTATAATACAGTGCACAAATTTCATAAGGTTTCCTTTAGTGTTGTTAAAACAATAGTAAATATGAGAGAGAAATTAATCATCAACGATATTTGCGAATTCTCTGATGTTACCTATGACAGTCTGACAATGCACATGCAGTTTATTGATTACATGCGTGTTCTGAGTTAAAGCTGTCAAACAAACTTTGAAGAAGAATAGAATCTCACTACCACACGACAGCTAATGTAGAAAATACTTTTCTGACATATTATGGCACGATGCGCTCTTCCTACACATCTTCGAGATGCATCAGCTGCCTGCTGCCTGAATAGAACAAAATGTCACAGTAGTTAGCCCTTTTTCCACATGCGACTACTTTGGGTTGAGAAGAGAACGGAATTATGTTCAAAGTT
Source organism: Schistocerca serialis cubense (assembly GCF_023864345.2). NCBI lineage: Eukaryota > Metazoa > Arthropoda > Insecta > Orthoptera > Acrididae > Schistocerca > Schistocerca serialis. Next base: position 45,533,695 of record NC_064641.1, read on the forward strand.
CCATTAGATTGATAACTTCAGCAGACAGCAGAATTGCGTTTTAAAAAATGTAGTACTGAATGTATTCGAACTCGCGACATATTATCTACGCTACTAGCTGACACGTAGCTACAACAGCTCCAGAGCTCGACAACTATTCCACCAGAACTTTTGGATTTCACAGCACTGTGAGATTATGCATATGGCCAGGTCTTGACTTCTGAGGGACAAACAGTTACAGCTTTTCTTTTGGACTGAACGACGTTTTCTACAAACAGATAGCGCAATAGAATAGCTCAAGTAGAAAGGAACACTTCCTATTTAAACTTCTGCATCCTACACTGCTGGCAGTTCTGTGTAGGTGGCAGTTACGTGATTTTATTCCGGTGATTACAAAATAGAGTCGAATGTATGCACTGGGTAGCCAAGGCAGTTAGTTCATGGTGATTCGGTCAACCAAGTAAATGAATGTACTGAACATGCTGCAAATTACTACAGGGAGCCTGTGTGTCAGAATTCTCATCCAGTGTGGCGCAACGGCGTTACGATAGAAAAATGAGTCGCAGAGAATTCGTGGTCTGTTGGACGCATGGTAGGTTGTTATACCTATGGTCTGGGTTCGATTCCCACTTCTGTCAACGATTTTAGATAGGGAGAGACAGATTCCATTCTCTCCTGGCTACACCAAGTGAAGAAGATATAATGGCAGTGTGGTCTGAAAATTCACATTAAAGATGATATTCCTTCTCTACCAAGTAGACGGTAGGTTGAAACTCAATAAAGTCTGGAGTGGCGACATGTAGAAACTCTATCACCAGTAACCCTTCTTGTACTAGTTATTTATTTCAAGTGACGAAACAAAAGCTATGTATGATCCAGGACACTTATTCCATCTTTTATCCGAGCTTCCGTATGTCGATAAAACTGGTTCTGAACTGGGAATGCAACTCAGACCGCCCTTAACGCGGAATTTGATCCCTTCGTGGCAATACAGCTCGGCTACAATTTGTTGTTTGTTCAAAACTGCAGATTCCTCAACAGCTCCACATATTGCGCGTGAATGGGATCGAATCCTGGCCCGGCACTAAAGATTTAATTATGTATTATCAAGCTCTGGCATGAGAACACCTATCTGCTGGTGGATAATAATTTTGATTTTTAATGTATTTTCATTCGTTGTCAACACTAACGATATCTGACGTTTTTAACTCCCAGTGAGAGAACTATTTGCGAGATGACTGTAAGTTCAAGATGTTATTCTGAGCAGCTGGTGGAGAAAAATTCGGTAGCTGACGTCTCTTTGTGTGTAGTCAACAACGATATGTGTGGGACTCTATTCCCAGTGACCGCTGAACTCTTCGTCATATTATTTCTAGTTAAAACATGCTCACATGTCACTGCTCGTGCAACAAACCCATATTTAACTTTCGTTTTCTCTAGAATATAACAGCGATAGGTGCGGGGTTGGAGTCCTCGGAAAGAAAAAATTAATGTTTCGTCTCTTCATTTCAGTTAAAGCATCTAGCTACTGCCGCGAAAATCCGATATGTCACATTTGACTGCGCTTCGATAGCAATCCGATTACGTTCTGGGTTTGAATCCGCGTCCAACACAAAGCTTTACCTCACTGCATTTCAAGTAAGTTACTCGTGAAGAAGCAATTTTTAACATCTCTCGTAGTTCGTTAACAGGGACAATAGATGCTGGGTAGGAATTCGCGTCCGGTAAAAATGTTTGCGTTATGCAATTTAAAGTTGATATTTGATAACTGATACTGTCTAAAATCGAGGTATATCACTCTCTGTATGCCTAATCAGGAATGACTGTTAGTTTCCGTCAGTCACGAAATCTTTGCTTAGTATGCATTAGCTGGGTTTGAATCCATATGCGGAACAAGACGGTTCGTCGTGTCATTTGAAGTTCATACATATTCTCAACTAGCTGCTCGTGAATAACTTAAATTTTTAATGTCATTTTGTGTTAAATAATAAGTACGGTATGTTACTTTGAAGAGGAAATCATGAATACGACGAACTTACTACGTGCATTACCAATCTGACGTAATAATGAGAGTGGTAACATTTCAGGTATGTCATTTACTGTAGTAAATGTGAGCTTACAAGCCTTAAGGACAGTCTTACCTGTGATAAGGTGTTCCCTGATATTTGTAGTATCGTGGTATTACTTTACATCTTGAATTATTGCGATACAGAGCAGTGTTTTCTAGTGGTGACTTATTGGAACCATTTTCAATAGTTAAACGACTGTACCAAGGAGCGATTAGAGGACCTGCTAGACAGCTGCGTTATGCCGGTTGCATGCGAATCGGGCGAAATGCAATTCAGGGCGTTCGGATACTTTTGAGAGCGACTATACATCTCGAGGTGAAAACGTACGAAAATGCACACCTGCACTATTGCGAACTTCTGTTTTATTTTTGCATCAATACTGTTGTGAACCCACCATCTGGTATCAATACATTACATTATCATCCATTATATATAATCATTTTGATAGTAAACTTGATATTATAGATGAGTAGGACACAAGACACGACATAGATAATGTCCGTTTGACGTCAACAGTGTGTAACATTTTACTTTTTTTGAATAGGACAATGTTCCTCTCCAATAATTTTTAGATTAGTCACAATAAGGTTACGCTGCAAGAGAATTCGCTCGTATTTTTCAGTATGTGGTCTGTTGTCGGTTTGAAGGCCTTCCATTACATCGGCAACGTAGTGCAACTCCACCGAGGGCTGTCTGGAGTAGGGTGGAGATAGCAATGTGAAAGTTGCGAGCTGTCGAAGTCGATCTTCATATTCCTAATGCGATTAGGACATCGTATACTCTTGACGACGTTTAGCACCTGTGCGCTCAGTCATCCAATTTCAGATTTCATGTTGAGTAATTCTGCTAAATTCCCATAATATTGTCTTTTTATATTGATGAGTAATATGGATAGTCGCCACGTTCATGCGCCGTCTACAACGCAAATTTAATGTTACTATCCTAGTAACTAAGCTGCAATACGTTCTGTATTCCGTAATCGGAACTATCTGCATTAACCGTCACCAGAGCAATGTCAGGGAACAGAATGCAGCAGTGCCTTGGTACCTATTTGGGGACCTGCTTGAGTCGTGTTCTAAGGAAAGGGTAGTTGCTGGATCACATTATATTACACTAGCGAGAAGTACCAACTTTTCCTTTTCTCTGCAAACATCCAGAACTAAGTTCAGTAACTAAATGCTAAGAATATGTTTGCATTGTGCCAACTCAAAGATCAATAGATATGGATATAGATATAAATATAGATTTTTATATTTAAAGCCATTCTCGTTCTGCGTTGGAATAATTATCATTCATTATTTGCTTGTTCTTGTTATGATTGTTATTGTCATTCTCTCACTCGCAAGAGTTTTCACATTCCTATTTGGTATCGATGCACATGAAGAATGGCTATGAAAGAAGGGAATACAGAATGTTACGTCATGCAGAATACACTCATATACTTCGGCTCCTCGTGATCAACGCTACAGGAGAAGTGAGATACATAAAGTTGACAGTGTGAGGACAGACATGCTGGCACAACTCTGCAACTACTCAGTGTTACCAGATAAAATGGTGCTGCGGAATCGAAAGTGTAGTACGGACTTTGCCACAGTAGCAGACAGCTGCTAAATTCGGACCGTGACCGTGGATTACACTTCGGTCAGTGCTGGTTAGAGTGTTGCAACTGTAAATGGAAGGCTTTGTTTGATAGTCTTGTGCTGATGCTGTCTGAATAAATTATGCCATTGGATAAAAAGCGGTTTAGTTTTGAGACCTAACCCACGAGGGGGGAAGGCACAGTGGTCTGCTTCAGGAATTACAAGCAATAAAACACAAAAAACAACCCAGGAAGGGTTAGAACAGCTGCTTTCATGCAGAGACATGCATTTGGATTCTATTCATCGTTACGGGGTCAAACAAGAGGGTAACATTACTGAAACAATGATCGGGCTTCTTAGTATATAATAGAGCATACAGATTTCAAGGAGGAAACGTATGAAGACGCAGACTTCCTCTTTATCAATATGTGCGGCATATCTTTCGTGTTAACGAAAGTAATATCCCGCTTTACCTCTTCTTACGTCTCAAATGAAATGAATGCCACGAGGAATCGAATATTTCTTAAGTGCATCTCTTCTTGCTTCCATCCTTACCAACATATTTCTTCATTCTCGTGGTAATCATGACATTCTATGTGTATGCTGCAAAAGATTGCACGTGGACAAATTCTACATTGAGGTGCAAAGCGTTTGGTATCTTACATTATATTCAATTCGAATAAGTTTCCAATGTATTTTTACTTCGTTTGTATTTTTAGATGATTATGAACGTTACGGAAAATTATCTCACATGCTTTACGTTGAATGAGAAACATTGAATGACCCGTTTTGCTTTCCCTACGTTGAAATGATATAATGTCGGCGTCCACAGCCTTCTTCCACGCCGGAAGCTGAAACTTGATCCATTCTGGATTAATGATAATTGAATGTCTCAAATGTATACATAGCCCACAAGGTGACGTCAGAAACCATCAGGGGAGAACGCGGGATAAAAACCAAACGTGCGCGCGCGTCTCCACTCTGAAGAACCGTATCGGAGAATCACGGCAAGCATTTCGCTGAAGAGCTGCCTCGTAAGAGAGCCGAGAAATGGCAGCGTCGTAGCAAGTATTTGTCAACATTCTGAGTGTGCATTTACTTATGGGTGTAGGCCGGCATTACCTCGCTAAATTCACTTCACATTCGTTTTCCACATCGAAGACTCGTACGATATAATCCACAGTAAGATGAGACACTTAGAAAGTATATTTAATTTCTGGACTCGCAGAACGGCGTTCTTCACATAGGTATCACCTGTTTGTGTGTTTTAAGGTTGCGTTTTGAGGCTCAGGCAACATTGCAGTGACTATAGTCCGTCTGTTGTCGCCAGTGTGTCGTTTGCTCAGAGGTTATTCGTCGTATTGTGGCTTTTCTAACGCGGGACATTCTGAATCGGAATACTCCCCTTTCATTATTAGTTCCGGGACGTGACTATTTTCCTCGGACAAAGACGAATGCTGTGAATTGGATTCGCGGACATGCCATTCACAACCTATTTGAACAAACAGTAGACTCTGTTCTCGATTTTTGGACATACCTCAACGACCGTCATTAAGTCGTTGTCCGTCACCCTAAGTACAGACAATTTTTCTCGAACTTCCTTCGGAATGCCTTCCACGACCCTCCTCGTAGCTGGAATGTGTTAAGCCAAGAGTGAAGAAGGTTTCCTGTTTCAACCAATGATCACTTCTGAACTATTGAACGGAACACATCAATTTCGAGAAGACGTCACTCAACATATTACCAGCGGGGCGCAGAAGGCGTCTGATCAATTACACAACAAAAATAAACAAAAAAAAATAAAAATAAAATTCAGAAAAAGAAAGATTTTGTTTTGTTTGTAAGGATAGCCCTAACCTTGTGTTCCCATATTTGCCCTGGTATATAGGCAGCTCTCTGGGGGAGGTTTAGTCAGGAGCCAACGCCTGAAGGGGACAAGAGACTTTTTTTGTTATAGGATGAAAAGTGGCGGTGGCACTTAGTTTCTTTTTTTAGTGCCATTTTCCTAAGGGGCTTTAAAATAAGAGAGAAAAAAGGGGTAATCGTAAAAAGTAAAAGAAAAAACGGAAAATTGAAAAAAAAAGAGGTTCCCTTGTGCGTTGCGTTGCTCGTACTGTATGACATAGCAGTGCCAATCTCGGTGGAAGCCGCTGACTGCAACCTTTTATTTTCCATTTTAATTAATGGAGTTGCAAACTGCTAGTTAAAATTCCTTATACGTAATCTGAATAATGCCTTTAATCATTAATCTTCGTCCGATTTCGACTTAGTAAATTAAGTTAATATCATGGATATCTGCTTTGCAAATGCCAAGGTGCTTCACTGTAAAATAGATCCTGAAAAGATTCAAACCGACTGTCAACGATATAAATTTGAGCTTTGTTCGTCACATAGGTCTAACATGTCAGGAGGTTGTTTATGAAGTGCACATGTTGATTAATATAGTTCCCTTCTTCTAAATTTTTGCAATTGCTTTTAACTGTAGACGTTTTCTAACACCGGCGTTAGCAATTCCTTTCCGTTCTCTGAAACCTCCAAAACGACAAATTTTTCTGGTTTCAATCTGATGACCTTAACTAGCACTTCAGATCAACATTAAATACTTCATGAACCCATACATGGAACTCCAAATGTGCAGTGTTCCTGCACTGCTACAGAGCATGCATTGCAAGGTATTCACACAGTTTATCGCATAAACTTATAATAAGGAATGAAACAAGAACTGTAATACACTTTACACCACAGAGGCTCACTCTGGCATGACGAAAACATCGGAACATTGACCAAAAGTTGCACAAATAATTGAGTTTGAAAGGAAAAGAAACGAGGTTTGAAGCATTTATAAATTCATCGAATGTAGTGAGGTGGTTTAATTTCGTCCCAGTCTATAAAATTTATTTGGGGCCATACTCAGCTCTTGCCTATTAATGTAATATAATACCCGCCTACTAATCAGGGCGTCTGTCTCCGTTGCTTTTGAGCGTGAATGGAAATTGTAGAAATTTTCTGTGGAGCAACATTTGAAATTAAAGCGTTTTAAATCATCAAAAGCTATGAGCGGTAGCAGGCGCTTTCGATAAAGAACGGGGGAGTGCAGCGCCGCTGCTGTCGCCACGGCCGCTGCCAGTAGCCAGCAAATGGAGCCCGGAGCTTTGCCGCATACGGCGTCCAGAGGAGGACAGTCTGCAGGAAATCTGCCGCAAAATGGTTACTGGATAAAATTTTGATATCAGTGTGTCAGAAAGCGAAATAGATTGAATATGTGCTACCATTACATTCAGGTCTTCAGCATTCAGACAGAAGAGGCTATAAAAATATTTCATTCCAGCTGCTCTCGATCCACTGACATTATGAACAGAAACAAGGCACGCTACCGCTAGACCACAGACGTAAACATCGTACGGTTTCTCTATCATGGGACAAGTTTTCCTCCAGGAAGTGCCGCAGTCTACAGTGTTGCCAGATTGAGCAGATAACCGGACTTAGAGAATTAGCGAGTTGGCCCATGTCGCGATCGGCGCGGACTTAGCCTCTGAAGCGGCCGGCCGCCGGTCGAGTTTTATGTCAAAGAGTGTACATTGGCAATATTGCTGCCACATCTCTGAGTAGTATCGGAGAAGGAACGTCCAGCTTCTCGTAGCCTTGTCGCAGGTCTTCGTTCAAGTTCAATGAGATGTTAATAAAAACATCTTTGTCGCATTAAAGGCATTCTTGATTAACATCAGCTCACCACGAACAACCTCAAAGGTAAATCACGTTCACGACTATTACAGCGTCTATTTAAAGAGACGTTGTGCTGTCATCGCTAGCATTATGCGACTGGTACGAAATTTGAACAGATATATTTCAGATGTAGAAATACCCTTACTAATTTTCGTTTATATGGCGCAACTCCTTCTCGGTGCTGCGATTTTCCTTCATTGTATTATGATATGCTTATTATATTACGATACGCGTGTTAAAGAAATTAAAAATTACAGTAGTTCACACAAGTAACAAAACACACACATAGTTTATATTCGTTCATGATAAGTGCAACGGTAGGTACAAATTGCGGGAAGGTAAGCTTTAATTATGACAGCAAGCAACAATGAGCATGTGAAAAAGTGACGGGGAAGGGGGAGAAAGAGGAGCATGATATAACACACAGTTAATAAATAAAATGGAGTAAAGCGCCGTGACTCACAGAAGAAGGAAAAGAGAAGGAAGCATAGCTGGTAGAAGATAGGATCATTGGCTTTACTATTCGACAGAGAGAAAGTTGGCTGTAAATGTTAATTTTTATCGGAAACGCTATGAGGGTGGCAGCAGGAAGTGCTCCAGATCCTACCTCTGGGACTGTCTGCGAGTACACAGTTGAAGGTCAGTGTCTACTAGTGATCATACAGTGAAGGCTTTCACGACCAGATGCTTTAACTGCAGGTCTTTCGGCGCCGTCGAATGTATCGTTGTTGATGACAGGAATGTCGCCCACTACAAGAGACCATTAGATATGTCGGAATGAAACAAAAAATAATCTACAGTTGCATAGAATATATTCTCCCACCATACAGAGTGTGGAGGTGACTATTTCATATCAGTATTAGGGAATTTATGTGCAACTCTGCTCTCCTATCTTTTGAGGGAAAAATGGTGGTGTGTATGCCCTTATTATGGCGCTCGGTTAGGTGATTGTTGGTCGAAATTCTGGTGTAGGAAGAAAGCTGTCACCAGTATTTGGCGGGCATGGAGAGGAGAAGCGACGACATGGTTTCTGAAACCAGAATGTGCCCCAATGTTTGTGGTTACTTTGTAAATAGTTTTACACAGTTAACATAAGATATCTGCTTTAAATAAGAAACTCCATAAAGAATTATGTTACATGGTAAATCGAGCTTAACAAAGAAAACTGTGATCTGTCAATGTGTCTCATGAGTAACACGTGCTAGCCTGCTAAAGTCTTGTAGACGGCTGTTCGAGGCGTTTTATCTCATGATAGTTGTATGTAGCCTTCATAACTTTATTCAGATTGACGTCAACTCAAAAATAACTCAGAAACAATCTTCTTACCAAACGTTTTCGTAACTTGCCCAGTGGATGTAAATGCCAGACAACAAAGCTAAATTAGAAAGTAAATTGTAAAAGTTCCTTTAGGGAAACTTTTCCAATCCACACAAGACTATGTATCTACAAATTTGTAGATTATTTTCAGGAAGAATTATCATTCTGCAGCTGAGTGTGCGCTTTCCTGAGACTTCCTACCAGATTAAAATTGTGTTCCACACTGGATCTAGAACCTGGGGCCTGACCATTCGCAGGCAAGTGCTCTACCGACTTTTCTCTTTTTTCGGTCTTCTTTCGTGGCCCTTTGCTGATGTCGCGTGACATTTGTCTATTTCTATCAACGAGGACTTCACTCAGTTGTTTATCACGGAGTGTGGGCAGTTCCCTGTCAGAACACGGTTAACTACCATGCCGTTGGAGCTATCAATGAACGACTCACGATGTAGGTTGAAGGAGCGAGTGAATATTTATACTAAGGCCAGGAATCGAACCTGGGTCTCCTGATTACTGGGAAGAGGCGTTAGCCACTGAGCCACTTTGGTCACAACTGCACAGTCTACTTTAAATTCGTCCTTACAGACAAACAGAATTGCCGAGACTCTCCATATTCCGGAATAGCACCCGATCATCGAACGTAAGGGGGAATTTAATGTAGGACTGGTGGGCAGAGAGAATTTGGATCGATGAAGGAGGTGTGCCAGGTTAATCCGTGAGATTGAGGCGAACCGCTGTCCCAAGGTGGCTTAGTGGGTAACACAACTGACTACTAAGCAGGAGACATGGGTTTGATTCCAGGCCTTAGCATAAATTTTCACTCGCCACTTTAGCCCATGTAGATAACATGATATCTGTATGAGACCAGTAATGTCTCTGAAATTATGTCATTTCTTTTGCGTAAGTACCTTCTCTTGGGGTTCAGGTTGGATCCCCCAGTTATATTCGATGCTGAGGTACTATTCCAGAACAGGGAGAGCCTCGGCAGTTCTGTTCATATTAAGGGGGAATTTTGACCGAGAAGGTAGGCGTGCCTGGGTAATCTGTGTATTTGTGTGAACCGCTCTTCCAAGGTGGCTTATTGGCTAATACACTTGCTTAGTAAGTAGGAGACCAGTGTTCAGTTCCTCTATTTAGTGCAAATTTTCATTTGCCGCTTCACACTATGTTCATGAAATCATATCTGCATGAGACCAGTGAAATCTGGCAAATCGTGTCATATCATTTACACACAATTAATAAATTTAGATTTTTGCCCCTTTCGTGGCCCGAAGGACATCCAGTGGATATTCCAGTTCCACCCAAGTGTTAGTCAACATTTCATGGAAGATGGATGTTACGACCTCAGTAATTCTGCGCCTTAATGCTGCGATTCCGTTCACTGATGATCGTTAAACCTGGTCCTTGACGTTACCCCAGAGGAAGAAACCCAGGGGTGTTATGTGCGGTGATCGCAGAGGCCAGTTGATGGAACCACCATGCCCGATCCATCTTCTCAGAAATTTTGTGTCCAAATAGGCACGAACGTCTACAGTAATATCCAATGAGGTGGCGCACCTTCTTGTGTGAAAATTAAACCCGGAATGTCCTGTATCTCTGGCGCAACAAATAACTGCAACGTATCAGATATGTACTAGCTATGAATTGTCACTTCAGTGAAGAAAAAAGATCGTATTGCGTTATACGTTTAGATTTTAGTTTTTATTCCTATGTCACTTCTGTTTGACGAGAGCACTTTTGTTTTGCTCGGGCGTTTTAAACCATGGTGTGATTACATGTATTCCATGTAATTTTTATTGTTATGAAGATTGTACTAGTGCAATAAAAACCGTGGTCATTTGACAAAATTTTGAGCAACCGAAGTGGCTATATGTACGTCTTGTAATTATCCTATTATTTTATTGTGCATAAGAACGGCAGCACACGTTTAACTGACTGTCTCAAACACAGGGTTGGGATTCTCAAACCCCCGGATCCTAGCACTGTGTCGGCTGACAACACCGTTGAAAATAAATCTGTTTGCTCTACGAAAATGACACGTTACAGATAGTCATCGTCTTCATCAATCTTAGTCAACACGGCAACAGAAAGTCATAACGAGCACTGTAATCCGTTGGTTGGACTTTCCAGGCACGAAAAAGGGCGATGCACTGATGTCTTCGGAATGTGTATCTCACGTGAGGCTCTGCGGACTGACTTTTTGGGACTTCTCACGAAGGCATCACTCACTGTCTGAATTGTCTGCGCACTAGGGCCAGGTTTTCCTGTGTTAGGGAGACCACAGCCGCTCCCCGTTTCCTTAAACTTCGCATACAACTTCTTGATGCTGTTAACATCTGATGGCTGCTATGGTTCGCCGTGGAATTTTCCCTACAATAGTTTTGGTGACTGTGTCTCTTGATATCAGAATACACATTGGGCTTTCTGACTTCACTGGGTCCTGTGACAAACATAGTAAGTATGAGTGTACACAAAAACTTGAATATGTCGTGTGCAATTCAAGTTAAAAATTATTTGTCTATGTGTCATATTTTATGCCTTATGAATTCTTGTAGTGAAGGAAAGACTTCTACATCTACATCCACATCCATACTCCGCAAGCCACCTGACGGTGTGTGGCGGAGGGTACCTTGAGTACCTCTATCGGTTCTCCCTTCTATTCCATTCTCGTATTGTTCGTGAAAAGAAGGATTGTCGGTATGCCTCTGTGTGGGCTCTAATCTCTCTGATTTTATCCTCATGGTCTCTTCGCGAGATATACGTAGGAGGGAGCAATATACTGCTCGACTCTTCGGTGAAGGTATGTTCTCGAAACTTTGACAAAAGCCCGTACCGAGCTACTGAGTGTCTCTCCTGCAGAGTCTTCCACTGGAGTTTATCTATCATCTCCGTAACGCTTTCGCGATTACTAAATGATCCTGTAAGGAAGCGCGCTGCTCTCCGTTGGATCTTCTCTATATCTTCTATCAACCCTATCTGGTACGGATCCCACACTGCTGAGCAGTATTCAAGCAGTGGGCGAACAAGCGTACTGTAACCTACTTCCTTTGTTTTCGGATTGCATTTCCTTAGGACTCTTCCAATGAATCTCAGTCTGGCATCTGCTTTACCGACGATCAACATTATATGATCATTCCATTTTATATCACTCCTAATGCGTACTCCCAGATAATTTAAGGTATTAACTGCTTCCAGTTGCTGACATGCTATTTTGTAGCTAAATGATAAAGGATCTATCTTTCTGTGTATTCGCAGCACATTACACTTGTCTACATTGAGATTCAATTGCCATTCCCTGCACCATGCGTCAATTAGCTGCAGATCCTCCTGCATTTCAGTACAATTTTCCATTGTTACAACCTCTCGATACACCACAGCATTCTAGGACACTCGGTACAATATTTTACAATTGACACCGGAGAGCATAGAATGCTGATGAATAACTTTGAAACTGAAAATGTGTAAGATAAACAATGCATCAGTCTCAAGGGAATATAGCAGAAAACATTAAGATAATACTTTACAATGCATTATCAAAGTACACGCCTACTATGTTTTTTGCATTTCACTCTTTGTACGTAACATCTTTTCCATATTTATTCATCAGTACTCTATGCTCTTTGACGAAGGTAGAGATTGTGTAATGATGTTAACGCAAAATCCGGTTCACGAAATTAATACTGTCGCACATTCGTAGCTCTGGTTTTTCTTTAAGAAGAATGCAAACATCTTACATTCTTATTTCTGTTACTAAACTAAATATTTTTCTGCATTATGTGAATTCATCTGTTAAAGTTCGTCTACATGCCATGTTGAATGCAAATCAAGTAAATAGCTTTTTAGTTGATTTGATTCACAACATTGCGCAACTGATCTACGCAACATCTAATTAGAAAGCTTCGTGAAGGAAAGTGCCGTTGAGCGCGAAACATTAAAATCACGCAAATTAGTTCAAATGGTTCAAATGGCTCTGAGCACTATGGAAGTTAACATCTGAGGTCATCAGCCCCCTAGAACGTACAACTACTTAAACCTAACTAACCTAAGGACATCACACACATCCATGCCCTAGGCATGGATTCGAACCTGCTACCGTAGCAGTCGCGCGGTTCCAGACTGTAGCGCCTAGAATCGCTCGGCCACTGCGGCCGGCGCAAATTAGTCACATCGGGGTATTACAGGCAGTACTGCCATACAGGTTTCATTGTTGTTGTAATGCATATTGTTAATTGCAACTACGAAACACTACAGAAATCAGTTTTCACTACGAAACAGTAACTGTTTGGCATATACTGAATTATTCCTCTGCCCAATTATTCCAGTGCGTCTCTCTGTTACATGTTTTTATCACCATCATTGACTCATACGAAAGAAACATATCAATATTTCCTTCCTCGGCAGCTATTTACGATACATACTCATATCAAAAACGTGAGCACTGCCTTTGTTCAAGCAAAACGAACCTACGTCGGATTTTGGGTTCATATTCTTGCATTTCGAAGGCAACGTGCGCAAATCATCTGAAATTCGTCAGCACGTTTATTGTTGGTAACCTTTCGTAACAGTCTGATTGAAGAAGGAACTGTACATGATCACGTAACTTTTAATACGCACCCCTTCCTCACGCCACCCTATCGGCCCAACACATGCACACTCACACGCTAATACAGCGGTCTCCAATTACATATATGTTGAAACATTGTTTTGTTTGAGAAAGGGCGTTCAAAAGATAGTGCACCTCAGACTACAGTTAACTTCGATAATACTCTTAAACCGGTCTTCTTAAATAAACTGCATATGACACGAGTGTCAGAGAGAACTTACCCAAAGATAAATGTGAATAACTACTAGTTCTATACAAGGGTAATACTTCACACCTAGTGTCTTCCGAAGGAAGATAAGATTAAAATGTGGACGGAAAAAAGACTGTCGTACGTGTCAGAAACATAATATATTTCTTGGCATCGCTGATGAAATTCGCGCGGAACTAAGAGGAATTTGGAACTGTATACGTCGCAAAAGCAGGAGAAATACGCAAATTGTACGTGTTCAACGAACCAATAATGAAATACGTTGCTGATACTAGAAATGATGATTACAATCTGTAAAGAAATTAAGTTTATGGTAATAGTCTCTTAAAAGACCAATGGCAAAGTTTTACAAGAGGCTAAAATAAAAAGTAGAGGAGGTACAAAAAATTCAAAGGTAGTTTCGCGACTGTAGCACATATATTTGTTCATAATATTTCAGTGGCTACAGTGAAAGACATGACTGAAAATTTGTGAATAATGTTAAAAGCGGCGCCGAATACATACCACTATCAGTGGAATTAAGTAACCATAATTTTATCCTGCCTGACGTAACAAGAAGAATCAGTATTACATAATTCTGCACCATGCGCTGCCCAACAGTACAAAACAAATGCCAAAATATTAAATGCTCATGCACAGAACGTGAACTTCACAGCAAAGAACACTGAATATCTGAATACGTAACGTTAGACTTGCGTTATGCTGAATGGGCATTAGATATGTAGCTGTCTCGGGAAGAACTTCGGACCTTAAACAGTACAAAGAGGATTTCACTGTACGGCTACAGCCGTACTATGTTCGCAGACCTATTCCCGACAAGACAAAAGTTTTGTACAGGTCCATGAGTTCAATTATTATTCTTGCTCATAAAATACGATTGTTTCTAATGGAATTACTTACATTTGGACTGAAACAATGTTACCTCTTAAACATGTGTATCTGCGCCCACACAATTAATCTGCAGTTCTTCCTAAAGTGAATGCCAACGGGTTCAATACACCACTTTCACACTGTATCTGTACCGTTGCACTAACGAAGAGTACGTGGTGAAAGAGAACAAGTAAGTTTTCTTGTGTGAGCACTAGCTTCCATTATTTAACCCTAATGATTATTCCTCTTTATGTGCGAGGACCACAACAGAAAGTTTTGGTAGTCTAAGGAGAAAGTTGCTGACCGAAATTTAGTGAAGAGATTTAGCTACAGTGAAAAAGATTTTGTTTTAATGCTTTCTTTCCAAACTCATTTATCATATACGTGTTAATACAGAGCAAGACGCCAGTTATTCACACTTTTCGTTGTCTGTCCAGTGAGAATCTCATACTTCGCAAAAATAACGTAGAAGAGGATGGACAATAGTGATGTAAGCTGCTACTGCAGTGGATTTGTTCTACCACCTGCAAGACAGGACAAAAACATTGAAGCACCAAAAAACAACACCTTACCATGTGCAATACGGTGTAGGAAGGCCGCTGGCCTTCAAAGCAGCTTCCAGTCGTCTCGGTACGGTAACTTGCACCTTTACCGTTCTCGAGGAAACTTTGTACCATTCTTCCTCCAAAACAGGTAATGATAACGAAGGTGAACAGCCATCACGCATGCTTCTCTCCATAGTAGACAACAAAGGCTCTATAATATTGAGATTTGGGAACTGTGATGGCCAGGAGAGACGGGCAGTTCATGCTCGTGGTCACAAAACCAGTAACGCGAGCAGCGTGAAGAGGAACCCTCTCGTCTTGGAACACAGTATTACTTTTGGGGAACAAACATTAGGCCGTGGGATGAACCCAATTACCCAAACTAAACCTTGGGAGTAATGCTACTTTCCAGAATAGCCGTGAGGCCCATGGAATACCATGAAATTGCTGCTCAACTTATCATCGAATCCCAACCACGTTTACCGGGCGAGATGGCGCAGTGGTTAGCACACTGGACTCGCATTCAGGAGGACGAAGGTTCAATCCCGCGTCCGGCCATCCTGATTTAGGTTTTCCGTAATTTCCCTAAATCGCTACAGGCAAATGCCGGGATGGTTCCTTTGAAAGGGGACGGCTTACGTACATCCCCGTCCATTCCTAATCCAATGGGACCGATGACTTCGCTGTTTGGTCTCAACTACCAAATGAACCCAACCCTACCCCCCCCCCCCCCCCCAACTCTCCCCCAACCACGTTTCACGTTTGGAAGGTAAAAACGGCCAGAAGCTGGAGACGGTGTGAAACAAGGCTCATCCATCCAAATGCCTTGCTTCCATTGCTGCGCAGTCCACGTTCGATGATTTCGGCGCCACGTTACTCTGTTACGAGCATCTGCATCACTGGTGAGGGGTTTTGGAATTCCTGCTAGCCCTGCAGTTCCATGATTCTGGAACTCCCTTCCTGTTGTACTGGTGCTGACAGGGCTCCGAGTACTGCATTCAGTTCTGCAGTGACTTTTACAACTGTCGTCGTCTTATTTCTCGTCACAATCTTCTTCAAAGACCATCTGTCGTTATCACTCGACAGACGCATTCGTCCGCGTTGTGACTTAGCGGATGATATGTGACTGTAAGCTTTCCCGGCGTATACTGATGAAGGTTTCTCGGGTCTCCAGCCGGATGGCGGCGTTGATATCTCGCGACGTTTCGGGAAGTGTCATACTACCAATCTTCTGGCGAAGTGATCGCCAGAAGATGGGTTGTATGACACTTCCCGAAACGTCGCGAGATATTAACGCTACCACCCGGCTAGAGACCCGAGGAACCTTCATCAATTAGCGGATGACGTTTTCCTGCATTCCTTGTATGCGGTATAAATCACCGATATGGTGCCTCTAAAATCACCAAACATATCCGTTTCCGCTACCTTGATTATGGAAGCACCACCAATAACGATTTTCCCAGATTGTAAGTCACTTATTTCTCATCTAATGCAGCCACAACTACAAAGAAAACTGTTCTCACCGCGATTGTCATCTTGGGAACATTACTTAAGTGTCGTTCGTGATCAAAAACGACAGCACAATCTACAAGTTTGGCTAGTATCTGCATTTATGTTCAAATGGAGTTTCCATACTACTCTCCCCCCCCCCCCCCCCTCCCCAACTCCCCACATAAGTCTTTTGCTACGAAAAGGCAGTCTTTGCATCGCTATCCCTACAAGAACAAAATAACTCTGACTTTATCGAGAACATTGTCTCTATCCATTACACCATACGGTGAACGGTATCCGGACACTTATTAGTAGTCACCCACTGCCCAATGACATCGCTCTTTACACCATTTCAAGCGTCTCTTATCACCGACTACAGAACATGTGGCTGATGATTAACTGCATGAGCTTTCCACCCATTTTTTTTTAATTTGCCAACCACATTCAATTGTGTAGCTGGAGTATTACTAGCACTTTGGAACTGACGAGTGATCCCTTTCAATGATTGCAAGCTATGCTCGATGGTCCTTGTCCGTCAGTACATGAGGTCTTCCTGGTCCCAGTTTAGTTGTAATTGTTCCTTCCCGCTGTCACTTCATGATCAAATCACCAACAGTCGATTTGGGCATACTTATAGGCGGTGAAATGCCACTGATTGATTTGCTATTCAGGTACACATGCAACGACTGGTCCACGCTCGAAGTCACTGAGATGATCTGACAGACCCACTCTGCCGTTTCTCTACTCACGAGACAACATTTTACATCCGCTTTTATACTGGCGGGTGCGCGTTTCGTATTATCTAGTGTCAAATTTCGAAGTAAATAGAGGAGCCCGGGTGCATTTGATCACACACTGTGTTTACTTGGTTCATAACCACAGTAGCAGTTAAGTGGCGATTCGTGGCGTCCATAGAGGTGACAATACGAGAATCGTGAAAGCCACAATAGACGTCGACAAAGAATTGGCAAAACTGCACAAGTTTACCGAAACAACATAGATTCTGAAGCAGGATGAGATAGGTGAAGAATGCTGTTTTCAGATGAAGAGGTCTGCTGGTGCACATTGTTGAACTGAAATTGAGGAAGATATTTGTCATGTCTGTAACACAACCTTGAACAGAAGCTAAATGAGGACCGATGTAAAAGTGGATAAAAGACAAACTGAAACATTTTAAATGTGGTGCTGCAAAAAGATGTTACGAAGTGAACACACTGATCAATTACAGAACGTAGCACAGGGGAAGAAATACATCTGTGGGAAACAAATAATAAAGAAGCAATACACTCGGGAAACAACATGAGTAGGAACCAGTTGACATAACTTCGAGCAACAATTGAAGCGAAAGTGGTCAGAAACAGTCTGGAAGTATTGTGAGGACGTTGCAAGGGAAGTTGTGCTGAGAGATAATTGTTAAAAAAAAATTCGATACGTTGCACTGTTTCCGAGTTATTTAGTATTGAAGTTAGTCAGTCAGGCCATTGCACGTGCAAATTCAAGAACTTGCACGCGCTGGAATGCGATGTTGCACAGACATCTATGCGTCTGCGTCCGTGAGTTACCACTCGTTGAGATGCTCATTACCAATTAGAAGTGCCTTATCGGTAGTGATAATTTAAGCTATGAGTGCAAAAGTTGCGTTTGTTCGATTGGAGGAAACCAAGCGACTAATAAATTTGACAATACTGTCTCCGTATTGAAATGTGGTGTCTATTCTGTCCAATGAGCGAGGACGCCTCTAGATGCTTTCGGGGTCGACGAGCCATATTTTACGAACCCCTGTGGGACTTAGCAAATGTAACGAGAAGAAGGCCTAATGGGAGGAGGAAGGGGGAGTGGCGATACTTGTGCGTCATTGGTTGATAGATTGGGGAGCCGTGAAGCGTGTCCGGATAGCCGAGTCGATTAAGACAACAATTCTAGACAATCAGAGCATCCGGTTTTGAATCCTATTCGGTACAAATTTTCAACTTTCACCATGATTTATTTCAGTGCCTTTAGGGGGTCGAAGTCTTGTTTCTCGTAATATTGATACTGTGTCTGGCAAGCTGAATTCGCGCGGACGACGACTTGATTGGTTAACTGGGAAACGCCGCAAAGTCTATTTTTTTCTGAACAATTATTTTTATCACAACCTATCCTGCAACACCCTTACAAGTTTCTCAGCCTATTTCTCGTCAACCTGCATAGACGCTAAACAAAATAGATTACTTTGATGACAGCTAGTACATTTCCAAAATGAAAACTGTAACGACCGATCCTCAAAAATTTGACGAAAACACTTTAAGTTTGTCGTTCATATTAGAACAGGCAATCATAAGGCAAAAAGATTACAACAAATAAGGTTGTTTTTGCGCAAAATATACTCATTATCAAGTGTAATAATGAATTTGTCGTTTTAGGATGGTTAGAAGCCAGCTAAAAATCTTGAGAGTTAGCATCAGCGATAGTTGTTGCAGCTGGTGTAGTGGTTTCGTTCACTATCAAGTAGTGAAACTTCTGTTATGTATTGTATAAATTCAACGAGTATTGTGTCCGCTCAACATATCAGTCTACTCAGTAGTAGACACAGTATAAATAAGGACTACACTATCAGACAGAGGCAATCGGTCGGTAGGATATTCTCCACGCAAGTTCTACCCCAGTTTAATACACATATCACTGCAAAAAAGGGTGATACAGATATAAAAGTAAGTATTACCGAGAAACGATTAAACTCAATTCATTTACATAAGATTGTGAGGTCCAATGGAATAGCTGCAATAATATATATAGAATTTTCTTTCAATTCGTCTTTATTTTATATATTGCAGATTCCTCAAATCAAAACTGTGTCCAATGGTCTGAAGAAAGCCCAGTTCATACCCATCTACAAGAAGGGTAAGAGAAGTTATCTTCTAAAATGCTAATATAATTGAAATGCATCTTTTGTATCATCTTAGAAAATATTTTCAGCCTGAATGTAATGCAACATTTCGAACAATATTCCGAACAGATGATATGGGAATTCCAATTTACGTTGGTCTCACATGATATCCAGTAAGTGCGGACAAGTCCACGTAGGTGCAGTACTTATTGACCTAAGAAAACATTTCTAGTCTGGTGCAGTACAGTATTAAGGAAGTAAAAACATATGTAGTATCAAATGAAGCTTGATAATGGATTCAGAATTTCTTGGAGGGAGGATGCCATATTATCTTGGATGGACAGATGGAGAGTTACCTCTACTTGTAAAGGAACTCATGACGTGCCCCATGGAGATTTTTTTAGGGCAATATCTGCTCGTGTTGTATATTGATGGCCTGGAAGACTCTGTAAGCCCTAACATCACTTTTTCCAGATGCAGCAGTTTTTGAATAGTGAAGTGCTATTTGGAGAAAACTGCACAGATATCCAGGCAGATCTATACGTGAATTAAAAGTGGGTAAGATATTAAGAATACGTACACATATGTAAAACTATGAACTTCACAACACACAGGAAGGTAGTATCCAAGGACTTCAGTGTCAATTAATCAAAGCTGTAATCAGTGACAGAGGGGATATGAAATGGAATAATCAACCTAAATCAATCGTAGGAAAAACAGGTATCAATCTCAGAGTTATTGGTGAAGAAAATACAATCAGACTGCAAAGGAAAATGCTTACAAACATTCTAGCTTCTGGAATACTGCTCAAGTATGTAGGACAGCGTACTACAGAGGACTTAGCAAGATCCTTCCATGTTTCATAGAAGGGGGTGGGGAGGGGGGTAAGGACGGGTGAATGTAGATGGAGTTACTTTGGAACTAACGGGTCTAAGCTGTGGTGAATGCCCCTAGTTATGTCCCACTTGCGTCCACTAGTATCGACACTCGTCTGGTCTTGTATCTCTGACTGTTCCACATTTGGTTTTCCGGCTTGGCATATGGCCGAGCTCTCTCTTCGGTCTCTCTAGGCAGCCTATTTTGAAGGCAGGCCCTCGTCTCGATCTGCGGTGCATGGACCTCTCCGTCCTCGATATTAGGCTGGATCAAAAAATGGTTCAAATGGCTCCAAGCACTATGGGACTTAACATCTGAGGTCATCAGTCCCCTAGAACTTAGAACTACTCAAACCTAACTAACCTATGGACATCACACACATCCATGCCCGAAGCAGGATTCGAACCTGCGACCGTAGCGATATCAGGCTGGACATCCTCTCATAGCGTAACTGGAAGCATTAAGTTAAGTATGGTTCATATGCTGCGGTTAACCTGTGAAGAATTGTGAAACTTATGGTGGCATGTTGTATCTGCCGGAGATCAGTTAAGGATGGTTCTGAATAAGAGAATGTTATACTGAACTTACGAACTCTAAGACTTCCGAGTGTTTTTTCCAGGGTGCGGAGTCCAATTCTTTCGGCAAATGCAAAAGGTAATAGAGTTTTACTGCTTGTTTTAAAGGTTCTTTGCGATGTTAATTTGATGTAGTATGTTAATTAGTGTGTTCTTCTCTTTGGTTTTAGACTTCCTTTTAATATGAAGGGCAAAGCTTCGTTAAGTCAGTCTAATTTTAATTGTTCGTTTAATCGGTAAATGTCTCAATTTGGTTTTCAGTTATGTTACAGATAGTCACGTAGTTAGTAAGCCATGCATGGTCTTCAAAAAGGTGAATCACGAGTTGAATTTGTCCGCCGCATGAATTATTTGTTGTTGCAGATATGGTCTGGTATGTGGGGCAGATGGGGTTTGTCGCCTTGGCGGGCAGGCTGAGATCGTGTGTGTGTTCGGCGTGTTTTCTGCCCTGGCTTGCAGCCTGATCGTTTTCGAAATTGCTTGGCGGTTGCTTTCTACTGGTTTGTTCCGAGTACCTTCGTGTATAAGCCGTGCTCCCATCCTTTAGTTAAATATCCGGCCTGTCCGTCGGGACTTACAAGATCCTAATATAAGTAACTCTAGGCGAATCACTAGTGTCGAGTAAATTTTGGTTACGTAAGCAATGCACTTAACCGAGTGCTTATGGTGGTGACTGTCGGTGATCCATTTGCAGCCGGCCGAGGTGGCCGAGCGGTTCTAGGCGCTACAGTCCGGAACCACTCGACCGCTACCGTCGCAGGTTCGAATCCTGCCTCGGGCAGGGATGTGTGTGATGTCCTTAGGTTAGTTATATTTAAGAAGTTCTAAGTTCCATGGGACTGATGACATCTGAAGTTAAGTCCCATAGTGCTCAGAGCCATTTGAGCTCACCATTTGCAATCAGATGGAATTATCTTTAAAATACTGATTGTATATTAATTCATGATCCAGTCACATAGTTTTTCTAAGTTTGGTGAAGGATAAGCGTCCGAAATTTAAAGACTTGATCTTTGGTAATTCCGCTTGTATTTTAATTTTTAAAAAAGAAAGAAAAAAAAGTACACCCTGATGGTTAAAGTTAGTTGTATATTCTCTTAAGAGGACAAAGTTCTTAATTAAATTTTATATTATTCTCATTCTGTAATTCTGTAATGATGAAATTTGTTCTTTAGTTGAAATTAAAATTAAGTACCAACCACAAGTATGTCCATTAGGAAAGTTCCCGTGCTCCTATCTCCTTTGAGTAGCTGTGGTTAAATTGCAATTCTGGTTTCTCTAGCACGTAACTTGAGCAGTCACACAGCTCAACTGGTAGCAGAAGTAATAAAGGGGATTCCTTTCCTACCCTTATGTTGATGATCAAAGCTTTTGATAATAGTGTCGGGTAAATTTAGCTAGTACATTTTGCTGTTACAGGAAGTTGCCCAGAGTGGACGCACCGGCCCGGGAATTTCATATTTGCGCCACGACCATTTAATTTACGAGTTGTGCGTACGCGGTTTGCCCGTGGAGGGCAATGTTGACGAGTTGGCGGCGCGTCTATCTTCCTGTTGATTACCTTGCTGATGTGGGTGTGTGGCTCGCACGCATTAAAGTGTCGGTGGACAACATTGGTCGTACACTCGATTTTTGAAGATCTTCTCAAGTTACGCAGTGGCCAATTTGCAGCGTGCAGGCTCACCTAAATCACTGTAATAACTGTTTAACGGATTTATCGACTGTCCATCTCAGTGACGCATTGCAGGTTACTTCGAAATTAAATTTTTTGTGATGTTCGCGATTTGGAAGCTTCTATCATCGCGCTTGCTTTTGGTGATGGAGGTTTGGGAGACGATCCCGTAAAGATAAAGGTGTAGGAGTGCAGGATAAAACTATGTATTTTGATTGTTCTTTGAAATTGCCGAATCCTATTATAAAATTGTTTGGAGGTGTTTCCCGAATTACATATTGAAACCTTAAATCTCATTCAGGAATTGTTGTCGTTGTTAGTCCGAAAATATTGGTAAACTGCAGGAGTATCCAGGGCAAGGTTCCTGAATTAGTATCTCTTATTGAAGGAAATAGTGCGCATATAGTATTAGGAACGGAAAGTTGGTTAAAACCGGAAGTGAACAGTAACGAAATCCTAGACACAGAATGGAATATATACCGCAAGGATAGGATAAACGCCAATGGTGGAGGAGTATTTATAGCAGTAAAGAATTCAATAATATCCAGTGAAGTTATTAGCGAATGCGAATGTGAAATAATCTGGGTTAAGTTAAGTATCAAAGGTGGGTCAGATATGATAGTCGGATGCTTCTATAGACCACCTGCATCAGGAACCGTAGTAGTTGAGCGCCTCAGAGAGAACCTGCAGAACGTCGTGAAGAAGTTTCGTGATCATACTATTGTAATAGGGGGAGACTTCAATCTACCAGGTATAGAATGGGATAGTCACACAATCAGAACTGGAGCCAGGGACAGAGACTCTTGTGACATTATCCTGACTGCCTTGTCCGAGAATTACTTCGAGCAGATAGTTAGAGAACCAACTCGTGAAGCTAACGTTTTAGACCTCATAGCAACAAATAGACCGGAACTTTTCGACTCCGTGAATGTAGAAGAGGGTATCAGTGATCATAAGTCAGTGGTTGCATCAATGACTACAAGTGTAATAAGAAATGCCAAGAAAGGAAGGAAAATATATTTGCTTAACAAGAGTGATAGGTCACAAATCGCAGAATATCTGAGTGACCACCATCAAACGTTCATTTCTGAGGAAGAGGATGTGGAACAAAAATTAAAAAATTCAGAAACATCGTCCAGTACGCCTTAGATAAGTTCGTACCGACTAAGGTCCAAAGCGAGGGGAAAGATCCACCGTGGTACAACAATCATGTACGAAAGGTACTACGGAAACAAAGAAAGCTTCATCATAGGTTTAAGAGTAGTCGAATCATAGCTGATAAGGAAAAGCTGAACGAAGCGAAAAACAGCGTAAAGAGAGCAATGAGAGAAGCATTCAACGAATTCGAACATAAAACATTTGCAAACAATCTAAACAAGAACCCTAAAAAGTTTTGGTCATATGTAAAATCGGTAAGCGGATCTAAATCCCCTGTTCAGTCACTCGTTGACCACGATGGCACCGAAACAGAGGACGACCGAAGAAAGGCAGAAATACTGAATTCAGTGTTCCGAAACTGTTTCACTGCGGAAAATCGTAACACGGTCCCTGACTTCAGCCGTCGCACGGACGCCAAAATGGAAAATATTGAAATAAACGATATCGGAATTGAAAAACAACTGCTATCACTTAGTAGCGGAAAAGCATCCGGACCAGACGAGATACCCTTAAGATTCTACAGTGATTATGCTAAAGAACTTGCCCCCTTTCTATCAGCAATTTATCGTAGATCGCTGGAAGAACGTAAAGTACCTAGCGACTGGAAGAAAGCGCAGGTCGTTCCCATTTTCAAGAAGGGTCATAAATCAGATGCGAATAATTATAGGCCTATTTCGCTTACGTCAATCTGTTGTAGAATAATGGAACATGTTTTGTGTTCTCGTATTATGACGTTCTTAGATAATACAAATCTCCTTCATCATAACCAACATGGATTCCGCAAACAAAGATCATGTGAAACTCAGCTCGCCCTATTTGCCCAAGAAATTCACAGTGCCGTAGACACTGGCGAGCAGATTGATGCCGTATTCCTGGACTTCAGGAAGGCATTTGATACGGTTCCGCACTTACGTTTAGTGAAAAAAATACGAGCTTACGGAATATCGGACCAGGTTTGTGATTGGATTCAGGATTTCCTAGAAGAAAGAACACAACATGTCATTCTTAACGGTTCAAAATCTGCAGATGTAGAGGTAATTTCGGGAGTACCGCAGGGAAGCGTGATAGGACCTTTATTGTTTACCATATACATAAATGACTTAGTTGACAACATCGGTAGCTCCGTGAGGCTATTTGCAGATGACACGGTTGTCTACAAGAAAGTAGCAACATCAGAAGACTCGTACGTACTCCAGGAGGACCTGCAGAGGATTAATGCATGGTGCGACAGCTGGCAGCTTTCCCTAAACGTAGATAAATGTAATATAATGCGCATACATAGGGGCAGAAATCCATTCCAGTACGATTATGCCATAGGTGGTAAATCATTGGAAGCGGTAACGACCGTAAAATACTTAGGAGTTACTATCCGGAGCGATCTGAAGTGGAATGATCACATAAAACAAATAGTGGGAAAAGCAGGCGCCAGGTTGAGATTCATAGGAAGAATTCTAAGAAAATGTGACTCATCGACGAAAGAAGTAGCTTACAAAACGCTTGTTCGTCCGATTCTTGAGTATTGCTCATCAGTATGGGACCCTTACCAGGTTGGATTAATAGAAGAGATAGACATGATCCAGCGAAAAGCAGCGCGATTCGTCATGGGGACATTTAGTCAGCGCGAGAGCGTTACGGAGATGCTGAACAAGCTCCAGTGGCGGACACTTCAAGAAAGGCGTTACGCAATACGGAGAGGTTTATTATCGAAATTACGAGAGAGCACATTCCGGGAAGAGATGGGCAACATATTACTACCGCCCACATATATCTCGCGTAATGATCACAACGAAACGATCCGAGAAATTAGAGCAAATACGGAGACTTACAAGCAGTCGTTCTTCGCATGCACAATTCGTGAATGGAACAGGGAAGGGGGGATCAGATAGTGGTACAATAAGTACCCTCCGCCACACACCGTAAGGTGGCTCGCGGAGTATAGATGTAGATGTAGATGTAGAAAATGGTTCAAATGGCTCTGAGCACTGTGGGACTTAACATCTATGGTCATCAGTCCCATAGAACTTAGAACTACTTAAACCTAACTAACCTAAGGACATCACACAACCCCCAGTCATCAAAAGGCAGAGAAAATCCCTCACCCCGCCGGGAATCGAACCCGGGCGTGGGAAGCGAGAACGCTACCGCACGACTACGAGCTGCGGACGTTGTTAGTCCGGTTACAAGTTCATGCTAATGCATTGGGGGTGGAGCATTGCGTAATTTTGTCTTTATTGTATCCGATGGCTCGGAGGTGCTTTGGTAAGATCTTAGCAGAATCAAGGAACATTGAACTTCGTCGAAAAATTTTAGGGAGAAAGCTCTAACAAAAGAATACGGGTACAGTTGGAGCGTGATTTCTATTGGAGCATACAAGCATGACGAGGGGTTAGCCCAATATTTTGATCGAGTGCGTACTGCAGATGTTGCTCTTGATATGTCGGTATCAGAAATAGATAATATAAAGTATGTGCTTAAGGGAACGCGTCCTCAAGATCGTTCGCACTTAACTTTTGTGCAGCGTTCGACTTCATTGGCACATTTCCAGCAGCTAATTGATTACGTAAAAAAGGTCTCCCTAGTGGATGATCAACGTCCGCAATGCTAAATTAAACAACGCCGCCCGTTGTGGCCGAGCGGTTCTAGGCGCTTCAGCCTGGAACTGCACGACCGCTACGGTCGCAGGTTCGAATCCTGCCTCGGGCGTGGATGTGTGTGTGTCCTTAGGTTAGTTAGGTTTAAGTAGTTCTAAGTTCTAGGTGATTGATGACCTCAGATGTTATGTCCCATAGTGCTCAGAGCCATTTGAACCAAATTAAACAACCTTGCATGGTAACTTCTAGTGGTGGGAGTCTTATAGTCATCACGTGATACGATGTTATCATTGCCAAACTACCGATCACTTAGTGCGGCGCGTTCCGCGTCCACGAGCCATGGACCGATTAGCTGACGCCAGAGGCGAGGTAAGGTTAGCAAAGACCGTAACTGGCCTTTGAATTATAAGGCGATTAAGGTGAGAAACGTTCTCCTTCACCATATGTTTGTGCTCGGATTGGGGACGAACCGGTTTGATTCCGGTAGTTCGGTATCTCTAATTGACCAGACGTGGTATCTAGAACTCAGACATTTGTGTAAATTTTCCTTACCACTCCATCCTGCGCCAAGATGTCTACATCTACATCTACATCTATACTCCGCGAGCCACCTTACGGTGTGTGGCGGAGGGTACTTATTGTACCACTATCTGATCCCCCCTTCCCTGTTCCATTCACGAATTGTGCGTGGGAAGAACGACTGCTTGTAAGTCTCCGTATTTGCTCTAATTTCTCGGATCGTTTCGTTGTGATCATTACGCGAGATATATGTGGGCGGTAGTAATATGTTGCCCATCTCTTCCCGGAATGTGCTCTCTCGTAATTTCGATAATAAACCTCTCCGTATTGCGTAACGCCTTTCTTGAAGTGTCCGCCACTGGAGCTTGTTCAGCATCTCCGTAACGCTCTCGCGCTGACTAAATGTCCCCATGACGAATCGCGCTGCTTTTCGCTGGATCATGTCTATCTCTTCTATTAATCCAACCTGGTAAGGGTCCCATACTGATGAGCAATACTCAAGAATCGGACGAACAAGCGTTTTGTAAGCTACTTCTTTCGTCGATGAGTCACATTTTCTTAGAATTCTTCCTATGAATCTCAACCTGGCGCCTGCTTTTCCCACTATTTGTTTTATGTGATCATTCCACTTCAGATCGCTCCGGATAGTAACTCCTAAGTATTTTACGGTCGTTACCGCTTCCAATGATTTACCACCTATGGCATAATCGTACTGGAATGGATTTCTGCCCCTATGTATGCGCATTATATTACATTTATCTACGTTTAGGGAAAGCTGCCAGCTGTCGCACCATGCATTAATCCTCTGCAGGTCCTCCTGGAGTACGTACGAGTCTTCTGATGTTGCTACTTTCATGTAGACAACCGTGTCATCTGCAAATAGCCTCACGGAGCTACCGATGTTGTCAACTAAGTCATTTATGTATATTGTAAACAATAAAGGTCCTATCACGCTTCCCTGCGGTACTCCCGAAATTACCTCTACATCTGCAGATTTTGAACCGTTAAGAATGACATGTTGTGTTCTTTCTTCTAGGAAATCCTGAATCCAATCACAAACCTGGTCCGATATTCCGTAAGCTCGTATTTTTTTCACTAAACGTAAGTGCGGAACCGTATCAAATGCCTTCCTGAAGTCCAGGAATACGGCATCAATCTGCTCGCCAGTGTCTACGGCACTGTGAATTTCTTGGGCAAATAGGGCGAGCTGAGTTTCACATGATCTCTGTTTGCGGAATCCATGTTGGTTATGATGAAGGAGATTTGTATTATCTAAGAACATCTACGTACATACTCCGCAAACCACTTGACGGTGTGTGGCGGAGGATACTTCGAGTACCTCTATCGGTTCTCCCTTGGATTCCAGTTTCGTATTGTTCGTGGAAAGAAAGATTCTCGGTATACCTCTGTGTGGACTCTAATCTCTCTGATTTTATCCTCATGGTCTCATCGCGAGATATACCTAGGAGGGAGCAATATACTGTTTGACTCCTCGGTGAAGGTATGTTCTCGAAACTTCAAAAAAACCCGTACCGAGCTACTGAGCGTCTCGTGCAGAGTCTTCCACTGGAGTTTATCATCTCCGTAATGCTTTCGCGATTACTAAATGATCCTGCAACGAAGTGCGCTGCTCTCTGCGGGTTGCATACGGCCGTGAGTTGCTCAAAACTGGTTCAAATGGCTCTAAGCACTATGTGACTTAACATCTGAGGTCATCGGTTTCCTAGACTTAGAACTACGTGAACGTAACTAACCTAAGGACGTCACACACATCGATGCCCGAGGCAGGATTCGAACCTCCGACCGTACCAGCCGCATGGTTCCGGACTGAAGCGCCTAGAACCGCTCGGCCACAACGGCCTGCAACGTGAGTTCGTGTAGTCATTCAAGGGGGAGTAGGGTCGATTATTTGGGTCATGAGCAGGTGGAGATGGGTCATCTTGCCAGCGATCAGGTGGGGGGTTAGGGACAGGTCCTTGAGTTGTACCCAGAGATGTTGTCCGAGAGGTTAGGCGAGACGAAACTGTTGGAGTATGAGATAATCTTGACTGACGGAGTTCCTATCCGCAAGGGCCGTATATATTATCACCTCCGAAGATGGGGATATTAAAGCGAAAAATTAATAAAATGCTTCAGGAAGGGGTAATTAGGCCATACACCTCGTCATATGCTGCACCCGTTTTCTTGGATCCGAAAGAACAAAGCAAAGATTTTCGTGTTGTTGTAGACTACCCTCTTCCTAACAAGAAGGTAGTCCTGGAATCTATGCCACTTCCAGATTTACACAACTGTTTCGCCTGGTTTTCTGGCACGACCGTGTTTACCATCCTCGATTTAAGCCAGACGTTGAAAGGGTCCTGTAGCCACCGTTCATTAGTCCGGTAGCCCATTTTCACTAGCAATTCTCTTTCTTTTCCTTGTTTATCTTTTCTCATAATTATCATAGTGGTGTGACTGAATGAATGTGGTTGTGTGTCACGCTGCTAGACGGTGGCGTAGTCTGCTGCAGAAAGTCTAGGATAGTCGTACAGATTCAGCAGCAGTTATACGGGATAGCCAACTCTCGTAGTGGTCAAGTAGGCAAAGAGGTTTTCGCTACTTGTGAGAAATCCACCTGCGTTAGGTTGGTGGCGGAAATGGCGTCTTTGGGTTTTCCGGGCCACGCGAAGCGTGGAAGAGGCTGGAGAAGAAGCGGGAGGCAGTCTGCCACCGGTACGGGAAGCGTCCACAGCTGTGCTCCAGTCGAGGAAGGGTGAGTTAGACTGACCGCGTAGTGCGTTGTTACTTGGCGAGGGGAGAGCTGTTAGCTTTTGGTCTCGCTTTTCAACTTTGAAAGATTGCTATGCCTTGTCGCAGCAAGGAAGGCAAAACTTTGGCAGATTACTCTTTTAGTAAATTTCTGTAGCAGACTTGGAAATGCCGGAAGAGCGCCACACAAAGGTGTCGATAAGAAGTGAGCCCTTGGTTCGGTATGAATGTCTGTTTGCCTTCCGCTGTGCCTGTATAACCTTTCATTTTTCTAAATATCAATAGCTTTGCCTTCTCGTAAATTTTCCTTGCCTTATGTATCTTTCGTACGTGGGGAGCCAACCACGTGGTTGAACATTAGAGTTTGTTGGGCTACCGTCATCACTAACTGTCCGGTCTCATGTTTGTTTTAAAGAATGTTGACTGTTCATGATTGTGTGATGTGATATTATTGCAACTTGGCCACGATACCTAGAAATTGCTTCTCCACAAACCAAGTGGGCACGCGGGTGTACTGCGAAACGAGGACCGCTTCACGAGTAACTGCGATCCGTTATCAGGCAACAGCAGTTGTATGAATGATTCAAACCAATGACTGTAGGTGTAGATTATAACGGTGTATGTATCGATGCTTTTCTTTAATGTTTTAGGAATTAATGTTATCAGGAATGGTGTACATGCCTCACATCCATATCTTAGAAATAAATGATTTTATACACAATTTTCTCTTGCATTCTGAGGTTGCGTTTTTGCACCTAAGCCACTCACCTCGTAGCTTTCCTGTTAGAACATCCAACGCGTTTCCTTACGCACAGGTCCAGTGATTAGTTTCCCCTCTTATTTTAAAACAAATGCTTTAGATTAATTCTTACTTTCAGGTGTGTTGCTGGGAGCTGATCTTCTGCACAGTGTTCATGCATGTACTATTTTATTTTAAATGGTTGGTTCTCGTGGACAGTGCAGGGGAAATACTATTCATTACATCGCATCCCCTATGAGCGATATCACGACGTACGTAATTTCATGAGTTTTTTTTGGTCTGTGATCAAATTTATTTATTTTCCGACTCGGCCAAACCTTTGATTAGTTGTATGGTTAGAGTCGGTGGCGACCCTAATCCTCTCACGTTAGTTTCACAATCAATAATCACTTCCATTCCCACTCTTAACGTAATAACCCGTGGTAACAGGTTAGTTACACATGGCTTGCCCTGCTTACGGATGTCGGTAAACCAGAGATCTTCTGATGCGCAGTGTGGATTAGTTATTTTCGGTTGGATGTGCTAATTGGTATATTGTCTTTCTGCAACACCGAAAGAGAAATGCTAGTGAAAATGGGCTACCAAACTAATGAGAGGTGGCTGCAGGACCCTTTCAACGTATTACAAGATTCCCTTATCGGAAGTGTCGAAGCCGGTCACTGCATTTTCCACCGACTGGAACCCTTTCGAATTCAATCGAGTTCCCTTTGGTTTGGCCACGGGCGCAGCTGTATTATTTAGTTTACCAAAAGCAGTTCTGGGTGATTCGAAATTTGTCTGCCTGTATAATTACCTTGACGATGTAGTGGTTTATAGTCGAACCCTAGAGGATCACATAGGACATCTGGATCAAGTTTTTGCCCGCTTACGGTCGGCAGGGTTGACCGTCAAGCCCTCTAAGTTTACCCTTTGTAGGTAGCAGACTTACTTTTTGGTACACTTGGTCTCGGCTAAGGGGGTCAGCATTGGTCAGGAAAGAAATAATTTTTGCGCGAGTTCCCTCCTCCACAGAGGAAGAAGGAAATCGCCCGTCTTGTGGGAATAGCGAATTTCTTCCGAAACTCTATACCGAATTTTTCCCTATTAGCTGGTCCCCTCAACGATCTTGGTAAGAGGGATAGGGAGTTATGTGGGGTGAGGCACAGTAAATTGCCTTTCAAGAACTTAAGGCTGCGATTTATAATCCACCCTTATTGGCTGTAACGAATTTCAATAAGAATTGGGTCGTACATACTGACGCTTTCCCTGCGGGTCTTGCAGCCGTCTTATTCCAGGAGGATGAGGGAGAAAGTAGGCCCTTAGCCTACGCGTCACGCCGTTTATCTGGTCCTGAGTCTAATTATTTTGTTTATGAAGTGGAGGCCCTGGAAGTCATATTTGCCTTAGATATGTTCAACTTTTATCTTGAGCATAAGCAGTTTCTTCTGGAGACAGATAACCAGACTTTGAGCTGTGTTCTGGCTAGACCACGAAAAACCGGTCGAATTGCTCGTTGTGCTGTGTGTATTTCAGCATTTCGTTTTGACGTCAAACATACACTCCTGGAAATTGAAATAAGAACACCGTGAATTCATTGTCCCAGGAAGGGGAAACTTTATTGACACATTCCTGGGGTCAGATACATCACATGATCACACTGACAGAACCACAGGCACATAGACACAGGCAACAAAGCATGCACAATGTCGGCACTAGTACAGTGTATATCCACCTTTCGCAGCAATGCAGGCTGCTATTCTCCCATGGAGACGATCGTAGAGATGCTGGATGTAGTCCTGTGGAACGGCTTGCCATGCCATTTCCACCTGGCGCCTCAGTTGGACCAGCGTTCGTGCTGGACGTGCAGACCGCGTGAGACGACGCTTCATCCAGTCCCAAACATGCTCAATGGGGGACAGATCCGGAGATCTTGCTGGCCAGGGTAGTTGACTTACACCTTCTAGAGCACGTTGGGTGGCACGGGATACATGCGGACGTGCATTGTCCTGTTGGAACAGCAAGTTCCCTTGCCGGTCTAAGAATGGTAGAACGATGGGTTCGATGACGGTTTGGATGTACCGTGCACTATTCAGTGTCCCCTCGACGATCACCAGTGGTGTACGGCCAGTGTAGGAGATCGCTCCCCACACCATGATGCCGGGTGTTGGCCCTGAATGCCTCGGTCGTACGCAGTCCTGATTGTGGCGCTCACCTGCACGGCGCCAAACACGCATACGACCATCATTGGCACCAAGGCAGAAGCGACTCTCATCGCTGAAGACGACACGTCTCCATTCGTCCCTCCATTCACGCCTGTCGCGACACCACTGGAGGCGGGCTGCACGATGTTGGGGCGTGAGCGGAAGACGGCCTAACGGTGTGCGGGACCGTAGCCCAGCTTCATGCAGATGGTTGCGAATGGTCATCGCCGATACCCCAGGAGTAACAGTGTCCCTAATTTGATGGGAAGTGGCGGTGCGGTCCCCTGCGGCACTGCGTAGGATCCTACGGTCTTGGCATGCATCCGTGCGTCGCTGCGGTCCGGTCCCAGGTCGACGGGCACGTGGACCTTGCGCCGACCACTGGCGACAACATCGATGTACTGTGAAGACCTCACGCCCTACGTGATGAGCAATTCGGCGGTACGTCCACCCGGCCTCCCGCATGCCCACTATACGCCCTCGCTCAAAGTCCGTCAACTGCACATACGGTTCACGTCCACGCTGTCGCGGCATGCTACCAGTGTTAAAGACTGCGATGGAGCTCCGTATGCCACGGCAAACTGGCTGACACTGACGGCGGCGGTGCACAAATGCTGCGAAGCTAGCGCCATTCGACGGCCAACACCGCGGTTCCTGGTGTGTCCGCTGTGCCGTGCGTGTGATCATTGCTTGTACAGCCCTCTCGCAGTGTCCGGAGCAAGTATGGTGGGTCTGACACACCGGTGTCAATGTGTTCTTTTTTCCATTTCCAGGAGTGTATTAAGGGTTCCGATAACGCGGTAGCCGACGCGTTAAGTACTATATTTACTGAGGAGCCTTCCGAGGCCCACAGATCTGGACTGCAGTGTGTGGTGGGAACTATATTGTCGGATATTCCTGAGCTATTTTGCGACCTGCAAGAAAAGCAGTCGGAGGATTCAGTCTGGAGACCGGTGAGGGAGAAGTTAATGGCAAGGGAGGTTTCTCCGTGTTATTGTCTCAGTTGTGGTGTCATTTGCAAACAGGTGGGCAAGGACCAGCAGTTAAAAATTTGCTTGCCGATGTGTTTGGTACCTATGGTATTTAAGTACTTCCATGAATCTGTAGCTGGAGGCCATTTAGGCCTTTAAAAGACCTTTAGCCAAGGTGCGTGAAAGATTTGTCTGGCCCTCACTGTACCGCGACGTGCGTCGTTTGGTTCGAAGTTTTCAGGCATGCAAAAGGGCGAAACCCAACTCGGGCGCTCGTAACGGGCTGTTACAATATCAAAGGGAAGATTACCCTCTCGATACATCGGACAGTAGCCGTGAACTAGAAGGCCTAACAAATATGTATTGGTTGTAGTTGATGCCTTATCTCCCTTTGTGTGGTCGATACCAACTGGTCGGCGTACTACAGTTGGCTAGAGTAATTTCATGGTTTGGGCCAAGTAAATCCTTGGTGAGTGACAAAGCCCCGGCCTTCTTATCGAAGACCACGGGATCAAACACATTACCACCACTCCATATTATCCGAAGGCGTTCTTTGCGGAGAGGATCAACCGAAATTTAAAGGCGGCCTTGGCTATATACCATTCTAAGTCACCGAGTAGATGGGATTTGAATCTTCCCTGGCTTAATCAGGCACTTATTTCCGCGAGACATAAGGCCACTGGTGTCGCACCCAATGCGTCAATGTTCGCGTATTTTGTTAATTCTCCCCTCTCAAACTTGTGGAGTATCAGTTGAAAGGGTCCTGTAGCCACCTTTCATTAGTCCGGTAGCCCACTTTCACTAGCATTTCTGCCGGCCGCGGTGGTCTCGCGGTTCTAGGCGCGCAGTCCGGAACCGTGCGATTGCTACGGTCGCGGGTTCGAATCCTGCCTCGGTCATGGATGTGTGTGATGTCCTTAGGTTAGTTAGGTTTAAGTAGTTCTAAGTTCTAGGGGACTGATAACCACAGCAGTTGAGTCCCATAGTGCTCAGAGCCATTTGAACCATTTGAACTAGCATTTCTCTTTTCCTTGTTTATTTTTTTTCATAACTGATTGAATGGATGTGGTTGTGTGTCACCTTGCTAGACGGTGGCGTAGTATGCTGCACAAAGTCTGTGATAGTCATACAGATTCAGAAGTAGTTGTACAGAATAGCCAACTCTCATAGTGGTCATGTAGGCAAAGAGATCTGCGCTACTTGTGAGAAATCTACCTGCGCTATGTTGGTGGCGCAAATGGCATCTTTGGGTTTTCCGGGATGGAGGTGAAAAAGCGAGGCAATCTGCTGCCGGTACGGGAAGCGTCCACAGCTGCGCTCCAAGACGAAGAAGGGTGAGTCAGACGGACGGCGTGGCGTGTTTTTACTTGGCGAGAGGAGAGCTGTTAGCTGTAGATCTCGCTTTTCAACTCTGAAAGTTTGATTTACCTTGTCGCAGCAAGGAATGCAAAACTTTGGCAGATTTTTCTTTTAGTAAATTTCTATAGCAGACTTGGATCCACCGGAAGAGCGCCACACAAAGGTGTCGCATCTATAAGAAGTGAGCCCTCACTTCTGTATGAATGTCTGTTTGCCCTCAGCTGTGCCTGTATACACTTTTATTTTTTAAAAATATTAATAGCTCTGCCTTCTAGTAAATTTTCCTTGCCTTATGTATCTTTCGTACATTGGGAGCCAACCACGTGGTTGAACATCAGAGTTTGTTGGGCTACCGTCATCACTAACGGTCCGATCCCATGTGTGTTTTAAAGAATGTTAACTGTTCATGATTGCGTGATGTGGTGTTGTTGCAACTTGGCCACGATACCTAGAAATTGCGTCTCCACAAACCACGTGGGCAGGCGGGTGTACTGCGAACGTGTATCGTTTCACGAGCCATTGTAATAAGTTACCATGAAACCGCAGTTGTATGAATGATTTACATCAATGATATTCGGTGTAGATTATAACGGTGAATGTACCGATGCTTTTCTTTAATGTTTTAGGAATTAATGTTATCAGAAACTGAATACATGCCTCAAATCCATGTCTTAGGAATAAATGATTTTATCCTAAATTTTCTCTTGTAGTCCGAGGTTATGTTTTCGCACTAAGCCACTCACCTCGCAGCTTTCCCGTTAGCACATCCAACGCGTTTCCTTACGCACAGGTCCAGTGATTAGTTTCGCCTTTTGTTTTAAAACAAATGCTTTAGATTAAGTCTTATTTTCAGGTGTGTTGCAGGGACTTAATCTTATGCACAGTGTTCATGCACTTTGTATTTTATTTTAAATATTTGATTCTCGTGAACAGTGCACGGGAAATACTATTAACTACATCGCATACGTTATGAGCGATATCACAACGTATGCACTTTTATGAGTTTTTGATCTATGATCAAATTAATTTATTTTCCGACTCGGCCAAACGTTTGATTAGTTGTATGGCTAGAGTCGGGGGCGACCCTAATCTTCTCACGTTAATTTGATAATCAATAAGCTTTTCCATTTGCATCTGGTTCATTTAAATATTCTGACACAGTTCCGAGCGCTCCGTTCTGTTGACTCAAAGGCGTTTCATGCCACTTAGACAGAACGCAACAAGTACACGGCTGTCTTATACGATTTATTCACAGGTGCCGCGCGACGACTGCCAGAAGCGACCATATGCCTATGCTTTATTTCAATAGTAAGAAGTTACCAAGTGGGTTACACGGAGTCGCTGCCGACCCAGTAATGACGCAATAACTCGTAGAAACAGGTTAGCTACACTGACGCAGTATGTCATTCTCAATGGAGAGAAGTCTTCCGAAGTAAGAGTGATTTCAGGCGTGCCGCAGGGGAGTGTCGTAGGACCGCTGCTATTCACAATATACATTAATGGCGTTGTGGATGACGTCAGAAGTTCACTGAGGCTTTTTGCGGATGATGCTGTGGTATATAGAGAGATTGTAACAATGGAAAATTGTACTGAAATGCAGGAGGATCTGCAGCGAATCGACGCATGGTGCAGGGAATGGCCATTGAATCTCCATGTAGACAAGTGTAATGTGCTGCGAATACATAGAAAGATAGACCCCTTATCATTTAGCTACAAAATAGCAGGTCAGCAACTGGAAGCAGTTAATTCCATATATTATCTGGGAGTACGCATTAGGACTGATTTAAAATGGAATGATCATATAAAGTTGATCGTTGGTAAAGCAGATGCCAGACTCGGATTCATTGGAAGAATCCTAAGGAAATGCAATCCGAAAACAAAGGAAGTAAGTTACAGTACGCTTGTTCGCCCACTGCTTGAATACTGCTCAGCAGTGTGGGATCCGTACCAGATAGGGTTGATAGAAGAGATAGAGAAGATCCAACGGAGATCAGCGTTACGGAGATGATAGGTAAACTTCCGTGGAAGAATCTGCAGGAGAGACGCTCAGTAGCTCGGTATGGGCTTTTGTTGAAGTTTCGAGAACATACCTTCACCGAGGAGTCAAGCGGTATATTGCTCCCTCCTACGTAAATCTCGCGAAGAGGCCATGAGGATAAAATCAGAGAGATTAGAGCCCACACAGAGGCATACCGACAATCCTTCTTTCCACGAACAATACGAGACTGGAATAGAAGGGAGAACCGATAGATGTATTGAAGGTACCTTCCGCCACACACCGTCAGGTGGCTAGCGGAGTATGGATGTAGGTGTAGATGTAGATTTGTTTCCGGCATCTATCACTCCTGAAGGTTTGAGAGAAAACTGTCTGCGTACTCGGAATAATATATATTTATCGCACAGTCGGCATGCAAAGAGTTAAAATAAAGAGCGAAAACTCTTTACGGGGAAAATTGGAAATTTGGTATTTGTTCAAAATTTTACCGCTCTCATGGGTCAGTATGTAAAGGGGAAGCTTAAGCCGAGATATCGTGAGCTGTGTTGAGTCTGTAAGATTTAGTCCATTGAATTTCCAGGTAACGGAGCTTAGTTCGGGTAGGGTTTCCGGCAGGTTAAGTGAACATGAGAGTTTTTGGCGTTAGCTCCTCTGGCGGTTGGTTCTCGAATAGGTGGGAGAGGTTGAACAGTGGTGAATGGCGCTAGTTATGCCTTCATTAGCGTCGCTGATATCGACACTCGTCTGGTCTTGTATCTCCGCCTTTGGTTTTCCAGCTTGGCTCTCTCTTCGGTTAGCGTTCAACGAGTCAACTCGCTCTGAAGGTAAGGCCCTCGCCTCTACCCGAGGTGCCTGGGCAGTGCCGTCCTTGCCGTTTTGCTGCGCGCCGGGTGTACGGTGCTGATAAGTCGACGCGCTTGCGTTCGCAACGGTAGCGGATCCGTCATCCCA
This sequence comes from Schistocerca serialis cubense, assembly GCF_023864345.2. NCBI lineage: Eukaryota > Metazoa > Arthropoda > Insecta > Orthoptera > Acrididae > Schistocerca > Schistocerca serialis. The sequence continues at coordinate 45,571,296 of NC_064641.1, forward strand.
GGCTGGACATCCTCTCATAGCGTAACTGGAAGCATTAAGTTACGTATATGATTCATATTCTGCGGTTAACCTGTGAAGATTTCTGATACTTATGGTGGCATGTTGTATCTGTCGGAGATCAGTTAAGGATGGTTCTGAATAAGAGAATGTTATACTGAACTTACGAACTCTAAGGCTTCCAAGTGTTTTTTCCAGGGCGCGGAGTCCAATTATTTCGGCAAATGCAAAAGGTAATAGAGTTTTACTGATTGTTTTAAAGGTTCCTTGCTGTGTTAATTTGATGTAGTATGTTAATTATTGTGCTCTTCGCCCAGTTTTGGTTTTAGACTTCCTTTTAATATAAAGGGCACAGATTTTTTAAGTCAGTGTAATTTTAATTGCTATTTTGTTCGGTAAATGTCTCAGTTTGGTTTACAGTTATATTACAAACATTCACGTAGTTAGTAAGCCTTCCATGGTCTTGAGAAAGGTGAATGACTAGTTGAATTTGTCTGCCACACGGATTATTTGTTGTCGCAGAAATGGTCTTGTATGTGGGGCAGATGGGGTTTGTCTCCTTGGCGGGCAGGCTGAGATCGTGTGTGTCTTCGGCGTGTTTTCTGCCCTGGCTTGCAGCCTAATCATCTTCGAAATTGGGTGGCGGTTGCTTTCTACACGTTTGTTCCAAGTACCACCGTGTATAAGCCGTGCTCCCATCCTTTTGTTAGCCGGCCAGAGTGACCGAGCGGTTGTAGTCGCTATAGTCTGGAACCACGCGACCGCTACGGTCGCAGGTTCGAATCCTGCCTCGGGCATGGATGTGTGTGATGTTCTTAGGTTAGTTAGGTTTCAGTAGTTCTAAGTTGTAGGGGACTGGTGACCTCAGAAGTTAAGTCCCATAGTGCTCAGAGCCATTTGAGCCTTCCTTTAGTTAATTAACCGACCGAGCGAGGTGACGCAGTGGTAGCACACTGGACTCGCATTCGGGAGGACAGCGGTTCAATCCCTCGTCCGGCCATCCTGATTTAGGTTTTCCGTGATTTCCCTAAATCGCTCCAGGCAAATGCTGGGATGGTTCCTTTGAAAGGGCACGGCCGACTTCCTTCCCCATCCTTCCCTAATCCGATGAGACCGATGACCTCGCTGTTTGGTCTCTTCCTCCAAACAATCCAGTCCAATCCAATTAACCGTCCTGTCCGCCGGGACGAGATCCTTTTGTAAGTAACGCAAGGTGCATCATTAGTGTCGTGTAAATTTAGGCTACGTAAGCAATGAACTTAACAGTGTGCTTATGGTGGTGACTGTATGTGATCCTTTTGCAATCAGATCTAATTATTATCTTCAAAATACTGTTTGTATATTAATTCATGATCCAATAACATAGTTTTTCTAAGTTTTGTGAAGGACAAGCGTCCGAAATTTAAAGACTTGATCTTTAGTAATTCCATTGGTAGGGAAAAAAGACAGACAGTTAAAGTCAGTTGTATATTTTCTCAAGAGCACAAACGTAGTAATGAAATTTTTATATTGTTATTCTGATTCTGTAATTCTGTATTAATTTTTAGATACGGACAATAAATGAGTTACTACAGGTTAATATGTAAATTTTTCTTAAGCGCTGTTACTTAAGTAACAAGAGTAAAGGTAATATCAGTTACAAATCAACAATTTGGAGCTTTGACTTTTTGTCGTTAAAAAGGATCAAGTGTTTGCTCCTTTTAAAATTTAACCACTTAAGTCATCCAGGACAACAACCCACAACTTTACTCTTGGAAATGATGAAACAAGAATACGTGATCGCTTACAGTACCTTGAGCCGACAGCACTCGTGAATCAAAATTATATTACTAATTCCGTTGCAGATGGTTTATCAGCGCGTTTTGCTGTCAGCACAGAAACCGGCCGTCGGTAAACACCAGCCACCAGCTGATAACGTTAAGCAGGACCACACTCAGGACGTTTCGTTGCCTATACATAAATATTCCTGCTTCTACAACAGACAACAGGAATAAACGTAAATCCACACTGGAGCATGAAAGACAGCACCCGCCACATCTCTCAACGCACGAGCGAACAAAATTTTCAATATTCAGTTGTTGTCGTGAATCGAAATGGAAGGCAGCAACAAATCAGATACTCGTGGTGCACTCCCAGTCGAACACAGGCGCCTCACTGGCCCGCATTCGTCGCTCTCCGGTACATCACAATAACTCTGGACTATCGACTGCTGAGGCGCGACCGCGTCCACCGCAAGTGGTTCCGTAAAAACCCCCTTACAGGGAACCTTTCCCATTGACGGCCCTCAGCTCACTGTTCAAACACACAGTCAGAGGTGATTGTTCTATGGTCGAGACGAGTACCACCTCTGACTTTAGCGGCTTAGATACAACTAGACAGGATGGCCGATGGACAGGTCCAATCGATACACACATATCAGTGTTAAGTCAGGATAGCTGTTGGGAACTTTAGAAGCGTCAAAGACGATAGTAAAACGACTTCAGACATTTATTCTCAATGTTTGCAGGTAGTCGTTCTTCTACAATAGCTTCGGCTGTTGCTCACCCAGCTGCGTGTTAGATTCTAGCTGACTCTGGTCAGTCAGCTCCGCGGCTGCACGCCTACGCGAGGTGTAGCGCCGAATGCCACAGTGGGTTTCCAGAGAGCAGACACAGCTGTTGCCCAACTTAAATTGGTCTAAGACTGGCTGCTGAGGATTTCTCGGTCCAGTTCCTAATTCTACGCTGGACCTTGATGACGTATCGACGATGTACCAGTGTCGGTAGTCGTGTGGTCGGTTTACTTCCTCCCTACACTTGATTGTTGACTAAGAGCATGGACCTGACAAGGCCTGTGTGCTGTCTTCCACACTGAAGTTGGGTTCTGGCAGCACTCTGTCAGAAGACAATGAGTTCCTCCAGTAGTAGATGGTACACAGTGGACAGCAAGAAGTTCATCAGTTGAAGGCCTTCTTCTCGATTATAACTTCGTTTAGTTCATAGATGGTGCTGCCGCATCTAGGACATACATACACTACATTGGCGTAATCATGGAATCGAGTGCTATTACTCTGAGAGCCATCAGTCCTAATTGTTGGGCTATTTAAAGAGAGCTAGTATGAGGCTATGACGCTACGCTTGCTTCGTTATGACTGCATGTGCCCTCCTTATTCTTCTATATCGTTAATTCTGTGTAAGTTCCTTATTATATCCTCTAGTGAAAGAGACGAAGTTTCTAGCAACATGCCTTATGGGCTAACGAATGTGCTTTGCTCTCTTCCTGTGGTTTTCCGTCGCAATCTGCTTTCTGCTGAATGTGTCTCCTCACTTGACAGATGATGTCGTAATGTGTCGACGAATAGACCTGTTTAGGGCACAGAGTTTGTGGGGCGGTGGGTGGAAATTTTTCCTATTGTTGCCGTTCTCAACACAGGCTCTCTAACTACAATGTTGGCAACCAGAAAGTGACTAGCAGAAACGTGATGCCTGTAATTAAAGTTCACTGTGCCCACTCTGATGGATAAATAAAGTTATTGATCATTGAAGTTCATTACGCTCAGCATTTAGGATGATGTCTGGGATTCATAGAAAATGCAGTTTACTATAACAATTTTCACTATATTCTGAAAACGATAAAGCGTAAAGTTTCAGACAAATGTGTACCCAAGCAATGCTACTATCAGCACTTGTACTATCAAAGCGGTTCAAAGTCTATTGCACGGATCCTTTCATCCCTAGATAACGAAACCGTTATCTAGGGATGAAAGGATCCGTGCAATGATGTCGTAATGTGTCGACGAATAGACCTGTTTACGGCACAGACTGGAACAGGAAAGGGAGGTAATGACAGTGGCACGTAAAGTGCCATCCGCCACACACCGTTGGGTGGCTTGCGGAGTATAAATGTAGATGTAGATGTAGATGTAAATGTTCAAAGTGAATGCTCACCAAAATTTGATTTTAATACTCATCAAACGCCACACTAGTAATGGTATAAGGTCTGTCCTGCGGCAACACGTGAAAATACGACATACGCAAACTGAGAATAAATCACTGAAGTCGTTCCGGATTTAACACTTTACCACAATGCGAACTTACTGTTATGTTCATACCGAGTTACATAATATGGCATCCAAGGCTGTTCGCTGCAACTGCACAGAAGCAACACGACTTCCGACACTGTGTGTGCTGATACGAAAATAGAAGAGAACTGGGGCCTGACTCTAGCTCGCAGCGTTTTATATAGCCGCGGTGCAGACCACCGAAGGTGCAGCTGAAACATTTGCCTTCCTGACTAGCCGCTGGGGCTATCAGAACCAATTCAAGTTGCTAAATAATTAATTGCTTCATTCGCTGAAGGCCAATAAGCTCTCAATTTAATTGTGCAATCAGCCCATAGGTAAGTATCTATTATAAAATTCTGATGTGGCCAGGTTAAATACTTTTGGTGAGAGAATTATTTTAGTTGGAATACACGCAAGATGAGCTCTGATATTGTCTTTGGAGAGAGGCTACAGCTATAGTTTAATAGCTACCTTTTGGAAACTTGTCACATCTTTGTTATTATAGCGTATCTCCATTCTACCTAAATCTGAATATCCTAGCTTTATTTAATCACTTATTTAATCTATCTTGCTTCCATACTTTTAGGGCACAAAAACAGAAGAACATGAATTTCAACCAAAATATTACTTTATGAGATCCAGCATGCTGTTTCCATTAAATTACAATGAAAAAGAAATCTGAATATAAAGTTTGAAGTGTCTAGCTCCTTCCTGTTGCGCCATTGATTTTTACGTAAAACGTCCAAATTTCGAAAACTGTTAAGGTTACTAAACTGAAACTTAACACACTATTATCTTAGCATCACTCCTGACATTCTATTAACTTTTCAGATCATTTTCTTTACTTTTAAAGTATTCTGCAACATTCGTGTTGTCATAGCTAGTTAGAGCGGACTGGTCTGGCACACAATGGAAAGCATATGAATTCTATATGGCGTGAGTAGGGTGCTTCCCTACAGGTTTCTTCCTGCTTCTGGTACAGTCATGCTCAAAAGTATCCGAACGGCCTGAATTGCATTTCACCTGATTCGCATGCAACCCTCACAACGCAGCTGTCTAGCAGGTCCTCTAATCGCTCCTCGGTACAGTCGTTTGACTATTGAAAATGGTTCCAACAAGTCACCACTAGAAAACACTGCTCTGTATCGCAATAACTCAAGATGTAAAGTAATGCCAAGGTACTACAAATATCAGGGAACATTTTACCACAGGTAAGACGGTCCTCAAGGCTTGTATGCTCACATTTATTACAATAAATGACATACCTGAAATGTTACCACCCTCATTATTACGTCAGGTAGGTAGGGTTTTGCAGCATATACTGTATTCAAACATTATGAATCACCTCGAAGGGAACGATCTATTGATACGTAATCAGCATGGTTTCAGAAAACATCGTTCTTGTGCAACGCAGCTATCTCTTTAGTCGCACGAAATAATGGCCGCTATCGACAGGGGATCTCAAGTTGATTCCGTATTTCTAGATTTCCGGAAAGCTTTTGACACTGTTCCTCATAAGCGACTTCTAATCAAGCTGCGGGCCTATGGGGTATCGTCTCAGTTGTGCGACTGGATTCGTGATTTCCTGTCTGGAAGGTCGCAGTTCGTAGTAATAGACGGCAAATCATCGAGTAAAACTGAAGTGATATCAGGTGTTCCCCAGGGAAGCGTCCTGGGACCTCTGCTGTTCCTGATCTATATAAATGACCTGGGTGACAATCTGAGCAGTTCTCTTAGGTTGTTCGCAGATGATGCTGTAATTTACCGTCTAGTAAGGTCATCCGAAGACCAGTATCAGTTGCAAAGCGATTTAGAAAAGATTGCTCTATGGTGTGGCAGGTGGCAGTTGACGCTAAATAACGAAAAGTGTGAGGTGATCCACATGAGTTCCAAAAGAAATCCGTTGGAATTCGATTACTCGATAAATAGTACAATTCTCAAGGCTGTCAATTCAACTAAGTACCTGGGTGTTAAAATTACGAATAACTTCAGTTGGAAAGACCACATAGATAATATTGTGGGGAAAGCGAGGAAACGGTTGCGTTTCATTGGCAGGAGAGAAGATGCAACAAGTCCACTAAAGAGACAGCTTACACTACAATCGTTCGTCCTCTGTTAGAATATTGCTGCGCGGTGTGGGATCCTTACCAGGTGGGACTGACGGAGGACATCGAAAGGGTGCAAAAAAGGGAAGCTCGTTTTGTATTATCACGTAATAGGGGAGAGAGTGTGGCAGATATGATACGCGAGTTGGGATGGAAGTCATTAAAGCAAAGACGTTTTTCGTTGCGGCGAGATCTATTTACGAAATTCCAGTCACCAACTTCCGAATCCGAAAATATTTCGTTGAGCCCAACCTACATAGATAGGAATGATCATCAAAATACAATAAGAGAAATCAGAGCTCGAACGGTAAGGTTTAGGTGTTCATTTTTCCCGCGCGCTGTTCGGGAGTGGAATGGTAGAGAGATAGTATGATTGTGGTTCGATGAACCCTCTGCCAAGCACTTGAAGGTGAATTGCAGAGGAATCATGTAGATGTAGATGTAGATGCACGTAGGAAGTTCGTCGTATTCATGATTTCCTCTTCAAATTAACATCCCGTACTTATTTTTTAACATAAAATGACATCAAAAATTTAATTATTCACAAGTAGCTAGTTCAGAATATGTATGAACTTCAACTGACACGACAAACCGTCTCGTTCTGCATATGCAGACTAAGCAAAGATTTCGTGACTGACGGAAACTAACAGTCATTCCTGACTATGCATACAGAGAGTGATACACCTCCATTTCAGACAGTATCAGTTGGCAAACATCAAAATTAAATTACATAACGTAAACATTTTTAACGGACAGGAATTCCTACCCAGCATCTATTGTCCCTGTTAACGAACTACGAAAGATGATAAATACTGCTTCTGCACAAATAACCTACTTGAAATGCCTTGAGGTAAAGCTTTGTGTTGGACAGGGATTCGAACCCAGAACCTAATCAGATTGTTATCGAAGCACAATCAACTGTGATATTGGATTTTCACAGCAGTAGCTAGATGTTTTAACTGAAATGACGAGACGAAACACTAATATTTTCCTTCCCAGGACTCCAACTCGACACCTATCGCTGTTATATTCTAGAGAAAACGAATGTTAAATATGGGTTTATCACGCCAGCAGCGGAATGTGAGCATGTTTGAACTAGAAATAATATGACGAAGAGTTCAGTGCTGACTGGAAACCGAGCCCCACACATATCGTTGTTGACTACACACAAAGAGACGTCAACTACCGAATTTTTCTCCACGAGCATCCTTGAACTTAGAGTTCTCTCTCAAATATTTCTGTGTCTCACTGGGAGTCATAAACGCCAGATATCGTTAGTGTTGACAACGAACGAAAATACATTAAAAATCAAAATTATTATCCACCAGCAGCTAGGTGTTCTCATGCTAGAGATTGATAATACATAATGAAAACTGTAGTTTTGAGCCAGGATTCGAGCCCATTCACGCGCACTATGTGGAGATATTGAAGAATCTGCAGTTTTGAACAAACAACAAATTGTAGTCGAGCTGTATTGTCACGAAGGGATCAAACTCCGCGTTAAGGGCGGTCTGAGTTCCATTCCAATTTCAGAACCAATTTTATCGACATACAGAAGCTCAAATAGAAGATGGAATAAGCGTCCAGTGGCCCTACATAGCGTTTGTTTCGTCACTAGAAATAAATAACTAGTATAAGAAAGGATACTGGTGTTAGAGTATCTTCATGTCGCCACTTCAGACTTTATTGTGGTTCAACCTAACGTTTACTTGGTAGAGAAGGAATACCACAATTAATATGAATTTCAGACCACTATGGCATTACACATTCTTCACTTGCCGTAGCCAGAAGAGAATGTCTCTCCCTATCAAAATTCATCAGCAGAAGTGGGAATTGAACCCAGACCATAACTATATGAAACTATTATCAATCCGACAGACCACCGAATCCTCTGCTGATAATGCCACACTAGGTCGGAATTCTGACACACAGGCTCCCTGTAGTTGTTTGCAGCATGTTCAGTACATTAATTTACTTGGTTGACCGAATCGCCATGAACTAGCTGCCGCAGTTACCCAGTGCATACATTCGACTCTATTTTGTAATCACCGAAATGAAATCACGTAACTGCCACCTACACAGAACTGCCAACAGAGTAGGAGGAAGAAATTTTAATAGGTAGTGTTCCTTTCCACTTGAGCTACACTATTGCGCTATCTGTTTGTTGAAAACATCGTGCAGTGCAAAAGAAAAATTATCACTGTCTGTCTCTCAGAAGTCTAGATCCAGCCATATGCATTATCTCACAGCACTGTGGAAAACGGAAGTTCTGGAGGGATTATTATTGACCTCTGGAGGTGCCAGAGCTGCGTGTCAGCTAGTAGTGTAATGGTAAGTGTCACGCACCGTAGGTAAGATGTCGCGAGTTCGAATACAATCATTTTTAAATTTTTTAAAACGCAATTCTGCTGTCTACTGAAGTTATCGATCTAATGGAAGTTTGAACATAATTTCCCTCACTTCTCATCCCAAAATAGTAGCATGTGGAAAAAGGGCTAACTTCGGCGACATTTTGTTCTTTTCAGGTTTATTAGACGGCCAGGCAGCAGATGCATCTCGAAACTTTTTTATTATGTATGGGGAGAGCGCATCGTTCCAAAATACGACAGAAAAGTATTTTCTACATTAGCTCTCGTGTGTTAGTGGCATTTTATTCTTCGTCAAACGTTGTTTGCCAGCTTTAACTCACAACAAGTTTTCTACATGCATGTAATCAATAAACTGCACGTGCTTGTCAGACTGTTATTTAGAACTTCATAGAATTCGCATATATCATTGATGATTTCCTTCTCTCTCGTGTTTACTATTGTTTTAACAATACTAAAAGAAACTTTACGAAAATTGTGCACTGTATTATAAGAAATGAAATAAAACTACCAACGATAACCTTATGACGCAAGCCTGTTTTAATAAAACTGAGTATCTGTACACAAGCGTGCCTCTATCGGCACGAATTAGAAAAACACTACTGACTTAGATTTCGATTGGGGCTGTGTTTAATTAGTAGGCTGTGTCACATTCAAGAGGTATGCAAATATGCCATTTCATAATTAAAGTTATGTATTCCTAGAAACCCAAATTCTGCTTGTCAGCAGCGGAAAAAGGCGTTACCTGTAGTGCAGCATTGTAAGTTTTTCACCATTGCACTATGAGTCGAAAGTATTTTCTTGCGATTTCCTTATCGATGTTTCATCTGACTGCTTGTAGCTCATTCATAGAAGGAATAAAAACGTTGTTGTCAGCGAGACTGGAAGCGCGAACCATAAGAAAGCTTTTTTACAGGTCAGCACATACCCACAGAGCCAACAAAGAAGCATGTGTTTCTGTGTCCTCTTAAGTGGCGAATAATGCCCAGAACTCGTAAACAGCTGTGTAAGGGACGAGATTAGTTCGATTTCCACGTGCAACGACTTTCCTGGGCTGAAAATCGTAAATTTACAATCTTTTGTTACACCGCAAGTGATAATAAAACAGATTATTCAATGGAATCGACAGGAAACATCAAGTGAACTTTGAGGCTTAATTCCGTGCACACCAGGAAGTAACTCGTCGATCACAGAGTTGCCAAACATACCTTGCCATGTTGCCAAATCTCAGTTACAGTACCAGCAGGAAGAAGACGAACCGATGTGAGCCTACAGCGGGCTGGGAAGTGACCATAGCTGGTGTCTCAAAGACGCAGCTGCTACTGCCTGGAATACATAATGCGTCTAATTCGCATTTCTGTAACCAGGTTTAGGGACTGGAGTGTAGTTACTAATAATACTCAGAACTGACTGCAAACTAAACATCATAAATCAGTAACTCTCATAGTTGTTTTTATATTTCTTTAGTAAGTGTACTCAAAATTAAGAAACTCGTTCACAGACATTTTCGTGCCCCACCAATAATCTTGGATAACAAACAAATAAAAATGAAAAAGAATGTGTGTGTGTGTTTGTGTGTGTGTGTCTGCGAGTGTGTGTGCGTGTGTGTGTGTGTGTGTGTGTGAGAGAGAGAGAGAGAGAGAGAGAGAGAGAGAGAGAGAGAGTGAGAGAGAGAGAGAGAGAGAGAGAGAAGTGGGAAAGAGAGGGAGTCAGAGAGAGAGTGATAAAAATAAAAATTAAATGAGAGAGGGAGTGAAAAATTGTTGTAAAGAAATCTTTCTTTAGAGTGAGACATTCCAATCATTACAAACTGTCGTATTCATTATCAATGGAACAAGTATTACTCTAATCTAATCTAAATATTTCATGTTGCTAACTAGCCATGAAGAGTCATGAATTATGGAAATTTTCGCCAATGTCAGAAACCAAATCTAAACTTGAAAACAAAGACGACAGTTTTTGTAACATACTGGGATTCCTAACAAGTCCCTTCATCCCTGTTAACTAACCACGAAAGATGTCTGGTATAGCCTCATTCAGAAGTAACAAGGTGTGCATTCATTTAAAGATGAAGCGCATGATGTGAAGTTCTGTGATGGACATTCAAATCCGACACGTAATCGGATTGTTAACTTAGTAAAATCGAATTTTACTTTAATTTTTCTAATGTAAGTAAGTTCAATGGCGACAGTATTTCTGTTTACCATGACTTTCACCTATGCCATTTCCGTACGTAAACCGGCTCTGCCCAGATGGTAATGAAGTGACTTGATGTTTAATGCGGGTTTTGGATTATAACGTCTTTCTCTCGAGGTTCCCAGAGGTAAAGTAAATACGTTTGTGCGTCTTAAAAGTAGGTATCGGAACCCACGCATTGCACTCGTGATAGCTGATTTCCCAGCCCCTTTTTCCTTTGCAATAAACAGAAAGATTTTCATTCTAAGCTATCCCAGTCCAAATTTTCGCAATATTAGTTCAAATTCAATATTCGCTTCTATAATGTAGGAAAGTATTTCACTGTTGCAAAACCCGCATCCCACTCATTGACCTTACACTTGGTCTCTGACCATAAATCATCAGTTACAGCACACTCCTGGGGCTGGGAAATGTCGCCACAATGGTCTGGTGGAATGAACTATCACAGGTGCAATGCGTGGGTTCAGATATTTACTTTTAAGAGGCACAAACGTATTTGCTTTCAAATGGTTCAAATGGCTCTGAGCACTATGGGACTTAGCATCTGATGTCATCAGTCCCCTAGAACTTAGAACTACTTAAACCTAACTAACCTAGGGACATAACACACATCCGCGCCTGAGGAAGGATTCGAACCTGCGACCGTAGGAGTCGCTCGGTTCCGGACTGCGCGCCTAGAACCGCTCGGCCACCGGGGCCGGCACGTATTTACTTTACCTCTGGGAACCTCGAGAGAAAGACGTTATAATCCAGAATCCGCATTAAACATCAAGTTCCTTCATTACCAACTGGGCAAAGAAGTTTACGTACGGAATAGGCGAAAGTCATGGTAAACAGAAATACTGTCGCCATTTAACTTACTTACATTAGAAAAACTTATTTTACTTGATGAACCGGTAGCCATTTAATGGAACAGGGCTCTTATTTTCCCTGTACTTGATTGAACTAGAGTCGTTGAAAAATATGATGCTGAACTGTGATTCGAATCGTATCTCCCCTTTCAGGGATCTCAATCTCTTGGAACAGTACAATCATTTCGTTCCTTTTGCCAAGACTGCAATCTTCTCTAGGTATCCTCCAATCGTAAGTATGTGGGTCCGACTCCAGATCCGGTACAAAAATTTCGTAATTTCATTTCAAGCCCTATCACGTGCACACAAGCCTGCTAGTGAAAATTAACGAGCATTTTTAATGTCTGTTCATGTGTTGCCAACAATCGCAATAGGTGTCGTTACTTCTGGTCAAACATGCACACATCTTACTGTTGGTGAGTAAGCAATTGATACTTAAGCTATATTCGTGGATGATAAAGAAGGACGGTAGGAGTGCGGTTTGATTCTCGCTCAGGCACAAATATTTGTATCCTTATGTTAGATTAAAACACCTTGCTGCTGGTAAGAAAAACCCATAAGTAACATTCGATTTTACTTAGTTAACAATCCGATTACGTGTCGGATTTGTATGTCCCTCACAGAACTTCACATCAGGCGCTTCATCTTTAAATGAATGCACACCTTGTTACTTCTGAAAGAAGGTATATCAGACATCTATCGTGGTTAGTTAACAGGGATGAAAGGGTCTTGATAGGAATCCCAGTTTATTACAAAAACTGCCGTCTGTATTTTCAAGTGTAGATTTGGTTTCTGACATTGGCAAAAATTTCGGTAATTATTGACTCTTCATGGCTAGTTAGCAATATGAAATATTTAGATTAGATTAGAGTATTAGTTGTTACATAGATAATGAATACAACATTTTGTAATGATTGGAATGTCTCATTCTAATGAAAGATTTCCTTACATAGCATGATTCAATTTCTTTACAACAATTTTTCACTCTCTCTCTCGTCAATTTTTATTTTTATCTCTCTCTCTCTGACTCCCTCTCTCTCCCTCTTCTCTCTCTCTCTCTCTCTCTCTCTCTCTCTCTCTCTTTCTCTCTCTCTCTCTCTCACACACACACACACACACACACACACACACACACACATTCTTTTTCATTTTTATTTGTTTGTTATCCAAGATTATTGGTGGGGCACGAAAATGTCCGTTAACGAGTTTCTTAGTTTTGAGTACACTTACGAAAGAAATATAAAAACAACTATGAGAGTTACTGATTTATGATTTTCAGTTTGCAGTCAGTTCTGAGTATTATTAGTAACTACACTCCTGTCCCTAAACCTGGTTACAGAAATGCGAATTAGACGCATTATGTATTCCAGGCAGTAGCAGCTGCGTCTTTGAGACACCAGCTATGGTCACTTCCCAGTCCGCTGTCGGCTCACATCGGTTCGTCTTCTTCCTGCTGGTAGTGTAACTGAGATTTGGCAACAAGGCAACGTATGTTTGACAACTCTGTGATCGACGAGTTACTTCCTGGTGTGCACGGAATTAAGCCTCAAAGTTCACTTGATGTTTCCTGTCGATTCCATTGAATAATCTGTTTTATTATCACTTGCGGTGTAACAAAAGATTGTAAATTTACGATTTTCAGCCCAGGAAAGTCGTTGCACGTGGAAATCGAACTAATCTCGTCCCTTACACAGCTGTTTACGAGTTATAGGCGTTATTCGCCACTTAAGAGGACACCAAAACATATGTCTCTTCATTGGCTCTGTGATTATGTGCTGACCAGTGAAAAAGGGTTCCTATGTTTCGCGGTTCCAGTATCGCTGATTACAACGTATTTATCCCTTCTGTGAAAGAGCTACATGCAGTCAGATCAAACATCGATAAGGAAATCGCAAGAAAATACTTTCGGCTCATAGTGCAATGGTGAAAAACGTACAATGCTGCACTACAGGTAACGCCTCTTTCCGCTGCTGACAAGCAGAATTTGAGTTTCTAGGAATACATAACTTTATTTATGAAATGGCACATCTGCATACCTCTTGAATATGACACAGCCTACTAATTAAACACAGCCCCAATCGAAATTTAAGTGAGCAGTGTTTTACTAATTCGTGCCGATAGAGGCACGCTTGTGTACAGATACTTTCTTTTATTAAAACAGACTTTCGTCGTAAGGTTATCGTGGGTAGTTTTATTTAATTTCTTATAATACAGTGCACAATCTTCGTAGGGTTTCTTTTAGTATTGTTAAAACAATAGTAAACATGAGAGAGAAAATAATCATCAATGATATATGCGAATTCTCTGATGTTCTTTTGAAGTAGGATACTTGTGAAGAAGCAATATTTAACATCTCTCGTAGTTCGTTAACAGGGACAACAGATGCTGGGTAGGAATGCCTGTCCGTTAAAAATGATTACGTTATGTAATTTAAAGTTGATATTTGCCACCTGATACTGTCTGAAATCGAGGTGTATCACTGTCTGACAAGCACTTGCAGTTTATTGAACACATGCATGTATAAAACAAGTTCTGAGTTAAAGCTGGCAAACAACGTTTGACGAAGAATAAAATGCCACTACCACACGACAGCTAATGTAGAAAATACTTTTCTGTCGTACTTGGGAACGATGCGCTCTCTCCATACATAATAAAAAAGTTTCGAGATGCATCTGCTGTCTGGTCGTCTATTAAATCTGAAAAGAACAAAATGTCGGCGAAGTTAGCCCTTTTTCCACATGCTACTATTTTGGGATGAGAAGTGAAGAGAATTATGTTCAACCTTCCATTAGATCAACAACTTCAGCAGACAGCAGAATTGCGTTTTAAAAAATGTAAAAATGATTGTATTCGGACTCGCGACAGCATACCTACGGTGCGTGACACTTACCATTACGCTACTAGCTGACACGCAGCTCTGGCACCTCCAGAGGTCAATAGCAATTCCTCCAGAACTTCCGTTTTCCACAGTGCTGTGAGATAATGCATATGGCTGGATCTAGACTTCTGAGAGACAGACAGTTACAAAGTTTCTTTTGCACTGCACGATGTTTTCAATAAACAGATACCGCAATAGTGTAGCTAAAGTGGAAAGGAACACTACCTATTTAAATTTCTGCCTCCTACTCTGTTGGGAGTTCTGTGTAGGTGGCAGTTACGTTATATCATTTCGGTGATTACAAAATAGAGTCGAATGTATGCACTGGGTAACTGCGGCAGCTAGTTCATGGCGATTCGGTCAACCAAGTAAAATTAATGTACTGAAGATGCTGCAAACAGCTACAGGGAGCCTGTGTGTCAGAGTTCCGACCCAGTGTGGCATTATGAGCAGAGGATTTGGTCAGTCGGCCTTCAGCGGCCGTGGCGAACAGACGTGCGGCGTGTTTACGTCCTGACTGCTGCTGGCTGTGTGCTGTTTACTGGTGAGTAGACGCTGTTCTAGAGGCCACAATAAAGTGTTATTGTGTGACAATGTTTAGAACCGGAACATGAACGACATAACGCGCAAAGAAACGTTGAAATTTGTATTCGATCACAACTATGCACGATCGAAGTCTTTTGAGATAGAATTATGGACTGAGGAAAGTCTTTAACGATCCTTTGGCGATATTATCGGCGTACACCTGTCGATCGTTAGTAGCGTTGTCTACATCAAGTTTAAAACCGCTGATATTTTCGAACAGATCCTGCAGTCATGTAGTGGTAAGCTTAAATTTAAGCACCGTGATGGGAACATTGGAGAGGTTAAGGGTTTGACTGCAGGATTTGGTCTTCGAAATCTTCGAATTTTTGAGTTACCATTTGAAGTACCTGCGGTTGAAATCGACGCGGTGCTCAAAAATTATGGTAAAGTTGTTAGCAATGTTGCCGAAAAATGGGCGACGTTTAAGGTTCCTGTCCTGAACGGTGTTCGGCAGGTTAAAATGGAACTGCAGAGGCACATACCATCTTACGTTACTATTTGTGGATACAGGGCGATCGTCATATATGCCGGTCAACCGCGTACCTGCTCTGGGTGTGGTGCCACGGATCACGTTCATGGTCAATGTATCCAACGAAGGGTGACGCAGTTGCCACCAGGAGACATTAATACGATGACTTCACTACCGCTGACATATGTGGCGGCAGCCCGCACGAACATGGCCAATGTGGAACATTCAGTTGTAGACCCAATTTCCAACGCCTTGGACAACGACCAAGTGACGCCAACGGAAACTTCCACCACAGAGGACATAACTGATGTAACCCCTGAGGTTCCAACGGAAACTAACGAGCCAGTGGGTACGAATTTGGCCAGCCTTCACTGTGATGTACAATACCAAGGAAACATCAACGATTCGGACACTGGCAACAAACAGATGCCTGTCTCAGCGCAAACAGCAGGATTAACTGGTGGGCAAGATAGCGTTTCATCTCCAGAGGCTGACGAAAATGGAAGACGAGGCAGTTCGTCGAAGAAACATAAGAAAAGGAGGACAGCCCACAAGAATGCTGAGCAAACTGCACAAAGTTTGCGTGAGAAAGGTTTGCAAATTGCCCGCGACATTACAGATGCCCTACATGGAAACCCTGATGAGAAGCAACAGAGTGGCACCAGCGATGTGGCAGACACCACGAAGCCCCATTCAGAGGTCGGAGACCACGCTCTCGCTGAAGGGGAAAAGACTACACGACGGGTCTTCAGGGATAGCTCCACACACCTCCGTCTGGCTGAGACAGCCACACACACCAAGAGGGACTCAGTTAATGTTGGCGACTGGGCAGATGACGTAGAAGGCATGTCAGTGGACAGTGAAACGAATAAGGTCGGCTCGGCGAAAGGTGCTTCCTCAGCTGTGAGGGATGAAGAACTGAAAAGGACAGGACCTGCTTCAGCAACTCCGACAGGGGACGCTGATTACTTTTCTGATACTTATTAATGGTTCCCACCGACGTCTCCCTTCCATACTTGGATTGAGACTTCGCACCACTAGCGGGAAATGCCTCCTCCGTTTCAGGACTACAAGTTAGCCACGTTAAATATCAATAAAATTTCCTCGACTCAGAAGCTGTAAAGTCTTCGCGACTACCTTTACAGCTGTGACGCGGATATTGTGATGCTGCAGGAGGTGGACGACAACCTTCACCTAGACATTCCTGGCTACGAAGCGGTAAGAAACACCACTCCGGTACGGCTTTCCTAATCAAAGAGGGAGTGACCATCTCTGACGTCGAACCACTGGAAAACGGGAGAGGCACTTCGTGTCTAATTCACGGTAAATGATTTATAAACATCTACGCCCCTTCTGGTAATCGAAATAGAGTGCGCAGAGCCCAGTTCTTTGCTACTGACCTGTTATATCTGTTACGACGGAATCCAGAACACGTGGTACTTGGGGGTGACTTCAACTGCGTTTCAAAGCCTAAAGATCAAAGGCCGAATTTTAATGATTGTCCAACTCTCGCAGAAACAGTGCGTCGTCTCGAACTGGAGGACACATGGGAAAAAAAAATGGTTCAAATGGCTCTGAGCACTATGGGACTCGACTGCTGTGGTCATCAGTCCCCTAGAACTTAGAAATACTTAAACCTAACTAACCTAAGGACATCACACACACCCATGCCCGAGGCAGGATTCGAACCTGCACCGTAGCAGCAGCGCGGCTCCGGACTGGAGCGCCTAGAACCGCACGGCCACCGCGGCCGGCTCACATGGGAAATACTACATGGGGACCAAAGCTGCTTTACGTATTACACCGCACAAACTGCCAGACGCATCGATAGGAGCTATGTGGGGAAAACTCTGAGGGGGCAAATATCGGCGACGGAAACGTGGCCAATATGTTTCTCAGAACACTTGGCCTACCACTGTACCATTCGTACGACCAGACAGAAAACGTTCCGTGGCAAAACAGGATGGAAATTAAATGTAGACATCCTCCGAGAGCAAGGGCTACGAGAACAGTTGCAGGAGATCTGGGAATCGAGTCTACACAGACAGGCTACTTTTCCGTCTGTCACGATGTGTTGGTGCCACTATACGAAGCCTCGACTTATTAGGTGCTTGAAGGCCTATAGCTACGCCAGGAGCCGCTTGCAAATGAAGACCTTTGAATTTTACTTTAGATGCCTACGTGATTTATACTCCGAAACGTCTGTCACGCACGAAAACATCGTACAAATTAAAAGGATTAAGGCAAAGTTGTTACTACTGAAACGGAAACAAATGGAAGGTCCCAAAATCGGCTCTAGAGACACCAACAGTACTTCCGATGAACATCCATCCTCGTTCCACCTCGGCAGAGAGAAACGACGAGCAAGACAAAAACTGATCAGTAAATTGAAAACGGAAGATGGCAGCTTCTTGACGACTCAGATGGAAATAAAGGATTATATCACTGACTATTACCGGGGACTCTATATGGCAGACCCGACAGATGATGAGATCATCTCCGCCATGCAAGATCTTCTAACAGCGAAACTAGCTGAGGCTGACAGGGAGTCACTGATGAGTGAAGTCACTGAAGATGAAATTAAGATGGCCTTGAGGAAGGCTCAGCCTAATAAATCCCCTGGCGCGGATGGACTTCCCATTGAATTTTATAAGGAATACTGGCATCTACTGGAAAATTGTTTTGTGCATACATGTAACGAAATTAGAGCAGGTCTGCAACCACCAGAAGACTTCCATGGCAGTTTAATTGTACTTGATCCGAAACAACACCCACACGAAGACATCAATCATTTTCGGCCAATCGACCAATCTCCCTCCTGAATTCCGATTATAAGATTGTGGCCCGCGTGTTTGCAAATAGAATTAAAAACGTCCTAGGGACGATAATCCATCACAACCAGTCAGCAGCAGTACCTGGACGCACTATCTTCAAAAGTCTTGCGGATTACAGAGAGATCATCTCGTTCAGTGCAATTACACGGCCGACTGCAGCAATTCTTGCTTTATACCAATGTAAGGTTTCTGACCGGGTTTCCCATCGCTATCTGTTCCAAATTATGAAACATCTTGGATTCGGTGACGACTTTATTACAGTGATTCAAAATATGTACACCGCTGCCACTTCTAAGGTCATTGTTAATGGTCAGTTTGAAACGTCCCCTTTGAACAATTATACATGACTGTGCTTAAACTGACACACAATATTTTGTTAGCGCAACGCAATCTGACTTTCAAAATTCCCTACAAAAGAATGGCCCTGACTAACATTAAACTATACCTTTCACAAATCACTTACCTCACAAAAATCTTCGCTGCTCAAGCTACTGCAATACAGCGAGCGCTACTACTGCCAGCTAAATAAAAGATTCAAACTATGGAAGGCACTAACTACTGATAGGGATAGTTAGCAAATGAAAGATATTAATAGAGAACAAACAATGTATTTACCTTGATATCATCATATATAAATATAGCAGTTCATGACAAATTTCAAAACTCCGCCATCTCTCTCCCCACATCCACCAATGCTGGCGGCTCACCTCCAAATGCGCAACGCTACGCGCTGTTAACATCCAGCTGCCGCTGCCCAACACTACAATCGCAGACAACAATGCAAACTAGCCTCAGACTGCACACAGCACAGCCAGTGATTTTCATATTGAGCGCTACGTAACGTTGCCAATAAGAAAACGTAAACAGCGTACTTACATAGAGAAAACATAAACAGCCTACTTACATAGCCCCCATGCTCCCCACAAAAAATTTTTACAAATGGTGTTGGGCACTGGCCAATACAGATTTGTTAAAAATTTTTTCACAATTACAATAACAAAGAAATCAAAGGCACACACTTATTGATACAATGTTGGTCAAAAGCTAAAATTGTCTCACAGTCCATAAAGACAGTCCTAATCGTACATAACAGGAGAATAGCAGTGTTTTTCTCAAAGTCTGAGCAGTAAAAGAAAATGCACACAGAAGTAGTGGATTTCCATGCAGTCTTGAAGAAGTAGTGTTGTCCTTCCAATGGAAAGACAGTGCTGACTCTCGACATGCAGACAGGTAATGGGCCACAACAGAGCAAACCCACAAAAGAATGGCCCTGACTAACACTAAACTATACCTTTCACAAATCACTTACCTCACAAAAATCTTCGCTACTCAAGCTACTGCAATACAGCGAGCGCTACTACTGCCAGCTAAATAAAAGATTCAAACTATGGAAGGCACTAACTACTGATAGGGATAGTTAGCAAATGAAAGATATTAATAGAGAACAAACTATGTATTTACCTTGATATCATCATATATAAATATAGCAGTTCATGACAAATTTCAAAACTCCGCCATCTCTCTCCCCACATCCACCAATGCTGGCGGCTCACCTCCAACTGCGCAACGCTACGCGCTGTTAACATCCAGCTGCCGCTGCCCAACACTACAATGGCAGACAACAATGCAAACTAGCCACAGACTGCACACAGCACAGCCAGTGATTTTCATATTGAGCGCTACGTAACGTTGCCAATAACAAAACGTAAACAGCCTACTTACATAGAGAAAACATAAACAGCCTACTTACAAGTTCACCCGACCGATTCCTATTGAAAGATCAGTAAGACAAGGATGCCCCATGTCTATGCCTCTCTACGTAATAGCAATTGAGCCACTTCTCCGGATGCTCCATTGCAAACTTCAGGGCTTAACTGTCTACTCATGAAACATAAAATGTATTGCCTATGCGGACGACGTGAGTGCTGTCATACGTCGGAACATGAGCTACGGGAGATCACTGACAGTATCACTGAGTAGGAACGAGCATCAGGCTCCAAATCAAATTATACGGAGACCAGATTATTGCCGATTGGGGGAGGCTTTCCGACAGATGTAACTTGTCCCTACAGGTTGTGCGAGACTGTCAAACTGATAGGTATAAAAATGAGCAGTTGCCCTGTAAGAACAACGGCAGTCAATTGGAAAGAACTCTTGGCCATCACGAAAGCCTGCCTTCAACAAAATAAAAGCAGAGAACAGAATCTGCTTCAACGAGTTCAGTTCATCAATACCAAGATCCTTTCCAAAATCTGGTATGTTGGGCAGGTTCTCCCGGTGGTAGACACTATTGCCAGGGGCATCATGTCGGCAGTCGGATGGTATGTTTGGAGGGGTGAGATATTCAAGGTGGGGATCAACGTCGTCACTCTCCCTCCGGTGGAAGGGGGCCTGGGTCTAATAGATGTCCCAACGAAATGCAAAGCTCTCCTCGTACGTAATACACTGCAGCTGTGCCAGCGCACTTCGTATGGCCATAAGGACATATCAACCATACAACACGCTAATACCAATAAACCTGGGGGACGTGCACTATAAGGCGAATCATATCAGGATGTTTCTCTTAAAGTCAGCTACCTAAAGTCGAAATCGAGTGATCCATTAAGTAATCTAACATCTGCTCAACTATATCGGATGATGAACGAAACTGGAAGAGCCAACCGCATGGTTACGAAGTACCCCTCTACTGATTGGACTAGAATCCGGACAAACATCAATAACAGTGTTCTAGGCAATGACGTCTGATCCAATTGGTACAAAATTGTCAATCAGACAATACCAGCTAGAGAGCGACTCCATAAAATATATCTGTCGGTGTTAGACAAGTGTCGAGAATGTAATGTCATCGACACCTTACAACACCGTTGTGCCTGTGGTGAGAACGGCCATATATTGAACTGGTGTCGTAGGACCATGACATCGATCTGCAGGACAACAACGCAGAACATCTCCCTAACATCGATTCTCCAACCGGATGGAACTTACTATCCGGTAACCAAAAAGAACACGTGGACGTGGTTGGCAGCGCACACACTGCACTACATCATTAATGCCCAGGAAGACCGGACATACATGGGCTAGACAGTATACCTAGCCACACAGGCTAAGTTACTGATGAGACACCCAAAATATAAGAGAAAGTTTGCCAATTATATCGCGGCATTACAACTAGTGACGATATGACACACATACGATGAAGAGACTTATAAGAGGATGCTAGACGAACAGATGGATGAACGAACAGGTGTTCAGTCTTTAAAACCCATGTTCACAATTATTGTACTTGTACTTTTTTTTCGTTGCTTACATTAGGACTTCGTTTTGTACTATCATCCATAGTCGAGAGAAAGTTTTCAGTTTGTGACTCACGTTGTGAATGTCACTTTATCCGAAGGAACATTGCCTAACATCACACTCCAGCACACCACAGGACGGTCTGCGGACTTCAGCGACGTCTGCCCTCACAACTACGAGAAGGAAACCTGGGCGAAAAAGAAAGGATCACTTAACGAACGAGACCAAGCTTTAATGCTTGGGGTATATAAAGTGAAGGCTTATTAATTTCGAGAAGACGAGTTTTGAGGATCGCGTGTCAGCTGAGTCAATGCCGCCTTGTTGGAGGACGAGCAGGGGAATGTTTTCAAGGAAAATACTATTATTTTCTTTACAGAAGAAGTCTTTTTATTTTGTCATGAAGAAGAACATTACGCAGGGGAATGATTTAAAGGAAAACAAGTTTCTTTTCTTTACAGAAGATGTATTTTATTTCATAGTGAAGAAGAGAAATTTCTTTTAATGGCGATGAAGCCAGGCCGAGAAGGCAACTTCTGGCGAGCGTAAGGATGGGTTGAAGGCGATGAAGGAGACCTAAAAAAAAACAAAAAAAAAAACAAAACAAAACGGTTGTCTGTTGGATTGATAATAGTTTCATATACTTACGGTCTGGGTTAGATTCCCACTTCTGCTGATGATTTTTGATAGGGAGAGACAGAATCTATTCTCTTCTGGCTTCGCCAAATCAAGAAGGTTTAATACCATTGTGGTCTGAAATTCACATTAATCGTGATATTCCTTCTTTACCAAGTAAACGTTAGGTTGAACCACAATAAAGTCAGAAGTGGCGATATGGAGAAACTCTAACACCAGTAACCTTTATTATACTAGTTCTTTATTTCTAGTTACGAAACAAACGCTATGTAGGGTCACAGGATGCTTATTCCATCTTCTATTTGAGCTTCTGTATGTCGATAAAATTGGTTCTGAACTGGGAATGCAATTCAGACCGCCCTTAACGCAGAATTTGATCCCTTCGTGACAATACAGCTCGAATACAATTTGTTGTTTGTTCAAAACTGCAGATTCTTCAATATCTCCACATAGTGCGCGTGAATGGGCTCGAATCCTGGCCCAAAACTACAGTTTTCATTATGTATTATCAATCTCTATCATGAGAACACCTAGCTGCTGGTGAATAATAATTTTGATCTTTAATGTATTTTCGTTCGTTGTCAGTACTAACGATATCTGACGTTTTTGACTCCCAGTGAGACACAGAAATATTTGCGAGATAACTCTAAGTTCAAAGATACTCGTGGAGAAAAATTCGGTAGCTGACGTCTCTTTGTCAACAACGATATGTGTGGGCCTCGGTTTCCAGTCAGCACTGAACTCTTCGTCATATTATTTCTAGTTCAAACATGCTCACATTCCGCTGCTGGCGTAACAAACCCATATTTAACGTTCGTTTTCTCTAGAATATAACAGCGATAGGTGTCGGGTTGCAGTCCTGGGAAGGAAAATATTAGTGTTTCGTCTCGTCATTTCAGTTAAAACATTTAGCTACTGCCGAGAATATCCGATGTCACAGTTGATTGTGCTTCGATAACAATCTGGCTAGGTTCTGGGTTCGAATCCCTGTCCAACACAAAGCTTTACCTCAAGGCATTTCAAGTGGGTTACTTGTGCAGAAGCAATATTTATCATCTTTCGTAGTTCGTTAACAGGGACAATAGATGCTGGGTAGGAATTCCTGTCCGTTAAAAATGTTTACGTAATGTAATTTAAAGTTGATATTTGCCCACTGATACTGTCTGAAATCGAGGTGTATCACTGTATGTATGCATAGTCAGGAGTGACTGTTAGTTTCCGTCAGTCACGAAATCTTTGCTTAGTCTGCATGACCTGGGTTTAAACCATGTGCCGAATAAGACAGTTCGTCGTGTCGGTTGAAGTTCATACATATTCTGAACTAGCTGCTCGTGAATAATTAAATTTTTGATGTCATTTTATGTTAAAGATAAGTGCGGTAAGTTACTTTGAAGAGGAAATCATGAATACGGCGAACTTACTACGTGCATTAACTATCTGACGTAATAATGAGAGTGGTAACATTTCAGGTAAGTCATTTATTGTAATAAATGTGAGCTTACAAGCCTGAAGCACCGTCTTATCTGTGATAAGGTGTTCCCTGATATTTGTTGTATTGTGGTATAATGGTACATCTTGAGATATTGCGATAGAGAGCACTATTTTCTAGTGGTGACTTGTTGGAACCATTTTCAATAGTTCCAAGGACTGTACCGAGGAGCGATTAGAGGACCTGCTAGACAGCTGCGTTATGCGGGTTGCATGTGAATCAGGCGAAATGCAATTCAGGTCGTTCGGATACTTCTGAGCATGACTGTACATCTACCTAATATCGTGTAGTGTCCCCGTGATAACGGAGAAGTGCTGCAACACGAACCGGTATCGACTCCACTAATGTCTGAAGTGGTGCTCGAGGGAACTGACACCATGAATCATGCAGAGCTGGTCATAAATCCGTAACAGTACGAACATCTCTTCTGAATAACACGATGCAAGGCATCCCAGATATGCTCAATGCTGTTCATGTCTGGGGAGTTTAGTGGGCAATTCAAGCGTTTAAACTCAGAAGAGTGTTGCTGGAGCCACTCTGCAGCAATTCTGGACATGTGGGATGTCGTACGTTTCCAGTCATCACCAGCCAAATGCCGATGTTGACTGGCCCAAGCGAGAGGTACAGTTTTGTGTCGAGTCATCACGGGTACACGAGTGAGCCTTCGGCTCCGAAAGCCCATATCGATGATGTTTCGTTGAATGGTCCGTACGCTGACACTTGTTGATGGCTCATAATTAAAATCTGCAGCGATTTGCATAAGAGTTGCACTTCTGTCACGTTGAACGATTCTCTTCGGTCGTCGTTGGTCCTCTTCTAGTAGGATCTTTTCCCGGCAGCAGCGATTTCGGAGATTTGATGTTTTACCGCATTCCTGATATTCACGGTACGCTTGTGAAATGGTCGTATGGGAAAATCCTTACTTCATCGCTACCTCGGAGATGCTGTGTCCAATTGCTCTTGTGCCAACTATAACACCATGTTCAATCTCACTTATATGTTGATAACCTGCCAGATGTAGCAGCAGTAACCGATGTAACAACGACGTCACACTTTTTGTCTTATACAGGCGTTGCTGACCGCAGCGCGATATTCTGCCTGTTTACATATCTGTATTTCAATAGGCATGCCTATACCAGTTTCTTTGACGTTTCAGTGTATGGGGTCTTCATCGTCAAAGTTAGCAATGATACACAGAGAATATTTTGACAAACTGAACCGTTTTAGAATTTTTATAATACTTTTTGTAGTAAAAGTTCATATCAATATTTACAGCCAAGAATTAGGTACATTGTTTGGTTATGTATTTCCTTTCCGCTATGGTTGGAGGTCTGCCCTGAAACTCGTCTGCTATCCTTGTAATTTACATTCCGTAGACTGAGAAACTCGAGGTGGATCATGATCGCATTTTTACAGAACATAGTTTATCACTTCCTTGATACATTCCTTAGCTTACAGCTTTCTGTCGTAATTTCTGACATGAATTTCGTTAACTTTTCTGCAGCATATTTCCTCAATACTGGTAAGTCAAACGAATTCGTGTTGTATGTCTTCGTCATGTTCTAACCTGGCCGTTACAGTGCTAAGCTCTGCCACAAGGAAGACACGTGTAATACAGGCCCACTCGTCGATATGTCAAAGATTCGTGGTACCTAATGCTCCGAATTTCACAGAAAAGTCATCGATCCGGAAGAATAAATACAAATTGAAAGACTGCAAGCAATACTATAACTTGAAGTTGTCCAATATATATATATACTGAACTACAATAATGGGGAATAGATTTTGCTTTCCAATTACATAGTTTTGTGCACCTTGCAGAGTTTGTAATTAAATAAGTAACTAAGACTGATTGAACCAGTAATTACTGAATAAGTATTTACGGTTGGTAGTTCGTTCTTCAGCGAAAGCTATGAACTTGTCTACGTCTCTTTGAATACTGATTAATAGAAACAAGTACTGAGGTATATTTAGGTGGCAACAGTGGAACCTCAAATGAAAATATCATACACAAAACCGTAAATGAAAGTTAATATTAATGTAATGAATCTGTGAAAACCAAAACCGACTAGCCACTAGCAACTGTAATGAATCAGTTTAAACCAATGCCGACCAGCCACTATCAACTTCACTCTCAGTAACGCCTACAACCATAAAGTTCTCTGAAGCAATACTTACGACTAATCAATAAATTTGCTTCTAATTTTGCTCAACATGAGTTTCAGTTACTTATCATTACTTCTAGTTTAGAATTAGTTAACTTTAAGTTTTGAATTGCAAGTGCACTTTTCTTTTACATCAAGCAAAATTTCTTTTAACATTGACACCGGTTGTGATGATGATGATAGGACAGGCTTCCATTTTAGTCAATGGCGTGGGTAAATCAGTAACAGTGAAGCTAATTACAATTTTACAAAACTGCTATAATGTTCACTTTAGACGACGATACGACACTGGCAATTCTTATAGAAAACTACAACGCTAAGTGTCACAGTCTTAATTTGTGGTAAGGTGCAGGTGGTGCGGCGTAATAAATTTACTGGCAGCAATAACTGCCAATAGCTCTACCTTCAGTAAAGAGCAAATTATATTAACTTCGGCCTCATGGTACGCTTCCTTCAAATATTTCGTTTGTCGTTTCCTCATGATTACAATATGTACTTCGCTCCAGATATATGCTCGCTCATTAATTATTTGCAATGCCTTGGCGACTTTAGAAACTATACCGACAATGCACTTCATTGCAGATTCTACTGTGGCCACGTACCGTCCATGCTAGTCCGCTGTACTATTGCAACCCTTAACTCAGTCTGCTTGCGTTAGCACCTCAACGATGCTAGTGCCACACTCTTAACAGACTCTCTGAATTTGGCACAATGCAAAGTCCCTGACTGGACCAACGTTTCTACTACAGAGTTTTGCAATATTGTTTTTGTATATCTCGTCACAGATTTACATTACAGTCATTCAATGAATGTTCATTTCTCTTAAAATAATAGAATACCTGCATTTATATTCATAAATATAATTTCGAGATCTCAAAAAAAAAAAAAAAATGATAACTGATAGGCACTGTGTTGTAGTGTTGCAACGTCTTGCATGCTGTTGAAAGATAGCCATATAGTTCGTTTATCAAGTGTGTATCAATTCACATTAATGTTAAACCATGGTAGAGTGCTACATTTCCGAATTTAATAAGCGTTGCTTAATAAACCTAGCGGTTCTAGGCGCTACAGTCTGGAGCCACGCGACCGCTACGGTCACAGGTTCGAATCCTCCATCGGGCATGGATGTGTGTGATGTCCTTAGGTTAGCTAGGTTTAAGTAGTTCTAAGTTCTAGGGGACTGATGACCTCAGATGTTAAGTCCCATAGAGCTGAGAGCCATTTAAACCATTTTAAATATGTTTAAGAGGATCATTGATAGAAATACAGATTTTGTACCGAACGACATATGTGTCCTATGTGATACGCAACAACCTTCATACTATGTTGTGTCAGCTTTAGGAAATCAGATAAGTCATGTCTGTTACAGTAAAACGAAGTAGGAATGACTCAGACTCAGGGCAGCTGCTGGTGCGACAGATGCAGGGTATTTGTATAACTGTGGAGAAAATCAGGAAGACGGTCATGCCATTATCCGTAGCCCTTGCAGACGTCAACAATACATCTATCGTTTACAGCTTACGGCAAATTCAGATCAAAGAAGTGGCATTCCGTCCAGAATACCTAACGATAATACAGTAATTTTCATTAACACAGATAGCGTGTTAAACTTCTAAAACGAAGTACGTACACTCCTGGAAATTGAAATAAGAACACCGTGAATTCATTGTCCCAGGAAGGGGAAACTTTATTGACACATTCCTGGGGTCAGATACATCACATGATCACACTGACAGAACCACAGGCACATAGACACAGGCAACAGAGCACGCACAATGTCGGCACTAGTACAGTGTATATCCACCTTTCGCAGCAATGCAGGCTGCTATTCTCCCATGGAGACGATCGTAGAGATGCTGGATGTAGTCCTGTGGAACGGCTTGCCATGCCATTTCCACCTGGCGCCTCAGTTGGACCAGCGTTCGTGCTGGACGTGCAGACCGCGTGAGACGACGCTTCATCCAGTCCCAAACATGCTCAATGGGGGACAGATCCGGAGATCTTGCTGGCCAGGGTAGTTGACTTACACCTTCTAGAGCACGTTGGGTGGCACGGGATACATGCGGACGTGCATTGTCCTGTTGGAACAGCAAGTTCCCTTGCCGGTCTAGGAATGGTAGAACGATGGGTTCGATGACGGTTTGGATGTACCGTGCACTATTCAGTGTTCCCTCGACGATCACCAGTGGTGTACGGCCAGTGTAGGAGATCGCTCCCCACACCATGATGCCGGGTGTTGGCCCTGTGTGCCTCGGTCGTATGCAGTCCTGATTGTGGCGCTCGCCTGCACGGCGCCAAACACGCATACGACCATCATTGGCACCAAGGCAGAAGCGACTCTCATCGCTGAAGACGACACGTCTCCATTCGTCCCTCCATTCACGCCTGTCGCGACACCACTGGAGGCGGGCTGCACGATGTTGGGGCGTGAGCGGAAGACGGCCTAACGGTGTGCGGGACCGCAGCCCAGCTTCATGGAGACGGTTGCGAATGGTCCTCGCCGATACCCCAGGAGCAACAGTGTCCCTAATTTGCTGGGAAGTGGCGGTGCGGTCCCCTACGGCACTGCGTAGGATCCTACGGTCTTGGCGTGCATCCGTGCGTCGTTGCGGTCCGGTCCCAGGTCGACGGGCACGTGCACCTTCCGCCGACCGCTGGCGACAACATCGATGTACTGTGGAGACCTCACGCCCCACGTGTTGAGCAATTCGGCGGTACGTCCACCCGGCCTCCCGCATGCCCACTATACGCCCTCGCTCAAAGTCCGTCAACTGCACATACGGTTCACGTCCACGCTGTCGCGGCATGCTACCAGTGTTAAAGACTGCGATGGAGCTCCGTATGCCACGGCAAACTGGCTGACACTGACGGCGGCGGTGCACAAATGCTGCGCAGCTAGCGTCATTCGACGGCCAACACCGCGGTTCCTGGTGTGTCCGCTGTGCCGTGCGTGTGATCATTGCTTGTACAGCCCTCTCGCAGTGTCCGGAGCAAGTATGGTGGGTCTGACACACCGGTGTCAATGTGTTCTTTTTTCCATTTCCAGGAGTGTATTACTGCTGGTACCCCATTGCTGTACCCGAAGTTTCATTCGCTTCCGGTACACCTCTATCTACACTCTGTTGTTGTTAGCAATAATATATTCTGCTTTGCATGCAACTTAATTATTGTTTTCCCGGTTAAGTCGCAGACCATTTACTGAAAACCAGTGAATGATTTAGGTTCGTCCAGGTACTCGTAATGAAGATGCCATAATTCCCTCTGCCGTCATCTTTAGCTTTATATAAGCTGCTCAGATAAGCTTCATTAAACAAGTAATGCGACTGCAGTTGCTCAGGTTTATTGATACGCCTGTCTCAGTTTCTTCCCGGGACGATTTTTCCTCCTGGGGGGGTTGGCGCTCGCCGGTGTTTGGGGAGAACTTTTAAGCAACGCAGAAATGTGAAACGTGGTCTTTCCTATGGAGAGTGAGCGAAGCGTACGCTAGAAATAAGTAGGAAACCGGCGCTCGTTGCCACGTACTGGTTTTTCGCCCGAGACCGAGTTGCAGCCCGACCGGTAATGTATCTCTGTCGCCGTCCGGAAGATACTCGAGGCAGAGCAGCAGGCTGTCGCTGTCCCAACTAGCTGTTGTTCGGTATGTACAAGTCGCACTGCCGGCCGTTGTGGCCGAGCGGTTTTAGGCGCTTCGGTCACAGGTTCGAATCCTTCCTCGATCATGGATGTGTGTGGTGTCCTTAGGTTAGTTAGGTTTAAGTAGTTCTAAGCTCTAGGGGACTGATGACCTCAGTTGTTACGTCCCATAGTGCTCAGAGCCATTTGAACCATTTTTTTTGCAAGTTGCACTGCTCTGACAGCTCAAGTTCCGCTATCGGCCTCGACGTCCGATCAGCAGAAGGCGTTTGCTCGATACTGTAGCCAAGTTAAGGTTCTTTAAGTCTACTTCAGTCCTAAATAGGTAGTTATTCTGTCGGGTGTCAGTGGCGAATGATAGGCCGTTATTTTGAACGTCAGACTAAAGTTCGGTCTTGCACGACGATCTCGGTGAAGACTTAGGTTCCACTGTGCGCTCTGTCTGCATTCAACAGTGTCCCTTATTGAGCTGTTGACCTATGTGGTCGTCATTGTTTAACCGTTCTGTTTTTCATTACGCTGTCAGTTGCAGCCATTTGCTCGGCCGGGCGGGGCGGTAGTGTTAATCCTTCTGTAATTAACTTGCTTTATTATACGTGGAGTAATTGTACCTCTGTCTCTGTTTGTAGAAGTCCTTTAGCGCTTGTAAAGCTTTTAATTAAATTGGCACGGGGCGTGGATACTGGCGGACGACACAAGTGGTAATCGAACGTTGTACTTCGACCAGATTCGACACAGCTGGCGCCACTACATTGAACATGTCCCCCAGAACGGTTATTTGTACTGCTGGGATAAAGCGCAGTGATGGATGTCAAGTCAGAAAAGTGCTGTGTTAATATTTTAATTATCACATAATTTCTTTTTAATTAATACCCTTTAACGCCAGAGCTTTGGGTCAATACCTAGTTTGTTAACTGGCCAAACTTGCTCCTATAGTAGGTGAAGCTTGGCTGTGAGCCGTATGTTATTGCTCTAAGTGTCCGCTGAGAAGGGTTGTTATTGAAAAATAGCTGAGTAGAAGTGAGAGGAGGCCTGTTAAATTTTTGGAAAAAAAGGGTTCAGAGAAGCTGCTGCTTCATATTCCTTTGTTATGGGCTCCAATTAGTGAATTCAGGCTGCATCTAGGTACTTCCACTCACGAGTCTCTGAGGAGGACCGCTCGGCTTGGCTAATGTAACTAATGTCTCCCAATCCATAATATTAAGTTCTTATTGCTGCGTTCACGCAGCATTCTCTATTCAGGTCGACGTTACATTTGTTGTTGTTGTTGTTGTGGTCTTCAGTCCTGAGACTGGTTTGATGCAGCTCTCCACGCTACTCTATCCTGTGCAAGCTTCTTCATCTCCCAGTACCTACTGCAGAATACATCCTTCTGAATCTGCTTAGTGTATTCATCTCTTGGTCTCCCTCTACGATTTTTGCCCTCCACGCTGCCCTCCAATACTAAATTGGTGATCCCTTGATGCCTCAGAACATGTCCTACCAACCGATCCCTTCTTCTAGTCAAGTTGTGCCACAAACTTCTCTTCTCTCCAATCCTATTCAGTACCTCCTCATTAGATATGTGATCTACCCATCTAATCTTCAGCATTCTTCTCTAGCACCACATTTCGAAAGCTTCTATTCTCTTCTTGTCCAAACTATTTATCGTCCATGTTTCACTTCCATACATGGCTACACTCCATACAAATACTTTCAGAAAAGACTTCCTGACACTTAAATCTATACTCGATGTTAACAAATTTCTCTTCTTCAGAAACGCTTTCCTTGCCATTGCCAATCTACATTTTATATCCTCTCTACTTCGACCATCATCAGTTACTTTGCTCCCCAAATAGCAAAACTCCTTTACTACTTTAAGTGTCTCATTTCCTAATCTAAATCCTTCAGCATCACCCGACTTAATTCGACTACATTCCATTATCCTCGTTTTGCTTTTGTTGATGTTCATCTTATATCCTCTTTTGAAGAACTGTCCATTCCGTTCAACTGCTCTTCCAAGTTGTTTGCTGTCTCTGACAGAATATCAGTGTCATCGGCGAACCTTAAAGTTTTTATTTCTTCTCCATGGATTTAAATACCTACTCCGAATTTTTCTTTTGTTTCCTTTACTGCTTTCATACAGTATAGCTGCTTGCCCTCGGGAAAAATTACGGCCGTAGTTTCCCCTTGCTTTCAGCCGTTTGCAGTACCAGAACAGCAAGGCCGTTTCGGTTAGTGTTACAAGGCCAGATCAGTCAATCATCCAGACTGTTGCCCGTGCAACTACTGAAAAGGTTGCTGCCCCTCTTCAGGAACCACAAGTTTGTGTGGCCTCTCAACAGATACCCCACCGTTGTGGTTGCACCTACGGTACAGCTATCTGTATCGCTGAGGTACGCAAGCCTCCCCACCAACGGCAAGGTCTATGGTTCATGGGGGGGGGGTTACATTTGTAAACTATCACAAATACAAATATGACCCCACGCTATGAGATAATTAATTTTCGATCAACAGCTTTGATTTTAGAATGACATTTCCACTCTGCAGCGGAGTGTGTGCAGATATGAAACTTCCTGGCAAATTAAAACTGTGTGCCGGACCGAGACTCGAACTCGGGACCTTTGCCTTTAGCGGGCAAGTGCTCTACCAACTGAGCGACCTAAGCACGGCTCACGCCTCGTCCTCACAGCTTTACTTCTCCAAACTTTACAGAAGCTCTCCTGCGAACCTTCCAGGACTAGCACTCCTGAAAGAAAGGATATTGCGGAGGCATGACTTAGCCACAGCCAGGGGGATGTTTCCAGAATGAGATTCTCACTCTGCAGCAGAGTGTGCGCTAATATGAAACTTCTGGCAGATTAAAACTGTGCCGGACCGAGACTCGAACTCGGGACCTTAGCCTTTCCAGGGTAAGTGCTCTACTGGCAGAAGTACAGCTGTGAGGACGAGGCGTGAGTCGTGCTTGGGTAGCTCAGTTGGTTAGAGCGCTTTCCCGCGAAAGGCAAAGGTCCCGAGTTCGAGTTTCGGTCCGGCACACAGTTTTAATCTGCCAGGAAGTTTCATATCAGCGCACACTCCCCTGCAGAGTGAAAATCTCATTCCGGGAACAAGACGGGTGTTCACACTTCTCTTTGTGATACTGATATAAACCTGTCCACAACAACAAGGAATTTTATATACGCCCGGCGTAACCAAAGGGTGTCGTGCCTCTTTTTCCGATCTTAAATATTCTTTTATTTTACTGTAGGGTCTGAAAATAGTTTCCACCCCATAACTGCTTAAAACTTTCCCAATGCGATCTGTGACCTTACTAACGAACGGATGAAAAACCTTACCGTTGGGCGACTGTTGTTCGTCGTTTCACCTGGTTCTCTGCCTACAGCAAAGTGCTCGATCAATCTCCTAACTAGAATAGCCATTCTTCACGAAAGTCGACAGCAGATGTTCAATTTCATCTCTTATATAAAAAAAAAGGTTCATAAATTTTGTACGCCCTGTTTACCAAGGATTTTATTACACCTCTTTTTTGTCTAGGGTGGTGATCTGCATATTTATGAAGATAACGATAAGTATGTGTGGCCTTTTTATACACCTTATGGCCTAACGTTCCGTCCAGTCGTTTAATCACAGACCATTCAGAAAGTTTATTTGCCCATTACTCTCCGTCTCCATAGTAAATTGTACGAGGGCGGTTCAGAAAGTAACCTCCGATTGGTCACAGTGCGGGTTGTGGGGGGAGTAGCGACGCCATCTGTGCGTTCACGCACTCAACAGGTCAGTCGGCATCAAGCCGTGGTCGAGTGAACGTCGTACCTGCGCTAGTTTAGTTTTTGTGGCAGTTTGAAATGTGTGCTGCAATAGAAAACCCCGTCAAATGTGAAGTGCGTGCTGTCATAAGGTTTTTTACAGCCAAAGAATATTCTGCAGCAGCTATTCATCATGAGCTTTGTGCCGTGTACGGACCAAGAGTTATGAGTGAAGGAGTTGTCCATGAATGGGTACGTTTATTTAAAAGTGGACGAGAAAACGTTCATGATGAAGAGAGGAGTGGTAGACCATCATTGGTGACTGACGAACTCGTTCAGACAGTTGATGCAAAAGTTCGTGAAAATCGACGTTTCTCAATGTCGGAGTTGTCTACTGGTTTTCCACAGATTTCTAAGACTCTCTTGTACGATATAGTGACAGCAAGATTGGGTTACCGTAAGTTCTGTGCACGATGGGTGCCTAAAATTCTTACCGACCACCACAAAACTCAAAGAATGGCCTCTGCATTAGACTTTCTGTCACGTTATGAGGACGAAGGAGAACCATTGTTAAACAGAATCGTGACCGGTGACGAAACCTGGATTAAGTACGTGAACCCTGAGACAAAAGAACAATAAAAGATGTGGGCACATTCAAATTCGCCTACCAAACCAAGAAAAGCCTCGCAAGATTTTTCTGCCAGAAAACTGATGGCAACGGTGTTTTGGGATGCCAAAGGGGTGTTGTTGGTTGAATTCATGGAACGTGGTACGACCATTAATCAAGACGTGTACTGTGAAACAATAAAAAAGTTAACCGGGCTATACAGAACAAACGCCGTGGTATGTTGACTTCCGGTATCGTTTTTTTGCACGATAACGCCCGTCCTCACTCTGCTCGCAGAACAACGGCCCTTCTTGAGTCCTTCAAGTGGGACGTTATCAACCATCCACCTTACAGCCCAGACCTGGCGCCAAACGATTATCACCTCTTCATGCATTTGAAGAAATGGCTCTGGTCACAGCGGTTTGATGACGACGAAGAGCTCAAAGATGCGGTCACAGGCGGGCTCCAGGCACAAGCGGGTGATTTTTATGCAGAAGGAATTTCAAAGCTTGTGAAGAGATACGATAAGTGCCTCAATCGCTATGGAGGCTATGTAGAAAAATAGTGCAAATATGTAGTTGTAAGATGTATATATTAAAATATTTTTATTTAACTTGGTGTATTTTTTTAAATCAACCGGAGGTTACTTTCTCAACGGCCCTCGTATTTTCTGATTAATGCTGTTCAGATGTATCAGGAAGGCATCCAACTCCTATGCCCCGCGTGACCATACCACGAACGTTTCATCGACATAGCGATACCATCTGGCTGGTCTCTTTCTGGCAGCGTGTAAAGCCCGTTTTTCATAAGTCTCCACAAACAAGTTAACCACAGCAGACTAAGAGGAATGCTCATAGACACCCCGTCAATCTGTTCGTAAGTCTCCATTGTACTGAAAGTCGGCTGTGCTAAGGCAGTGTCGGAATAACGCCACAATATCGGTAGGAAAAATATCCGCTGTGCATGAGATAGCTTCATTTACCAGAATCATGGTAAATAACGACACAATATCAAAACTGACAAGGATATCATCCATGCCCACGCTCATTCCTCGAGTTCTCCTTGCAGTTCACCGCTTTACCTCGGAGGTTAGCTCCTGCAGTCGGAGACGGAACGTCAGGGGAGAGTTTTATACAACTACCAAGGCCTGTCAGCTCGGACGTTTTAATAAAAGATAACACCCGCAGTGAAATTCTACATTGTATGATCTCGTCCATTAATTTAAACTTTTGATCACTGCAAATTAATAAGACGGGGAAAATGGGAATGGTACTGAATTATTAATACCGACATATTCTCGCTTTGTCTCTTCAAAAAATTTATTTTATAGCTCTTTTATCTAACACTAATGTTTTTATTTCCGGCGTAACACTATATCTAACCAAAAAGTTTTTTACTGCTGACATTATAATTTAACCTTCTCTGTCTTCGTCTCACGCGATGCGAAGCGCCCGTCCTCAAATATGATTCATTATGATATCTATGATATCGCACGACGTGAAAATCCTTCTAGGTAGCAAAGACATGTACCTAACTTTATTATTTTCATTTATTTTGTCCTAACATTAACTATGGTCTTTCCTTTTTTTCTGAAATCTATGAGCACGTGGGACAGGGTATGAATGTGACCTCGCAACCTAATATTTCATCTACTTTCAACAACCCCACAAACAGAATCATTTACACTCATGCAACAAACGCACACGTTTCTGGACAATTAAACTGTGGTGTGTAATTACAACTGCTCAATTGATTATTAAATGGCCTCCTTTAGACACATGATAAAACTACGTGAAACAATTATGTTGTTTAAACAATGTGCACACGCCACTTCCTAGCATTTAAATTAAATTATTGGGATCGGTAAAGCGCATCGTTCAAAGAACCTTCAGACCTTTATAGGCCAGTGGATCGATGGACCGACCCCAAAGTACATTCACAACTGCACATGCAATTTTCTTCCATTGTGTGAGGCTTGTTAAATACTACCTATAATGAACACCATCACGTTTCACGGTTATCGTCGCGCAATTCCAGCTATGAATGGCATGGAGATGATTGCCGGATATGTACTAATTCTAACTTAATTTGTACACTCACACTCCCTCAGCTCATGATGTGGGTGAAGCACGTTATATTTTCCTTGTTGCAATGTCAGTGCAAATGCGGTACGGACCCCGCGAAGACATAGGCGTTAATATTACTCAACACAACACGTGCTTGTCTACTGAATAAAGCATCACACGCAAAAGAAAGAACTTTTGGATTACTGTATGAAATGTATTACAACTTAACACACGTAGTTAAATATTTCAGCTATCTCTAACACACGCTGTAATTTCTGTAACCTGAATAAATAAGTGGATCATTACCTGAACATAGTATACTAGTATCAGCCGGCTCGAACTACTGAATTAGCACCCCGTCAAATAGAAAAGTTCTCTGTCAATTAACACAAAATATTATTTGCAAAAAGAAGCGTTTTGATTAGTATTCCAATTTAAATATTTCACATGCGTACAATGTTAGAGATAGCTTCTCGTTTCATAGCACTAAACACAGAGATGGGATAATCCGACAAACCAGACTGGCCAACGGTGACTGATAGTGTGGCGTCGATAGTTAGATGCCACAACGTAAGTGCACGCTCTTGTAAGTTGGCACTACGAGAGAAGACTGACTACGCCGACCACAGCGCCCTGTGGCCGACGCTGTGGAGCTCAGGGAGTGGCGTCTTGATTTCTGGCTCATTTCAACAAGAGCAGGCGGCCTGGAAATATCGCTTCTACTACCGAGTGGGCTAGCTTGCTATTGAGACTTTGTATTAGTTACGTTCAGTTAATGTTTGGACTTCACGAATATTTGTTGGCTTTGCGATTAAACAGAACAGTCACCCTAACTTCACAGGATTAGACGCGGACTACGGCTTATGACCTACGTGCTCATCCTAGCCAAAGTTACGTATGCATTTGATATTTACTTCTGTTTTTTACTCTATTAGAAGTGTTAAAGTTACCTGCAGTACCGAAGTGCTTCGCCTCTCCTGCTCCTACTCGCTTCCTTCACTCTCGGCCTATATTACAGAAGCAGTTCACAGGACCAGGCGCACGCGCCGCCTAAACAGGCAGGATAAAAAAGATAGAATCGCACCATTCATGTCTTTTGTTTCTTTTATCACGTTGCAGAGTATCGACCCAGTAAACTTCCGACTACACCTGTACTACCTTTGCTAGACCCCACCTCATTAACAGAATGCTCTCTCGCACAGGCCCAAACATGGAAAAATGAAACGAAATTACATTGTTGAGTGAGAGCACAGTAGGGAAATTGTTAGGAAGTGCACGCGTACATAAAAACAAAAAAAATGAAACACAGACGTCCACCTCGTCTCTCGATGCTTGGGGCAGTGCCAAGCGTACTTTAGATGTGGTCGCAAGTACGACTCGATAACAAGTGAACATTACACTGCATGGCCGGCCGAAGTGGCCTTGCGGTTAAAGGCGCTACAGTCTGGAACCGCAAGACCGCTACGGTCGCAGGTTCGAATCCTGCCTCGGGCATGGATGTTTGTGATGTCCTTAGGTTAGTTAGGTTTAACTAGTTCTAAGTTCTAGCGGACTAATGACCTCAGAAGTTGAGTCCCATAGTGCTCAGGGCCATTTGAACCATTTTGAATTACACTGCATGAAATAGTTCAAAGTGAATATAAAGCATCCCTTCAGAAGTGATGAATGCAGCTTTTGGTGCTATTTAAGAGCTTTCTGGTTATGCCTGATCGGTTGACTTTCTTAATACAATTGCTACTCATTTAAATACTTAAATGTTAAGGGATAAAGGGCGATGAGACGTCTAAAAATCTGTTTTAAAGATTGTACACAATCAATGGGTTAGTTTAGATCGCCCAATAGGATGGTTATTCAAGTTCAGTGGATGCAAAGGAAAATTTTAATATCGTGTGTTTTTCCAAAACGATTATTGAATAAAAAGGCGCAGTGGGTTACTGCTCAGGGGTCCCTGTATCCAAACCGACCTGCTCTGCCGTCAGCCATTATTACACTTAATCCATGGTAATACATCCCAGATATTTTACAACCATGGACACTACAAACAACTAGGGAATATAGTGAGTGAATAATGTGTCGGTACATATGAGAGCATCTCTCTCTACAGCCCAGACCGTCAGCATATGCTTGTCCTGTAGCGCTCGACTCGAAGATGCGCCTTTTGGAATCCTACTTGTGGGACACTTTCACTACCAGTATTTATTTGACCGGCAAGGGTGTGAAGTTCCTGAACAGCAGTCCTCGCGCCAGTTTTTCTGAATTCAGTTTCAATTCTTTCCACACCCGCTAGTGTAGCCAAGAGTGCTAACGTGCTGCTTCCTGGACTCGGGTAGGCGCGCCGGCCCCAGATCGAATTCGCCCAGCGGATTAACGCCGAGGGCCGGTGAGCCGGCCCGGCTGGATGTGGTTTTTAGGCGGTTTTCCACATCTCGCTAGGTGAATACCGGGCTGGTCTCCACGTTCCGCCTCAGTTACACGGCTCGCAGATATCTGAGCGCATTCGCACTGTTCCATGGACACAACTAGACGCAGACAGTTGGGGGTAGGAAGGAATTACTTCCTGGGGGGTACGGTGTGGCGACTGCAAGGGCATCTGGCCTCCCCTTAAAATTAACATGCCACATCCAATTAACCAGCAGATCCCGCAAGTCGGGATTAATGCTTGGAAAGAGAGAGTTTCAATTCTTTCCACGGTGTCTCATAAAGAGGAGCACGTGACACTCTTGACTGTGATCCGTCCCTCGGATGGAAACGTGAGGCTCGCCGCTATTCCAGAGGAGTAGGCTATGTGCTAGCACCGAGTTTCGTGCTATCCCATCCATATCCAGCAACCCAAACCCAGTACTACTATCTACAAGCATTCCTCAGTGTTGCACACGTCAGAGATACAAACTTCACATCTGATAGCACGTCAGAGGAAGGCAACGGCATACCATCTGCTTTAGGAACTTGACACGAGCGACTATGCGTGATTCCTGCATCTGCTCTCCTACAATCATTCCCTTTGTGTGGGACGACTTAAGGGTGGTAAGAGTGCGTGCTGAAAAGTAGTGCCTCCGAATTTCTTATGTGAAAACACTTAAAGCTCTTTAAATAAAACAAATTCTATTAATAGTGCACACCTTTATTATACGTTTCTACGTATTTGCAGCACTCTGCCGCTAAAGGTCTCCGAACTGTAGAGTGTAGCACGGCGGTGTGTAACCTGACAACGTCAGTGCTTGAGAAACAGCGTACTAAAATCGAGGGTCGTAGTTGAAGAGTTCCTCCACTCTACTCTTTCAGCGTGACAGTGCCAGATTACACACGAACGCTGCGGCATCTGCAACAATACGACGCATGTCGTTCGCTGTCATCGATGATCCTCCTCCATGCTACCCCGATTTGGCTCCATCCGATTTTCACGTATTTCCGAAACTTAAAGAACACCTTCGATGATTTACTTCGGTGGCGGTGAAGCGGTACAAGCAGAGGTAAGGTTGTGGCTTTTTCAATAAAGTCAAACATTCTACAATGACGGTATCAAAAAAATGGTCTCTCGTTGGGACATGTGCGTTCATCTGCATGATGACTATGCTGAGAAATAAAGATTGTGCGGTCAGAAGACGTCACGCATCCGCCACATGTTAAAATCCGTACCATTGCACGGCTTATACGGTTGAGCAGCTGGGTGGCGTCGCTGCACCGCCCGCATTGCGAGACGGTCGCAACCGAGCGAACCTTCGTTGAACAGCTAGCAGCCGGTTTTGGACTGCGAGGGAGCGGCCGTTGGATTTAACAACATGCCGCGGCTGCCGTGGTGGACGGCAACAACAAGGAAGAGTGTGTCGGCCGGCGACTTGCGATACGGAGAGACTGGGCGCAGTTTGCTTCTGGGCTATGTGGCTGGTTGCTACCGAAGCAGAACCTAGGGACAAAGGAATTGCCTGTGTGAGTGTGGTACTAGACAGGGCTCTTTTCTTTTGTGTTGGTCTGCACATGTCATTTAGCTGTGTGCGCTGCAGTGTGTACTGAGTGAATTCAGCCTGATAAGCACACATTATAAAACCAGTACTTGCCTTCCAACTGCGCTTCATACACTCAGTCGCAAAAGTATTCGGACAGCTCGTAACGGCGCATGATTTTGCAGTTTGTCGCATGAACAAATACAGAAATTGCACTTAGTAACGTATTTGGGTCTCTGGGTACGATGTCGCAACGTGAAACACGCGTCAAATACGAAGAATTGTTGTTGGACATGAGTGTGTTACGTAATATTTCCTGCAAACGGCATGGGAAGGTGCAATAAAAGTATTCGGACAAAGGCGGACAACGTGAGAGAATAGTTCATTCCGAGATGCACAGAGGGTGAAGCGACTGCAGTGTGTCCGACATTTCCGCGAGACGATAGCGATGATTAGTAAACACGTATCGCGAGCCTCTGCAGGACGCAGAGGGAAGTGTTCTTTGTTCGAGCAAAGGCAACTTGTCGTTTATCATCACGCGAAGGGGAAAACCTGCAGGGAAATTGCCGCAATAGTGAACATGAAGAAAAGTACAAAAAAATGGTTCAAATGGCTCTGAGCACTATGGGACTCAACTGCTGAGGTCATTAGTCCCCTAGAACTTAGAACTAGTTAAACCTAACTAACCTAAGGACATCACAAACATCCATGCCCGAGGCAGGATTCGAACCTGCGACCGTAGCGGTCTCGCGGTTCCAGACTGCAGCGCCTGTAACCGCACGGCCACTTCGGCCGGCAGGAAAAGTACAGTTCACGACATAATTAAACGGTTCGAGAAAGAAGACCGATTGGAATTCCGTTGCAGTACAGGACGGCCACGGACATTTTCACAGGGAGATGAACGTGTGATTGTGCGAAAGGTACAACAGAATCCGAAAATATCTGCCACACGAATTGCAAGTGAGGTGGAGGGAGACCTTGGTATAAAAGTTCATCCCGAAACCGTGCGGAGAGTACTACAACGATCGCAGTACCATCGTCTAGCGGCACGGCAAAAGCCATTCATAACTGCAGTGAACCAGAAGAAACATATGCAGTTTGTGAGGGAATACGCCGAATACGAGCAGGCTTGATGGAATCGGATGATATTTTGCGACGAATGTAAATTTACATTCTGGCAAAGCGACGGAAAGGCAAACGTGTGGCGAAAGACCAATGAAGAACTGAATCCCAGGAACCTCAAACCAACAGTAAAGTTTGGAGGTGGGAGCATCATGGTGTGGGGATGTATGTCCGGCAATGGTGTGGGTGATTTAGTGTTCATTGATGATACGATGAACAAGGAAGCGTATTTGAATATACTGCGAGGACATTTGAAGCAGAGTGCAAGACATCTAGGTATTGCGAACAACTTTCATTTTTATCAGAATAATGATCCCAAGCATACCGCGCATATTGTACAAATGTGGTTGCTCTTCAATTGCCCGAAAGTATTGCACCCCCCTTCCCACTTAACAGACCTTAACCCAATCGAACATTTGTGGAATAAATTGAAACGGACCCTCCGCGTGGACAACATCTATACGAAGGAGACCTTGAAAGAGAAACTGCACCAAGAATGGGCAAATATAGGCCCAGATTTCACGAAAAAACTCGTGGAAAGTACGCCTAGTAGATTGGAGGAGTTATTGAAAATGAAAGGTGGACCCACAAGGTACTGACATTTTCGTCGTACAACTTATGAACATTTATTGGACAGTGTCCGAATACATTTGTAACAGCAGGTTGTGCAGGATGTTTCATTTTGTGGTTAATTTTTCTGTTATACGAAATAATACAGTAATTCTTTTGTAATTAATGTTGTTACGCATATATATATTGCTAATAAATATGTTTGGGTTTCATAGTCAGTGTTTCTCGAGTGCTCATTGTGAAACTTTCCACTGTCCGAATACTTTTGCGACTGAGTGTATCTGTCAGCTCTCGATTCCAAAAGTTTTTCAGAGGCGTATTCGTACGGCCACTGGATTTGATGTCATTTGAATTTTCGTTATGTTCTATGCAATCAGTCCGTTCCTTCTTCAACTGACACACTGCAGGTAGTGCTTCTTTGCATTCTATTTTTATTAAAATTCTCTTAACGATCTGAAGTATAATTTGCTCCTTTCGAAAACGTTTTGTGCGCAACTTTTTAAGATATATGAATTTTAAATCAATTTTTTTAAATTACGAAGCAGCACTGATAGTTCATGTGTTTTCACTGTAGTGGGATTTCATATTGTTAAATTAGCATTTGAGCGTTGAGTAAATTCTTCTTGTTGGACAGCCACAAAGCTGATTTGTTTGCTCATACTGTAGCAGTTTTGGCCTGGAAAAAGTAACTGTCTTTTTAAATTTCTAAACTGTGCTATTCTTTTGAGAAAATAAACATTCAGAACATGTTTAAAAAAAATAAAAACTAATTTAGCAAGTAGCAAGAAACACTCACAGCTCAACCCAGTCCTACCACTCCCTCTAGCGACATAAATATGTAGAAATAAAGAATAAAAATGTCTAATGTTAACAATGTTTCCTTTACTTAAAATGATTTACGAATTTTCACATAAAATATTCGAAGGCATTATTTCTCAGCACACTCTCGTGAATAATGACAAGTTACCTATTACTGTAGAGCATAGACGATTTATGAATTGTGCGTGTGTGGGTGGAGAGGGGGGTGGGCGGAAGCGTAAGGCATCCACCTCCGTAAGTAGAAAGGGGTGGGGGAATGCCTTTTAAAGGACCTGAGTTCGACTTCATGTAATTACAGGAATTTTACATTGATGGGTGATCTGAAACGATTTGAGCTCATCTTCGTGATATCAACTGTGATACTACTCCAATGAAAAGTAGCGGCGCCTGTATCCTAAGAACTGACAACTGCCGCTTGAGCTAGGTGCTAACCCCAAGCCCTTCCACACCGTATCCAGGTGACATCCTTGAAAGAAGACGATACAGTGGCTAGCCGAAATATTATGGTCTGAGGGTACTGTATCACCGGGTAGTCTTTAAATACTAACTGCAGTCACTATCATAAGCCACATGCAACGTTTAGCAGGATAACCTCATGTACGAAACATGAGTCGCGGAACTACAGTAGAAAAAATTTCTCTCACATTACCCCGTCCCCCTTCATTAATTAGTAATCACGCTGTCCCATTTTTTGAGATTGTTTCTGCATTATTGCCGAATGAGAAGTAGAACAGTAGCATTCAAAATTTGAATGTTCCATGCTATCCCTCTTCCTTTTTTTTTATTTTAGTCATCAGTCTACTGATTGATTTGATGCTGCCCGTCACGAATTTCTCTCCTGTACCAATCTTATTATCTAGGACAAGCAATTGCAACCTACGTCCTCAATTATTTACCCTCTGCGGGTCCCTCTAGCACTATGGAAGTTGTTCTCTGATGTCTTAAAGAATTTCCTATCATCATCCCTTCTTCTTGTCGGTGTTCTCTATTTATTCCTTTTCTCGCCGATTCCGCGGAGATCCACCATATTGTTTACCATGAGAGTCCATCTAATTTTCAACATTCGACTGTAGCACCACATCTCAATTGTTGCGATTCTGTTCTCTTCCGGTTTGTCCACTCCATGATTCACTGCCACACAATCCTATGCTCCAAACGCACATTCTCAGAAATTTCGTCTTCAAATAAGGCCTATGTTTTATACGGGTAGACCTGCCTTGGTTAGAAATGCCATTCTTTGACAGTGGTAGTCTTCTTTTGATGTTCTCCTTGCTCCGTCCGTCATAGGTTATTTAGATGCCTAGGTAGCAAAATTGCTTAAGTTTACCTACTTCGTAATCACCAATTCTGACGTTACGTTTCGCGCTGTTCTCATTTACATCTCATTTCTTTCATCTTTCTTCAATGTACTTTCAGCCCATATTCTGTGCACTTAGACAGATCGTTCGATATAACTGATCCTGGAATTCTCTTCACTTTCACTTAGTTTAACAATGTTAACGCCAAATCTTGTCGCTGGTATCCTTAAATTTTAATCCCTGTCTTCTACTCTTCTTCTCTTTTTTTCTGTCATTTCTTCTTTGATGTAGACACATCTGAAGACTTCCTTCTTGGTCGTCCAGTCTTAGTATTCCTTCTTCGCTCTTCTACATATTGGATACTACTCGTCTTTCCTAACAGCTTACTATGTTTTTCTCAGACTTGCATCATCTTGCACCATTTTACATTGTCGACCCCTTTTCAGAGGTCGACATATCCTACGAAGGTGTCTTAATTTTTCTTCTGCGTTGCTTTCTTTATCAACCGCAATGTCAGAACTGTTTCTTTGGTGCCTTTACCTTTCCTAAAGCCAAACAGGTCGTCGTACAAGAGCTCTCCAATTTTCTTTTCCATTTTTGTGTATGTTACTCTCGCCAACTACTTGTACGCATTGGGCTGTTCAGCTGATAGTGCGAAAGCTCTCTCACTTGTCTGCTCT
Organism: Schistocerca serialis cubense; assembly: GCF_023864345.2. Lineage (NCBI taxonomy): Eukaryota > Metazoa > Arthropoda > Insecta > Orthoptera > Acrididae > Schistocerca > Schistocerca serialis. Next base: position 45,615,664 of record NC_064641.1, read on the forward strand.
TGCTATCTTCGGAATAGTGTGGATGATGTTTTTCTGAAAGTCTGATGACATATTGCCACTCACATAGATTGTAAGCACCAACGTGAATAATCCATCACGTCGTCAGATTAGTCTTCACCCTGATAGAGGCCGTCAGTGTACGAGCATTCTACCAACAAATCCACTCTTTCTTCTCCACTCGCTCATAATATTACCGTCCATTCTGTTAATTTCACGAAAGTTTGCTCCAGACTATTCTATATCCTGAGTCGGTTCCTCCGGCAGTCGTTCCTTTTTCGATTTCTTCACAGTTTTAAAGCATCCACTTTGCCTTATGTTCCCTACACTTACATTTTATTTCATTCCTTGATGACGTGCATATCTGTATTCCTGAATTTTCCAGATCATTTTTGTACTTTCTTCCTTCGTTGATCAACTGAAGCATTTGTTCTGTTACCCGTGGTTTCTTCGCAGTTACATTCCTTGAATCTATATTTTCCTTTCCAGCTTCTGTGATAGCCCTTTTTAGACATGTCGATTCCTCTCCGACTGAACTGCCTACTGGGCTATTCATTACCACAGTACCTACAGCCTCATAGACTTTCGAGCGTATCTCTCCATTCCTTGGTACCTCTGCATACCACTTCTTTGCACACTCATTCTTCCTGACTAATCTCTTAAACTTCAGCCTACTCTAAATCATTACTAAATTGTGAGCTGTATCTGCTCCAGAGCACACCTTACAATCCAGTAACTGATACTGGAATATTTGCCTAATGACGATGCTATATAACACTAACAGTATCGGTTAGACCGTCAGCGAGAGCGCACCACTAGTTCTTGTTACTAATAAGGCCAGTACACTGTTCGCTTGTTACATATTTTTACGAGCTTCAAACAGGAGTGACTTGTTTTCAGTTAACTTGGTAATTACTAGTTTATATTTGTAATTTGTTGCGTGTTCGAGTGCTTACTAGGCACAACCTTTTATTTCAATAACAGTGTAGTGTACAGTACCGCTGTTGCTATCGACCCTCGTATCGTACAGGCTTTTGTTCGTTTGGTTAGAACAGCTCAGTGTCGGTTAGACTGTCAGTGAGAGAGCACTTGATTTCCCGCTGCTAATAAGGTGAGCACACCGTTCGTTTCTTGCATATTTTTCTGAGCTTCAAACAGGAGCGACTGCAGTAATGGATATGAACTGTGATTGTTGAGTACAGATGCGAGCTGAGTTGGCGACCCTTCGCTCATAGCTCCAGGATACTTTGGCTTCCATCACACAGCTTGAGGCTACTGCAAACGGGCATCACTGAGGGGGATCGAACGCGCGGATGCGAGGGACATCGAGCACGTCCCACGTGTCCTCCGATCGGTCCACTGCTGTGGCTGGCCCGGGTACTGCCTTCACCGAGGTTGACACCTCCAAAGTCTGGCAGGAAGCGAAAGACTTTCCGAAGGGCCGATCATAGGGCCTCCCCGGTTCGTTTGACGAGCAGGTTTCGGGCGTTATCTGTAGCTGACGAAGCCTCTGAGCCGGATGCAGTCGTCCACCCTGTTCCAGAGGAAGCATCTCGGCCTGCAAGGTCTGGGCGTTCACAAAGGGTGGGATGACTGGTAGCTGGGATGTCCAACGATAGGCGCGTAATGTGCCCCCTTAGGAACATGGCTGCCAAGGAGGGGAAGCAATCCAGTGTGCACTCTGTGTGCATACCGGGGGGACTTACTTCGGATGTGGAAAGGGTGCTTCCGGATGCCATGAAGAGTACAGGGTGCGGCCAACTGCAGGTGGTGGCTTATGTCAGTGCCAGTGATGTACGTCGCTTTGGATCAGAGGAGATTCTCTTTGGTTTTGGGCGGCTAGCGGAAATGGTAAAGATTGCCAGTCTTTCTTGAGAGATTTAGGTGGAGCTCATCATCTGCAGTATCGTTGATGGAACCGACACTGGTACTTTTGTGCAGAGCCGGGTAGAGTGTCTGAATCAGAAGCTCAGACGGTTCTGTGAGCGTGTAGGCAGCAGATTTCATGACTTGCGCCATCTGGTGGTGGGTTTCCAGGTTCCACTTAATAGGTCAGTAGTCCACTACACACAGGAAGCGGTTACATGGGTAGCGGGGGCTGTGTGGAAGGGAAGGGACTGGGAGGTTTTTTTAGGTTAGAGGGCCTCAGGGAACCACAGAAATGGCGTCTGTCTACAAGGGGACAGGTAAAACACAGTAAGTTAGTATTCGAAATGATCAGTATTGTAATTGTAAATTGTCATAGCTGTGTTGGGAAAGAACAGAGCTCCAAGCCTTAACAGAAAGCACTGACGCTCAAGTAGTTGAAGGTTCAGATGGTTCAAATGGCTCTGGACACTATGGGACGTAACGTCTGTGATCATCAGTCCCCTAGAATGTAGAACTACTTAAACCTAACTAACCTAAGGATATCACACACATCCATGCCCGAGGCAGGATTCGAACCTTCGACTGTAGTGGTCACGCGGTTCCAGACTGAAGCGCCTTGAACCGCTCGGCTACCCTGGCCGACGTAGTTATAGGTACAGAGAGGTTCCTCTCAGAGTGTGCTGATAAAATAGCTCCATATTTAGCAACTATATACAACTACTCGCTCACAGAAACATCCATACGTAATGAGTGGAAAATCGCTCAAGTCACACCAATACCCAAAAAGGGAAGTAGGAGTAATCCGCTGAATTACAGGCCTATATCACTAAAGTCGATTTGCAGTAGGGTTTTGGAACATATGCTGTCTTGGAACATTATGAAGTACCTCGAACAAAACGATTTATTGACACATAGTCAGCACGGATTCAGAAAATATCGTTCTTGTGAAACACAACTAACTCTTTACACCCATGAAGTAATAAATGCTATCGACAGGGGATGTCGGAATGATTCCATATTTTTAGATTTCCACAAGGATTTCGATACTGTGCCTTACAAGCGTTTTCAAACCAAACTGCGTGCCTACGGAGTATCACCTCAGTTGTGCGACTGAATTCGTGATTTACTGTCAGAAAGGTCACAGTTCGTAGTAATAGACGTAAAGTCATCGAGCAAAACAGAAGTAAAATCCGCCGTTCCCAAAAGAAGTGTTATAGGCCCTCTATTGCTCCTGATCTATATTAACGACATAGGAGACAATCTGAGTAGTCGTCTTAGATCGTTTGCAGATGAAACTATCATTTACAGTCATCAGATGATCAAAACGATTTGCAAAATGATTTAGATAAGATATCTGTATGGTTCGAAAATTGGCAATTGACCCTGAATAATGAAAAGTCTGAAGTTATTCACATGAGTACTACAGAATTCAGCTAAATTTCGATTACGTGATAAGTCATACAAATCTGAAGGCTGTAAATTCAACTAAGCACTTAGGGATTACAATTACAAATAAGCTAAATTGGAACGATCACATAGATAATATTGTGGTTAGAGCAAATCAAAGACTGTGATTTATTGGCAGAACACGTAGAAGGTGCAGCAGGTCTACAAAAGAGACTGCTTACACCACGCTTGTCCGCCCGAATCTAGAGTATTGCTGTGCGGTGTGGGATCTGCATGAGATGGGACTGACGGATGACGTTGAAAAAGTACAAGGAAGGGCAGCTCGTTTTGTTGTTGTTGTTGTTGTTGTCGTGGTCTTCAGTCCTGAGACTGGTTTGATGCAGCTCTCCATGCTACTCCATCCTGTGCAAGCTTCTTCATCTCCCAGTACCTACTGTAACCTACATCCTTCTGAATCTGCTTGGTGTATTCATCTCTTGATCTCCCTCTACGATTTTTACCCTCCATGCTGCCCTCCAGTACTAAATTGGTGATCCCTTGATGCCTCAGAACATTTCCTACCAACCGATCCCTTCTTCTAGTCCAGTTGTGCCACAAGATTCTCTTCCCCCCAATCCTATTCAACACCTCCTCATTAGTTATGTGATCTACCCATCTAATCTTCAGCATTCTTCTGTAGCACCACATTTCGAAAGCTTCTGTTCTCTTCTTGTCTAAACTACACTCCTGGAAATGGAAAAAAGAACACATTGACACCGGTGTGTCAGACCCACCATACTTGCTCCGGACACTGTGAGAGGGCTGTACAAGCAATGATCACACGCACGGCACAGCGGACACACCAGGAACCGCGGTGTTGGCCGTCGAATGGCGCTAGCGCGCAGCATTTGTGCACCGCCGCCGTCAGTGTCAGCCAGTTTGCCGTGGCATACGGAGCTCCATCGCAGTCTTTAACACTGGTAGCATGCCGCGACAGCGTGGACGTGAACCGTATGTGCAGTTGACGGACTTTGAGCGAGGGCGTATAGTGGGCATGCGGGAGGCCGGGTGGACGTACCGCCAAATTGCTCAACACGTGGGGCGTGAGGTCTCCACAGTACATCGATGTTGTCGCCAGTGGTCGGCGGAAGGTGCACGTGCCCATCGACCTGGGACCGGACCGCAGCGACGCACGGATGCACGCCAAGACCGTAGGATCCTACGCAGTGCCGTAGGGGACCGCCACTTCCCAGCAAATTAGGAACACTGTTGCTCCTGGGGTATCGGCGAGGACCATTCGCAACCGTCTCCATGAAGCTGGGCTACGGTCCCACACACCGTTAGGCCGTATTCCGCTCACGCCCCAACATCGTGCAGCCCGCCTCCTGTGGTGTCGCAACAGGCGTGAATGGAGGGACGAATGGAGACGTGTCGTCTTCAGCGATGAGAGTCGCTTCTGCCTTGGTGCCAATGATGGTCGTATGCGTGTTTGGCGCCGTGCAGGTGAGCGCCACAATCAGGACTGCATACGATCGAGGCACACAGGGCCTACACCCGGCATCATGGTGTGGGGAGCGATCTCCTACACTGGCCGTACGCCGCTGGTGATCGTCGAGGGGACACTGAATAGTGCACGGTACATCCAAACCGTCATCGAACCCATCGTTCTACCATTCCTAGACCGGCAAGGGAACTTGCTGTTCCAACAGGACAATGCACGTCCGCATGTATCCCGTGCCACCCAACGTGCTCTAGAAGGTGTAAGTCAACTACCCTGGCCAGCAAGATCTCCGGATCTGTCCCCCATTGAGCATGTTTGGGACTGGGTGAAGCGTCGTCTCACGCGGTCTGCAAGTCCAGCACGAACGCTGGTCCAACTGAGGCGCCAGGTGGAAATGGCATGGCAAGCTGTTCCACAGGACTACATCCAGCATCTCTACGATCGTCTCCATGGGAGAATAGCAGCCTTCATTGCTGCGAAAGGTGGATATACACTGTACTAGGGCCGACATTGTGCATGCTCTGTTGCCTGTGTCTATGTGCCTGTGGTTCTGTCAGTGTGATCATGTGATGTATCTGACCCCAGGAATGTGTCAATAAAGTTTCCTCCTCCTGGGACAATGAATTCACGGTGTTCTTATTTCAATTTCCAGGAGTGTATTTATCGTCCATGTTTTACTTCCATAAATGGCTACACTGCTCGTTTTGTATTATCGCGGAATGGGGGAGATAGTGTCACAAACGTGATACGTGAATTGGAGTGGCAGTCAATAAAACAAAGGCGTTTTTCGTTGCGACGGGATCTTATAATGAAATTTCAATCACCAGTTTTGTCCTCCGATTGGAAAACATTCTGTTTGCACACACCTACATAGGGAGAAATGATCATGACGATAAAAGAAGAGAAATCAGGGCTCGCACAGAAAAATTTAAGTGCTCGTTTTTCCCGCGTGCTGTTCGAGAGTGGAACGGTAGAGAGACAGCTTGAAGGTGGTTCATTGAACCCTCTGCCAGCCACTTTATTGTGACTAGCAGAGTAATCACTTAGATGTAGATGATGTAGATGAAATCTTCCCGTATCTCCTGGTGATTTCCAAGTATACCTCCCCTCTTGTGATTCTTGCACTGAGTGTTCGATATCACTAGCTGAAACTTTTTTGCAAAGCTCAGTGAATCTTTCTCCTCTCTCATTCCTGATATCAAGCCCGCATTCTCACGCAACCCTTCTCTTTACTCCTTTCTCTATAACCGCATTCCAGTCCATCTCACTTTACATACTGTATTACCCGTTCAGTATCCTCGTATATTTGCTCTCTCTCTCTCTCTTTCATCTTCTGCTTGCGACGTCGGCATTTGTACCTGAAGTATCGTATCGGTCTTAGTTTGCTGTCGATTCTCATAAGAGCAGGCCTGTCACTGAACTGTTCACAGTAACTCACTGTCTACCATAGTTCCCTATTCACATCGAATGCCAACTCCATTATTGCATTTTTTGCTGATGTTGATATTACCCTATACTCATCTGACTATAAGTAGTTTCATTTCACTGACCCCCACTATATCTAGATGGCATAGCATTCCTCTTTTCAGATTTTCTAGTTTCTCTAACATGTTCAAACTTCTGACATTCCACACACCGATTCGTAGAACGCTGTGCTTTCGTTGGTTATTCAGTTTTTTTCTTGTGGTTAGCACCCCCATGGTAGTCACCTCCTGGAGATATAAATGGGGGACTACTCTGAAATTTTTTGCCAGTGGAGTTCAGCTACATGCCACATTTCCTGTGAAAGAATAACTTTGCACGGCCCACAAGCCAATAAATTACAGAAACCGCTCAATTTCTAACTAAGGTCATCATCATTGTCCAAAAACTGATTATAGCTATTCTTTGTGAGCTTTCATGGTTTTTGAGCCTGTTGCGTACACCTTATGGTACCGTTCCATTGATTGGTTTACGGCTTGTTAGAGTCAGTGAACAAATTTGGCAGTGAATTGTCGGGGGCAAACAATAACTGTTGGTAACATTTTTCGGAAAGTGTTTATCTGTGCTGGGCAGTGTACGAGTGTACAAGCTTACAAAACAGCTGTCGCGATGGAGGACACAAGTGACGGGTGGAGGATCGACTCAAGATAAATATAAAATAATCGATTCGTGGGTGTTCGGTCGTTTTGCAGAGGCAAGAACCTCGGGAATGGGGTTATTACGTGAGAATTTCGACAGTGGGAAGTGGCAGCTTCGTTGGTGTCAAAAAGTTTTGAATTCAAAGCCCCAGACACATCGTCAGTTTCTTGAAATAGGTAAAACAGAATTCAGGAGCGTCATGTTATGAAGTACATCAACACCGAATTCAAGCTTATGTTTGACGAATTAACCACAACATTGTTTTAACTTTAAACCTCCACTATAATTCCTAAATTCAGTTGTGATTTCGTTACTAGTAAAGATTAAACAGAGTTTATCACATCTTTAGTAAAAGAATGTTGTTGGACATGAGAAGGTTACAGAAATAGCTATCAGCCAACGGGAACAAAGAAATCTATCACCACTTCTTGGAAAAAGTTTTGCGATCTTACGAAAAATGGAGCCGTTTCTACACATCATTGACTAGTCATATGAGCAAAGCTATCGCTCCTTATACGGTATCGTCGTTGTGGATGAAATAGGAGTATCTCCATGTTCAGTGAAAGTAATACCGCCAAAGTATATGCCATTCTGTCAAACCTATGAGGAATATTTTTACCGACAGGTTAAGAATTACATTCGCTCGTTACCGAAGGACCCTATTCTTATTGCACAGCAAACGGAAATCACGAATGGAATAGTTAATAAGTGTAAAATACACTCCCTGATCAGTAATCAAGTGCAAGCTCAAGCTTCAGAAAAAAATGAAGAGTATGTTTTCAAACCGTGTAAGACAGCCAAGGTCAAAATACAGTTTGATGTGTTTTCATCCCAATTTTGATATGCACTGTAACGCTGCTGAGTCAGATCGAGTCACTTAGAACTCTTTCCCATAGTAATTTAGTAAATCAGAATCTGATTAAATTGTATTGTGTATACCATAGACGATGGTTCAGAACATTCAAGATTTCTCCTTTCTCGGCTGTTCAAAGCCAAAACACAGCGTTGGCATACTTTATTTGACATAAACAGTCTATTCACATTTTGAGGCCTAGGAGCACTATCTATCTCTTGCAGATGCGTAGGTATTCTCAGTGCCCCAGCTACATCTTGTGGATTCTCCATCCTTACTCTGCGTGAAAATTCTGGAGAAATCACCCTTAGGAAAACATAAAGTGCCCTGTCCTCCACTTCCTTCAGCCGGCCGTGGTGGCCGTGCGGTTGTAGGCGCTGCGGTCACAGGTTCGAATCCAGCCTCGGGCATGGATGTGTGTGATGTCCTTAGGGTAGTTAGGTTTAAGTAGTTCTGAGTTCTAGGGGACTGATGACCTCAGATGTTAAGTCCCATAGTGCTCAGAGCCATTTGAACCATTTGAACCACTTCCTTCAATAATATCGTCTCCGCATCCTGTTTGCCAGTCAACTCGTAAGTTTGCCCGTTCAACTTGCGTATTCTTCCTAAAACGCTTCCACTGTCTTGTTTGATATCTGCTTCAAATTACTCAACTTTTCACAATTCTGTTTTATGTACTGATACCTTAACCCGTCCGCCAATTATGTAAACGTGGTAACCTTACCCAAAATCTCCTCGTACATAAGGTACGTTTTAGCCTCACCAAACAAGCGCAGTTTGGCCATCTGTAATGCTCTCTCCTCAGACCAGTTGCACAAGCTAGCTGTGGATAACACGTCCTGTATGAAAGTAGTGATATCCTCCGATGTTATGCCAGAGGAAGCAGGAATAAGGCCAACAGCTATAGGATCTACGGATTTGAAGAAACTGGTAGTACTACTTCAGGCATTACATATAAAACATTACTTATCACAGCCCTCTTTCCTATGACCATAATTCCCGCACATGGAAAACCGGACGGGAACATATCTTTCACAAGGCATATTATGTGCAGACAAGTTAAACATTTTACCAACTACTGATACGAAGTACTCTTCCCTACAATTCCCCTTAAACTCAGACACGTTAGTTGGTTCACTATGTTTCCTAATCCGGACTTGATCACAACCAAACCAAATATTTGTGCGAACAGGAAAGTTGCTCTGCAACTCACCCCACAACTGCTACCACTGCTGCGTTTCTCTGGTACGATACACTCGTACAGGATCCCGAAGCCGTTGTGGCAGGCGTCAGAAGAAACACTTCTGACACCACCTTTGCAGATGGCAACTACTGGGAGGCGTGGCAGATGGATGGTGTGTCGGGAGGTACTCTCCCCGTTCGCTACTTGCCGGTTCCTCTGGGAACAGGAAGTTGTTCTAACCTGTGTAGGCCGGTGGGTGCAGTAAAAGAAGAGTGACTTGTAACCATTTATTTCTGCAATATACATCTGTCGATGCTACTGCGGTCCACTGTCCTCTGTTGCGCCTCGAGCGCCCAGCAGCTACTCGGGAAGTGGATGCTGGGTATCCACCCTCCGCACTCGAAAAAGGTGGCGCGTGCATATGTAGCTTGCTCCCCAAATAGCAAAACTCCTCTTCTACTTTCTAACCTACCTGCCCGATTAAGGGATCTGACAATCCACGCTCCGATTCCTAGAACGCCAGTTTTCTTTCTCCTGATAACGACGTCCTCTTGAGTAGTCCCCGCCAGGAGATCCGAATGGGGGACTATTTTACCTCCGGAATATTTTACCCAAGAGGACGCCATCATCATGTAATCATACAGTAAAGCTGCATGCCCTCGGGAAAAATTACGGCTGTAGTTTCCCCTTGGTTTCAGCCGTTCGCAGTACCAGCACAGCAAGGCCGTTTTGGTTAGTGTTGCAAGGCCAGATCAGTCAATCATCTAGACTGTTGCACCTGCAACTACTGAAAAGGCTGCTGCCCCTCTTCAGGAACCACACGTTTGTCTGGCCTCTGAACAGATACCCCTCCGTTGTGGTTGCACCTACGGTACGGCCATATGTATCGCTGAGGCACGCAAGTCTCCCCACCAACGGCAAGGTCCATGGTTCATGGGGGTAGGACGGCATAGGCTTTCCTAAAACGAATGTATCAGCGAATCATATCGCGCCTTATTTGCTCAACTCATTTGTTTTACCAACAGACTGGTCAGTAACTACATTCAGCACGCCTTCTTGCGTTAGCGACTCGGCCCCTTACATCACGAAACAAGGTGACGTGATACTTCTCAGTCGTTTTGGCATACTAAGCTTCTGCTGATGCTAGTTACCCAGTTCGCGCAAAGCGCTGATGTCCCGCTTTCCGCCTGACCTGCTAACGTGATGCAACGCTGCCGTTTCGTTCCCCGCTTTATGACACTCCCGCAAGGAACACAAAGTGAACGAGGCCTCGCAGTTATTAATTTCTGGGCCAGCTGGGTGATTCAGGGTTGGTACGTAACATTATCCTTCTGGATTTGCCCTATTTATGTGACCCTCAACTAGTGCTTAAGGAAGAGCGGATGAGCAATTGCATCAGGAGACAAGCTGATTTGCGTAGGATATATCATGAAAGCGTTATTAAACTTTTCCAGTTGTCTCGAAGATGAAATGCAATTACTCTCAGTGCTATCCACTGATTGAACTTCAGCCGCAGTTATCGTAACATTAGCTAACGCAATAATCTGTTTTAAAATTACACTTAGAAATTTATGATATGAATGTCGGGCTACCCTGCAGGTGTCGTTAGTTTGAAACATCCGCGGAATAATATACGAGCAAAATGGGAAACTAAGAGTTACTGAAAAGAATTCCGTTCCACGCTCACCTAATGCAAGATCTTCTTCATTCCTGTGTCTTAAGTTGTTCGAAAATTCAAGACCTCATTCATCGCTTTTATTGACATAGCATCACCACCAGTTTCATTGTAATCGTAGACGATAGTTTTCGTCCCGCTAGTGCTTGTAGAATGAACGATGGTTTTGCTTCAGGATGACATATTCGAGATTTTAACGCCAATACTTTATCTTCCCTGTCACGTTTTCTCAACTGCTTCTCCTACCTTGTTATCTCCTGTGCAACCGTTCACAGGTTTTCTCACAACTTTGACCTGTAATTTTAGGTCATTAACAAAGATTTCTTTGGATGGTTTGCTTTCCTGATTTGAAACTACGCGTCGTTCGAAGCTTATGTAATTTCTTTGTCGGTGTTTACTTTTAACAATCAATGTTACTGAAACCAGGGGCTTACGAAAAGGCAGGATTCGGTGTGGACAGGGCCATACGCAGTTACTGTTGGTTGTTCAGTTTTATTTTTTAAATCACGGACACTTTGTTTGGAAAGAATTACAAATATGGTTGACAATAAGGAACAATTATCAAATCTAACTGTTAAGACAAAATGTCTAATAAAAAATTCTTAAGTTGCACTCACGGCTGAAGGCGTTGTTGACGAGAAATTCAATTAATTTGTCGGCTGAAGGCACCAATAGTAATAGCTCGAAAAACAATTTGACGGCTGAAGGCCTGGATAGCAAATTATTAAGAAGCAACTAAACTTCTTCGAGAAATACTTAAAGAACAATCATGAAGATTTCAGTGTTAAGGTATTTGTCTAACTGAAAATTTCTTAAGACAAGTTACATTCATGGCTGAAGGCCTTATTAACAAGAAATACAATTTATTTGTCGGCTAAAGGGCCCAATAGTAGTAATTCAAAATTAAAATATTTAAAAAGAAACAGTCATCACAATCTAACCAAATCAAGAGAGGAGTGAGCCTCAGACAGTGCTCCAAGGATCGACTTGGGGAATTCGCTCAACTTTGTAAACGATGAGACAGGCAGCCAAGAGTTGTATTCACTTAACCGGATGGCAACTCGAAGTAGTGACAGTTTAAAAGCAGGCCAACACTCTTACAGAATCTATTAAATGTGTGGTAAGGAATACAACGATGGAATAAGGCAAGGCGGAAACAGTGGACAGCACTGCGTCTTCAGACTCCGATGTTTAGAACATCCAGAAACAGAAGGAAAAACAATGACCAAAGTAGTCCAAAAGAAACAACATATCCGAACCACAATCAAGGAGGCTGTCGAACTACACGCCTTAGCGGACAGCAACAGCAGGGCGAAGAAAGGTACACTCCGCGAAAATGCGCTAACCTCCAGGGCAGGTAACTGGGGCATTAGCGGCCATTAGGCAGAAAAATACCGCTGGTTGAACTTCACCAGTAAACACAAGGAATTCATTGATTAATAATAAGAAGCTGAGGACGGCAAACTAATCTCACCAAGTCCAAACACTCCACTCGTAGCTCTTTGTCTCAGCGACCCTGCGACCAGCAATGCGTGAACAAATGGTCTGATCTCAAAATAGTGGCGGTTTCAATACTGAGTTAATGTTCACTCAACTCAAACGTTCTGGGTCCGGTGGACAACAAGGTTGTGGCCCTCGCAACTACAGCCCCTCGATCCGGCACTGCCTGCTATGCTTCCAGTGGTCCCGACATGTCCTAGCACTGCCAGACCTCACTGCTGCTTCGTCCCAACCGAACTCCCCAACACACTCCAACCCAGAAAACACTTGACGTTCTTCCAAAGATAGTACCACCGTACTAGATATCGATAACCACTGCTGCTGCCACTCGCGGACAGACAACATAAGCAAAGGTAGTGGTGGCACTGAACACAAGAGCCGGCCGAGGTGGCCGAGCGGTTCAAGGCTCTACAGTCTGGAACCGCGTGTAACGTGCGCGTGGGGCACACAATACTCGTTAAAGTCTGTACTATGGTAAGTGAGCGGGGTTCACCTTATGAGAAAGGATTTTTATATAGATATCGACCGCGTGTACCTGAATGGTGACAAATCAGACTTACACCCACTCTGTAATAACAATGATCCGTCAAGTAAGTTCAAAATGCAATTACACGTTAAAATGGACCAAAAGCAACCCAGAAGATGTTGCCAATTTGTTAATAATACGGTCGCCAGCCTAATTAGGCATTAACTGAGTTTCTTCCATGTACAAGTTGGTGTATATTCATGCAAAACAACACGTAGTAACACTGCATAATATAGTAAAATTTTAGAACCAGAAAATCTATTCAACTGATAGTTTCACGTTCTGTACTGATATGGAAAAAACCATGAATACATAACACTACACTATAATGTATACTACAAAACTTCGTACTGTCTATTGATCTGGTTAAAATCCGGCATTGGTTACCCTAGTAATAGCACTTTCGAGCCACACACAAAATGTCAATTTTGATAAAGATAAAACACTGATAAATTTTGGCTTTTATATTGACTTTAACTTTTGCTGGTCAAATCAATTTAAAACACTTCAGAACTCAAATGAAAAAAAAGGGGGGGGGGGGGAGGTCCTGAAACTGTTATGATCACTGTATTAAAAAAATTGATTACTGAAATTTATTATACGTTCAGGATTTCCAGTATATAAGTTATTACTCTTTTCATCTTATTTACTGCTCATTTAAATACCTTTATATCTGTCTCGAAATAATTAAACTTCATTATTATATCAATATCAAAGTTATCTTTCAACTTCGTTAGACCTTCGTTATTCATTTACTGGTTCATTAACAAAACAGTTCTTTAAACACCATTCTAACATAGCTAGGTTTGCAAATAATTATTATTAACACAAAATTTAATTTTTCATTTCGGGATACTCGGATTGCACAACATTTGGAAAGAACCCTGTCTAGGTTAGTTGTGAGGATAATTAAATGATGGGAAAGTTCTGGTAAAAATTAGGTTATTATTGAACAGTTCACTCTATGGTCCATACGAATACAGTACTAAAAGTTTCAACTTGTTTGTATCGATGCGGCGGTTGGCGGGCGGCGAGATAGCGAGGCACAGAGCACACATACAACCACAGCTATGGCTCTTGACGTATCGGCACTTTAATTCTTCTTAGCGCCGCAGTACTTTTCCATTTAGTGCCTATGGAATTTTGCCATGCTGTGTGGGATTTGAAACGGCATACCTGAGGCTCAATGAAACTACGTCTTCCAGGAGAGCCTCCTCGCTCCAGAAGGTGTTGCTCAAACCAGTGCCAAACTCCAACTAACTACTACTGTGCCCGTTGTGCCGTGCAGTGTCCGTGCGCATTTTCCCGCGCTCGCCTGCCATCCACCTTTTACCGCTCCCTTACAGACAGGGTATTCACCCGAGGTTTTGCTTTCTACATATCCTAACACATTGCCTACGTATGGACCAGACGCACAGTTACAATTTTAAACATCTTACAACAGTCTCAACATTTGTTACATTTCAATTCTGTTACAATATTGCTTGACATTTGATTTAAACATTATTATTCACATTGATACTTGTTTACAGTTTTCTTAACACAATGACATGAAACAAAAAAGAAATGAAATCACAACATCAATTACACTAGTTTATCGAAAAATCAGATGGAAAAAAAATTTACTTATATGTACAATAGTACAGCGTCGTTGTTGTTACACGCGTGACCGCTACGGTCGCGAGGTCGAATCCTGCCTCGGGCATGGATGTGTGTGATATCCTTAGGTTAGTTAGGCTTAAGTAGTTCTAAGTTCTAGTGGACTGATGACCTCAGAACTTAAGTCCCATAGTGCTGAGAACTATTTGAACCATTTTGAACTAAACACAAGAAGAAAACGAGACGCCACTAACCCTATTAGACGACGCCAACCTACCAACGGCACAAACGCGAGCCGCAACACGGCTCAATTATGCTGTCTTTTCATTCGTGTTGTTAGATGTTAGACATGGTTCCATAAGGAAACGTTTTTAAACTACATAAAACTAAAAGGAATGTTGTTTACTCGTGGTGTTAATAGCTTCCTATTGTGCTAAAATGACGAATTGCTTCTGGTGAATTAACTCTACATCTTCCGGTATGCTTAAGGCACACGAACAAAAATAACTATGACAGATACTTACGAGGAGAGCCACTGAAGTAATTTCATTTATGATCTACGAGCTGCAATCATCGCATCTGGGTATTACACTCCTGGAAATGGAAAAAAGAACACATTGACACCGGTGTGTCAGACCCACCATACTTGCTCCGGACACTGCGAGAGGGCTGTACAAGCAATGATCACACGCACGGCACAGCGGACACACCAGGAACCGCGGTGTTGGCCGTCGAATGGCGCTAGCTGCGCAGCATTTGTGCACCGCCGCCGTCAGTGTCAGCCAGTTTGCCGTGGCATACGGAGCTCCATCGCAGTCTTTAACACTGGTAGCATGCCGCGACAGCGTGGACGTGAACCGTATGTGCAGTTGACGGACTTTGAGCGAGGGCGTATAGTGGGCATGCGGGAGGCCGGGTGGACGTACCGCCGAATTGCTCAACACGTGGGGCGTGAGGTCTCCACAGTACATCGATGTTGTCGCCAGTGGTCGGCGGAAGGTGCACGTGCCCGTCGACCTGGGACCGGACCGCAGCGACGCACGGATGCACGCCAAGACCGTAGGATCCTACGCAGTGCCGTAGGGGACCGCACCGCCACTCCCCAGCAAATTAGGGACACTGTTGCTCCTGGGGTATCGGCAAGGACCATTCGCAACCGTCTCCATGAAGCTGGGCTACGGTCCCGCACACCGTTAGGCCGTCTTCCGCTCACGCCCCAACATCGTGCAGCCCGCCTCCAGTGGTGTCGCGAGGGGCGTGAATGGAGGGACGAATGGAGACGTGTCGTCTTCAGCGATGAGAGTCGCTTCTGCCTTGGTGCCAATGATGGTCGTATGCGTGTTTGGCGCCGTGCAGGTGAGCGCCACAATCAGGACTGCATACGACCGAGGCACACAGGGCCAACACCCGGCATCATGGTGTGGGGAGCGATCTCCTACACTGGCCGTACACCACTGGTGATCGTCGAGGGGACACTGAATAGTGCACGGTACATCCAAACCGTCATCGAACCCATCGTTCTACCATTCCTAGACCGGCAAGGGAACTTGCTGTTCCAACAGGACAATGCACGTCCGCATGTATCCCGTGCCACCCAACGTGCTCTAGAAGGTGTAAGTCAACTACCCTGGCCAGCAAGATCTCCGGATCTGTCCCCCATTGAGCATGTTTGGGACTGGATGAAGCGTCGTCTCACGCGGTCTGCACGTCCAGCACGGACGATGGTCCAACTGAGGCGCCAGGTGGAAATGGCATGGCAAGCCGTTCCACAGGACTACATCCAGCATCTCTACGATCGTTTCCATGGGAGAATAGCAGCCTGCATTGGTGCGAAAGGTGGATATACACTGTACTAGTGCCGACATTGTGCATGCTCTGTTGCCTGTGTCTATGTGCCTGTGGTTCTGTCAGTGTGATCATGTGATGTATCTGACCCCAGGAATGTGTCAATAAAGTTTCCCCTTCCTGGGACAATGAATTCACGGCGTTCTTATTTCAATTTCCAGGAGTGTATACAGAAATGTAAATAAAACTCATTGTTTTGGAGCCTAGCAAAAGCATTGGCAGCTGCTAGCACCATATTGTCGAAGTGCGAGCTTTCGCAGTTTTAGCCAGATCAAGGAATGTATCAGCTTACAAAAGGTATCCTGCGTGTCGCTAGCCTAGCGGAGAAGCGGCAATATTGTAGAATACATTTGGCAACTGTGCGACCATCTAGTTACTTCCTGAAGTGGTTCACAATTAGTCTGGAAAGTTCATTTGATATTTTCTTCTTATTCAGATTCAATATTCCGAATGATTCTGACTTAAGAGATGACACAGAGGTAGCAAATTTATGTATTTAACTCCAGCAACGTCTGTCCAGAAAAAACTTTGGCATACTTCACCACCTACGTTGCGAATTCTACGTTTTAGCCATCATTAGGACAACAAGAGACTGGTATCTGCTCTATTTAAATACTAGCTTCGCGTGGGGAAGACTGCCTTAGTTTCCGGTTATAATCTCGCCGGAGGCAGTATTTTTACTTCTTCTGTGAAAGTGCCACTAGCAGTCAGATCTACGCGTTTCGTCGCTAACTAGCGTCTGTACACTGTAAATCTAGAGATGGAAGACTTACAGTATTGCACACTTTTTAATGCGTGTTTTTCTACTTATGCCAACGGTATTAACTTAATTGTGGTACTGAATGATATATTAACTGGATTTTGTTATGTATCCACCCCTATCGCTAAGTTTGCATGCATCGTGGTAATCCTTCACGTAAGGCTTCTTCAGTGTGACTGTTGACTGGACATAACACAGACCGCTTAGAATCCGAAAGTGCGTATTACCCTGCTAATTCGTGCCAGTTACTGATCCTTTCTTTTATTGATAAAACCTTTTCTCCAACGTTATCATGATAAGTTGTCATTCATTTGTACGAGTATTGGTACAGTGCATTCTAAATAACGTTTTCTCATTATTTCACTGAACATGACAGATGAACACAAGAGATCAATTGTTCTTCACTAATACAGCCGTTCATGCTATCTAAAACTTTTTGGAAAAGCTTGGATAGTTTTCCGACCTCAGACCTGTAGACAGCAGTCTGCAAGTAGCACTACTTCTCCTTCCCTGTTATACTGTACGGCAGACAGTAAGGCTGTGCAGTGCAGCATAACGGTAAGAGGAGGGGTCTTAGGAATTCTTTCACTTCGAAATGTCGTCTACCGATAAAACAGCTGAACAACATTTGAACTAGTCAGCTCTTAATGCGTGAGTGCCTTTGATAATAGCCTGAAACATGAACATGATGGTCCTTCAACAATAAAAGACCCGTTGTAAAACACCAGCTAGCAATTTAAACAAATGAATTAATTAGTTAATATATAAAATCGATAGAAATCCAGGATTTTACCTGTACGAAACGAATCAATTTCTTTCCTTCTTATTGATTTGTATGT
The DNA here is from genome assembly GCF_023864345.2 of Schistocerca serialis cubense. Lineage (NCBI taxonomy): Eukaryota > Metazoa > Arthropoda > Insecta > Orthoptera > Acrididae > Schistocerca > Schistocerca serialis. Next base: position 45,633,318 of record NC_064641.1, read on the forward strand.
TCCCTAAAAGCTGAGGAAAGGGTGTTCTTCCGTAAAAGAACAATGAAAACTTTTTAGGTTAGTGGTGTCTGATACGTAACAAAACAGTGTCACAAACGTATTTGCATGATGCAGGATGGTATGGTATTTAAAACGAGAGGCTAAGACTTGTATGACAAAGGCTGTACTGCTTAAGCACTTAGTGTGCTAGTTTTGAATTTATTTTTCATCGCCATTATTCGAATCTGCTACCTAGCTGAAGGGTACCAGAGCACAAGTAGGTGTTTGCGAATTCTGCCACGGAATCAGGTACAAACGTGAAATAATTTTTCGGAATATACTATGAATATTTTAACATAAATAATGAACTATTAGCAGGTAAAGAGAAACACCGACTCTCAGAAAATGACAAATGATTATGGTTAGATATGAAGCTCCCAACTTAAATATCATCAGGCATGGTTGTTTGCCAAGAGGAAGCAATTACAGGGGACAGGCACGGTTATAGCGATACACCACAGAATACACATATTACAAAGATAATTAGCTCCAAAAGCTAGCGATATCAGTGGCTGACGGTAGACAATTAACTCCGTCGCTACCAGTATTATATGAACTAGAACACGGAAACGTTTCATTAATTTCAGAAACTGTAGATGCACAAAACGCTACATTGCACAAAACGCTATATTGCTAGCAGACATCGCAAACTAATACGGGTGTTCATTGTTTGTTTCGAATTAGTATTTCTGATTGATCTACTGAATGGAAGCGGATGTTTACTGCGTTAAGAGACCTCAGTGTTCCATATTTAGTTAAAGTTGCGATACTTTCCCAATGCAGAGAAAATCGATTTTTGGGTTATTCTACATATACCATTACGAAGGACGAAGATCAAGAGAGAGGAGGGGACGTCGGATCGAGACAAAGTTTTTAGACAGGCATGTGTCTGAAATGCACTGTTGTAGAGCTATGGTCATAAAACGATTGCCAATCAGCGACTTGCACGCAGAGATCAACATCCGTGAAGAGATAGTTGCCAGAATCTTTAACGCCGCAAAAATCATTCGCAAAGTGCCAAGAGTTTTAAAGAATAAGTCAGTCATTCCTTGAATGGTGTAAATTTTGTAGGGTCGCTGGAGGCAGAAACTGCTAGCATTTGCTATAAATACGTGATCTGAGAAAATGTGTTTAAGATGTTATTTATGTTCTTTTTCACCATTGTCTTATTTCACAATCACTGACATGTTAAACTTATTAGAATAAAAACTCGTTCTTGCTGTCTGTACCCTAACAAAAATTAAAGCATGTAGTATTTAAATTTCTTTGTTAATATCATTGTACCTTACATCTACATCTACATTGATACTCCGCAAGCCACCCAAAGGTGTGTGGCGGAGGGCACTTTACGTGCCACTGTCATTACCTCCCTTTCCTGTTCCTGTCGCGTATGGTTCGCGGGAAGAACGACTGTCTGAAAGCCTCCGTGCGCGCTCTAATCTCTCTAATTTTACATTCGTGATCTCCTCGGGAGGTATAAGTAGGGGGAAGCAATATATTCGATACCTCATCCAGAAACGCACCCTCTCGAAACCTGGCGAGCAAGCTACACCGCGATGCAGAGCGCCTCTCTTGCAGAGTCTGCCACTTGAGTTTATTAAACATCTCCGTAACGCTATCACGGTTACCAAATAACCCGGTGACGAAACGCGCCGCTCTTCTTTGGATCTTTTCTATCTCCTCCGTCAACCCGACGTGGTACGGATCCCACACTGATGAGCAATACTCAAATATAGGTCGAACGAGTGTTTTGTAAGCCACCTCCTTTGTTGATGGACTACATTTTCTAAGCACTCTCCCAATGAATCTCAACCTGGTACCCGCCTTACCAACAATTAATTTTATATGATCATTCCACTTCAAATCGTTCCGTACGCATACTCCCAGATATTTTACAGAAGTAACTGCTACCAGTGTTTGTTCCGCTATCATATAATCATACAATAAAGGATCCTTCTTTCTATGTATTCGCAATACATTACATTTGTCTATGTTAAGGGTCAGTTGCCACTCCCTGCACCAAGTGCCTATCCGCTGCAGATCTTCCTGTATTTCGCTACAATTTTCTAATGCAGCAACTTCTCGGTATACTACAGCATCATCCGCGAAAAGCCGCATGGAACTTCCGACACTATCTACTAAGTCATTTATATATATTGTGAAAAGCAATGGTCCCATAACACTCCCCTGTGGCACGCCAGAGGTTACTTTAACGTCTGTAGACGTCTCTCCATTGATAACAAACTGCTGTGTTCTGTTTGCTAAAAACTCTTCAATCCAGCCACACAGCTGGTCTGATATTCCGTAGGCTCTTACTTTGTTTATCAGGCGACAGTGCGGAACTGTATCGAACGCCTTCCGGAAGTCAAGAAAAATAGCATCTACCTGGGAGCCTGTATCTAATATTTTCTGGGTCTCATGAACAAATAAGGCGAGTTGGGTCTTACACGATCGCTGTTTCCGGAATCCATGTTGATTCCTACATAGTAGATTCTGGGTTTCCAGAAATAACATGATACGCGAGCAAAAAACATGTTCTAAAATTCTACAAGAGATCGACGTAAGAGATATAGGTCTATAGTTTTGCGCATCTGCTCGACGACCCTTCTTGAAGACTGGGACTATCTGTGCTCTTTTCCAATCATTTGGAACCCTTCGTTCCTCTAGAGACTTGCGGTACACGGCTGTTAGAAGGGGGGCAAGTACCTTACAGTACCATATGTCAATATCTTGCTGCAGTACAACTTTAGCAGTAGCTTTTTTAATGGACAAGCTTTAGCCAGTACACATGGCAAAATTCGCGCCTAATGCAAGCAATTATGCCCCCCAGACGGCTCACGGTCCTTAGAAACCGAGTATGCAATAAAGTAGAGTGTTCCAATTTGAAAATTCAAGATTGATCCTGCCCACACTGGAGGGACTGTTACGAGGTGGCCAGTTGTAGCACAAACAGATGACCCCTTTATTGATACTAACTTTTCATGCAGAACATTTATTTCAAATGATGCGTTGTTTCCGAGATGTTTAGCTGTGTCGAGTTAAATCATTCACATCGCTACACGAAGGAGGAGTCGTCTGACATAAATGATAGTTGGTCGGTTTCTGTATATTTGGAAGACAATGTCTATTGAAACTTCGTGCCACTCGCATGAGGATCGTCAGATTCCGCTTGAAATACTCGCTGTTATTCCCTCGCTCTCTCTCTCTCTCTCTCTCTCTCTCACACACACACACACACACACACACACACACACACAGAGAGAGAGAGAGAGAGAGAGAGAGAGAGAGAGATGTGTATATGCTAGAGATCATTTATTTAATCATACCTTACAGAGACTGTGGTCTAATATGTACTATACCAAATAGCCAAAGTTCCAGAATTTGTTGAAAATGGTTTCCATGCGCTTCAATTTGTGCATGTAAGTGCTGTAGTATATTCTGTCCCACACGTTCACATCGGCCAGGCTGCATCCGAACAAAGTCAGAATGGATATGCTGCTCCAGAGTCTCCACATCTGGAATGAGTTCTGAATACACGGTACTTTTGAGATGGCCCCATAAGCATATACATTTGAGATGGACCCATAACCAGAAATTGCTCGGGATGAGATCCAGTAAATGAGCAGGCCATGAAACTGGACCCCATCATCCAATCAATCGACCAGGGAAGACACCACTTCTCGGGTGTCTTGGACTGAAGACAGGTCTCTAATTATCACAGGCCACACATTCTGGGTGCACTGTTGCTGATCTCGCTGTCACCATCCCATGAGGGTCCTGCAAACCATCCCACAGATGACTATTATGAAAACTGAAGTTATGACTCCACGTACAGCTGGCCTCTTCTGTGAATCGGATGGATGATACAAATCTCGTAATATTGGTTGCTTGTTTTGGAAACCAGTGACTAAACCACTCCCGATGTGGAAACTCTGTAGCCAGTAAGCCCAGCACACGCTGTAAGTGATAAGTGTGTTAACAACTGTCGTTGGAGAATATTCCACTCCGTCATTTTGCTTACCCTCTACTGGCAAGCCATCTGTCTGGTGATGACACGGCGGTCGCCTTCCATAGTATTAACCACATTTCAGGTACGTCCTTCACGATTACCTGCTTCCTGAAACGACCCTGCCTCAGAAAAACAAGGAAACACTGTTGCAAACATTGAATGCTGTGGTTGTTGTCAATGGAGATAGGTGTCCTGATAAACCTTGTTTGCCTGCCACACATTGCCAGTTGCCTTTCCGTAAGTAAACACCACGTCGGGAAACACTCGAATCGAATACAGAACCATTGGGTACAACGCTATACTGCATTTGCTGCAAGGTTTGTCAGCAAGAGAAGAGAATTGGACACAACATTACCAATTACTATGTCAAAAGAGGGCTTTAGGGGATGACGTATGAGGAACAGTACTACCCTCTAGCAGGAAACCATGCACACTGTAACTGTGGCCATATGGTATAGCGCGCATTAGATTGCAGTCTCTGTAACAAAGTATGATTGAATAAATTGTATCTAGCATGGGAACTACGCATTTCCAGACATAAGTTCATTAGACCTTTTTTGTTCCGTATCTTTTCATCAATTAGTCTCTAGAGATTGTACACAGTGGAAAAAATGATCCTGTGTTTTTGCTTCAACCATGGGAAATCGACAGTCATAATGTGTGGACAAACGTCAATCCTCATGCAAATATTGAAACAAGTCATAAAGAAAGATTTTCTGTTAATATTTGGGTTACTGCATCGTTGGTGACTGTTTGGCAGGGCCTCACTTTCTTCCAACCAGGGCTTGACAGACAGAGTTACCATAATCTCGCAGAGAATGTTCTACTTGATCTGTTAGCAGAAGTGCCTTCAGTTGTGTTACAAAAGACGTACTTCATGAACGATGGAGCACCTCCTTATTTTAGTGTTAATGTGCATTGGCTTCTAAATAACATATCCAGTGGCAGAGAGATAGGTAAAGATGGACCAATTACCTGGCCTCCACACTCTTCAGACCTAAACCCACTAGACTTTTATTTTTGGGGACATTTGAAAGCTCTCAGGATGGAACTCCATTACCAGATGTTCAGAGTCACCATGACCCTATTATGGAAGGCTGTGAAACCACACGCAGTACTCCAGGAATACATCAGTACATCCTAGACATCCTGCGACAGCAGGTTGATGATTGTATCAGTGCCCACAAAGGGCGGGGTTGATGCATGTATCAATGCCCACAGAGGCCAAACTGATCATCTCCTGTGAGAAAGAGTTGCTTATTGTATGCTGGTGATTTCTGTTCTTGCGTGTTTCCCGTTATTAATGAGTTGGAGAAATTTAGTTATAATACAGAAACAAACTATTTCCAGACCCATGTTTATATAACGTTATTTCTTTGTCTACGTCTGAGAAATGTGTCCTGCAGTTTGTGCCATACCTTTTGTTACATATCACGGAATTGTCGAATCCATGCTGCATGCTATGCATAATGCTGTATTTCGTTGCAAAGGTGAACCAAAATGCTGTCAAGGAGGCAGTCATGATTACATATATGAAGTCTTCCCCGATACTGACTGCATTGCATCAAGGGTTTCAGGCTGTCCTTCACAGAGCAGGCATGAAGCGTGATATACTTACCAACACAATTCTTTCGCCGCCGTTGACCGTCTGTCAACACATGCAATCGTAACAGATACAATATATCAAATACTCACAAAACGCACACGGCTGAGCAAATTCATTATGACCACCAACTTAATGGCACGTTGGTCGACCTTTGGAACACAATACAGCAGCGATTCTGAGTGGCACTGGCTCGGCAAGACGTAAGTAGATGCTCAAACGTATGTGGCACCAGATGTCTAGTCCAAGGTCACAAAAATAAGCTGTCTATGCCTTGGGAGTCCTTTGGTTTATGTAAGGAGTGGGTAGAGTGTAGACCAATACAGGCTGCAAAATTTAGTACACATGGCCTCCACCTCCAGTAGCAACAAACAGCTATAACCTAGCACGTTACTGAATCAAAGTGAGGCTGGATTGCTGATAAAGCTGCGTCATTCTACGCTGCTTTTATTCAAGGGGTCAGAGTATTTAATCGTGTGGCAGACGAGTATGGCGTTCCAGTATCTCGCTAATCTATGAGCAGACGTTTCCATTGGGTGAGATATCTTGACTGCGTTGTGGCAGGAGAACAGTAGAACACCATTTGTGCCGACGTAAGTCACGACAGCCCGGAAAACATGCGTTACAGGGGACAGGCACGGTTATAGCGATACACCACAGAATACACATATTACAAAGATAATTAGCTCCAAAATGACATTATGGACACACTGAAGGTGGGACACAGCAGTAGCCTTCAGCACGTTCGAAATATGAGGCTATGCGAATTGAAGGTTATCTTATTCTGTACCCAGTGGCAGCCCATCCCATTAGGCTATTCTTTTTAGACACAGCAGTAGCGTTTAGCACGTTCGAAATATGAGGCTATGTGAATTGAAGGTAATTTTATTCTGTGCCCAATGGCAGCCCATCCCCTTACGATTTATACTGAGACGGTATTGTGACGACAAATACAAGTTGGAGTCGTTCATTCTTCTCGAAGACTCCACACGTGAGTTTTAATCTACAGTTCATAACCAATAGATTGTGGTCAGAGTCCACATCTGCCCCTGGAAATGTCTTACAATTTAAAACCTAGTTCTTAAATCTCTGTCTTACCATTACATAATCCATCTGAAACCTGTCAGTAACTCCAGGTTTCTTCCATGTATACAGCCTTCTTTTATGATTCTTGAACCAAGTGTTAGTTATGATTAAATTGTGTTCTGTGCAAAATTCTGCCAGGCGGCTTCCTCTTTTATTTCTTAGCCCCAATCCATATTCACCTACTACGTTTCCTTCTCTCCCTTTTCCTACTACCGAATTCCAGTCACCCATCACTATTAAATTTCCGTCTCCCTTCACTAACTGAATAATTTCTTTTATTTCATCATACATTTCATCAGTTTCTTCGTCATCTGCAGAGCTAGTTGGCATATAAACTTGTACTACTGTAGTAGGCGTGGGCTTCGTGTCTATCTTGGACACAATAATGCGTTCACTATGCTGTTTGTAGTAGCTTACCCGCACTCCTATTTTTTTTATTCATTATTAAACCTACTCCTGCATTACCCCTATTTGATTTTATATTTATAACCCTGTATTCGCCTGACCAAAAGTCTTTTTCCCCCTGCCACCGAACGTCACTAATTCTCACTATATCTTTAACCTATCCATTTCCCTTTTTAAATTTTCTAACCTACTTGCCCGATTAAGGGATCTGACATTCCACGCTCCGATCCGTAGAATGCCAGTTTTCTTTCTCCTGATAACGACGTTCTCTTGAGTAGTCCCCGTCCGGAGATCCGAAAGGGGGACTGTTTTACCTACGGAATATTTTACCTAAGGGGACGCCATCATCATTTAACCATACAGTAAAGCTGCATGCCCTCGGGAAAAATTACGGCTGTAGTTTCCCCTTCCTATCAGCTGTTCGCAGTACTAGCACAGCAAGGCTGTTTTGGTTAGTGTTACATGGCCAGATCAGTCAATCATCCAGACTGGTGCCCCTGCAACTACTGAAAAGGCTGCTGCCCCTCTTCAGGAACCACGCGTTCGTCTGGCCTCTCAACAGATACCCCTCCGTTGAGGTTGCATCTATGGTACGGCTATCTGTATCGCTGAGGCACGCAAGCCTCCCCACCAACGGCAAGATCCATGGTTCATGGGGAGTGGTATTAAATGTAGTCTTCAAAATGGCGTCTACAACGGAGGTGCGTTCTAAGCAGATAGATGTTATTGAGTTTTTTTTTTCACGGAAAACCAGAGCACTGTAGATATTCATAGATTCTTGCTGAATGTCTATAAAGAATTTCCAGTGAACAAAAGCACGGTGAATCGTTCCGCGAGGCTTCTGTCATCATCGTAACAAGGCCGCCCAAACCTATGTCATCCCACGCGTGCCATCTCGCCAGAAACAGCTGTGACTCCAGCGATGATGGAACGTGCGGACACTCTCATTCGAGGTGATCGAGGTATTACAGTCAAACACTTCGCTGCACAACTGGACGTCTCTGTTGGTAGTGCTGACACACTCATCCAACAGTTGTGGTACTCAAAGGTGTGTGGACGCTAAGGCTCCTCCAAAGGAAAAGTTCAGTCACACCCTCAGCCAGTAGAGTCATGGCGACAGTCTTCTGGGACTCTGAGGGGATTATTCTGTTCGATATCCTGTCTGATGCTGCAATAATCAGTTCTGAAGTGTACTTTGTTACCCTCAGGAAGTTGAAAAAAAAACTGAAGCTTGTTCGTCGCTACAAAAATGTGAACGAACTTCTCTTTCTCCATGACAATGGAGGCCTCACACAAGTCTGCGCACCAGAGACGAGCTCACAAAACTTCACTGGACTGTTGTTCCTCATTCACCCTACGGCATGGATCTCGTAACTTCCGACTTCAGTATGTTTGGCTCCGTGAAGGATGCACTCAGATGGAAGCAGTACGCACATGATGGTTGGATTATTGCTTCGGCAAGACATTGGCTCAGATGTCGCCCAGCAGAGTCGTAACACGTGGGAATATAAGCCCTCCCAGTAAGGTGGAGGAAGACAATCGCATTGAATGGAGATCATGGTGGAAACTATTGTTTTATACTCAAAAAAATGTGATGTCCTGGAATCCTGAATAAAATCAACCTGCTTTCAAAAAAAAAAATGTTGCAATATTTATTAAACGCCTCTCGTATATTAATAAATAAAAGTTAAAAGAACCTGTCAGAGTTAATAATATTTTATAACAGCTTATCCTCTGAGATCTGCTCAATATAAAATAGGACAAATAAGTTTAAACAACATTGTAATTTGAGGAAATATGTGTACGTCCAGAATACGCAGTCTTTCACACCGTAGAATTTGCGCGCTTGTCCGCAGCTCGTGGTCGTGCGGTAGCGTTCTCGCTTCCCGCGCCCGGGTTCCCGGTTTCGACTCCCGGCGGGGTCAGGGATTTTCTCTGCCTCGTGATGACTGGGTGTTGTGTGCTGTCCTTAGGTTAGTTAGGTTTAAGTAGTTCTAAGTTCTAGAGGACTGATGACTATAGATGTTAAGTCCCATAGTGCTCAGAGCCATCTGAACCATCTGAACCAATTTGCGCGCTTATCGCACCTACCATAACCGATCCTGCTGAAATCGTGTTCGAGTATGGAACGGAATTTCACCGAAATCAGGCAATACGCTCTGTTTATGACGAACAAGTCGTGTATATTTGAGTCGTGGGACTTAGGGAAAGCAGGAAAGGTGTGGACGGGTACTATTCAGTTACCGTTGGTTGCACAGAAAACACATGCACTTTATTTTAAAAAAGTAAAACTCTCAACAATCATTTTTAAACATTTTACTACACTGGCAGCTGAAGGACTTATTACAAGAATTACAATAGTCTGTCGGCTGAAGGTCACAAGCTGGCCGGTGTGGCCGTGCGGTTAAAGGCGCTTCAGTCTGCAACCGCGTGACCGCTACGGTCGCAGGTTCGAATCCTGCCTCGGGCATGGATGTGTGTGATGTCCTTAGGTTAGTTGGGTTTAATTGGTTCTACGTTCTAGGCGACTGATGACCTCAGAAGTTAAGTCGCATAGTGCTCAGAGCCATTTGAACCATTTTGAAGGTCACAAGCAGTGCTACAAACAATTAACGGCTGAACGCCAATTACAAGTGGGGAAGGCAATAACATGTTAAGACATAAGGATAAATTTTAAACAACTATGACAACTTGTTATAATAATAATAACGCGGAGTGATCCACAGCTCCCTGGATCGACCTGAGGAAGGTGGTTACAGCTGTGTAAGCGGTGAGACAGGTAGCCAAGAGCTGTACTCACATAACAGGATGGAAACTCCAACTAGGGGTAGCTTAAGCGCCGACCTACCGACTAACCAATACGTCTAACGTCCGATCACCGGTACAATATTTTTAGGCAAGGGCGAACAGACGGACAGCACCACGTCTTCAGAAAGGCCGAAGGAAACACTAGAACCGAGGAAGACCTCCCAAAAACATATGCACAGTACATTTCAAGAGGCTGTCGAACTACACGCCATGTCGGACAGCATCAACACGATGAGGAAAGGTACATTGTCGGAAAGGTACACTAAACTCCAGAACAGGTCATTGGGGCGTTAGAAGCCACAAGGCAGAAAATACCGCTGGTTGCACTTCACCGATAAGAATAATACTAAATCCAAACTAACATCAAGAAACAGAAGGCGGCTAATAGCTCAGACAGACTCCACTTGTTGCGGTTGGTCTCACTGACCCTGGGAGCAGCAACATGCAAAACAACAGCGAGATCTCAAACAGTGGATGTTTCAATACTGGACATGGATCACTCAACTTCAAACGTCCTGGGTTCGGTCGTCGGCTACAGCCCCTCAGTCCGACAGGGGCTGCACGCCGCCAGCGGTCCCGGCCGACCCTCACACTGCAGACCTCCTCGTTGCTCCGTCCGAAGCTCAACTGCCTGACACACACGACGACTCGGAAATACTACCCACGGCACCAAAGATATTACCACAGTACTGGCTATCGATAACTGCTGTTGCTGCCACTATACTAGCAAACTCAGTGGTGCCATTAACACAAGAAGGAAACAAGACCCCACTACCGCTATTACAAGATGCCAACTTATGAATGGCAAGAACGTGAGCCACACACAGCTCGATCTTACTTTGGCAAAATTTCTCTTTCGTAATAACTGAGCCAAATCGTGGCATGCTACTTGTCTATAACAGTTCATTGCAAAACATAAATCATTCAACACACGCAAATGATATATCCAGTTCACGTCACTCATTCACTTGATCTCAATGAAGTTTGGTATTATTTTGTAGTACGACAAGCATTTTTTATTGGTGTGTCTGTTTCATATCCTGCAGCATACACTGATAAAGTCCATTGATTAGTTTAAGTATTTGAAACGCATTCATCTACATCTACATCTACATCCATACTCCGCAAGCCACCTGACGGTGTGTGGCGGAGGGTACCTTGAGTACCTCTATCGGTTCTCCCTTCTATTCCAGTCTCGTATTGTTCGTGGAAAGAAGGATTGTCGGTATGCCTCTGTGTGGGCTCTAATCTCTCTGATTTTATCCTCATGGTCTCTTCGTGAGATATACGTAGGAGGGAGCAATATACTGCTTGACTCTTCGGTGAAGGTATGTTCTCGAAATTTTGACAAAAGCCCGTACCGAGCTACTGAGCGTCTCTCCTGCAGAGTCTTCCACTGGAGTTTATCTATCATCTCCGTAACGCTTTCGTAAATGCTAAATGATCCTGTAACGAAGCGCGCTGCTCTCAGTTGGATCTTCTCTATATCTTCTATCAACCCTATCTGGTACGGATCCCACACTGCTGAGCAGTATTCAAGCAGTGGGCGAACAAGTGTACTCTAACCTACTTCCTTTGTTTTCGGATCGCATTTCCTTAGGATTCTTCCAATGAATCTCAGTCTGGCATCTGCTTTACCAACGATCAACATTATGTGATCATTCCATTTTAAATCACTCCTAATGCGTACTCCCAGATAATTTATGGTATTAACTGCTTCCAGTTTCTGACCTGCTATTTTGTAGCTAAATGATAAAGGATCTATATTTCTGTGTATTCGCAGCACATTACACTTGTCTACATTGAGATTCAATTGCCATTCCCTGCACCATGCGTCAATTCGCTGCAGATCCTCCTGCATTTCAGTACAATTTTCCATTGTTACAACCTCTCGATACACCACATCATCATCTGCAAGAAGCCTCAGTGAACTTCCGATGTCATCCACAAGGTCATTTATGTATATTGTGAATAGCAACGGTCCTATGACACTCCCCTGCGGCACACCTGAAATCACTCTTACTTCGGAAGACTTCTCTCCATTGAGAATGACATGCTGCGTCCTGATATCTAGGAACTCCTCAATCCAATCACACAATTGGTCTGATAGTCCATATGCTCTTACTTTGTTCATTAAACGACTGTGGGGAACGAACGCCTTGCGGAAGTCAAGAAAGACGGCATCTACCTGTGAACCCGTGTCTATGGCCCTCTGAGTCTCGTGGACGAATGGCGCGAGCTGGGTTTCACATGACCGTCTTTTTCGAAACCCATGCTGATTCCTACAGAGTAGATTTCTAGTCTCCAGAAAAGTCATTATACTCGAACACAATACGTGTTCCAAAATTCTACAACTGATCGACGTTAGAGATATAGGTCTATAGTTCTGCACATCTCCTCGACGTCCCTTCTTGAAAACGGGGATAACCTGTGCCCTTTTCCAATCTTTTGGAACGCTACGCTCTTCTAGAGACCTACGGTACACCGCTGCAAGAGGGGGGGCAAGTTCCTTCGCGTACTCTGTGTAAAATTGAACTGGTATCCCATCAGGTCCAGAGGCCTTTCCTCTTTTGAGCGATTTTAATTGTTTCTCTATCCCTCTGTCGTCTATTTCGATATCTACCATTTTGTCATCTGTGCGACAATCTAGAGAAGGAACTACAGTGCAATCTTCCTCTGTGAAACAACTTTGGAAAAAGACATTTAGTATTTCGGCCTTTAGTCTGTCATCCTCTGTTTCAGTACCATTTTGGTCACAGAGTGTCTGGACATTTTGTTTTAATCCACCTACCGCTATGACATAAGACCAAAATTTCTTAGGATTTTCTGACAAGTCAGTACATAGAACTTTACTTTCGAATTCATTGAACGCCTCTCGCATGTTATATGTTACACATAATGTTACGCGAATAATAAAAAATAAAGAGCGTGTAAGTCATAACGTTAGCATCGATTCTTTCCGAATACACAGGACTTCAAATCCTCGTACAGCAGTACTACTGACTGACGGGATTTGCTCTGTTATGTGCCAACTGTCTTACCCCGTTAAATACGTCAATTCCTGTAAGAATACCGAAGTTAAGCAACGTCGGGCTTGGCTGTTGTTTGGAAGGGTAATCGCCTGAGTACGCCACTCGCTCTCGGAAGCTTTCCTTTTGCCTTTCCGGTAACGACGAGGAGAGTTATTGGCTTAAGGCTCATGATCACTGTGCTCTGGGCCAATGTCCAGGATTAAATTCCAAACATCTCCGCAGTGTCTCAAAGAGTGAAAGCATGTGACATTGTTGATGATGATCCGGTCTTCTGATGCAGACGTTAAGCCCTGTGGCCCCCGTGATGCTATTCGAGAGGAGTAATTCATGTGCCGCGTTTCAGCCTTTGCATCCTACATGTACATCGTTACTCCGCAAGCCACGTTACGGTGCGAGGTGGAGAAAGTGTACCGGCTTCACTTGCCCCTTTTCCAGTCGCGTATGGTTCGTGGGAAGAACGTCTATGAAAAGTATTAGTCCTGTAATACTTTCTTCGGACACGCTCGAAGTAACTTTTACATCTGAAGACTTCTCTCCGTTGAAAATGGCATACTGTGTTCTCTTTTCTAGGAGCTTTTCAGTCCAATAACGCAGATGATCAGATAATCTGTACGATCGTGTTTTGTCCATTAGGTGGCAAATTACGAAACTGTATTGAATGCCCTCCGGAAATCAAGCAACACGTTGTCTACTTGGGCGCCTGTACCTATTGCTTTCTTAGTCTCTACAAATAGAGTGAGCTGGGTTTCATAGAACTGTTGTTTTCTGATCCCAGGATGATTACTAGAAAGAAGCACAAAACATATGATAAAATTCTACTACAGGCCGAATTCAGAGGTATACACTCCTGAAAATTGAAATAAGAACACCGTGAATTCATTGTCCCAGGAAGGGGAAACTTTATTGACACATTCCTGGAGTCAGATACATCACATGATCACACTGACAGAACCACAGGCACATAGACACAGGCAACAGAGCATGCACAATGTTGGCACTAGTACAGTGTATATCCACCTTTCGCAGCAATGCAGGCTGCTATTCTCCCATGGAGACGATCGTAGAGATTCTGGATGTAGTCCTGTGGAACGGCTTGCCATGCCATTTCCACCTGGCGCCTCAGTTGGACCAGCGTTCGTGCTGGACGTGCAGACCGCGTGAGACGACGCTTCATCCAGTACCAAACATGCTCAATGGGGGACAGATCCGGAGATCTTGCTGGCCAGGGTAGTTGACTTACACCTTCTAGAGCACGTTGGGTGGCACGGGATACATGCGCACGTGCATTGTCCTGTTGGAACAGCAATTTCCCTTGCCGGTCTAGGAATGGTAGAACGATGGGTTCGATGACGGTTTGGATGTACCGTGCACTATTCAGTGTCCCCTCGACGATCACCAGTGGTGTACGGCCAGTGTAGGAGATCGCTCCCCACACCATGATGCCGGGTGTTGGCCCTGTGTGCCTCGGTCGTATGCAGTCCTGATTGTGGCGCTCACCTGCACGGCGCCAAACACGCATACGACCATCATTGGCACCAAGGCAGAAGCGACTCTCATCGTTGAAGATGACACGTCTCCATTCGTCCCTCCATTCACGCCTGTCGCGACATCACTGGAGGCGGGCTGCACGATGTTGGGGCGTGAGCGGAAGACGGCCTAACGGTGTGCGGGACCGTAGCCCAGCTTCATGGAGACGGTTGCGAATGGTCCTTGCCGATACCCGAGGAGCAACAGTGTCCCTAATTTGCTGGGGAGTGGCGGTGCGGTCCCCTACGGCACTGCGTAGGATCCTACGGTCTTGGCGTGCATCCGTGCGTCGCTGCGGTCCGGTCCCAGGTCGACGGGCACGTGCACCTTCCGCCGACCACTGGCGACAACATCGATGTACTGTGGAGACCTCACGCCCCACGTGTTGAGCAATTCGGCGGTACGTCCACCCGGCCTCCCGCATGCCGACTATACGCCCTCGCTCAAAGTCCGTCAACTGCACATACGGTTCACGTCCACGCTGTCGCGGCATGCTACCAGTGTTAAAGACTGCGATGGAGCTCCGTATGCCACGGCAAACTGGCTGACACTGACGGCGGCGGTGCACAAATGCTGCGCAGCTAGCGCCATTCGACGGCCAACATCGCGGTTCCTGGTGTGTCCGCTGTGTCGTGCGTGTGATCATTGCTTGTACAGCCCTCTCGCAGTGTCCGGAGCAAGTATGGTGGGTCTGACACACCGGTGTCAATGTGTTCTTTTTTCCATTTCCAGGAGTGTAGATCCGCAGTTTTGTGTGTCTGTACGACGAAACTTTTCGAAAACGGGAATGACCTGTGCTTTTCTCCAAGCATTCGAAAGGCTTCCCTTCTCAAGAGACCTACGGTAGACTGCTGATAGAAGAGGGGCAAGTGTTTTTGCATGCTCTACGCAGGATGAAGTGGTATCCATTAGATCTAGTCGCCCTCCCTCTGTTGAGCGATTTTGGTTGCTTTTCTCTCCCTTGGTCACTTACTTCGATGTCCGTTATATTGTCGATTTGAAGGGCTGCATTGCAATCTTCCAACGCAAAACAGTTTTTGAAAAGGAAGTTCATTATTTCGGTCTTTCTGTGTCAATCTCCGCTAGAAAGCCATTGTGGTTACTGAGTACCATCATGCAATGGAAACATGACGCTACATGAT
The DNA here is from genome assembly GCF_023864345.2 of Schistocerca serialis cubense. Classification (NCBI taxonomy): domain Eukaryota; kingdom Metazoa; phylum Arthropoda; class Insecta; order Orthoptera; family Acrididae; genus Schistocerca; species Schistocerca serialis. Next base: position 45,648,969 of record NC_064641.1, read on the forward strand.
TGATTCATTGATTGACTGATTTTAACAGGGAAGCTAAAAAAACCTAGGTCTGACCACCATTGCCCGCACCGAAACTATGTTTATTGTGCGGTATCGCTCCCTGTATATCTAGTAAATCCAACCAGTGCCCTTAAATAGTACAAGGAGTCCCTCTACCAGTTTTTTTCAGGTGTAGTTGTCCCGAAGATTCTGTATCTTTTACTCTCCAGTGCCGTGCATTCAAAGATTAGGTGTGATGTAGTTACATCACCCTCATTACAGATCCTACATTTAGGATCCTCTTCCGTTATACCCATTGTGTGTATGTGTTTATTGAAATTCCCATGGCCGGTCATCAATCAAGTCATGAGTTTAATCTCCTGTTCAATCCCCGGATTACAGAGCTACTTTTAAAACATGGCTTGGGCATAATTACCTTACCATGTTTTTGTTTATGAACCTTGGTCCAACGTCCTACGTGCTGTTTCCGAAGCCAGTTCCGTAGTTCTAATTTGATGATAGCCTTGGTAACGGTCAGAACAGGTTTCGGGCCAATAAATGGAGTTGTTGCCCCCATCCTAGCCAATCTATTGTCTTGTTCATTGCCACAGATCCCAGACTGGCCAGGGACCCACACTAGGTTTTCCCTATTGTTTCCCCATAGCTCCACCAGAGCCCTGTGGCAATCTGCAACTTTATTAGATCTCTTTGCACGAGCTGCCAATGATTTCAGGGCTGCCTGGCTGTCTGAATACATGTAAATGCTATGGTCATTGTAGCACCTACGCATATTCTCTTCCATACAGGCCCTAATTGCAGTAATTTCAGCTTGGAATACAGAGGCCAGTTTTCGTAGCGAGATGCTGCTCTCCAGTCTTGGCTGAGCCCCGTAAACCACTGTCCCAACGCCTTGGTCTGTTTTCGACCCATCCGTGAACCAGTCGATGTCCCCCATACGGTTTTCCACTGCTCCCTACTTCCAATTATTATGTTGTAAGGCTTTTCGAAGCAGTTGGGAGTTATTATAGAGTCGGTAGGCATTTCGCCAGCCATTCCTACATTTACCTCAACCACTATGTTACTGCCGGCCAGTGTGGCCGAACGGTTCTAGTCGCGTCAGTCTGGAACCCCGCGATCGCTACGGTCGCACTTTCGAATCCTGCCTCGGGCATGGATGTGTGTGATGTCCTTAGGTTAGTTAGGTTTAAGTAGTTGTAAGTTCTAGGGGACTGATGAGCTCAGATGTTAAATCCCATAGTGCTCAGAGCCATTTGAACCACTATGTTATTGTGTGATTCAGGATATCCGAATGAGACCCAGTTTTTGCCAGTTTTAAGTCTATTTGCCCCAGCTGCTTCCTCCGTCTTGACCCAGAGGTGAAGTGGAGGCATATCCAACATCGCTTCCATTCCAGCGGTTTATGTGCTGCTAATTCCGCCCGTTACGGCTAAGCAGGCCAATCTCTGCACCTTAGCAAGCTCCTTGGCTGCAACCCGCTGTTCTCCCTTCTTCCACCACACTACGGCCCCGTAGGAAATCCTAGGTCTAACCACTGTGATGTATATCCAGTGCATACCCCTGGGGCTTAGGCCCCAGTTTTTGGCACAAGCCCTCCTACTACTCACTATAGTACTTTTTGCCTTGGAGCAGATGCTGTTAATGTGAGGGGTCCAAGTTAGCTTCTCCCCAAAGGTGACCCCTAGATATTTAACTGTCCCCTTCACAGGGAAAATTTCATCGAAGAGGTTTGGATTCCAACTCGAGTGTTGAATATGTCTCTTCGTAAATGGCACCACAATAGTCTTCTTAGGAATAACTCTCAGATACTGTTTAATGCCTCAGTTTTGCTCAATGTCTAATCCTTGTGAAATATTACTGTGTCAGTGAATTTGTCAAGTATTACTATGACAAGGCCATCTATGTATCCTTGGCGGAAGCATTGTCTAGAACGTAGTTCCTCAATGAGTTCGATCACCACTAGATTCCCCAATAGTGGAGACAAAACTCCTCCTTGCGGGCAGCCTATAATGGCCTTAATTAGTATCTTTTCGTTCATCATGGTAGCCTCTACCTTCCTTCCACTAAGCACGGCCCCGCTCCACCTAAATATAGTGGTCCCCAGGTCATGCACCTCTGCTGCCCTTACCATGGAATCGAAGGTCGTGTTACTAAAGGCCCCCTCGACATCCAGGAAGATGCACAGGGCTATTTCTTGGAAGTGAAGTGCTTTTTCCACCTTCCTAAATCCCCAACGAGTTGGTGGAGAGCTGTCTCACATGATGTACCTGGTTGACGCTACATGACTCCCACTCTCCGTACTGCTACCTGCAAGTAACACTCACTCTTCGCGGAGGAAAGCTGCCATTGTGCGCCAAGGATACAAAAATATTTCCAATTAGGTGGCTCAACTTATCCTTCGAGGTCTGTCCGCCAACCGTGTCATACGATTTTACTTTTATTGTCTTTGACGTCAAAATCAGCATTCTTGGAATGCTGAAACAAATTGCACTCATATCAGGGAGCAATTATTCTATTGAGGCACATTGGACTCTTATTCTCGAGGACGACGGTTCAGATGCGCTTTCGACGATCCAGCTTAGGTTTTCCGTGGTTTCCATAAATCACTCCACGCAAATGCTCGAGATGGAGCTTTCCAAAGGGCGTGGACGATTCCCTTCCCCATCCTTGAAACATTTCGAGCTCATGGTCCATTTCTAATGATCTTGATGTCGACGGGACGTTAAACTCTAATCTTCTTTTCTTCCTTTCGTTATAAGTGTATTTCTTTTCTCAGTAACTAGTGGTAATCATCTTGTGGTTTTTGTAGTGGCGTATAAGACGTGCAAGATGACGAAAGAGGAAATTCTCCATAGAATCGTCGAGGAAAGGAAACTATGCAAAGCCCTAACGAGAAGAAGGGACAAGGTGATAGTGAACCACCCCCTCGGCTTTTCTTATTTAGAGAACCGGCATTTGAAGCTGACTGCCGAACGATTCTACAGACGCCAACCTACAATGCGCGTAAGGACTGCGAAGGTAAGATACTAGAAATTAGGGCTCATACTGACGCATATAGATAATCGTTTTAACCTCGCTCTACTTGTGACTGGCCCAGGAACGGAAATGATAAAAAGAACAATGGTACGTGGTACCCTCCGCCAGGCACCGTAAGGTGGCTTGTGGAGTATCTACACTATGTGATGAAAAGTATCCGGACGCCTGGCTGAAAATTACTTACAAGTTAGTGGCGCCCTCCATCGGTAATGCTGGCCCACCCTTAGCCTTAATGACAGCTTCCACCCCCGCAGGCATACGTTCTGGCAGGTGCTGGAGGGTTCCTTGGGTAATGGAACGTGAATCTGGAGAGGTATCGATGTCGGTCGGTGAGGCCTGGCATGAGGTCGGCGTTCCAAAACATCCCAAATGTGTTCTTTAGGATTCAGGCCAGTCCACTACATGAATGTTATTGTCGTGTAACCACTCCGCCACAGGAAGTGCATTATGAGCAGGTGCTCGATCGTGTTGAAAGATGCAATCGCCGTCTCCGGATTGCTATTCAAACACGGGCAATCAAGAAGGTGTTAAAAACATCAATGTAGGTCTGTGCTGTGATAGTGCCACGCAAAACAACAAGGGGTGCATGCCCCCTCCATGAAAAACACGACCACACCGTAACACAGCCGCCACCGAATTTTACTATTGGCACTACACACGGTGGCAGATGATCTTCACCAGGCTTTCGCCATACACACACCCAGCCATCGGATCGCCACATTCTTTACCGTGATTCGTCCCTCCACACAACATTTTCCACTGTTTAGTCCTCCAATGTTTACGCGCCTTACACCAAGCGAGGTGTGTTTGGCATTTACCGGTGTGATGTGTGGGTTATGAGCAACCGCTCGACCATTGAAATCAAAGTTTTCTCACCTTCCGCCTAACTGTCATAGTATTTTCAGAGGATCCTGGTGCAGTCTGGAATTCCTGTGTCATGGTCTGGATAGACCTCTTCCTGTTACACATTACGACCCTCTTCAACTGTCGGCGGTCTCTGTCAGTCAATAGACGAGTTCGGCCTGTACGCTTTTGTGCTCTACCTACCCCTTCAAGTTTCCACTTCACTATCACACCTTAAACAGTAGACCTAGGGATGATTTCGAGTGTGGAAATCTCGCGCACAGACGTAAGAAACAAGTGACACCCAATCACCTTATAACACCTTTACGTACGCTGCGTCTAATGTGACCTTAACATACAATAAGCGTTACGATCTGTGAGAAATTTTGAATTGTTTGACCATGTGTTAACTTAATGGACAGAGGGTATCGAACATAAACAAAACTTATAGAAAGCTGAACGGCTTTAATTTAGGAAATTATGAATGTAGCGAAACTTTTCGTGAATGAAATAATAAACGGTCGCCGGCCTAATTAGGCATAATAATGTGGGAACATTAAGTTCAAAGAATTTAATTATAATTTTGCAAATAGGACTCCCATTATTTCTCTCTTTGTAAAGTACAATGAACACACACAACTACCGGACGAAATGAACAGTAATTAGCAGTAGTTATTATTCGCATATATTAACAGTCACAGAAAGATAAATGATACTGTTAATAATAAACATCATCTCAACCATTAACCAATTTAGCACCAGAAAGTTGTCAAAGTCATCGCGAGACTAAATGAAGCATAACGGGAGTCCTGGTTTATCTTACACACACACACACACACACACACACACACACACAACACAACACAAATGCAGATAGATAACACTTTACAAACACTTTTCTTACCATCTCTTATTTATGGTAATACTCCGGATTTCTTTAGCAAAAGCAATATTTAATTTAACTTTCTCATAATAGAAAAGATTGTAGCTGAAGCCCATAAACTGTCATTTACTCTACAGACAAATTCTGTAACTATTTCATAGACGGATTGCATTACAATAATGTGGCTTTCTAAGTCCACTTGAATTTGTTTGTATTTCAACAGTACATAGCCATTTACCCTAATGTTATTCACAAATAAAGCTTGAGAAATTTGTCCATGGTAATAGTCACAGCAAAAATCTAATTTCCTGTAAGTCATATTATGTGCCTTTTTCATTACCTGTGTAGTAGGCGGTTTAACTAACAACATTTATACACTTTAACAGTGAAACTTTGGCATATTAAAAATTAGAAACAATTCAGTGGCTATTCAGAAACAGGTTAATCAGTCTTTAGGACCTTTAGGATGGGACCCTGAAACGATTTTATGATCAGGACAATTTCAAAGTTCACACACATGTTTTTATCACTTGAATGATTATTGAAAAAGCACACACACACAAACATACTGGTCCATAATAAGTTACATATCTGATTTCCTGAAGTTGGCGAAGCAGTGGCGCAATAGTGGTTGCAAGTACATGGCGACTACCTGGTCTCACCTCATGCTGTTCAAGGCTCATTTCAAATCTCTTTGTGGCGACGTATTAATCATTTTAGAGCCATTTCATAATACAAGAGCAGCATATTACAGCCTAAACCATGTCCGAGGCAATTTCAACAAGAATCGGCTCCCGAATTCCTCACTTGGCACCCACAGTATTGACCGTACAACTTGGCCACTGACTGCGTAATGTGCTCTCTCTCCTGCCGCCCAGGTTGACCATCAAAACCACCTTTTCCCACGCGCCAAGCCCTTTCCGTAGTGGAGGGGGTTCCCTACACCTTTTCCATTATATAATTTAACTTCCTTAAGTATAAACCAGTAATCAAAGTATAGTTTCTCTTTTACGTGCATACATATTTTATAAAGTTTCATTATCTGTAAACATTATTAAATCTTTACAATATATGTATACAAACTTCCATTTCCCTCTGACAATTCAAGGATCTTAACTAGTACAGAACAATCACTTCAAAGTTACACACACACTTAGTTGCATAGCATGACCTACTTACTTTCGATATTGGTGCTACAACATGACCACGTTCGAAATCCACGAGTTCTACGGAGCGCCACATTTTGCTCTCTCACGATGGCTAATGACTACTGAGCTTGCTAATATGGAGTACCTGGCAGTAGGTGGCAGCACAATGCACCTAATGTGAAAAACGTATGTTTTTGAGGTTGTTCGGATACTTTTGATCACATAGTGTGTGTAGATGTAGAAATCATTGACATAACACTATAACTCAAAAATTCTTCCACACAGACTTCAAGGACTTAACATTCGTTCAAAGAATTGTCAGATAATTGATAACATATGCTGTGAAGAACCAGCCATGGTATAGTAACTATGTTGTGGTTTTTGTAGTGGCGTATAAGACGGGCAAGATAACGAAGTAGGAGATTCTCCATAGAATCGGCGAAGAAAGGAAAACACGCAAAGCGCTAACGAGAAGAAGGGCCAAGTGATAGTGAACCTTCCCCTCGGCTTTTTACTTTATTTACTTTAGTACTGTAGCCTTTACTTCATTTGTTGCAAATTTATTATCAGCCAAGAGTCTGGCACACTTTGTGTTTAGATCGCACAGTTTGCTGTGGACGCATTGCAAACTAATTAGCGAAAGTTTACGGACGACATCGTAACGTAACCAGTTCGTGTTCATACGTTAACTCTGTTTTCCGTAATTACACGTCACTGCTGTTGCTGTTAGCGTGGTCGCTCAAGGTCTGACGCCGAACAATTCCGTTGCCAATTTGTTGCCCCGCAATGGATCGCTGATGGCCCCTTTTACTCTTTTAGAACTACCGTAGGCTAGGGCAGACTGTCGTAAGTATAGATTACGGTAGTGTTCCTGGTACTCTTGGTCAGTTAAGATCGTAACCACTTTACCTGTACTTTAGGTATGTTGTACACCTGTCTAGTGCCATCTCATTCTCGTCGTTTTGTTTGTGTATGGGACCAGTATCTTACTAGATTGCCCTAGAAACCGAATGCGGTGGACCTGAGTGTGGATATGTTAAGATCCACGTAACCTGCGACACATATTTGTTCTGCATATTTATCCTTCTGTCTATTATTTAAAAATAACCAGGTTTTATAGCAAAGTGGAAATTGTAACATATAATTAAGGTTTTCTTCGAAAAGTGTTGTTTTGTAACGACAAAGAGAGTGATTTCTTATTGAAAATTATAAAAAAAAAACACGGATTTATCAGTCAGAAAGCGAAATTCCCTCCAAAATTTTAAAAAAAAGAAAACAAAAACATATCTAATATCACATAATTATATAGTGCGGATTCTTCCACAGCTATCAATAATAACAGGAAACTCTTAACTTTGATCATAAACTAGAAGGTTCTTTCTTTTTTTTTTTTTTTTTTTTATTTTTGTCATCAGTCTACTGACTGGTTTGATGCGGCCCGCCACGAATTCCTTTCCTGTGCTAACCTCTTCATCTCAGAGTAGCACTTGGAACCTACGTCCTCAATTATTTGCTTGACGTATTCCAATCTCTGTTTTCCTCTACAGTTTTTGCCCTCTACAGATCCCTCTAGTACCATGGAAGTCATTCCCTCATGTCTTAGCAGATGTCCTATCATCCTGTCCCTTCTCCTTATCAGTGTTTTCCACATATTCCTTTCCTCTCCGATTCTGCGTAGAACCTCCTCATTCCTTACCTTATCAATCCACCTAATTTTCAACATTCGTCTTTAGCACCACATCTCAAATGCTTCGATTCTCTTCTGTCCCGGTTTTCCCACCGACCATGTTTCACTACCATACAATGCTGTACTCCAGGCGTACATCCTCAGAAATTTCTTCCTCAAATTAAGGCCGGTATTTGATATTAGTAGACTTCTCTTGGCCAGAAATGCCTTTTTTGCCATAGCGAGTCTGCTTTTGATGTCCTCCTTGCTCCGTCCGTCATTGGTTATTTTACTGCCTAGGTTGCAGAATTCCTTAACTTCATTGACTTCGTGACCATCAATCCTGATGTTACGTTTCTCGCTGTTCTCATTTCTACTACTTCTCATTACCTTCGTCTTTCTCCGATTTACTCTCAAACCATACTGTGTACCCATTAGACTGTTCATTCCGTTCAGCGGATCATGGATTGGAAGGCGTACCCAGGAGCAGATATAGACTCAGATCTCGATATAGTAGTGATGAAGAGTAGGCTGAAGTTCAAGACATTAGTCAGGAAGAATCAATACGCAAAGAAGTGGGATACGGAAGTACTAAGGAATGACGAGATACGTTTGAAGTTCTCTAACGCTATAGATGCAGCAATAAGGAATAGCGCAATAGGCAGTACAGTTGAAGAGGAATGGACATCCCTAAAAAGAGCCATCACAGAAGTTGGGAAGGAAAACATAGGTACAAAGAAGGTAGCTGCGGAGAAACCATGGGTAACAGAAGAAATACTTCATTTGATTGATGAAAGGAGGAAGTACAAACATGTTCCGGGAAAATCAGGAATACAGAAATACAAGTCGCTGAGGAATGAAATAAATAGGAAGTGCTGGGAAGCTAAGACGAAATGGCTGCAGGAAAAATGTGAAGGCAGAATGAGGCTGACTTCTTATGCCGGAAGTCTTCCGCCGCCAATGCTGATTATTTATCAAAATTTCGGCAGTGGCGGGGATCGAACCCGGGACCGAAGACGTGTTGATTATGAAACGAAGACGCTACCCCTAGACCACGTTCTATTCAGTAAAAAAAAGAAAAAATGGAAACGAGCGTATGGCAGCATTGTCCGGGAGGCCCCATTCAGGGAAGTTCGGCCGCCAAATGCAGGTCCTATTTCATTCGATGCCACACTGGGCGACTTGCACACCAATGATGAGGATGAAATGATGATGACAACACAACACCTAGTCCCCGAGCGGAGAAAATCTCCAACCCGCCCGGGAGTCGAACCCGTGCGCGCTTGCATTGGAGGTAAGCACGTTACCACCCAGCTAAGCAGGCGGACTATTCAGTGCAAAGTAAGTACAACAATTATTATGATTTTCGTTACGCTTCTGCATGTAACCTCTACTTGCATCAAAAGTAATTGCTTTGGTTGCATAAAAGTTCAGAAGTTACATAATCAACTAATCACCATTACTTATAAAATGCAGTTATTGTTTATAAGGGTATAAAATACGCAGTGGACTAACATGGAAAGATGTGGGGTTCTAATTGTGTGAAAAACGAATACAAACACTCAGAAAACCGTTTCCGCTCGATGTAAACACAGCCGACACCATTATGGACACACCACCAGCTCGTAATGTGCCTCGTAGAAAACTTGTGTCCCTCACTTCGTGCGGTTGCTCTTGCCATAAGTGCTTAGCAACTGAAATCCGGGCTCATCCGACCACACCAAGGCTTTCCAGTCGTCTATGGTCCAAACGATATGGTCACAGGGCCAGCAGATGCACTGCAGGCGATGTCCTGTTAGCAAAGGCGTCGGTCTTCTGCTGTCACTCTCCATTAACGTCACATTCGCCGCTCTGATCTAAGAATACGTTGGTCGTGCATACCATTTTGATTTCTCCGGTTATTTCACGCATTTTGGTTGTCTCTTGGTGGCGTTTGCGTAGTCGGTCGTTAAGGCGTTAAGGCCGTCAGCCACTGCCTAAAATTTCGTATTCTCGGCGCACTCTTGAGATAGTGGGTCTCAGGATATCTCAATGCTATTTGACCCTCGGCTATTCCAATTACTGAATTTCCGCCGTTGGTTACGCGTGGACTGGGCCGGACGTCGTGCCAATCGGTTACCTCTCGCCGACCGAGAATGTGCTGGTTCCCGTGGGTTCGTGGCGTCAAGACTCCATTCTCAACCGCCAATCAGAGCAACTGCTCACTCAAATGCAAACGGCATTGGGCGGAGTAACTCAGGACTACACTGAGACCTGCACAAGTTCATGTCGCGATTTCCTGATGTTTGTGTTCGCAAGAATGGGATCTCGACGCCACACTTACACGTATGATTTGCAGCTGTGCTGCGCAATAAATGTTGGGCCTTCAAATCCGAAACTGTAATCCTTTCTTATGTGTGGTACCATCTACATGCCTGACAGCAATGATCGCAATACGCATTGTCCTTCTCGGTGCAGCTCGTTCAATGAAGATAATTGCAGTTAGATTCTTGTAACCCCATTTTACATTCAACTAGCAGACTACACAGCGTTTCCCCGATTATTTATTTATTCTAATCTTCTAGTCCATATCATCCTTCCTCTTCTCTCTGTGAATCTCCGCCACCCATTCCATATGCCCACGTCTTTCACCTTTATCCATCTTCTCCCGCCTCTATTTCTGTCCATCTCCTTCCTGCTCCCTCTCTCTGTCAACCTGCTCTCCCCCCCCCCCCTGTCCATTTGCTCCTTCCTCCCATATACATCTCGTCCTCCTCTCCAATCTCCTCCTTCCTCTCTATAAATGTCCTCCTCCCCCTCTCTCTGTCCATCTCTTCTTTCCCCTCTTTGTACACCTTTTCATCCCCCTTTTCATCTCCTCCCATTTCCTCACTGCGAACATCTTCTTCTCTCCCCGCTCTCTGCCCAACACTTCCTCTTCCCTTTCTCCATTTTGCTCTCCCCTCATGCTCACCCATTTCTCAGTCTGTCCCCTCCTCCCCCATCTTTCGGTCCTCTCCTGCCGTATTTTTGTCCATCTCCGCCTTTCCACTCTCTCTGTCCATTTAACCCTCCCATACCTCTATCGGCCACCCCAATAGCTGAGTTGTCAGAGCGCCAGTCTGTCACGCCAAGGGGCCCAGGTTCGATTCCCGGCTGGGTCGGAGATTTTCTCCGCTCAGGAACTGAGTGTTTTGTTGTTCTCATTATCATTTCATCATCATCAGTGGAAGGCAACGGGAAACCACCACTGGAATCACTTCCCTAGACGCTCATGCGGTGGACGTCTCTGACGAGGCTTCCCCCATTACAAGACTTGCCGTAAGGCAGAACAAAAAAAGAAATCTCTATCTCCTCCTTCTACTCCTCCCGTCTGTGCCTATCTCCTGATTCCCTCTCGGTCTCTCCGCTCTTCCCATGCTATTGTTACAGTGAAAATCCGATTTCAGTTAGAAGGCGTTCTTAATAGTTGACTTTCGCTTTTGACCAGCAGTAAATTCTAGTTGTAACTAAGGCTGTCAGTATCAACTAGTTTCAACTAGTAAGAATCCACTCTAACTATACAGAACTAAGAGCAACAACGTGTCGATTGAAATAAGAAAGAGCATTTTTGTGTTGTGCAATGCAATATTTATTCAGAATATTGATCATACGTCTAAGTCTTTAATATTATCTACAGCAATACAAAAACAATCATACACTGAACAAACATTTTAAGGAACATTACAGAGCCATATTATCAGCATTAGTTTCAAAAGCGGAAACAAAATTTTCATATAAAAAAAGGGTATTAATTACTCATACGTTTGACAAAAGTTCCTACAGTCTTCTTGTCATAGACAGTGTTATTTTCACTATCTGGAATGTATTTGGATGTATGATCAATATTCCAATAAATATTGCATTGCACGATACATAAATACTGTTTTTTTATTCCAATCAACACTTAGTTGCTCTTAATTTTAACATTTACCCTAAATAAATTTAGTTAAAACTAGTTCGCCTAATTTAATTAGAATGCGTTCTTACTAATTGAAACTGGCTGATACTGATAGCCTTAGTTACAACTATAATTTACTGCTGGTCAAAAGCGAAAGTTAGTTAACACTAGTTTTAACTGCGCAAAACGCGTTTTGACGAAGTCGCTCAGTAAAAACTAGTTTCAAATTGTAATAACGCGTTCTAACTAAAAACGGGCTTTGACTGTAACGCTATCACATTCAACCCAATAGATTGGTAGTTTTTATCCCTACATTATTTCTTTCCAGATTATAATTGGGTATTGAGAAGAAGTATAATATGAGTGTTGATACTGCTAAGTTCATGGATGTTCTGCATGGTCAGAAACATTTCCGTGGTGGACGTTTTGAGTTTGCTTTGACAGTTTTCAAGTTCACGAATTTTTTTACACATATTTCACCTGTATTTCGCCCTGCAGTTTCATTTTCATGCAACTCAATGTTTATAACGTATCTACTGAGTTATGTCCTGTACAATGGTATAATTTTGCAAGTACATCAAATCGTGTACGCGCCTGCTCCCAGCGAAATGTGTTATGAATATGGATGGTAATACAGAAGTAATAAATTAAAACATCGTACAGAATGCGGCAGCTTTTCACGTATCTTGGTATTTGACTTCATATTTCGTGAAATACGTGTCGTACAGTTGTATGTTTCTGTAAATATATTTAGTGGCACAAGTGCATCATGTCTGCGAAAAGTGGTCGGATAAAGTTACTAGGAACGAAGTAGTAAATTTAAACATGTGTAGTAATGCGGTTGTTTTTCACTCATTCAGTGTTTATGACATCATATCTCATCAACTAAGTGCCATACAATGATGTAATAGTTCAAGTATATTTAATGGTATACGTCTGCAAAATGTCACGTTTACAGTTAGTAGTAAAGAAGTAATAAATTGAAACATCATGCTGCATAAACAGAGAAAATGTAATAAGCGATAAAGTTTTTTTTTTCATCACTTTCTGTGGGTTGTCAGCGAGCAAAAGTTTAAAAGGTTTGAAATTATGTGTACAGTTTGTTGGAAGTCTCTGCTCACATTCTCAAATACTGGACGAGGAAAATATGGGTATTCTCGTGTTGTGTGCTACACTGCTTTTTCACTCCCAGCCATTCCGCTTGATAGGTGGGTGGTTCTTGCCCCCACAATGATTCTTTCTAAACAATACATGGTATGTGTATAAAGTTTGTTTGAAACTGGTCCATTGGTAGCAGAAGGAGATGTATCTACACCGTTTAAAACTCTGCTTCAAATTTCAAATTGTTCACCTCACAGCCTTCACCAACCAATGGACTCCACGAAACGTACCCACCCCACCCCACCGTCACCATAACAAAGACTGGCTAATGTGAGACCACCTTGTGCAGTCATTCGCCGTCAAAATAAAATTCAGAAAAATTTTCTTCATATCCTAAACGAAACATGATCGTTCCAAATAGTCTATAAGTCAGGAGAACAAACACAGCCTAGTGTATTGTTTCCAGAATCAATATTTAACTCAGCAGTGGAGTGTTCACTTTTTTTCCAAATTCTCCAGCAAATCAAAACGGTATGCCGCACAACGAGTCGTAGCCGGACAATTGCCCTTGCAGACAACGCCTAAGAGGCGTCCACAGAAGCAACTCCTGTGGAAGATCAGATTATGGTTTATAATGCTGGCCTGGTACAAACGTTTGGTTCGCCAGGAAGTTTCAATACGGAACGCTACACTGCTGCAGAGTAAAAGATTATTTTCGAACTTCTTTGTGATACACTAGGATGGGCAGAATAGTAACATCTCACAATTTTTGTGTGAAAACATTACAGTTTTTTACATCAAAAAGACGTTGTTAACGTTCTACATCTTTATTCTACACGTCTACATAATTATTTCTCAACATAGTCAACGTGGGGACTAGCACATCTCTCCCCACCAGAGACCAGTTTCTTGATACCATCAGTGTAGAGTGTTTGACTCTATTAACAGAACCACAGCTTCGCCTCTGACTGCACAACTTCCTCGACCGCACTCTTTAACTTTTGTTAACAGATGAAAATCGAATGGGACCAATTTAGGAGTGTATGGAGGACGATCGAGGGCAGTCAACCGAACGTGTCGGATTGTTGCAGATGCCAAAGCGCTCATGCATAGCAAGGCATTGGCACGATGGAGAGGGTGCCCGTGTGTGGAGGAAGTCTTCGAGTCGGAAAGTCGATTATCGCACTCCATTTCTCACGCACTAACGTAGTTACGTTACACATCGGTATGTTACAAGCTACAGCTCGGAGCCATCCAGCGGCACAGGGCTGCACATATGTACACAAGAATAATAAAGCTGTCGGATGTTAATAAAGTTTGTTTTATTTAAAGAGCTTTTAGTAGTTTTCACACAAAAATCGCGAGGAATTACTTTTCAGCAGGCTCTCGTATTAAAAGTTTATTCAGAAGGAGTGATCTGATACTCGTCAGTCAAGTGATGGACGTACAGGACTTAATTATACGTGGTTTCTATTAATTTTGTCGAAATGCATATGTTGTTTCAACCGGTCGATGAATATTTGGTGCTGATAACAAGGGCTATATCGATGACTGGGAAGACTCAACCACCTTAACGGCTATGAACACTTGCTCAGTAGAGGAGATGTGTTTCACATTAGCGAAGATGAACAAATGGTCATAGCTCCTCAGATATGCAATTTAGAGCCGACGTTTCTTGGACATTTTTTTCTCGTTTTTGTCCACACTGCCACCACTGAAAGTTACCAGCCCTACACTCTTTCCAACACAAGAACCGGTACATGTATTCAACTGTCAGAGGCATCAGAACGGTTTTCGTTTATAACGTTCGACTCGTTCGTTTCTGGTACAGGGATCCTTACTTCAAATTAATACATTTACAGTTCTCCATCATCCTAAAAAGTATGTAACATCATCACGGAATCACCCCACATATACGTACATTTACAGACGCCCGTGCCTACAACTTTGACGCTCTGTAGTCTCGTTGGATGACGTTTCCAGACGTGGGTTTCTTTCAAAATACAATGTACTCACTCCCCTCTACAAGTCCTAGAATTCTGTAATGAGAATTTTCGACCACTCTGTATATCTTAATTTTCCTGCCTCTCTGTCGTTAAATGCATGTTCTTTACTTGTATGAGTTGACGTCTCTTGGATGTGTCTCTGTGGACGTAGAGTATAGAGGCCGGTGCTGGCCAGACCTCAGAGCTCCCTAGGGAGAACAGTTAGCTAGTTACAGTTAGAATGGGGTCGTTGGGAGCAGGGCCAGTAACTTGGGTACTCGACATCAAGTAGACAGTTACGGGCCCCCGTATTGTTCGGGATGGCGCCAACGTTGCGCGAGTGGTCAAGACAGCACCGGAAACAGAACTGCTTTATGAGGTTCAAATGGCTCTGACCACTATGCGACTTAACTTCTGAGGTCATCAGTCGCCTAGAACTTAGAACTAATTAAACCTAACTAACCTAAGGACATCACACACATCCATGCCCGAGGCAGGATTCGAACCTGCGACCGTAGCGGTCGCTCGGCTCCAGACTGTAGCGCCTAGAACCGCACGGCCACTCCGGCCGGCTGCTTTATGAGGCCGTGGAGTCTCTGAAAAGCAGCCGGTATGATGAACCGTCTCGCGCCTCTGGCCAGTGCAAAATAACTTATTTTTACAATTCGATTTCTCTGATCAAAGAGAACACCTGAGTGGCCAGATATCTGGTCTCAGGCTGCTCAGGAGATTTCCATCCCTGCTTTCTCCTCGGACCCTGGGGAGATGTTTATTGTCATCAGTCCCAGTACCGGTGTGGCGTAGCATAAACGAAGGTTGCGCTTTTGATTTTGACAACATCAAGTCGCTAGGCTCAGCAACAAGCTACTAGGACAGCGTTATAGTCCTTCAAAATAAGTAGGGACGAAAGTTACTAACTCATTTCGGCATCAAAAATGGTTCAAATGGCTCTGAGCACTATGGGACTTAACATCTGTGGTCATCAGTCCCCTAGAACTTAGAACTACTTAAACCTAACTAACCTAAGGACATCACACACATCCATGCCCGAGGCAGGATTCGAACCTGCGACCGTAGCAGTCTCGCGGTTCCAGACTGAGCGCCTAGAACCGGTAGACCACCGCGGCCGGCATTTCGGCATCCATCCCGCGTTAACGAAAATACAACAGGAGCGCCACTAGCAATGTCCAGCACGAAACAAACGCATGGTTAATACCGATGCAGAGATTCGACAGCAGCCTCCATGGTGTCCACCGCTCGCAACATTCTACTCCCATCCATCCCAGTCGCCAGCCGCAGCCAGGCGGGGGGCGGGATCGCATCACTAGTATAAATCCGGAATATCTCGATACTTTTCCTAGTGATTACACGGCAATCATCGAAACGTCACGGTATTATAAAACTGATACCATGCTGAATGAGCGGGAGCTTTTCAGCAGAGATATACGAGGACCATTCAGTAAGTAATGAAACACATTTTTTCGCCCTGAAAGCAGGTTGGTTTTGTACAGGATTCAAATACAACACAACATTCCCCACTCTTTCGTCTCCAAACCCCGTTTCTCAACATAATCTCCGTTCAATGCGACGGTCGCACGCCACTTGATTATACTCATGCTCATTATAAATTAAGGATAAAAGCGGAATGTGGTGCCACACAACGTGGCCTAAACAAAATTGACGATAACAGCATAGGCGCATAGGGAACACATACGACACAGATCTGTAATTCCACGGTATTGGTGATAAGTTGCGAAGACTGTCTCGAAACACATGTGCTACAAAACGCCACTGTTTTCTGCGCATGTACCCCCACATCAATATGGGATATGATCACTATGAACACGTACACAGGCCACACAACGGGTTGGCATACTCTGGATCAAGTGGGCGAGCAGCTGCTGGGGTACAGCCACCCATTCTTGCGCCAGTGTCTGTCGGAGCTCCTGAAGTGTCGTAGGGGTTTGAAGACGTGCAGCGATACGTCGACCGACAGTATCCCAGACGTGCTCGATGGGGTTTAGGTCTGGAGAACAGGCAGGCCACTCCATTCGTCTGATATCTTCTGTTTCAAGGCATTCCTCCATGATGGCAGTTCGCTGGGGCTGTGCGTTATTATCCATCAGGAGGAAGGTGGGACACACTGCACCACTGAAAAGGTGGACATACTGGTGCAAAATGACGTACCAATGCACCTGACCTGTTACAGTTCCTCTGTCAAAGACATGCAGGAGTGTAGGTGCACCAATCATAATCCCACCCCACACCATCAAACCACAACGTCCATACAGATGCCTTTCAAGGACATTAAGGGGTTGATATCTGGTTCCTGGTTCACGCCAGATGAAAACCCGGCGAGAATCACTGTTCAGTCTATACCTGGACTCGTCCATGAACACAACCTGGGACCACTGTTCCAATGAGCATGTACTATGTTCTTGACAGCAGGCTATACGGGTTCTCCTGTGACCAGGGATCAGTGGAATGCACCTTGCAGGTCTCCGGGCGAATAAACCATGTCTGTTCAGTCGTCTGTAGACTGTGTAACGAGACAACTGTTCCAGTGGCTGCGGTAAGGCCCAGAGAAACGCTACCTGCAGTACTCCGTGGCCGTCTGCGGGCACTGATGGTGATGTATCGGTCTTCTTGTGGTGTTGTACACTGTGGACGTCCCGTACTGTAACGCATGGACGCGTTTCCTGTCTGCTGGAATCGTTGCCATAGTCTTGAGATCACACTTTGCTGCACACGGAGGGCCTGTGCTACGACCTGCTGTGTTTGAACATCCTCCAGTCGTCCTAGTGTTCTACCCCTCACAACGTCATCAATATCTGTTCGTTTACCATTAGCACGTCTGAAAACGTCTGCACACTTACTCGCTGCACCGTACTCTGACATGCACCAACGCACCTCTACGTATGTGGACTGCTGTCTTGCTCCACCAATAATCAATCCATCATTCCCGCCTGTGACAATGTTCAACAAAAATTATCACAAGCAGCCTTGTAACGTGAAAGCAGTTCCGCACACATGGTCCTCCCTTGATCTTTATGGTCTACTGCTAGGCGGCGAGGAACCCAGTGGACATAAATCTTCGAATACCCCAAATGGTGGCCGAGTTTTTCAGCACCACCAACAAACGGCCAGTTACGTATCGAGGTGTTTGATAGTTATCTGTCTATCACCTCGAATGAGGGTGTCCGCACGAACCAACACTGCAGGAGTCATAGTTGTCTGCGGCAGGTCGGCATGCGGGAGATCGAACAGTTTTGCGCGATCTTTCTGTGATGATGGCAGACGCCTCAACGACGACTCACCGTGTTTTTGTTCCCCCCCCCAAATCTCCGTAGATTTTCAGCAAGCGCCCATGAAATCGCTGATGCTCTGGTTGTCCATCCGAAGAAACTCAATGACAGCTCTCTGCTTGGAACGCACCTCCATTACAGATGCCATCTTGAAGACTGTGCATAGTGCCACCTGCAGTCGGAACTTCATGAAACTATAGAGGGTGAAGCAAGAATTCCACAATATACCACATTAAATTCCGCGTTTTTCGGCCGAAATTGGACAAAAAAGTGTGTCGCATTATTTATTGAACGCCTCTCGTACGCTGGGAAAATGGACATACACAACATAGAAACTCTCAATTATCATCCCTGGGAGACATTAGCGTATGAAAACAGACATAGGGATATTTTTTAAAGAAATCAAAAATTCATTCACGTTGACACAGGGACAGCGGTAGATGCATATTTTGTCCGTAAACTGCTCGCAATATGTTGCACCATCGTCTGACTTAAATATCTTTTTAAATCCGAAACTCCTTTCCTCATTACTGCCTTGACAGAGGAAATTTCTGTGCATGAAAGGGGAATGTAGGGTTTGGGTGTGTGGTGAAAGTCAAACTCCATTTTCAGTTCTATGGAACACGTTGTGTCTCCAATAATGAACTGGACAATATGGAATTTGCACACGGTTCTGTCATTCAGTATGCCATCAAGGGCTATTTCAGTTTTAGATCATGCATTTATCGTATCTTTAAGGCAAAAGAGACTGTGAGCACGTGACGTTCCCTATAATATGGGCGTACACCACAGTGATACTATTTGAACATTCAAAATCTATCGCAAAACACTAAACATAGAAGATCTACCTCATGTGTTCGCTCGTGGTTAACAACATCAGCTGCTTAGAAAACACCAATAACCCCCATTCCCCCCACCCCAACCCCATTTCTTTAATGAATCGACCTCTCATGTAAAAAACAGCTAGTTTTTCACAATATCAATGACCAAGATGTCACATCTTTTGAACTATGAGCCACACAATCTGACATAATTTTGTAGGTACATTAACTTCATTCACTTGCATATGTGTATACTATCTGAAAAACGTGTTGTGAGCAGTATTGGCGATAAAGTTACTGCCTGATACTAAGGCTTAAAGTTTTTTCCTACCATTGCTTAAGATCTTAGTCTTACGTCACCTGAAAACATACAGGATCATTTGCAAGGGGGCGGGGGGGGGGGGGGGGGGATGGAGGGAGGGACCACCGTCTGCCACCGCTGGCAAAATCTTGAAGTTTACTATGATCCAAAAGGACGAACTAAACGTGAAAGTTTTGTTCCCATGAATAAGAGTGAGAATAAGTTGGAAACAAAGCGTGTGAATATGTCAGAAATACAAATCATCCATAAAATCTAATGTCTTACTGATCACCTTGGCTGCATCTTTCAAAACAGCAAAGACTGCTAGTGGACATGTTGGCAACCCTCCCCCCCCCCCTCTCTCTCTCTCTCTCGGTCTCTCTCTGTCATATATATATATATATATATATATATATATATATATATATACTACACACCTGTACCTACGTCCCCTACAAAAGGTACAGAAATAAACGTCAGCTTTGAATGGCCTAACAATACCAAAAAGAGTATCACCGAGAAAAATCACCGTGAAAAACACTTTCTTATAAATAAAGAAAGCATAAGTAAATTATGCACTTCCCGGCGCATGCCGTAGTCTTTTAAATCCAGATGTTGTGATTAAGGGGCATTTACACGTGGTAAGACGAATCGCATCCTTACTCCACTACTCTTTCTCCTTAGAATCAGACATTAATAACACTAACATTGCTTTCTTCCTTGTGGCGTTCCTCTGAATCAGTTTTTTCTTCTTTGTCCATAATTTCAAGTTTTACCCCATCTTTCTTTTTCTCGTTGTTAAAGCTATAAGCCATTGATATTAATATTTAAGAACTTACGGAAAAGACTGTCAAACCATGTCTTCGAGCTGAAGCAACTCACGAATGTTTTGTCGTATTTCGCACTGTTTGCTGCTTTTCAGCAACTTTATTTAGTGTACAACTGTAAGTAATAACCATAAATCATGGTCGTGGCATGTAGGAATGCAAGTCTGCTGATTATTCGACCATAGCCGTTTTCTCTTTGTGTGCTACGGGCACACAAAATACGCACTGTAGATTTATACACTTTCTTTCAACAAGTAAAGTATTTAAGATAGTATGTAAGTCACTCACTGTCCTGTAAACTTCCCCTTTGTACAGCACAGACGACACTCTTGTACTTAGCAGTGGTGGTTGGTACAGGACGCGCACCGCACACTACCCTCTCCTCAGGGAATGAGAAATAAGTGATCTGCGAGTGACGTAACTTAGTTTAGGTTGCGTAATTAGTTTTGGAGCTATAATTCAAAACGTATTACACTGTAAACGTTTCACTTCTGTCTCACTGGCACCCACATCTGTCTTTTATCTTAACGAC
Organism: Schistocerca serialis cubense; assembly: GCF_023864345.2. Taxonomy (NCBI): domain Eukaryota; kingdom Metazoa; phylum Arthropoda; class Insecta; order Orthoptera; family Acrididae; genus Schistocerca; species Schistocerca serialis. Next base: position 45,669,333 of record NC_064641.1, read on the forward strand.
GTATTCACATCAAAAAGACGTATGAGGAAGTCGTGGATGAATGACATAGTGAAACAGTTGAATATGTCTCGAAAAGCAAGAATGGGTCAGAGGGAAGGAGGTAGCGGGTTCTGAAGATAAACAATTTTTAACTTTAGTATTTCTGATGTTTATATGCAGACTGATGCGATGAATGAAAATTTGTAAGAAAGGTCAGGATTCGAACCCAGATCTAAGCATTATGCCACATTGGTACAGTGACTTTACAGAACTGCACCGACTACACTAGCAAGCCTATCTCTTCAATCTAAATTTCGAATACGAAGTTGGCTGAGGCATGAATGGGAATTTGTCTTGAGGAGGGAGGCATGGTTCAGATGGCTCTGAACACTATGGGACTTAACATCTGAGGTCATCAGTCCCCTAGAACTTAGAACTACTTAAACCTAACTAACCTAAGGACATCACACACATCCATGCCCGAGGCAGGATTCGAACCTGCGACCGTAGACTGTAGCGCCAAGAACCGCTCGGCCACTCAGGACGGAGGGAGGTATGCTTGGATAGTCCGTGGAGTACTAAAATTCCACTGTGATGTAGTGGTTATCGTATCTGCCTAGTGAGCAGAAAACATGGGTTTCGAATCCCGGTGTTAGTAAAAATTTTAATTTGTCGCTTCCAACTGAATTTAAATTATATGAAATCCTGAAAATCAAATTTTAGTACTCCTGCCGGCTGTCGAATAGACAATCTGCTACAAGGACTTGCACCGGGGACTGTGCACGATATTAGCTGATTATAGAGAACAACAGAGTTGTACGCTTGCTTTTGCAACAAATGGGGTGGCTTTCAGTTACACAACTCATGATAAATTTGGCGCCTTGTTGTCCGACACAAATTGGTTAAATGGCATGCAGTCCCAGTGGAATCAGCGTGGAGGTGTGTCGTTACTGTTTTCTTTTTGTGTATCACGTACTACTATCAGACACATCTCGTTAGTTTGAGGGTTCTGTAGTGTCAGTACTGGATCCTAGAACACGGTCTCCAACGTAACATGTGACATTTCGGTGACTGGATGTCATTCAAAAAGATAATGCACCGACCCACGTTGTAAACACCTTATCCAGGCGGTAGGCAATCGCAGTGAATGGACTGTGGTACTTGGCGTCATGTCCCTGCCACCGAGAAGGGTTTCTCTACATGCATCCTGCTATCGAGGGTAGTTTCGGAGTTATGAAATGTTGGTACTGTCTCCTACAACCCGGTGTTCAACTTTAGATTCAGCATTTCCGTGATGGGTTCGTCATTCAAGACAATAACACGCCATCCTATGTAGTGAGCACCTTCTCCAGAAGGTAGGCAACCAAATGGTCAGCGTTATTTGCTGACATGAAGCCGATTCAGCAGGATTGGGACTTGTAGAAGCCGTGGACCGGGCTAAGCAGCAACGCATCATCTACTTCACGGGCAGCGTACCAATGAGGATCCAACAGCGTTACAATACAGGGGTTACAGCAATGTTACCCAGTAACAGATTCTGATTTCGTAGATGTGCGACGATTTCCATTCACCAACAGATTGCCGTTCCTCTTTCTCCGATTAGGCAATCTAGTTGCTCATGATACCGTCTTCTTTCCTGCTACTCGTACTTTCCAATATTTCTTCTTTCTTTCACTGTGTTATTTCCTTCTTTCTTCTATCTATACCGTTACGCGCTTTCTGAACTTTTCCTGAAACCCCAGAAATTCCTAATCTTGCTTCGAAAAGGAGACACGTCCAGAGTTTGTGATTTCGTAAAGTTTATTTCTGCTAAGTATTTTTGGCTTTCATGGTAAAACATATCTGAATTTTGGGATTTTTGTATAAATATTGAAATATTCCTTCAGTCATTCTTTCGGGGTTCATTCGAACCAAATGACCATAAAACGAAATTCTTCTTTACTCTAGCAGCATCAGGTAGTTTTTCAGTTATCTGTGAATATCTACATTACTTCCTCTCATCCAACTTTTCTTGGCACAAGTGTTTCCGCAGTACCTAGTTTTGCTTTTTGTCCAACACTTCAAATGCTCTCTTTTTGTTTAGGAGTCATGCATAATGGTACTCCAGCTTTATAACTGTATTGTAGAGCTGAATTTTTCTTTTTACTGAAACTGATGTTTCATTGTAAATTTCCAATGTTAACAGAAAAGGTATTTCCATTTTCTGCAATCTGTTTTAGTTTGCCTCATTGTCTACTCCATTTGTCTGTATTGTTTCCCTAAAGAATGTAAATCGATTCACTCTGTAGGTTCTGAAGTATCTTCCGCTAAAGAATTTTGAAGCATTTTTAACGTTCGTTGTGAATTCTATCTTCTCGAAATGAACTTTTAATCCACCCTGTTTCGCCATCACTTTCGACAAGTTGATTTGCTCAATTCCTGGACGGTCGTTCTAGGTAAACATTAGTAAATAGTCTGCAGAGGACAGACGGTTCAGCTCGATGTTAGAGTTCTTATATCCCAATCAGACTTACTGTTTTTTTCTTGAAATCTAAGAGTTCATTCCTTTCACACCTTTTTCCAGAGTGAAACTGAAGAGCACCAAGGAGACACCATCACCTTGTTTAACACGTGTTTTCATTTCGAACGCTTCGGAAATTTTTCCATGCAATTTTATTTTGAACTTCCTTTCTGTCAATGTTTCTTTAGGTATTACCGAAGCTTTTGTCTGCGCCGAATTCTTCTAGTTATTGAAAATTGTTACGCAGGACCGGCCCTTTCTAAATTCGTCTTGGTTTTCACCGAGTCGATGATTTAATTGCTCTTCCAAACAATGCTGAAGATCTTTAGATACCATTTCGGACGTAAGAGCCACTAAAGAGTTTCATCTACAGTTGTAAACATGACTGCCTGTACTTTGATTATTGTTTTATTTACATTTCACAATAATTGTTTTTAGTTTCGTAAGGTTTATTCTTCCTTTAGCTGCTCCGCTTGAAACTAGGCCCAGGCACTTCCGCGGATATGAAGTTGGTACAACAATTATGTTGAGCAGTCCGTAAAGAAAATTGTTTCGTTCTGTTAAGTGTTACATTAATTTCTATTCACCACACTGGATAAAATTCCTAAATAATTGGTGATAACTTTGGAATCAATGAGATAATGAACATCATCATCTCCATCATCATCAGCCAGTCGTCATCAGTTGCTGGGCTGACGATTAGTGTAGACTTTTCCACGCATTTTGTCTTCGGATAAAAGCATGAACATCGCTCCTGCACGTTATCTGCCACCGTCTCCTTTACGTCATCTTATCTGTTTTTTCTCATCCCTCGGAACCCAGTAAACAACTTCTTAGGTCCATCTGGCATCGATTTGTCTGTCTATATGTTTCACATACATACACTTCATTTAACTTCTGTTGTAATTACCTCTTTGAAACGATCTGCCCCTAGATGCATTAACTTGTATCCTTGTTTCTCCTGTTATTTTTCAACTTGCTGCTCTACTTTATTCGATAAAAAGCCCTCCATCGTTGTATAGCTTTCTCGTAGACTGTCTCATAGTACTTCTAGTCAAAACCGATGGCAGACGCTTTATCACACACGTAAGAGGTTTGGTTATGAAAATCCTATTTAGCTTATCAAAAACACTCCAAATCAATTGTACTCGTCTTTTCATTTACTCTACTAGTCGTTTCCAGTTACTGTAAATAAGATAGCACGCCAATTGGTACTATAACATAAACGTTAATTTCCTCTATTTACTTTTCCATGTGTAGTGTTTCGATTTTGGGACGCAGTAAATGAAATAGCAGTACCAGAAGCGAGAATCAGAGAATTTGTTTGATAAGAAGCAGAAGTTGTAAGTAGCAGAGGCAGTCTTAGCGACGGCCAGCTATTTATGTTCTTTAAGACCGTCTGAGTTCCGTACCGCCTTCTCGGGCCGCTTGTTCGGCTTACCGACTAATTAAGAACTTTTCTCTTGGCAGAATTAAATTGCTTTTCGGCCTGTCACAGAGATCTGAAGGCCGCTTTTAACGTGCAAGACGGATTGGAATCTCATAAAGGCACCTAAAAATACTTCATTTGCAAGTGGAAGCTCTATTAGGCCCGCCTTCTGAGAAAGTCGCTACGTTTTTTAAAGAGTGGACACTGTTTTAGCTTTTTAAAAGAATTACGGTACAGAAGTGGTACTGAATTCTGCAGGGAGCGACAGCTGCACGGGTACAACCAGTCCGGACCACGTACAGTCGGCGTCGGGAACTGTATTGTCCTGAAATTGGAAAAGCCTTGTAACCTTGTAACGTAGCAACTACACTGTGTAGTGTTGTGCACATATCTCCAACCCTCTTTCTTCTTGGTCCTTCTATTTCCAAGTTAGAGTTTGTAATTTCTATTAACACTAAAAACAATACAATGCTTTACCTTAATTTAAAGAAAAGAAATCGCACCACACGTAAGGTGACGTGATAAAACTATATATTTGGTAGATCATTTCCTTATTAGATTTCGATATTAAAGTAGAAGAGAGGAACTGAGTTGCACAGGCATAGAACATTTTTCGTACATGTATGCCGTCAGTGGCATCAAAATGCTCCAAACGTTGTGTCGGATGGGACTCCCCGTAAGACGTCTGCTCTGCGACAAAGAGTTACTGGCGACGTCACGAAGTACTTAGAGATTTGTTAACCCTTCAGGTTATAACTGATCATCTTAGTAACAAACTAAAGCAAAGTATAGAGGAAGACACCTAACGCCGTAGTTGCCTTTGAAATAAACGGTTGTAGTTTCGTCATAAGCTGCAATGAGAAGTGTTTATTTTTTGTTGTTGTTGATGGGACTATTTTCGGGCACCTGTGTCCATTTTCAAACCATCCGTACCTGAAGTGTGTCAAATACCAGTGGAAGCCCATGAACAGAAACTGACCCTGCAGCAACCAAAGTGGTGTATGGCCGACGTAACAACAGCAAGTGGCACCACTTACGTCAAAAAAATGCTCAAATGTGTGTGAAATCTTATGGGACTTAACTGCTAAGGTCGTCAGTCCCTAAGCTTACACACTATTTAACCTAAATTATCCTAAGGACAAACACACACGTCCATGCCCGAGGGAGGACTCGAACCTCCGCCGGGACCAGCCGCACAGTCCATGCCTGAAGCGCCTCAGACCGCTCGGCTAATCCCGCAGGGCCACATAGGACAGACACTAAAAATATTCATCTGCAGCGTGCTATAAGTTCGTAATTGCCTTTCTAATAATTAATATTCATTCATTCTCTTGTAACACTGAGAATAATAAAAGACAAATAAAAACAGTTATCTTTCTCAGTCACCTTTAATTTCCTCCGAAGACTCGTTTAGAGTGCTTATAGTTTCATCTTCAGGCGGATAAGACGATTACATTACAGTTTTGTTTGCTGGATGTAGCGACTTGTCTGTTTTGAGTTTCATTTCACTACGAATAAGGTATAGTCAACACATGTTACCTTAGTATGGTACTAGGACTACAAGTAATGACCAGCAATACAGCTGTATACTTACACATTGTTCTAGCCGAAAGAACCCTTAGTTGCGTAATCAGTACACATTTTCACCTTTATCATCATCATCATCACCATTTAAGACTGATTACGCTTTTCAGCGTTCAGTCTGGAGCATAGCCCCCTTATAAAATTCCTCCACGATCCCCTATTCAGTGCTTAGTGCCTCTTCTGATGTTAAACCTATTACTTCAAAATCATTCTTAACCGAATCCAGGTATCTTCTCCTTTGTCTGTCCCGACTCCTCCTACCCTCTACTGCTGAACCCATGGGTAACTTTGCATCTCCCATGCGTGCAACATGACCCCACCATCAAAGCCTGTTCGCCCTGACTGCTACATCTATAGAGTTCACTCCCAGTTTTTCTTTCATTTCCTCATTGTGGACACCCTCCTGCCACACCCTCCTGCCATTGTTCCCATCTACTAGTACCTGCAATCATCGTAGCTACGTTCACATCCGTAGCCTGAATCCACCCAGCTTTCACTCCCATACAACAAAGTTGGTCGAAAGATTGAACGGTGCACAGATAACTTAGTCTTGGTGCTGACTTCCATCTTGCAGAAGTGAGTAGATCGTAGCTGAGCGCTCACTGCATTAGATTTGCTACACCTCGTTTCCAGTTCTTTCACTATGTTGCCATCCTGTGAGAATATGCATCCTAAGTACTTGAAGCCGTCCACCTGTTCTAACTTTGTTCCTCCTACTTGGCACTCAATCCGTTTATATTTCTTTCCCACTGACATTACTTTCGTTTTGGAGATGCTAATCTTCATACCATAGTCCTTACATTTCTGATCTAGCTCTGAAATATTACTTTGCAAACTTTCAATCGAATCTGCCATCACAACTAAGTCATCCACATATGCAAGACTGCTTATTTTGTGTTCACATATCTTAACCTCACCCAGCGAGTCTATTGTTTTCAACATTTTTTTTTTTTTTTTTTTTTTTTTTTTTTGGTCATCAGTTTACTGACTGGTTTGATGCGGCCCGCCACGAATTCCTTTCCTGTGTTAACCTCTTCATCTCAGAGTAGCACTTGCAACCTACGTCCTCAATTATTTGCTTGACGTATTCCAATCTCTGTCTTCCTCTACAGTTTTTGCCCTCTGCAGCTCCCTCTAGTACCATGGAAGTCATTCCCTCATGTCTTAGCAGATGTCCTATCATCCTGTCCCTTCTCCTTATCAGTGTTTTCCACATATTCCTTTCCACTCCATTTCTGCGTAGAACCTCCTCATTCCTTACCTTATCAATCCACCTAATTTTCAACATTCGTCTTTAGCACCACATCTCAAATGCTTCGATTCTCTTCTGTTCGGTTTTCATGTTTCACTACCTAACAATGCTGTACTCCAGACGTACATCCTGAGAAATTTCTTCCTCAAATTAAGGCCGGTATTTGATATTAGTAGACTTCTCTTGGCCAGAAATGCCTTTTTTGCCATAGCGAGTCTGCTTTTGATGTCCTCCTTGTTCCATCCGTCATTGGTTATTTTACTGCCTAGGTATCTGAATTCCTTAACTTCATTGACTTCGTGACCATCAATCCTGATGTTAAGTTTCTCGCTGTTCTCATTTCTTCTACTTCTCATTACCTTCGCCTTTCTCCGATTTACTCTCAAACCATACTGTGTACTCATTAGACTGTTGATTCCGTTCAGCAGATCATTTAATTCTTCTTCACTTTCACTCAGGATGGCAATGTCATCAGCGAATCGTATCATTGATATCCTTTCACCTTTTATTTTAATTCCACTCCTGAACCTTTCTTTTATTTCCATCATTGCTTCCTCGATGTACAGATTGAAGAGTAGGGGCGAAAGGCTACAGCCTTGTCTTACACCCTTCTTAATACGAGCACTTCGTTCTTGATCGTCCACTCTTATTATTCCCTCTTGGTTGTTGTACATATTGTATATGACCCGTCTCTCCCTATAGCTTACCCCTACTTTTTTCAGAATCTCGAACAGCTTGCACCATTTTATATTGTCGGACGCTTCTTCCAGGTCGACAAATCCTATGAAAGTGTCTTGATTTTTCTTTAGCCTTGCTTCCATTATTAGCCGTAACGTCAGAATTGCCTCTCTCGTCCCTTTACTTTTCCTAGAGCCAAACTGATCGTCACCTAGCGCATTCTCACTTTCCTTTTCCAATCTTCTGTATATTATTCTTGTAAGCAGCTTCGATGCACGAGCTGTTAAGCTGATTGTGCGATAATTCTCGCACTTGTCAGCTCTTGTCGTCTTCGGAATTGTGTGGATGATGCTTTTCCGAAAGTCAGATGGTATATCGCCAGACTCATATATTTTACACACCAACGTGAATAGTCGTTTTGTTGCCACTTCCCCCAATGATTTTAGAAATTCTGAGGGAATGTTATCTATCCCTTCTGCCTTATTTGACCGTAAGTCCTCCAAAACTCTTTTAAATTCCGATTCTAATACTGGATCCCCTATCTGTTCTAAATCGACTCCTGTTTCTTCTTCTATCGCATCAGACAAATCTTCACCCTCATAGAGGCTTTCAATGTATTCTTTCCACCTATCTGCTCTCTCCTCTGCATTTAACAGTGGAATTCCCGTTGCACTCTTAATGTTACCACCATTGCTTTTAATGTCACCAAAGGTTGTTTTGACTTTCCTGTATGCTGAGTCTGTCCTTCCGACAATCATATCTTTTTCGATGTCTTCACATTTTTCCTGCAGCCATTTCGTCTTAGCTTCCCTGCACTTCCTATTTATTTCATTCCTCAGCGACTTGTATTTCTGTATTCTTGATTTTCCCGGAACATGTTTGTATTTCCTCCTTTCATCAATCAACTGAAGTATTTCTTCTGTTACCCTTGGTTTCTTCGCAGCTACCTTCTTTGTACCTATGTTTTCCTTCCCAACTTCTGTGATGGCCCTTTTTAGAGATGTCCATTTCTCTTCAACTGTACTGCCTACTGCGCTATTCCTTATTGCTGTATCTATAGCGTTAGAGAACTTCAAACGTATCTCGTCATTCCTTAGTACTTCCGTATCCCACTTCTTTGCGTATTGATTCTTCCTGACTAATGTCTTGAACTTCAGCCTACTCTTCATCACTACTGTATTGTGATCTGAGTCTATATCTGCTCCTGGGTACTCCTCACAATCCAGTATCTGATTTCTGAATCTCTGTCTGACCATGACGTAATCTAATTGAAATCTTTCCGTATCTCCCGGCTTTTTCCAAGTATACCTCTTGTGATTCTTGAACAGGGTATTCGCTATTACTAGCTGAAACTTGTTCCAGAACTCAATTAGTCTTTCTCCTCTTTCATTTCTTGTCCCAAGCCCATATTCTCCTGTAACCTTTTCTTCTACTCCTTCCCCTACAACTGCATTCCAGTCGCCCTAGCCGGCCAAAGTGGCCGTGCGGTTAAAGGCGCTGCAGTCTGGAACCGCAAGACCGCTACGGTCGCAGGTTCGAATCCTGCCTCGGGCATGGATGTTTGTGATGTCCTTAGGTTAGTTAGGTTTAACTAGTTCTAAGTTCAGGGGACTAATGACCTCAGCAGTTGAATCCCATAGTGCTCAGAGCCATTTTTTTCCAGTCGCCCATGACTATTAGATTTTCGTCCCTCTTTACATACTGCATTACCCTTTCAATATCCTCATACACTTTCTCTATCTGTTCATCTTCAGCTTGCGACGTCGGCATGTATACCGGAACTATCGTTCTTGGTGTTGGTCTGCTGTCGATTCTGATTAGAACAACCCGGTCACTGAACTGTTCACAGTAACACACCCTCTGCCCTACCTTCCTATTCATAATAAATGTTGATATTACCCGATACTCATCTGACCAGAAATCCTTATCTCCCTTCCACTTCACTTCACTGACCCCTACTATATCTAGATTGAGCCTTTGCATTTCCCTTTTCAGATTTTCTAGTTTCCCTACCACGTTCAAGCTTCTGACATTCCACGCCCCGACTCGTAGAACGTTATCCTTTCGTTGATTATTCAGTCTTTTTCTCATGGTAACCTCCCCTTTGGCAGTCCCCTCCCGGAGATCCGAATGGGGGACTATTCCGGAATCTTTTGCCAATGGAGAGATCACCATGACACTTCTTCAATTACAGGCCACATGTCCTGTGGATACACGATACGTGTCTTTAATGCAGTGGTTTCCATTGCCTTCTGCATCCTCATGTCGTTGATCATTGCTGATTCTTCCGCCTTTAGGGGCAATTTCCCACCCCTAGGACCGAAGACGTTTTGATTATGAATCAAAGACGCTACCCCTAGACCACGGGTACAGTAAGTTTTCAACATATGATCCATAAATAATATGAACAACAGTGGAGACAGGTTGCAACATTGTCTTACCCCTGAAACTATTCTGAACCATGAACTCAATTAACCGTCTACTCTAACTGCTGCCTGGCTATCCATGTAAAGACCTTTAATTGCTTGCAAAAGTTTGCCTTCTATTCCATAATCTCGTAGAATAGACAATAACTTCCTCCTAGGAACCCGGTCATATGCCTTTTCTAGATCTATGGAGCATAGATACAATTTCCTGTTCCACTCATAACATTTCTCCATTATGTACCCTAAGCTAAAGATCTGGTCCCGGCAACCTCTAAGAGGCCTAAACCCACCCTGATTTTCATCCAATTGGTCCTCAACTAATACTCGCACTTTCCTTTCAACAATACCTGAGAAGATTTTACCCACAACGCTGATTAAAGAGATGCCTCTGTAGTTATTACAGTTTTTTCTGTTTCCATGTTTAAAGATTGGTGTGATTACTGCTTTAGTCCAGTCTGATAGAATCTGTCCCGACTACCAGGCCATTTCAATTATCCTGTGTAGCCATTTAAGACCTGACATTCCACTGTATTTGATGAGTTCCGACTTAATTTCATGTACCCCAGCTGCTTTATTACACTGCAATCTATTGACCATTTTCTCCACTTCCTCAAATGTGATCCTATTTCCATCATCATTCCTATCCCATTCTGCCTCGAAATCTGAAACATTACTGATCGTGTTTTTACCTACATTGAGCAACTCCTCTAAATATTCCCTCCATCTGCCAGAGGCACCCACAGGATTCACCAGCAGTTTTCCTGACCTGTCCAAAATACTTGTTATTTCCTTCTTACCTCCCTTTCGAAGACTGCTAATTACACTCCAGAATGGTTTTCCAGCAGCTTGGCCCATAGTCTCCAACCTGTTTCCAAAGTCTTCCCAAGATTTCTTCTTGGATGCTGCAATTGTCTGTTTGGCTTTGTTTCTTTCTTCAACATAACTTTCTCTGTCTACCTGAGTTCTAGTATGCAGCCATTTTTGATACGCCTTTTTCCTTTTACAGGCTGCCTTGCCTGTGTCATTCCACCAAGCTGTTTGCTTCATCCTACTTTTACACACTACTGTTCCAAGACATTCCTTAGCCACTTCTAGTACTGTGTCCCTGTACCTTGTCCATTCCTTTTCCAATGACTGTAACTGACTACATTCCACTAACTGGTACCTTTCTGAGATCGCTGTTATGTACTTGTGCCTGATTTCCTTATCCTGAAGTTTCTCCACTCTTATCCTCCTACATATGGACCTGACCTCCTGCACTTTCGGCCGCACAATCCCAATTTCACTGCGGATTAAATAATGATCAGTGTCATCAAAGAATCCCCTGAATACACGTGTGTCCCTCACAGCCTTCCTGAATTCCTGATCTCTTATTATATAGTCAATGACAGATCTGGTTCCCCTGCCTTCCCAAGTATACCGGTGAATGTTCTTACGTTTAAAAAAGGAGTTTGTGATTACTAAGCCCATACTGGCACAGAAATCCAAGAGTTGTTTCCCGTTCCTGTTGGCCTCCATGTCCTCTCCAAATTTACCCATAACCTTTTCATACCGTTCTGTTCGATTTCCAATCCTGGCGTTAAAATCACCCATGAGCAGAACACTGTCCTTGTCCTTTACTCTAACAACTACATCACTCAGTGCCTCATAAAAACTATTCATCTTATCTTGATCTGTCCCTTCAAAATGCGAATATACTGACACAATCCTAATTTTCTTGCTAGACACTGTCAAATCTATCCACATCAGTCGTTCATTTACATACCTTATTGCAACTACGCTGGGTTCCATTTCTTTCCTGATGTAAAGTCCTACACCCCATTGTGCTGTTCCTGCTTTGACTTCTGACAGGTAGACCTTGTATTCTCCCACTTCCTCTTCTTTCTCACCCCTTACCCGAGTGTCACTAACAGCTAAAACGTCCAGCCCCATCTTACTTGCAGCCTCAGCCAGCTATACCTTATTCCCAGAGTAGCCCCCATTGATATTAATAGCTCCCCATCTCATTACAATTTGTTTGCCAAGTCCCTGGCTTGTCAGTTAGAGGTGGGACTCCGTCACCTCCAAAGGTCGGAGGTATTTTGCCCTGATTGTTGCCAGCGTCATATTTAAAGTACTGGGGAAGCAGGTTGCTAGCCCTACTTGCCCAGAGTCCCATTGGGTTTTACCCCTACCGGTTGAGGGACTAACCGGTGGATTTGGTAGTCTTTGCCGTATGAGCACAAAGGTGACCACGACCCAGAATATGTCTGAGATGCCCAGCCTTATTCCAAAGTAACTGGTATCCCGACTGTCAGGACCACTTACTTGGCCACTCATACGTTGCCCATGGTCCATGAACTAGGACATGACTACAGGAACCCACACCATGAACCCACACCATGAACCACTTCACCTTTATAACTCATACAAAAATGAAACATCATAAACAGCCCATATACAATGCAGATATATAAATACAGTGTCTTGTAAGTCAAAGAGCATTAATTATTGGTTTACATTGCGAACCAGAGATGCAGATATCAAATATACAGCATCTATACACTGAGGTGATGAAGTCATGGGATAACGATATGCATATATACAGATGGAGGTAGTATCACATGCACAAGGTATAAATTATATAGTCCAAGTTAAAGTTTGAGTTCCCTAAGGGTTCCGATATAGAGAAGGCTATTTACATGTACAGTGAGAATGTCATTAATTCATTAGATAACAAATTAGAGGCTACTGGCATTTTCCGTGACCTGTCAAAAGCCTTCGACTGCATGAATCCCTGCATTCTCTTAAGTACAAGAATAGAAATTAGTACTGACAGTGCTGTAAAATGGTTCGAGTCTTAGCTAACACACAGAAAACAAAGGATACCGTTACAGAATACCTGTAGAGTAAGCAGTCAGTCTTCATCTGACTGAGAATTAAATACATGTTGTGTTCCGTGAGGTTCCATCTCGGGTCCATTGCCTGTTCTAGTGTACATTAATGACCTCTTGTCCTCTTGACCATCAGATTGCAAGATGATAAGTTGGTTCCATTGGTAGATGATCCAAACATTGTAATAAATAGAAAGTCAAGTACAGATTTAGAAATGAATGATAATCAAATTTTCAGTGACTTTTTAAACTGTCATTAAACTTTGAAAAGACACACTGTACGCAGTTCCGACCTGTAAGAGATTTCTTTCCAGCGTGTGTATAACATAGGAAGACATACATATAGAAGAGGTTGACAGTATTAAATTACAGGGATTATAACTCGATAAATTCAGTTGGGAAGGGCATACCACAGAATTTGCTGGAGTGCCTAAACGAAGTCTGCATTTGCAGCCCGAATGGTATAGAATGCGGGAGATACAAATATAAAAAATAAACTTGCATACTTTGCTTACTTTCATTGTATTACATCATATGGGATTATATCCTTGGGTAACTCATCAAACCAAACAGAAGTTTTTTAAGTGCAAAAGCGTGTAATAAGACTTTTGTGGTGTAAATTGGAGAATATCATGTAAAACTTGTTTAAGGAAATGAATATTCTAACCACTGCTTCTCAGTATCCTTATTCCGTAATGAAATTTGTTGCGAATACTGTATCTATTTCTAGTCAATAACTCAATACATAGTATCAATACCAGGAATAAGATCACATACATAAAGATTAAAAATCAGTTACTTTCGACCAGAAAAAAGAGTCTAACATTCTGGAAGACACATTTTCAATAAATTACCAGCAACCATTAAAAACTTTATTTCCGACAAATCACAGTGTAAACAGAGTTTCAAAGGGTTTTCGGTAGGCAACGCCTTCTACTGTATAGACGAACATTTTAACAGGGATTGTTAGACTAGCTTAAGCAAAAATGTATGTTATGTTTCAGTTTTGACAGCACTTGGTCACAAGAGTCGAGATTAAGTATTTTATGTATGATAAATTTATTAAAAGCGCATAACTGTGTTTCATTCTGAATGTGTATTCATTCTGTAAATATTAGCAGTTCCAAGTTACTGTAATGTAGTCACAGATATTGATAATCTCCTGACAAATGATCAAGGGAGAAAGTATTATATTCATATGTTCTTCATGTAGTATGTTACACTTTCTGACATGTTCCACACCCAAGAGAATCATCTCCTTTTTTGTGTCTATGAAACGAAAACTGAATATAATCTAATCGAATTTAATATAAAGGGCAGTGCATTGGTGGAGCTGTCAATTGTATCAGATGATTCACACGAAAAGGTTTTCGATGTGCTTTTGGCCAAGCAACTGGAATTAACGGACTCTGAACGGTAGACGCATGGGGCATTCCATTTCGGAAATCGTTAGGGAATTCAATATTCCGTCATCCACAGTATCAAGAGTACGCTAAGAAAACCACTTTTCAGGCGTTACCTCTCACCAAGGACAAAGCAGTGGCCGACGACCTTCCCTTATCGACAGAGATCAAAGGCCTTTGGGTAGAGTTGTCACTGCTAACAGACAAGCAAATCTGGGTGAAATAACTGTAGAAATCAATGTGGGACGTGCTAAGAACGTATGCCTTAGGACACTGCGACGAAATTTGGCGTTGATGAGCTGTGGAAGCAGACAACCGATGCGACTGACTTTGATAACAGCACGACTTTGCCTACAGCGCCTCTCCTGGGTTCGTGATCAGATTGGTTGGATCCTAGACGACTGGAAAATCGAGACCTGGTCAGATGAGTTCCGATTTCACAGAGCTGATGGTAGGCTTCGAGTTTGGCGCAGACCCCACGAAACCATGGACGCAATTTGCCAACAAGGCACTGTGCAAACTGGTGGTAGTTTCATAATGGAATGGGAAGTGTGTTCATGGAGGGCGCTGGATTAGAGGGTTCAACTGAACAGACCATTGAATGGAAATGGTTATGTACAGTTACTTGGAGACCATTTCCAGCCATTCATGGACTTCATGTTCACAAACAACGGAATTATTATGGATGACAATGTGCCATGTGACCATGCCACAGTTGTTCGCGAATGGTTTGAAGAACATTCTGGACAGTTAGAGTGAATGATTTAGCCACCTACCGAATATTTATGGGACATATACGAGAGGTCAGTTCATTTACATAGATCTGCAGAGCCAACACTTAAGCAATTATGGACGGCTGTAGAGGCAGCAATGGCTCAATATTTGTAGAAGATACATCCAAAGACTTATTGAGTCCATCCGAGTCGAGTAGCTGCAGTACTCCGGACTAAAGGAGAGCCCACATGATGTCAGGAGCTCTCCTGTGACGTCTTTCACAGTATGTATACACTGACGGAAAAATTATTCCGATACAGAGATTGAGTTGTACGATATAAACAAAAAATGGTAGATACGTTTCTACACCCGAAAAATGTCCATCCAATCATCATACTTCCAAAACTGTGATCATTATCAAACTTTACTCCTTGAGAATAGCAAGAAAAGATATTTCCACTTCAGTGAGATTTACCTTACTGGGTTGCAAAGACAATCCCACATCCCTAAGGCGGGTGAAAACTTGACGAAAGCGTTCCACATTTTCAGGAAAGACTGCATCATCATCTAAGTACTTCTACACGCACTTGAATTTAAGTTCCTGAAGAAAACTGTCCAACAAGTAGCATAATACAGCAGCATCGGTACAGGGCACCTTGCTAAAGGTAGTGCTAAATGCAGCCAACGGCATAGATTGTTCAGGAAATTGAATTTTATGGTAACCCTGATTATGATCAAGATCTGTAAGATAATTTGCCTCAGGAAAACAGATCATACAGGTGTGGAGACCGGATATGGGGACGGACTGCTAAACAATTTTTGGTTAAGGACACGATAATCACGTGCTGACCTCTAACAGTCTCCCTTGCCTTCCGATAACAGAAACATGAGATATGCATGAAACAACAGGGAGAATGCCTGACAGGGATTTCTTCAGTAAGTTGAATTTCATATCCTGTTTTACTATTAAGCCTCAGATTGTCAGTCGAAACGTCGGGGAACTGGTAAAGCAAATGCTACAATTGATCAGCCTATTAAGAGGTGAATGTCCCACCCTAAACTGAAATTCACTAGTTCTAAGGTTATTAACTAGAGGATGGAAAATGACTACACCTGTGGTAACATTTCTCAGGGCGAAATTTGAAAAAAAAAGTCCTGTGATATAATTGTGACATACCTCTGTTTGATATTATTTCATTTTCTGCGCCAATTTCCAGTTATCTAGTGAGTTGAAGCAGTGTATCTAAGAAAGTTGCCACCGGAAGCGTCCAAAGAGCCTCTCTTCTCGACAGAAAGACCATTGCTGAACTTTATTAGCTCGAGCACGGCACGCTTTGGGGAGAACAGGCAGTCCACAGAACCTGGGCAATGACCTGGTCTGTGGATAACTGAAGCTGAGCTGGCACCTGAAATCCCCCTGTCCCTCCCTCTCGGGAGGGGCAGTGTGCTACACATCTGCCCTCCTCCATCCCCATCCCCCCTTACAGAGCCCCAGAGTGAACTGAGAGCGACATTCCATCTGATATGCATGGTACTCACACTGAGTGCGATACGAACCAATTGGGTAAGAGCAGATACACTGGCCAGACAGGCACGAATTTCTAAACAACATTTAAAGAACATAGAGACCTGGCCAATTCCACGTCAGCTCTGACAGTGCATTTGACTGACAACCAGCATCCTCTGCAGCAGATTAGCGATAACTTAAGTGCCTTACACACTGCAGGGAAAGGTCGGATACTCAGTGGCCTGGAATCAACTGAAATCTGAAGAAGTCTTCATTCACAGCCTCTCAACTCATGTAATGAAGGCACTGACCTGACGACAAAAATGTTTTTATTAATTATGGCATAATCCACGCAGGTTAAGGTATCCATATAATGTAATATTATTTCCTTTTTTAAGTGCAGGTCTTCCTCCTTCTTAATGTTGTGATTTTTCCGTCTCCTTTCTGATGTTACTTCCCGCTTTTCCTATTTAAGAAGTTCGCCAATCACATGTCAGTTTCATGTATGCGGCCTCAGTTCTCACGGCTAGCACTTATTGTTAAATAGTTTTCCTATTCGTGTTCCCGGACGCGCAGCATGGAGGACCAGCTTTTATGGAATCTCTGTAAGTAATTCCACATAATAAGTGATTTATCTCCCTCTCCCGCACTTTTTAATCCATTTTACATGTTTGAAGATTTTGGTGACTTTTGGGTCAGGTCGTGATGTCCGTTTTATTCTTTCGATACGAAACCTTTGATGCCGTGATGGAATTGTGGTGAGGAAAGCCTCAGATGATTAAGCGAATTTAAATATAAGTAGATTCCTGTTCTCCCTTTCTTTATTTTAATTCATTTAAAATTCTAGCTGCATATCTCCATTTCTGATCCTTTATTTATACTTGAGGATACCCTCCGATTATCGTTTAACACAATATTTTCGTTATTATTTTACACCAGATGATGGAACTTTGAGTTCAGAAACCGGCCGTCTACACAGTAAAAGATTGTCGATTAAGCATCTGTTGTGCGGTTTCTTTATTTTACAAAATGGAATCAGTTGCATTCGCTCTAAAAATATGGTTGAGCCAGTAGTGACGCGTCACTACGGATAGAATTCTTGGTGCAAACGGCTGACCAATAATAAATACTGCTCCAACGAGTGCTAACTTCCCGTTGAAATATGTGTGTCTTGTACGAAAAAGGAGGAAGTTAGTCTGTCTTCCGCTGCTTTTTCAGGGATTTAGCAACAATTCTCGCCCATCAAATTGGTAACAGCATCCCTTCCAAGTCGAGTTTCTGAGAAGAGACAGTTGAGGGCCATGAACTTGGATTTTGGCCACTCGGCTCTGGGCCATCGAGGGGACGGCATTGCCTCCAGCCGCCGTTCGGTGATGCTTGGCGCAGGCTTGCTGTTTAAGCGGATGTAAGTAGCGCCATTGTAGTCTTGTTCCACATTATGCACAGCTCGTTACTTGCCAACTTGTGTTGCTCATTTTGAATATATTTGTGGAGTCTTGTTGTAACGCTGTCCTGCATTACGTGAGCTGCCCAAATTAGCCTTCCATAATTTTCTGGTTCCTCCCACTGTGATAGCCTCATTTTGTAATCTAATTTTAGCTACATATAAATTTGCTCCCTGTTAATTTAACTGTCATTCAAGACAGTTATTAGACCAAATAAATACTTGCTAATCTCAGTCATGACTAGAATTCAAGATCATTCAAACTGTCCTGGTTAAGCAACCGTTTGAAGATGTAGCCTATTGTATTTGTAACTGGTTCACTTGGGGAAGATCAGTTTGGTTTCCGTGGAAACGTAGGAACAAACGAGGCAATACTCACCCAACGACTTATCTTGGAACATAGGCTAAGGAAAGGCAAACCTACATTTATAGAATTTGTAGACGTAGAGAAAGCTTTTGACAAGGTTGATTGGAACACTACATTTCACATTCTGAAAGAGGCAGGTATAGAAAACATGGAGTGAAAGGCTATTTGCAATTTGTACAGAAACCAGATGGCAGTTATAAATTTAGTAGGAATTAAAATCCAGGGAGAAGATATAAAAAATTGAGGTTTGCCGATGACAATGTAGTACTGTCAGAGACAGCAGAGGACTAGGAAGAATGGCTCAACAGAACGGACAGTGTCTTGAAAGGATGATATAAGACGAACATCCGCAAAAAGAAAACGAGGATAATGGAATGTAGTCGAATTAAATTAGTTGATACTGATGGATTTAGATTAGGAAATCAGACTCTTAAAGTAGTAGATGAGCTTTGCTGCACTACTGGCCATTGAAATTGCTACACCAAGAAGAAATGCAGATGATAAACGGGTATTTATTGGACAAATATATTATACTAGAACTGACATGTGATTACATTTTCACGCAATTTGGGTGCATAGATCCTGACAAATCAGTACACAGAACAACCACCTCTGGCCGTAATAACGGCCTTGATACGCCTGGGCATTGAGTCAAACAGAGCTTGGACGGCGTGTACAGGTACAGCTGCCCATGCAGCTTCAACACGACACAACAGTTCATCAAGAGTAGTGACTGGTGTGCTGTGACAAGCCAGTTGCTCGGTCACCATTGACCAGACGTTTTCAGTTGTTGAGAGATCTGGAGAATGTGCTGGCCAGGGCAGCAGTCGAACATTTTCTGTATCCAGAAAGGCCGTACAGGACCTGCAACATGCGGTCGTGCATTATCCAGTTGAAATGTAGGGTTTCGCAGGCATCGAATGAAGGGTAGAGCCACGGGTCGTAACACATCTGAAATGTAACGTTCACTGTTCAAAGTGCCGTCAATGCGAACAAGAGGTGACCGAGACGTGTAACCAATGGCAACCCATACCATCACGCCGGGTGATACGCCAGTATGGCGATGACGAATACACGCTTCCAATGTGCGTTCACCGCGATGTCGCCAAACACGGATGCGACCATCATGATGATGTAAACAGAACCTCGAATCACCTGAAAAATTGACGTTTTGCCATTCGTGCACCCAGGTTCATCGTTGAGTTCACCATCGCAGATGCTCGTGTCTGTGATGCAACGTCAAGGGGAACTGCAGCCATGGTCTCCGAGCTGATAGTCCATGCTGCTGCAAACGTCGTCGAACTGTTCGTCCAGATGGTTGTTGTCTTGCAGACGTCCCCATCTGTTGACTCAGGGATCGAGACGTGGCTGTACGATCCGTTACAGCCATGCAGATAAGATGGCTGTCATCTCGACCGCTAGTGATACGAGGCCGTTGGGATCCAGCACGGCGTTCCGTATTACCCTCCTGAACCCGCCGATTCCATATTCTGCTAACAGTCATTGGATCTCGACCAACGCGAGCAGCAGTGTCGCGATACGATAAACTGCAATCGCAATAGGCCACAATCCGACCTTTATCAAAGTCGGATACGTGATGGTACGCATTTCTCCTCCTCACACGACGCATCAGAACAACGTTTCACCAGGCAACGCCGTTCAACTGCTGTTTGTGCATGAGAAACCGGTGGGAAACTTTGCTCATGTCAGCACGTTGTAGGTGTTGCCACCGGTGCCAAGTTTGTGTGAATGCTCTGAAAAGCTAATCATTTGCATAACACAGCATCTTCTTCCCGTCGGTTAAATTTCGCGTCTGTAGCATGTCATCTTCGTGGTGTAGCAATTTTAATAGTATATTTGGGCAGCAAAATAACTGATGATGGGCGAAGTAGAGAGGATAGAAACTGTACACTGGCGATGGCAATGAAAGCGTTTCTGAAGAAGAGAAAGTTCTTAACATTGAGAATAGATCTAAGTGTCAGGAAGTCTTTTCTGAAAGTATTTGTGTGGAGTGTAGCAATGTATGGAAGTGAAACATGGACGATAAACAGTTTACACAAAAAGAGAATAGAAGCTTTTGAAATGTGGTGCTACAGAAGAATGCCGAAGATTAGATTGGTAGATCACCTAACTAATAGGGAGGTAGTAAACAGAACTGAGGAGAAGAGCAATTTGTGGGACGGTTGGTGGGACACGTTCTGGGGCGTCAAGCGATCACCTGTTTAGTACTGGAGGGAAGCGTGGGAGGCAAAATCGTAGAGGGGGCCAACAAATAATTACAGTAAACAGGTTCAGAAGGATGTAGGTTGCAGTAGTTAGTCGGAGATGAAGAGACTTGCACAAGACGGAGTAGCATGGAGAGCTGCATCAAATCATTCCTTGGTCTGGAGACCACAGCAACAACACTTTACTGTGTCGGTTTTGTCATTGCGCACAGTGGTCCCCTGCAAGGATAACATGCTTAATATTCCGGCATAACAACAGTTGCTGCGTTCACTCGCCTTGTATAAGAACGATTTCGTTTCTGCAAGTATTATAAGTATTATTTTGTCAAAGCAGAGAGAATTGCACTCACTCTTCTTCAATCAGTACGGGTTAATTTCTCATGGTAGTCGGTGACAAAGCAACGGGCATTGTATTCGCTCAACCTGCATCAATTCGTCACACTGTTGAATGTTGTTGTGTGAAATCTACAAGCATTGCACACGGCCCTCTTTGCACCACTGCACACGCACAAGATGTCTACAACGGTGCAGGCTGTTCGTTGAATAATAAAGAAGATATCGAGTTTTATCAAAAAAGCCACTTCATAAAGGAATATTAATGTAAAGGTACTGAATGACGAAGTCCTCAGTAGTCCATGCGAATTCGCCAATAGATGTGTTCAAACGTATTTTTCCAAATTTTCCCTAATAAGGGTAAATGTTCTCCATTAACCGTACAAAGCTTCTCGGAACAGTCGTACACTTACCAAATATTTTTATACTTAATATACCGCTATTACGACATCAATGAAACACCACTATTTCTGTCTAAAACCCCGAAAACAATTTCATGGTGATCCGTAAGGCAAACTGTAAGCAAGGAAGGCTTAGTAGCGCCACGTAGCTGGTTACATCCTTCGCATGGGCAATTCCTTTGGCAAGCCTGCTTCTGAAAGCATCGGCTTTTTCCAGACTTCTGTCGTCTTGTTCTACAGTCATATGCAAAATTCTATGGTTGGTTACATTTAACGCTGTTCCGTAATTCCTCATTTTTGTAAATCGCCCCTTGCAGATGGTTTTATTTTGGCTCTGATCGTTTTCTTTTTTGATTGGATAACCTAATAGTGTCGGTATAACGAGTAATTTCACCGAGAAAACTCTGTTTGCTAGTGAAAATTACCCTAGAGTGATCCTCAGATCATATACCAAAAATTATATTTTCAACGACGTTCTTAATACTCTCAACTTAATCAAAGAGAAGATCCTGTCAACCATGCATCCAAAATAATTCTCATTAGGAAACTGATTTTTCAATGTGCGGGATAAATTTTGCTGAACAATTCTCTTTTTTAAATCCCTCAAAATGTCCCCTCCCACAATAACCTATTCTATGATCTATCGCATATTTCCTTGTCAAAGGAATAATAAAAATGTAGGGAACCCGATTCAGGGTAACAAATCGTTGCATTTAAACTTACAAGTGAAAAGTTGTACAACCTGGGCGTTATTATCGATGGACCATTCATGAGTAACTTAGCAAATACGCAAAATGGCCTCAAGTAGATTTGGTAAATGATTAAAAAGATGCGACATGCCCATATTACCTCCATCGAATGCTCAACCCCATCTCACTGGCCTGTTTGAACATCAGAGTTTTCCTCCCATGAAGCAAATCAACTGTGTGCTAAATTTTCTAACATTTTCCTGTGGTACTTCGACTAAAGTGTTTCTCTTGACACCCGAATTAATTTGTTTCAAATTGTTTAATCTGTTACATATATGATCAAGATTGGCACTTACTCCAAACAACTGAAAACGCTATGGACAAATCCGGCGAAAGACTCACAACAAATGAGTGTGTCACCTCACCAAGGGTAGTGAAGGTGAGCGGTTTATTGCGCCCCTCAAGAACCCATTCGTTTCACTAACATTTCACTCCGTATCACAGCCGCAAATTCTAAGTTCGTAAGCCAACAGCTCCTTCTTGAGATACCAAAGGTCTAAAGCAGAGTAAGCGCCAATGGTCTTGAGTCTCTTGCCAGTAAACCAAAAACAAGAAACAGTACATAAGGTTCATACAAATGTTAAAGAGTTTAAATTAACTGCATGCCTTTCCTGTTATAACCGCTTACTTTCTGTTACGCACTGCTACCATTAATAGAAAGCCGGCAGATGTGTTGGAATGATAATGTACCTTAAACAAGTGCAATTCTTAACCAGTATATTCGCACAAACAATAATCAAAACTAGCTTCGCTTCTCCAAAATATGAACATTTCTCAACATAGAGTTTGTTCCAATAATGTTTCCCTTGAAAAGAGATCTCAGTATTTACGAAATGAATAGAATAGCATTTACTCGTTTTATTTGTTAGACATTATTTAGAAAATTAGCAAGCAATTTAGTAAGCAATGAAGGTCTTCGAGTTACTAGTTAAAGTAAGTAATCTTACTTCAGGACAGGTAAAGATATATAATTCCATTAATTCTTGTGCCAAACAGACGACTCTGAAATAATTAGGTTCAAATGGTTCAAGTGGCTCTGAGCACTATGCGACCTAACTTCTGAGGTCATCAGTCGCCTAGAACGTAGAACTAATTAAACCTAACTAACCTAAGGACATCACACACATCCATGCCCGAGGCTGGATTCGAACCTGTGACCGTAGCGGTCGCTCGGTTCCATACTGTAGCTCCTAGAACCGCACGGCGACTCCGGCCGGCAAGTAATTAGGCTGGCAGATGTTGGCGTAAGCATTAACTCAGGCATCAGCACAATAAATTGGTTCTTAGTACACCAGCTGGAGCCCTGGAATAGCAGTAACTGCTTTTACATCCGTCAGGATAACAAACGATGTAGAACTGTAACAGAGAGACAAACACAAACGAAAAGAGAATTTGAGTGTTAAGACACCAATTTAGGCAACTTAGTTTCATCTGACTCAAAAAAAAAAAAAAAAAAAAATGAAAGAAAGAAATTGAAAGACGCCAGTTATACTTGACTGAACAACTCAAGACTTAATTTGCCGGCTATATTCTGAAAATATTTAGAAGGTTTCAGTAGAATATAAATAAGAGTTCGTTGTGGTTAAGTACCGTTAAAACTTGCTTAGGCACTCCCTGTACTATCACAATAACTTAAGGTAACAAAAGACAGTGGTTACTAAAGACCCACAGATGAAGTAATACTTTGAAATGTTAAACACGGTACTCACCAATTAGCAGCCGACCCAGAGGAAGACTAGCTGTGCGCAGCAGATATCGATAAAAACCTGTCGCTCACTGTAACATTTAAATATATTCATAAACATACAGGTAAGTTATTAACAAGGGCTAGCAGGAAAGGTAACCTGAGCATCGGCGGCTTCTGTGACGGCGCGCAAGTGATCCTGTTGTCGACACTTGTGCGCGCGCTCCATCGGTTGTCGCCTTCGTCATATCGTCTCCTCTGGGTCATGAGTTCCCTCTGGGGCTGTGTGGTGGCGAGAGCTGTGTTGGACGCGGAGCTGGACTTGTGTGGCTGAGTAGTCGGGTTCCTGGTGATTGGAGCGAGTTAACACTGTGGGCTATGAGGGCCTGCGTTTTCCTGCAGCCATGACCGTTGCTACCAGAGAGTCTAGTGGCAAAGGAGCGGCTCTCGTTGCATGGTAAGGTTACGGCGTGCATCAGTTAATCCTTTCTTTCTTTCTTTTGCTGCTGACTGTATCCCGCATTGTGCGCAGGGTCGGCAGGGTTAAGGACGGAATTGGCATGGTTAATTTTAAGTGGTGGCCAGATGCCCTTCCTGCCGCCACCTCATACCCCCCGGGACGGAATTAGTGTACCCCAGCTGTGTGTGTCTAGTGTAATCGTGAAATAGTGTGTGTGTGTGTGTGTGTGTGTGTGTGTGTGTGTGTGTGTGTGTCTGTGAAATCTTATGGGACTTAACTGCTAAGGTCATCCGTGCCTAAGGTTAGACACTACTTAACTTAAATTATTCTAAGGTCAAACACACACACCCACGCCCAAGGGAGGACTCGAACCTCCTCCAGGACCGTTACGGCAGCACCTTAGACCGCTCGGCTAATCCAGCGCGGCGTTAAATAGTGTGAATGTGTTTCAAATGTCTGTGAGTCGTGTACCTGAGGTGGGACGAGGGGACCAGCTCGGTATTCACCTAGTAGGATGTGGAAAACCGCCTAAAATTCACATCCAGGCTGGCCGGCACACCATCCGGTCGTCGTTAATCTGGTGGGCGGATACGATCTGGGGCTGGCGCGTCTACCCGAGTCCAGGAAGCAGCGCGTTACCACTCTCGGCTACCTTAGTGGGTCGACGTGCATCAGTTAATGTGGCGTGCTAAATACGCCAAGATGTGCTGAACAATTGGCCACGACCAATAGGTCAGTATGATCCAGTGCCTGCATGGAGTCCTGAAGCTATTGGTATCATTAATTTAACAGTCATAACTACACTCCTGGAAATTGAAATAAGAACACCGTGAATTCATTGTCCCAGGAAGGGGAAACTTTATTGACACATTCCTGGGGTCAGATACATCACATGATCACACTGACAGAACCACAGGCACATAGACACAGGCAACAGAGCATGCACAATGTCGGCACTAGTACAGTGTATATCCACCTTTCGCAGCAATGCAGGCTGCTATTCTCCCATGGAGACGATCGTAGAGATGCTGGATGTAGTCCTGTGGAACGGCGTGCCATGCCATTTCCACCTGGCGCCTCAGTTGGACCAGCGTTCGTGCTGGACGTGCAGACCGCGTGAGACGACGCTTCATCCAGTCCCAAACATGCTCAATGGGGGACATATCCGGAGATCTTGCTGGCCAGGGTAGTTGACTTACACCTTCTAGAGCACGTTGGGTGGCACGGGATACATGCGGACGTGCATTGTCCTGTTGGAACAGCAAGTTCCCTTGCCGGTCTAGGAATGGTAGAACGATGGGTTCGATGACGGTTTGGATGTACCGTGCACTATTCAGTGTCCCCTCGACGATCACCAGTGGTGTACGGCCAGTGTAGGAGATCGCTCCCCACACCATGATGCCGGGTGTTGGCCCTGTGTGCCTCGGTCGTATGCAGTCCTGATTGTGGCGCTCACCTGCACAGCGCCAAACACGCATACGACCATCATTGGCACCAAGGCAGAAGCGACTCTCATCGCTGAAGACGACACGTCTCCATTCGTCCCTCCATTCACGCCTGTCGCGACACCACTGGAGGCGGGCTGCACGATGTTGGGGCGTGAGCGGAAGACGGCCTAACGGTGTGCGGGACCGTAGCCCAGCTTCATGGAGACGGTTGCGAATGGTCCTCGCCGATACCCCAGGAGCAACAGTGTCCCTAATTTGCTGGGAAGTGGCGGTGCGGTCCCCTACGGCACTGCGTAGGATCCTACGGTCTTGGCGTGCATCCGTGCGTCGCTGCGGTCCGGTCCCAGGTCGACGGGCACGTGCACCTTCCGCCGACCACTGGCGACAACATCGATGTACTGTGGAGACCTCACGCCCCACGTGTTGAGCAATTCGGCGGTACGTCCACCCGGCCTCCCGCATGCCCACTATACGCCCTCGCTCAAAGTCCGTCAACTGCACATACGGTTCACGTCCACGCTGTCGCGGCATGCTACCAGTGTTAAAGACGGCGATGGAGCTCCGTATGCCACGGCAAACTGGCTGACACTGACGGCGGCGGTGCACAAATGCTGCGCAGCTAGCGCCATTCGACGGCCAACACCGCGGTTCCTGGTGTGTCCGCTGTGCCGTGCGTGTGATCATTGCTTGTACAGCCCTCTCGCAGTGTCCGGAGCAAGTATGGTGGGTCTGACACACCGGTGTCAATGTGTTCTTTTTTCAATTTCCAGGAGTGTATTTGAATGTGTTTCGCAAGAATCTTGGTAACTGTCACTTGACTCATGAGTGAATGGTTATTAAATAAAAATATTTGTTAGGGAATGATAAACGACGCAATAAGTTGCTCCATCCTTCCACGTCTTTTCCTTAAATTAAGCCCGAGCCTTGTTGAGGGACTCCTTCAGTGCGAATTTTTTGGTGAACTCCGAAGCGACGACAGCAACAAGTTTAACAGAAAATTCTCAACGACCAGTTATCCTCTGTCTTTACGTTGGAGTAACAGATTGATAACTTCGATACCGTGTGACAGGCTTAAAATACTCAGGCTAACTTACTTCTCAAGGAGCTTCACCAAGTTAGCTGTCACTCCTTGACCGCGGTAAACGCACAGCCGTCATCTTCAGAAGATAGTGTGAGTAGAATCACATTATATACTGCCAGTGTGGGATTCGTAGACTTTGTCTAGTACATGTCATCCACTTAACCACCATTTAACATGCATTATATAAAAGTAGTAACTGTCTGCTGTAGGACTTTGTCTTAAAACTTATTAAAACATCACGTCGGTAATATGATTCTACATAATATATCTTCTAAAGAAGATGGTTTTAAAAGCGTCGAAACCATGGTCAAGGTTCAATAGTCCTGAGTTTTGCAACTACTGTAGTTTCTAATCTATTGAAGCTCCTGCATGCACAGTTGGCGAAGTGCAGTCATATTCACAAACTACTATGAAAATGTATCACTCATAATCCGTCACCAGTGATAATGTCTGTAATGCAGGCCACGATAATAGTGGAAAAATTCAGGTAAAATGTTAATTACTCTGTGGCTGGATATATTACAAAAGTTGCTATGGGAGTGGGAACTCCTACAATTAATTCTGAAGTGAAATATGTTTTGAATTAAATTACCACTGTAGCTGACTCTGCACGTGTTACGGTTTGTTGATCCTATTCTGACGAAATCATGCGCAGAGATCACTGTTGTGTAGCGATAAGTTCGGTTATACATAACTGTATGAAAATACAGTACAGCGTGGTGAAATATGTCGCAGTGCTCAACAAGAATAATGTAACTTCATATTTAAAACGAAGCAGACCGCAGATTCTAAAATAAATGATGTAAGTAAGCACGTAGTAGTGCGTGGATGATGTGCTGAAGTAAACAGCTGAAACATGCATTGATAAGCCGAAACACTGCGTCCACTGCCCACCACGGCGCTGGATTCTGCCTGGGGGCGTTGCAAGCGCGTGACGCGGTAGCAAAAGGAGACACAGGCGGGGTATGACTCTAGCGAAGCTATGGGCTGCAAATAGGGAAATCCAATGAGATAAGTGACTTTGACAAAGACCAGATTATTAATAAGCAGAGCCTGTGAATGAGTATCTCGGCCGGCCGGTGTGGCCGAGCGGTTCTAGGCACTTTAGTCGCAGGTTCGAATCCTGCCTCGGGCATGGATGTGCATGGTGTCCTTAAGTTAGTTAGGTTTAAGTAGTTCTAAGTTCTAGGGGACCGATGACTTCAGATGTTAAGTCTCGTAGTGCTTAGAGCCATCTTTCGAATATCTCAAAAAAGTAGGAATAGACCATAAAGATAGAAAAATGATATGTAACCTGTACAAAAACGAGACAGCAGTTATCCGTGGACGGACAAAACAAGAAGAGGTGCAGATACGGAAAGGTGTCCGGCAAGGTTGCGCACTATCCCATGTTATCTTTAACGTATACATTGAAGAGGCGCTGAAAAAAGTAAGGGAAAATTCACAGACGGGTGTAGTAATTCATGGCCAACGAATAGATATGATAAGATATGCCGATGACATAGCTGTCCTGGCTGAAAGTGAAGAAGATCTTGTAGTCCTACTGAATAGAATGGATAAAGTTATGGGTGAAGAATATAATATGAGAATTAATAAAGCAAAAACAAAAGTAATGGCATGCGACAAAGAAGATCAAGTGAAAGTCCAAGTTCATGTAGGCAATGAACTGCTTGAATAAGTAGATAAATTTACTTATCTGGGCAGTAATATTACCAGGGATGGAAGGAGCAAGGCAGAAGTGAAAAGTAGAATAGCTCAAGCAAAGGCTGCTTTTAATAAGAAGAAAAACATATTAACATCTAAGAGCATCAGCCTTGAAACCAGGAAAAGATTTTTGAAATCATATGTGTGGAGTGTGGCATGCTATGGGTGTGAAACATGGACTCTCGGGACAGAGGAACAGCAGAAGCTTAATTCTTTTGAAATGTGGTGCTATAGACGCATGCTCAAAATAAAATGGATCGACGAGGTCACAAACGAAGTGGTTCTGGAAAGAGCAGGTGAGAAGAGAAGTTTCTGGAGTTTCATTGTTAAAAGAAGAGTGCAATTTACAGGCCACCTATTAAGACATAAAGGACTCCTGAACACAATCATAGAGGGATATGTCGAGGGAAAAAGACCAAGAGGAAGACCACGACTGAGGTACATGGATCAAATCGTGAAAGATGTGGGATGTAACACCTATAAAGAAATGAAGAGAAAAGCTGAAAGACGCACAGAATGGAGACAAGCTGCCATTGTAGCTGTTGCAAACTAATCCTTGGATTGACCACTACAGAAGAAGAAGAAGGCGAAGCTGGTCGAATGTTCACGTGCTAACGTCGTGAGCAGGTACAGAAAGAGGTAGGACAGTAAGGCTACCACTAGTCGCTAAATGGTTGTATAACATCCGCTTTCTATTACACAAACCAACGTTAGCCTGTGGGAGGGTTCTGAGTTCTGACCGTGCGTGTGTATAATGGATTAATACATCGAATAGTAATTTTGGATATATGGCAATTAATAGAAAAAGTAAACAGGGTTTTACTTTGGGCACAATGAAAGTAGTTATGTTCATATACGAATGAAAAATCGAACTGTCGCCAGCCCGATTACGCACACTAATTTGAGAGTTATGTTCAAGAAAACGGAATATTAGTGCAGTAGTGACTTTCATCAAGACACTGGATACACACGAACGCAGGGAAATCTAAACCAGTAATCATAGAAAGAAAAATTATACCTCACTCATAATAACAGTTACAATGACGTTCATTACGTGACTCGGTACTGAGATGTTACAGCAGGAAGCACTGAATTAAAGTTGGACATGGAAAGGTTTCTGACTTAAGTGACATACAAGTACCACAAATAAAATTAAATAATACTACATTTACACTACTTTTACTCCCACTTCCAGAAATGTATCAGATTTCCTTAGTGGCGGTAATATGCCGATCATCTTTCTAACATGAGAAGGATATAGTGGGGACCTATACACTGATTCTGTACCACTAGTCAAACTCTATGTTTATTTCAGTAGAAAATTCAATTCACTAGGATTGATTCCTAGCCTCACTTTGAATAGTTTATGTTTTTAATTTTCAAAGCAAATTATTCAACACTGAGCTCGATTAACTTAAAAAAAATCGTTCATGGTAATAATCAAGGCTAAATTATGTTTCAAATAAGTTTAACTTACGTGCCTTTTTCATCAACAGCGAAGCAGGTATTTTAGTAACATTTAAAGAGTCTGGCACTGAGTTTTTGCACATTTAATACACGAAAATAAATCACTAGTTCGTCAGAAATAGGATACTCGCTTTTCTGAACACTTGGAAGAGGATCCTGCATAGGTTCATGATTAGGCTAAAAGTTATGGTTCTAAACACAGGTTTATAGTACTTGGATTATTGCTGAAAACACTCGCACAACTTAACTGATCCATGCTCTGATACATGTCTGTATGCATGAAGTTGGTGCAGCAGTGGCGAAGTAGTGGTGGCAAGCGAAGTGCCAGCTAAGTGTACTCACGGCTCTTGCTGTTTGAATGCTCTTTACAATTTCTTCTTGGCCACGGATTTTTAACGTGTTACAGCCATTCCCTATTGCCTAGAGTACCATGCAACATCCAGATCCACATCCGAGGCAGAATTCCTTGCAAAACGGCTTCCAAATGCCTCCCTTGGTACTCTCGATGTGTACCGTGCAACGTCTAGCCACTGACTGCGTACCGTTCCCACCAAGGAGCCGCCCAGTTCGACGGTCAAAACCACTTTTTTACATTGCACCAAGCCACTTCCCTTGATGAGGTACTTCCCTACATCTTTTATGTTATACAATACATGTGTCCTAAGCATGAACTAGCTTCCAATATACAATGTTTTCATAATAAACATACACTTACTATAAAATTTCATTATTTTATACACATTTAGCTTTTCCCATAGATACATTGCAAACTTTAAATTTCCTGTCACACATCAATGACCTTAACTAACAGAGAATTAACACTTCACAATCACAGATACACAAATACATGGTATAATCCCTTTCTAATCGATATAGGTGTTATAGTTGGACATCGACGACTCTTCACAAAACTCGGGTTCGGAGGCATGTCTACTCAGTAAATTAAGATAGATGTGCGACCTGTGGCATCTATGCCAAAAGTGTACAATGCTGGTGCATGCGCAAGTGTTTCGGAGCATACCGTTCATCCTACATTGTTGAACATGTAGCTCCACAGCAGAACACCACTACGTGCTCATGTTGACCCAACGACGTCGCCAGTTACGACAATGGTGATCCCACTGTAGATCAGTGGAGACTTGTCGGCTCTTCGGATGAAACACATTTTGCTCCAAAAACTGTATCATTGATATGAACGGAGGGTCGAAACGTGCAGCGCGCCGTGGACACAGGCTGGTGGGAGCAATATAACGCCATTGGAGAGATTCTCCTATGCTTTCGTGGGACTTGTGGTAGTAATCAAAGACATGCTAACAGCTGTGAAACATCTGAATCCCTTTGAGGTCTTCTCCGAAGGCGATGTCATCTTCCAGTAGTACAATTGTCCGTATCTCTGAGTCAGAGCCTTGCTACAGCGATTTGATTAGCATTATAGTGAACTCACGTTGAAACCTTCCCGTCTCCTCTATATCTCTTTTGTTATTGATAACCTTCCCTTTTACAATAACCAATGAAACCTTTCCGTACGATTTCTATCTCTTGCTTAGTAACAAAAAATGAAATCTTCCCTTTGAAATTTATTCTCTTTCTCCATCTTCGCATACAAATTTAATTGCTGCTTTTTAAAAGTGATTTTCTGATTATTTCGACGAAACACAGAATGTGTCGTCGTCGTGGCCCTCAGTCGTTATCTGCAATAACCCAAAACTGTTCCTTACCTTTTTTACTGTTACTGGATCGCCATCTGGCTGCTACATCGAACTGCGACATGAATATACTTACTCTGGTTTACTATACTCTAGTAACTGCTGGTGGGCTGTTATAATAAGTGGTTGTATTTATTACAAAAGCTGACGTTATTCTTTAATTAATTTGACTGAAATACGTAATTCATAGTTAAACTATTTCCTGGCAACAATAGAATTTTGCAAAGTTTTACGTTGACGGTTTTTGGGATGGATTATAATTATAAATGCAATATTGCTGGCAAAAGTTAATTATATTCTGAGTGAAATGATTTTTACAAACGTTCAAATAGGACTTACTTTTTACAATAATGTTACAACTAGCAATGCGCAAAGATACCTTCAGTAGTCCTGAGTTTCTCAAAAAATTAATTTAATAATATTAGTTCCTCTTATTATAATAGTTAGCTGATGTCTCTGTACATCCGTTTATAGTCTCTTGTAAATCATAGCTAGTGGCTGGCAGGCACACCGCTCCTCTCTACCTCTCGCTTCAGACCTGCTACCGACTCGCATCACTTCTCGCTTACTACTGACTTCCTACGAACGCTAAAGTGCGGTCTCCCCTGCCAACAATGCTTTCTGGTGCAGACAATCCCTGCTACCGTTACAAAATGTATCAATGTGCGGTCTTTCCCGCTCTTTTCTTAAAATGTATCCATACGCGGTCTCTCCCGCCCTTTTTAAAATTATATCAATTTGCAGTCTCTCTTGTCAACAATACTTTGGTGCAGACATTCCCTGCTACCACAATTATTTCCAACATGATAAATATTAATTACTCCTACTTAATCCTATTAATAAAATATAAACATCTTTCATAGGTAATAGAAATATACACTTGTAACAACGTTGATATCACGGCGACCAAATTGGCCCGATGTGAATCCTGTGGAAGCCATCTAGGTCGCTATTGGAAGTCATCACCGCGTACGTAAATCAGCGGCCCTTTATTTAGGCTAATTAAATGACCTGTGAGTAGAAATCTAATGCCACACATGTCAAAAAACCTATAAACAAATTGTCGGACCCTAGAGACGCAGAATCAATTACGTATTTGGCACCAAAGAGGGACCAACAATCTATTGAATATGTGGTCATAATATTTTGGCGCATCAGTGTAGAATACGCTTTTACAGATAATTATAGATACATGACGGGTATATGTAATTAATATTAAACCACTGGCTCTCAAGGTATGAGTAATATCAGCAATTTGCTTAAGAAATCAAATATGAAAGTCTTAATTTTATGAAAACACTTTATTTTTCGGGAACTGTCTATTACTAATCTGCTGGATAACATCTGAACTTGCATGAGGCTGTCCGTGGATAATTCTGTTGTCAATGGGAAGGTAGTAACACCAAGTAATTGTAGTGAAATGCAGGAGAACATGTAGAAGGTCGACGCTTGGTGCGTGGGTTGCAAAACTATGGGCGCGGCTAACGCACTCGCGTTTGACACAGAGACAGGTTGTCATATTTCGAGAGGAGATAGCATTTGGGACCTGTCAGCTATGTGTGAAGATCACATTTCAGCCACTACTATTGCCGAGGTTCAAACGACTACGAAGTAAGCGTAGGTGTCATGAGAGCGGTGGCTATGTTGACAGCCTACTGCGTTCGTCCTTGCCTGGCAAGCAGCCGCCTCATCTACCTTTGTTCTTTAAAAATTTATAGCCTCAAAGTGCTATAAACGATCAATACAAAGAGTCCACTGATAGCGCTTCAGCAGCGCTGTCGAAAGACGGTACAAGATTTTTTTTTATTAAATAAGTATAGTTTGAATAATGAGACAGACTGTCCATTTCAATAATTAAGTGACTATAATTTACAAAACAGTGCGTATAGCGACAGCATATGATAAGGAATCAAAGATTTCCTAGAGTTAGAAAGCTAAAGCAACATTATACTAAATTTGATTGATTAATGATAAAGGCATATAAATCAGAAAAATGTGTTCCCAAAAGCAAGGATACCAACTAAAAGCTGGTAAAATTCTAGCCTATAATGATGCATATCACATGTGGCAGCAAAGTTTTAATATAGTATTTATTCATTGAAAATTGAGGGAAGGGGAGATAATATGCAAAATATGCCTGTGAAACTGGTAGGTCATAGGAATCGTCGCGCGATTTATGTGGTATATTGGGATTTTCAGTTGTGATGTATACAGTAAACGTATACTGGAAAATTTTTCCATCGACATGTGAATGGCAGTACAGACCTGGCTATATTTGCCATAGTCTGTTGTTAGAACGCATTAGCAGATGTAAAACTTGTGCGGATGTCCGACACTTCAGTCGCTTCTAAAAGTGTTTAAATTCCTTCTTGCGGCAGGTCTGGGAATGGTAAAAAATTTTTGTGTGCTCGTGGCCTTAGCTAAATTTCGCACGATAGGTTCTTCGGGCTTTTAACTCGTTGTGCACAGGACTCAGTAAATTCCTGAATGAGTCCGGGGATTCGTAATACTTTCTTGGTTTTGAATTACAAGACTTCCGATGATTTCCATTGAACACGATAGTGATCAGAACTTTAGATTATTTTCGCAAAGTGTCACACATAATTCGGACGCTTAACTATCGAAAAAGGAGAAAACATTTGCAGGGTGTATAAAAACATTTGTCAGAAATTTCAACGATTTATTATTGGCATCAAAAGATTGCTAAGAGTTCATAGGAACTTGGGACCAAAGATCCTTCGTTAGCGAATTGTGAAAGGAATTCACTGTAGTTTTTCCGGGTTATGTTATTTACCTCTAACATGCATTATTACGCTTTCTTGTATCCAGTTAGTCATAGCATTTGTTTTGTTTCATCTAATTGTCTTTTATCTTGCTTTAGAGTAACTTACATCACAACACACCACAACGATGTAATTAGCGTCTGAAATGACGGATATGCAATACATGTTCGCCCTAGCAATGGGAATGTAGACGCAGCCCGGTAACTTTAGGCTGAACGTTATACTGGAGGTAGTTACCTCGTAGGCTACATGAACGTTTGTACGACTACACCAACGCTTGCGAGAGAAAAGCTCACCTGGGGAGAGAGTTGCAAATGGAGGGAGACCATGTCATGTACGAATGGCTGAATTTCAAGAACTAATTCCTGGTACTTCGAACGAAAATCCATCATAATAGTAAAAGGAGAACTGCAAAAAGGTAAAGCGTTAATCGCTTGACAATCTGGAACAATAAGCATGAAAATCTTCTGTAACCATGTCACCCTCAATGGTTGCAAAGATTTAGTGAGCCAGACTTTCAGAGAGGAATAACCTCCAGTCAACGCAGTATAGGGCAGTCTAGGCTTCTTAGCATGTACATGGTGAGTCAGCGTTACCTGATGTTTTTGACTTGAGAAGTAGTGGGTGAGTCAGCGTAGTGGAGGGACGTGCTTGGGGCCATTGTTTTCCCCTACAGAAGCAGTTTAGTTGCAGTGGAGAGGTGAACTGTGCAACATTGTGCGTTCATTGTAGAGAAGTTCTTTAAAAATGCAGAATTTGTGACCATCACTCAGAGGAAGTTCCGTCTCCAATTCAACATTGCACATAATGGTGCAATTTCAACCTGCATTGCCATTCCGCTATGAGTTAAAAACTTTCTTGAGACAGGTTCCCCACTGTCGAAAGAACCAGAGGCAGTGCAAAGGTGGCCACCAACAGAAAACTTTGAACCTGTGCATCACGCAATTCAACAGAACCGCAAACGAACTGCAAGACGACAAACACAGTCTCTTGGGTTATCAAACTCGTGCGTTCGGCGCATTTACCACAGTATAAATTTTCGTCCCTAGAAAACTGCAATTGTTTAGTAGCTGAATTCTGAATATTTTGTAAAAAGGAGACGTTTCGCTGAAGTAATGAAAGAGATGTTGGAGGAAGAAACTGGAACTGTGATTTTAATGTCAGTGTTGATAAAGTGTTAATCAACAAAACTGTCATTACTGGTCTCCAAACAACCTTCAGCAGTTGCACCAGAGTAAACTGCATTGTGGCAGGGCTGCACTAGGCAGATTTGGTGTCACAGGGCTGATTTCTCCGAAAAAAATGGGAGAGCCGTCACTGTGAACTTGGAGCATTATTTGACCATGTTGCGTGAATTTCTTGGCCCAGAAATCCGTCGAAATGTTTGGTTTTAGCAAGACGGTGCGACAGCTCACACTCCAACTGTGAGTCTGTCTGAAGTAAGGAAGTTGTTTCCAGGGAGAGTGATATCGAACAGAGGAGATGTTGATTGGCCAGCCCATCCTCCATACCTTATTCCGTGTGATATCTTTTATCGTGGTTCTCTCCCAAGAACAAACTGTTCATCAGTGAGCCATGCACTAGGCTTCAGTTAAAGGATAACAACTGAGCCAGAGATTCGTGCTATATTCCGTAACATACGGGAAAGAGTGATTACAAGCTTCACTCTGAGGTACGGCAATGTGCTGAGTGAGAGGGTCAGCCCTTAAAGGACATTATTTTTCACAAATCATTTATTTCTGTGAAAATTAACATGTAAATTATGAACTATTATTCATTGTGTTGCTGTATTATAAAATCTCATTGTGGTCAATAAATTCAAAACCATCAGACACGTTAACTATCCTGAACGTTATCCACTGATGAGGCTGGCTTTTCATGTCATGGGATCTCCAGTCATCGAAACAATCCACTGTCTTGGCCCCTTTTCCGCAACCTCATATTGGACAAACGTATCAGATTTCAGTTGCTTCATTTACTTAATGATGCTTCCCTAGACGTCACCTAACGAATATGGTTTATGCACGATGGCGCTCCACCTCACTTTAAACTAAAAGTTTGTCAGTATCTCGATAGCCAGTTAAAAATAGATATATTTTAATCCAGTTTTCTTTTTGTTTGTGAACAGTTAAAAACCCGTCGTGAATTCAATACCCATATGCAATGTGATGTTCTGGATTCGACCAAATTGGGACAGACCAGAAATTTTCCACAAAGTACAGCAAAATATGGTATGCAGACTTGGGGGATGCATGAAAGCAAGAGGGAGTCACATCGAGCGATTTCTCCAGATGTAAAGGAGTTTGTTAAATACATAATTGTTTTTCTATGAATAACAAATCCTTCCGTACATGTATCTGTTTTCTGTAAGTGCATGACTATTGTGCCACGAAGGATGAACCCTTTGATACGTCCACAAAGAAGATTTTTCTGACCTGTGTTCATATTAACGTTTTTAATGTTTTGATGTCTACAATAAATCTCTAAAATTTTCGTACGCTTTGTAAATCTCATAACGTTTAAGCACATATAAAATACGATTTATTTAGTACTCTGTAGGTAACTGTGATGAGGACGATTTTACGCTGTCTACAACACAAATAACATGCTGCACATAGCAAAACAGTATAAAGCGGATTATATGAATATGAAGCCGCCCTCTGGACACAAGTGATGCCAAAGAATGTTATTGTTCATTGTACTACACGTTCGGAGCGCCAGCGTTTGGCAACGTTCCTACTGGTCTTTGACACACAATAACTGACCCAGCTTCGTATTGCCAAATGTTTCTATTTTAATTGGAAATTACTGTGACTGTATTTTGTCTGATGCAATGAATGCGGCTCTTATAGCACCACCACATACACAACAGCAGAAAACAGTGAACTGAAATGGAAATTAGAAAAAATTCTGTTGCGTATGGCCGGCCGGTGTGGCCGAGCGGTTCTAGGCGCCACAGTCTGGAACCGCGCGACCGCTAAGGTCGCAGGTTCGAATCCTGCCTCGGGCATGGATGTTTTTGATGTACTTAGGTTAGTTAGGTTTAAGTAGTTCTAAGTTCTTGGGGACTGATGACCTCAGCAGTTAAGTCCCATAGTGCTCAGAGCCATTTGAACCATTTTTGTTCCATATGATTTAAAATTACATGACGTAAAAATGATTATCAGCCAGTAACGACACACGCTGTTCTGAACTAACTGATTTTTTCACTTGTACTTATCTGAAATAGGGTGAACGACGAACAGCTCCCTTTGAAACATTAATATTTTTTTAAATATTGTAATGCTGAAACTACTGAGTTTCTAATGAATTTAGACGTTTATGCATACTTATCTATTTAATAAAGAGAAATGAATAGAAATATTAGGATAGCATAACTTTAACTATGTTACTTCCGTACTATATACCTCATAGCACACTTTAAATTCTGTTACTCATTTCATATTTTTGGGGGAAGGAGTAGAAGAAAAGGTTACAGTTGTAAGTAGGCTGTTTAGGTTTTCTTATTGGTAACGCCACGTAGCGCTCTGTATGAAAATCACTGGCTGTGCTGTGTGCAGTCTGTGGCTGGTTTGCATTGTTTTGGCTATTGTAGTGTTGGGCAGCTGGATGTTAACAGCGCGTAGCGTTGTGCAGTTGGAGGTGAGCCGCCAGCAGTGGTGAATGTGGGGAGAGATATGGCGGAGTTTTGAAATTTGTAAGACTGGATGTTAAGATTTATGTTGTAGAATTTTTCAGATACTATGTTATTTACTTTGTAAAGATGTTTAGACATTATTTATTCTGTTTTGTTTTAATGCTCATGTGTGAAGTTGATGTTTCAAAAAT
Organism: Schistocerca serialis cubense; assembly: GCF_023864345.2. Classification (NCBI taxonomy): domain Eukaryota; kingdom Metazoa; phylum Arthropoda; class Insecta; order Orthoptera; family Acrididae; genus Schistocerca; species Schistocerca serialis. The sequence continues at coordinate 45,707,358 of NC_064641.1, forward strand.
TATTCTGATCTTTTATGTATTTACTTATCTCATAATTCCTGTAACACTGATGTATATGTTATTTCGATTCTTCTGTAAAGACTGCTTTACCACAAATGTTATCTGTATTGTTATGTTCTTTATTGATGTATTTTGTACCTTTGTTATTGTATTCTTACGTTATAAAAATTGTAATTGACACCAGTTCATCAAATTAAGTAACTTGAAAGTTACATTTCACTGCACACATTTCTGTTGGTCATAGTATATGCATAATATGTGAAAAAAAAGAGGACTGCTAGTGTTTGGACGTGTGTTAATAATCCAGCAAGGGACTGGTTATCAGCATTAATGGTTCTAAGGACAATTCCAAAAACTTTGTGAGTGCACAAGTGGTGGTTATGGACTTGCTACATTACCCGCAAGACTCTTCAATGGTGATTGTGCACCTGCACAGTCACAATAGATGGCTGCTGGCCATCTCTACAAGGACTACAGTGGGTCTGCATCTTTGATGACCCACCAATACCATTATTTCTACAAGGACTGCAGTGGGTCTGCACCTCTGGTACCCCACCAATACCGTAGTCTCTACCAGGACAACAGTGGGTCTGCTCTGTGATGACCTACCTACCATTATTCTTCAAAACGTCGAATGACTCTGCTGTGGGTTCAAATGATTCAAATGTCTCTGAGCACTATGGGACTCAACTGCTGAGGTCATAAGTCCCCTAGAACTTAGAACTACTTAAACCTAACTAACCTAAGGACAACACACACATCCATGCCCGAGGCAGGATTCGAACCTGCGACCGTAGCGGTCGCGCGGTTCCAGACTGTAGCGCCAGAACCGCTCGGCCACCAGCGGCCGGCTCTGCTGTGGGTTTCCTCTGTTGTGGCCCATTACCTGCCTGCATGTCAAGAGTCAGCACTGTCTTTCCGTTAGAAGGACAACACTACTTCTTCAAGATTGCATGGAAATCCACTATTTCCGTGTGCCTTCTCTTTTACTGCTCAGACTTTGAGAAAAACACTGCTATTTTACTGTGATGAACGATCAGGACTGTCTTTATGGACTGTGAGAAAATTTTAGCTTTTGACCAACATTGTATTAATAAGTGTGTGCATTTTATTTCTTTGTTATTGTAATTATGAAAAATTTTATCAAATCATTATTGACCACTGCCCAAAACAATTTGTAAAATTTTTTGTGGGGAGCATAGGGGCTATGTAAGTAGGCTGTTTAGGTTTTCGTATTGGTAACGCCACGTAGCGCAGTGTATGAAAATCACTGGCTGTGCCGTGTGCAGTCTGTGGCTGGTTTGCATTGTTTTTGACTATTGTAGTGTTGGGGAGCTGGATGTTAACAGCGCGTAGCGTTGCGCAGTTGGAGGTGAGCCGCCAGCCGTGGTGGATGTGGGTAGAGAGATGGCGGAGTTTTGAAATTTGTAAGACTGGATGTCATGAACTGCTATGTATATTATGAGTTTTCAACACTATTAAGGTAAATACATTGTTTGTTCTCTATTAAAATCTTTCATTTGCTAACTATGCCTATCAGTAGTTAGTGCCTTCCGTAGTTTGAATCTTTTATTTAGCTGGCAGTAGTGGCGCTCGCTGTATTGCAGTACTTCGAGTAACGAAGATTTTTGGTGAGGTAAGTGATTTGTGAAAGGAATAGGTTAATGTTAGTCAGGGCCACTCTTTTGTAGGGATTATTGAAAGCCAGATTGCGTTGCGCTAAAAAATATTGTGTGTCAGTTTAAGCACAGTCTTGTATAATTGTTCAAAGGGGACGTTCCACAGTAGCATATGGGCTTGGAACAAGGAATGAGAGAATAGGAAGACTAATTGAGTTCTGTAACAAGTTTCAATTAGTAGTAGCGAATACTCTGTTCAAGAATCACAAGTGGAGGAGGTACCCTTGGAAAAGGCCAAGTGATAAGGGGGGATTTCAGTTAGATTACGTCATGGTCAGACAGAAATTCCAAAATCAGGTACTGTATTGTGATGCGTACCCAGGAGCAGATATAGACTCAGATTACAAAGTAGTAGTGACGAAGAGTAGGCTGAAGTTTAAGTCGTTATTCAGGAAGAATCAATACACAAAGAAGTGGGATACGGAAGTACTAAGGAATGACAAGATACAGTTAAAGTTCTCCAAGGCTATAGATACAGCAATAAGGAATAGCGCAGTAGGAAGTACAGTTGAAGAGGAATGGACATCTCTAAAAAGGGCCATCACAGAAGTTGGGAAGGAAAACATAGGTACAAATAAGGTAGCTGCGAAGAAACCGTGGGTAACAGAAGAAATACTTCAATTGATCGATGAAAGGAGGAAGCACAAAAACAATCTGGGAAACTCAGGAATACAGTAATACAAGTCACTGAAAAATGAAATAAATTGGTAGTGCAGGGAAGCTAAGACTAAATGGCTGCAGGAAAAATGTGAAGACATAGAAGAAGAAATGACTGTCGGAAGGACAGACTCAGCATACAGGAAAGTCAAGACAACCTTCGGTGACATTAAAAGGAAGGGTGGTAACATTAACAGTGGAACGGGAATTCCAGTGTTATATGCAGAGGAGAGAGCTGATAGGGGGAAAGAGTACACTGAAAGCCTCTGAGTGGGAAGACTTGTCTGATGTGATAGAAGAAGAAACAGGAGTCGATTTAGAAGAGATAGGGGATCCGATATTAGAATCAGAATTTAAAAGTGCCCTGGAGGACTTAAAATGAGATAAGGCGGACGGGATAGATAACATTCCATTAGAATATCTAAAATCATTAGGAGAAGCGGCAACAAAACGTCTATTCACGTTCTTGTGGAGAATGTATGACTCTCGTGACATACCATCTGACTTTCGGAAAAGCATCGTCCACACAATTCCGAAGACGGCAGGAGCTGACAAACGCGAGAATTATCGCACAATCAGCTTAACAGCTCATGCATCGAAGCTGCTCACAAGAATAATATACAGATGAATGGAAAAGAAAATTGAGAATGCGTTAGGTGACGATCAGTATGGCTTTAGGAAAAGTAAAGGGACGAGAGAGGCAATTCTGACGTTACGGCTAATAATGGAAGGAAGGCTAAAGAAAAATCAAGACACTTTCATAGGATTTGTCGACCTGTAAAATGCGTTCGACAATATAAAATTGTGCAAGTTGTTCGCGATTCTGAAAAAAGTAGGGGTAAGCTATAGGGAGAGGCGGGTCATATACAATATGTACAACAACCAAGAGGGAATAATAAGAGTGGACGATCAAGAACGAACTGCTCGTATTAAGAAGGGTGTAAGACAAGGCTGTAGCCTTTCGCCCTTACTCTTCAATCTGTACATCGAGGAAGCAATGATGGAAATAAAAGAAAGGTTCAGGAGTGGAATTAAAATTCAAGGTGAAAGGGTATCAATGATACGATTCGCTGATGACATTGCTATCCTGAGCGAAAGTGAAGAAGTACATGATCTGCTGAACGGAATCAACAGTCTAATGAGTACACAGTATGGATCGAGAATAAATCGAAGAATGACGAAGGTAAGGAGAAGTAGCAGAAATGAGAACAGCAAGAAACTTAACATCAGGATTGAGGGTCACGAAGTAGATGAAGTTAAGGAATTCTGCTACCTAGGCAGTTAAATAACTAATGAGGGACGCAGCATGGAGGACATCAAAAGCACACTAGAAATGGCAAAAAGGGCATGCCTGCCAAGAGAAGTCTACTAATATCAAATACTGACCTTAGTTTGAGAAACAAATTTCTTTGAATATACACTCCTGGAAATGGAAAAAAGAACACATCGACACCGGTGTGTCAGACCCACCATACTTGCTCCGGACACTGCGAAAGGGCTGTACAAGCAATGATCACACGCACGGCACAGCGGACACACCAGGAACCGCGATGTTGGCCGTCGAATGGCGCTAGCTGCGCAGCATTTGTGCACCGCCGCCGTCAGTGTCAGCCAGTTTGCCGTGGCATACGGAGTTCCATCGCAGTCTTTAACACTGGTAGCATGCCGCGACAGCGTGGACGTGAACCGCATGTGCAGTTGACGGACTTTGAGCGAGGGCGTATAGTGGGCATGCGGGAGGCCGGGTGGACGTACCGCCGAATTGTTCAACACGTGGGGCGTGAGGTCTCCACAGTACATCGATGTTGTCGCCAGTGGTCGGCGGAAGGTGCACGTGCCCGTCGACCTGGGACCGGACCGCAGCGACGCACGGATGCACGCCAAGACCGTAGGATCCTACGCAGTGCCGTAGGGGACCGCACCGCCACTTCCCAGCAAATTAGGGACACTGTTGTTCCTGGGGTATCGGCGAGGACCATTCGCAACCGTCTCCATGAAGCTGGGCTACGGTCCTGCACACCGTTAGGCCGTCTTCCGCTCACGCCCCAACATCGTGCAGCCCGCCTCCAGTGGTGTCGCGACAGGCGTGAATTGAGGGACGAATGGAGACGTGTCTTCTTCAGCGATGAGAGTCGCTTCTGCCTTGGTGCCAATGATGGTCGTATTCGTGTTTGGCGCCGTGCAGGTGAGCGCCACAATCAGGACTGCATACGACCGAAGCACACAGGCCAACACCCGGCATCATGGTGTGGGGAGCGATCTCCTACACTGGCCGTACACCACTGGTGATCGTCGAGGGGACACTGAATAGTGCACGGTACATCCAAACCGTCATCGAACCCATCGTTCTACCATTCCTAGACCGGCAAGGGAACTTGCTGTTTCAACAGGACAATGCACGTCCGCATGTATCCCGTGCCACCCATCATGCTCTAGAAGGTGTAAGTCAACTACCTTGGCCAGCAAGATCTTCGGATCTGTCCCCCATTGAGCATGTTTGGGACTGGATGAAGCGTCGTCTCACGCGGTCTGCACGTCCAGCACGAACGCTGGTCCAACTGAGGCGCCAGGTGGAAATGGCATGGCAAGCCGTTCCACAGGACTACATCCAGCATCTCTACGATCGTCTCCATGGGAGAATAGCAGCCTGCATTGCTGCGAGAGGTGGATATACACTGTACTAGTGCCGACATTGTGCATGCTCTGTTGCCTGTGTCTATGTGCCTGTGGTTCTGTCAGTGTGATCATGTGATGTATCTGACCCCAGGAATGTGTCAATAAAGTTTCCCCTTCCTGGGACAATGAATTCACGGTGTTCTTATTTCAATTTCCAGGAGTGTACGTCTGGAGTACAGCGTTGTATGGTTGTTAAACATGGATTGTGGGAAAACCGGAACAGAGGAGCAACGAAGCATCTGAAATGTGGTACTACAGACGAATGTTGAAAATTAGGTGGACTGATAAGGTAAGGAATGAGGAGGTTCTGCGAGGAATTGGAGAGGAAAGGAATATGTGGAAAACACTGATAAGGAGAAGGGACAGGATGATAGGACATCTGTAAAGACATGAGGGAATGACTTCCATGCTACCAGAGGGAGATGTAGAGGATAAGAACTGTAGAGAAAGACAAATATTGGAATACATCTAGCAAATAACAGAGGACGTAGGTTGCAAGTGCTACTCTGAGATGAAGAGGTTAGCACAGGAGAGGAAATCGTGGCTGGCCGCATCAAACCAGTCAGAAGACTGATAAAAAAAAAAAAAAATATTTCCGCCATTTCACAGTACGACTTCGTTATTTCATATGTCTTTCACAGATTCGACACTCAGTTATTATCAGGTATTATATAAAATAAAGTAACACAGAATCGTAGAGTCAAATGGCGGAATTATCATTCAAATATTATTATATAATAATGGTCCAAAAATATGAAAAGATTGTCGACAACTGGTCTAGCCTGGCATTTGAGGAAGTCCTTCGACTTCAAGGTGGAAAGACTAATATGTGAAGACACCTGAATATGTTACAGGACGAAGAAAATTGTTCCAAAATACATCCAGCTAGAAACCATCTACCACAGGCATTAAAGTGTTGTACTTGATAAAGGCTTAAGGCCAAAATCATGATAGTAATTTAACAATGGTGGGAATATAATTCAACTTTATAATTAACTTTATCCACCAAACCTTCAGTGCTGATAGTTCTACCGTATTAATAACCTTAGCATAGCCGTAACAGCGACACTTCAAAAAAAAAGAAAAAAAATATGTGTACACGCATTAACAAACTCATTGCCATAGCATATAATATTTTGCAACATGAAATTAAATAAATGATGAAGGATTACCACATCAAATTTACTTTGCAAATTGTAACAGAGAAAGTGTTAAAAACTTGAGCATTTTATCTTGGTGGGTTAGTTGATTTTGTCACGCAGTACTGTTTCATCTTATAGACTAGGAGCAGGGTGCTAATACTGTTATAATGATTCTTGATACGTGAATTACCTTAGATACATATATTGACACACTTAAGAATTTCATTGATCTACGTGTTAATGCAGCTCTATTGGAAATGTATACGTTCTCTGGCTCTGGCATGAGATGGCGCTGGTGCTTTCGTCAAACAATGTCCACAAATTGCAGTTTTTGGCTCAACATTACTGGTCTGCCATCGCCTCCGGCATCCGAGGCGCCGCCTTGCACGTCAGTTCGAAACAGACAGTCTGGCGTGTTCACACTACTCGCAGCGCGCTGGCAGCTCCCGTAACCAAAGTGCCTTCACAGCCGATTTCTTTCACCTTTACAGAACAAAGTTAATAGTTAATCTAATTCTTTATCAAGAAAAGTGATCATAGAGTGACTGTCCACATTCTTCTGAAAATAACAACCTGCCACTTGTGCACGCTCAAATATCTAATAATTTGACTTTAAATAGAAATTGAAATTAATCACTGGAAAGAAAATTATTAAAACTAACTGGATTAGACGGCCTTTGTTGATGGTTGATGTATCCTTGTTAGTGGCCAAACTGACTTCTATAAAAATGTGATAAAAATTAAAAATACCACCATCAGTTCTGTGGGGCCGGTATCTGTTATATGCAGGCGAAATGTAATCATTGCTTCGAGACTGTGACCAGATCACTAAAGGTTCCGCACTTGCATTCAAGTTTGCAAAACGCTTCTTGATTATCAGCACTTAATCTCAGGGCGCTGTACCAAGTTGCAAACGAATAAATGGCAGAATACCAACTGCATTCGGACATCAAGTCTGCACGCGACGATCCACTAAGCTCGTATAGTCTTTGGCTGTAAAAATAAAGCATTAAAACTTATTATGTGCCTACTAATACAACTGTTAAAATGAGAACCCATGAGACTTAACTAATTTATATCAGTTTAATTGCAAAAGGATCTTACATCGCATTTGTCTACACAAAACAAAGATTAATCAAAGATACCCATGGAACGCAGCTATAGTGCGTACTATAGGCGTGAAAGCTAACAGACAAGAGAGAGAGGTCCGAGCAGGAACGCTCTTCACTTACTTTTAAAACAAAAAACCGTATTACAATCGATAGCAAACAGCCACAGGCTGACTGCCACTATATAACTGTAATATTATTTGTTGTTGTTGTTGTTGTGGTCTTCAGTCCTGAGACTGGTTTGATGCAGCGCTCCATTCTACTCTATCCTGTGCAAGCTTCTTCATCTCCCAGTACCTACTGCAGCCTATATCCTTCTGAATCTGTTTAGTGTATTCATCTCTTGGTCTGCATCTACGATTTTTTCCCTCCACGCTGCCCTCCAATTCTAAATTGGTGATCCCTTGATGCCTCAGAACATGTCCTACCAACCGATCCCTTCTTCTTGTCAAGTTGTGCCACAAACTCCTCTTCTCCCCAATTCTATTCAATATCTCCTCATTAGTTATGTGATCTATCCATCTAAAATTCAGCATTCTTCTGTAGCACCACATTTCGAAAGCTTCTATTCTCTTCTTGTCCAAACTATTTATCGTCCATGTTTCACTTCCATACATGGCTACACTCCATACAAATACTTTCAGAAACGACTTCCTGATACTTAAATCTATACTCGATGTTAACGAATTTCTCTTCTTCATAAACTCTTTCCTTGCCATTGCTAGTCTACATTTGATATCCTCTCTACTTCCACCGTCATCAGTTATTTTGCTCCCCAAATAGTAAAACTCCTTTACTACTTTAAGTGTCTCATTTCCTAATCTAATTCCCTCAGCATCACCCGACTTAATTCGACTACATTCCATTATCCTCGTTTTGTTTTTGTTGATGTTCATCTTATACCCTCCTTTCAAGACACTGTCCATGCCGTTCAACTGCTCTTCCAAGTCATTTGCTGTCTCTGACAGAATTACAATGTCATCGGCGAACCTCAAAGTTTTTATTTCTTCTCCATAGATTTTAATACCTACTCCGAACTTTTCTTTTGTTTCCTTTTCTGCTTGCTCAATATACAGATTGAATAGCATCGGGGAGAGGCTACAACCCTGTCTCACTCCCTTCCCAACCACTGCTTCCCTTTCATGACCCTCGACTCTTATAACTGCCATCTGCTTTCTGTGCAAATTGTGTTTAACGTTGTCAAAAGCTTTCTCTAAGTCTACAAATGCTAGAAACGTAGTTTGCCTTTTCTTAATCTTTCTTCTAAGATAAGTCGTAGGGTCAGTTTTGCCTCACGTGTTCCAACATTTCTACGGAACCCAAACTGATCTTCCCCGAGGTCGGCTTCTACCAGTTTTTCCATTTGTCTGTAAAGAATTCGCGTTAGTATTTTGCAGCTGTGACTTATTAAACTGATAGTTCGGTAATTTTCACATCTGTCAATACCTGCTTTCTTTGGGATTGGAATTATTACATTCTTCTTGAAGTCTGAGGGAATTTCGCCTATCTCATACATCTTGCTCACCAGATGGTAGAGTTTTGTCAGACTAGCTCTCCCAAGGCTGTCAGTAGTTCTAATGGAAATAATAACTACCTTTCAGAAATTCGATTTACGTAAGATACTTAGGTTTTAAGTTATTTACAGTACATAAATATCAAAGTGCGCATTTTTGTGTTTTCTGTCGTTCTAGTGACATGAAATTGCGTAGATCTGTCCATGTAATGCTTCATTCGCTCCCGCAATGGCATGAAGTTATTTTATTTGTAAATTGTCTTATAGGCTTCATTTCGCTGAAATGAATTTATACAATGCTATGTAGACTCGTTGTCCTGCTGGTAGATGGCACTACTAAGTTTCGTTGTAGTCTTGATGTTCGGTGGTTATAGTTGTAGAATTTCGACGAAATGAATTTATATAATGCTATTTAGGATTGATGTTCTGTTGGTAGATGGAGTTACAAAGGTTTGTCTTTGTGTTTCGTCGGTCCACAACCCAAGGTGTGGGCGTGTCTTTAACGCACGGGGGGCGCTCCGCTGCCTAGCTCTTGAATGTTTACATCTGAATCTCGCCAGCACCTGACTGGCTCAGCTGTCAGCTTTCTGTGGAATCTGACTCGTTCAGCGGACTTGCCGAGAAACGAGCAGCTGCAGGTCGCCAACTGATTCACCAGTGCCCGAGATTGTTTATGGAAAAGATGAAACAAAAGTGTCAGTTGTTTGATAGTTGCTGCAAAACGTTAAGTAATACGCATTGTAATTGATGGCTGACTATTTTTATGCGTAAAGTTATTTTATGAATCATTATTTAGAAGTTTGCGTAAACTTGTATTGTTTATTTTTCTAAAGTCGCTAAGGAATATGTAGGTAGCTAGTTAGACCACGTAGCACAAATCAAAGTTTGTTCATGGCCGTAGGAGTTCGCTTTTTTACTATTCATACATTGCACCAACCCAACATTTACAGTGCGCGCACGAGTGTCTTGTTACGCGTTTATTTAGTCACTCGCGCACGATAACAGTGTTGAATTTAAAACACGTACTCGACACCGCTCACTAACAATAGCACTCGTTAGTGTGGACAGCGGCCGAATTGGTTGGCAAACGTTTATGGAAGCGCTAAGTTTGCATACGTACAGTTGTTTTTTGTCCTCTAGTATCCCGTCGATACCAGGATGCTGTGTTTACTGTTTCGTCATTTATCTCATCGCGTCGCAGCTTGGCGAAAGTGAGTACAGTCGTTTAGTCTAGCCTCACTTGTTACACTTCGGTAGCAGATCCTCACATTTAACTGTATTTGACAGTCAGTTCTGTATTCCGAAGTGCGTTTTTCTCGGCTTTATAGCCGGTGCAATTTCACTTACAGAATTGTCTACAGAGAATTCGTCTCGTCCTTGCATTACTTCGTGTTGTGAAACATTGATATTTACAATTTTACAATTTACAGATCTCACAATTCTGTTTTATTTATTTTTATTTAATTTCTTTTTTTTTTTTTTTTCTTTTTTTTTTTTTTTTTTTTTTTTTTTTTTGCTCTGGTTTTCACATATGAATGTTCTCCTGTGTATGATTCGAAGATCAGATACCTTTTCTTGTTGCACCATCTCATACATTTGAGTAATTCGAGAGTAAACGTTTAGGACCCAATTTGTATAGATACACCTATTACGTGACACAAGGCTCGTAACTTTACAAGACGGAAAATTAAGTGACAAAGAGTCAGCAAAACGCCAAAGACACAAACGGTCATGGTAAAGGATCGAACCCTAATCGCGATTTCATCCTTCACGTAAATAATGCAAGGCTCATCCCTTTATAGATACCATGACATATATACACATATGAGAAAAATGCAATAAATATACAAATAAAAATACAGTATCTTATTTCTAATATAAATCACAAAAATGGGAAAAAAGCAATACATTTTCTATCCTAAACGCAACATTCGCTTGCTAGCTTCTAAAGCCAGTCACGAAATTCTGTGCATACTTTGCACTCTCATGTAAACATACTGTTATATGGAATCTGCATTGATGCTCATTTTTGTACGTTGAAAAAATTGTCAGTGTTTGAAATGTACTGGGTTTCTCTCGTTAGTCCCATATTTGTTTAAAATTATTTGATTTGATGACAGACTTACATCTAGATTAATTTTCATGACATGAATAAATTCCTTCATCATGACACTTCATCTTAAAAATTTTCAGTTTTCTGCTGATGAGAGACACTTTGTCAACATGGTATAGGCAAGAAATCTTTTACACAGTACAAATAACAGTTGCTTGTCAATTTGAGACAACACGAAACAGTATAAGATAAAAAATATTAAAATACACACTTACGTATATGACAAAATTGGTATACAAACTACTCTACAGACAAGTTTTCCAAAATGCGAAACATGTGCCTTTACTGGATAAATCTTTTCAGATCGTGGTGGCGGTATAACTCTTTGATTTTGTTTGTGTTTGGACATGCCGTCCTTCATGAGATATGTTGACAGTTTTGACTAGACCGTAATACAGTATTTGCCACTGCGGGTACAATAATTTTGTTTATGTTTCCAGCGTCAAGTACGAGACGCACGATCCCATCTGCTTTACTTACTGCTAACAATGGACTGCTATAAAGTGAAATGAGTGTTTCTATAGTATTCCAGGCAAGCAACTTTTGTTTCTCCTGTTTAACTGCCTCCCTTTTCGACCAAGGAGTGGAATAATTTTGACATAAAAATGTTTCATGTGGAACAAGATTCATCTCCTAAACGTATTCTTTTATGACTCCATGTTTACAAGAAAACACTTTTACAAAAGATAATAAAAAATAAGGTAGCTCAGCTTTTTTTTCTGTTCTGTAAGGTATTATGAATCTCGTGCCTTACTGGAGATCTAATGAGAATCAGGTAAATCATGATTTATTTGATTAGATATGGGCTTTCCATGTTCACAGTCAATAAGACGATTGTCTGCTCTCAACTCCTTCGTGCCTATAATCTTCAATTTAAGGTTCTGGAAAAATTGGCCTTGACGTGCCTTAGTTGGCGACAAATTCAAAATAAATTCTTTATCTCCAAAATTTATTTAGCAGGTTTCACTCCGGAGGTCGACCATTATAGAAATTCCAGACCTAACAGGCAGGACACAGGGAAGCCGTTAACGATGAAAAATGTGCATTCCACAGCTACGCTTTCAAGAATCAATTTTTGCATGCTTTTCAATCCTTTGTTTCCGTGCACCAGTGGCTTCCGAGACAACCCAATTCTGCACAGGCAAAGTCGGATCCTTTCTGATCTCCCATATCTTATTTAAAAAATTTGGAGCAAGTACACTTAATTTTGCCCCCGTATCTATGACTATAGTTGGTATTCCACCCACTACAGCGTTCACTGTTCCCTGAATGAGCTCTTCATAACATGCTGTACTCGACATTGGATCGTTATAGGACTCATTCATGATGTCAGTTCCTTCGTTTAACGAATCACGTTCGTCATAAGATTATTCACTTCGCCACCACTCCATTCCGCGGTCGATAGCCGGGAGCAGGATAGGACTGCTCTTAATTTGACTCCTGATTTTGTTTTTGAGATTTCTGATCGATAACATCAACTATTTGTGTTGGCCTGGTATTATATCTGGCTTCATGCTGCTTTTGTTGCCAGCCGCGAAGTTCGCCCCGAAAATGAGGTTGCCGCTGAATCATGTTTTGGTTTTGATTTTGTCCCCAGCACTCCTGATTTTGCGGGTGCCTATTATTCTGATACACGGGGTGATACCTGTGGCTATTATATTTGTTTCGACGCACAAATCCGGAACCGTTCTGGTTTTGTCCGTACACAATGGCATTCCTGTACTCGCCAATTGGCGTCGTAACGCTGCCATTTCTCGCGCGATTCCTACCTTTGATGTGGTTAGCGTCGCGTTGCGTGCCATCCCTGCGGTTGCCGTTCGTACTTTTCACACGTCTTCTTGAATTGAATTAAGCGAATCCACGACCGATAAAACGTTTTCCGAAGTGTCTTCTGGCGCGTGTATTAGCTTCTCTCGAATGTTTATTGGCAATTTGGCTTTAAAATTCCTAAAGGATCAAATCTTTGTCAGATATGGGATTGTCCCAATACCGTGTTTTTCCAGTGTACTTTTCAAAATATTTCCGAAGACTACCTTTGCTTGGCATTGTAAGTCTCTGGGCGAATACTTCTCGTCTTAGAAGTCCTTGAATGTTTGGTGAGCAGTGTTTCCTTAAGAATGCCTGTTCGAACTGTTTATACGTCGAACGGGATTCTGCGCTTGCCGCGGCCCATAACACAGATTCTCCCTGCATGCACAAGGCGGCAAACTGAATTTTCTATCGTTTCTTCCACATCTTTGGCAATATGCTCTTAAAACTGAGTATGAATATCACCGGGTGAGGAAACCTTTTTTCTAGAATAAACACCTGAAACGGTCTCTGCTTAAGAAAGCTTACTTCCAAAAGCAGGGCTGTTAACGTCGGTGCTGCGCCCGCAGAATCGTAACTGTGTCCTGCACATGTACGGTAAGATCCTATTTTCTTTTGTACTTGCGGGTTGTATTTCGATACATTCCCTTACGTCTGCAGCATGTGAATGGGCGTCTGTATTGTGTAACGCGGCCTGTTAAGAAACCTTTCAACCCGTTGTTGTGTCGGCTACTTGAGCGTTAACATTGTGGCGCCACTGGGGTAAATCTTCTGCTAAAATTCTCCATTTCATCAAGTCCTGTGCGAATAGTTCTGTGGTATCGATAGCTACGATGCCACGGCGCAGATACAACTTCTTAGGTTGGCACTGCAACACAGACAGCGCCCTCTAGCCAGCGCTGTGCAGCTCTCCGAGCAGCACTCCAGATTCTGCCCAGTTGATGCCGAATAGACGACCAGGCAACATTGATTCTATTTCACTATTTGGCGAGCCACTACTAATTTTGCCTGTGTAGCGTTTGCGAGGTTTGATACATCCGGCTTCGCACCTACGTGCTCCTCAGTGCAAAGGAGCAGACCTACGCGCCATGTTCCAGGCGGGATACAAAAGTTGGTGACGAGGATGGGATCATTTTTTCTCCTCTTACCTGTGTTTTTTGCTCGGTACTGCTTTAGCTTTTCTTTATATCCTCGTGTGACTGAGTGATTGTATACAGGGTGTTACAAAAAGGTACGGCAAAACTTTCAGGAAACATTCCTCACACACAAAAAAAGAAAATATGTTATGTGGACATGTGTCCGGAAACGCTTACTCTCCATGTCAGAGCTCATTTTATTACTTCACTTCAAATCACATTAATCATGGAATGGACACACACAGCAACAGAACGTACCAGCGTGACTTACTTTGTTGCTGGAAATGTTCAAAATGTCCTCCGTTAGCGAGGATACATGCATCCACCCTCAGTCGCATGGAATCCCTGATGCGCTGATGCAGCCCTGGAGAATGGCGTATTGTATCACAACCGTCCACAATACGAGCACCAAGAGTCTCTACATTTGGTACCGGGGTTGCGTAGACAAGAGCTTTCAAATGCCCCCATCAATGAAAGTCAAGAGGGTTGAGGTCAGCAGAGAGTGGAAGCCATGGAATTGGTCCGCCTCTACCAATCCATCGGTCGCCGAATCTGTTGTTGAGAAGCGTACGAACACTTCGACTGAAATGTGCAGGGGCTCCATCGTGCATGAACCACATGTTGTGTCGTACTTGTAAAGGCACATGTTCTAACAGCACAGGTAGAGTATCCCGTATGAAATCACGATAACGTGCTCCATTGAGCGTAGGTGGAAGAACATGGGGCCCAATCAAGACATCACCAACAATTCCTGCCCAAACGTTCACAGAAAATCTGTCTTGATGACGTGATTGCACAATTGCGTGCGGATTCTCGTCAGCCCACACATGTTGATTGTGAAAATTTGCAATTTGATCACGTCGGAATGAAGCCTCATCCGTAAAGAGAATATTTGCACTGAAATGAGGATTGACACATTGTTGGATGAACCATTCGCAGAAGTGTACCCGTGGAGGCCAATCAGCTTCTGATAGTGCCTGCACACACTGTACATGGTACGGAAACAACTGGTTCTCCTGTAGCACTCCCCATACAGTGACGTGGTCCCCGTTACTTTGTACAGCAGCAACTTCTCTGACGCTGACATTAGTGTTATCGTCAAAAAAATGGTTCAAATGGCTCTGAGCCCTATGGGACTTAACATCTTTGGTCATCAGTCCCCTAGAACTTAGAACTACTTAAACCTAACTAACCTAAGGACATCACACACATCCATGCCCGAGGCAGGATTCGAACCTGCGACCGTAGCGGTCGCGCGGCTCCGGACTGAGCACCTAGAACCGCGAGACCACCGCGGCCGGCTGTTATCGTCAACTGCACGAAGAATTGCCTCGTCCATTGCAGGTGTCCTCGTCGTTCTAGGTCTTCCCCAGTTGTGAGTCATAGGCTGGAATGTTCCGTGCTCCCTAAGACGCCGATCAATTGCTTCGAACGTCTTCCTGTCGGGACACCTTCGTTCTGGCAATCTGTCTCGATACAAACGTACCGCGCCAGGGCTATTGCCCCGTGCTAATCCATACATCAAGTGGGCATCTGCCAACTCCGCATTTGTAAACATTGCACTGACTGCAAAACCACGTTCGTGACGAACACTAACCTGTTGATGCTACGTACTGATGTGATTGATGCTTGTACTGTAGAGCAATGAGTCGCATGTCAACACAAGCACCGAAGTCAACATTACCTTCCTTCAATTGGGTCAACTGGCGGTGAATCGAGGAAGTACAGTACATACTGACGAAACTAAAATGAGCTCTAACATGGAAAGTAGGCGTTTCCGTACACATGTCCACATAACAATTTTTTCTTTATTTGTCTGTGAGGAATGTTTCCTGAAAGTTTGGCCGTACGTTTTTGTAACACCCTTTATAAGTGCTCCCACCTTTCGCTGCAAGACTTTCATTTGTGTAAACCATGGCTTCGCCACAGGAACAGGCTTCACTGTCCCATCTTATAAGTTTTCAGACTCAGCAATCGACGCAGCTGCTTGCTGCCATAAATGGACTTGTCACACTACAAACTGCAGCTACTTCGGCAGCTTCGACGCCACCGCCTGTACCGACGCCGACGACGCCTCCAGCGCCGCCATTTCGTGCCTTCAGTTCTGACGTTGAACGCTGGCCAGAATACATCGCCCGGCTCGAGGCACATTTCGCAGCATATAACACACCAGGTACAGAGCGGCTTGCCTTTTTCATTCCCAACACGGGTGTTTTGTTATACCGTGGGCACGTCGAAACTGTTTCCCACCACCCAGCCGGAAACTAAAACTTACGACGAAGTGATTGATGCTTTGAACTCCCACGTCCGTAACAGTGTAAATGTGGTAGCTGCACGCTACAAATTCTTTCGTCTCCGGCGTGGCATTACTCAGTCCAATAAATCATGATTACCGGACCTTCAGTGACTAACATCTGATTGTGACTTTAATTGGTCGTGTGGACGCTCATATGCGCATATAATGATGAGACGCTATTGCGCAGAGTGTGGCGTATCACAGCATCCACGAGCAAATCCTCAAATTTAAAAACCCTTCTCTGCAGGAAGTAGCGGACTTGCTAGACAGACAAGTTACATTAGGCATGGCTACTTGAGCATTCGACTTCACCCCTAGTTGTGTGGGTACTGTTAGCGCGGCACAACACGTGCCCTCCTGCCCGGCCCCAGCACAGCAAAGCACGGCACGCCACGCCGCTCGCGTGCAAGTAAACAAGTTTCAAGCCTGGCACCCTCTAAGAAACTGAAATCGTGTCCGAAATGCTTTCGTGCCCACCCACGATACAGGTGCCCATCCCGTCAAGTACAATGTTATTTTTGTAATAAGAAAGGACATGCTGAAGCTGTGTGCAGTAAGAGAACCTCTAATTCACAACTTGTCTCCCGTTAGCGTGACTCGCGTGGGCGTCAACGCAGCGGAAACCGCCGTGACCATGATTCCCATCAGCCTGTTGACGGTTGTTCTTGTTGTGGTCTTCAATCCTAAGACTGGTTTGATGCAGCTCTCCATGCAACTCTATCCTGTGCAAGATTAATCTCCCAGTACGTACTGCAGCCTAAATCCTTCTGAATCTGCGTAGTGTATTGATCTCTTGGTCTCCCTCTACGATTTTTACCCTCCACGCTGCCCTCCAATTCTAAATTGGTGATCTCTTGATGCCTCAGAACATGTCCTACCAACCGATCCCTTCTTCTAGTCAAGTTGTGCCACAAACTCCTCTTCTCCCCAATCCTATTCAATACCTCCTCATTAGTTATGTGATTTACCCATCTAATCTTCAGCATTCTTCTGTAGCACCACATTTCGAAAGCTTCTATTCTCTTCTTGTCCAAACTATTTATCGTCCATGTTTCACTTCCATACATGGCTACACTCCATACAAATACTTTCAGAAACGACTTCCTGATACTTAAATCTATACTCGATGTTAACGAATTTCTCTTCTTCATAAACGCTTTCCTTGCCATTGCTAGTCTACATTTGATATCCTCTCTTCTTCCACCGTCATCAGTTATTTTGCTCCCCAAATAGCAAAATTCCTTTACTACTTTGAGTGTCTCATTTCCTAATCTAATTCCCTCAGCATCACCCGACTTAATTCGACTACATTCCATTATCCTCGTTTTGTTTTTGTTGATGTTCATCTTATACCCTCCTTTCAAGACACTGTCCATGCCGTTCAACTGCTCTTCCAAGTCATTTGCTGTCTCTGACAGAATTACAATGTCATCGGCGAACCTCAAAGTTTTTATTTCTTCTCCATGGATTTTAATACCTACTCCGAATTTTTCTGTGGTTTCCTTTACTGCTTGCTCAATATACAGATTGAACAACATCGGGGAGAGGCTACAACCCTGTCTCTCTCCCTTCCTAACCACTGCTTCCCTTTCATGCCCCTCGACTCTTATAACTGCCATCTGGTTTCTGTACAAATTGTTAATAGCCTTTCCTCCCTGTATTTTACCCCTGCCACTCAGAATTTGAAAGAGTATTCCAGTAAACATTGTCAAAAGCTTTCACTAAGTCTACAAATGCTATAAACGTAGGTTTGCATTTTCTTAATATTCTAAAATAAGTCGTAGAGTCAGTAATGCCTCACGTGTTCCCATATTTCTACGGAATCCAAACTGATCTTCTCCGAGGTCGGCTTCTACCAGTTTTTCCATTCGTCTCTAAAGAATTCGCGTTAGTATTTCTCAGCTGTAACTTATTAAACTGATAGTTCGGTAATTTTCACATCTGTCAACACCTGCTTTCTTTGGGATTTGAATTACTATATTCTTCTTGAAGTCTGAGGGTATTTCGCCTGTCTCATACATTTTGCTCACCAGATGGTACAGCTTTGTCAGGACTGGCTCTCCCAAGGCGGTCAGTAGTTCCAATGGTATGTTGTCTACTCCCGGGGCCTTGTTTCGACTTAGGTCTTTCAGTGCTCTATCAAACTCTTCACGCAGTATCATATCTCCCATTTCATCTTCATCTACATCCTCTTCAATTTCCATAACATTGCCCTCAAGTACATCGCCCTTGTATAGACCCTCTGTATACCCCTTCCATCTTTCTGCTTTCCCTTCTTTGGTTGGAACTGGGTTTCCATCTGAGCTCTTGGTATTCATACAAGTGGTTCTCTTTTCTCCAATGGTCTCTTTAATTTTCCTGTAGGCAGTATCTCTCTAACCGCTACTGAGATAAGCCTCTACATCCTTACATTTGTCCTATAGCCATGCCTGATTAGCCATTTTGCACTTCCTGTCGATCTCATTTATGAGACGTTAGTATTCCTTTTTGCCTGCTTCATTTACTGCATTTTTATATTTTCTCCTTTCATCAATTAAATTCAATATTTCTTCTGTCACCCAAGGATTTCTACTAGCCCTCGTCTTTTTACCTACTTGATCTTCTGCTGCCTTCACTACTTCATTCCTCGAAGCTACCCATTCTTCTTCTACTGTATTTCTTTCCCCGATTCCTGTCAATTGTTCCCTTATGCTCTCCCTGAAACTCTGTACAACCTCTGGTTTAGTCCGTTTGTCCAGGTCCCATCTCCTTAAATCCCAACTTTTTGCAGTTTCTTCAGTTTTAATCTACAGTTCATAACCAATAGATTGTGGTCAGAGTCCACATCTGCCCCAGGAAATGTCTTACAATTTAAAACCTGGCTCCTATATTTCTTACCATTATATAATCTATCTGAAACCTGTCAGTATCTCCATGCTTTTTCCATGTATACAACCTTCTTTTATGACTCTTGAACCAAGTGTTAGCAATGATTATGTTGTGTTCTGTGCAAAATTCCACCAGGAGGCTTCCTCTTTCATTTCTAACCCCCAATCCATATTCACCTAATACGTTTCCTTCTCTTCCTTTTCCTATTATCGAATTCCAGTCACCTATGACTATTCAATTTTCGTCTCCCTTCATTATCTGAATAATTTCTTTTATCTGATCATACATTTTTCAATTTCTTCGTCATCTGCAGAGCTAGTGGGCATATAGACTTGTACTACTGTCGTAGGCGTGGGCTTCGTGTCCATCTTGGCCACAACAATGCATTCGCTGTGCTGTTTGTAGTAGCTTACCCGCATTCCTATTCTATTCATTATTAAACTTACTCCTGCATTACCCGTATTTGATTTTGTATTTATAACCCTGTATTCACCTGACCAAAAGCCTTGTTCCTCTTGCCACCGAACTTCACTAATTCCCACTATATCCAACTTTAACCTATCCATTTCCCTTTTTAAATTTTCTAACCTACCTGCCCAATTAAGGGATCTGACATTCCACGCTCCGATCCGTAGACCGCCAGTTTTCTTTCTCCTGATAACAGCCCGGAGAGCCGAATGGGGGACTATTTTACGTCCGGAATATTTTATCCAAGAGGACGCCATCATCATTTATCCATACAGTAATGCTGCATGCCCTCGGGAAAAATTACGGCTGTAGTTTCTCCTTGCTTCCAGTCGTTCGCAGTACCAGCACAGCAAGGCCGTTTTGGTTAGTGTTACAAGGGCAGATCAGTCAATCATCCAGACTGTTGCCCCTGCAACTACTGAAAAGGCTGCTGCCCTTCTCCAGGAACCATATGTTTGTCTGGCCTCTCAACAGATACCCCTCCGTTGTGGTTGGACCTACGGTACGGCTATCTGTATCGCTGAGGCACGCAAGCCTCCCCACCAACGGCAAGGTCTATGGTTCATGGGGGGGGGGGGTTATGCCATTAATTCAAAGCCTTCTGCTTGACGTGCTTTTTCAGCTCGTCGTGCGAATCAGGTTTTGCCAGACACTTCCTCTCGCATTCACCGCGATGTGAGGAAACTATTTGTGATTTAGAACATTTGTAGACGTTCTTTTCGCATGCAGCTCGACACAGGCGCGTCCGTTTCTTTGTTGAACAGATCGATGTATGACTTGCTTGGTCCGCCCCCGCTTCGCCGTTCAAATTCCACACTGAGTGCATTTACTGGACAGTAAATTTGTGATCGGCGTGTGTAGTTGGTTGGTTGGTTGTTTTGGGGGGAGGAGACCAGACAGCGAGGTCATCGGTCTCATCGAATTAGGGAACGAATGGGAAGGAAGTCGTCCGTGCCCTTTCAAAGGAACCATCCCGGCATTTGCCTGGAGCGATTTAGTGAAATCACGGAAAACCTAAATCAGGATGGCCGGACGCGGGATTGAACCGTCGTCCTCCCGAATGCGACGTGTGTAGTTTGCAAGCCACGTATGGCGCAACGAACCGTACAGTATCTTTTCATGTGCTCAGTTCTAATGATGCTCCGAACATTTTTGGCATGCGCGCGTTTCAACTTTTTGGCCCTCGCAATTCAGGGCAATATACTTTACATCAACGCTAGTGACCCTGCAATGTTGCCGTCCTATGGGATGACTTTGATGAATTCACTTCTGATGGTCTTGGTTGCGCCACAGACTTTGCAGTGCATGTTGTAGTTAAAGACAAGGACATGCCTATTTTCCGGCACACACGCCCGGTACCGCACGCACTGCGCGACGCCGTAGCTGCTGAACTTAAGCATTTGCAAGACAGTGGTGTCATTGCACCTGTTTCTGCGACTCCATGGGCTTCGCCCACAGTGTGTGTGAAGAAGCCCAACTGTAGTCTCCGTATTTGTGCTGACTTTAAGTCTACAGTAAATCCTCAGACACTGGGAGCGACGTTTCCTTTAACGCGTCCTGAAGACATTTTTGATAAACTTGGTGCGGGAAAATTGTTTTCCACGATTGCCTTGCGTGACGCATACTTTCAGACTCCGCTCGACGAACAGCCGCAGCGTTATTTCAACACCCACCTTGGATTGTTCAAGTTTCGCCCCCTTCCGTTCCATTGTGCTTCGGCTCCTGCTATTTTTCAGTCTAACTGGCAGCAGTTGTGTGCCACTGTCCCTGGTTGTTCCAATTACCTGGACGATATTGTCGTATCAGGTCGCACCCCTGACACATCTGCAGAATTTGTGTGCCTTATTTACTGTACTTTTGCATGCAGGACTCAAGTGTAACAGAGACAAGTGCAATTTTTTTTTTCAAACTGGGATTCAGTATTTAGGACATGTAATTAACGGATATGGTATCCACCCCTCGCCGTCACATCTCAGTGCGATTATAGACTTGCCAGCACCCAGGAACTTCAAAGAACTTCAGTCTGTGTTGGGCAAAATTACGTATTATATTCGGTTTATGCCAAATGCGGCACAAATTGCAGCGCCTTTGCATCGCCTTCGGCATAAGAACGTTCCTTTTGTTTGGTCTTCGGAATGTAACGCTGCTTTCCTCAAGCTCAAATCTGCTTTGTTGAGTGATCGCTGATTCCTTTAGATCGCTCCAAACCAGTTGTTTTGGCTGTCGATGCATCTTCTCACGGCATCGGCGCGGTTCTCTCGCACCGCATTAATTCTGTCGATCGCAGATCGCTTTTGCGTCTAAGTTGCTGAATTCTTCCCAGCAAAACTATTCTCAAATCTAGAAAGAAGCTTTCGCTACTGTATATTGAGTGAGAGTTTCATAATTTTTTTGTACGGTCGAAGTTCTATTACGTCACAGACCTTATGCCTTTGACGTCGTTGTTCCACCCGTCAAAGCCAGTTCCAGCCCGTACAGCACAAAAGCTGCAATGTTGGTCTTTGTTCTTGTCTAACTACAGTTACGAAATCTTGTTTTGGCCTACGGCCCAGCATGGCAGTGCAGATGCTTTGTCTAGGTCGACAGAAGCGTCCGATCCCACACGTCGGTTTTGATCCGTGACGTAATGGTGTTGCCGTGTTTGACGTCATGACGGCGCTAAGTTTGGTTTGTGATTGTGGCGTGTTTATAGATGTCGTGTTGTGGTTTGTTGTGCTCTCTGGTGGTATGTTAAGGGTTTTCCTTTGTGTGATGTAATGGGCTCAGTTTGCTTTTCCTCATTATCCAGCATTGTTAGTGTCGGCTCTTGGTAGTGGAATTCATTTCAGTGAGTTAACGATTTTGTGTGAATGTTAATTTAGTGTTGTTCGCTGTACATCGTGTGGTAATATTAGTAAAATTAATCGGTTGTTGTTTTTGTTCAGGAATGAATATGAGGGATAAAATTAACAGTGCGCAGGTCAAGGGAAGTGTTCGATCCCAACGTGTCGCTGTGTCTGTTGATATTGGTATCGGGAGATGTTTTTGAGCTATATAGGGATCTGCTGTTGACCTATATAGGTCAAGGGAAGTGTCCGATTCCAGATGATATTCTGTTTGTTGGTATTTGGGGAGTTTTGTGATGTCGGTTTTTGTCGTTTTGTGTGGTTTTGTATGGCGGTGGGTGTCTAAATTTGTTTATATTTAGTTTGCCCGCACCCAAAAACACCCCATTTCCCGCGCTTGTCCCGTTAGTGCCATTAGGCTTTTTGTGGAAAGTGTGTGTGTTTGTTTTTCGATGTATTTTCGTCCTCATAATGTGTACGTACCAACTTTATATGCGCCATATAGGAATCATGGTTTATGGTAGTTTCCGCCATATTTGTGTCGTCATGGGTCAAAGCAGATGGGCGGGATCGAAGGCTTCCGTATTTACCTTTCTCATCTGCCTATCGGTCTTGACGAAGTGTTTGATTCTACCGAACTGTCCTGCATGTTCATTGATTCGCAAGATAAGGAATTAGCTGATGGTTTACCGGTGGATTTTCGTCGCATTGCTTCCACGACAGCTGCTGATTCTTCTTTGCAGAGTCTTTTGCAGGATATTCGTACTCAATGGCCTCCATCTGCTACCCAGATTAGTGAATTAGTGATCCCCTTCTACGGCGTTACTTTGCGCAACGTCACAACTTGTCTGTACACCACATTGTTATCTTGTTAAGGACTGACAATGGTTCAAATGGCTCTGAGCACTATGGGACTTAACTGCCGAGGTCATCAGTCCCCTAGAACTTAGAACTACTTAAACCCAACCAACCTAAGGACATCACACACATCCATTCCCGAGGCAGGATTCGAACCTGCGACCGTAGCGGTCGCGCTGTTCCAGTCTGTAGCGCCTAGAACCGCTCGGCCACTACGGCCGGCAACTGACAATGATCAGTCTCGTGTGCTTGTACCTCGTTCGTCGCCCAAGGAGGTCGTTGCTTCGGCTGCTCATTCGAACTTTACCCAGTGGTGATGTGCGGCCTGGGTAGGTTTTCCACGGGGCGTTTTCCTCGCCCCCTCGCTAGCGGGTGGGCAGCACGCCCGTCATTTCCGCTGTCCGCCCCCTTAGTTGCGCCTCGCCTGAGTCCCTCCACCCACCGTCAGAAGCCCTACTCAACGACGGTGCGTCGTTTCAAGGGGTAGGGGTGTGGTATCGATAGATATGATGCCACGACGAAGTTAAAAGTTCTTACGTTGGCACTACGACACAGACACCGACGACAGCGCCCTCTAGCTGGTGCTGTGCAGCTCTACGAGCGCCGCTCCAGATTCTGCCCATTTGATTCCGAGTAGACGACCAAACAACATAGTTTCTATTTCACAGAGGGCGAGCCACTACAGATCTTGCCTTTGTAACTTTTGTGAGCTTTCATACATCCGGCTTCGCAACCTACGTGCTCCTCAGTGCAAAGGAGCAGACCCACGCGGCGCCTTCCAGGTGGGATACAAAAAGATTCGCCTGGATTTCCTGGCTCGGGCACAACTTCCACGCTTATGGGTTGCACTGCAGCACGTATTTCTTGTTCGGCCTTTTTAGTTATTTCGGCACCTTTTTTAGAAACCCATTTCTGAAATGCCTTATCATACTTTTATCTCTGAGCAGTTAGCTCTTGTGTCGCCTTCTGACAGTGCTCAAGAGACAATTTATTCACCTCGCTAGTGAGACTCGAGACAGTCTCTGTTTCGCATTACTTGTATTTTATTTTTGTGACACATGATAATTTACCATACTTGGTATCTCAAAATGGCTCTAAGCACTATGGGACGCAACTGCCGTGGTCAT
This sequence comes from Schistocerca serialis cubense, assembly GCF_023864345.2. Lineage (NCBI taxonomy): Eukaryota > Metazoa > Arthropoda > Insecta > Orthoptera > Acrididae > Schistocerca > Schistocerca serialis. Next base: position 45,731,634 of record NC_064641.1, read on the forward strand.
AAGTCCCCTAGAACTTAGAACTACTTAAACCTAACTAACCTAAGGACAGCACACAACACCCAGCCATCACGAGGCAGAGAAAATCCCTGACCCCGCCGGGAATCGAACCCGGGAACCCGGGCGTGGGAAGCGAAAACGCTACCGCACGACCACGAGATGCGGGCTACTGGGTATCTCACGGTATGTCAAGGTCAAATTTGAAATTTGAGTTCTTCCGATGTCGTAGTGATAACTGAATTTATTTCTTCCACTACGGTATGGAACTGTATATTTACAATTATGTTCAGCGCTTCTGATATTTCGCTGTTTTAAATTTTACGATTGTACTTTGAGTTTATTATCAATTTCATCAGACTGTTTAAGTTTATTTTCTATTCTGCCCGATTGTTCTTTGTTGCCGATCATTTTATTATTGTACTTCGAGTCTATTTTCAATGCTTTCGGCTTTTTGTCTGAATCTGTTTTAAAATTCATCAGGTTGTTGTTTAAGTTTACACTCGACTCTGTCCCATTATTCTTTCGAAATAACTAAACTCTGTCGCGGAAAATTTTGAGACTGTTTTTGGAAATGTATATACTTTGTTCTTTGACAGTTTCCATGAAACCCAGCCGGCGGCTGTGACCGAGCGATTCTAGGCGCTACAGTCTGGAGCCGTGCGACCGCTACGGTCGCAGGTTAGAATCCTGCCACGGGCATGGGTGTGTGTGATGTCCTTGGGTTAGTTAAGTTTAAGTAGTTCTAAGTTCTAGGGGACTGATGACCTCAGAAGTTAAGTCCCATAGTTCTCAGAGCCATTTGAACCAACCAAATACATACATAAACACTGCAGAAAAATAATTTACAATGACGAAAGGCAAGATGGATGCCTAGTTACAGAGAGCAGGACGGCTAACTGTGTAAGAGCAGCCATTTTGGCAACTTCTGATACAACAATGTTTTATAAGAAAGTCTTGTACATTACCAATAATGAAAATAATTCCTTACAAATCTTCTACTTAATGAGCAACACAATAAGTGCGTGAATTATGGAAGAAGTTGCAGAAATGCAAAGCCGGGCTAGATTTGTAGATTAGTTCGTCCTCCCACAGACTGGAAACGTGAAGGAAAACGAACAAATATAATCATGAATAATGATTTTTCCGCTCCCCACGCTGGGCACTAAAAATGTTACGTCTGATCGCGTAAGATTATTAAAATGTGTGATAATTTCACTTAAATAGAAATTGAAACTAACCACTGGAAAGAAAACATAGAATTAACTGCAGCAGATGGCCATTGTTAATAGTGAATGCATCTCTGTTAGTGGCCAAATTGACGAGATTGTGGCCAGATCACTGAAGGTTCCGCACTTGCCTTGAAGTTGGAAAACGCTTCGTGATGATCGGTAATTAATCTCAGGGACCCTATATCAAGCTGAAGATGAACAAACGGCAGAATACCAATTGTATTCTGTCATTGCGTCTCCGCGCTACGATCAGTTAAGCTCGTAACGGTCGTTGGCTGTAACAATAAAGCATTAAAACATTTCATGTGCCAAGTACCTTTTAAGAGAAATGGTAAAACGAGAGCCCATGAGAATTAACTAATTTACATTAGTTTAATTGCAAATGGTTCTAAAGCTAATACGACACATCGTATTTGTCAACAAAAAACAGATTAGACACGCAAGGAACGCAGCTTTTATAGTGCGTCCTATCAGTCTAAAGGCTAACAGATAATAGAGAGGTTCGATCAGGTTGCCTCTTCATTTACTTTGAAAACAAAAATACGTACTAAAATTCATCGCAATCATCCACAAGCTGACTGACGCTATATCTTTGAAATATTATTTATGAAGTGATAATTACATTCCAGAAAATTAATTTACGTAAGCTTTTTAGATGGTTCAAATGGCTCTGAGCACTATTGGACTTAACTTCTGAGATCATCAGTCCTCTAGAAATCAGAACTACTTAAACCAAACTAACCTAAGGACATCACACACATCCATGCCCGAGGCAGGATTCGAACCTGTGATCGTAGCGGTCGCGCGGTTCCAGACTGTAGCGCCTAGAACGGCTCGGCCACCCCGGCCGGCAGCTATTTAAATTTAGATTATTTACAGTATATAAATAGATAACTGTACATTTTTATGCTTTCTGTCGTTTTTGCGCCGTAAAGTTTACATGAAATTACGATGTTTCAAACCTTTACAAACAATGATAACATGTCTTAACGAAAAGCATAAATACGAATAACAATTCCAGAGTAATTATAATACGAATAATTTTCACATAAATAAATAAAAACTGATATACTGTACCTATATCAGCACTATCTCATGTGTTACCATTAAATAAATGTAGAAAAGCATATGTCAGTCCAGAAGAATTTTAGTGATGTAATACCTCCACGACAGATGTATCATAGAAAAGCTTCCTTTTACACATTCTTGATGTTTTTCACCCGTACGAGGCTGTTAATGAATAAGATAAATAGATAAGATCTACAGTGCAGTGGCACGTTTCATCCCAGGTTCATTTACTAAGCACAGAGCAGCACTGGGATATTCAAAGAACTGCAAAGGCAGACTCTATTAGAGAGGAATTGGACAGCACGGAGAGGTTCCTTCCGCGCAAAAACATCACGTAAAACGAACGTAATGGTAATTAGAACGGTGATTAGAACTCATACGGCGGCTTGTCAGTTGTGTTTCATTTCGTCCTACCACTAGCCGATGGAACATGAAACGCATTTCTGTATGTTTACATCATTGGTGGCAGGACACCGGGAAATAATTACTGTGAAATACTGGGAGAAACCATGAGGAGGAACCCACAGTGGATTGAACGCATAAAACCAAATTGAGGCCGAAGTGGATGCCAGACTGAAATTCATTGCGAGACTCGTGAGGAAATGCAATTCTTCAAAGGTCCGCAGCTCGTGGTCGTGCGGTAGCGTTCTCGCTTCCCGCGCCCGGGTTCCCGGGTTCGATTCCCGGTGGGTTCAGGGATTTTCTCTGCCTCGTGATGACTGGGTGTTGTGTGATGTCCTTAGGTTAGTTAGGTTTATGTAGTTCTAAGTTCTAGGGGACTGATGACCGTAGATATTAAGTCCCATAGTGCTCCGAGCCATTTGAACCGTTTTGCAAATCTTCCCACCAAAAAAGTAGTTTACAAACACTAGTTGCACACACTTCAGAGTATTGCTTATTAGTCTCGAACACTGCAGCCTGGATTAATAGGAAAACACACAAGATCCAAAGATGAGTGGTGCGTTTCTTCACGGAATCGCTTACCTGCCGTGAGATCCTTACGGAGATGCCGAAACTCCAAAGACATACGATACACATGCGTTAATACTGAAGTTTCGAAAGAGTAAGTTCCGTGATGAGTCGGGCTACACATTATTGCCTCCCACAACATCACAACAAATGCCGACAACAAGCAGAGAAATTTGAGCGAATACGAAGGTTAACCCACTCTCATTATTCCAACGGCTCATTCGTTAGTGGAACAGGGCAGGGCACATCTGCTAGTGGTAGCAGACGTACTGTCACAAACCATGGGATGGTGAAATATATTCGTAGATGCGGATGTAGAAGGGAAGAGCGGTTATGTTGGAAAGGGGTTGCTAACGTTACTCAAAGTACCGTCTATATCTTATTGGAATAAGATTTCTTGATTAGACATTGAAGACTCTTTGCGTTCTCTCTGGAACACACATATAATTACACTGCCAGGCAGTAAAAGATAACATCAACAGGACAGCATGCAGCAACTGTGAAACTGGTATTAAGATAAATGTGTGCTTCGATGTGCAAATGAATTCGACTGCAGCGCATCTGTACATTGTGGGAAGGAGTAATGCCACCTACATTCTTTTATAAGAAAAGATTATGAAGCGAATTTGTAATTACCATATTTCATCTAAAAGTTGTTAGTTGGCCGGCCGAGGTGGCCGAGCGGTTCTAGGCACTAAAGTCTGTAATCGCGCTACCGCTAGGGCCGGAGGTTCGGATCCTGCCTCGGGCATGGATGTGTGTGATGTCCTTAGGTTAGTTAGGTTTAAGTAGTTCTGAGTTCTAGGGGACTGATGACCTCAGAAGTTAAGCCCCATAGTGCTCAGAGCCATTGAACCATTTTTTGTTGTTAGTTTGTAAGAGGTACTCCACAGTGGTATGAATACGGTCTATCGAGATTACGTTTTACCGATCCATGATGTTGCTACTCGCTTTGTTCCCACGATTCCCATAAGAGTACAGAATTGAAGGGTTCAGGAGAGCCGTTATCTACATCACCCCTGGGGCATCTGGATGGCCCAGAACGAATAACGCCTGAGAGTGCAAACACACGGTCCGCGCTGCCGTGCAGGGCCAAATAAGTTTGTCACATATCTTGAGTGTGCAAACGGGCAGGTTTGTATCAAGACAAGTATCCAGAAAGACATTGCGAGAAAGTTTGGAGCGCCAAACACTGTCAGGAGTCAGGACGGAGAACATTTTTCTGACTTCCTTTAACGCGGCGACAGAGAGAGATGTGCTGACTCTGGTACGCCCAATAAAAGAATGGACGCAGGAGCGACATCACGTCGTCGTTTCAGACTAGTGCTAACATCAGGACAGATGTATCGGTGCATGGAGACTCAGAGGACAATACGAGCCGACCACCTGGCGCAATGGTATGAGGTGCCATTGAGTACACAAAACGGTCACCTCTCGTTCGCATAGCCGGTAATTTGGAGTGGCATGCCACCAGTCCTTACCTACTACGCCAGACGAAGTGTCGTATAGAGTTGCAGTAAATAGAATGATGGAGCCGTATCCAAGCACAGTTCGACCCAATGCCCAGTCACGTGACATTCAGTGTTGCTGCCGCAGGTTTCAGCTCAATGTACCTAATGTCGTACACTGCATACCCCAAATTCCCACAAATTTAATGGTGTATTCTTCGTGCTATATAACAGAATAGGCGTGGCAGAGATTTGTGCTCCCAGAGGAATGCCCCTCAGTACTCCTGACTTCCCCCACCACTGGCTGTACGTCGAAGGCTGCAAACGTGGGAGACGGAAAAAGGCGTGTATGCCACACATTGCGACTAAGTGGTTGATGAATACTGCAGCTTACCTTTGTAAGCAGGATTTTGTATTATATATTTATTCTCAACTGTTTATTTTTCTGCCAAAGCAATAACTTTTATTACTTGATTAAATACACTCCTGAAAATTGAAATAAGAACGCCGTGAATTCATTGTCCCAGGAAGGGGAAACTTTATTGACACATTCCTGGGGTCAGATACATCACATGGTCACACTGACAGAACCACAGGCACATAGACACAGGCAACAGATCATGCACAATGTCGGCACTAGTACAGTGTATATCCACCTTTCGCAGCAATGCAGGCTGTTATTCTCCCATGGAGACGATCGTAGAGATGCTGGATGTAGTCCTGTGGAACGGCTTGCCATGCCATTTCCACCTGGCGCCTCAGTTGGACCAGCGTTCGTGCTGGACGTGCAGACCGCGTGAGACGACGCTTCATCCAGTCCCAAACATGCTCAATGGGGGACAGACCCGGAGATCTTGCTGGCCAGGGTAGTTGACTTACACCTTCTAGAGCATGTTGGGTGGCACGGGATACATGCGGACGTGCATTGTCCTGTTGGAACAGCAAGTTCCCTTGCCGGTCTAGGAATGGTAGAACGATGGGTTCGATGACGGTTTGGATGTACCGTACACTATTCAGTGTCCCCTCGACGATCACCAGTGGTGTACGGCCAGTGTAGGAGATCGCTCCCCACACCATGATGCCGGGTGTTGGCCCTGTGTGCCTCGGTCGTATGCAGTCCTGATTGTGGCGCTCACCTGCACGGTGCCAAACACGCATACGACCATCATTGGCACCAAGGCAGAAGCGGCTCTCATCGCTGAAGACGACACGTCTCCATTCGTCCCTCCATTCACGCCTGTCGCGACACCACTGGAGGCGGGCTGCACGATGTTGGGGCGTGAGCGGAAGACGGCCTAACGGTGTGCGGGACCGTAGCCCAGCTTCGTGGAGACGGTTGCGAATGGTCCTCGCCGATACCCCAGGAGCAACAGTGTCCCTAATTTGCTGGGAAGTGGCGGTGCGGTCCCCTACGGCACTGCGTAGGATCCTACGGTCTTGGCGTGCATCCGTACGTCGCTGTGGTCCGGTCCCAGGTCGACGGGCACGTGCACCTTCCGCCGACCACTGGCGACAACATCGATGTACTGTGGAGACCTCACGCCTCACGTGTTGAGCAATTCGGCGGTACGTCCACCCGGCCTCCCGCATGCCCACTATACGCCCTCGCTCAAAGTCCGTCAACTGCACATACGGTTCACGTCCACGCTGTCGCGGCATGCTACCAGTGTTAAAGACTACGATGGAGCTCCGTATGCCACGGCAAACTGGCTGACACTGACGGCGGCGGTGCACAAATGCTGCGCAGCTAGCGCCATTCGACGGCCAACACCGCGGTTCCTGGTGTGTCCGCTGTGCCGTGCGTGTGATCATTGTTTGTACAGCCCTCTCGCAGTGTCCGGAGCAAGTATGGTGGGTCTGACACACCGGTGTCAATGTGTTCTTTTTTCCATTTCCAGGAGTGTAATTATATTACATAGTATTAATACGATAAGCCGAACTACAAAAAGCTTTACGTACAGGGATTTAACATGATGTGAAGTTTCATACGTTTTGCTTTTACAAATGTAATATATCTGCAACTATGGTTTGTGATACACACACATGGATTTAGGCAGGCTAAAATCTGCTAAAGCAAAACGCTGGCAGGACTACGTCAAATTCACAACAGAAGAAATGGTTCGCAAACATGTGTTGAATCAAATATTGAAATAATTGTAGTGGCTTCTCTATGCAGTTAAGGATATTGCCCTTAGAGCAACTGAAACGTCCCCTTTGAACAATTCTTACACGACTGTCCTTAACCTGACACACAATATTTTTAGCGCAACGCAATCTGACTTTCAAAATTCCCTACTAAAGAATGGCCCTGACAAACATTAAACTATACCTTTCATAAATCACTTACCTCACAAAAATCTTCGCTGCTCAAGCTACTGCAATACAGCGAGCGCCACTACTGCCAGCTAAATAAAAGATTCAAACTACTGAAGGCACTAACTACTGATAGGGGTAGTTAGCAAATGAAAGATATTAGTAGAGAGCAAACAATGTATTTACCTTAATATCATCACAAGTCATAATATATATATCAGTTCATGACAAATTACAAACCTCCGCCATCTCTCTCCCCACATCCACCACTGCTGGCGGCTCACCTCCAACTGCGCAACGCTACGCGCTGTTCACATCCAGCTGCCGCTGCCCAACACTACAATGGCAGACAACAATGCAAACTAGCCACAGACTGCACACAGCACAGCCAGTGATTTTCATATTGAGCGCTACGTAACGTTGCCAATAAGAAAACATAAACAGCCTACTTACATAGAGAAAACATAAACAGCCTACTTACATAGAGAAAACATAAACAGCCTACTTACACAACGTTTTATAAAATTCTTGTGAATTTCTGGATTGGACAAAGAGGTCGCTGAGCTGGGCGGTACTGTGTGTCTGTCAGCTACAGTTGGAAGTAATGGAGTGCATTAGCAGCTAAAAAGGAGAATAGTCTGAAAAAGAAATCGAATTCTGTTCTCAGTTGTGCGGTGTCCTGGAATCTCTTTGACAGTTCATAATGATACGTTTCCATTCTTGAAAGGCACAATCAGTCGTGTGTGGTCCACAAATAACTGCCCTGAGTTGCGGCAAATGTTCTATGTCATGAATATGAAGCTGATTTTTCCATACGATTATCGCACTTTTTTAACAGGATCAATCTTGTCCACCCTAACCGTTACCAAATGAAGCGGCGTCATTCACGCCATTCATTTTCCTCGTCATTCTCACCTCTCAGCCACAGCCGCCGTTGCCCTCGGAGCGCTAGGCAGGAGCGCTCAAATGGTTCAAATGGCTCTGAGCACTATGGGACTTACCATCTGAGGTCATCAGTCCCCTAGACTCAGAACTACTTAAACCTAACGAACCTAAGGACATCACACAAATCCATGCCCGAGGCAGGATTCGAACCTGCGACCGTAGCAGCAGCGCGGTTCCGGACTGAAGCGCCTAGAACCGCTCGGCCACAGCGGCCGGCCAGGAGCGCTCTCGCTCGCGGAGCGCTGTTTGGCCAGGCATCCTATGGAAGCACAACAATTAAAATTTCATCAGCTATTCCTCCTACAGCTGCAGTTCTACAGCATACTTCTGTATATGTAAGTCTCCATTTAGGAAAACGTGAGACATTTAGCTTGACAGGTTTTGACTCCAGATCCAAATCCTGCTGCATAAAACATTTGCTATACTTGCCATGTTATCAATTTGTACATTATGGAGGGTGGTGTTCTGTATTTGTCTTCACTTAGACTGACTTTCTGGTATTTTCGTTGTTGCACAAGAGACGCTTGACAGCTCTGTTACTTTGAGCGAGGGCACTCGCGCCTGCTCACACACCTGCTCGCGAGCGTAGCAGTTGCTGCGTGGCGTAGAGAGTGAGGCGAAGTGCCCGCCCGCACACCGTGGTCACTACGACACAACAGAAGCGTCAGCTCTGAAACGGGGGGAGGTCAGTGGATCTGCCTAAGCAGCAATGGCTGTCTGCATCGAGTGACATCGGAAATGTTTCCTCAGTCTGTAGTGGGAGGAATGGTCAGTTTCCCAAGGCGCTGTTATCAAACGCGACAATTATGGATTGGATTGATTTGGGGAAAGAGACAAAATAGCGAAGTCATCAGTCTCATTGGATTAGGAAAGGATGGGGATGGAAATCGGCCGCGCCCTGTGAAAGGAACGATCCCAGCATTGGCTGAAGCGATTTAGGGAAATCACAGGAAACCTAAATCAGGATGGCCGGACGCAGGATTGAACCGTCGTTCTCAAGAATGCGAGCCCAGTGTGCTAAACACACTGCGCCACATCGGTCGGTGGACAATTATGCGTCGAGTACAAGACATAGCAGGCGACGTTCAACGTCAGCTTGTTCATCTTTGCAAACAGCTTGCTACGGCGCAGACAGCCATTTTTAACAGGCGCGTAAACAGTGAACTTGATGTGAGAGGCACCCACTTGCCTTTCTCATACTGTGGCATCAAGCAGTCAGGCCTGCAAGATGAGTGGTTTGCCAAGCGAGTGGAATCTTCCTTAATTTATCGAGCAACATGAATTCTCGTATCTTACTATTTAGCTACAAATTATCCTCCTGTATGAATAATACGCAACGGAAACACGCATCTGACTATCAGTGATTTATAGAACTCTGACTGTACACTACGCACTGGCAATACCACATTTACCTTTTGTCTTTGATTTAACGGCTTTTATATAAATTCGGGACATTACGATAACATACAATTTAATGAAAAAGGCCACCAATCTCTTTCTTTTCACTATTTGATTTATTCCTAAACACACAAATTCTACAACCTACAACAAAATCACATGAGAAATTCCGCCCAGTGGGCATGGCTTTACGTTCGTGAATCCCTATACTATGGTCTCGTAATCTATTTACCGCAACAGTGCACTCCCTGGATCGGATGGTGGATCTTTTATTATACCTCACACTTCGCCTCTCACAATTATCCTCACGAAACTTTCCTCCAGATCGAGCGATACAGAAGGAACAGGCATACCCACAAATCTTTCGAAACTACCTTGCTACTCCCATGCAAAACACACATACCCAAATTACAAGACATACACAACACAGCAATATGAAGTATTACACAAAGAACGGTTACAACTTCATCACTTTCCGCTTTCCCACTTCAATCAATATTTATCCCAGTTTCACACGACACTGCCCCACTTTGTAATTTCTACTTTCCTAATGTGAACTCTGGAGATAAACGCACGTCTTCCTGTGCAATGCAAGCCATGTGGCGTTGCTGGAAAAACGGCCGACTCACCTTGATTCTCTCTCAGAGTTTAAATTCAGCGTCACACGGAATGATATTTCTTAAATACTTCAACTTATGATACACACGCTATTTCTTAAATATTTCAGCTTATTGTACACACGCTATTAATTCTTAAATATTTCAGCTTATTGTACACACGCTATTAATTCTTAAATATTTCAGCTTAAGCTCACGGAAGTATCTCAACTTATATCTACACGTGGGCTCTTTGTGACCGTTGGTTTACTACAATCCCCTTAAAATTACCTGCCTCACTTTGTAATTTTCCCCACAAAAGGTCCTGTGAAAGAGAAATTATTAATTCTAACTACTCTTAAATATTCCACATCCATACCATGCCTCCACTCTTTCATTCCGGAGCACAACAAAAAAAACAGGTCTTTACAGCAGAAGGTTCAGCGGCAGAGTGCTGAAACATGGCCGTATTCTCGATTCTCTCGCACCTCTCTCGAAGTGGGAGAAGCACCCTGCTACCTTATTGGTCAGCCACATTTCAGACGCTCAAAGCTCTGGTAACTTCCATCTCTTTGGTCTCACCAAAGGTAGCCAAAGGATCGACTCAAAGATGATCATATATTCCGATTCACTATCTGTGGTTAGCAGACGACCATACATTCATTCCTTTCACAGATCTCACCAAACTGGATGTAGGGATTTATTTTGAGGGAGTGCACATGTGATCAATTAAATAAATAAATTGTCATTCTTTCCCACACTGGTATCCGGCTTCGCTGTATTAATTGAAATTGAGTTACTTTTACACAAAAAATGTGTTGTTCTGACAAGAATTTCGTACCTATTTTCAGTGTTGGGCGGTACTGTACCCTTTCACCACCGGCTACCCATGCAGAAAAAAATGGCACGGTACTATCCTTGCAATGCGAGGGTAGTTCCGAACATTTTTTTAAGAAAACTGTATTCGAACAAACGTAGCAAGTCATCAAAGTAACCAGGAGGAGACCTTAGCCCCTGGTGACCTCAAATTGACGACCAAATGTTGTTACTTTACCAAATTGGCAGTTGTTGCATTATTGTACTCTCCACAATCCGGAGTAACGTACACATACTAATTTACAACAATCTACATGACAAATAAAACATCACATCATAGAAATGAAAAAATAATCTTGAGATAAAATTTTGCTTTAGTTACTGGGATTTTTATTTTTATGAGTAATCCAAATTTCAATAATTCTAAAACAAATAAAAAATACTTTCTCTGTTGTCACACATATAGACGACAAGAACTTGCATTTCGACTAGCCTTCGTTACACTTTAATGTGAAATGTCACCACTGTGATAATAAAAATAAGTGGCTTCAGTCAAAACACCAACAAGATTATTACTATGGACGACATCAAAATACATCAGTTAATTCCGATATTTGTTGTGCAATGCAAACTCTTGTCCCCTGTGACAATCTTACTGATCAATGCTACATGAAGCGCTACGTTAGTATTACGCCACTGGCTTATAATTAGAGCATCATTGTACGAAATATTCTAATAAACATGCTACGTGAACTTGATAACCCAGAACAGACAAAAAACAAACACTAACTATTCTAAACACAAATGTTGATGAAATACAATTACACTTGCTGTCCCTTCAGGAATGAAACATAAAAAAAAACATTTACACAATTACAAATACATTATTCCCTATCTTGCGAGTCACACGGAAACCTTTCATTCCATGGTTACCCGGACGAAAGTCTTTGAGTCACTCAAATCGGCATTTTGAACACGCACTGAACAGTAAACTGTATCTCACATTAAACACAAATGTCATAGTCACTGTCAGAGTACCATCCACACGAATCTGTTCGTCCAAAAAAATGGCCCTACAACTACTATTACCCACGGTTCTGTCCTTTCAGTTCATGGTGTAATTGAAAGTCGTAAGTTTCAACAAACAGCACTTATTCCCGCACCAGTTCAAGAAATGTCTCGTACTACAGACGCAAATGTCAATGTCCCACTCTAGTTTCTTGCCTTCATACAATAATTGTTCACCAAACGACAACTGTCCTCTAAGTATACCAAGTGTCCCACATGCAATTCACAAAGCACACTTAACAAGTCACTGCCAAAAGTTTATGGGTCCCACCATTCAGTGGTCAAGACAAAACAAAACGATCGTCCTGTCTGCTAAAGACAAAATCTTTTCCACCACTCACAACGTGGAAACACCAGTCCTTCACTTTCCACATTATGTAAAGTCGCAGTCATCCTGTTTCACGGCTCCACAGTCCAGTACTAGTTATTAGCTGCTGGTGGAAAAAAAATGCTCGCCGGGCTCTGCCGCGCCTCGTCCATTCTGCAGTAGCGCCGCTGCGCGCGCCGTTGAGCAGAAGAAACCACCCGCTGTTGCCTCCGCGGGATACCTTCCCCAGTCGTAAGGGTGGCGGAACTCTTGAATGGCCAGTGGTACGTGCGTGTCGCCCCAGGCCGTTGACCTGCTGTAGCGGGCGCGTGGAGTGTACCCCGTCCGACAGTGGAGTGGGGAGTGCCGCGGCTCTGTCGCCTGTCGCCATGGCATCGTCAGCTCGGCCCACTAGCGGTATGGGCGTTACGACACCCAATCAGTTAGCCTTCCGTGCATCTCGCAACATTACAGACAAAAGGAAATTCTTACATTAAAATTATACACCCTAGTTTTCTACACATACAACATCAACATTTATCTCTTTTCTATAGACAGCCCACACTCGTTCTATTCATTGTACCTGTCGTCCCTCATACAAAACATGAAAGTGTAAAAAAAAACAAAAGGAATAATAAACAATCTATACAGCTCATAATTACAATAGCAAATAGTAGGCTACTCTAACATCCTATCACAGTGAAAGTATTAGAAACTTTATCCTAAAACTACAATATACTTTTGTGCTCGTGACAGACTGAAATTAATACCCCTTGAAAGTGTTCTAACAAAAAAAAAAAAAAAAGAAATAATCTACACAGCTCACAATTACCTACCACAGGTTATTAAATATTAAACTACTTTAACATCCTAACACAACAAACATTTTTAGAAACTGATGACTCTAAATCTACAACATACAATGCACCTTTGTGCTTGTGACAGATTGAAATTAATACCACTTGAAAGTGTTCTAACAAAAAAAATAAGAAATAATCTATACAGCTCACAATTACCTACCACAGGTTATTAAATATTAAACTACTTTAACCTCCTAACACAATAAACATTTTAGAAACTGTTGACTCTAAATCTACAACATACAATGCACCTTTGTGCTTGTGACAGATTGAAATTAATACCACTTGAAAGTGTTCTAACAAAAAAAATAAGAAATAATCTATACAGCTCACAATTACCTACCACAGGTTATTAAACTACTTTAACATCCTAACACAATAAACATTTTAGAAACTGGTGACTCTAAATCTACAACATACAATGCACCTTTGTGTTTGTGACAGACTGAAATTAGTATCTCTTTATACATTTTACATTTTATTATATATAACAACATTTCTAGGACATGTATGAACCATCCACATGATGTCTAATCCTGACCTGCCATCGAGGTTCATCCAAATCAAACAATACACAATAATGTTTTAGTTACAGATCGGTAGGATCCCCTTTACAGGAGTGGGCGCATTGATCACACTACACTACGACTCTCACTCACCAGACATCACATTTTCCTTCTCATTCAATCCATTAATACACTAACAGAATAGGTCTAGAAGTCAGTTAACCTTAACACCACCACACTCACGACAACATACCATACCTTTGCTCCCTTATACTCAACCACATAACACATGAAGCTGTTCCGGAGATAGCTTTCCAGTCTCCGAATTCGTCCTTTCACTCTGGCACCTCTCTCCATCGGCTTACCTCCGCATTCACTTCATGCTAAATATCAACTTAGAATTGCGACATTTCATCTAAGAAACAAAAATACACAAATTATTCAACCTGCAAAATAACTGTACACATTCTTGGTACCGTTTTGATTGGTTATACTGGTACCAGGCTTCAACAACAACAAAAAAATATTATTTTTGCCAAATCGGAAATGTTATGCTAAGAATTAGATTTTACACTTATATTACATCTTACGTCAGTGTTCCACAACGTTCACCATCTGGATCTCATACTCCCTTTATGTCCTTTCACTTTGTGCAGTTGTCCTCATCTCTTCATTCGTATTTCGGCTCTCTGTCCGTCCATTACTCCATCATTTCCTGGTCTTCCTTCGCCATTCGCATCAATCTCTATTGCAGCATACACAGGTCTCTCTGTAACATACATCTAAGACATCTCCACATTATTCAATTCTACTCACCTTTATTTACCACTGTTTCATCACGTCGAATCTCTATTTATTAATCACACTGCTTCACGTCGCTTCTTCCCTTACCTATCACCTTTATCCACCACTATTTATCACGTCGCTTCTCTATCTACCATCTTTATTCCCTCATAAATCATCACGTCGTTTCTGCTTGATCCTTATTCATACGACAAAAAATACGTACATACACCACTCTGTCGACTCCTGTTCATGACTCATTTGACCAGTCTATTCCGTCATACTTCCTGACATCCCGCCTCAAAATTCTTATGTTCGATTTGACCCTGCACAACGTTACACACCACAAATAAATACACTGACTATCTACCATAAATTGCCTACTTTAGATCTATCCTTAACTTTTCCATAATTTGATGTTACAAATGTGATGAAGCCCACGAGACTGTTTTCCCTTGATCGTCTCAATCAGTACAGCATTTTCATGGACAATCCGCCTCACTCTGAATGGTCCACTATACACAGTAAAGAATTTGCTAGTTAGGAATCTAAGTTTACATGAAAATTAAATGTGTGCAGAGAATATACAAGCTGGGAGAGATGGGCAACCCAAGTGTTAGTAACTTTGGTGCTAGTGGCCTCTTTCCCTAACACCAGACTCCGAACATCCATACGCAGCACCTCATAACTGTCGCTATAACAATGACATACTACCCATCAGATGGCAGCTAATCTAAAAACTTCGATCACAATGTTGACTTTTTTACATTACATGTTAAGTACCTGCAATAGTCAAACCGCACTAATTAAACTGGACTCATTGGCATTATTACATAACATTTTAGCAACTGGTTTCTTTGAGGAAACAGTCTTTTTACTTTACTGTTCCAAATAAAAATTTTCAAATTTTGCTCTGAGTGACCAGCCTAACAGATGCCAGAAGTATGGTATTTGCATTCCTACATATCAGTAGAGTATGTCTGCTACATAGACAATTTTCAGTGCCAGCTGCATGTGTTTTAAGGCAAGATGCTAAGGGCTGATATGTTGGATTAGTTTCTCCTATCTTTCAATCTATTACGACAAGAAAGAAATGCCTGGATTCCATGCTCTTCTGTCATTCTGATAGTTCCTGCCATTCCTATCCTCGACACTATGTGACCTATGAGTCGCGTTTCCGTTCACAATATTGCTTTCATTACCCAGTTCCTGTAAGAAGTGCTGAAATGACGCAGAATTGTCTAAGCCTCTGCCTCCCATCACTATACCTCTGCGCAATCTCACTGGCAACTTATTTATACAGATTCTAATGAACTCCCCAGGTTCGTATGTCACATCCAAATACCTATTTCGTCTCAGGATTTCCTGATAGCACGACACTGGATCTCTTATACCACCTTCGTTACCATTTCGCATCATCAATATGCTTTGCGTAACCTGGTCCTGCTTACTTTGCGACCAGAATTCATTTAAATAGCTACTACAGTCTTTAATAACTTCCTGCATTTTCGCTCTAGCCTCATCCCTCAAATGGTTACACACAAACTTCATTTTGAGGGGCAGTCCCCACGATGAAGGTAATGAATCTTGAAATTGAGACAGCCTTGGACTATACCCAGTTGGGTTTGCCACCTGCTTTATCCTACACAACCGTTCTTCTGACTCTCTGAATTCGTCTTCCTCTTTCTGCCTGTTTTCGCTTTTTGAGTTTATCTCAATCTCCCTCTGCAATCTACCTGGTGGTGTGTCACCTTCGCTACTGCCCGCTAATTGCAACTGTGCTAGTTCTTCACTATGTTTCCTACTTATTACTAATTGCGCCTCTTTAAGCTGTAATAACGATTGTATCTCCCCCTGGTTGGCATAAACCTCTCGCTGCGTACTGTCAGAGCCTGTCTCGCCTCTTATACTGATCTTTTCTACCTCTACACTAATCGTATTCATTCTGACCACTACTTCTTTGATTCGCTCATCCGGCAACACGCCCCTATGTTCTGTAATATCGCTTTCTATTGCACTTATTCGTACCTCCAAATTATTGGCCTTTTCTTTCACAGCATCACATTCTTGCTGCACCGCATCCAGATTCTTCTCCCCCTCATCTAACCGATTATTACCTGCGGACAGACGCTCATCGATAACTGTGTGTAGCTTCCGCATTGCCTCTTTATTTCCCTTATCAATTGCCTCCAATCTTTCCTTATTTGCTTCCAATCTCTCCTTAGTCTCCCTATCTCTCTCCTTAGCCTCCCTATCTCTCTCCTTATTATCTCTATTGATTGCTTCTAACCTTTCGTTAGTCTCCCTACTCATCGCTTGTAAAAACTGCAGTATCACATCGTTATTTCCTACTTTCGACGCGCTCACCTCGTTCGCCTGAGAAACCGTAGCTTCGCTAAGGGTAGCTGCACTTTCACCGCACACCTGGCCTAGTCTCGGCTCGCCCACGTCGTCGGGAAAAGCCCGCGTTTGTGGACAAAGCCCGCCGCATAAAGGATCCCCTTGCAGCGGTCCACTGAACAATACAGCCCCTTCGGAGTGTTTGTCTTTCTCGCTCATTAACCCATGGTCAACAGTTACTTCCTGCTGCACTGCTACGTCCACCCCAGAATCGCTATTCTCCATGGTGGCTACACTTTTTGACTGCGACCTAGTTACTACGGACATTACGCAAAAAAAAAAAAAATTATGAAACGATCTTCCAGCCTTGTGCGATATAGCAATTAATTACATAAAATAAAATAAAAGATCCTCACCAATCCAGAAAGAATTTCCGAACAGAAAAATTTTTACTTCTTAGCGCTATCACAATACATTCCATAAAAAAAATCTTAACAGCAAACCCTAACAACAAAATATCCTAACAAAAACGATCCTGGCAAAGGAATCCTGGCAACAAATTAAATATCCTGGTAACAAATTTATCGTGGCAAAAAACGGAATCCTGGCAACAAATTAAATATCCTGGTAACAAAATTATCGTGGCAAAAAATGGAATCCTGGCAACAAATTAAATATCCAGGTAACAAAATTATCGTGGCAAAAAACGGAATCCTGGCAGGGTCGAAATTATGAGAGGCACCCACTTGCCTTTCTCATACTGTGGCATCAAGCAGTCAGGCCTGCAAGATGAGTGGTTTGCCAAGCGAGTGGAATCTTCCTTAATTTATCGAGCAACATGAATTCTCGTATCTTACTATTTAGCTACAAATTATCCTCCTGTATGAATAATACGCAACGGAAACACGCATCTGACTATCAGTGATTTATAGAACTCTGACTGTACACTACGCACTGGCAATACCACATTTACCTTTTGTCTTTGATTTAACGGCTTTTATATAAATTCGGGACATTACGATAACATACAATTTAATGAAAAAGGCCACCAATCTCTTTCTTTTCACTATTTGATTTATTCCTAAACACACAAATTCTACAACCTACAACAAAATCACATGAGAAATTCCGCCCAGTGGGCATGGCTTTACGTTCGTGAATCCCTATACTATGGTCTCGTAATCTATTTACCGCAACAGTGCACTCCCTGGATCGGATGGTGGATCTTTTATTATACCTCACACTTCGCCTCTCACAATTATCCTCACGAAACTTTCCTCCAGATCAAGCGATACAGAAGGAACAGGCATACCCACAAATCTTTCGAAACTACCTTGCTACTCCCATGCAAAACACACATACCCAAATTACAAGACATACACAACACAGCAATATGAAGTATTACACAAAGAACGGTTACAACTTCATCACTTTCCGCTTTCCCACTTCAATCAATATTTATCCCAGTTTCACACGACACTGCCCCACTTTGTAATTTCTACTTTCCTAATGTGAACTCTGGAGATAAACGCACGTCTTCCTGTGCAATGCAAGCCATGTGGCGTTGCTGGAAAAACGGCCGACTCACCTTGATTCTCTCTCAGAGTTTAAATTCAGCGTCACACGGAATGATATTTCTTAAATACTTCAACTTATGATACACACGCTATTTCTTAAATATTTCAGCTTATTGTACACACGCTATTAATTCTTAAATATTTCAGCTTATTGTACACACGCTATTAATTCTTAAATATTTCAGCTTAAGCTCACGGAAGTATCTCAACTTATATCTACACGTGGGCTCTTTGTGACCGTTGGTTTACTACAATCCCCTTAAAATTACCTGCCTCACTTTGTAATTTTCCCCACAAAAGGTCCTGTGAAAGAGAAATTATTAATTCTAACTACTCTTAAATATTCCACATCCATACCATGCCTCCACTCTTTCATTCCGGAGCACAACAAAAAAAACAGGTCTTTACAGCAGAAGGTTCAGCGGCAGAGTGCTGAAACATGGCCGTATTCTCGATTCTCTCGCACCTCTCTCGAAGTGGGAGAAGCACCCTGCTACCTTATTGGTCAGCCACATTTCAGACGCTCAAAGCTCTGGTAACTTCCATCTCTTTGGTCTCACCAAAGGTAGCCAAAGGATCGACTCAAAGATGATCATATATTCCGATTCACTATCTGTGGTTAGCAGACGACCATACATTCATTCCTTTCACAGATCTCACCAAACTGGATGTAGGGATTTATTTTGAGGGAGTGCACATGTGATCAATTAAATAAATAAATTGTCATTCTTTCCCACACTGGTATCCGGCTTCGCTGTATTAATTGAAATTGAGTTACTTTTACACAAAAAATGTGTTGTTCTGACAAGAATTTCGTACCTATTTTCAGTGTTGGGCGGTACTGTACCCTTTCAGATGTCGCGAGGGTTCCTGGACTGGCCAGCGGCAATGAAGAATAGCCTTAGTTGTGTTGAAGAAAGTGTAGAAAATACAGGTGTATCGAGCAATTTTTTCTTTAATTTTGGCTCGTTCTTACCTGGATGCCAGACAATAAAATAAATTATAGTAATGAATATCAAATATGATACAAAGTCACGGCGCTTGAGCATGGCTTTTTTGTTAAAGGTCTGCTCATGTGTTTTTAACCGTGTTTCTTCTCTCTGTGGTTTCACTACAATTGGACTTCGCAACATGACAGCACCCGAAGACGACGGTCGATCGAGCTGGACGACTTTTTGCTTAGAAGTACGGAACCTTTTCCCATGCCAAGTAACCCAACAATCTTACAATGACTAAAGATGCTAAATAAAACATACGTAGGTTAGTAACAATAGTATATTCTGAAACAAAACACAATTAAATTACGACATTTACATTGAGACTTGCATTATGCAGTTATGAGTGCCGTTTGGTTGCAACTCGTGAATGTGTTTATAAAATAAAGTAGTATTAATGGCGGTGTGCCAAAATACGTCCGATCCGGATAAGGCCTAGAAAATAAAAGGTGCCTCTTACTCTGCCAATAATCTGACGATCAAAAACCTTCAAATGTTTCCAGCGGCTGCATATATATCAATGGCTCAAATTATTTCTGTATTTCATTACTTATAATTACGTTTTCTGCTAATAAAAGCTCATCATGCCAATGTGCCTTTAAAGTTTGTGTCGAAGAAATGGTGTGTCAACAATGCAAGTAAATCAGGGCTCGTACCACAACTAAGAAAATAACAAGCGATATTACAGCCGTTATCTCCATGATTCACCATGAGAATGTATGTGCAAGGAATGTCACTTTCAAAAATAACTGTAGTTCGTACACTGAATAATATACGCATGCAAGGACGTCAACAGAACCAAGAAGAGTATTTCGTTGCAAACATCGACAGCTAGCCCAGAAGTCTACCTTCTTAAAGCAATGTGTACTGGCTCAGTAGGGGCTACGTGTTAAAACGATTTTTTGTCTGCTTCGGATGAGATAGATATGTTTATGGAAGTAAGTCATATGTTTGTTACTGAATTGAAACAGTCTTCGCGGAAAAGTGACCTAGCATTCCTTCTCGATGTAACCCGCCATTTGAACGACTTAACGCTTCAGGAAAAGGATCTGTTCTTTTCATAGACCGTATACAAGTACTGAAAATGAATTTGTCGCTTTGGGAGCAATCAGCTGAACTAAGGAAACGCAATTCATTTTCCAAAACGGACTGGATCGAAAGTATCTATTATTAACAGATTTCTAATGCTATCCACCTATTGTAAGTAATCTTAGGAAGATTTATAGTTTTTATTTAACAATGTGAATGCACTTTTTTCTTTTCTTTCTTTTTTTGAGTCATTAGTCTTCTGACTGGCTTGATGCGGCCCAACACGAATTCCTCTCCTATGCTAACCTCTTCATCTCAGGGTAGCACTTTCAGTACACGTCTTCAATTATTTGCTGGATGTATTCCAGCCTGTTTTCTTCTACAGTTCTTACCCTGTACAACCCCTCCTGGTACAATGGAAGTTGTTGCCTGTTGCCCTAACAATATCCTTTCATCCTGTACCTTCTTGTTGACGGTGTTTTCCTAATATTCCTTTCCTCCACGATTATGCGCAGAACCAGTTCGTTCTTTATCTTATCAGTCCACCTATTTCTCTCCGTTCGTCTGTAGCACAGCATCTCAAATGCTTCGATTCTCTTCTGTTCCGGTTTGCCTACAGTTCATTTTTCACTACCATAGAATGCTGTGCACCAAATGTACATTCTCAGAAATTTCTTTTTCAAATTAAGGCCTATGTTTGATAATAGAAGACTTCTCTTGTCCAGAAATGTCCTTTCTGCCAGTGATAGACTGCTTTTGATATCCTCCTTGCTGCGTTCGTCGTGGACTATTTTCCTTTCAAGGTAGCAGAATTTTTAACTTCATCTAGTTCACGACCACCAATGTTGATGTTAAGTTTCTTGCTGTTCTAATTTCTGTTACTTGTCATTACTTTCGTCCGTCTTCGATTTATTCTCAGTTATTATTGTGTACTCACTAGACTTTTCATTCCATTCAAGAGCCTGTAATCTTCTTCACGTTCAATGAGAACAGCTATGTCATCAGCCTATCTTATCATTGACATTCTTTCACCCTGAATTTCAGTTCGGCTCTTCAAACTTTATATCCATCATTGCTTCTTCGATGTATAGATTGAACAGTAAGGGCGAAAACCTACATCTTTGTCTTACGTCATTAACTCGACCACCTCCTTCTTGGTCTTCCACTCTTGGTTGTTGTACATGCTTTATATTACCCGTCTTTCCCTAGAGCTTATCCCCATTTTTCTCAGAATTTGGAACATCTTCCACTATTTTACGTTGTCTAACGTATGTCATAGGTTACGGATCGCCGCAGAGTAACAATTGGCGTGGCTAGGTAAAGCTTTCAGCCATCTTCAATTGATAAAAAAAAGCATCGTGTATTGATGAAAGAACCATCGTCAACGATGAATGTGGTGTCTGTGTTAAGTCGCGAACTGTACACCTGCAGATGCAACTTAAAACCTGCGTAATCGGTTGTGTGGCTTTATAAGTGACCTGAGCAAATGCAGCTACAGCAGACCATTGGGAATTTCTTTCAGTTCAATTTTAATATTTCTAACATCTGTATATTTAAAAAAAATTTTTTCACTGATGAATGGTCAAGCAATCATGTGTAAAAATTTTAGCTGCGATTTCCCCAGTTTTGAAATTATCTGTAACATTCTGACTGAGCTGCTGCTTCAAATACTTGACCTGCAATGCTACATGTACTTCAGAACAAAGACTAACATTCTACGTTTCTACAAGAATTTCCCCTCAAGGTCGATTTCCTCAATTACACAATATGGCTGCAGGTGTAACATCAATGTGGCATTCCACCTTCGTCTCTTACGAACTATTTTCAAATGTGGGAAACAAACACGCGTTTGAGAAATTCATTTTCAGACGGCAACCCTAAATTGCACGCATTATCTACAATGCACACTAACGCTGTTGTAAAGGGGAACAAGAACGAGAAGGTCGATAGTAGCAGAGATGGAAGAAAACCATTACATGTGTAAAGTCTGATTAAGAAATGTGAGCAATGCGTACCTAGGAGGGGTAAACACTGCTACACTTTTTTATGAAGGCAGATTAGTATTATTCACAATTCCAATACACGACATTATTCCTCATTCTTTTGGTTACAGAATCCTACTTTTCGACATAATTTCTATTCAATAAAACGGCCTTACCCTGCCTTACTGGGAGAGGCTATGTTCCAGATTGCTACCACTATAATGGTCGACGCCGGAGGCAACGTTTTGCTGCATCAATAACCTATCCATCATACCCCTACTGCTTCTCGCAGAGTGCAAACTTCATTCGGCAAAACAGATGGGAGTGGGCAAGCGGGGAACCCAGCTGGCACACACCTTTTAGTCCCCGAATTGGTGGACGAGTGTGTCATCACTGCCAACAGTGAGTACTGCTGAGCAGCGAGGGGTTTGTTTGTGATCCGTCGATCACTTCGAAGGAGAGTGTCCACACGTTCCAACACTGCACGAGGCACAGCTGCGTGCGACCGGCCGACACGCGGGAGATCGGACAGATTTGCACGACATTGTTGCAGTGGTGACAGACTCCTCACCCAACAAATCATGGCACTTTTGTTCGGTCTCAGGTCTCCGTAGACATTCTGGAAGCGCATCTGATATCGGTGATCCTCTGGCTGTCAACTGAAAGAAACTCAATGACAGCCCTCTACTTGGAACGCAGCTCCGTTACGTATGCTATGTTGAAAGCTACGTACAGCACCATCGGAACTTCATGAAACTATTGAAACGCCTGGGCTAGCGGGATAGACCGGATTAGGTTGTGGAAAGGGGCCTAAACGAGTTCAAAAATGGCTCTGAGCACTATGGGACTTAACATCTATGGTCATCAGTCCCCTAGAACTTAGAACTACTTAAACCTAACTAACCTAAGGCCATCACACAACACCCAGCCATCACGAGGCAGAGAAAATCCCTGCCCCGCCGGGAATCGAACCCGGGAACCCGGGAATGGGAAGAGAGAACGCTACCGCACGACCACGAGATGCGGGCCTTAAACGACTTCCTGTCAGTTGCACTCAACATACAAACTTTATTTATCAATCCACAGTATTACAAGGATGTAAAACACTCATAACTTTAATCGACCTCCTTTGACTAACTTTTGATCGGCTGAAGGCCACATTCATAATCGAAGACACAAGGCTTAAGCAAATATGAAATACAAGGTTCTTCTGGAGTTTCACCCAAGAATATTTTCTAAATCTTCAATATAATCGACTGAAGTCCTTAGCAATTTCATTTTAATGGAACTAGGCTAGAGGTCGTATATTAAGCAATAGGAGAAGTTTCCATCAAAAGGCAGAAGACCTTATCATAAAACATTACATACAAATTGAGCTGAAGACCCCATTCAAAAGCATAACAATCTTATGCCTTAAGGGCAAGAGAAGAAGATTAATTTAAGAGATATTAAAACGACTGAAGGCCGCTCACCAACAAATAATTTAACGGCTTTAACCCAAGAAGAAGAGTTTCAATTTTAAAGGGCAGAAGGCTATATCTTAAAACATATCTCATTCCTTAAGGGCAAGACAAGGACATTTATTTGAGAGATATTAATACTCGGCTGAATGCCACGTATCAGCAAAATATGTTTAACGGCTTAAGGCCTAGAAAGAGTTTCAATCTAAAAGGCAGCAGGCCTTATCTTAAAACCTCTCCATTAAAATTCGGCTGAAGGCCCCATATAAAAATATAACAATCTCATGCCTTAAGAGCGAGCCAAAACATTTAAGAGACATTGATACTTGGCTGAAAGCCACACATTAACCAAATAACTAAAATCCAAACCGGGAAAATACTACATAACACACTAGGAACGGTGCTCAGAAGTTTCCAAGGGTCGTCCTGTTTAGGTAAGACAGGCGGCCTGTCCAACAACTTCTTAATCTGGAGGCAACCAAACCGACAGACAGCCGATCGACCAATCAACAAAATCAGTTCCGCTCCACGCAACCAGCAAAACGTCCACAAGATTTCAGTACACGACGCACTGAATATTGACCCCCCCCCCCCCCCCCCACAACGACCAACAATACCTCAGTTATCGAAATACACGTCTTACAGGACAGCAACAACAGGACGAGGAAAATACACTGCCGAAAATTACGTCAAAGACCAGGGCAGGTAATCGGAACGTCAACGGCCACAAGGCAGAAAATACCGCTGGTGAACTTCCGTAACAGGGAATAATTAAGTCAAATTTCTCAGAAAGATGGCTGGAATCTTAGCTGACTGAAATATACAGACACGTTGTTGCTCGTGGGAATGTCTCAAAAGCGAAGAAATGTAAACAGTAGAGGCTCGATAGTAAGTTAAGTGAGGACTCAACTTTCATGTCCAAGACCGATGGGCGAAGAACTTCGTAGCACTCACAAGCAGCACCTCACACTCCAGCCGCGCGTTCACGCCGTCAGCGGCTGCAGCCCGACTACGAGTGACGGGGGCCTGCTTGCTGCTCGACACCAACCAACCGACTGCACTGTTGGTCCGTCCTTGATTGCGCTGCTGGTACGTCTCGCACTCACTCTCTACCCGACACACGAAGACCTGGAAATAATATCTGTCGCTGCAGAGATGGTACGACTGCGCGCTTATTGATACGCGCTGCTGCTGCCACTCGCGGGCAAGTAAGGCAGGGAGTTAGTGACGCCAGTAAATGGAATAAGAAAACGAGGCGGCACTACCGTAATAGAAGGTGACAAACAATTAATGGGATTAACACGAGCCATGCACGGCTGAACTATAGGCGCTGAAGAGGGAATATTCCATGATGTTCCGCAAAAACTTTCGCATTTTTTCAGCCGAAACTGGCGAAGGAAAAAAAAAATGTTTTGCATTACTTATTGAATGCTGCTTGAACTTAATAATGAAATGATTCGGCAGCATCGCGATTTTAGTTTGTTTAATTTATAGCAGTGAAACCTCATTTTTTATAGTGACTACAAAATTCGAGTTGCACAGTTAATTAGCCTGAGAAATAGGCGGTGTCCCTCTCAAAATTGAGACAACCGGCATTTGAAGCTGGCTGCCAAACGATTCTGCTACCACCAACATTCACTGCGCGTTTGGACGTCGAAGATACGAGAAAAGGCTCATACGGAGGCATATAGGCAGTTGTTTTTCCTTCGCTCTGTATTGAAACACGAAATTAAATGTCTAGTGGTGCTACGGAGTACTCTTCTCCACACACCGTGCGGTGGCTTGCGGAGTATCTATATACACTCCTGGAAATGGAAAAAAAAACACATTGACACCGGTGTGTCAGACCCACCATACTTGCTCCGGACACTGCGAGAGGGCTGTACAAGCAATGATCACACGCACGGCACAGCGGACACACCAGGAACCGCGGTGTTGGCCGTCGAATGGCGCTAGCTGCGCAGCATTTGTGCACCGCCGCCGTCAGTGTCAGCCAGTTTGCCGTGGCATACGGAGCTCCATCGCAGTCTTTAACACTGGTAGCATGCCGCGACAGCGTGGACGTGAACCGTATGTGCAGTTGACGGACTTTGAGCGAGGGCGTATAGTGGGCATGCGGGAGGCCGGGTGGACGTACCGCCGAATTGCTCAACACTTGTGGCGTGAGGTCTCCACAGTACATCGATGTTGTCGCCAGTGGTCGGCGGAAGGTGCACGTGCCCGTCGACCTGGGACCGGACCGCAGCGACGCACGGATGCACGCCAAGACCGTAGGATCCTACGCAGTGCCGTAGGGGACCGCACCGCCACTTCCCAGCTAATTAGGGACACTGTTTCCCCTGGGGTATCGGCGAGGACCATTCGCAACCGTCTCCATGAAGCTGGGCTACGGTCCCGCACACCGTTAGGCCGTCTTCCGCTCAAGCCCCAACATCGTGCAGCCCGCCTCCAGTGGTGTCGCGACAGGCGTGAATGGAGGGACAAATGGAGACGTGTCGTCTTCAGCGATGAGAGTCGCTTCTGTCTTTGTGCCAATGATGGTCATATGCGTGTTTGGCTCCGTGCAGGTGAGCGCCACAATCAGGACTGCATACGACCGAGGCACACAGGGCCAACACCCGGCATCATGGTGTGGGGAGCGATCTCCTACACTGGCCCCTCGTCGAGGGGACACTGAATAGTGCACGGTACATCCAAACCGTCATCGAACCCATCGTTCTACCATTCCTAGACCGGCAAGGGAACTTGCTGTTCCAACAGGACAATGCACGTCCGCATGTATCCCGTGCCACCCAACGTGCTCTAGAAGGTGTAAGTCAACTACCCCGGCCAGCAAGATCTCCGGATCTGTCCCCCATTGAGCATGTTTGGGACTGGATGAAGCGTCGTCTCACGCGGTCTGCACGTCCAGCACGAACGCTGGTCCAACTGAGGCGCCAGGTGGAAATGGCATGGCAAGCCGTTCCACAGGACTACATCCAGCATCTCTACGATCGTCTCCATGGGAGAATAGCAGCCTGCATTGCTGCGAAAGGTGGATATACACTGTACTAGTGCCGACATTGTGCATGCTCTGTTGCCTGTGTCTATGTTCCTGTGGTTCTGTCAGTGTGATCATGTGATGTATCTGACCCCAGGAATGTGTCAATAAAGATTTCCCTTCCTGGGACAATGAATTCACGGTGTTCTTATTTCAATTTCCTGGAGTGTAATATCGGTCGCTGCAGAGATGGTATGACTGCGCGCTTATTGATACGCGCTGCTGCTGCCACTCACGGGCAAGTAAGGCAGGGAGTTAGTGACGCCAGTAAATGGAATAAGAAAACGAGGCGGCACTACCGTAATAGAAGGTGACAAACAATTAATGGGATTAACACGAGCCATGCACGGCTGAACTATAGGCGCTGAAGAGGGAATATTCCATGATGTTCCGCAAAAACTTTCGCATTTTTTCAGCCGAAACTGGCGAAGGAAAAAAAAAATGTTTTGCATTACTTATTGAATGCTGCTTGAACTTAATAATGAAATGATTCGGCAGCATCGCGATTTTAGTTTGTTTAATTTATAGCAGTGAAACCTCATTTTTTATAGTGACTACAAAATTCGAGTTGCACAGTTAATTAGCCTGAGAAATAGGCGGTGTCCCTCTCAAAATTGAGACAACCGGCATTTGAAGCTGGCTGTCAAACGATTCTGCTACCACCAACATTCACTGCGCGTTTGGACGTCGAAGATACGAGAAAAGGCTCATACGGAGGCATATAGGCAGTTGTTTTTCCTTCGCTCTGTATTGAAACACGAAATTAAATGTCTAGTGGTGCTACGGAGTACTCTTCTCCACACACCGTGCGGTGGCTTGCGGAGTATCTATATACACTCCTGGAAATGGAAAAAAAACACATTGACACCGGTGTGTCAGACCCACCATACTTGCTCCGGACACTGCGAGAGGGCTGTACAAGCAATGATCACACGCACGGCACAGCGGACACACCAGGAACCGCGGTGTTGGCCGTCGAATGGCGCTAGCTGCGCAGCATTTGTGCACCGCCGCCGTCAGTGTCAGCCAGTTTGCCGTGGCATACGGAGCTCCATCGCAGTCTTTAACACTGGTAGCATGCCGCGACAGCGTGGACGTGAACCGTATGTGCAGTTGACGGACTTTGAGCGAGGGCGTATAGTGGGCATGCGGGAGGCCGGGTGGACGTACCGCCGAATTGCTCAACACTTGTGGCGTGAGGTCTCCACAGTACATCGATGTTGTCGCCAGTGGTCGGCGGAAGGTGCACGTGCCCGTCGACCTGGGACCGGACCGCAGCGACGCACGGATGCACGCCAAGACCGTAGGATCCTACGCAGTGCCGTAGGGGACCGCACCGCCACTTCCCAGCTAATTAGGGACACTGTTTCCCCTGGGGTATCGGCGAGGACCATTCGCAACCGTCTCCATGAAGCTGGGCTACGGTCCCGCACACCGTTAGGCCGTCTTCCGCTCAAGCCCCAACATCGTGCAGCCCGCCTCCAGTGGTGTCGCGACAGGCGTGAATGGAGGGACGAATGGAGACGTGTCGTCTTCAGCGATGAGAGTCGCTTCTGTCTTTGTGCCAATGATGGTCATATGCGTGTTTGGCGCCGTGCAGGTGAGCGCCACAATCAGGACTGCATACGACCGAGGCACACAGGGCCAACACCCGGCATCATGGTGTGGGGAGCGATCTCCTACACAGGCCCCTCGTCGAGGGGACACTGAATAGTGCACGGTACATCCAAACCGTCATCGAACCCATCGTTCTACCATTCCTAGACCGGCAAGGGAACTTGCTGTTCCAACAGGACAATGCACGTCCGCATGTATCCCGTGCCACCCAACGTGCTCTAGAAGGTGTAAGTCAACTACCCCGGCCAGCAAGATCTCCGGATCTGTCCCCCATTGAGCATGTTTGGGACTGGATGAAGCGTCGTCTCACGCGGTCTGCACGTCCAGCACGAACGCTGGTCCAACTGAGGCGCCAGGTGGAAATGGCATGGCAAGCCGTTCCACAGGACTACATCCAGCATCTCTACGATCGTCTCCATGGGAGAATAGCAGCCTGCATTGCTGCGAAAGGTGGATATACACTGTACTAGTGCCGACATTGTGCATGCTCTGTTGCCTGTGTCTATGTTCCTGTGGTTCTGTCAGTGTGATCATGTGATGTATCTGACCCCAGGAATGTGTCAATAAAGATTTCCCTTCCTGGGACAATGAATTCACGGTGTTCTTATTTCAATTTCCTGGAGTGTAATATCGGTCGCTGCAGAGATGGTATGACTGCGCGCTTATTGATACGCGCTGCTGCTGCCACTCACGGGCAAGTAAGGCAGGGAGTTAGTGACGCCAGTAAATGGAATAAGAAAACGAGGCGGCACTACCGTAATAGAAGGTGACAAACAATTAATGGGATTAACACGAGCCATGCACGGCTGAACTATAGGCGCTGAAGAGGGAATATTCCATGATGTTCCGCAAAAACTTTCGCATTTTTTCAGCCGATACTGGCGAAGGAAAAAAGATATATTTTGCATTACTTATTGAATGCTGCTTGAACTTAATAATGAAATGATTCGGCAGCATCGCGATTTTAGTTTGTTTAATTTATAGCACTGAATCCTCATTTATAGTGACTACAAAATTCTAGTTGCACAGTTAATTAGCCTGAGAAATAGGCGGTGTCCCTCTCAAAATTCAGACAACCGGCATTTGAAGCTGGCTGCCAAACGATTCTGCTACCACTAACATTCACTGCGCGTTTGGACGTCGAAGATACGAGAAAGGGCTCATACGGAGGCATATAGGCAGTTGTTTTTCCTTCGCTCTGTATTGAAACAGGAAACTAAATGTCTAGTGGTGCTACGGAGTACCCTCCTCCACACACCGTGCGGTGGCTTGCTGAGTATCTATATAGATGTAGATGAAGTCTTCAAAAGGCTTCGTCTCCGTACCCACGGCTCTGACGATGGATTGGGGGGGGGGGGGTGGTACGTCACATGCTGCTCACAGGCGAGCTAGAGCAATTTGTCTGTGAAGCCTTGTGCAAGAATGTTGTTAACAGTAGAGTTCTTTGGTTTAACGATCTTCGGATGACTTACGAAAAATAGGTCTGTTGTCTGTGTGACAGCTGTGTTTGGTCAACTTTTCTTCAGCCGTTTTGTAATAGATGGCAGTAGAGGCAAGTGTCATGCAACAAGCTTAAAGACATGACGTCATAAAAATATTAGTCGATTTGTGATTGTATCGTAAAGTTATTCTCGAATGTTTTTGTCAAATTAAGAGCCCTATTCTTTTGTCAGTTGAGGGGGTTTCAATTTCCTAGTTTAACATGAAGAAAATGTGCGACAGAGGCACATGAAATACTGAGTATAACGTATGGTGAGGCAAATATTAGTGAAAAAACACACAGGGAATTGCTTGAACGCTTCAAGGACGGTGATTTGGACATCGAAGATCGGCATCGCGAGAAAGATGGTAGGTTTTCGAAGCGACTGAAACCGATGGAAATAATGGCAAGAGCTCGTTATCGAAAGCACTGATATCAAAACGACCACAGTTATAGAGACACACACGAAAAGGTGATTTTGAAGCATGGCAGTGCTCGACCCCACGTCGCCAAACCCTTGAAAACGTATTTGGAAATACTGATATGGGGAGTCCTACCCCACCCGCCCTATTCTCCAGACACTGCTCCCTTTGACACCACCTTTTTCGTTCAATGCACAGGGCCTGGCTGATCAGCACTTCTGGCCACAGGAACAAATGCAAATTTGGATCGATTCATGGATATCCTCAATAGACGCACAGTTCTTCTGCCGCGGGATTCTTATACTGCCCGAAAGATGGGAGAAAATGGTGGCCAGCGATGGCCAATACTTTGAATTTTAAGTTTTATTTAAGTGTCTCGCCATACAAGTCTCGAACGGCTTGAGAAAACGGCGGAAGGGAAGTTTTAGACGAACTAACTATTACTATCGACTCGTTAACGAGTGGCGGTATGGGTTCTCTCACACTCGTACAGAATTCACTTGTTTATATCCGGACGAATCTCTAAGAAGTAAACCAACACATAGGACACATTTAGATTGATCGGCGTTGAATATGTTGTAGTGTAGAACAAACTAACACACAATGTTTTTTTTTTTATACCTGCTCATACGGCTTTAAAGTGTTGAAATATCGCACTGAAAAAAAGTGAGTTTAATATGTCTGGAAGAATACCGTTGAAACGGTAACAGATATTTACCAAAACCTTCAAATACACTCCTGGAAATGGAAAAAAGAACACATTGACACCGGTGTGTCAGACCCACCATACTTGCTGGTCCCCACACTGCGAGAGGGCTGTACAAGCAATGATCACACGCACGGCACAGCGGACACACCAGGAACCGCGGTGTTGGCCGTCGAATGGCGCTAGCTGCGCAGCATTTGTGCACCGCCACCGTCAGTGTCAGCCAGTTTGCCGTGGCATACGGAGCTCCATCGCAGTCTTTAACACTGGTAGCATGCCGCGACAGCGTGGACGTGAACCGTATGTGCAGTTGACGGACTTTGAGCGAGGGCGTATAGTGGGCATGCGGGAGGCCGGGTGGACGTACCGCCGTATTGCTCAACACGTGGAGCGTGAGGTCTCCACAGTACATCGATGTTGTCGCCAGTGGTCGGCGGAAGGTGCACGTGCCCGTCGACCTGGGACCGGACCGCAGCGACGCACGGATGCACGCCAAGACCGTAGGATCCTACGCAGTGCCGTAGGGGACCGCACCGCCACTTCCCAGCAAATTAGGGACACTGTTGCTCCTGGGGTATCGGCGAGGACCATTCGCAACCGTCTCCATGAAGCTGGGCTACGGTCCCGCACACCGTTAGGCCGTCTTCCGCTCACGTCCCAACATCGTGCAGCCCGCCTCCAGTGGTGTCGCGACAGGCGTGAATGGAGGGACGAATGGAGACGTGTCGTCTTCAGCGATGAGAGTCGCTTCTGCCTTGGTGCCAATGATGGTCGTATGCGTGTTTGGCGCCGTGCAGGTGAGCGCCACAATCAGGACTGCATACGACCGAGGCACACAGGGCCAACACCCGGCGTCATGGTGTGGGGAGCGATCTCCTACACTGGCCGTACACCACTGGTGATCGTCGAGGGGACACTGAATAGTGCACGGTACATCCAAACCGTCATCGAACCCATCGTTCTATCATTCCTAGACCGGCAAGGGAACTTGCTGTTCCAACAGGACAATGCACGTCAGCATGTATCCCGTGCCACCCAACGTGCTCTAGAAGGTGTAAGTCAACTACCCTGGCCAGCAAGATCTCCGGATCTGTCCCCCATTGAGCATGTTTGGGACTGGATGAAGCGTCGTCTCACGCGGTCTGCACGTCCAGCACGAACGCTGGTCCAACTGAGGCGCCAGGTGGAAATGGCATGGCTAGCCGTTCCACAGGACTACATCCAGCATCTCTACGATCGTCTCCATGGGAGAATAGCAGCCTGCATTGCTGTGAAAGGTGGATATACACTGTACTAGTGCCGACATTGTGCATGCTCTGTTGCCTGTGTCTATGTGCCTGTGGTTCTGTCAGTGTGATCATGTGATGTATCTGACCCCAGGAATGTGTCAATAAAGTTTCCCCTTCCTGGGACAATGAATTCACGGTGTTCTTATTTCAATTTCCAGGAGTGTAGTAGTTGGTTTTTAATGTACGTTACAACGGTGCACCAAGATTTGTCGAAAACACCATTTTTTTCGAGATCCCCCTCCCAGTTATTTTATTTCTCATTTCAACATTTGACAAATATCAAAACGTGTAACATAGTTAACGTCAGGTTCAGTACATGCGCTGAAATGGTATTGCAAAAACACATTTGTCAGTAATCAGCTAGAAATATCTCCACATACGTTTGCTACAATGCCACGGGCCCTGTTGGGTTGATTATTGCTTATTTCCCAGATAAATAAATTGTAAAGTTATGTTTTACATATATTCTTCTACATATTTTTTTTCTTTTGATTTTATTTATCATATTATCTTCTGTTGCGTGTTTTTTGTATTTAACGTATTTTATCCAAGTTATAACATTTTCAGATATAATTACTTTAAACTGTTTGTAAATTATTGTTGTAACATTATTGTAAAGCTGAACGATAATGAGGAAATTCAGAAATGTTTGGGTCAAAACAATCTGAATGCACTGTGGTTTTATGCACCAAGCACGGGAGTCCGAAAGACATGGCTTTTTCGACAAATCCTGGTGTACCGTTGAAACGTACGTTGAAATTCATAGAACTTTTGTTTGAAGTGTCCCTTTGTATCTGTTCCCATTTCAGCGATAATGATTCAGAAATATTTAACATAGCTCTTTCTCAAGAGTTTCTTTCGCTCCCTTAACAAACTATATCTTATTTTGTTGTATACTACAACATATTAAAATCCGATCGAAGTGCATCCCTTGGGTAAATTTACATACAAGTATTTGTGTCGGTAGAGATAGTTGAAAGATAAGCTGTCGACCTAATAGACTCAGAACAAGGAAACAAAGTTTTATTCCAGGTTTTCTTGGGAACTGAACATTTGTATGACTCATCATTTCTTAGAAATAATTTGGATCGAGTCTTATTAAACTCTGAATAGGCGGAACAAAACAGTGGTGTTCTAGGCCGCCCTACTTTGGTAGAACAGTTCTGTATGACGAGAAACTACGCCTACGCGAGTTACGGGTAACTTTTAAAATATTCACACGCAGACACGGAGGGCATATGTTGGCAGCGAAGCGTTCCGCCTCATTAATATTAAACAGCCGAGACGGGCACGCCCGCTCCCAGGCAACATGGCAGGCTGCCAGCCTTCCTTTACTGTACGCTATGACCGTCAGACACGCCAGCGCGAGTGGGGTCACACGCCCGGGTCGTAGTCGATACAAGAAAGCATTTTACGATACGCGACCGGGTTCACTCGCATTGGTTGTTCTCATTTCCCGAACGTCTGCAGCATGATGCTGGAAAATAGGTTTGAAAATCATACTATCTTATCACGATTATCACATGAAGGACATCGGAGGTACATCTCCGTAACAATTCTATTGTGTACTGAGCCGTGTATCGACTCGTGCTACACCTTGTGTTTAGATTGCACTGATTTTCCTTCTCTTCCCCTGACATGTTCGTTTGATATGTTGTCTGTCATTAAGTGGATGCTTGGTTGCCTTTTTCTCTGCTATCGATATCTGCGTTTTTGCGTCCGGGAAACTGCTATGGAGGAAGTGAGATCTTTGACAGGTGGTAACTTCGTGTGGTTGGCGCGGAAGTAGGGGTGGTGCGCACAGAGAGAGTCTGGTGGTCACGGGAGGGCAGTGTGGCATGCCAGCACGGACCAGGCGTGGTCGGTTGTACAGAGTCGCCACGTGATGTAATGAGCGGGCCGAGTTGACGGAAGAGCTCCCCGCGTGTTGGTTGTATACAGAATCGCCCCACGCGTAGTTGCTGTTCATTTCACCTTGGTGGGATGTTAACAAGCTTCTTTAAATACTCCGTTTCAACACTGGAGTTTAAAAGGAGACACCTAACATGAAGGAGCGGTCACTACCCGTCAACGTTGCAGAGAAGACGTGAACTCCGGTGACAGAGCGTGTTGTCGCGTGACCGCGGCGTGTTGCGTACGCTGGCGACGCGTGCGCGGTCGGATGTGTGGATCCTGGCCATCGGAGGTCGTGTACTGCCTGTTCGAGCATAACTGCAAGTTACGTACGTGGGAGGTTTAATCATTAAGCAATAAGTTTGCGTAACCAGTGTCTCTTCCGCCTTGTGGCCTCCGGCGATCGGGTTTCCTGTCCCCGGAACCAGTGTAATTGAAGACAGTGATCTTTCCTCCTACTCTCGTTACTGCCCGATGGGAGGTGTAGTTTTGGCAGTTTAATTGTTTCGCTATTCTGTCGTGTGTTAAGAGTAAATTCATGCTTCTGGCTGGTTGATCATGTGGTCGTTCGTTCAGGACTGTGCGGTGTAATGTTTTCTTGTACGAGGTTAGCTCTAATTCTGTCAGCAAGTTAAGCCATCTTATTACAAGTTTTTCTGGCTAAAGGTCGGTGCAGTGACCAGCCTGAGAGTGGCAATTGTGTTTACGCGCGTATTTAAATTGGTCACTATTCTGTCTAGCCTGAGCATCCCTGAGTGGGTGATTTGTGGCCGCCTTACACGGGTCCGTCATATCTGTTATGTGCTAATGGTATTCCAGGACACTTTTGTTTAAGAACCTTTTTTAAATTCCTCCATTCCTTTATTGCCATTAATCGTGTGTTTGCTGAGACCTTTGACTTTTTTTTTAAATGGCGGTGTTGGTAGCTTCACTACGTCACTGTACTTTATTAACAGAGTTTTGTATTTACTTTAGTAGCCTGTTTACTAATGGTCTTTAAATTTTTTTAAACTGTTGTATTGCTATAAATTACTTGATTACCGTTAGCGGCGTGTTTTGAAAGGTTGTTTATTGCCGTACTGTTAGCTTCTGTGTTTGTTTTTTAAATTTTAAACTGTTGTATTGCAATAAATGACTTGATTGCTGTTTTTAAAAGAGATTTTTAAGCTGTTGCATTCCTGTCAATTACTTGATTGCCTTCAGCAGCGTGTTTGAAAGGTTGTTTATTGCCGTACTGTTAGCTTCTGTAAGATATGAATAAAACATTTGTGTGTGAGAATCTCAACTCGACAGTAAACTACTAGAAATTTGGCCCCGTTTCCCACCTTTTGGTGTGGCTTGTAGTAACGGCAACCACTGTGTGTGTCATGTACAATAACATGAAAAAAGTCATGGGAACCTCCCAATATCGTATTGGACCGCCTTACGTCCCAGTTAGTGCAGCAACTCTGTGTGGCATGGATTTAACAAGTCGTTGGAAGTCCGCTGCGGAATGTAGAGCCATGCTGCCATTATAGTTGTCCATAATTGCGAAAGTGTTGCCGGTACAGGATTTTCTGCATGAACTGATCTCCCAATTATGTCCCATAAGTGAACGTGGGGCCCAATGACATGGTGCACTGTCATCCATAAAAATGAATGCCTGCCAATGGTCTGCAAATAACAAAACCATTTCCAGTCAATGACCAGAGGTTGCAGTCCACGCCATGGAAATTCAGCCTGCACATTATCTAGCCACTACCAGCTTGCACAGTGCAGTTTTGACAACTTGGGTCCATGGTTTCTTGGGGTCTGCACCACACTCTAACCCTTCTATCAACTCTTACCAAATGATATCAGGCCACATCTGACCAGGACAAGGTTTTTCAGTCTATAGCCCAACTGATATGATCAAGAGCCGAAGTGAGGCGTTGCAGACGATGTGGTGCTTTTGCCAAAGGCACTCGCATCAGTTGTCTGTGGCCATAGATTATTAATGCCAAATTTCGTCGCACTGTCCTACCATGGACATTCGCCATATGGCCCACATAGATTTCTGCAGTTAATTCACTCAGTGGTGCTTATCTGTTAGCACTGACAAGTACATGCAAAGCCGCTACTCTCGATAGTTAAGTGAAGGCTGCTGGCCACTGTTTCATCCGCGGCAAGAGAGAGTGCCTGAAATTTGGCATTTTCCGCACACTCTTGATACGGTGAATCTTGGAATATTAAATTTCATAATGATTTCCGAAATGAAATGCCCTATGTCTCTAGCTCCAATTACCGTTGCACATCCAAAGTCCATTAACTCCCGTCGTGTTCTCACAGTCACGTCGCAAACCTTTTCACGTGAATCGTGCAAGTGCAAAAGACAGATCCGCCATGCCACTGCCCTTTATACACTGTGAGTATTGTGGCAAAGCGAGTTTTGCCTCGCTTTTCCTAGAAAATTGATATGACAATTAATTAAATTGACCAATTAAGGCACCCCACCCGCTCGCCTTAACAAACTGCTCTGCTGAGTCGTTTATGACACTCTGGCTGCAGTCTAGCTCCCCTCCTCCTACTGGAGGTGGGAATATCCAAATGGGAGTTCATGAGGGGTAGTTGCCATTGACTGAGCATTAGAGAGTAGCTCTGTCTAGTGCAAGAGAGCTCCAGCCAGTCTAGCCAATAGATCTGTGTGGGAAGTATGTGTAGTAATAATAGGACAGCAGACTATCACTCGAAGCAGGGGAGTAGCATCCTGTATATCAGGGAGTGAATAGCTGCTAGGAAGGATGTAATGACAGGTGATAATATTAGAACACTGACCCGCAGCGCCAATGCGACTATTTTCCTTCTCTTTCATTTATTTTTATTTTGGGTTGTCAGCAGTACAATTCTCCACTCTTCAGCCAAGGGAAATAAAATAATTTTACACTAAGAAATATAAACAAAATTTGGATTTATTCTGTTTTCAGTTAAAAATCAAATACAGTTAACTAAAAAGAAGGGAAATATATATATTTTAAAAAGACTTCGCAGGAAGGTAAAACTCTTCTGATAAAAAATCCCAAGAACTGTACGTTCACTTAAAAACCGCACAACCTGCAGTATGATGAGAGGAGCTGCAGAGGAGAGAAATGTTCCCCTGAGATTGAGGGGTGTGAGTAGAACGATAGGTGACTGTTAGACAGGAAAAACTATGGAGATGAGAGCTACGAGCTGAGGTGGATGGAGGGAAATACTGTCAGTGGGAATGGCAGAGGGGCGGGGGAGGTGTGTATCATGTAGGTAGGGCAGTGGTTGCTACTGCAAACAGAAGGGAATGGATGCAGTGGAAGGAAAAGAGCATCCCTCATGTGGAGTGAGATAGGTGGAGGAGAGTTAAAGTTATTAGGAGGGATAAATATCAGGTTGGATGTCATTGCCTGGGAGTGGGAGTTGGTTGAAAATTGGGCTAGGCTAGGATATGGAGTACATGCAGGTGTAGGGATTGAGGAAACTGTTTGTGAAGGTGCACAGAGTACCTGATATGGTGATCGGTTGGGAGGCAATGGGGTCATTGGAATCTGGTTTGTGGACAATATAGGGGATGTGGTAGATTTCAGTGTGGGTGAAGAGGGGTGGGAATTTGATAAGAAGGTAGAGGATCAAGGTGGAGGAAGGTAAATCGACGAATGAACTGAGACAGAGCGAATGGGATTTGAGTATTTGAAGGGACTCATAGAAATTTGGTGGGGTGGAGACCCACGCAACATTTGCATAGCAGAGAATGGGTTAGGAAAGGTTTTGTAGGTGTGGAGAGTAGTGGAGGGGTGTAATACTCAAGTTAGGCCTGTTAGCAGATTTATTAGTTCCACTCTATTGTGGGCTTTGTTGGATCGTTAGTGGGTGAGTGAGGTTTTCACATTTGTTGCGTCGATCCTTAGTACAACATATTTTAGGGTGTTAGTTAGGTAGAAGGCATGGAGGAGAAAGGTGTGAGTGGTTCATCCTTTAATTATCGCTTTGGTTTTGGAGGTGTTGACCTTGAGGATAACCACTGGTTACACCAGGAGGTAAACTGATTGAGGTGGATTTGGAGGGCTCGTTGGGACTTTTGCAGTGCAGGGTAGAAACTGAGGAATGTGATGTCATCAGAAAAGAGAGAAGACAGAACTTTGGGGGACTCCTGCAGTGGGATAAAAGGTATAGTGTAACGCTACCGCCCTGCTCGGACGTACGTTAGCTCTATAAAGCCTGTACTGCAATAAGTTCACGGGCTTCACCTTATAAACAAGGATTTTAATACATTAGTTGACCGCGTGTACGTAATAGAAGCAAGATCGGACTTATACTCAGTCAATAACTACAGTGATGCATCAAGCAAATGTAAAGTATAATTACTCTTTCGCATGGACAAGAAGTACACACAGTAGATGCTACCTATAATTAATAATTCGGTCGCCAGCCTACTTAGGCAATGAATGAGTTTTTCCTTGTACAAGTGGGTGCATGTACAAGCATAACTACACGTAGTAACGTTGCCTTATATGGCAAAGTTTGGAACCAAAAAAAAATCCACTGAACTAAAGTTTTCTCCTTTTGTATTAATTTGGACGAGCTAAAATTACACAACACCACACAGTAATGATTACTACGAACTGCATTTTGTATGTTGAGCAGACTGAAATCGGGCATAGATTGCCCTAGCATCGACAATCTTGAAAGTACACACACAATATCACTATTAATGATGGAAAAACACTAATACACTTAGGATTAATATAGACTTAGCTTTACTGGTCAAATCTGATCAACACATTTCAAGGTTTGAAAGAATGGACAAGAGTAGAGGGGGGGGGGGGACCCTGAAACTGTTATGGTCGTTAAACTGAAACTATTAAGTACTGAAGGCAAATTAACACTCAAAATTATCAATCTATGGATAACTACTTTTTTGTCTTACTTCTGAATAATTTAACTGTCATTATTTCTGTCTCAAATTAATTAAATAACATCGCTAACTCAATTCAAAAAACTCTCTTCCAATTTAGTCATGCTTTTGTTCTTTACCAACATTTGCAATAACACACAGAACTTTAGAGTCCTTTATGGCATAGACTAATCTGCTGATAATTTTCATTAACACTAACATTAAACTTTCAGTTCAGGATACTCGGGTTGCACAATACGAGGTAAGGATCCTGTCTAGGTCAGTGATCAGGATAAGTCACGGCTAAGGCAATGCTGGTAAAAGTCACGTTATTATTGAACAGTCAGAAACATTTTCGACACTGGTCCACACAGATGCACTTCTAAAGATGAAATAAATGTTTGACCTGTGCAAGTCGGTGCGGCGGATGGCGGGCAGCGAGATAGCGAGAAGCACGGCACACATGCAAGCACGGCTAAGGCTCTCACTGCAGCGGCACTTTCCTTCTTCTTAGCGTCGTTATCTTTCCAACTTTGTGCCTCAGAATATAGCCATGCCAAGTAGTCGTCGGAATCGGTTCATCCGAGGCTCAATGGAATCCACTTTTCCTGGGTAGCCTCCTCGGTACAGTACGTGTACTTCCGAACGATGCCCAACTCCGACTGTTGCCCGCCTCCGACTGTAATACTGTGCCCGTTGTGCCGAACCGCGCCAGTGTGCGTTTTCCCGCCTCGCCTGCCTCCACCTTTTCCCGCTCCCCTACAGGTAGGGTATTCACCACAGGTTTTCTACTACACATATCCTAATGCATTACCTATGTATGGACCAAGTGTATAAATTACAATTTTCACATCTTACAATAGTTTTAACATTAAATACACTTTCCTTTGACTACCACATTATTTGAAATCTAACATAAATAATAATATTCATTTCAAAAGTTGCTCACAGTCTCTTTAACATAACGATACGAACCGAAAAAAAAGTTCAAAACATTGCTTACATTAATTTATCTAAATTCATAAAGAAAAAAATTATTATATGTACAATTGTCGTTACACATGCCCCTGTTTCCAGAAAATTTTCTTAAGTCCAAATTTTATGGAACACTAAATCTTACAATTATACAGTGGTTCCGAATCTTTACTTAATTGTCCAAAAAGATTTACACTACATATTTCCTTTTACTCACTGTATATAGGTTTACACTTTTTTAACACATCAAGAATAATTACTTGTCATTTACTCAAGTGCCTTTTGCACAGTCCAACTTCCCATCATAACATCACTAAAATAGCAATTTAATCATTTTTCTAAATTTCTCAAAGAAATAATTTAAAATTCTGGAATACAAATATTTAACTACAAAAACAATTGCATATTTTGTATACACTATAAGATAATTTGTCGCTGCTTGCTTTGAATAGCAGTCCATTTTCTTACTTACTAAACAAAACACACACACATATATTCAGAAAATTAACTACACATATTTGCTGCCTATTATGCGGATTTGGGCAGTCCTTTTCACTTCATATTGTCACATCTCCTGGATCACATTTACAATTTTCCATCGATTATTTATCTGCCCTCATTGGTATTTGGCAGTCCTTCATATTATGGTTCATACACTGCCCATTTTCATTTTTGACAGTCCCATCTTTTATCTGGCTGATAGCATTTATCCTTTCTTTTCAGTCCTTTTCTCCATACATTTTTACAGTTACAGTACAATTGGTAATCTGAAACTCACATAACTACATTAGCACACTTTCCAGGGTATACAGACATTTACAAAGATTAGATACATTTAGAATAACTTGAGTTCAGCATAAGATACAGCACATTTACTCGTTCCTAGGAACATACAGTTTCAGGTCCACAATATTTCTTACACGTAAAGGTCTTTTGGATTTTGGGTAGATCAGGTAGTAAGCATTGTCGTGTGGAATATTCTGTATTATATATGGTCCATTACAAATATATTTAAATTCTGAAATTTCATGGTTTAGTTCACTAGACTTTTCGTGGGTTTTTAAAAGAACATAATCTCCAATTTTAAATTTTGAAACTTTTAAATTTTTATTGTGTCTTTTAGATCTAGATTCAGCCTTTTGCTTTGCCCTTTTTATCACCAATTCTTTCTTTTGATCCAATCCCAATCTTGTACAAGGTGGAAACTCTAGTTTTTCTTCAATTAAACTTTTACTACTTCGGCCTAACAAAATTTCTTCCGGTGGAAATCCTGTAGTTTCATGATGTAATGTGTTCATGACATTCTCAAAATCCGATATAAATCTGCCCCAGACTCTAAATCATGCCCCTCCCTGTCTTTTCCACAAGATACGTTCCTGCCCTGTGAACCATTTATATCTGGCAGCTTATTCGTTTTCTGGAGTTCAAAGTCTTTGCTTACTTGAACTCATTGCAAAATGAACACTGAGTCGTCCGGTGGCTCTTTCTTTCTTTGTTCTGTTTCAACGTCTGGATTTTGTTTTGATACGTCATCATCGTTAGGTACAATATCGCAATTAACTGCATCCCCTTTATTTTCACTGATTTTCTCATACCCTCTTTCAGTAAAAGTATATTCATTTTCCTTTACACCTGAAAATTCATCTTCACTAGAATCACCACTACTCTCTTCCTCAACATCAGATTCACTTAAGTACGCTACTTTTGCACAATAGGGAGAGTTAGTACATTCATTTTCGTCTGTATTTGTGTATCTTTCATCATCCGAACTATCGTCGGAATCCGACCATTCCGGATCGCTTTCAGGTTCTAACATAAAAGCTTTTCTGAGACAGGCACTAAGTTCTTCCTCTGTATTGTCGTCAGGCTTGGATTTTAATTCAATCTCCTCTTTTGGCAAAACGGCCTCATCATCAGCTTTATTTACATCTACTGTGACTTCGTATTTAGTGTAATCCTCGTGGACTTTAATTACTTTCAGGTAATCATCTACCCCTTCTCCATGGTGCCTCTCGGTAGCAGCTTGTACTATTGGCGGACTGTTAGCAGAAGTTATTTCTTCGTCAATGCTGAGGATTTCATCCTCCAAATCCTTCCTATCATTAACCTTCCTGCTATCGGCAGCACGCGTACTTTGCGCGGCGCTATTTATTCTCCCCTCTTCAAATTTGGGCCACGTCACTTTATGGACGTCCCTACTATCTCTCCTCCACCAACTAATTTCTTCGCCTCATACTCCCTTTTAAAATCCTCCCACTCACATTGCTTTAGGCCCTTGTACAGATCATCGATCTGCACACGCCAATCAGTTACTTCTGCTAATTCATCCTCGCCTTTTATCTCATTGCAAACACTGCTAACCGCACCTCTCTGTGTATTCACAGTTTCATTTATTGTTTCCTTTGCCACGGAATTATCACTCGTAAAATTTTCCTCAGCTCTTACGGCTACGTTCGTACCTACTGCTGCCGTATTGCTAGCGGCTTCTTTCTGAACAGATGTTCTGCTAGGCTGGGCCGTTGCCCTCTGATGCTCCACTCGCCTGTTAACATGTAGCGCTCTGTGCGGCAGAGATGACTCATTCTGGCTCGCACCTGACGCTTGTTTCGCTACAGCACGTCGCGGCGTTCCGTGACTGTCCCTATCCTGTCTCATTACATTACGGTCGGTCCGATATATTTTCTTAAATCGGGGCGTGTATGTGTTGTCCGCTTCCGTTCGGCCCGCAACGTTCGCGGTAATTAGTTTCCCGCGACGTTATTATTTTGCGCGGTATACTCTCGACCGCGACGTGGATAATTTCCTCTGCCTCTTCCTCTGCCTCTTCCTCTCTGTATTACATCGACGCGAAATCCATCGCCGTCATTTCGTTCGTCATTGTGTCGGTTATTATGGCTACCAAAATTTTGATAATTGGCACGACTTTCGCGCCAATGATCTTCGTCTTCGACTCTTTCGAGAAATGCTTGGAAGCTGCGATGATTGCTTCCTACATACCTCTTTGAATCTTCTGGAAGCTTTTTATATAACTCCCAGATAATTTCTGAATCTGATCTTCGGCCTCTTAAATGCGTCAATTTCTGGTACCAATTCTCGCAGAAATCTTTCAAAGAATTCCTGCCCCTCTTATCATGCTGTTTGGCCATGATGAACTCCCGCCATAAATGGTCCTGCTTTTGTTCAGACCAATATTATTCCGTAAATCTCTGCCTAAATTCTTCGAACGTCATTCGTTCGGTATTTAAATTTATCCCCCAGCGCTTAGCGTCACCTGCTAAGGCGCTAATTACTACATTTATCTTTTCCTGATCAGACAAGTGCTCAGGAAATACTCTCTCGCAATTTTTGATAAAATCTAATGGATGCCACCCGTTATGTTTCTTGGCTGGATCGAAGCGTTGCTCGCCTTCTAACAGCTTCGTAATTGGTGTGCCATTACAAACAACACCAGGCCTATCTTTAATTTTGCTATCCAGATCGAAAATTCTGCCTTGAATATTCGTAGTATTTTGTTCACAATTTTGAACACATCCGGATACTTTTTTACTTAAATCCCTTTCAGTGTCTAAAACTACCTTTTTCAATTGCGATATCCCGTGTTGACATTCGTTTACGATCTCAGTTTTAAGACCGAAAACTTTTTCGTCTACCTTAGTTTCAACCAGAGGTTCTACTTTCTCTTGGATGTTGAGAATTTCAACATCGAATCTACTATTAATGTTTCCAATTTTCTCCTGCATAGTATCCATATTTTTGTTAATGGTATCAATTTCAAGTTTCAGTGTATTTACCACAGAACTTAAATTACCCACTTTTTGTTCTACCTGTTCTATTTGTTTACTAATTTTAATTCCCTGTCCTTCGACCTGTGCTTTAATTTGATCCACCTGTGTTTTGAGTTGCTCATCAACGTGTGTTTTAAGCTGCTCATTCTGTGTTTTGAGCTGCTCGTCAACGTGCGTTTTAAGCTGCTCGTTCTGTATTTTGAGCTGCTCACTCTGTCCTGCAATTTGTTTGGTTAATTGTTCAAATAAATCGTTCATGTTTAAAATTTTCACACTGTTTTGTTCTACGGAATCGGTGTGTTCCGATCCTACTTCAAAAGTTTCTTTTGGTTCTTTCTTTATCTGTGGTGAATCAAATATGTCAGTGGATTCGTTCACGTACCCACTATCATCTACAAAGTCACCCCCTTCTTTCTGTTTTGTCCCTTGCGGTATTCGAGACGATCTCGACATTTCAATCTGTTCGTTGACGTGTTCGTGGTATTGTAAGTACGCCAATTGTCTTCCGCTAACGCCATCTGTTATCTGGCCGCGTAAACTCTGGCTACTGCCAGCCGCATTCTCCATTTCACTTGGCGCATCTACCCTGCCTACGTTCCTGTCCATATTGAATGCCAAATATACCACACTATTATACTTGACTCACACTGCAGTTTATTTTACTGACTTTTATTGCAATTCGTGCCACTGAACATCCACTGTTCGGTATTTACATTAATCTGTAACCGACGACAGCTGGATGTCCTGTCACGGTCGCCACTTGTAACGCTACCGCCCTGCTCGGACGTAAGTTAGCTCTATAAAGCCTGTACTGCAATAAGTTCACGGGCTTCACCTTATAAACACGGATTTTAGTACATTAGTTGACCGCATGTGCCTAATAGAAGCAAGATCGGACTTATACTCAGTCAATAACTACAGTGATCCATCAAGCAAATGTAAAGTATAATTACTCTTTCGCATGGACAAGAAGTACACACAGTAGATGCTACCTATAATTAATAATTCGGTCGCCAGCCTACTTAGGCAATGTGTGAGTTTTTCCTTGTACAAGTGGGTGCACGTACAAGCATAACTACACGTAGTAACGTTGCCTTATATGGCAAAGTTTGGAACCAAAAAAAATCCACTGAAGCTTTCTCCTTTTGTATTAATTTGGACGAGCTA
Organism: Schistocerca serialis cubense; assembly: GCF_023864345.2. NCBI lineage: Eukaryota > Metazoa > Arthropoda > Insecta > Orthoptera > Acrididae > Schistocerca > Schistocerca serialis. The sequence continues at coordinate 45,776,573 of NC_064641.1, forward strand.
AAATTACACAACACCACACAGTAATGATTACTACGAACTGCATTTTGTATGTTGAGCAGACTGAAATCGGGCATAGATTGCCCTAGCATCGACAATCTTGAAAGTACACACACAATATCACTATTAATGATGGAAAAACACTAATACACTTAGGATTAATATAGACTTAGCTTTACTGGTCAAATCTGATCAACACATTTCAAGGTTTGAAAGAATGGACAAGAGTAGAGGGGGGGGGGACCCTGAAACTGTTATGGTCGTTAAACTGAAACTATTAAGTACTGAAGGCAAATTAACACTCAAAATTATCAATCTATGGATAACTACTTTTTTGTCTTACTTCTGAATAATTTAACTGTCATTATTTCTGTCTCAAATTAATTAAATAACATCGCTAACTCAATTCAAAAAACTCTCTTCCAATTTAGTCATGCTTTTGTTCTTTACCAACATTTGCAATAACACACAGAACTTTAGACTCCTTTATGGCATAGATTAATCTGCTGATAATTTTCATTAACACTAACATTAAACTTTCAGTTCAGGATACTCGGGTTGCACAATACGAGGTAAGGACACTGTCTAGGTCAGTGATCAGGATAAGTCACGGCTAAGGCAATGCTGGTAAAAGTCACGTTATTATTGAACAGTCAGAAACATTTTCGACACTGGTCCACACAGATACACTTCTAAAGATGAAATAAATGTTTGACCTGTGCAAGTCGGTGCGGCGGATGGCGGGCAGCGAGATAGCGAGAAGCACGGCACACATGCAAGCACGGCTAAGGCTCTCACTGCAGCGGCACTTTCCTTCTTCTTAGCGTCGTTATCTTTCCAACTTTGTGCCTCAGAATATAGCCATGCCAAGTAGTCGTCGGAATCGGTTCATCCGAGGCTCAATGGAATCCACTTTTCCTGGGTAGCCTCCTCGGTACAGTACGTGTACTTCCGAACGATGCCCAACTCCGAATGTTGCTCGCCTCCGACTGTAATACTGTGCCCGTTGTGCCGAACCGCGCCAGTGTGCGTTTTCCCGCCTCGCCTGCCTCCACCTTTTCCCGCTCCCCTACAGGTAGGGTATTCACCACAGGTTTTCTACTACACATATCCTAATGCATTACCTATGTATGGACCAAGTGTATAAATTACAATTTTCACATCTTACAATAGTTTTAACATTAAATACGCTTTCCTTTGATTACCACATTATTTGAAATCTAACATAAATAATAATATTCATTTCAAAAGTTGCTCACAGTCTCTTTAACATAACGATACGAACCGAAAAAAAAGTTCAAAACATTGCTTACATTAATTTATCTAAATTCATAAAGAAAAAAATTATTATATGTACAGTTGTCGTTACAAGAGGAATTGATATCAATAGTGAAAAATGATGGGGTATCGGACAGGAAGGGTGCAATAAGGCAAACATAGATAACTGGAAGCGCATATGTGTGGAGCTCGAAAAGGAGCTTCGAATGCCACAGACAGTCCTCGGTTTTTTGTAGGTCAAGGGGGACAAAATTAGTGGAAATTATTACATAACACCTTGGTGTGGTGGTACAGCAGCTCATATTGCTATATTTAAAAAACAGTTGTATCCTGCAGAATGTTCTTTATTTACTTGAGAACTGTGCATTTCGCAGTGATAGGGCATCATCAGGTTATATTAAAAGATCAGAATTTTTCTGCCACAAAGCATCTTCCAAGAAAGTCATGATAACGCACAAAACATACTAAAAGGCTACCTCATGGAGGCGATGGAGGGCATAGCATCACAGATCAGGATCTTACACTCAAATTATAAACAGCTGTACACTACAACATATTCTTATGATATGTATGTGCTATGTGAACATGGATGGGCGTCTGGGGATGTTAATAATAAAATTAGTAGATTTACAGTTGGTGTGACAGGACACAGGTGAGGTGCAGGAGCTGCGAACAGAGGATCCATTGGAACGGAAGCCACGATGGTTAATCGGTAGAAGGTACATTTGGTTCACGTCTTGATGGCTACCTCAGGAAGGGAGCCGTTTGAAGACATTGCTGAACACTGAGCTGAGGCAGATGGGGCAGTAGGAGGAGGTATTAACAGGAGGATTGTTGGGTATGAGGAAAAGTAGGACTCTGTATGTTTTCCATTGTTGAGGATAGTAACTTGTGGAGAGGATAGTGTTATAAAGAGCTGCAAGGGTGGAGCACAATAAGAGGTGGCATTTATGGGGAATCAATAAGTCATGATGGGGGGGACGTGCTGTTCTTTTGTGGAGTACCTCTTTTGCGTTACTTGCTGCAGTCTGCGGTTGTGCCCGAGCGGCTCTAGGCGGTTCAGTCTGGTACCGCGACACCGCTATGGTCGCAGGTTCGAATCCTGCCTCGGGCATGGATGTGTGTGATGTCCTTAGGCTAGTTAGGTTTAAGTAGTTCTAAGTTCTAGGCGACTGATGACCTCAGAAGTCAAGTCCCATAGTGCTCAGAGCCATTCATTTGCTGCAACTGGTGTTTGTGGCATGTTGTCCAAGTTCTGGAATCTGTGAGCCAAGAACGGGGCAGCGAAAATGAAAATATGGATCATCAGGAAGGGAGGAGATGTCAGACAGATAGTATGCAAAATGATTTGGCTTTGCACAGGTTGTCAGGTAGGGGATGGTTGTCATGGAGAAGGTGGTAGTAAGGTTCGAGGTTATTGCCAGTGAGTCAACAGAATGCTTTACACTTCTCGTAAGTGCTCCCTGCCGCTGTTGGATAAGCAGCTGCCAGCAGCAAGTCGTATACTCTTAGCTCACTTATTTGTTACATAGTTTAATTCTTAATTTCTTTGCTTGTTTTGGGGTACTTGCATTGTTTGATTCATAAATTTTGGGAGTATTATAGTATTTGAGAGTTGTAGCATGGCGCTTTAGTACCTGAATAGTGTAAAATCGCGTAGTCTCATTCTGCCGCCGAGCAATGTGTCAGCAGTGCGCAAGTAGCAGCATTAGCATGCCGAAGTGGCCGAGCGGTTCTAGGCACTTCAGTCTGGTACCGCGCGACCGCTACGGTCGCAGGTTCGAATCCTGCCTCGGGCATGGATGTGTGTGATGTCCTTAGGTTAGTTAGGTTTAAGTAGTTCTAAGTTCTAGGGGACTGATGACCATAGAAGTTAAGTCCCATAGTGCTCAGAGCCATTTGAACCATTTTTAGCAGCATTACTGCATTTACTAGGCAATCTTGTATTTTAATAACCGCTTAAATTTTGTGTCGAATTGTTTGTGCTCTCTGTAGATTAGTTCAGACGATCTTTTCTGTGTTCGGATGCGGGCTGAGTTGGCATCCCTTCGCTTCCAGCTTCAGGCAGTGTTGGCTTTGGTCACACAGCTTGAGGCTGTTGCCAATGGGCATCACTGTGGGGATCCGGATGGGGGTTTGTCGGGGATGGCCAGCTCGTCCCACGCATCCCGCAATTGGACTACGGCTGTGGCTGCCCGGGATACTGCCCACATTGAGGCCGACCCCTCACCTGTGGCAGAGTGGAGGTCGTCTCGAGGTGTGGCAGGGAGCGAAAGACATTCCGGAGGGGTGAACAGAAGGCCTCTCCAGTTTGTCTGACGAACTGGTTTCAGGCTCTGTCTCCGGCAGATTCTGATCTTCGGCCGGACATGGCTGCTTGTCCTGTTCCAGAGGTTTCCCCTCAGTCTGCAAGATCCTGGCGGTCGCAGAGGGTGAGCTTACTGGTAGTTCAAAAAATTCAAATGGCTCTGAGCACTATGGGACTTAATATCTGAGGTCATCAGTCCCCTAGACTTAAAACTACTTAAACCTAACTAACTGAAAGACAGCACACACATCCACGTCCGAGGCAGGATTCGAACCGGTGACCGCAGCAGCAGCGCGGTTCCGGACTGAAGCGCCTAGAACCGCTCGGCCACAACAGCCGGCCTACTGGTAGTTTGGAGCTCCAACGTCAGGCGCGTAATGTGGCCCCTTAGGGATATGGCAGCAAGAGAGGGGGAGTCATTCCAGATGTGGAAAGGGTCCTTCCGGATGCCATGAAGGGTATAGGGTGCACCCATCTGCAGATGGTCGCTCATGTCGGCTCCAATGATGTGTGTCGCTGTGGATCGGAGGAAATCCTGTCTGGCTTCCGGCGGCTATCTGATTTGGTGAAGACTGCCAGCCTCGCTAGCGGGATGAAAGCAATCTGCAGCATCGTCGACAGGACTGACTGTGGACCTTTGGTACAGAGCCGAGTGGAGGTTCTGAATCAGAGGCTGACATGGTTCTGCGACCGTGTGGACTGCAGATTCCTCGACTTGCGCCATAGGGTGGTGGGGTTTCGGGTTCCGCTGGATAGGCCAGGAGTCCACTACACACAGTAGGCGGCTACACAGGTAGCAGGGGTTGTGTGGCGTGGACTGGGCGGTTTTTTAAGTTGGATGGCCTCGGGCAAGTGCAGAAAGGGCAACAGCCTCAAAGGGTGGGGGCAAAGTCAGGACATACGGCGACCAAGCAGCAATCGGTATTGCAATTGTGAACTGTCGAAGCTGCATTGGTGAAGTACAGGGACTTCAAGCGCTGATAGAAAGCACCGAAGCTGAAATCGTTATAGGTACCGAAAGCTGGCTGAAGCGAGAGATAAATTCTGCCGAAAGTTTTACAAAGGCACAGACGGTGTTTAGAAAGGATAGATTGCATGCAACCGGAGGTGGCGTGTTTGTCGCTGTTAGTAGTAGTTTATCCTGTAGTGAAGTAGAAGTGGATAGTTCCTGTGAATTATTATGGGTGGAGGTTACACTCAACAACCGAGCTAGGTTTATAATTGGCTCCTTTTACCGACCTCCAAACTCAGCAGCATTAGTGGCAGAACAACTGAGAGAAAATCTGAAATACATTTCACATAAATTTCCTCAGCATGTTATAGTCTTAGGTGGAGATTTCAATTTACCAGATGTAGACTGGGACACTCAGATGTTTAGGACTGGTGGTAGGGACAGAGCATCGAGTGACATTATACTGAGTGCACTATCCGACAGTTACTTCGAGCAGTTAAACAGAGAACCGACTCGTGAAAATAACACCTTGGACCTACTGATAACAAACAGACCCGAACCTTTCGACTCTGCAAGCGCAGAACAAGGAATCAGTGATCATAAGGCCGTTGCAGCATCCCTGAATATGGAATTAAATAGCAATATAAAACAAGGGAGGAAGGTTTATCAGTTTAGCAAGAGTAATAGAAGGCAGATTTCAGACTACCTAAGAGATCAAAGCGAAAATTTCTGTTCCGACACTGATAATGTTGAATGTTTATGGAAAAAGTTCAAGGCAATCGTAAAATGCGTTTTAGACAGGTACGTGCCGAGTAAAACTGTGAGGGACGGGGAAAACCCACCGTGGTACAACAACAAAGTTAGGAAACTACTGCGAAAGCAAAGAGAGCTTCACTGCAAGTTTAAACGCAGCCGAAACCTCTCAAACAAACAGAAGCTAAACGATGTCAAAGTTAGCGTAAGGAGGGCTATGCGTGAAGCGTTCAGTGAATTCGAAAGCAAAATTCTATTTACCGACTAGACAGAAAATCCTAGGAAGTTCTGGTCTTACGTTAAATCAGTAGGTGGCTCGAAACAGCATATGCAGACACTCCGGGATGATGATGGCATTGAAACAGAGGATGACACGCGTAAAGCCGAAATACTAAACACCTTTTTCCAAAGCTGTTTCACAGAGGAAGACCGCACTACAGTTCTTTCTCTAAATCCTCGCACAAACGAAAAAATGGCTGACATCTAAATTAATGTCCAAGGAATAGAAAAGCAACTGGAATCACTCAACAGAGGAAAGTCCACTGGACCTGACGGGATACCAATTCGATTCTCCACAGAGTACGCGAAAGTACTTGCCTCCCTTCTAACAGCCGTGTACCGCAAGTCTCTAGAGGAACGGAAGGTTCCAAATGATTGGAAAAGAGCACAGGTAGTCCCAGTCGTCAAGAAGGGTCGTCGAGCAGATGCGCAAAACTATAGGCCTATATCTCTGACATCGATCTGTTCTAGAATTTTAGAACAAGTTTTTTGCTCGCGTATCATGTCATTTCTGGAAACCCAGGATCTACTCTGTAGGAATCAACATGGATTCCGGAAATTGCGATCGTGTGAGACCCAACTCGATTTGTTTGTTCATGAGACCCAGAAAATATTAGATACAGGCTCCCAGGTAGATGCCGTTTTCCTTGACTTCCGGAAGGCGTTCGATACAGTTTCGCACTGTCGCCTGATAAAGCAAGTAAGAGCCTACGGAATATCAGACCAGCTGTGTGGCTGGATTGAAGAGTTTTTAGCAAACAGAACACAACCTGTTGTTCTCAATGGAGAGACGTCTACAGACGTTAAAGTAACCTCTGGCATGCCACAGGGGAGTGTTATGGGACCATTGCTTTTCACAATATATATAAATGACCTTGAAGATAGTGTCGGAAGTTCCATGCGGCTTTTCGTGAATGATGCTGTAGTATGCAGAGAAGTTGCAGCATTAGAAAATTGCAGCGAAATGCAGGAAGGTCTGCAGCGAATAGGCACTTGGTGCAGGGGGTGGCAACTGACCCTTAACATAGACAAATGTAATGTATTGCGAATACATAGAGAGAAGGATCCTTTATTGTATTATTATATGATAGCGAAACAAACAGTGGTAGCAGTTATTTCTGTAAAATATCTGGAAGTGTGCGTGCGGAACGATTTGAAGTGGAATGATCATATAAACTTGATTGTTGGTAAGGCGGGTACCAGGTTGAGATTCATTGGTAGAGTCCTTTGAAAATGTAGTCCATCAACAAAGGAGGTGGCTTACAAAACTCACGTTCGACATATACTTGAGTATTGCTCATCAGTGTGGGATCCGTACCACGTCGGGTTGACGGAGGAGATAGATAAGATCCAAAGAAGAGCGGCGCGTTTCGTCACATGGTTATTTGGTAAGCGTGATAGCGATACGGAGATGTTTGGCAAACTCAAGTGGCAGACTCAGCAAGAGAGGCGCTCTGCATCGCGGTGTAGCTTCCTGTCCAGGTTTCGAGAGGGTGCGTTTCTGGATGAGGTATCGGATATATTGCTTCCCCCTACTTATACCTCCGAGGAGATCACGAATGTAAAATTAGAGATTCGAGCGCGCACGGAGGCTTTCCGGCAGCCGTTCTTCCCGCGAACCATACGCGACTGGAATAGGAAAGGGAGGTAATGACAGTGGCACGTAAAGTGCCCTCCGCCACACGCCGTTGGGTGACTTGCGGAGTATAAATGTTGATGTAGATGTAGAAGAGTTAATGGGGAGTATAGCATTGCATGTCTGCTGCCAGTGCCAGTGTCTTTTTTTTAATTTAATGGATTCCTGATATGTCACTGTATCTGCTAGTGGCATTTGAATGTATAAGAGTCATGAGTCTGCAGGAAGGAGCGCTAAACATGATGGGAATACTGTAGGAGTAGTAGGACATGCGGGGGGAGGTTGTAGCAATGAGGATATATGGTTCTGGTAGGAAAATGGGTGGATACAGCCTCTGTTACAGGAAGGATGGTGCCTATGGGAGGTCATCAGGTTGCTCGAAGGACACAGTGTGGCTTCGAATCTGTATGTCTATGGATTCCTGGTAGGTATTCAGTTGTTTCAGGAATTGTCTCCGATAACTCTTGCATGGAGATTCGTATCGGGTGTCTGGGGATGAGGTTGGGTGTAGGAGATGGTGAGGAGTACAGGTAGACAGTCACTTCCAAATGGATAGTGGGCCCCTGCTGTGAGATGTCCAAGGAGTTTGAGAGACGATAGGGTTAATTGAGAGTGGTGTTGCATTCAGGATGTGTGTTGTGCGGGATGGGAACAATATCACCTTGCAGGTAGTAGACTAATGCCACCGCTGGAGTTCTGTGGGGTACCTATTATGGATGTTGATGCCTGGAGCAATAATATAGCTGGAAAAGTCTATGTCGGTGAGCCGGTCGCAGTGGCTAGCGGTTCTAGGCGCTTCAGTCTGGAACCGTGCGACCACTACGGTCGCAGGTTCGAATCCTGCCTCGGGCATGGATGTTTGTGACGTCCTTAACTTAGTTAGGTTTAAGTGGTTCTACGTTCTAGGGGACTGATGACCTCAGATGATGTCCCATAGTGCTCTGATCCATAGCTTCCATATGTCGGTGAGGACAGCATAGGGGATGGAGTGATGGGGTGATTAGGTTGGATGTAGATGTTGGCACAGGTAATGGTTAGAGTTAGGAAAAAGAGGGTAAGGATAAGGTTTTAGGTGGGAGTATTGTATAAGGGTTGTGGCCAAACAGGGATGTTCTTATTGTGGCCACTTACAACTCTGCCTCTGGAAAGGGGAGGAGGGTTCTCCATGGGGGATTTAATTGTATGATTTTTTTACGAGTGTAGTGCTCATCATCTTACTTGAATATGGCATCTCAAGTAAAAACTGACCAGTCACTTCCAGTCTAGCTTAGCGACATCTACTGAGTGTGTTGTGTACCTGAAGAACTGAGCAGGTCACGACAGGCCTAAGCTGTGGCTTCTGGTCAGTGACAACTTGTGACCACTCCTGGCACTCGCCATGGCACACTGCTTACCAGCAGGTGCCACTTTGATGTATAGGTCTAACTGTAATTCCACCCCTACATAGACTCCCTATTTTTTTAAATCCAAATTATCCAATCCAAAACGAGAACATTCTCTCCATATACCGCGATTTTCTCATTTGAAATCTTGATTCCTCCCCCTTTATATGAGCTGTTTTGAAGACAGAAGTAATCGGTGAATACAATCGTTTTGACATCGCTAAAGCGTTTTTATTTCTTCTAAAAATTGTGTACCACAGTGTGGCACAGGTAAAAAAAAATCACGTCAGCTTAATATCTGTTACGTTCTGCATCAAACGATTAGAATATCAAACTCGTTTATGGCTAATGACAGAATGCTGAAACATTTTCTACTTCAGTCGCAGGATGCCTGCTCAATTTCAAACTCTCAAGATAGCTGGAGAGCGATGCTGTAAATATCAGCTTGATAAAAAGTATCACTTTATAATTTTGGCAATATCTGATATTACTACGATGGTCATCTCTCCCTGTGGAGGTGGAAGATTAAAGTTTCGTCAAAATACGATGGCACATTGTAAATACCGCTCCCACTCGCGACTCATATCTGTAATACTCTCGCTCCCACCCACCCAGCGGCAAGCAGCACCTCATTAATATCGAATTGATTCACTAATTAACTAAATTGATCATAAGAATCCCTTTGGGTGGTAAATAATTTTTTTCCTGCTCTCGGATTATATTCTTCAAGTAGCCTTTACAGACGATTCAGTGACGTCTCCAGGGGCTTCCCACAGGCTAGGTAGTCACTAACTCTGAAACAAAAGTGGATGGTAACTTTCTTCAAGTAGCTGAAGATTACCAACGCTAATTACATCCTGTCTGTCAGTTGCCTTGTCAAGCTCGTGGAAGTAACTAACATAGAATTCTGGTACACTGCTTGCAAACTAATTCTGCTTAGACCGTTCGGTCTAAAGGGGCAGTACAGTGTTTCATGCTCTCTACCCCTGCGATGGATCCGCCCTCGTCCTCGTTGCTTCCACATGTGAACAGCAGCCACCGCCGCTAAATCACGGAATAATGTTGGCTCTCTTTTAACGAGAAAACAAAGAACCAAATTATGGCTGCTGATTGTCTCTCAGTAAAACCCTTCGAATCGGCCCCTCATTATCGCACTACTGTCATTTTACGAGACGTATGTGACTGGTTGTAATATGTTTGTTAACAATTCTTAGAAGAAACGGTACAGAGATCACCTCTCAACTCCCCTTTCGTCAGAGTACCATTTACACGAGGTAAAACTACGAATTATAAAAATTTTGCTAATGTCAGCTAGAAGAGAACCGCATACAACAATAACAAATACTGTCAGCATGTTGACATTGAGCATATGGGGAGATCCCATTTAATATACATGTACTGATGTATTGGCGCAGACAGCCAGTGACTGTAGTTGCTCCCAGGGATCCCTTTAAAGTTTAGTCGTCTGTACTGGAGGAAAACCATAGTCCCCAGACTTTCAATTTCAATAGAGGGCCCTTTGATTGTTGTTTCATAAGCAGTCTGATACTTTTTTTGTGCTATAACGCATCGAAGCACTGTGTGATTACAGTTTTGTACCCCCGCCATACGTTTTTTTTCTCTACCATGACTCTGATCTCCGTGTCAGGTGCTAAACTGACATTATAAGATTCCGATCCATTTTCTCTCAACAATATGATGGAGAGGGCATGGCGTACGATAAGATGCATCTACAACACACAGGGTGGTTGAAATCAGAGGCTTTGCTCCCTATTGATAAAAATATGGAAGACATCTCAGCATATAGAAAGAAGAAGAGTTTGCAACAATGTGGAGCGTTTCCAAATAGCTGTCCAAAGCTAGTGACCCCTACATTCAACCTCATATTCGCCAGTTACAGGACAGCAGATGTCTCTGTGTGCTTCCTCGTATCGGTGGTGCATATTGCACCAACGTATATGATCACAGTTCTGATGTCCTAGGTGGTGGTTATACTGACATCGAAGTCTGTGAGACAGCGTCTATCATTTTTGTCTTACAAAACATGAAAGCACAAGGAACAAGGGTGTATTCTGGAGGACTTAAACCTATAGAATACAGATATTATTCATCATCATTAGTCAATCTCATTGGCGGAGGAATGGAATGATTTTCAAAAACCCAGGCGAGCATGTAAAGAATGTCATTGCTTCATAAGTTTGTTGTATTATCTTCAGTTTTATGTATTTCCACTAATGTTCGTAATTTTACCAGGTTTTCCGTAATTTCAACGGAGTTCGTAACTACTACTCTCGACGACTTGTCACATCAGCAAAACGTCTCACGGCATCTATCCCGTGATGTTACCAGCCACTGACATGGCAGCATGGTTCTCAGTTTCTGTATCATTGGTAAATAACCCATTCCGTTACTTTACGAGGGCTATATACACATCGACATATCGCGAACCCTGTCACATTGCCTTCACGATATGTAATAAATACCGTTCCTTAGTGCAGGAAATAGCCGTCAGGAGGAGGAAAAACTACGTTTCTTAGCTTTATCAATTCGGTCATATTTTATTATGATTTGTATCTTCCTCTATGAGGATGGTATTCGCAAAGTATTCTCACATGTAGGATAAAGTCGAAAAATAAAAAATCGGGCCAACACCTTTGACTGCCCCCCTAGCAAAGGAATGATACCCATAGTAGCACACTGGCGCACTGCCCTCTATTTCGTAACAAGCTGCCCCATCGTTGAACCTTTCGGCTAAGGATCCAGCCCTAAACTCTATATGATCTCTCTATGCATCTTGTTACTCATCCTCTGGCTGTAATCATCCCTCTGATACATTGTATCCAATCTAATTTGGAACTGAACACAATTAGGAGATCACTGTACCCGCTTCATTTGACCTCTCATGACGGAACGGAGTGACCTGAGTTTCGTATAATCAATATACTTTGATATTTTGCTTTTGATAAAAGCATAGCACATGTTCTAAACTTCCACATCTGACTGACACTATTGATATAGACCAGAATTCTCATTCTAATACAGTAACTACCGTTCCGGAAAGACTATTCAATACCAATCTTGCTCGCGTCACCCATCCGATTACCCACCATCTCTCTAAATTCGTGCTGAGGAAGATAGCACTAATTATTGGTATTGTAGATAGAGGCCTCATACATTTGAGAGTATGATGTGGATATGAAACACTCCACACCAAGAATGTATCTGAACGGGAGAATTTATCATAAAACATATAGAAAAACTCCTGCCGCGCAGAGTGGTCGCGTGGTTTGAGGTGCCACGTCAAGGATTGCACCGCTTTTCCCACCGGAGGTTCTAATCCTCCCTCGGGCGTGTGTGGTTGGTTGGTTGGTTCGGGAAAGGAGACCAGACAGCGTGGTCATCGGTCTCATCGGATTAGGGAAGGATTGGGAAGGAAGTCGGCCGTGCCCTTTCAGAGGAACCATCCCGGCATTTGCCTGGAGTGATTTAGGGAAATCACGGAAAACCTAAATCAGGATGGCCGGACGCGGGATTGAACCGTCGTCCTCCCGAATGCGAGTCCAGTGTCTAACCACTGCGCCACCCCGCTCGGTGGCGTGTGTGTGTTTGTGGGGGGGGGGGGGGGGAGGGGAGGGATGGGGGGTTGTTGTTGTTGTTGGAGGGCATTCCACGTCAAATCATACAGAAATTTTGACCTGCCAGGGTAGCTGAGAACCCTAATGCGCTGCTTCCTGGACTAGGGTAGGAGCGTCGGCCCCAGACCGAATCCACCTGGCGGATTAACGACGATGGCCGGTGTGCTGGCCATCCTGTATGTGGTTTTTAGACGCTTTTCCACATTCCGAAAGGTGAATACAGGGCTGGTCCCCACTTTCCTCCTCAGTTACACGATTCACAGGCATTTGAACACGTACACACTATTTCATGGTTTACAGTAGACACACAGTGTACACACAGTGTACCCCGCTAGGGTACACAACTTACGTCCCAGGGATTCCGGATGGCGGCAGGAAGGGCATCTGGCCGCCCTCTGCCACTAACACAACCAAAACCGTAATAACCGGTCCTACCGCACGTTGGCGCGGGACATGGCCCATAGGAAGAAAGAAAGAAGTATACAAACACTTCAATGGCTACGTAGTCCTGCATCTAAGCATGCTATAGCGCTAAAGCAATGTGGTTTCCGGTACATTAGTCACATGGAATACAACGCTGTTAATACCCCAGTGCAGGAATTATACTTTAAAACACCTGACATACAATCATCCTGCGAGTTTTACTATTCCACTCACTTTGGTGAGAAACTGAAAGACAGTAAAACTACTACCTTCTACACAAAAGGAAAAAAAACAACATAAATTCTTTGTGATATTATATGGCTTTCTGATCGTGCATGGCGCCAACTGCTCACATCTAATTGCAGTTAGGATACAATGCTACATTCGCGTCAGTCTTATAAAATAATCATCAGCAGCAGAAAGCGCAAGAAACGGCGACCTCTTGATAAAATAGACATACAACTAGCACCTGTATTTGGCATGTGAAATTACATGACTTGCAGCACTAACTCCATGAACAGATCACAATCTCTTCCATACACATCTGTCAAGCACATGTATACACATGGATTGCGATACCTCACTAACCCCTGTCACTGACGTAGAATCACTGCGGGTATGAAACGTTTATTTCCAAGATGTGGGATGGAAAAGGAATACTTATCGAACATATTGCTTCGTCTAGAGGAGGATGCCGTTATAGACTTTCCATCGGTTTGGTGGACATAATTCGTCTCACACACATAGGAAGTCCTCTGGTGACTGTGATATGCAGAGATTTGCTGTCAACGTTTGTAGCTAGATAACACTTACAGAACACACAGATGTATAGGAGTCGGATACAGGTTACACTACACAACTGATACTACGTGACAGAATAACGAAAAAAAATGTTTAAATGTATGATAAATGACCTGCCACAACATCTCAATCTCACCAAATGCATCATCAGTTTGCCATTAAATCCTACCACGTTGCAACACATCTCAACGGATTACTCCATCTATCATCCTATCATCCTTTAACGTGACATAAAACCGGTAAAATCCCGAGAGCTGATGGAGATCACGTTTAAATTAAGGGAAAATACAACAAAATTCGGGAAAATAGAGGGAGAGTGAAAGAGTACTTACATGTCTGCTTGGCTCAGGAAAATTTCTTGTGCATGGGAACGAGTGTGTATCAGCAAGAGGAACACGAGAAAACGTCGAAATAGAAGCACTGGGAACCAGGATCGTGGAGAGCGATAAGACGGCTAGAACCGATTGTTTAATATGGATGACCTCTAAACGTACACTAATAAATTTATACATGTCGGATCACAAGCCCAGGTGTGATGCCAAACTTATCGACAAGTACCTAATAGACTTTTATCAAGTGCTTTCAGCTAAAGAGCATTTCATTACCAGCTTCAAGGTTGCAGTATACAGCTGCAGAATGGACTGCATGTCTAGCCCTGTGCAAGACTGTTAAAGAATTTTAAACTCTAGCAAACAATATTTACAATCTGCTTCTCTGTACACTCTACCAATCAGAACCATGCGGTGTCAGTTATCTGATCCAAAAACATCTCTTGCATGGTTTTAACATCAATCTGCACTGTTTGTACTGAGGCAATAGGAATATGTTCAAGTTGACTGCTGCCTTGGATGTTTTCCTAGAAAAGAGAACAATTTGCCTCTAAATTGACATGGATCCGCGTTAAGGGCGGATAGAAGGGTTGAATTTGAGAAGGGTTGTAAAGAGGGACTTGATGAACTGATGATGAATTCTAGATAGAGGGAGACATTTTGTCAGATTTTTTATCGCATATTTAACCAATTTTTTCGCTGTTCTCTCGGTCTGTTAAGTTTTGTGGTGTAATATGAGTTACATTCACATACAACTGCATGTCCTGGGTATGACTTAGGAGAGCTATCTACCTGCAACCGTTAACAGAAAACCACCCTGGTGTGACCGACAATTCGCAATTTTTCACAACACAACTTTTATTGATGTAAGTTCACAAGGCATATAACTGAACATACAAACGAAAGGTAACAATAACGAAAAAGCCTCCTAATTGAGGCAAACAAAAGTTCACCTCTTATTTTCCACAAAGGTTCGTGGTCACACACACACACACACACACACACACACACACCAGTAACAGTCCAATTGAGAGACGAAAACTTAATCTTCGACGGTTGCAGTACACTAGGTCGGCATCCAGCGTGAACTGAACTTCAGGCCTGGTTCTAGCCCCTAAATAGCTGTCTCCAGCCAATCAGATTTCGGCGTAGTGATACTTCCTGCAGGCCGTGGCTTGAGCTCCCCCTGCAGGAAGTAGTGCTCGGAATGTCTGTGTCCATTACCTTGTGTGTAAATAGCCGGTGTTTACCATGGTGCTTTTGGGTACACCTTTGGGCATAGAAAACCTCATCCTCTGTGGTTCAAATGGCTCTGAGCACTATGGGACTTAACATCTATGGTCATCAGTCCCCTAGAACTTAGAACTACTGAAACCTAACTAACCTAAGGACAGCACACAACACCCAGCCATCACGAGGCAGAGAAAATCCCTGACCCCGCCGGGAATCGAACCCGGGAACCCGGGCGTGGGAAGCGAGAACGCTACCGTACGACCACGAGATGCGGGCGTCCTCTGTGGTGTTATATGGGTTGCCGACCCTCAGGGGCTACCTTGGTTCCGGTATAACACACCCCATACCAGAGTCAGCAGAGGACTTCCCGTGTATGTGTGCGTGTGTGTGCGTGCGTGTGTGTGTATGTGTGTATGATGGTTCATGTCCATGAAACCAACGGAAAACCTATTTTGGCACCCTACTCTGGACGCAGGAATATGTATGAGAAGTACATACTGCAATCCATGTGTATATATTTGCTTGACATTTGTTATGTGTGTAAGAGTTGTGTTCTATTCATGGAGTTAGTGCTGCACGACCTGTAATTTCACGTGTTAAACACTACTACTATGCAGTTGTCTATTTCCTCACAACATGTTGTTTCATGCGTTTTCCACTGCTGACGATCGTTTTATGGCACTGCGTAGCATAGTTTGACTGGATGCAAACAGTGAGCACTATATACCTCCAGAAACCTATGTATTGCATGTATCACAAGGGATTTATGTTTTATTTTTCCTTTGGTGAAAAATATAGAAGTTTTATCATATTAAAGTTTCTCGCCATAGTGAGTGGGATAGAAAACTTACAGGATGAGTACATGTCAGTTGTTCGAAATATAGTTCCTACATTGGAGGATTAACAGCATTGCATTCCAAGCGACTAATATATTGCCAACCAAACTGTTTTGACATTACAGCATGTTCAGGTGCAGAACTGTGTAGCCTTAGAAGAATTTGTTTGTGTTCTATGATCATTCTTCTCTTTCCAGTACTGTCTTGATTGGAATCAAAACACTACAACAATACTATGGAACTGTTAGCACAGGGGATTTATCAAACGCTACAACAATACTACAGAACTGATAGCACAAGTGATTTACGTAAAGGGTTTCTAAATTCTTCTGTCGAGAGCTCCATCATGCATAAAACAAATGTTTAGTTCTCTTCTTAACCGTCTGTTATATCGCCACAGCTCTCTCAAACATATCAGGCTAGTCTCTGCTATACACCAATATGGAGTGATACCCTCCTCGACATGTATGCATTAGAGAGATAGTGTGAAGTTGAATTGATGATGCAATGGTAGTTACGGTATTCAAATGAGAATTCAGGCGTTTATCACCAGCGTCAGTCGGTTGTGCAACTTTGGAACATATGTTATGCTGTTACCTAAAGCAAAATATCGAAATGTATAGATTACGTGGAATTCAGCTCGTTCTGTTCCTTCATGAGTTGTCGAATGGAGTGCATATAAAGCCCTCCTACTTCTTGTCTGTTCCAAATTAGATCAGAGACGATGTTGCCTGCAGGATTGGTTATAGACAGAGGTACAGTTAGAAGATACGTAGAGAGATCGTTTGGAGTTTAGCTCAGAATCCTTAGCTGTAAAGTTCAACGAAGTGGCAGCTCATTTCGAAATAGAGGACTGTGTGCCCCTGTGGATATGATTTGCATGATAGGATGGTAATCATTAAAGGTGGTGGCCAGATTTTTCATCGTTTGACTTTAGCCTACAAATGCGACGTACTTCGTGAATACCATCCCCATGGAGGAAGATGAAAATCGTAATAAAATATGACCGAATTTATAAAGTGTTTCGGCTATGGAACGAATTTTTAGCACCTCTTCTCTGCTGATAGCTGATTCCTACACTAAGAAACAGTATTGGTGTGATGTTGTGTAGGCAGTGTAACAGGATTCGCATTACGTTTATATGTATATGCCACTCGCAAAATAATGGAGGGGATTGTTTAGCAGTGATACAGAAATTGAGAACCGTGCTGCAATATCAGTGGCTGATAGCATCACGAAATCGACGCGATGAAGCGTTTTGTTGGCCTGACAAATTGGCGAGTGTGGTGGTATGGAAGTCGTGTAATTGGGTAAAATGCGTTGAAATTACAGAAAACCTGGAACAATTAAGAACATTTGTGGAAAATACATAAAATTGTTGATAATTGAACATAACTATGGAGGAATGAAAGTATTTACATGCTCGCATGGATATTTGAAAATCACTCCATTCCTCCAGCAGTGGGATTGTCAACAGATGGTGCATAATTTCTGAGCTCCAAAAGTTTAAGTCCAGCAGAATACCTCCTTGCTCCACATACTTATGTGTGTTTGAAACCATAGAAATGATAGAGGCAATGTCCAAAGAATTGGATGTCGGGATGACCACCGCCTAGGACACCAAAACAGTGATCATATACATGGGTGCAATATGCTCTTGACGCCTTCAAAAACGGCACACAGAAACATTTGCTGCCCTATCATTCTGGAAAATGGGATTAAATGTAGAGGTCATTACATTTGGACAGCTGTTTAGAAACGCTCCACATTGATGCAAATTCTTCTTCTTTCTATATGATGAGACGTGCTCCACCTTTTTGTCAATAAGAAGCAACGCCTCTGTACCTTATTTCAACCATCCTGTGTGTTGTAGGAGCATATAATCTTACGCCATGTGATGACCAACTTTCTGTGAGCGTAAATGGATCGAAACCTGTTGATGTCAGTTTAACAGCTAACACAGAACTCAAAATCTTTGTAGAAAAACAAAATGTGTGGCGGGGATGCAAAGCAGTACTCTACACTGCTTCGATGTGCTATAGCAAAAGAAAATATTTTATCAGACTGCTCATGAAACAACATAAAGAGCTCTCTATTCTGACTGATAGATTGGAGAACATGGCTTTCCCCCAGTACAACTGAAAGAAACTTTACACATGTCTGCAGGAGCAACTTCGATCCGGGCTGCCTGCTCCAACATGTTTTTCCTCCTGTACAGTTGACAAAACTTTACACATGTCGGTGGGAGCAACTTCGATCAATGGCTGCCTGCTCCAGTGGACCAATACATGTACACTCCTGGAAATGGAAAAAAGAACACATTGACACCGGTGTGTCAGACCAATCATACTTGCTCCGGACACTGCGAGAGGGCTGTACAAGCAATGATCACACGCACGGCACAGAGGACACACCAGGAACCGCGGTGTTGGCCGTCGAATGGCGCTAGCTGCGCAGCATTTGTGCACCGCCGCCGTCAGTGTCAGCCAGTTTGCCGTGGCATACGGAGCTCCATCGCAGTCTTTAACACTGGTAGCATGCCGCGACAGCGTGGACGTGAACTGTATGTGCAGTTGACGGACTTTGAGCGAGGGCGTATAGTGGGCATGCAGGAGGCCGGGTGGACGTACCGCCGAATTGCTCAACACGTGGGGCGTGAGGTCTCCACAGTACATCGATGTTGTCGCCAGTGGTCGGCGGAAGGTGCACGTGCCCGTCGACCTGGGACCGGACCGCAGCGACGCACGGATGCACGCCAAGACTGTAGGATCCTACGCAGTGCCATAGGGGACCGCACCGTCACTTCCCAGCAAATTAGGGACACTGTTGCTCCTGGGGTATCGGCGAGGACCATTCGCAACCGTCTCCATGAAGCTGGGCTACGGTCCCGCACACCGTTAGGCCGCCTTCCGCTCACGCCTCAACATCGTGCAGCCCGCCTCCAGTGGTGTCGCGACAGGCGTGAATGGAGGGACGAATGGGGACGTGTCGTCTTCAGCGATGAGAATCGCTTCTGCCTTGGTGCCAATGATGGTCGTATGCGTGTTTGGCGCCGTGCAGGTGAGCGCCACAATCAGGACTGCATACGACCGAGGCACACAGGGCCAACACCCGGCATCATGGTGTGGGGAGCGATCTCCTACACTGGCCGTACACCACTGGTGATCGTCGAGGGGACACTGAATAGTGCACGGTACATCCAAACCGTCATCGAACCCATCGTTCTACCATTCCTAGACCGGCAAGGGAACTTGCTGTTCCAACAGGACAATGCACGTCCGCATGTATCCCGTGCCACCCAACGTGCTCTAGAAGGTGTAAGTCAACTACCCTGACCAGCAAGATCTCCGGATCTGTCCCCCATTGAGCATGTTTGGGACTGGATGAAGCGTCGTCTCACGCGGTCTGCACGTCCAGCACGAACGCTGGCCCAACTGAGGCGCCAGGTGGAAATGGCATGGCAAGCCGTTCCACAGGACTACATCCAGCATCTCTACGATCGTCTCCATGCGAGAATAGCAGCCTGCATTGCTGCGAAAGGTGGATATACACTGTACTAGTGCCGACATCGTGCATGCTCTGTTGCCTGTGTCTATGTGCCTGTGGTTCTGTCAGTGTGATCATGTGATGTATCTGACCCCAGGAATGTATCAATAAAGTTTCCCCTTCCTGGGACAATGAATTCACGGTGTTCTTATTTCAATTTCCAGGAGTGTATATTTAATGTGATCACCACATTACGGCATCTCACAAATGTCTCATGAAGTGACTGCAGTGCGTTATTGAGGGGCTAAAACGAAGGATTTTACTGAGAGACAATCAGGAGGAAATTCCGGCCTTTGTTTTCTCTGTAAATGAGAGGCAACATTATTCCGTGATTTTTGTGTGCCTATAACTGGATGCACTCACATCTTAATAATTAAACTAAATTTACATCTACGTCTATAAGTATACCTCGCAGGTTATTCTGCGGTGCGTGGAGGAGGATACCCCGTACCACCACTACTACTATTTCTTTTCCTATTCCACTCGCAAATAGAGCGAGAGAGGAAAAGGACTGTGTGCTTCCGTATGCGCGCTAATTCTACGTATCCTATCTTCGTGATCCTTACGTGAAATGTATGTTGGCGGCAGAAAAATTCTCCTGCAGTTAGCTGCGTATGTCGGTTCTCAATAGTGTGCTGCGAAAGTAAAATCGCATTTCCTCCAGGTATTCCTATTTGAATCTTCGAAGCAGTCGCGCACTGATTTGTTAGGAACTAATAGGAATACTTCCACGTGATGTACTTTGGGCGAAACATTTCGCAGTGGCGGCAGTAGCTGCTTTTCGCATGCAGGCCGGTGGTGGCAGCGACAACGAAGGTGGAGCCATCGCGGTGATGGAGACGAAGCTGAAACATTGTACTGTCCCCTTAGGCCGACAGGTCTCACCAGCATCAGTTTGCAAGCAGTGACACAATTCTATGTGACTTACTTTCACCAGCCTGAAAGTCAATCGACAGACAGGATGTAATTAGCGCTGGTAATCTCCAGCTGTTTTAAGTTAGTTACCATCCATGTCGCTATCAGAGTAAGTGACTACCGAGCCTGTGGAAAGCCCCTCGAGACGTCACAGGAGCGTCTGGATAGGGTACGTGGCGAATGTAATCCGACAGCACGAAAAATATTACTTACCAAGCAAAGGGGTTCTTACGACCAATGTAATTAGACAGTTAATTTGATATCAATGATGTGCGACTGGGCGGGTGGTAGAGAGGGCGAAAGCACTACAGATATGATTCGCGATGTGGAGCGGCAATCGGGCGTTTTTACATTGTGGTGAGATCTTTCGATGAAACTTTAATCTCCCACCTACACAGGGAGATATGACCATCGTAATCAAATCAGCTATATTGTCAAATTTATACAGTGATACGTTGTGTTAACCTGATATTTACAACTCCTCTGTGCTGCAATCTTAAAAGAGTTCGAATTGAGGAAGCATACTGTGACAGAGTTAGAGCATGTTTTAGCTCTCCGTCATTAGCCATAAATGAGTGCAGTATTCTAGTACTTTGATGCAGGACATGACAAATATTAAGCTGATGAGAGAAAGAATAAACTTAGCCTGTGGCATACTGTGGTACAGAATTTTTAAAAGTAACAATACTTTAACGATGTGAAAACGATTTTTTTCTCCGATTTCTTCTGTCTTCGAAAATAAAGTCCACACAAAGGGGAGGAATCAAGTTTTCAAATGGGAAAATTCGCGGTGTGTGGTCACAACATTCCCGTTTGGATTGGATAAAATGAATTTTTTTTAAAATATGGGGAGTCTATGCAAGGGGTATAATTGCACTTAGAACTATTTGTCCCAGTGGCACCTCTGTGCCATGGCCAGTGCCAGGAGTGGTCACGGGCTGTCAGTGACCAGGAGCCGCAACTTAAGCCTGTCGTCAGCAGCTCCACTCTTCAGGTACATAATATACTCAGCTGATGAAGTTATGGTAGTCATGAAGTGAATGCGCAGTATTTCTTGATATCGCATATTCAAGTAAGATATGAGCACTACACTCGTAAAAATATCATACAATTATATGGCGCAGTGGTTGACACATCTGCCTAGCAAGTAGTAGCTACCGGGTTCGAGTCCCAGTCCGGCATATATTTACACTTATCGCCGCACCTGACATCAGTAACACGCTCACTTTCCTTTCCTTTCTCCCCCTCCCCCTCCACTTCAGTGTACATATAATATCATTCAATGTAATTCCCAACAAAGGAAAGCAGACTAGGTTTGACATCCCACCGACATCGAAGTCATTAAGAGACAAAACTCGAAGGGAATCGGCTGTGCTCTTTCAGAGGAACCATTCCGGCATTTTTCTGGAGTGATTTAGGGAAATCCCACAAAACCTAAATCTGGATGGCCAGACATGGGTTTGAACCATCATCCTCTCAAATGTAATAACCACTGCGCCACGTCACTCGGTATTTCCCATGTTTCTGTTGTCTGGAATGCGACTTTCGACCTGTAAATAGGTATATGTGTCTTTCATTTCCCAATTCTTCTTCGCAGGAGTCCTTTATGTGGGGGCAGGAGTTTATAGCCACACCTGCCCCATTAGATGGTAGGAACTCTTCTTCCTCTAGGGAATAAAAACTTCCTGGGATGCTCTCTGGGTATAAATTCCCGTAGGGAATAGTTTCCGGTCGTCTTCGTCGTCCTCTGCCAAGCTTCACTGTCATAGTTTTCGCTGCCAGCTTTCGTTACCTTTCGTTGCTTTCACTGCCAGTCATCTTCACATCGACATCTCGCCCTCACCACTCATCATCTCCAGATCGCATCTCCACTGCCATTCTTAGCCTGTATCAGCGTCACCGCTGTTTCATCGCCTGTTTGCCAACGCCGTTAGCTTCATCTGTTGACTGCTTCCACTCCATTAGGCGTGAAATAGTTGCTCCCATCCCTGTCACATCGGAGACATTCGCATCATTCACAACTGCACCACAGATCGTCGCCGTCAGCCCAGCATCGCTTCGGCAACTGCTCATCACAATCAACGCCACTCAACACTTCTTCGATCATGGATCACCCTACTGTGTCAGTCATCTATTCTTCAACTCTTGCTCCCACTGTTAACACAGGGAACACATGGTGTAACCGACTCCCCTACCTCTACCCCCATTTACTACTGCCCTACTGCAGGCATTATACATGTACCTGTCTCTGTCCCCATGTGTCCCTACATTCTCTCTTTCACCCACGACTCACCAGCGACCTCTGCCACTGCCACACATTCGGTAGACGACGCCACAAAAATCACCTCGTCGAGCCTCACTGCACTGACCAATACGTGCCATCCTGAAGGAACTGCACAACACCCAGGTAACCATCAACAACGTTATATCACACTACCCCCAGTCCATCCCACAACCATACTTTCCTCCAACAGCCACCAAGCAACCTATTAAATGTCAAGCTGCTGACATCTCTCCCACTCTCCTACCTAAAAAGCCGCAAACTGAACCTGATGACATCCAGCCTATGGATACAGCTCCTGCAGTCCGGAACCGCGCGACTGCTATGGTCGCAGGTTCGAATCCTGCCTCGGGCATGGATGTGTGTGATGTCCGTAGTTTAGTTAGGTTTAAGTAGTTCTAAGTTCTAGTGGACTGATGACCTCAGATGTTAAGTACAATAGTGCTCAGAGCCATTTGAACCATTTTGATACAGCTCCTCTTCCTCCAACTTGTTCCCCTACCACTCACATCTACATCGTTTCCAACCCTGGGCAAAAGTTCCTTAAACCCAAATACCTCGATCTCTATATCAAAAAGTACCTACCCAGCCACCACAACCAACAAATCACCCCAATAAAAGACTCTGTCCTACAAAAGACTCTAAAACCCAACTTTCACACTGTTCTTCTCTCAAAAATTCCTCATGCTGCCTTTTGTCCCAATGCCTCCTTGACTTCTCTCGCAACTACACCAAAGGCCAAGCAACTTAAACTTCCCCACCAGCCTCCCACCCTCACTGCATTGATCACAACGGTTGACCTTGAGATCACAAATGAAGATGCATCTGAACTTCATAACCAGACGTAGAAGTCAGAAAAGCGAATTGGATCAATAATAACCTTGGCCCAACTCGCCTTGCCCGTGTCTTCTCTGAATCTGCCGCCACCGTAGACCATCTCCTTAAAGAGGGAGCTTTGATGTATCAGCACCGCCACAAGTTCAGACCTTCAGTTCTAATGCTGCCAAAATTGTCTACATTATAATAACCATCTTACTGGAGATTTCAAAGCCTCCCATTTTCTTAAATAGTGCCTCAACCTAGCATTCACTCCTACATGCAACACCAGCAGTGACTCACACCTGACCTACTCTGTGGTATACAAAGCTAACCCACAACCTACCATACATGAGCTCTGTCCTGTTGGCGTCCCCACTTACCACAACGATGCTCTCCACCCAACTCTCTCTGATGAAGATGCTATCAAATTCATTGCAATTGCCTCCAAAACATCCATCAATTACAATGTCCACACAGCTTCCCACTAATCTCCCTTTCTGCCCACCCCATCTTCCATCTCAACACCCAGTCTACATGTTTCCACAACCAGGTCCACTTAATCTTCACCCACCTTGACACCCTTGTTTAAACCTTCTCAGACCACATCCACACGAGCCACTCTTATCTCTTGTAATGGTGCAACAGCACTACAGAATCCTGTACCGCTCCCTCCCCATCAATAAACATCTTTTAACGAATACCATGTCTCAAAACAAAATCCACGTATTTATCCTTAATGGAACATTCCTCCAACATCACCACACCATACGAACCTCCCCCTATATCCTCCACAGGTAACACCCTTCCCTGGCCGGAGGCAGAGTTGCAGGTGGTCACAATAAGAACATCCCTGTTCGGCCGCAACCCTTGTTACCTCCCCCTTACTAATCGGCCTATCATGCTTGCGATAAAAAAAAATATGCTAGTGGATCGCGTGTATACCTAATGGGATTTTTCAAATTGGATAAGAAGTAATACCGATAAGTAGGGGGAAAGTGTACAACCGATCTTTCTGATAGAAGAGTCTACTAACAATAAAAAAAGTAATTAAACCCTGCAGGGCTACAGTTTGGAAACATGAAAGTTATTTATGTAATCACTCACGAACAACACTGGACAGAAAACGGGTACCACTGATCATGAATCCAAAAGTTACACTAACGGGCGCGGCTAGTTGTTTCCCTGACTAATTCCGACAGACCTGTTGCTACCAGAGTGCTGCGATGTATCATTCCGCTCCTGTCTACTATCATTCATCCAAGGACCACGGCCCCTATCATTTCTACAGTTGTCGTTATTGTTACTATGACCATTATTGTTATAACGCTGTACAATGTTATTACCATGGTGGTTGCTGCCATGATTGCCATGACTATTGTTATTGTTCTGGTTGTGACTACGGTGGTAATTATTACCATTCCCACGGCTTGTAACATTTTAACGGTTATTCCGCCAATTATCTTCGTCTTTTACTTTCTCTAAAAACGCAGCACTCGTTCTCGAACTACTGCCGATGTAGCTCTTGGAGTCATCTGCAAGCTTCTGCCACAGCCCCCTACAATCTCAGGTTCAGTTTTCCCATAGCGGAAATATTCCAATTTGCGGATCCAGTTTTCACAAAATTCTTTCATGGAGCCGCGCGTGTTTACATCGTAGGGCTTCGAAACTACGAAATCGCGCCATACACACTCTTGTTTCTGCTCTGACCAACACTATTTCAAGAATGCATTTTTGAACACTTGAAACGTCATGTTTGTTATACCGATGTTTAAGCCCCACCGCTTAGTCTCGCCAGCTAACACGTCGATTACTGCATTTAGTTTTCTCTTGACTGTCCATGATTCCAGCAATCCCCTTTCACAATTTTTATTGAAGTCGGTAGAGTGGAGTCCACCATGCTTTTTGAGCGGATCGAAACGCTCCTCCTTCGCTAATATTTCAGCGCTATGTGCGTGGTATGACACATAGTGCACATTTTCTGCTAATCCTATCTGTAACTCTTTATCCTTGTTATCTCTTGGCAAGTGGTAAGTGATAACGTTTCCACCTCCTGCTTCTTTTCATTACACACAACCGATTGTCTATCTACTTTAGCACATACGTCGGATACTAAAGTCTTTAAACTCGTTATTTTCCCTGCATACTCTTCTCGAGCTACTTTCACTTTTTCAGATACCTTGCCCTCTATTGTGGGGCCAATAGCCTCTACCAGTTTCTGTTCGAGCCTCCCTACTTCAGTTTCGAAACGACTATTTATGTCTCCTATCTTTGTCTGGGCTTCCTCATGGAGGAAGCTTCAGATTAACGATTTCGGTACTCAATGCTATTACTTCTGCTCCAATTTTATCTACCTTTGTGTTAACAATTCCAGTACTGCCGTAAGAGTTTTAATTGCTTTATTCTGGTCATCTATTTTACTGATTAACAAAGTGAACAAATCTTTTATATTTCCAGAAGTCACAGGTTGCAACTTCGGTTCTGTCTTAATAGATTCCTCGTATCCGTCACGAATAGGTTCTGTTTTACTTTTTATTCTGTATTCCGTAACATTTCCAAGTGCCTGGAATTCCATTTCTGTCATTGTTCGATTTTCAACAGCAGCGTCTGTGATGCTAGCCGTCGAGTTCTGAACAATTGGTCCCGCTTCGTGTGTCGAGCATTGTTCGACCGATTGTTCCACATGTGGTACAATCAAATTACTCGTTTCACCTAATTTATTCATGTTGCCCAGTTTGCTGATTACTGTGAAATTTGAAAGTGCGGCTTATGTATGCCCCTTACTGTCATTATATGTGAGCAATTTTGTTTGTAGCAACAGGTTACTATTCGCTACAAACTACACAATGAAAATTCGTGCCCAGGACAATACTAAACTGATATTGCCCTGTCACCTGCGTCGCCACGTGTAACCTCCCCCTCTCTAAGCGGCCTATCCTGCTTGCGATATAAAATATGACCGTGGATTGCGTGTATACATAATGGAATTTTTCAAATTGGATAAGGCTGTCTTTCCCGAAGAAGTAATACCGATAAGTAGGGGGAAAATGTACAACCGATCTTTCTAGAAAATTCTACCAACAATAAAAAAGTAATTAAACCGAACAGGGCTACAATTTGGAAAAATGAAAGTTATTTTATGTATTCACTCACGAACAACACTGGACAGAAAACGGGTACCACTGATCATGAATCCAAAAGTTACACTAATGTACCAAAAGGAAATAATTACGGTCGCCATCCCATTACATCCTGTACAAGATGATGGGAAGGAAAAACATTTATTATTAAACACTGACGTGGCAACTGAAGGTTGTCATTTTTTGGCATTAATTTTAAGTGAGTATGTAATGATAAAGAAAACTTAGACGTCACTTTGTCATTAAATTTTGAAAAAGGCTATCGAGTCCTTACTTATTAAAAGAAAGCATTTAATTTACAAATATTTACATACAATTATAAGAAAAGTATATATCGGTAGCAGGTGCCATGATCCTGCATTTTAGGTGTTACACCCTTTTACAATAGTCCCACTGTCCTTAATTAATCAAATCACATTCAGTTTTGCTGCTGGGTTAGCCGTTAATACTCTCTACCAACGAACAGTCTTACTTCAATGCTATGCGTGCGACGAAACTCTGAGCCGACGACGAATCTGGGTTTCTGGATCTGCTGCTGTTGTTGGTGATGACGGTAGCACCTTGTGGGGCCACATCTAATTACAGAAACGGGCAATCGTAATTAATACAAGCTCTTCCGCCCGTCCACTGTCCTTCCTCCTGCTAATAGTCATCTGGCCGGCGAACGTACATGATGCCGCCGAAATGGTACTCTACTGTGAGACCGTTAACACCACACTTCCGCACATTGCAAGCGCTGGAACCTGTCTGTCGCTCTCTCCGCGCGGTCTGCGCAACAACCCGCTACCCAAAGATTTTACAATGCACAAGCACTACTATTACCGTTGCTAGTCGGTGCAAACAACAACTCCTTTGGCTTTTTCCCAGAGCTTGTAAGTTTAACAGTAAAACACAGATAAATACAATGAAACGTCAACAGACTTCTACCTAAGTGAACACATACAGTGAAGCAATGTCCTTACTTATTAAAAGAAAGCATTTAAATTACAAATATTTACATACAATTATAAAAAATTATATATCGGTAGCAGGTGCCATACATCCTGCATTTTCAGTGTTATACCCTTTTACAGTAGTTCCACCAAACACCTTATCTTTACCATCTGTTTCCTAATTATGACTGTTACCTGTTACACCTGTGGTGTATGGGTAGTTCCCTTTACCGCCGAACGGGAACGTTCTCGTTTATTTCAGTTACCGCAGCGTCGCTTGAGTGAAGTTTTCCTCGTTAGTGTTGTCCTGTCTGACAAGTGAGTCATAGTGCCTCCGCTCCGCCTTACTCGCCGCTTAGTGTTGGTCTACTTGCAGCGGCGACGGCCGCTCCGCTATGGCTACTATGGTTTCCACGTTATTCCACAAAAAGTTTCTGAGAGCTTTACTTCTAAACATTCTGCGTGGTTTCTGTCTGTTCTATATCGTGTCTCCCTACCACTTTCGCGCAACGACGCTCTGAGCGTGTTTTTTAGGGAATTGACTAGTTGCTGGTAAGGAGACGCCAGACCACACATGGCATGTAGAATTCAGAAGAGTTCAGTGAGACTAGCGATGATATAACCAAATACTTAATGATTTCAGCGTCAGCTCCACTGCACTCCCTGTAAAAGAATCTTAATAGTAACTAAATTTAGTGGAAGGGGTTCAAGGCTTTCCTATTTTTATTTAGCTGGTAAAATAACGTCGAAAAAGCAGTTAAGTTTACCATTGGAAATTTTATTCTACTTACAAAACATTGTTTATATATTGCACTATTGATAAAAGGAAATGTTTTAATATAGGATGGCAAAAACCAACTGCGTTCAACAAAAATGTGAACGAATATTCCCTGAATGGGTTTCCAAGTTCTGTAATGGATCGAAGGATGACCTATGCCATATCACATCTATAATCCAGGTTTAAATTAAGTTTCACAAGAGAGAAAACTATCAAAATGGTCTACAGTGACCCTCAATTATCTTTAATTACTTATCTAACTTGTCGTAAATTACAGTGGCTGATGTGGCTTCTCAATAACTATATAACAGAAAAATCATCACGTTTCAGATTTTTACTTCAAGTGGCAAATGTGAACACCATGAGCTTTAATTGACGATCGACACTAGTATTACGCAAAAAGGGGATGTAACAGATGAGACTTCTGCAGTTCTGAGTGAAGCCTTATGCGCTCAAAAATGCGGCATCGCGTGCGTTCATTACCTTGTCAGAGTTCGTCAGGGGGCGGCGGCTGGCGCAGCTCTGTCCAGCTCCCCCTCTCGGAAGCAACTCTCTCCTAACTTCTCCTTACTACAATTTACCGAAGTTGGTTTTAAAAAAAACTGTCTGGCTGTGTTTTCATCTGACCAATCATGGTCTCAATGTTAACCTTAAGCTCCGCCTGCAAAAATTCTGTCTATCCAATGAGAAACGTTATACTTTTCGTGGTGGGGCAATGTTTTTAAAGTATGCAAACTAACAGAGACGCGAAAAAGTCTCACGCTAAGACTTGCAGCTGGTGTGGTCCTTTCAGCGTTATCATAAGATTTATACTGTTCTTCTGGAGGGCTCTATCTTTTAACATGGGCTGGGGGGTGGTCCTGGTGTAACAGAGACGCGAAAAAGTCTCACGCTAAAACTTGCGGGTGGTGTAGCCCTTTTTGTGTTATGGTAAGATCTATATTGTTCTTCTGGAGGGCTCTAGCTTTTAACATGGGCTGGGGGGTGGTCCTAACGTAACACAGACGCGAAAAAGTCTCACGCTAAAAACTTGCGGGTGGTGTAGCCCTTTTTGTGTTATGGTAAGATCTATATTGTTCTTCTGGAGGGCTCTAGCTTTTAACATGGGCTGGGGGGTGGTCCTAACGTAACAGAGACGCGAAAAAGTCTCACGCTAAAAACTTGCGGGTGGTGTGGTCGTAGCGGTTAGCTGGCGACGTGGGTGTCCGTCCGTCCCTTATCGTAGGGCCTTCTCGCTTAGCACGGTTCTGCTCTCGGCTTCTGTTTTCGTTTCTCCCCTCGGAACTGCGTCTGTCTCACGGTGGGAAGGTATGACATGCATTTAAGCATTCTTGTGTTAGTCTGTGGTATTCCATTTGCTCACTCGTTACTCGTATTACTTTGGTTAATTTAATGTCACGATTTATTCGGAGCTATGTGACATACTACTGGATTTGCTTATCATGTCAGGGTTTTCATGGAAGGTGTTGGATTTGCCTGACACCTTACATATTTTCGATAAAACAACGCGACACGTGCAGCCCGATTGGCTTGTAGATACATTTCAGGTGAATTCGGATCAGGTCCACACCGCTTATTTTGATGTGGAGGAGTACGTGTTTTACGTGAAGTTTATGGATCCCCTTCACGTTGAATGATTACTGTCGCGACATGGTTCTCAAGTCCCGTTCAGGCATTGTGATATTCCGTTAGTATGGTGCCACTCGCAGATGCTGAAATTGACTATTCCAATGTTAGTGTTCAACCTCCAGCCAGAAGTAGATGGCAACTTTCTAAAGGACACATTGACTCCTTATGGTCGTGAACACTGGTCTACTCAACACAGATTACAGTGTTATAGTGGAATTCGTTCCGTGGAAATGCATGTCAGACGCAATATTCCATCACATTTACAAGTGTGTGGCTACCGTATTCGTGTCGTGTATACTGGTCAAGAGGGAACCTGCTTCCTATGTAATGAAACTGGTCACGTTCGGTCGAATTTTGTATTAGAGCCATCATTAGTGCAGCGACGCAAATTGGCCGTTGCTGATGTTGTTTCTTCCACTCCCGCCGTCAGACCTTCTTCTGATTCAGATCAGAGTGAACAAAAGGTCAATTCTGATAATAGTGTGAATGAATTTCCGCCCTTACCGCCGCGACAGGTTCAGAATCCTGTTGCCCCCGGGGCAGAACCTGTAACAGTGACAAACAAGAGAAGTCGCACTCAAGATGGTGATGGTGAGGATTTGGCTGTACCTTCTACGCCAACCTCCTCCATATCGATTGTACCCCCTGTTCCTCTCGATGCTACGATACCTCCCGTCCGTGGTAAGGTGGGTGGTGAAGACGTTATCTCTAGCATTCCTCCTGCTAGCGCGGGCGCTGATAACCTCGCTGTTGTGCGCCCTAACACACTAATCATCACATCCTGCTAGCGAAGTGGCTCCTTCTGAACTTCCTGTGTTTAGAGAGGGAGCGGAGAGCCCCCCTTCGTCTTTGTGTTCTGCGTTACTGTCTCAGACGATGCTGTGTCCTCCTGCTCCTTCCCCTTCAGCCGCCGAAGGTTTCCTGACTTTGCCACCTACAGCAACTCTTGAGCAGAATAAAATTAGGGAGCAAGTATCACCTGTTGCAATGGCGGTTCCACAGAATGCTACAGTCTTGGTGACTGGAACTGGATTACACGACCCTGTTCTGGTGGGGGGGACTATGATCACTCTCGCACTTCCATCTGCAGAGGCCGCCATGCCACGCAGCCGTAAGAAACAGCGTATACAACCTGACCGTGCTGTGACACGTAAGGAATCTAAGAAAAAAAGTTTGCGATGACGGTGGTTCTGCTCACCCGATGTCTGGTTCCTCTGTGGATTCCGCTGTCAGCCTACTTCTGTTCGGAAGCTTCCCATACAGCTCTCAGATGTTTAGGACGGGTGGTAGGGACAGAGCATCGAGTGACATTATACTGAGTGCACTATCCGAAAATTACCTCGAGCAATTAAACAGAGAACCGACTCGTGGAGATAACATCTTGGACCTACTGATAACAAACAGACCCGAACTCTTCGACTCTGTATGTACAGAACAGGGAATCAGTGATCATAAGGCCGTTGCAGCATCCCTGAATATGGAAGTTAATAGGAATATAAAAAAAGGGAGGAAGGTTTATCTGTTTAGCAAGAGTAATAGAGGGCAGATTTCAGACTACCTATTAGATCAAAACGAAAATTTCTGTTCCGACACTGACAGTGTTGAGTGTTTATGGAAAAAGTTCAAGGCAATCGTAAAATGCGTTTTAGACAGGTACGTGCCGAGTAAAACTGTGAGGGACGGGAAAAACCCACCGTGGTACAACAACAAAGTTAGGAAACTACTGCGAAAGCAAAGAGAGCTCCACTCCAAGTTTAAACGCAGCCAAAACCTCTCAGACAAACAGAAGCTAAACGATGTCAAAGTTAGCGTAAGGAGGGCTATGCGTGAAGCGTTCAGTGAATTCGAAAGTAAAATTCTATGTACCGACTTGACAGAAAATCCTAGGAAGTTCTGGTCTTACGTTAAATCAGTAAGTGGCTCGAAAGAGCATATCCAGACACTACGGGATGATGATGGCATTGAAACAGAGGATGACACGCGTAAAGCTGAAATACTAAACACCTTTTTCCAAAGCTGTTTCACAGAGGAAGACCGCACTGCAGTTCCTTCTCTAAATCCTCGCACAAACGAAAAAATGGCTGACATCGAAATAAGTGTCCAAGGAATAGAAAAGCAACTGGAATCACTCAATAGAGGAAAGTCCACTGGACCTGACGCGATACCAATTCGATTCTACACAGAGTACGCGAAAGAACTTGCCGCCTTCTAACAGCCGTGTACCGCAAGTCTCTAGAGGAACGGAGGGTTCCAAATGATTGGAAAAGAGCACAGATAGTCCCAGTCTTCAAGAAGGGTCGTCGAGCAGATGCGCAAAACTATAGACCTATACCTCTGACGTCGATCTGTTGTAGAATTTTAGAACATGTTTTTTGCTCGAGTATCATGTCGTTTTTGGAAACCCAGAATCTACTATGCAGGAATCAACATGGATTCCGGAAACACCGATCGTGTGAGACCCAACTCGCTTTATTTGTTCATGAGACCCAGAAAATATTAGATACAGGCTCCCAGGTAGATGCTATTTTTCGTGACTTCCGGAAGGCGTTCGATACAGTTCCGCACTGTCGCCTGATAAACAAAGTAAGAGCCTACGGAGTATCAGACCAGCTGTGTGGCTGGATTGAAGAGTTTTTAGCAAACAGAACACAGCATGTTGTTATCAATGGAGAGACGTCTACAGACGTTAAAGTAACCTCTGGCGTGCCACAGGGGAGTGTTATGGGACCATTGCTTTTCACAGTATATGTAAATGACCTAGTAGATAGTGTCGGAAGTTCCATGCGGCTTTTCGCGGATGATGCTGTAGTATACAGAGAAGTTGCAGCATTAGAAAATTGTAGCGAAATGCAGGAAGATCTGCAGCGATAGGCACTTGGTGCAGGAAGTGGCAACTGACCCCTTAACATAGACAAATGTAATTTATTGCGAATACATAGAGAGAAGGATCCTTTATTGTATGATTATATGATAGCGGAACAAACCCTGGTAGCAGTTACTTCTGTAAAATATCTGGGAGTGCGCGTGCGGAACGATTTGAAGTGGAATGATCATATAAAATTAATTGTTGGTAAAGCGGGTACCAGGTTGAGATTCATTGGGAGAGTGCTTAGAAAATGTAGTCCATCAACAAAGGAGGTGGCTTACAAAACACTCGTTCGACCTATACTTGAGTATTGCTCATCAGTGTGGGATCCGTACCAGATCGGTCCGACGGAGGAGATAGAGAAGATCCAAAGAAGAGCGGCGCGTTTCGTCACAGGGTTATTTGGTAACCGTGATAGCGTTACGGAGATGTTTAATAAACTCAAGTGGCAGACTCTGCAAGAGAGGCGCTCTGCATCGCGGTGTAGCTTGCTCGCCAGGTTTCGAGAGGGTGCGTTTCTGGATGAGGTATCGAATATATTGCTTCCCCCTACTTATACCTCCCGGGGTGATCACGAATGTAAAATTAGAGAGATTAGAGCGCGCACGGAGACTTTCAGACAGTCGTTCTTCCCGCGAACCATACGCGACTGGAACAGGAAAGGGAGGTAATGACAGTGGCACGTAAAGTGCCCTCCGCCACACACCGTTGGGTGGCTTGCGGAGTATAAATGTAGATGTAGATGTAGATGTATAGCTGTGATCAATGACCCAAGCCTACACATTCCTCTCCTTAAACGTGAATCGTGTGGAAACAGAATTGCGATTGGCTTCGCTGCGTCAGTTCATTTATGATTCATATGCTGACATAGTCATCTTACAGGAGGAGCTATTTAGGCATTTTTCCTTACATGGTTTTCGTGTGATCTTCAATGCAGTCCCCGAATTTTCTACGGGGACCGCCTTATTTTTTCGTGAAGGTATTCCTATTGGTGAGGTGGAAAAGGTTATTGTTTATAAGTTGCGTAAGAGTCCTCCGAGTATGCTGTTGGATGGTGATTTTAACTATGTGGCCGCACGCGCTAGCCGCGCGGTCTATAGAGCCTTCTCACGGAACGCGTGGCTCCCGCCGTCGGATGTTGGAGTCCTCCCTCGGGCATGGGGTGTGTGTTGTCCTTAGCGTAAGTTAGTTTAAGTTAGATTAAGTAGTGCGTAAGATTAGGGACTGATGACCTCAGCACTTTGATCCCATAGGATCTTACCACAAATTTCCAAATTACACTGTGTGTTGCGTCCTGCAGATCAATCTCCAAATTTTAATTTTTGTCGCCAATTACATAAACTGCCTACTGGTTAAATTTACCCACTTTAGTGCGACGTATAGCAGCAGGTGAGATAGGTTTTACTTGTCAGACTGCGTGCGCGATTGTCTTCTTAATGTTGAAGTCATCCCAGCTTCCTTTACGGAACACTGTGCTGTGACTACAACCCTCAATCTAGAACGGCCACCAGTCAAATTGTTTCGCACTCCGTGGATGTTAAATGTCGCTCACCTAGCTGACCCGTCTCTCGATGACGTGATGCGAGCCGTGTGGGAGCGTACTTTCAGGTCCACAGGGAAGTACTCTTCCCTCCTTGGCTGGTGGACACAGCTGGTAAAACCGAGGATGAGGCAAACTTTGATACATTTCTCTGCTGCCAAAGCGTGAGACTTTTGGAGAACTTACGACTATTACTATTTCATCCTGCGTGAACTATATGATACTGCGGATCAAGCCCTTCTCCGAATTGCGGATGTTAGGTGTGTGAAGGCAAAATTGTTTAACTTGAAAAGAACACTAATGGAAGGGTTGAAAATGCGATCCAAGCCGCGATCATTGGTGACGGAAGTAGTGACTCTTTTAGATCATTTGCTTTGGCATCAGACCCGGCGCCCAGGCGCTTTTATTCATTCTCTCACGACAAATAACTGACGTATCGTATCAGAACAATCTGAAATAGTGCGTGTCTTACACCAATACTATGTAGACATCTACGACATCGATGAGTGCAGTGTAACTTTTTACGACACATTTATCTTGGATACGGCACTTACACCTGAACATAATGAAACGCTCTTAGTTGCATTTTAGCCTGAGGAAGTTTACAAACTTATTGTTGGATCGCCTTCTCGAATGTCTCCGGGTCTGGATGGATTTCCCAAGGAATTTTACGTGCGCTTTTGGCCTCTGTTGGGTGCTACCTTTACGTCTCTTTTGAATTAAGTGTTAGAGGGTAAAGTTGTGCC
This sequence comes from Schistocerca serialis cubense, assembly GCF_023864345.2. Classification (NCBI taxonomy): domain Eukaryota; kingdom Metazoa; phylum Arthropoda; class Insecta; order Orthoptera; family Acrididae; genus Schistocerca; species Schistocerca serialis. The sequence continues at coordinate 45,811,604 of NC_064641.1, forward strand.
AACTTCATTCAAAGTGGAAAAAATTGTTTTAGTCCCGAAACACCCTGGACTGGCTTCCCATGATAGTTTTCGCCCAATTATAAGACTGACGACGGCAGTTAATAGAAGTTTTCAAACGATCTAACAGTGTTCAGAATGGATAGATTAAATACGGTTGGTGGTGGAGTATTTATTGCTGCAGTTTACCTTGTAGTGAAATTGAAGTAGAAAATTCTTGCGAAATATTATTGGCAGAGGCTACACTTGAAAATCGGTCTAAACTATTAATTGGATCGTTTTACCGTTCCCCGACTCAGAAGATATAGGTAGTAGCTGAACAGTTCAAGGAAAACTTGAGCCTCTCTTCAAATAGGTGCCCCACTCATACAATTATAATCGGTGGTGACTTCAACCTATCCTCGATATGCTGGAAAAATTATGTGTTTAAAGCCGGCGGAAGGCATAGAACGTCATCCGAAATTGTGCTGAATGCTTTCTCAGAAAATAATTTTGAACAATTAGTTCATGAGCCTTCTCGAAGCGTAAACTGTTGCGAAAGTGTACTTGACCTCTTAGCAACAAATAATCCTGGACAAATAGGGAGTATCGTGACGAATACAGGGATTGGCGACCACAAGGCAGTTGCTGCTAGGCTGAATACCGTAACACCCACAACCATAAAAAAGAAACGCAAAGTACATCTATTTAAAAAAGGTGATAAAAATGCTCTTAATGCCTTTTTAAGAGACGGTCTCGAGTCCTTACGATCTGATCACATAAGCGTAGAAAAGATGTGGAATGATTTCAGAGAGATAATTTCGACTGCAGTTGAGAGATATATACCACATAAAATAATAAGCGATCGTTTTGATCCCACATGGTACACACAACGGGTCAGATCGCTGCTGCAGAAGCAACGAAAAAAGCATGCCAAATTTAAAAGAATACAAAATCCAGGAGATTGGCAAAGTTTTGTATAAGTTCGAAGTATAGCACGTGTTTAAATGCGAGATGACTCTACTAATATCCTCAACGAAACTCTGTCTCGGAATCTGGCAGAAAACCCAGAGAGATTCTGGCCATATATAAAGCGCACCAGTGACAAGACGCAATCAATACCTTCGCTGCGCAATAACAACGGTGAAATCACTGATGACAGTGCCACCAAAGCAGAGTTATGAAACACGGTTTTCCGGAACACCTTCACCAAAGAAGATTTTGCGGAGTTACCTCGACTGAAGGCTGTAATCGATGATTATTGTCGGAGTTCAGGTGAAGGTAAATGCAGATTTCTTACTTCGCGAGGTATTGATGACGCCGTTTTTCCAAGGGATACTATAGTGGATCGGCATACGTCTCTCGGTATCATCGTTGATCTTGGTCCACTCAAAATGGCGACGCTCAACTGGAAGTCTGTTACGGAAAAAATTCAGGGAGCGATACTAGAACACGAAAGGCGTTCTCTTACTCTGCTCCCGAAAGTCCGAATACTTATTACGTGACACAAGTTTATCTACTTCGCTCGATGATGGTGAAGAAACTACAGTAACTGTCTGGTCGTTGCTTAAGGAAAAGACTTATCTTTCGCTTGCGGTATGAAGTGGTCACGAAGCCTCGTTTTTTGGGGCGATTGGGCCTGGCTGACATACGAAGAAAGACGCAAATGCCATATGTACGACGTACTGTTTTGATGATGACTTCACAAACTCACACATTCAAGTCTCGATTATTTCTTTGTGTCGGCCCTGCTAGTCTTGAGCCCCTACTGATGTTGGTCGCATAAATTATAAGTTAAAACACATTCGTGACTTATATCTTGCGGTGAGCTGTTTAAGGGCTGATATTTTGTGATGACCCGTCCTCACCATGACATTCCTACAGACTCGTTGGAAAGCAGTCTCTTGCCCGAACCTCGTTGAAAGAGGATCACCGCAAACAAATTGGACAACTGTTTGGTACAATATCAGTCTTTCGATTTTGCTGATACGCGTAGCGTCCTCGTGGTATAAGGTAGTACATAACTTGGTTCCAATGACACAGCGACTTTTCCATATTGGGGTTAGCGACGCGCGTTTATGTAGTCTCTGTATGTCTACATATACGATACGACATCGCTTTACTTGTAGAGGTCATATGGCAAATTGGTCTTGTATTAGGACACAGTTGGCCTTCCTTACTCGATCTTCTGAGATTATATACATTATGGACATCATATTACGCCCAGATTCTTCCTTTTTTCCACTGTCGAAAACCCGTACTCTCATGTGGCTGCTGAGACACTTCGTTTATTACGTTTTAGAAGGCGAGGAGGAAGATCACATGAACTTCTTGCGGTACATGATCACTGCCTATTGGACATATCTGCGAATGCCTCGATATCGAGACCTCTTCGCCAACATGTTGAAACTTGTTTTCCAGCAAGTTGTTGGTTAATTTCGTTTTGCTAATGATAGCTGATATTGAGATTTTCTTAGTTGGCTATTTAGAATATAACTTGATTTCGTTGTCATTCTGCCTTTAGATCGGATATATATAAAAACTAGTAAAAAACTTTACATCAGGATTGACAGGCACAATGTAGATGAAGGAACTCTGCTATGCAGCCAGGAAAATAACCAATGACGGACGAGGCAACGAGGACAACAAAAGCAGATTAGCACTGGCAAAAAGGGCATTCCTGGCCTAGAAAAATCTACTAGAATGAAACATAGTACTTAATTTGAGGAAAAAAACCTGAGAAAGTACATTTATAGCACAGCATCGAATGTTTCTGAAACATGGACTGTGGGAAAACAGGGACAGAAGAAGATGGTAGCATTCGAGATATAGTGCTAGAGACAAATGCTGAGATTTAGGTGGACTCATAAGATAAGGAATGAGGAGTTTCTGCACAGAATTGGAGAGGAAAGGAATATGTGGAAAACATTGACAAGGAGAAGGGAGAGGATGACAGGACATCTGATAGGACATCAGGGAATGACTTCCATGGTACTAGAGGGAGCTGCAGAGGGCGAAAACGGTATAGGTAAATTCAGCAAATACTTGAGCACGTAGGTTGCTAGTGCTACTCTAAGATGAAGAGGTTTGCACAGGAAAGGAACTTGTGGCGGGCCGCATCGAACCAGTTGCAAGACAGATGACTCAACAAAAAAATATCTGAGCCACCATCTACATCCAACCTAATCACCCTACCCCCAATGACCTTCTTACTCACAGAGATTGCACCTTTCCCACATGTATTATTGCCACAGGCCTCAATATCCATAATAGGTACCCCACAGAACTCTAGCAGTGGCATTAGTTTACTGTCTGCCTGCGAGGTGCCATTGTTCCCATCACATACAACACCCATCCTGAAAGCAACACCAGTCTCAAAGTAATCCTATCGTCTGACAAACTCCTTGGACACCTCACTGCAGAAGTCTTCAATCCAAGTGCAAGTGACCACCTACCTGTTCTCGTCACCATCTTCTAGACCCAACCACATCCTCTGGCACCTCATCCAAATCTCCATCCAAGAGTACTCGGAGACGTTCCCTGCACCAACTGGATGCGTACAAGTAATCGATAGACACCCAGACTGGAAGCCACCCCCTTTCCTCGAAGCAATCTCACGATATCCCTCAGGCCATATCCTTCCTCTAGCAGAATTTTCCGAGGCTGTATCCATCCACATGCCTACCAAAACCATATATCCTTACTGCCACAATCTCCCCTACCACTCCTATAGGTATCCATTATATGTAGCGCTCCTTCCTCCAGAGTCCTGACAGTGATGCACTCTCATGCCATTAGTAGAAACAGAGACATATAAGTAACTTATTAAATTCAAAAAAACACCGGTGCTGGCGACAGTCATGCAATGCTACACTCCCCGCTAACTCTTAGAAGCACTGTAAAGTGTAAAGCGTTCTTTCGACTCACTGGCAATACCCCAAACATTACTGTGAAGACCATCCCCTACCTGACAAACTGTGCAATGCTAACCATTTTGCATACTATCTGTCATCTTCGCCAACCCTGATGACCCACTTTTTCATTACCACTACCGCTTCCCTGTCTCCCAGGTTCCATAACTTCCACAATATACCATAAACAGAATTAAAGACGCCAGTTGCGGCATGTGGCATAAAACAGGTACTCCAAAAAAAAGCAACACTTCCCTTCCTCATAACTGCACTACTTATTGAAGGCACATAAATTCCCCCTCTTCTTTCTCCTGATCCTTGCAGCTTTTTATACCACTATATTCTCCATGGGTTACCATCCTCAACAATGAAAAACTTCCAAAATCCTACTTTTCCTCAAACATATTACTGATACCTCCTCCTTCTGCCCCATCTGCCCCATCTCAGTGTTCAGCAAGGTCTTAGAATGCATTCACTCCTGATGCATCCATCAGCACTTGAACTAACTCTGCCTTCTGTGCATTAACCAACATGACATATGTCCCAATTTATCCTCTGATGACCAGCTCCTGCACTTCCCACATCTCCTATCCCACCACCTGTAAATCCACTTTTTTTCTATTTAACACCCTCAGAGGCTCATTTATGTTCGTATAGTGGATACATATCACATGTATCATATGTATAAGTTGTAGTGTATGAGTGTTTATAGTTTGAGTGCAAGGTCCTGTTTCGTGCTGCTGTGCCTGCCATCAACTCAAAGAGACTGCTTTTTAGTATATTTGGGTGGTATCATGCCTTCTTGACACATGCTTTGTGGCAGAAAATTTCTGATTTTTCAACATAACTTGATGATGCCTATCAAATCGAAATATATCGTTCTTAAGTAAACAACATTCTACAACCTACAACTGTTTATAAATACGGCAATAGAAGCAGCTAAACCACCACACCAAGTTGGCACGGAATAATTTTCAATAATTGTATCTCCCTTGACCTAGGAAAAGCCTAGGACTGTGTGTGGCAATTCCAAGTTCCAGATATATGCACTTCCAATTAAGGGGCTCCGGAACGCCCTATACTTGCATTGTTAAAATAACGCTCATAAATTACATCTTTCCTCACAAAGTATTTGAGGTAGGAAGTTGAACCTTTTACATATTATATGGGCTACAATTTAACTCAGGGATTTTACAAAATTTTAGTTCAGTTATTAAAGATGATTTTTTTTCAATTGTAATGAAAATTCACAACATTTTTTTGCAATTTTTTATTTATATATTCAAAAATGTATAGTTTTTTGGAAAAAGGCTGTTTTAAATTATGCAGAAGGTACTGTGTAACATTTACTGAAAGTTTGAAACAAATATGTTTGGAAGATCCTTAGAAAACATATAATTAATATGAGAAAATAAAAGTTTTGGGAATCGAGCGACAAAGATTGGATTAACTTTTTAGTGCATTCCAGGTCCATAGGATGGATTATCTTCATCCTCTGCAAACTCCTCCTCCAGCTTCCTCTTGTTCCTCCTCCTGTTTACTCTTGATTGTATTTCTAGACTCTTTACAGCCCTGTCTGTAGCCCGAAGGCATTCCTTGTCTAAAGCAAGCATCGCTCGTTGTTGTGTTCGTAGATTTTGCTACCATTTTCTTCAGTTGCAGTTACTGCAACACTGTTCCAAAAGGTGGTCATGTATGAACACTTATCACATTTCAGTTGTATTTCACTAGCAAGTCCTACGTGCTTTATTATGGAGAGTTACAGACCAACTTCACTATAATGAATACATCTTACACAGTTTGAAAAAATTCCTTTGAGAACCGACATATCAAATATTTCATTCACATCCGATTCGCCCATGAAACATTCATAGTTTTCACTCATTGAACCAAGCTTCTTCTGTGAAGTATTTTCTTTCCCACTTTGACTGCTATGGGCAGGTGTACTTGAGAGGTTAGGTTCACTCACTTGGTTATCGTCTTTATTGTTTACAGTAATAACACATACCTTTGGCTTTCCAACATTTCTCCTTTTCTTAAAAGCCTTCAGAGGATTTCTAATAACGTTACTTTTACTCATTATTATACTTCAACAAAACAGAGACTCAAGAAACAGAATTAATTACGAATATTTTCGAGATAACGACAGAGTAAATAAACATGAAACAATCGACAATCACACCAGCGATATATATTGAACCATCACAGGTTAGCCACAACACATACTTTATCTCACATCACTAAAATGTAACTGATGAACACGGACGTTAATAATAACACCATTTGACAGCAGTTTAACAGCGCCACAGTGGGTCACGCCAGTGCAGAACACATTTCAAAAAAAATTTAAAAATAGTTGCAGTCTTCGGAATTGAATAAATTATATATCTATTAAAAGGTAATAGTCTGCAGATTCAGAAAACGCAGAAAAGTAAAAATTGAACTTTTCATGATTTTGAGCCTTTCCGGAGCCCCTTAACTATGTCGATCTTATTGCATCCTTGCTATCTGATGGCCCCCTTTTTTCATTACTCATAATACCAATTCCTGCACCGTCCACCCCACTACAGGAGACTCCCAAAGCTCTATCCTCTCTCCTCTCTTGTATCTCCTCTACACTGCTGATTGCCCCAATTACCCCAACCATTCCGCCTTCTTCAGTATTCTGATGACACTACGTTCCTCTCTCTGTACCCTTTGCTCCAAATGTCCCAACGGTCCCTCCAAATCCACCACCACCAATTCATCTCCTGGTGTAACCACTGCCCCCTCCAGATCCCTCAAAAACCCAGGCAATAATTAAAGGATGAATGACCCACACCTTCCTCCTCCATGAGTTCTACCTAACACAGTAAAATTTCTTGGGCTGAAGCTCGACCAGCGACTAGTGTGGAAGCCTCAACTATTAATCATCCAACAGAAAGCCCGCAATAGACCAAAACTAATAAAACTGCTAACAATCCTAACTAGAGTATTACATCCCTCCACCATTCTCCACACCTGCGAAACCTTGATCTAACCCATCCTCTACTCTACAAATGTTGTATGTATTCCTGCCCCACCAAATTTCTATGAGTCCCTTCAAATACTCAACACCATTCACTCTGCCTCACTTTCTGCATCTCTTTACCTCCCCCCATATAGATGGATCCGCTATCTTCTCATCAAATTCTCACCCCTCCTCACTGACACTGAAAAGCACCACATCTCCAATACTGTCCGCAAATTAGATTCCAATGATCCCATTGTCTCCCTTCTGATCACCAAATCTGGTATGTTGCCGCACCTTCATAAACACATCCCTCCATCCCTACACCTTCACACATTTCATATCCTGCCCAAAGCAATGTCAACCAACTCCTTCTCCCAGACAATGAGATCCACCCTGACATTAACCCTCCTACCAACTTTTATCTCTCCCACACCTGTCCTGCTCCATATCAGAGCTCCTCTCTCCTTTCACTCCCGTTCCATCCCTAGCCGATTCCTCTTGCAGCCCCTGCCCTACCCACACAACACTTTCTGCCCTTCACACCAACTGTATTTCCCACTCCCCACCTCAGTTCTACCTCTCATCTCCATAGTTTTTCTGTTCAACAGACCCCCTAACTCTCTACCCACACCTCTCAATGCTATGGAAAGTACTCTCTCCTCATGCAGTACTTTTCACCCTACTATAGGTTCTTCAACTTTTTTTGTGAACATGCGGTTCAGTGTTACATCAGAATAATTTCATCTTCCTACATTGTATTTTTAAAATGTTTATATTTTCTGTTTTTAACTGTCTTTGATTTTCAGTTTAAAATGGAACATAATCTAAAAATTTTGTTTCTGTTTTTAATTTGCGAAATTTAATTCACATTTCTGAAGAGCGAGAAATTGTGCTGCTGGCAGTCCCACCACCCAAATGGGGCAGGACGCTACTCCCCTGAACTCAAGTGATACTTTGCTGTCCTATTATTATTATTTCTTTCTATTCTCAGACGTTATGTCTGGTCAAAAATGGACAGTGACGCAGACCTTGATCTAGCGTGACTTTCTTTTAACTGTACGGTATATGTTATAATGCATTTAGGAACTTTCGGGTAATTGAACATGTATCAATAATTACCGATTTTTGTAGTTGTATATATATGTTTGGATGTAGCTGTATTGCATTGATGTACTGATGGATATTGTGAGGTATGACTCCTGTAGTTGATAGTATAATTGGCATAATGTCAACTTTATCCAGATGCCACATGTCCTTGACTTCCTCAGCCAGTTGGATGTATTTTTCAATTTTTTCTCCTGTTTTCTTCTGTATATTTGTTGTGTTGGGTATGGATATTTCAATTAGTTGTGTTAATTTCTTCTTTTTATTGGTGAGTATGATGTCAGGTTTGTTATGTGGTGTTGTTTTATCTGTTATAATCGTTCTATTCCAGTATAATTTGTATTCATCATTCTCCAGTACATTTTGTGGTGTGTACTTGTATGTGGGAACGTGTTGTTTTATTAGTTTATGTTTTATGGCAAGTTGCTGATGTATTATTTTTGCTACATTGTCATGTCTTCAGGGGTATTCTGTATTTGCTAGTATTGTACATCCGCTTGTGATGTGATTTACTGTTTCTATTTGTTGTTTGCAAAGTCTGCATTTATCTGTTGTGGTATTGGGATCTTAAATAATATGCTTGCTGTAATATCTGGTGTTTATTGTTTGATCCTGTATTGCAATCATGAATCCTTCCGTCTCACTGTATATATTGCCTTTTCTTAGCCATGTGTTGGATGCGTCTTGATCTATGTGTGGCTGTGTTAGATGATACGGGTGCTTGCCATGTAGTGTTTTCTTATTCCAATTTACTTTCTTTGTATCTGTTGATGTTATGTGATCTAAAGGGTTGTAGAAGTGGTTATGAAATTGCAATGGTGTAGCTGATGTATTTATATGTGTGATTGCTTTGTGTATTTTGCTAGTTTCTGCTCGTTCTAGAAAGAATTTTCTTAAATTGTCTACCTGTCCATAATGTAGGTTTTTTATATCTATAAATCCCCTACCACCTTCCTTTCTGCTTAATGTGAATCTTTCTGTTGCTGAATGTATGTGATGTATTCTATATTTGTGGCATTGTGATCGTGTAAGTGTATTGAGTGCTTCCAGGTCTGTGTCACTTCATTTCACTACTCCAAATGAGTAGGTCAATACTGGTATAGCATAAATATTTATAGCTTTTGTCTTGTTTCTTGCTGTCAATTCTGTTTTCAGTATTTTTGTTAGTCTTTGTCTATATTTTTATTATTATTATTATTATTATTATTATTATCTATCCCTCCCACATAGGGTTATTCGCTAAACTGGCTGGAACAACTGTAGTGATAGACTAATAGGGAAAATATTCTCTCTACATAGTAGTTATTGATGAGATTGGATAGAGCTACTCTCTAGTGTCCGATCAATGTCAAATAGCCACCCCAATCCCCATGATTCACAGTCAGATGGAGAAATTTGGACTTTCCTGCACATTTTTTTAATTTTTCGTCAGTAGGAGGAGGGGAGTTAGATTGCGCCAGGATACTGGGTCGGCTTTCTTGCACTCTGACTTCACAGACTTCGTCATTATTCCTAACCGAGATGAAATGAAGTGAGTACAGAACTTCCTTCCACACCAGCAATTAACAAATTTAATTTTTAAAAATAAATAATTTATAGGTATTAATTATTATTATGTCCTCTGAAAGAAAATGTAATTAGCAATTGAATTTAAGACCAAAATTGTGTTTACCACATTTTCAGCTTCTCGCCAACTTTGAATTTCTAACCAACAGAGGGACAGGGAGGGTAAAAGAGGTTCCCTCCAATAGGCAGGGCATTTTCCAGGGGGAAAGGTAATTAACTCATCAATTTTTGATTCCAATTTGGTATCAAAAGTGCGGGTAAATCAACTTTGCCTCTATAATATTGTGTGTGCGATACTACGGCATATTGTCAGTTCAGTGTATTGTGATAGTTTCCCTTAGTGTGCTGGCGCGGTACATTGGCGGTGTAGCAGCTAGTGGAGGATTTAACCTCAACAGCCAGGAGCTACACGCCACTCGCACTAGGTGTTGCTTTTCTAACAGGAAAATAAATTACAACCGTTACAGCAACAGTATTGTAAGCTGAAGTCATTCCTTGCAATATACGTGTATGTAAATGCACACTTAACTATATTATGTGATACTGTTCACTCTGTCCTCTCCACCCACAATTCACTTATTTAGAACCTTATTGAGAAGAATATCTAATATTACATTATACACTCCTGGAAATTGAAATAAGAACACCGTGAATTCATTGTCCCAGGAAGGGGAAACTTCATTGACACATTCCTGGGGTCAGATACATCACATGATCACACTGACAGAACCACAGGCACATAGACACAGGCAACAGAGCATGCACAATGTCGGCACTAGTACAGTGTATATCCTCCTTTCGCAGCAATGCAAGCTGCTATTCTCCCATGGAGACGATCGTAGAGATGCTGGATGTAGTCCTGTGGAATGGCTTGCCATGCCATTTCCACCTGGCGCCTCAGTTGGACCAGCGTTCGTGCTGGACGTGCAGACCGCGTGAGACGATGCTTCATCCAGTCCCAAACATGCTCAATGGGGGACAGATCCGGAGATCTTGCTGGCCAGGGTAGTTGACTTACACCTTCTAGAGCACGTTGGGTGGCACGGGATACATGCGGACGTGCATTGTCCTGTTGGAACAGCAAGTTCCCTTGCCGGTCTAGGAATGGTAGAACGATGGGTTCGATGACGGTTTGGATGTACCGTGCACTATTCAGTGTGCCCTCGACGATCACCACTGGTGTACGGCCAGTGTAGGAGATCGCTCCCCACACCATGATGCCGGGTGTTGGCCCTGTGTGCCTCGGTCGTATGCAGTCCTGATTGTGGCGCTCACCTGCACGGCGCCAAACACGCATACGACCATCATTGGCACCAAGGCAGAAGCGACTCTCATCGCTGAAGACGACACGTCCCCATTCGTCCCTCCATTCATGCCTGTCGCGACACCACTGGAGGCGGGCTGCACGATGTTGAGGCGTGAGCGGAATACGGCCTAACGGTGTGCGAGACCGTAGCCCAGCTTCATGGAGACGGTTGCGAATGGTCCTCGCCGATACCCCAGGAGCAACAGTGTCCCTAATTTGCTGGGAAGTGGCGGTGCGGTCCCCTACGGCACTGCGTAGGATCCTACGGTCTTGGCGTGCATCCGTGCGTCGCTGCGGTCCGGTCCCAGGTCGACGGGCACGTGCACCTTCCACCGACCACTGGCGACAACATCGATGTACTGTGGAGACATCACGCCCCACGTGTTGAGCAATTCGGCGGTACGTCCACCCAGCCTCCCGCATGCCCACTATACGCCCTCGCTCAAAGTCCGTCAACTGCACATACGGTTCACGTCCGCGCTGTCGCGGCATGCTACCAGTGTTAAAGACTGCGATGGAGCTCCGTATGCTACGGCAAACTGGCTGACACTGACGGCGGCGGTGCACAAATGCTGCGCAGCTAGCGTCATTCGACGGCCAACACCGCGGTTCCTGGTGTGTCCGCTGTGCCGTGCGTGTGATCATTGCTTGTACAGCCCTCTCGCAGTGTCCGGAGCAAGTATAGTGGGTCTGACACACCGGTGTCAATGTGTTCTTTTTTCCATTTCCAGGAGTGTATTTGTTTAGTAATCATTCTCTATTTTTCAGTTTTCCTTTCATTTACAAGAGGTGTTCAATAAGTAATGCTACATACTTTTTCTCCGACAATTTGGGTTGAAAAAAGGCATAATTTGTTGTGGGACATCTTGCGATTTTCCCCCTCAACCCCTATCGTTGCATGAAGTTCCTTTGGGTGGAGGCTCTATATGTAGCCTTGAGAATGGGTCTGTAACGGAGGTATGTTCGAAGCAGAGAGCCGTACCTGAGTTCCTTTTTGGTGTAAAAGCTAAGCATCACAGATTTCATACAAGTTTGCAAAATGTCTTGGGGGACCTGACAGCGAACGAAAGCGTGGTCAGTCGTTGGGCGAGGCGTCTGGCATCATCACAACAACGTCGCACAAACCTGTTCGATACCCCGCGTGCCGGCCTGCCGCACATTGTTGGGACACTGCTGTGTTGAAAAGTGCCGTCACCTTCATTCGAGGTGATCGGTGGATCACAATCAAACACCTCGCTGCTCATAGGATGTCTCTGCTAGTAGTGCTGACATACTTGTCCACCAGTTGGGATAAAGAAAGGTGTGTGCCTGTTGGGTTCTTCGCCACCTAAGACCAGAAGGATTGACGAAAGTCATCTGTGCGGAAAGGCTTAAGAGTTAAGAGGCTGAGAATAATAATTTTTTGTCAAACATCGCCACAGGTGATGAAACATGGGTTCATCACTTCGAACCGGAAAGAAAATGGCAATTCATGGACTGGCGTCACACCATCTCTTCTTCGAAGAAAAAGTTTAAAGTCGCACCTCAGCTTGTAAAGTCATGCGGATGGTGTTCTGGCACCATATTTTCCTCTCCCTAATGGTGCATCAATCAACTCTGAAGTCTATTGGTCTATCATCAGGAAATTGAAGAAAAAAAATCGAATGAACTTGTCAATCTCAATAACTACGTATGGTCTCATGCAAAGTTGCGCACCCGAGAGGAGCACATTTCTGCAAATCATATTTAAGTGCTGGCAGATGTTTCATCGAACCACTTTCACGATAGCTCTCCATTATTCCAATCTCGTACAGCGCGCGGAAAAAAAACAAACACTTATGTCTTTCCGTGCGAGCACTAATTTCCCATATTTTTTATGATGAACGATCCTTCCTATTTAGCTGCAGTGCACCTAACACAGATGTTTCACTTTCATAGGCAGCAGATGGCCGCACTGCAACACACGGTACAGAAGCTACTCGCCAATCAACCCCAAATATAGTGCCACAGGCAACAACTGTGCTCACAACGTACTAGGTACTGTGAATATCCATTACGTTTTGTCAACAGTGGGAAGTGCAGGCGACTCAGCTATAAGCAATAGCTGCAGTGCAGCTAACACAGATGTTTCAGTTTCATAGGCAGCAGATGTCCGCACTGCAACACACGGTACAGAAGCTACTCGCCAGTCAACCCCAAATATAGTGCCACAGGCAACAACTGTGCTCACAACGTACTAGGTACTGTGAATATCCATTACGTTTTGTCAACAGTGGGAAGTGCAGGCGACTCAGCTATAAGCAATAGCTGCAGTGCAGCTAACACAGATGTTTCAGTTTCATAGGCAGCAGATGCCGCACAGCAACACACGGTACAGAAGCTACTCGCCAATCAACCCCAAATATAGTGCCACAGGCAACAACTGTGCTCACAACGTACTAGGTACTGTGAATATCCATTACGTTTTGTCAACACTGGGAAGTGCAGGCGACTCAGCTATAAGCAATAGCTGCAGTGCAGCTAACACAGATGTTTCAGTTTCATAGGCAGCAGATGGCCGCACTGCAACACACGGTACAGAAGCTACTCGCCAATCAACCCCAAATATAGTGCCACAGGCAACAACTGTGCTCACAACGTACTAGGTACAGTGAATATCCATTACGTTTTGTCAACAGTGGGAAGTGCAGGCGACTCAGCTATAAGCAATAGCTGCAGTGCAGCTAACACAGATGTTTCAGTTTCATTGGCAGCAGATGGCCTCAATGCAACACACGGTACAGAAGCTACTCGCCAATCAACCCCAAATATAATGCCACAGGCAACAACTGTGCTCACAACGTACTAGGTACTGTGAATATCCATTACGTTTTGTCAACAGTGGGAAGTGCAGGCGACTCAGCTATAAGCAATAGCTGCAGTGCAGCTAACACAGATGTTTCAGTTTCATAGGCAGCAGATGTCCGCACTGCAACACACGGTACAGAAGCTACTCGCCAATCAACCCAAAATATAGTGCCACAGGCAACAACTGTGCTCAGAACGTACTAGGTACTGTGAATATCCATTACGTTTTGTCAACAGTGGGAAGTGCAGGCGACTCAGCTATAAGCAATAGCTGCAGTGCAGCTAACACAGATGTTTCAGTTTCATAGGCAGCAGATGGCCGCACTGCAACACACGGTACAGAAGCTACTCGCCAATCAACCCCAAATATAGTGCCACAGGCAACAACTGTGCTCACAACGTACTAGGTACTGTGAATATCCATTACGTTTTGTCAACAGTGGGAAGTGCAGGCGACTCAGCTATAAGCAATAGCTGCAGTGCAGCTAACACAGATGTTTCAGTTTCATAGGCAGCAGATGGCCGCACTGCAACACACGGTACAGAAGCTACTCGCCAATCAACCCCAAATATAGAGCCACAAGCAACAACTGTGCTCACAACGTACTAGGTGCTGTGAATATCCATTACGTTTTGTCAACAGTGGGAAGTGCAGGCGACTCAGCTATAAGCAATAGCTGCAGTGCAGCTATCACAGATGTTTCAGTTTCATAAGCAGCAGATGTCCGCACTGCAACACACGGTACAGAATCTACTCGCCAATCAACCCCAAATATAGTGCCACAGGCAACAACTAAGATCACAACGTACTAGGTACTGTGAATATCCATTACGTTTTGTCAACAGTGGGAAGTGCAGGCGACTCAGCTATAAGCAATAGCTGCAGTGCAGCTAACACAGATGTTTCAGTTTCATAGGCAGCAGATGGCCGCACTGCAACACACGGTACAGAAGCTACTCGCCAATCAACCCCATTTATAGTGCCACAGGCAACAACTGTGCTCACAACGTACTAGGTACTGTGAATATAAATTACGTTTTGTCAACAGTGGGAAGTGCAGGCGACTCAGCTATAAGCAATAGCTGCAGTGCAGCTAACACAGATGTTTCAGTTTCATAGGCAGCAGATGGCCGCACTGCAACACACGGTACAGAAGCTACTCGCCAATCAACCCCATTTATAGTGCCACAGGCAACAACTGTGCTCACAACGTACTAGGTACTGTGAATATAAATTACGTTTTGTCAACAGTGGGAAGTGCAGGCGACTCAGCTATAAGCAATAGCTGCAGTGCAGCTAACACAGATGTTTCAGTTTCATAGGCAGCAGATGGCCGCACTGCTACACACGGTACAGAAGCTACTCGCCCATCAACCCCATTTATAGTGCCACAGGCAACAACTGTGCTCACAACGTACTAGGTACTGTGAATATAAATTACGTTTTGTCAACAGTGGGAAGTGCAGGCGACTCAGCTATAAGCAATAGCTGCAGTGCAGCTAACACAGATGTTTCAGTTTCATAGGCAGCAGATGGCCGCACTGCAACACACGGTACAGAAGCTACTCGCCAATCAACCCCATTTATAGTGCCACAGGCAACAACTGTGCTCACAACGTACTAGGTACTGTGAATATAAATTACGTTTTGTCAACAGTGGGAAGTGCAGGCGACTCAGCTATAAGCAATAGCTGCAGTGCAGCTAACACAGATGTTTCAGTTTCATAGGCAGCAGATGGCCGCACTGCAACACACGGTACAGAAGCTACTCGCCCATCAACCCCATTTATAGTGCCACAGGCAACAACTGTGCTCACAACGTACTAGGTACTGTGAATATAAATTACGTTTTGTCAACAGTGGGAAGTGCAGGCGACTCAGCTATAAGCAATAGCTGCAGTGCAGCTAACACAGATGTTTCAGTTTCATAGGCAGCAGATGGCCGCACTGCTACACACGGTACAGAAGCTACTCGCCCATCAACCCCATTTATAGTGCCACAGGCAACAACTGTGCTCACAACGTACTAGGTACTGTGAATATAAATTACGTTTTGTCAACAGTGGGAAGTGCAGGCGACTCAGCTATAAGCAATAGCTGCAGTGCAGCTAACACAGATGTTTCAGTTTCATAGGCAGCAGATGGCCGCACTGCTACACACGGTACAGAAGCTACTCGCCCATCAACCCCATTTATAGTGCCACAGGCAACAACTGTGCTCACAACGTACTAGGTACTGTGAATATAAATTACGTTTTGTCAACAGTGGGAAGTGCAGGCGACTCAGCTATAAGCAATAGCTGCAGTGCAGCTAACACAGATGTTTCAGTTTCATAGGCAGCAGATGGCCGCACTGCTACACACGGTACAGAAGCTACTCGCCCATCAACCCCATTTATAGTGCCACAGGCAACAACTGTGCTCACAACGTACTAGGTACTGTGAATATAAATTACGTTTTGTCAACAGTGGGAAGTGCAGGCGACTCAGCTATAAGCAATAGCTGCAGTGCAGCTAACACAGATGTTTCAGTTTCATAGGCAGCAGATGGCCGCACTGCAACACACGGTACAGAAGCTACTCGCCCATCAACCCCATTTATAGTGCCACAGGCAACAACTGTGCTCACAACGTACTAGGTACTGTGAATATAAATTACGTTTTGTCAACAGTGGGAAGTGCAGGCGACTCAGCTATAAGCAATAGCTGCAGTGCAGCTAACACAGATGTTTCAGTTTCATAGGCAGCAGATGGCCGCACTGCTACACACGGTACAGAAGCTACTCGCCCATCAACCCCATTTATAGTGCCACAGGCAACAACTGTGCTCACAACGTACTAGGTACTGTGAATATAAATTACGTTTTGTCAACAGTGGGAAGTGCAGGCGACTCAGCTATAAGCAATAGCTGCAGTGCAGCTAACACAGATGTTTCAGTTTCATAGGCAGCAGATGGCCGCACTGCAACACACGGTACAGAAGCTACTCGCCCATCAACCCCATTTATAGTGCCACAGGCAACAACTGTGCTCACAACGTACTAGGTACTGTGAATATAAATTACGTTTTGTCAACAGTGGGAAGTGCAGGCGACTCAGCTATAAGCAATAGCTGCAGTGCAGCTAACACAGATGTTTCAGTTTCATAGGCAGCAGATGGCCGCACTGCTACACACGGTACAGAAGCTACTCGCCCATCAACCCCATTTATAGTGCCACAGGCAACAACTGTGCTCACAACGTACTAGGTACTGTGAATATAAATTACGTTTTGTCAACAGTGGGAAGTGCAGGCGACTCAGCTATAAGCAATAGCTGCAGTGCAGCTAACACAGATGTTTCAGTTTCATAGGCAGCAGATGGCCGCACTGCAACACACGGTACAGAAGCTACTCGCCCATCAACCCCATTTATAGTGCCACAGGCAACAACTGTGCTCACAACGTACTAGGTACTGTGAATATAAATTACGTTTTGTCAACAGTGGGAAGTGCAGGCGACTCAGCTATAAGCAATAGCTGCAGTGCAGCTAACACAGATGTTTCAGTTTCATAGGCAGCAGATGGCCGCACTGCAACACACGGTACAGAAGCTACTCGCCCATCAACCCCATTTATAGTGCCACAGGCAACAACTGTGCTCACAACGTACTAGGTACTGTGAATATAAATTACGTTTTGTCAACAGTGGGAAGTGCAGGCGACTCAGCTATAAGCAATAGCTGCAGTGCAGCTAACACAGATGTTTCAGTTTCATAGGCAGCAGATGGCCGCACTGCTACACACGGTACAGAAGCTACTCGCCCATCAACCCCATTTATAGTGCCACAGGCAACAACTGTGCTCACAACGTACTAGGTACTGTGAATATAAATTACGTTTTGTCAACAGTGGGAAGTGCAGGCGACTCAGCTATAAGCAATAGCTGCAGTGCAGCTAACACAGATGTTTCAGTTTCATAGGCAGCAGATGGCCGCACTGCAACACACGGTACAGAAGCTACTCGCCCATCAACCCCATTTATAGTGCCACAGGCAACAACTGTGCTCACAACGTACTAGGTACTGTGAATATAAATTACGTTTTGTCAACAGTGGGAAGTGCAGGCGACTCAGCTATAAGCAATAGCTGCAGTGCAGCTAACACAGATGTTTCAGTTTCATAGGCAGCAGATGGCCGCACTGCTACACACGGTACAGAAGCTACTCGCCCATCAACCCCATTTATAGTGCCACAGGCAACAACTGTGCTCACAACGTACTAGGTACTGTGAATATAAATTACGTTTTGTCAACAGTGGGAAGTGCAGGCGACTCAGCTATAAGCAATAGCTGCAGTGCAGCTAACACAGATGTTTCAGTTTCATAGGCAGCAGATGGCCGCACTGCAACACACGGTACAGAAGCTACTCGCCCATCAACCCCATTTATAGTGCCACAGGCAACAACTGTGCTCACAACGTACTAGGTACTGTGAATATAAATTACGTTTTGTCAACAGTGGGAAGTGCAGGCGACTCAGCTATAAGCAATAGCTGCA
Source organism: Schistocerca serialis cubense (assembly GCF_023864345.2). Taxonomy (NCBI): domain Eukaryota; kingdom Metazoa; phylum Arthropoda; class Insecta; order Orthoptera; family Acrididae; genus Schistocerca; species Schistocerca serialis. The sequence continues at coordinate 45,829,824 of NC_064641.1, forward strand.
GTGCAGCTAACACAGATGTTTCAGTTTCATAGGCAGCAGATGGCCGCACTGCTACACACGGTACAGAAGCTACTCGCCCATCAACCCCATTTATAGTGCCACAGGCAACAACTGTGCTCACAACGTACTAGGTACTGTGAATATAAATTACGTTTTGTCAACAGTGGGAAGTGCAGGCGACTCAGCTATAAGCAATAGCTGCAGTGCAGCTAACACAGATGTTTCAGTTTCATAGGCAGCAGATGGCCGCACTGCTACACACGGTACAGAAGCTACTCGCCCATCAACCCCATTTATAGTGCCACAGGCAACAACTGTGCTCACAACGTACTAGGTACTGTGAATATAAATTACGTTTTGTCAACAGTGGGAAGTGCAGGCGACTCAGCTATAAGCAATAGCTGCAGTGCAGCTAACACAGATGTTTCAGTTTCATAGGCAGCAGATGGCCGCACTGCTACACACGGTACAGAAGCTACTCGCCCATCAACCCCATTTATAGTGCCACAGGCAACAACTGTGCTCACAACGTACTAGGTACTGTGAATATAAATTACGTTTTGTCAACAGTGGGAAGTGCAGGCGACTCAGCTATAAGCAATAGCTGCAGTGCAGCTAACACAGATGTTTCAGTTTCATAGGCAGCAGATGGCCGCACTGCAACACACGGTACAGAAGCTACTCGCCAATCAACCCCATTTATAGTGCCACAGGCAACAACTGTGCTCACAACGTACTAGGTACTGTGAATATAAATTACGTTTTGTCAACAGTGGGAAGTGCAGGCGACTCAGCTATAAGCAATAGCTGCAGTGCAGCTAACACAGATGTTTCAGTTTCATAGGCAGCAGATGGCCGCACTGCTACACACGGTACAGAAGCTACTCGCCCATCAACCCCATTTATAGTGCCACAGGCAACAACTGTGCTCACAACGTACTAGGTACTGTGAATATAAATTACGTTTTGTCAACAGTGGGAAGTGCAGGCGACTCAGCTATAAGCAATAGCTGCAGTGCAGCTAACACAGATGTTTCAGTTTCATAGGCAGCAGATGGCCGCACTGCAACACACGGTACAGAAGCTACTCGCCAATCAACCCCATTTATAGTGCCACAGGCAACAACTGTGCTCACAACGTACTAGGTACTGTGAATATAAATTACGTTTTGTCAACAGTGGGAAGTGCAGGCGACTCAGCTATAAGCAATAGCTGCAGTGCAGCTAACACAGATGTTTCAGTTTCATAGGCAGCAGATGGCCGCACTGCTACACACGGTACAGAAGCTACTCGCCCATCAACCCCATTTATAGTGCCACAGGCAACAACTGTGCTCACAACGTACTAGGTACTGTGAATATAAATTACGTTTTGTCAACAGTGGGAAGTGCAGGCGACTCAGCTATAAGCAATAGCTGCAGTGCAGCTAACACAGATGTTTCAGTTTCATAGGCAGCAGATGGCCGCACTGCTACACACGGTACAGAAGCTACTCGCCAATCAACCCCATTTATAGTGCCACAGGCAACAACTGTGCTCACAACGTACTAGGTACTGTGAATATAAATTACGTTTTGTCAACAGTGGGAAGTGCAGGCGACTCAGCTATAAGCAATAGCTGCAGTGCAGCTAACACAGATGTTTCAGTTTCATAGGCAGCAGATGGCCGCACTGCAACACACGGTACAGAAGCTACTCGCCCATCAACCCCATTTATAGTGCCACAGGCAACAACTGTGCTCACAACGTACTAGGTACTGTGAATATAAATTACGTTTTGTCAACAGTGGGAAGTGCAGGCGACTCAGCTATAAGCAATAGCTGCAGTGCAGCTAACACAGATGTTTCAGTTTCATAGGCAGCAGATGGCCGCACTGCTAAACACGGTACAGAAGCTACTCGCCCATCAACCCCATTTATAGTGCCACAGGCAACAACTGTGCTCACAACGTACTAGGTACTGTGAATATAAATTACGTTTTGTCAACAGTGGGAAGTGCAGGCGACTCAGCTATAAGCAATAGCTGCAGTGCAGCTAACACAGATGTTTCAGTTTCATAGGCAGCAGATGGCCGCACTGCTACACACGGTACAGAAGCTACTCGCCAATCAACCCCATTTATAGTGCCACAGGCAACAACTGTGCTCACAACGTACTAGGTACTGTGAATATAAATTACGTTTTGTCAACAGTGGGAAGTGCAGGCGACTCAGCTATAAGCAATAGCTGCAGTGCAGCTAACACAGATGTTTCAGTTTCATAGGCAGCAGATGGCCGCACTGCTACACACGGTACAGAAGCTACTCGCCCATCAACCCCATTTATAGTGCCACAGGCAACAACTGTGCTCACAACGTACTAGGTACTGTGAATATAAATTACGTTTTGTCAACAGTGGGAAGTGCAGGCGACTCAGCTATAAGCAATAGCTGCAGTGCAGCTAACACAGATGTTTCAGTTTCATAGGCAGCAGATGGCCGCACTGCTACACACGGTACAGAAGCTACTCGCCAATCAACCCCATTTATAGTGCCACAGGCAACAACTGTGCTCACAACGTACTAGGTACTGTGAATATAAATTACGTTTTGTCAACAGTGGGAAGTGCAGGCGACTCAGCTATAAGCAATAGCTGCAGTGCAGCTAACACAGATGTTTCAGTTTCATAGGCAGCAGATGGCCGCACTGCTACACACGGTACAGAAGCTACTCGCCCATCAACCCCATTTATAGTGCCACAGGCAACAACTGTGCTCACAACGTACTAGGTACTGTGAATATAAATTACGTTTTGTCAACAGTGGGAAGTGCAGGCGACTCAGCTATAAGCAATAGCTGCAGTGCAGCTAACACAGATGTTTCAGTTTCATAGGCAGCAGATGGCCGCACTGCTACACACGGTACAGAAGCTACTCGCCCATCAACCCCATTTATAGTGCCACAGGCAACAACTGTGCTCACAACGTACTAGGTACTGTGAATATAAATTACGTTTTGTCAACAGTGGGAAGTGCAGGCGACTCAGCTATAAGCAATAGCTGCAGTGCAGCTAACACAGATGTTTCAGTTTCATAGGCAGCAGATGGCCGCACTGCAACACACGGTACAGAAGCTACTCGCCAATCAACCCCATTTATAGTGCCACAGGCAACAACTGTGCTCACAACGTACTAGGTACTGTGAATATAAATTACGTTTTGTCAACAGTGGGAAGTGCAGGCGACTCAGCTATAAGCAATAGCTGCAGTGCAGCTAACACAGATGTTTCAGTTTCATAGGCAGCAGATGGCCGCACTGCAACACACGGTACAGAAGCTACTCGCCAATCAACCCCATTTATAGTGCCACAGGCAACAACTGTGCTCACAACGTACTAGGTACTGTGAATATAAATTACGTTTTGTCAACAGTGGGAAGTGCAGGCGACTCAGCTATAAGCAATAGCTGCAGTGCAGCTAACACAGATGTTTCAGTTTCATAGGCAGCAGATGGCCGCACTGCTACACACGGTACAGAAGCTACTCGCCCATCAACCCCATTTATAGTGCCACAGGCAACAACTGTGCTCACAACGTACTAGGTACTGTGAATATAAATTACGTTTTGTCAACAGTGGGAAGTGCAGGCGACTCAGCTATAAGCAATAGCTGCAGTGCAGCTAACACAGATGTTTCAGTTTCATAGGCAGCAGATGGCCGCACTGCTACACACGGTACAGAAGCTACTCGCCAATCAACCCCATTTATAGTGCCACAGGCAACAACTGTGCTCACAACGTACTAGGTACTGTGAATATAAATTACGTTTTGTCAACAGTGGGAAGTGCAGGCGACTCAGCTATAAGCAATAGCTGCAGTGCAGCTAACACAGATGTTTCAGTTTCATAGGCAGCAGATGGCCGCACTGCTACACACGGTACAGAAGCTACTCGCCCATCAACCCCATTTATAGTGCCACAGGCAACAACTGTGCTCACAACGTACTAGGTACTGTGAATATAAATTACGTTTTGTCAACAGTGGGAAGTGCAGGCGACTCAGCTATAAGCAATAGCTGCAGTGCAGCTAACACAGATGTTTCAGTTTCATAGGCAGCAGATGGCCGCACTGCAACACACGGTACAGAAGCTACTCGCCAATCAACCCCATTTATAGTGCCACAGGCAACAACTGTGCTCACAACGTACTAGGTACTGTGAATATAAATTACGTTTTGTCAACAGTGGGAAGTGCAGGCGACTCAGCTATAAGCAATAGCTGCAGTGCAGCTAACACAGATGTTTCAGTTTCATAGGCAGCAGATGGCCGCACTGCTACACACGGTACAGAAGCTACTCGCCCATCAACCCCATTTATAGTGCCACAGGCAACAACTGTGCTCACAACGTACTAGGTACTGTGAATATAAATTACGTTTTGTCAACAGTGGGAAGTGCAGGCGACTCAGCTATAAGCAATAGCTGCAGTGCAGCTAACACAGATGTTTCAGTTTCATAGGCAGCAGATGGCCGCACTGCAACACACGGTACAGAAGCTACTCGCCAATCAACCCCATTTATAGTGCCACAGGCAACAACTGTGCTCACAACGTACTAGGTACTGTGAATATAAATTACGTTTTGTCAACAGTGGGAAGTGCAGGCGACTCAGCTATAAGCAATAGCTGCAGTGCAGCTAACACAGATGTTTCAGTTTCATAGGCAGCAGATGGCCGCACTGCAACACACGGTACAGAAGCTACTCGCCAATCAACCCCATTTATAGTGCCACAGGCAACAACTGTGCTCACAACGTACTAGGTACTGTGAATATAAATTACGTTTTGTCAACAGTGGGAAGTGCAGGCGACTCAGCTATAAGCAATAGCTGCAGTGCAGCTAACACAGATGTTTCAGTTTCATAGGCAGCAGATGGCCGCACTGCTACACACGGTACAGAAGCTACTCGCCCATCAACCCCATTTATAGTGCCACAGGCAACAACTGTGCTCACAACGTACTAGGTACTGTGAATATAAATTACGTTTTGTCAACAGTGGGAAGTGCAGGCGACTCAGCTATAAGCAATAGCTGCAGTGCAGCTAACACAGATGTTTCAGTTTCATAGGCAGCAGATGGCCGCACTGCAACACACGGTACAGAAGCTACTCGCCAATCAACCCCATTTATAGTGCCACAGGCAACAACTGTGCTCACAACGTACTAGGTACTGTGAATATAAATTACGTTTTGTCAACAGTGGGAAGTGCAGGCGACTCAGCTATAAGCAATAGCTGCAGTGCAGCTAACACAGATGTTTCAGTTTCATAGGCAGCAGATGGCCGCACTGCAACACACGGTACAGAAGCTACTCGCCAATCAACCCCATTTATAGTGCCACAGGCAACAACTGTGCTCACAACGTACTAGGTACTGTGAATATAAATTACGTTTTGTCAACAGTGGGAAGTGCAGGCGACTCAGCTATAAGCAATAGCTGCAGTGCAGCTAACACAGATGTTTCAGTTTCATAGGCAGCAGATGGCCGCACTGCTACACACGGTACAGAAGCTACTCGCCCATCAACCCCAAATATAGTGCCACAAGCAACAACTGTGCTCACAACGTACTAGGTACTGTGAATATCCATTACGTTTTGTCAACAGTGGGAAGTGCAGGCGACTCAGCGATAAGCAATAGCAGCAGTGCAGCTAACACAGATGTTTCAGTTTCATAGGCCGCAGATGGCCGCACTGCAACACACGGTACAGAAGCTACTCGCCAATCAACCCCAAATATAGAGCCACAAGCAACAACTGTGCTCACAACGTACTAGGTGCTGTGAATATCCATTACGTTTTGTCAACAGTGGGAAGTGCAGGCGACTCAGCTATAAGCAATAGCTGCAGTGCAGCTATCACAGATGTTTCAGTTTCATAAGCAGCAGATGTCCGCACTGCAACACACGGTACAGAATCTACTCGCCAATCAACCCCAAATATAGTGCCACAGGCAACAACTAAGCTCACAACGTACTAGGTACTGTGAATATCCATTACGTTTTGTCAACAGTGGGAAGTGCAGGCGACTGAGCTATAAGCAATAGCTGCAGTGCAGCTAACACAGATGTTTCAGTTTCATAGGCAGCAGATGGCCGCACTGCAACACACGGTACAGAAGCTACTCGCCAATCAACCCCATTTATAGTGCCACAGGCAACAACTGTGCTCACAACGTACTAGGTACTGTGAATATAAATTACGTTTTGTCAACAGTGGGAAGTGCAGGCGACTCAGCTATAAGCAATAGCTGCAGTGCAGCTATCACAGATGTTTCAGTTTCATAAGCAGCAGATGTCCGCACTGCAACACACGGTACAGAATCTACTCGCCAATCAACCCCAAATATAGTGCCACAGGCAACAACTAAGCTCACAACGTACTAGGTACTGTGAATATCCATTACGTTTTGTCAACAGTGGGAAGTGCAGGCGACTCAGCTATAAGCAATAGCTGCAGTGCAGCTAACACAGATGTTTCAGTTTCATAGGCAGCAGATGGCCGCACTGCAACACACGGTACAGAAGCTACTCGCCAATCAACCCCATTTATAGTGCCACAGGCAACAACTGTGCTCACAACGTACTAGGTACTGTGAATATAAATTACGTTTTGTCAACAGTGGGAAGTGCAGGCGACTCAGCTATAAGCAATAGCTGCAGTGCAGCTAACACAGATGTTTCAGTTTCATAGGCAGCAGATGGCCGCACTGCTACACACGGTACAGAAGCTACTCGCCCATCAACCCCAAATATAGTGCCACAAGCAACAACTGTGCTCACAACGTACTAGGTACTGTGAATATCCATTACGTTTTGTCAACAGTGGGAAGTGCAGGCGACTCAGCTATAAGCAATAGCTGCAGTGCAGCTATCACAGATGTTTCAGTTTCATAAGCAGCAGATGTCCGCACTGCAACACACGGTACAGAATCTACTCGCCAATCAACCCCAAATATAGTGCCACAGGCAACAACTAAGCTCACAACGTACTAGGTACTGTGAATATCCATTACGTTTTGTCAACAGTGGGAAGTGCAGGCGACTCAGCTATAAGCAATAGCTGCAGTGCAGCTAACACAGATGTTTCAGTTTCATAGGCAGCAGATGGCCGCACTGCAACACACGGTACAGAAGCTACTCGCCAATCAACCCCATTTATAGTGCCACAGGCAACAACTGTGCTCACAACGTACTAGGTACTGTGAATATCCATTACGTTTTGTCAACAGTGGGAAGTGCAGGCGACTCAGCTATAAGCAATAGCTGCAGTGCAGCTAACACAGATGTTTCAGTTTCATAGGCAGCAGATGTCCACACTGCAACACACGGTACAGAATCTACTCGCCAATCAACCCCAAATATAGTGCCACAGGCAACAACTGTGCTCACAACGTACTAGGTACTGTGAAAATCCATTACGTTTTGTCAACAGTTTGAAGTGCAGGCGACTCAGCTATAAGCAATAGCTGCAGTGCAGCTAACACAGATGTTTCAGTTTCATAGGCAGCAGATGGCCGCACTGCAACACACGGTACAGAAGCTACTCGCCAATCAACCCCAAATATAGAGCCACAGGCAACAACTGTGCTCACAACGTACTAGGTACTGTGAATACCCATTACGTTTTGTCAACAGTGGGAAGTGCAGGCGACTCAGCTATAAGCAATAGCTGCAGTGCAGCTAACACAGATGTTTCAGTTTCATAAGCAGCAGATGTCCGCACTGCAACACACGGTACAGAAGCTACTCGCCAATCAACCCCAAATATAGTGCCACAGGCAACAACTGTGCTCACAACGTACTAGGTACTGTGAATATCCATTACGTTTTGTCAACAGTGGGAAGTGCAGGCGACTCAGCGATAAGCAATAGCAGCAGTGCAGCTAACACAGATGTTTCAGTTTCATAGGCCGCAGATGGCCGCACTGCAACACACGGTACAGAAGCTACTCGCCAATCAACCCCAAATATAGAGCCACAAGCAACAACTGTGCTCACAACGTACTAGGTGCTGTGAATATCCATTACGTTTTGTCAACAGTGGGAAGTGCAGGCGACTCAGCTATAAGCAATAGCTGCAGTGCAGCTATCACAGATGTTTCAGTTTCATAAGCAGCAGATGTCCGCACTGCAACACACGGTACAGAATCTACTCGCCAATCAACCCCAAATATAGTGCCACAGGCAACAACTAAGCTCACAACGTACTAGGTACTGTGAATATCCATTACGTTTTGTCAACAGTGGGAAGTGCAGGCGACTCAGCTATAAGCAATAGCTGCAGTGCAGCTAACACAGATGTTTCAGTTTCATAGGCAGCAGATGGCCGCACTGCAACACACGGTACAGAAGCTACTCGCCAATCAACCCCATTTATAGTGCCACAGGCAACAACTGTGCTCACAACGTACTAGGTACTGTGAATATAAATTACGTTTTGTCAACAGTGGGAAGTGCAGGCGACTCAGCTATAAGCAATAGCTGCAGTGCAGCTAACACAGATGTTTCAGTTTCATAGGCAGCAGATGGCCGCACTGCTACACACGGTACAGAAGCTACTCGCCCATCAACCCCAAATATAGTGCCACAAGCAACAACTGTGCTCACAACGTACTAGGTACTGTGAATATCCATTACGTTTTGTCAACAGTGGGAAGTGCAGGCGACTCAGCTATAAGCAATAGCTGCAGTGCAGCTAACACAGATGTTTCAGTTTCATAAGCAGCAGATGTCCGCACTGCAACACACGGTACAGAAGCTACTCGCCAATCAACCCCAAATATAGTGCCACAGGCAACAACTGTGCTCACAACGTACTAGGTACTGTGAATATCCATTACGTTTTGTCAACAGTGGGAAGTGCAGGCGACTCAGCGATAAGCAATAGCAGCAGTGCAGCTAACACAGATGTTTCAGTTTCATAGGCCGCAGATGGCCGCACTGCAACACACGGTACAGAAGCTACTCGCCAATCAACCCCAAATATAGAGCCACAAGCAACAACTGTGCTCACAACGTACTAGGTGCTGTGAATATCCATTACGTTTTGTCAACAGTGGGAAGTGCAGGCGACTCAGCTATAAGCAATAGCTGCAGTGCAGCTATCACAGATGTTTCAGTTTCATAAGCAGCAGATGTCCGCACTGCAACACACGGTACAGAATCTACTCGCCAATCAACCCCAAATATAGTGCCACAGGCAACAACTAAGCTCACAACGTACTAGGTACTGTGAATATCCATTACGTTTTGTCAACAGTGGGAAGTGCAGGCGACTCAGCTATAAGCAATAGCTGCAGTGCAGCTAACACAGATGTTTCAGTTTCATAAGCAGCAGATGTCCGCACTGCAACACACGGTACAGAAGCTACTCGCCAATCAACCCCAAATATAGTGCCACAGGCAACAACTGTGCTCACAACGTACTAGGTACTGTGAATATCCATTACGTTTTGTCAACAGTGGGAAGTGCAGGCGACTCAGCGATAAGCAATAGCAGCAGTGCAGCTAACACAGATGTTTCAGTTTCATAGGCCGCAGATGGCCGCACTGCAACACACGGTACAGAAGCTACTCGCCAATCAACCCCAAATATAGAGCCACAAGCAACAACTGTGCTCACAACGTACTAGGTGCTGTGAATATCCATTACGTTTTGTCAACAGTGGGAAGTGCAGGCGACTCAGCTATAAGCAATAGCTGCAGTGCAGCTATCACAGATGTTTCAGTTTCATAAGCAGCAGATGTCCGCACTGCAACACACGGTACAGAATCTACTCGCCAATCAACCCCAAATATAGTGCCACAGGCAACAACTAAGCTCACAACGTACTAGGTACTGTGAATATCCATTACGTTTTGTCAACAGTGGGAAGTGCAGGCGACTCAGCTATAAGCAATAGCTGCAGTGCAGCTAACACAGATGTTTCAGTTTCATAGGCAGCAGATGGCCGCACTGCAACACACGGTACAGAAGCTACTCGCCAATCAACCCCATTTATAGTGCCACAGGCAACAACTGTGCTCACAACGTACTAGGTACTGTGAATATAAATTACGTTTTGTCAACAGTGGGAAGTGCAGGCGACTCAGCTATAAGCAATAGCTGCAGTGCAGCTAACACAGATGTTTCAGTTTCATAGGCAGCAGATGGCCGCACTGCTACACACGGTACAGAAGCTACTCGCCCATCAACCCCAAATATAGTGCCACAAGCAACAACTGTGCTCACAACGTACTAGGTACTGTGAAAATCCATTACGTTTTGTCAACAGTTTGAAGTGCAGGCGACTCAGCTATAAGCAATAGCTGCAGTGCAGCTAACACAGATGTTTCAGTTTCATAGGCAGCAGATGGCCGCACTGCAACACACGGTACAGAAGCTACTCGCCAATCAACCCCATTTATAGTGCCACAGGCAACAACTGTGCTCACAACGTACTAGGTACTGTGAATATAAATTACGTTTTGTCAACAGTGGGAAGTGCAGGCGACTCAGCTATAAGCAATAGCTGCAGTGCAGCTAACACAGATGTTTCAGTTTCATAGGCAGCAGATGGCCGCACTGCTACACACGGTACAGAAGCTACTCGCCCATCAACCCCAAATATAGTGCCACAAGCAACAACTGTGCTCACAACGTACTAGGTACTGTGAATATCCATTACGTTTTGTCAACAGTGGGAAGTGCAGGCGACTCAGCTATAAGCAATAGCTGCAGTGCAGCTAACACAGATGTTTCAGTTTCATAGGCAGCAGATGGCCGCACTGCAACACACGGTACAGAAGCCACTCGCCCATCAACCCCAAATATAGTGCCACAAGCAACAACTGTGCTCACAACGTACTATGTACTGTGAATATCCATTACGTTTTGTCAACAGTGGGAAGTGCAGGCGACTCAGCTATAAGCAATAGCTGCAGTGCAGCTAACGCAGATGTTTCAGTTTCTTATGCAGCAGATGGCCGCACTGCAACACACGGTACAGAAGCTACTCGCCAATCAACCCCAAAAATAGTGCCACAGGCAACAACTGTGCTCACAACGTACTAGGTATTGTGAATATCCATTACGTTTTGTCAACAGTGGGAAGTGCTGGCGACTCAGCTATAAGCAATACCTGCAGTGCAGCTAACACAGATGTTTCAGTTTCATAGGCAGCAGATGGCCGCACTGCAACACACGGTACAGAAGCTACTCGCCAATCAACCCCAAATATAGTGCCACAGGCAACAACTGTGCTCACAACGTACTAGGTACTGTGAATATCCATTACGTTTTGTCAACAGTGGGAAGTGCAGGCGACTCAGCTATAAGCAATAGCTGCAGTGCATCTAACACAGATGTTTCAGTTTCATAGGCAGCAGATGTCCGCACTGCAACACACGGTACAGAAGCTACTCGCCAATCAACCCCAAATATAGTGCCACAGGCAACAACTGTGCTCACAACGTACTAGGTACTGTGAATATCCATTACGTTTTAACAACAGTGGGAAGTGCAGGCGACTCAGCTATAAGCAATAGCTGCAGTGCAGCTAACACAGATGTTTCAGTTTCATAGGCAGCAGATGGCCGCACTGCAACACACGGTACAGAAGCTACTCGCCAATCAACCCCAAATATAGTGCCACAGGCAACAACTGTGCTCACAACGTACTAGGTACTGTGAATATTCATTACGTTTTGTCAACAGTGGGAAGTGCAGGCGACTCAGCTATAAGCAATAGCTGCAGTGCAGCTAACACAGATGTTTTAGTTTCATAGGCAGCAGATGGCCGCACTGCAACACACGGTACAGAAGCTACTCGCCCATCAACCCCAAATATAGTGCCACAAGCAACAACTGTGCTCACAACGTACTAGGTACTGTGAATATCCATTACGTTTTGTCAACAGTGGGAAGTGCAGGCGACTCAGCTATAAGCAATAGCTGCAGTGCAGCTAACACAGATGTTTCAGTTTCATAGGCACCAGATGACCGCACTGCAACACACGGTACAGAAGCTACTCGCCAATCAACCCCAAATATAATGCCACAGGCAACAACTGTGCTCACAACGTACTAGGTACTGTGAATATCCATTACGTTTTGTCAACAGTGGGAAGTGCAGGCGACTCAGCTATAAGCAATAGCTGCAGTGCAGCTAACACAGATGTTTCAGTTTCATAAGCAGCAGATGTCCACACTGCAACACACGGTACAGAATCTACTCGCCAATCAACCCCAAATATAGTGCAACAGGCAACAACTGTGTCAACAACGTACTAGGTACTGTGAAAATCCATTACGTTTTGTCAACAGTTTGAAGTGCAGGCGACTCAGCTATAAGCAATAGCTGCAGTGCAGCTAACACAGATGTTTCAGTTTCATAGGCAGCAGATGACCGCACTGCAACACACGGTACAGGAGCTACTCGCCAATCAACCCCAAATATAGTGCCACAGGCAACAACTGTGCTCACAACGTACTAGGTACTGTGAATATCCATTACGTTTTGTCAACAGTGGGAAGTGCAGGCGACTCAGCTATAAGCAATAGCTGCAGTGCAGCTAAAACAGATGTTTCAGTTTCATAGGCAGCAGATGGCCGCACTGCAACACACGGTACAGAAGCTACTCGCCCATCAACCCCAAATATAGTGCCACAAGCAACAACTGTGCTCACAACGTACTAGGTACTGTGAATATCCATTATGTTTTGTCAACAGTGGGAAGTGCCGGCGACTCAGCTATAAGCAATAGCTGCAGTGCAGCTAACACAGATGTTTCAGTTTCATAGGCCGCAGATGGCCGCACTGCAACACACGGTACAGAAGCTACTCGCCAATCAACCCCAAATATAGTGCCACAAGCAACAACTGTGCTCACAACGTACTAGGTACTGTGAATATCCATTACGTTTTGTCAACAGTGGGAAGTGCAGGCGACTCAGCTATAAGCAATAGCTGCAGTGCAGCTAACACAGATGTTTCAGTTTCATAAGCAGCAGATGTTCGCACTGCAACACACGGTACAGAATCTACTCGCCAATCAACCCCAAATATAGTGCCACAGGCAACAACTGTGCTCACAACGTACTAGGTACTGTGAATATCCATTACGTTTTGTCAACAGTGGGAAGTGCAGGCGACTCAGCTATAAGCAATAGCTGCAGTGCAGCTAACACAGATGTTTCAGTTTCATAGGCCGCAGATGGCCGCACTGCAACACACGGTACAGAAGCTACTCGCCAATCAACCCCAAATATAGTGCCACAAGGAACAACTGTGCTCACAACGTACTAGGTACTGTGAATATCCATTACGTTTTGTCAACAGTGGGAAGTGCAGGCGACTCAGCTATAAGCAATAGCTGCAGTGCAGCTATCACAGATGTTTCAGTTTCATAAGCAGCAGATGTCCGCACTGCAACACACGGTACAGATTCTACTCGCCAATCAACCCCAAATATAGTGCCACAGGCAACAACTGTGCTCACAACGTACTAGGTACTGTGAAAATCCATTACGTTTTGTCAACAGTGGGAAGTGCAGGCGACTCAGCTATAAGCAATAGCTGCAGTGCAGCTAACACAGATGTTTCAGTTTCATAGGCAGCAGATGGCCGCACTGCAACACACGGTACAGAAGCTACTCATCAATCAACCCCATTTATAGTGCCACAGGCAACAACTGTGCTCACAACGTACTAGGTACTGTGAATATCCATTACGTTTTGTCAACAGTGGGAAGTGCAGGCGACTCAGCTATAAGCAATAGCTGCAGTGCATCTAACACAGATGTTTCAGTTTCATAGGCAGCAGATGTCCGCACTGCAACACACGGTACAGAAGCTACTCGCCAATCAACCCCAAATATAGTGCCACAGGCAACAACTGTGCTCACAACGTACTAGGTACTGTGAATATCCATTACGTTTTAACAACAGTGGGAAGTGCAGGCGACTCAGCTATAAGCAATAGCTGCAGTGCAGCTAACACAGATGTTTCAGTTTCATAGGCAGCAGATGGCCGCACTGCAACACACGGTACAGAAGCTACTCGCCAATCAACCCCAAATATAGTGCCACAGGCAACAACTGTGCTCACAACGTACTAGGTACTGTGAATATTCATTACGTTTTGTCAACAGTGGGAAGTGCAGGCGACTCAGCTATAAGCAATAGCTGCAGTGCAGCTAACACAGATGTTTTAGTTTCATAGGCAGCAGATGGCCGCACTGCAACACACGGTACAGAAGCTACTCGCCCATCAACCCCAAATATAGTGCCACAAGCAATAACTGTGCTCACAACGTACTAGGTACTGTGAATATCCATTACGTTTTGTCAACAGTGGGAAGTGCAGGCGACTCAGCTATAAGCAATAGCTGCAGTGCAGCTAACACAGATGTTTCAGTTTCATAGGCACCAGATGGCCGCACTGCAACACACGGTACAGAAGCTACTCGCCAATCAACCCCAAATATAATGCCACAGGCAACAACTGTGCTCACAACGTACTAGGTACTGTGAATATCCATTACGTTTTGTCAACAGTGGGAAGTGCAGGCGACTCAGCTATAAGCAATAGCTGCAGTGCAGCTAACACAGATGTTTCAGTTTCATAAGCAGCAGATGTCCACACTGCAACACACGGTACAGAATCTACTCGCCAATCAACCCCAAATATAGTGCCACAGGCAACAACTGTGTCAACAACGTACTAGGTACTGTGAAAATCCATTACGTTTTGTCAACAGTTTGAAGTGCAGGCGACTCAGCTATAAGCAATAGCTGCAGTGCAGCTAACACAGATGTTTCAGTTTCATAGGCAGCAGATGGCCGCACTGCAACACACGGTACAGGAGCTACTCGCCAATCAACCCCAAATATAGAGCCACAGGCAACAACTGTGCTCACAACGTACTAGGTACTGTGAATATCCATTACGTTTTGTCAACAGTGGGAAGTGCAGGCGACTCAGCTATAAGCAATAGCTGCAGTGCAGCTAAAACAGATGTTTCAGTTTCATAGGCAGCAGATGGCCGCACTGCAACACACGGTACAGAAGCTACTCGCCCATCAACCCCAAATATAGTGCCACAAGCAACAACTGTGCTCACAACGTACTAGGTACTGTGAATATCCATTATGTTTTGTCAACAGTGGGAAGTGCAGGCGACTCAGCTATAAGCAATAGCTGCAGTGCAGCTAACACAGATGTTTCAGTTTCATAGGCCGCAGATGGCCGCACTGCAACACACGGTACAGAAGCTACTCGCCAATCAACCCCAAATATAGTGCCACAAGCAACAACTGTGCTCACAACGTACTAGGTACTGTGAATATCCATTACGTTTTGTCAACAGTGGGAAGTGCAGGCGACTCAGCTATAAGCAATAGCTGCAGTGCAGCTAACACAGATGTTTCAGTTTCATAAGCAGCAGATGTTCGCACTGCAACACACGGTACAGAATCTACTCGCCAATCAACCCCAAATATAGTGCCACAGGCAACAACTGTGCTCACAACGTACTAGGTACTGTGAATATCCATTACGTTTTGTCAACAGTGGGAAGTGCAGGCGACTCAGCTATAAGCAATAGCTGCAGTGCAGCTAACACAGATGTTTCAGTTTCATAGGCCGCAGATGGCCGCACTGCAACACACGGTACAGAAGCTACTCGCCAATCAACCCCAAATATAGTGCCACAAGGAACAACTGTGCTCACAACGTACTAGGTACTGTGAATATCCATTACGTTTTGTCAACAGTGGGAAGTGCAGGCGACTCAGCTATAAGCAATAGCTGCAGTGCAGCTATCACAGATGTTTCAGTTTCATAAGCAGCAGATGTCCGCACTGCAACACACGGTACAGATTCTACTCGCCAATCAACCCCAAATATAGTGCCACAGGCAACAACTGTGCTCACAACGTACTAGGTACTGTGAAAATCCATTACGTTTTGTCAACAGTGGGAAGTGCAGGCGACTCAGCTATAAGCAATAGCTGCAGTGCAGCTAACACAGATGTTTCAGTTTCATAGGCAGCAGATGGCCGCACTGCAACACACGGTACAGAAGCTACTCATCAATCAACCCCATTTATAGTGCCACAGGCAACAACTGTGCTCACAACGTACTAGGTACTGTGAATATCCATTACGTTTTGTCAACAGTGGGAAGTGCAGGCGACTCAGCTATAAGCAATAGTTGCAGTGCAGCTAACACAGATGTTTCAGTTTCATAGGCAGCAGATGGCCGCACTGCTACACACGGTACAGAAGCTACTCGCCCATCAACCCCAAATATAGTGCCACAAGCAACAACTGTGCTCACAACGTACTAGGTACTGTGAATATCCATTACGTTTTGTCAACAGTGGGAAGTGCAGGCGACTCAGCTATAAGCAATAGCTGCAGTGCAGCTAACACAGATGTTTCAGTTTCATAGGCAGCAGATGGCCGCACTGCAACACACGGTACAGAAGCTACTCGCCAATCAACCCCAAATATAGTGCCACAAGCAACAACTGTGCTCACAACGTACTAGGTACTGTGAATATCCATTACGTTTTGTCAACAGTGGGAAGTGCAGGCGACTCAGCTATAAGCAATAGCTGCAGTGCAGCTAACACAGATGTTTCAGTTTCATAAGCAGCAGATGTTCGCACTGCAACACACGGTACAGAATCTACTCGCCAATCAACCCCTAATATAGTGCCACAGGCAACAACTGTGCTCACAACGTACTAGGTACTGTGAATATCCATTACGTTTTGTCAACAGTGGGAAGTGCAGGCGACTCAGCTATAAGCAATAGCTGCAGTGCAGCTAACACAGATGTTTCAGTTTCATAGGCAGCAGATGGCCGCACTGCAACACACGGTACAGAAGCTACTCATCAATCAACCCCATTTATAGTGCCACAGGCAACAACTGTGCTCACAACGTACTAGGTACTGTGAATATCCATTACGTTTTGTCAACAGTGGGAAGTGCAGGCGACTCAGCTATAAGCAATAGTTGCAGTGCAGCTAACACAGATGTTTCAGTTTCATAGGCAGCAGATGGCCGCACTGCTACACACGGTACAGAAGCTACTCGCCCATCAACCCCAAATATAGTGCCACAAGCAACAACTGTGCTCACAACGTACTAGGTACTGTGAATATCCATTACGTTTTGTCAACAGTGGGAAGTGCAGGCGACTCAGCTATAAGCAATAGCTGCAGTGCAGCTAACACAGATGTTTCAGTTTCATAGGCAGCAGATGGCCGCACTGCAACACACGGTACAGAAGCTACTCGCCAATCAACCCCAAATATAGTGCCACAGGCAACAACTGTGCTCACAACGTACTAGGTACTGTGAATATCCATTACGTTTTGTCAACAGTGGGAAGTGCAGGCGACTCAGCTATAAGCAATAGCTGCAGTGCAGCTAACACAGATGTTTCAGTTTCATAAGCAGCAGATGTCCGCACTGCAACACACGGTACAGAAACTACTCGCCAATCAACCCCAAATATAGTGCCACAGGCAACAACTGTGCTCACAACGTACTAGGTACTGTGAAAATCCATTACGTTTTGTCAACAGTGGGAAGTGCAGGCGACTCAGCTATAAGCAATAGCTGCAGTGCAGCTAACACAGATGTTTCAGTTTCATAGGCATCAGATGGCCGCACTGCAACGCACGGTACAGAAGCTACTCGCCAATCAACCCCAAATATAGTGCCACAGGCAACAACTGTGCTAACAACGTACTAGGTACTGTGAATATCCATTACGTTTTGTCAACAGTGAGAAGTCCAGGCGACTCAGCTATAAGCAATAGCTGCAGTGCAGCTAACACAGATGTTTCAGTTTCATAGGCAGCAGAAGGCCGCACTGCAACACACGGTACAGAAGCTACTCGCCCATCAACCCCAAATATAGTGCCACAAGCAACAACTGTGCTCGCAACGTACTAGGTACTGTGAATATCCATTACGTTTTGTCAACAGTGGGAAGTGCAGGCGACTCAGCTATAAGCAATAGCTGCAGTGCAGCTAACGCAGACGTTTCAGTTTCTTATGCAGCAGATGGCCGCACTGCAACACACGGTACAGAAGCTACTCGCCAATCAACCCCAAATATAGTGCCACAGGCAACAACTGTGCTCACAACGTACTAGGTACTGTGAATATCCATTACGTTTTGTCAACAGTGGGAAGTGCAGGCGACTCAGCTATAAGCAATAGCTGCAGTGCAGCTAACACAGATGTTTCAGTTTCATAAGCAGCAGATGGCCGCACTGCAACACACGGTACAGAAGCTACCCGCCAATCAACCCCAAATATAGTGCCACAGGCAACAACTGTGCTCACAACGTACTAGGTACTGTGAATATCCATTACGTTTTGTCAACAGTGGGAAGGGCAGGCGACTCAGCTATAAGCAATAGCTGCAGTGCAGCTAACACAGATGTTTCAGTTTCATAGGCAGCAGATGGCCGCACTGCAACACACGGTACAGAAGCTACTCGCCAATCAACCCCAAATATAGTGCCACAGGCAACAACTGTGCTCACAACGTACTAGGTACTGTGAATATCCATTACGTTTTGTCAACAGTGGGAAGTGCAGGCGACTCAGCTATAAGCAATAGCTGCAGTGCAGCTAACACAGATGTTTCAGTTTCATAGGCTGCAGATGTCTGCACTGCAACACACGGTAAAGAAGCTACTCGCCAATCAACCCCAAATATAGTGCCAGAGGCAACAACTGTGCTCACAACGTACTAGGTACTGTGAATATCCATTACGTTTTGTCAACAGTGGGAAGTGCAGGCGACTCAGCTATAAGCAATAGCTGCAGTGCAGCTAACACAGATGTTTCAGTTTCATAGGCAGCAGATGGCCGCACTGAAACACACGGTACAGAAGCAACTCGCCAATCAACCCCAAATATAGTGCCACAGGCAACATCTGTGCTCACAACGTACTAGGTACTGTGAATATCCATTACGTTTTGTCAACAGTGGGAAGTGCAGGCGACTCAGCTATAAGCAATAGCTGCAGTGCAGCTAACACAGATGTTTCAGTTTCATAGGCAGCAGATGGCCGCACTGCAACACACGGTACAGAAGCTACTCGCCAATCAACCCCAAATATAGTGCCACAGGCAACAACTGTGCTCACAACGTACTAGGTACTGTGAATATCCATTACGTTTTGTCAACAGTGGGAAGTGCAGGCGACTCAGCTATAAGCAATAGCTGCAGTGCAGCTAACACAGATGTTTCAGTTTCATAGGCATCAGATGGCCGCACTGCAACACACGGTACAGAAGCTACTCGCCAATCAACCCCAAATATAGTGCCACAGGCAACAACTGTGCTCACAACGTACTAGGTACTGTGAATATCCATTACGTTTTGTCAACAGTGGGAAGTGCAGGCGACTCAGCTATAAGCAATAGCTGCAGTGCAGCTAACACAGATGTTTCAGTTTCATAGGCACCAGATGGCCGCACTGCAACACACGGTACAGAAGCTACTCGCCAATCAACAACAAATATAGTGCCACAGGCAACAACTGTGCTCACAACGTACTAGGTACTGTGAATATCCATTACGTTTTGTCAACAGTGGGAAGTGCAGGCGACTCAGCTATAAGCAATAGCTGCAGTGCAGCTAACACAGATGTTTCAGTTTCATAGGCAGCAGATGGCCGCACTGCAACACACGGTACAGAAGCTACTCGCCCATCAACCCCAAATATAGTGCCACATGCAACAACTGTGCTCACAACGTACTAGGAACTGTGAATATCCATTACGTTTTGTCATCAGTGGGAAGTGCAGGCGACTCAGCTATAAGCAATAGCTGCAGTGCAGCTAACACAGATGTTTCAGTTTCATAGGCAGCAGATGGCCGCACTGCAACACACGGTACAGAAGCTACTCGCCAATCAACAACAAATATAGTGCCACAGGCAACAACTGTGCTCACAACGTACTAGGTACTGTAAATATCCATTACGTTTTGTCAACAGTGGGAAGTGCAGGCGACTCAGCTATAAGCAATAGCTGCAGTGCAGCTAACACAGATGTTTCAGTTTCATAGGCAGCAGATGGCCGCACTGCAACACACGGTACAGAAGTTACTCGCCAATCAACCCCAAATATAGTGCCGCAGGCAACATCTGTGCTCACAACGTACTAGGTACTGTGAATATCCATTACGTTTTGTCAACAGTGGGAAGTGCAGGCGACTCAGCTATAAGCAATAGCTGCAGTGCAGCTAACACAGATGTTTCAGTTTCATAGGCAGCAGATGGCCGCACTGCAACACACGGTACAGAAGCTACTCGCCAATCAACCCCAAATATAGTGCCACAGGCAACAACGGTGCTCACAACGTACTAGATACTGTGAATATCCATTACGTTTTGTCAACAGTGGGAAGTGCATGCGACTCAGCTATAAGCAATAGCTGCAGTTCAGCTAACACAGATGTTTCAGTTTCATAGGCAGCAGATGGCCGCACTGCAACACACGGTACAGAAGCTACTCGCCAATCAACCCCAAATATAGTGCCACAGGCAACAACTGTGCTCACAACGTACTAGGTACTGTGAATATCCATTACGTTTTGTCAACAGTGGGAAGTGCAGGCGACTCAGCTATAAGCAATAGCTGCAGTGCAGCTAACACAGATGTTTCAGTTTCATAGGCAGCAGATGGCCGCACTGCAACACACGGTACAGAAGCTACTCGCCAATCAACCCCAAATATAGTGCCACAGGCAACAACTGTGCTCACAACGTACTAGGTACTGTGAACATCCATTACGTTTTGTCAACAGTGGGAAGTGCAGGCGACTCAGCTATAAGCAATAGCTGCAGTGCAGCTAACACAGATGTTTCAGTTTCATAGGCAGCAGATGTCCGCACTGCAACACACGGTACAGATGCCACTCGCCAATCAACCCCAAATATAGTGCCACAGGCAACAACTGCGCTCACAACGTACTAGGTACTGTGAATATCCATTACGTTTTGTCAACTGTGGGAAGTGCAGGCGACTCAGCTATAAGCAATAGCTGCAGTGCAGCTAACACAGATGTTTCAGTTTCAGAGGCAGCAGATGGCCGCACTGCAACACACGGTACAGATGCCACTCGCCAATCAACCCCAAATATAGTGCCACAGGCAACAACTGTGCTCACAACGTACTAGGTACTGTGAATATCCATTACGTTTTGTCAACAGTGGGAAGTGCAGGCGACTCAGCTATAAGCAATAGCTGTAGTGCAGCTAACACAGATGTTTCAGTTTCATAGGCAGCAGATGGCCGCACTGCAACACACGGTACAGACGCTACTCGCCAATCAACCCCAAATATAGTGCCACAGGCAACAACTGTGCTCAAAACGTACTAGGTACTGTGAACATCCATTACGTTTTGTCAACAGTGGGAAGTGCAGGCGACTCAGCTATAAGCAATAGCTGCAGTGCAGCTAAAACAGATGTTTCAGTTTCATAGGCAGCAGATGGCCGCACTGCAACACACGGTACAGAAGCTACTCGCCCATCAACCCCAAATATAGTGCCACAGGCAACAACTGTGCTCACAACGTACTAGGTACTGTGAATATCCATTATGTTTTGTCAACAGTGGGAAGTGCAGGCGACTCAGCTATAAGCAATAGCTGCAGTGCAGCTAACACAGATGTTTCAGTTTCATAGGCCGCAGATGGCCGCACTGCAACACACGGTACAGAAGCTACTCGCCAATCAACCCCAAATATAGTTCCACAAGCAACAACTGTGCTCACAACGTACTAGGTACTGTGAATATCCATTACGTTTTGTCAACAGTGGGAAGTGCAGGCGACTCAGCTATTAGCAATAGCTGCAGTGCAGCTAACACAGATGTTTCAGTTTCATAAGCAGCAGATGTTCGCACTGCAACACACGGTACAGAATCTACTCGCCAATCAACCCCAAATATAGTGCCACAGGCAACAACTGTGCTCACAACGTACTAGGTACTGTGAATATCCATTACGTTTTGTCAACAGTGGGAAGTGCAGGCGACTCAGCTATAAGCAATAGCTGCAGTGCAGCTAACACAGATGTTTCAGTTTCATAGGCCGCAGATGGCCACACTGCAACACACGGTACAGAAGCTACTCGCCAATCAACCCCAAATATAGTGCCACAAGGAACAACTGTGCTCACAACGTACTAGGTACTGTGAATATCCATAACGTTTTGTCAACAGTGGGAAGTGCAGGCGACTCAGCTATAAGCAATAGCTGCAGTGCAGCTATCACAGATGTTTCAGTTTCATAAGCAGCAGATGTCCGCACTGCAACACACGGTACAGAATCTACTCGCCAATCAACCCCAAATATAGTGCCACAGGCAACAACTGTGCTCACAACGTACTAGGTACTGTGAAAATCCATTACGTTTTGTCAACAGTGGGAAGTGCAGGCGACTCAGCTATAAGCAATAGCTGCAGTGCAGCTAACACAGATGTTTCAGTTTCATAGGCAGCAGATGGCCGCACTGCAACACACGGTACAGAAGCTACTCATCAATCAACCCCATTTATAGTGCCACAGGCAACAACTGTGCTCACAACGTACTAGGTACTGTGAATATCCATTACGTTTTGTCAACAGTGGGAAGTGCAGGCGACTCAGCTATAAGCAATAGTTGCAGTGCAGCTAACACAGATGTTTCAGTTTCATAGGCAGCAGATGGCCGCACTGCTACACACGGTACAGAAGCTACTCGCCCATCAACCCCAAATATAGTGCCACAAGCAACAACTGTGCTCACAACGTACTAGGTACTGTGAATATCCATTACGTTTTGTCAACAGTGGGAAGTGCAGGCGACTCAGCTATAAGCAATAGCTGCAGTGCAGCTAACACAGATGTTTCAGTTTCATAGGCAGCAGATGGCCGCACTGCAACACACGGTACAGAAGCTACTCATCAATCAACCCCATTTATAGTGCCACAGGCAACAACTGTGCTCACAACGTACTAGGTACTGTGAATATCCATTACGTTTTGTCAACAGTGGGAAGTGCAGGCGACTCAGCTATAAGCAATAGTTGCAGTGCAGCTAACACAGATGTTTCAGTTTCATAGGCAGCAGATGGCCGCACTGCTACACACGGTACAGAAGCTACTCGCCCATCAACCCCAAATATAGTGCCACAAGCAACAACTGTGCTCACAACGTACTAGGTACTGTGAATATCCATTACGTTTTGTCAACAGTGGGAAGTGCAGGCGACTCAGCTATAAGCAATAGCTGCAGTGCAGCTAACACAGATGTTTCAGTTTCATAGGCAGCAGATGGCCGCACTGCAACACACGGTACAGAAGCTACTCGCCAATCAACCCCAAATATAGTGCCACAGGCAACAACTGTGCTCACAACGTACTAGGTACTGTGAATATCCATTACGTTTTGTCAACAGTGGGAAGTGCAGGCGACTCAGCTATAAGCAATAGCTGCAGTGCAGCTAACACAGATGTTTCAGTTTCATAGGCAGCAGATGGCCGCACTGCAACACACGGTACAGAAGCTACTCGCCAATCAACCCCAAATATAGTGCCACAGGCAACAACGGTGCTCACAACGTACTAGATACTGTGAATATCCATTACGTTTTGTCAACAGTGGGAAGTGCATGCGACTCAGCTATAAGCAATAGCTGCAGTTCAGCTAACACAGATGTTTCAGTTTCATAGGCAGCAGATGGCCGCACTGCAACACACGGTACAGAAGCTACTCGCCAATCAACCCCAAATATAGTGCCACAGGCAACAACTGTGCTCACAACGTACTAGGTACTGTGAATATCCATTACGTTTTGTCAACAGTGGGAAGTGCAGGCGACTCAGCTATAAGCAATAGCTGCAGTGCAGCTAACACAGATGTTTCAGTTTCATAGGCAGCAGATGGCCGCACTGCAACACACGGTACAGAAGCTACTCGCCAATCAACCCCAAATATAGTGCCACAGGCAACAACTGTGCTCACAACGTACTAGGTACTGTGAACATCCATTACGTTTTGTCAACAGTGGGAAGTGCAGGCGACTCAGCTATAAGCAATAGCTGCAGTGCAGCTAACACAGATGTTTCAGTTTCATAGGCAGCAGATGTCCGCACTGCAACACACGGTACAGATGCCACTCGCCAATCAACCCCAAATATAGTGCCACAGGCAACAACTGCGCTCACAACGTACTAGGTACTGTGAATATCCATTACGTTTTGTCAACTGTGGGAAGTGCAGGCGACTCAGCTATAAGCAATAGCTGCAGTGCAGCTAACACAGATGTTTCAGTTTCAGAGGCAGCAGATGGCCGCACTGCAACACACGGTACAGATGCCACTCGCCAATCAACCCCAAATATAGTGCCACAGGCAACAACTGTGCTCACAACGTACTAGGTACTGTGAATATCCATTACGTTTTGTCAACAGTGGGAAGTGCAGGCGACTCAGCTATAAGCAATAGCTGTAGTGCAGCTAACACAGATGTTTCAGTTTCATAGGCAGCAGATGGCCGCACTGCAACACACGGTACAGACGCTACTCGCCAATCAACCCCAAATATAGTGCCACAGGCAACAACTGTGCTCAAAACGTACTAGGTACTGTGAACATCCATTACGTTTTGTCAACAGTGGGAAGTGCAGGCGACTCAGCTATAAGCAATAGCTGCAGTGCAGCTAAAACAGATGTTTCAGTTTCATAGGCAGCAGATGGCCGCACTGCAACACACGGTACAGAAGCTACTCGCCCATCAACCCCAAATATAGTGCCACAGGCAACAACTGTGCTCACAACGTACTAGGTACTGTGAATATCCATTATGTTTTGTCAACAGTGGGAAGTGCAGGCGACTCAGCTATAAGCAATAGCTGCAGTGCAGCTAACACAGATGTTTCAGTTTCATAGGCCGCAGATGGCCGCACTGCAACACACGGTACAGAAGCTACTCGCCAATCAACCCCAAATATAGTTCCACAAGCAACAACTGTGCTCACAACGTACTAGGTACTGTGAATATCCATTACGTTTTGTCAACAGTGGGAAGTGCAGGCGACTCAGCTATTAGCAATAGCTGCAGTGCAGCTAACACAGATGTTTCAGTTTCATAAGCAGCAGATGTTCGCACTGCAACACACGGTACAGAATCTACTCGCCAATCAACCCCAAATATAGTGCCACAGGCAACAACTGTGCTCACAACGTACTAGGTACTGTGAATATCCATTACGTTTTGTCAACAGTGGGAAGTGCAGGCGACTCAGCTATAAGCAATAGCTGCAGTGCAGCTAACACAGATGTTTCAGTTTCATAGGCCGCAGATGGCCACACTGCAACACACGGTACAGAAGCTACTCGCCAATCAACCCCAAATATAGTGCCACAAGGAACAACTGTGCTCACAACGTACTAGGTACTGTGAATATCCATAACGTTTTGTCAACAGTGGGAAGTGCAGGCGACTCAGCTATAAGCAATAGCTGCAGTGCAGCTATCACAGATGTTTCAGTTTCATAAGCAGCAGATGTCCGCACTGCAACACACGGTACAGAATCTACTCGCCAATCAACCCCAAATATAGTGCCACAGGCAACAACTGTGCTCACAACGTACTAGGTACTGTGAAAATCCATTACGTTTTGTCAACAGTGGGAAGTGCAGGCGACTCAGCTATAAGCAATAGCTGCAGTGCAGCTAACACAGATGTTTCAGTTTCATAGGCAGCAGATGGCCGCACTGCAACACACGGTACAGAAGCTACTCATCAATCAACCCCATTTATAGTGCCACAGGCAACAACTGTGCTCACAACGTACTAGGTACTGTGAATATCCATTACGTTTTGTCAACAGTGGGAAGTGCAGGCGACTCAGCTATAAGCAATAGTTGCAGTGCAGCTAACACAGATGTTTCAGTTTCATAGGCAGCAGATGGCCGCACTGCTACACACGGTACAGAAGCTACTCGCCCATCAACCCCAAATATAGTGCCACAAGCAACAACTGTGCTCACAACGTACTAGGTACTGTGAATATCCATTACGTTTTGTCAACAGTGGGAAGTGCAGGCGACTCAGCTATAAGCAATAGCTGCAGTGCAGCTAACACAGATGTTTCAGTTTCATAGGCAGCAGATGGCCGCACTGCAACACACGGTACAGAAGCTACTCGCCAATCAACCCCAAATATAGTGCCACAGGCAACAACTGTGCTCACAACGTACTAGGTACTGTGAATATCCATTACGTTTTGTCAACAGTGGGAAGTGCAGGCGACTCAGCTATAAGCAATAGCTGCAGTGCAGCTAACACAGATGTTTCAGTTTCATAAGCAGCAGATGTCCGCACTGCAACACACGGTACAGAAACTACTCGCCAATCAACCCCAAATATAGTGCCACAGGCAACAACTGTGCTCACAACGTACTAGGTACTGTGAAAATCCATTACGTTTTGTCAACAGTGGGAAGTGCAGGCGACTCAGCTATAAGCAATAGCTGCAGTGCAGCTAACACAGATGTTTCAGTTTCATAGGCATCAGATGGCCGCACTGCAACGCACGGTACAGAAGCTACTCGCCAATCAACCCCAAATATAGTGCCACAGGCAATAACTGTGCTAACAACGTACTAGGTACTGTGAATATCCATTACGTTTTGTCAACAGTGAGAAGTCCAGGCGACTCAGCTATAAGCAATAGCTGCAGTGCAGCTAACACAGATGTTTCAGTTTCATAGGCAGCAGATGGCCGCACTGCAACGCACGGTACAGAAGCTACTCGCCCATCAACCCCAAATATAGTGCCACAGGCAACAACTGTGCTCGCAACGTACTAGGCACTGTGAATATCCATTACGTTTTGTCAACAGTGGGAAGTGCAGGCGACTCAGCTATAAGCAATAGCTGCAGTGCAGCTAACGCAGACGTTTCAGTTTCTTATGCAGCAGATGGCCGCACTGCAACACACGGTACAGAAGCTACTCGCCAATCAACCCCAAATTTAGTGCCACAGGCAACAACTGTGCTCACAACGTACTAGGTACTGTGAATATCCATTACGTTTTGTCAACAGTGGGAAGTGCAGGCGACTCAGCTATAAGCAATAGCTGCAGTGCAGCTAACACAGATGTTTCAGTTTCATAAGCAGCAGATGGCCGCACTGCAACACACGGTACAGAAGCTACCCGCCAATCAACCCCAAATATAGTGCCACAGGCAACAACTGTGCTCACAACGTACTAGGTACTGTGAATATCCATTACGTTTTGTCAACAGTGGGAAGTGCAGGCGACTCAGCTATAAGCAATAGCTGCAGTGCAGCTAACACAGATGTTTCAGTTTCATAGGCAGCAGATGGCCGCACTGCAACACACGGTACAGAAGCTACTCGCCAATCAACCCCAAATATAGTGCCACAGGCAACAACTGTGCTCACAACGTACTAGGTACTGTGAATATCCATTACGTTTTGTCAACAGTGGGAAGTGCAGGCGACTCAGCTATAAGCAATAGCTGCAGTGCAGCTAACACAGATGTTTCAGTTTCATAGGCTGCAGATGTCTGCACTGCAACACACGGTAAAGAAGCTACTCGCCAATCAACCCCAAATATAGTGCCAGAGGCAAAAACTGTGCTCACAACGTACTAGGTACTGTGAATATCCATTACGTTTTGTCAACAGTGGGAAGTGCAGGCGACTCAGCTATAAGCAATAGCTGCAGTGCAGCTAACACAGATGTTTCAGTTTCATAGGCAGCAGATGGCCGCACTGCAACACACGGTACAGAAGCTACTCGCCAATCAACCCCAAATATAGTGCCACAGGCAACAACTGTGCTCACAACGTACTAGGTACTGTGAATATCCATTACGTTTTGTCAACAGTGGGAAGTGCAGGCGACTCAGCTATAAGCAATAGCTGCAGTGCAGCTAACACAGATGTTTCAGTTTCATAGGCTGCAGATGTCTGCACTGCAACACACGGTAAAGAAGCTACTCGCCAATCAACCCCAAATATAGTGCCAGAGGCAACAACTGTGCTCACAACGTACTAGGTACTGTGAATATCCATTACGTTTTGTCAACAGTGGGAAGTGCAGGCGACTCAGCTATAAGCAATAGCTGCAGTGCAGCTAACACAGATGTTTCAGTTTCATAGGCAGCAGATGGCCGCACTGAAACACACGGTACAGAAGCAACTCGCCAATCAACCCCAAATATAGTGCCACAGGCAACATCTGTGCTCACAACGTACTAGGTACTGTGAATATCCATTACGTTTTGTCAACAGTGGGAAGTGCAGGCGACTCAGCTATAAGCAATAGCTGCAGTGCAGCTAACACAGATGTTTCAGTTTCATAGGCAGCAGATGGCCGCACTGCAACACACGGTACAGAAGCTACTCGCCAATCAACCCCAAATATAGTGCCACAGGCAACAACTGTGCTCACAACGTACTAGGTACTGTGAATATCCATTACGTTTTGTCAACAGTGGGAAGTGCAGGCGACTCAGCTATAAGCAATAGCTGCAGTGCAGCTAACACAGATGTTTCAGTTTCATAGGCATCAGATGGCCGCACTGCAACACACGGTACAGAAGCTACTCGCCAATCAACCCCAAATATAGTGCCACAGGCAACAACTGTGCTCACAACGTACTAGGTACTGTGAATATCCATTTCGTTTTGTCAACAGTGGGAAGTGCAGGCGACTCAGCTATAAGCAATAGCTGCAGTGCAGCTAACACAGATGTTTCAGTTTCATAGGCAGCAGATGGCCGCACTGCAACACACGGTACAGAAGCTACTCGCCAATCAACAACAAATATAGTGCCACAGGCAACAACTGTGCTCACAACGTACTAGGTACTGTGAATATCCATTACGTTTTGTCAACATTGGGAAGTGCAGGCGACTCAGCTATAAGCAATAGCTGCAGTGCAGCTAACACAGATGTTTCAGTTTCATAGGCAGCAGATGGCCGCACTGCAACACACGGTACAGAAGCTACTCGCCAATCAACCCCAAATATAGTGCCACAAGCAACAACTGTGCTCACAACGTACTAGGAACTGTGAATATCCATTACGTTTTGTCATCAGTGGGAAGTGCAGGCGACTCAGCTATAAGCAATAGCTGCAGTGCAGCTAACACAGATGTTTCAGTTTCATAGGCAGCAGATGGCCGCACTGCAACACACGGCACAGAAGCTACTCGCCAATCAACCACAAATATAGTGCCACAGGCAACAACTGTGCTCACAACGTACTAGGTACTGTAAATATCCATTACGTTTTGTCAACAGTGGGAAGTGCAGGCGACTCAGCTATAAGCAATAGCTGCAGTGCAGCTAACACAGATGTTTCAGTTTCATAGGCAGCAGATGGCCGCACTGCAACACACGGTACAGAAGTTACTCGCCAATCAACCCCAAATATAGTGCCGCAGGCAACATCTGTGCTCACAACGTACTAGGTACTGTGAATATCCATTACGTTTTGTCAACAGTGGGAAGTGCAGGCGACTCAGCTATAAGCAATAGCTGCAGTGCAGCTAACACAGATGTTTCAGTTTCATAGGCAGCAGATGGCCGCACTGCAACACACGGTACAGAAGCTACTCGCCAATCAACCCCAAATATAGTGCCACAGGCAACAACGGTGCTCACAACGTACTAGATACTGTGAATATCCATTACGTTTTGTCAACAGTGGGAAGTGCATGCGACTCAGCTATAAGCAATAGCTGCAGTTCAGCTAACACAGATGTTTCAGTTTCATAGGCAGCAGATGGCCGCACTGCAACACACGGTACAGAAGCTACTCGCCAATCAACCCCAAATATAGTGCCACAGGCAACAACTGTGCTCACAACGTACTAGGTACTGTGAATATCCATTACGTTTTGTCAACAGTGGGAAGTGCAGGCGACTCAGCTATAAGCAATAGCTGCAGTGCAGCTAACACAGATGTTTCAGTTTCATAGGCAGCAGTTGGCCGCACTGCAACACACGGTACAGAAGCTACTCGCCAATCAACCCCAAATATAGTGCCACAGGCAACAACTGTGCTCACAACGTACTAGGTACTGTGAACATCCATTACGTTTTGTCAACAGTGGGAAGTGCAGGCGACTCAGCTATAAGCAATAGCTGCAGAGCAGCTAACACAGATGTTTCAGTTTCATAGGCAGCAGATGTCCGCACTGCAACACACGGTACAGATGCCACTCGCCAATCAACCCCAAATATAGTGCCACAGGCAACAACTGCG
This sequence comes from Schistocerca serialis cubense, assembly GCF_023864345.2. Classification (NCBI taxonomy): domain Eukaryota; kingdom Metazoa; phylum Arthropoda; class Insecta; order Orthoptera; family Acrididae; genus Schistocerca; species Schistocerca serialis. The sequence continues at coordinate 45,860,187 of NC_064641.1, forward strand.
CTCACAACGTACTAGGTACTGTGAATATCCATTACGTTTTGTCAACTGTGGGAAGTGCAGGCGACTCAGCTATAAGCAATAGCTGCAGTGCAGCTAACACAGATGTTTCAGTTTCAGAGGCAGCAGATGGCCGCACTGCAACACACGGTACAGATGCCACTCGCCAATCAACCCCAAATATAGTGCCACAGGCAACAACTGTGCTCACAACGTACTAGGTACTGTGAATATCCATTACGTTTTGTCAACAGTGGGAAGTGCAGGCGACTCAGCTATAAGCAATAGCTGTAGTGCAGCTAACACAGATGTTTCAGTTTCATAGGCAGCAGATGGCCGCACTGCAACACACGGTACAGACGCTACTCGCCAATCAACCCCAAATATAGTGCCACAGGCAACAACTGTGCTCAAAACGTACTAGGTACTGTGAACATCCATTACGTTTTGTCAACAGTGGGAAGTGCAGGCGACTCAGCTATAAGCAATAGCTGCAGTGCAGCTAAAACAGATGTTTCAGTTTCATAGGCAGCAGATGGCCGCACTGCAACACACGGTACAGAAGCTACTCGCCCATCAACCCCAAATATAGTGCCACAAGCAACAACTGTGCTCACAACGTACTAGGTACTGTGAATATCCATTATGTTTTGTCAACAGTGGGAAGTGCAGGCGACTCAGCTATAAGCAATAGCTGCAGTGCAGCTAACACAGATGTTTCAGTTTCATAGGCCGCAGATGGCCGCACTGCAACACACGGTACAGAAGCTACTCGCCAATCAACCTCAAATATAGTGCCACAAGCAACAACTGTGCTCACAACGTACTAGGTACTGTGAATATCCATTACGTTTTGTCAACAGTGGGAAGTGCAGGCGACTCAGCTATAAGCAATAGCTGCAGTGCAGCTAACACAGATGTTTCAGTTTCATAAGCAGCAGATGTTCGCACTGCAACACACGGTACAGAATCTACTCGCCAATCAACCCCAAATATAGTGCCACAGGCAACAACTGTGCTCACAACGTACTAGGTACTGTGAATATCCATTACGTTTTGTCAACAGTGGGAAGTGCAGGCGACTCAGCTATAAGCAATAGCTGCAGTGCAGCTAACACAGATGTTTCAGTTTCATAGGCTGCAGATGTCTGCACTGCAACACACGGTAAAGAAGCTACTCGCCAATCAACCCCAAATATAGTGCCAGAGGCAACAACTGTGCTCACAACGTACTAGGTACTGTGAATATCCATTACGTTTTGTCAACAGTGGGAAGTGCAGGCGACTCAGCTATAAGCAATAGCTGCAGTGCAGCTAACACAGATGTTTCAGTTTCATAGGCAGCAGATGGCCGCACTGAAACACACGGTACAGAAGCAACTCGCCAATCAACCCCAAATATAGTGCCACAGGCAACATCTGTGCTCACAACGTACTAGGTACTGTGAATATCCATTACGTTTTGTCAACAGTGGGAAGTGCAGGCGACTCAGCTATAAGCAATAGCTGCAGTGCAGCTAACACAGATGTTTCAGTTTCATAGGCAGCAGATGGCCGCACTGCAACACACGGTACAGAAGCTACTCGCCAATCAACCCCAAATATAGTGCCACAGGCAACAACTGTGCTCACAACGTACTAGGTACTGTGAATATCCATTACGTTTTGTCAACAGTGGGAAGTGCAGGCGACTCAGCTATAAGCAATAGCTGCAGTGCAGCTAACACAGATGTTTCAGTTTCATAGGCTGCAGATGTCTGCACTGCAACACACGGTAAAGAAGCTACTCGCCAATCAACCCCAAATATAGTGCCACAGGCAACAACTGTGCTCACAACGTACTAGGTACTGTGAATATCCATTACGTTTTGTCAACAGTGGGAAGTGCAGGCGACTCAGCTATAAGCAATAGCTGCAGTGCAGCTAACACAGATGTTTCAGTTTCATAGGCAGCAGATGGCCGCACTGCAACACACGGTACAGAAGCTACTCGCCAATCAACCCCAAATATAGTGCCACAGGCAACAACTGTGCTCACAACGTACTAGGTACTGTGAATATCCATTACGTTTTGTCAACAGTGGGAAGTGCAGGCGACTCAGCTATAAGCAATAGCTGCAGTGCAGCTAACACAGATGTTTCAGTTTCATAGGCATCAGATGGCCGCACTGCAACACACGGTACAGATGCTACTCGCCAATCAACCCCAAATATAGTGCCACAGGCAACAACTGTGCTCACAACGTACTAGGTACTGTGAATATCCATTACGTTTTGTCAACAATGGGAAGTGCAGGCGACTCAGCTATAAGCAATAGCTGCAGTGCAGCTAACACAGATGTTTCAGTTTCATAGGCAGCAGATGGCCGCACTGCAACACACGGTACAGAAGCTACTCGCCAATCAACAACAAATATAGTGCCACAGGCAACAACTGTGCTCACAACGTACTAGGTACTGTGAATATCCATTACGTTTTGTCAACAGTGGGAAGTGCAGGCGACTCAGCTATAAGCAATAGCTGCAGTGCAGCTAACACAGATGTTTCAGTTTCATAGGCAGCAGATGGCCGCACTGCAACACACGGTACAGAAGCTACTCGCCAATCAACCCCAAATATAGTGCCACAAGCTACAACTGTGCTCACAACGTACTAGGAACTGTGAATATCCATTACGTTTTGTCATCAGTGGGAAGTGCAGGCGACTCAGCTATAAGCAATAGCTGCAGTGCAGCTAACACAGATGTTTCAGTTTCATAGGCAGCAGATGGCCGCACTGCAACACACGGTACAGAAGCTACTCGCCAATCAACCCCAAATATAGTGCCACAGGCAACAACTGTGCTCACAACGTACTAGGTACTGTAAATATCCGTTACGTTTTGTCAACAGTGGGAAGTGCAGGCGACTCAGCTATAAGCAATAGCTGCAGTGCAGCTAACACAGATGTTTCAGTTTCATAGGCAGCAGATGGCCGCACTGCAACACACGGTACAGAAGTTACTCGCCAATCAACCCCAAATATAGTGCCGCAGGCAACATCTGTGCTCACAACGTACTAGGTACTGTGAATATCCATTACGTTTTGTCAACAGTGGGAAGTGCAGGCGACTCAGCTATAAGCAATAGCTGCAGTGCAGCTAACACAGATGTTTCAGTTTCATAGGCAGCAGATGGCCGCACTGCAACACACGGTACAGAAGCTACTCGCCAATCAACACCAAATATAGTGCCACAGGCAACAACGGTGCTCACAACGTACTAGATACTGTGAATATCCATTACGTTTTGTCAACAGTGGGAAGTGCATGCGACTCAGCTATAAGCAATAGCTGCAGTTCAGCTAACACAGATGTTTCAGTTTCATAGGCAGCAGATGGCCGCACTGCAACACACGGTACAGAAGCTACTCGCCAATCAACCCCAAATATAGTGCCACAGGCAACAACTGTGCTCACAACGTACTAGGTACTGTGAATATCCATTACGTTTTGTCAACAGTGGGAAGTGCAGGCGACTCAGCTATAAGCAATAGCTGCAGTGCAGCTAACACAGATGTTTCAGTTTCATAGGCAGCAGTTGGCCGCACTGCAACACACGGTACAGAAGCTACTCGCCAATCAACCCCAAATATAGTGCCACAGGCAACAACTGTGCTCACAACGTACTAGGTACTGTGAACATCCATTACGTTTTGTCAACAGTGGGAAGTGCAGGCGACTCAGCTATAAGCAATAGCTGCAGTGCAGCTAACACAGATGTTTCAGTTTCATAGGCAGCAGATGTCCGCACTGCAACACACGGTACAGATGCCACTCGCCAATCAACCCCAAATATAGTGCCACAGGCAACAACTGCGCTCACAACGTACTAGGTACTGTGAATATCCATTACGTTTTGTCAACTGTGGGAAGTGCAGGCGACTCAGCTATAAGCAATAGCTGCAGTGCAGCTAACACAGATGTTTCAGTTTCAGAGGCAGCAGATGGCCGCACTGCAACACACGGTACAGATGCCACTCGCCAATCAACCCCAAATATAGTGCCACAGGCAACAACTGTGCTCACAACGTACTAGGTACTGTGAATATCCATTACGTTTTGTCAACAGTGGGAAGTGCAGGCGACTCAGCTATAAGCAATAGCTGTAGTGCAGCTAACACAGATGTTTCAGTTTCATAGGCAGCAGATGGCCGCACTGCAACACACGGTACAGACGCTACTCGCCAATCAACCCCAAATATAGTGCCACAGGCAACAACTGTGCTCAAAACGTACTAGGTACTGTGAACATCCATTACGTTTTGTCAACAGTGGGAAGTGCAGGCGACTCAGCTATAAGCAATAGCTGCAGTGCAGCTAACACAGATGTTTCAGTTTCATAGGCAGCAGATGGCCGCACTGCAACACACGGTACAGAAGCTACTCGCCCATCAACCCCAAATATAGTGCCACAAGCAACAACTGTGCTCACAACGTACTAGGTACTGTGAATATCCATTATGTTTTGTCAACAGTGGGGAGTGCAGGCGACTCAGCTATAAGCAATAGCTGCAGTGCAGCTAACACAGATGTTTCAGTTTCATAGGCCGCAGATGGCCGCACTGCAACACACGGTACAGAAGCTACTCGCCAATCAACCCCAAATATAGTGCCACAGGCAACAACTGTGCTCACAACGTACTAGGTACTGTAAATATCCATTACGTTTTGTCAACAGTGGGAAGTGCAGGCGACTCAGCTATAAGCAATAGCTGCAGTGCAGCTAACACAGATGTTTCAGTTTCATAGGCAGCAGATGGCCGCACTGCAACACACGGTACAGAAGTTACTCGCCAATCAACCCCAAATATAGTGCCGCAGGCAACATCTGTGCTCACAACGTACTAGGTACTGTGAATATCCATTACGTTTTGTCAACAGTGGGAAGTGCAGGCGACTCAGCTATAAGCAATAGCTGCAGTGCAGCTAACACAGATGTTTCAGTTTCATAGGCAGCAGATGGCCGCACTGCAACACACGGTACAGAAGCTACTCGCCAATCAACACCAAATATAGTGCCACAGGCAACAACGGTGCTCACAACGTACTAGATACTGTGAATATCCATTACGTTTTGTCAACAGTGGGAAGTGCATGCGACTCAGCTATAAGCAATAGCTGCAGTTCAGCTAACACAGATGTTTCAGTTTCATAGGCAGCAGATGGCCGCACTGCAACACACGGTACAGAAGCTACTCGCCAATCAACCCCAAATATAGTGCCACAGGCAACAACTGTGCTCACAACGTACTAGGTACTGTGAATATCCATTACGTTTTGTCAACAGTGGGAAGTGCAGGCGACTCAGCTATAAGCAATAGCTGCAGTGCAGCTAACACAGATGTTTCAGTTTCATAGGCAGCAGTTGGCCGCACTGCAACACACGGTACAGAAGCTACTCGCCAATCAACCCCAAATATAGTGCCACAGGCAACAACTGTGCTCACAACGTACTAGGTACTGTGAACATCCATTACGTTTTGTCAACAGTGGGAAGTGCAGGCGACTCAGCTATAAGCAATAGCTGCAGTGCAGCTAACACAGATGTTTCAGTTTCATAGGCAGCAGATGTCCGCACTGCAACACACGGTACAGATGCCACTCGCCAATCAACCCCAAATATAGTGCCACAGGCAACAACTGCGCTCACAACGTACTAGGTACTGTGAATATCCATTACGTTTTGTCAACTGTGGGAAGTGCAGGCGACTCAGCTATAAGCAATAGCTGCAGTGCAGCTAACACAGATGTTTCAGTTTCAGAGGCAGCAGATGGCCGCACTGCAACACACGGTACAGATGCCACTCGCCAATCAACCCCAAATATAGTGCCACAGGCAACAACTGTGCTCACAACGTACTAGGTACTGTGAATATCCATTACGTTTTGTCAACAGTGGGAAGTGCAGGCGACTCAGCTATAAGCAATAGCTGTAGTGCAGCTAACACAGATGTTTCAGTTTCATAGGCAGCAGATGGCCGCACTGCAACACACGGTACAGACGCTACTCGCCAATCAACCCCAAATATAGTGCCACAGGCAACAACTGTGCTCAAAACGTACTAGGTACTGTGAACATCCATTACGTTTTGTCAACAGTGGGAAGTGCAGGCGACTCAGCTATAAGCAATAGCTGCAGTGCAGCTAACACAGATGTTTCAGTTTCATAGGCAGCAGATGGCCGCACTGCAACACACGGTACAGAAGCTACTCGCCCATCAACCCCAAATATAGTGCCACAAGCAACAACTGTGCTCACAACGTACTAGGTACTGTGAATATCCATTATGTTTTGTCAACAGTGGGGAGTGCAGGCGACTCAGCTATAAGCAATAGCTGCAGTGCAGCTAACACAGATGTTTCAGTTTCATAGGCCGCAGATGGCCGCACTGCAACACACGGTACAGAAGCTACTCGCCAATCAACCCCAAATATAGTGCCACAAGCAACAACTGTGCTCACAACGTACTAGGTACTGTGAATATCCATTACGTTTTGTCAACAGTGGGAAGTGCAGGCGACTCAGCTATAAGCAATAGCTGCAGTGCAGCTAACACAGATGTTTCAGTTTCATAAGCAGCAGATGTTCGCACTGCAACACACGGTACAGAATCTACTCGCCAATCAACCCCAAATATAGTGCCACAGGCAACAACTGTGCTCACAACGTACTAGGTACTGTGAATATCCATTACGTTTTGTCAACAGTGTGAAGTGCAGGCGACTCAGCTATAAGCAATAGCTGCAGTGCAGCTAACACAGATGTTTCAGTTTCATAGGCCGCAGATGGCCGCACTGCAACACACGGTACAGAAGCTACTCGCCAATCAACCCCAAATATAGTGCCACAAGGAACAACTGTGCTCACAACGTACTAGGTACTGTGAATATCCATTACGTTTTGTCAACAGTGGGAAGTGCAGGCGACTCAGCTATAAGCAATAGCTGCAGTGCAGCTATCACAGATGTTTCAGTTTCATAAGCAGCAGATGTCCGCACTGCAACACACGGTACAGAATCTACTCGCCAATCAACCCCAAATATAGTGCCACAGGCAACAACTGTGCTCACAACGTACTAGGTACTGTGAAAATCCATTACGTTTTGTCAACAGTGGGAAGTGCAGGCGACTCAGCTATAAGCAATAGCTGCAGTGCAGCTAACACAGATGTTTCAGTTTCATAGGAAGCAGATGGCCGCACTGCAACACACGGTACAGAAGCTACTCATCAATCAACCCCATTTATAGTGCCACAGGCAACAACTGTGCTCACAACGTACTAGGTACTGTGAATATCCATTACGTTTTGTCAACAGTGGGAAGTGCAGGCGACTCAGCTATAAGCAATAGTTGCAGTGCAGCTAACACAGATGTTTCAGTTTCATAGGCAGCAGATGGCCGCACTGCTACACACGGTACAGAAGCTACTCGCCCATCAACCCCAAATATAGTGCCACAAGCAACAACTGTGCTCACAACGTACTAGGTACTGTGAATATCCATTACGTTTTGTCAACAGTGGGAAGTGCAGGCGACTCAGCTATAAGCAATAGCTGCAGTGCAGCTAACACAGATGTTTCAGTTTCATAGGCAGCAGATGGCCGCACTGCAACACACGGTACAGAAGCTACTCGCCAATCAACCCCAAATATAGTGCCACAGGCAACAACTGTGCTCACAACGTACTAGGTACTGTGAAAATCCATTACGTTTTGTCAACAGTGGGAAGTGCAGGCGACTCAGCTATAAGCAATAGCTGCAGTGCAGCTAACACAGATGTTTCAGTTTCATAAGCAGCAGATGTCCGCACTGCAACACACGGTACAGAAACTACTCGCCAATCAACCCCAAATATAGTGCCACAGGCAACAACTGTGCTCACAACGTACTAGGTACTGTGAAAATCCATTACGTTTTGTCAACAGTGGGAAGTGCAGGCGACTCAGCTATAAGCAATAGCTGCAGTGCAGCTAACACAGATGTTTCAGTTTCATAGGCATCAGATGGCCGCACTGCAACGCACGGTACAGAAGCTACTCGCCAATCAACCCCAAATATAGTGCCACAGGCAACAACTGTGCTAACAACGTACTAGGTACTGTGAATATCCATTACGTTTTGTCAACAGTGAGAAGTCCAGGCGACTCAGCTATAAGCAATAGCTGCAGTGCAGCTAACACAGATGTTTCAGTTTCATAGGCAGCAGATGGCCGCACTGCAACACACGGTACAGAAGCTACTCGCCCATCAACCCCAAATATAGTGCCACAAGCAACAACTGTGCTCGCAACGTACTAGGTACTGTGAATATCCATTACGTTTTGTCAACAGTGGGAAGTGCAGGCGACTCAGCTATAAGCAATAGCTGCAGTGCAGCTAACGCAGACGTTTCAGTTTCTTATGCAGCAGATGGCCGCACTGCAACACACGGTACAGAAGCTACTCGCCAATCAACCCCAAATATAGTGCCACAGGCAACAACTGTGCTCACAACGTACTAGGTACTGTGAATATCCATTACGTTTTGTCAACAGTGGGAAGTGCAGGCGACTCAGCTATAAGCAATAGCTGCAGTGCAGCTAACACAGATGTTTCAGTTTCATAAGCAGCAGATGGCCGCACTGCAACACACGGTAAAGAAGCTACTCGCCAATCAACCCCAAATATAGTGCCACAGGCAACAACTGTGCTCACAACGTACTAGGTACTGTGAATATCCATTACGTTTTGTCAACAGTGGGAAGTGCAGGCGACTCAGCTATAAGCAATAGCTGCAGTGCAGCTAACACAGATGTTTCAGTTTCATAGGCAGCAGATGGCCGCACTGCAACACACGGTACAGAAGCTACCCGCCAATCACCCCCAAATATAGTGCCACAGGCAACAACTGTGCTCACAACGTACTAGGTACTGTGAATATCCATTACGTTTTGTCAACAGTGGGAAGTGCAGGCGACTCAGCTATAAGCAATAGCTGCAGTGCAGCTAACACAGATGTTTCAGTTTCATAGGCAGCAGATGGCCGCACTGCAACACACGGTACAGAAGCTACCCGCCAATCACCCCCAAATATAGTGCCACAGGCAACAACTGTGCTCACAACGTACTAGGTACTGTGAATATCCATTACGTTTTGTCAACAGTGGGAAGTGCAGGCGACTCAGCTATAAGCAATAGCTGCAGTGCAGCTAACACAGATGTTTCAGTTTCATAGGCAGCAGATGGCCGCACTGCAACACACGGTACAGAAGCTACTCGCCAATCAACCCCAAATATAGTGCCACAGGCAACAACTGTGCTCACAACGTACTAGGTACTGTGAATATCCATTACGTTTTGTCAACAGTGGGAAGTGCAGGCGACTCAGCTATAAGCAATAGCTGCAGTGCAGCTAACACAGATGTTTCAGTTTCATAGGCTGCAGATGTCTGCACTGTAACACACGGTACAGAAGCTACTCGCCAATCAACCCCAAATATAGTGCCAGAGGCAACAACTGTGCTCACAACGTACTAGGTACTGTGAATATCCATTACGTTTTGTCAACAGTGGGAAGTGCAGGCGACTCAGCTATAAGCAATAGCTGCAGTGCAGCTAACACAGATGTTTCAGTTTCATAGGCAGCAGATGGCCGCACTGCAACACACGGTACAGAAGCTACTCGCCAATCAACAACAAATATAGTGCCAGAGGCAACAACTGTGCTCACAACGTACTAGGTACTGTGAATATCCATTACGTTTTGTCAACAGTGGGAAGTGCAGGCGACTCAGCTATAAGCAATAGCTGCAGTGCAGCTAACACAGATGTTTCAGTTTCATAGGCAGCAGATGGCCGCACTGCAACACACGGTACAGAAGCTACTCGCCAATCAACAACAAATATAGTGCCACAGGCTACAACTGTGCTCACAACGTACTAGGTACTGTGAATATCCATTACGTTTTGTCAACAGTGGGAAGTGCAGGCGACTCAGCTATAAGCAATAGCTGCAGTGCAGCTAACACAGATGTTTCAGTTTCATAGGCAGCAGATGGCCGCACTGCAACACACGGTACAGAAGCTACTCGCCCATCAACCCCAAATATAGTGCCACAAGCAACAACTGTGCTCACAACGTACTAGGAACTGTGAATATCCATTACGTTTTGTCATCAGTGGGAAGTGCAGGCGACTCAGCTATAAGCAATAGCTGCAGTGCAGCTAACACAGATGTTTCAGTTTCATAGGCAGCAGATGGCCGCACTGCAACACACGGTACAGAAGCTACTCGCCAATCAACCCCAAATATAGTGCCACAGGCAACAACTGTGCTCACAACGTACTAGGTACTGTAAATATCCATTACGTTTTGTCAACAGTGGGAAGTGCAGGCGACTCAGCTATAAGCAATAGCTGCAGTGCAGCTAACACAGATGTTTCAGTTTCATAGGCAGCAGATGGCCGCACTGCAACACACGGTACAGAAGTTACTCGCCAATCAACCCCAAATATAGTGCCGCAGGCAACATCTGTGCTCACAACGTACTAGGTACTGTGAATATCCATTACGTTTTGTCAACAGTGGGAAGTGCAGGCGACTCAGCTATAAGCAATAGCTGCAGTGCAGCTAACACAGATGTTTCAGTTTCATAGGCATCAGATGGCCGCACTGCAACACACGGTACAGAAGCTACTCGCCAATCAACCCCAAATATAGTGCCACAGGCAACAACTGTTCTCACAACGTACTAGGTACTGTGAATATCCATTACGTTTTGTCAACAGTGGGAAGTGCAGGCGACTCAGCTATAAGCAATAGCTGCAGTGCAGCTAACACAGATGTTTCAGTTTCATAGGCAGCAGATGGCCGCACTGCAACACACGGTACAGAAGCTACTCGCCAATCAACAACAAATATAGTGCCACAGGCAACAACTGTGCTCACAACGTACTAGGTACTGTGAATATCCATTACGTTTTGTCAACAGTGGGAAGTGCAGGCGACTCAGCTATAAGCAATAGCTGCAGTGCAGCTAACACAGATGTTTCAGTTTCATAGGCAGCAGATGGCCGCACTGCAACACACGGTACGGAAGCTACTCGCCCATCAACCCCAAATATAGTGCCACAAGCAACAACTGTGCTCACAACGTACTAGGAACTGTGAATATCCATTACGTTTTGTCATCAGTGGGAAGTGCAGGCGACTCAGCTATAAGCAATAGCTGCAGTGCAGCTAACACAGATGTTTCAGTTTCATAGGCAGCAGATGGCCGCACTGCAACACACGGTACAGAAGCTACTCGCCAATCAACCCCAAATATAGTGCCACAGGCAACAACTGTGCTCACAACGTACTAGGTACTGTAAATATCCATTACGTTTTGTCAACAGTGGGAAGTGCAGGCGACTCAGCTATAAGCAATAGCTGCAGTGCAGCTAACACAGATGTTTCAGTTTCATAGGCAGCAGATGGCCGCACTGCAACACACGGTACAGAAGCTACTCGCCAATCAACAACAAATATAGTGCCACAGGCAACAACTGTGCTCACAACGTACTAGGTACTGTGAATATCCATTACGTTTTGTCAACAGTGGGAAGTGCAGGCGACTCAGCTATAAGCAATAGCTGCAGTGCAGCTAACACAGATGTTTCAGTTTCATAGGCAGCAGATGGCCGCACTGCAACACACGGTACAGAAGCTACTCGCCCATCAACCCCAAATATAGTGCCACAAGCAACAACTGTGCTCACAACGTACTAGGAACTGTGAATATCCATTACGTTTTGTCATCAGTGGGAAGTGCAGGCGACTCAGCTATAAGCAATAGCTGCAGTGCAGCTAACACAGATGTTTCAGTTTCATAGGCAGCAGATGGCCGCACTGCAACACACGGTACAGAAGCTACTCGCCAATCAACCCCAAATATAGTGCCACAGGCAACAACTGTGCTCACAACGTACTAGGTACTGTAAATATCCATTACGTTTTGTCAACAGTGGGAAGTGCAGGCGACTCAGCTATAAGCAATAGCTGCAGTGCAGCTAACACAGATGTTTCAGTTTCATAGGCAGCAGATGGCCGCACTGCAACACACGGTACAGAAGCTACTCGCCAATCAACCCCAAATATAGTGCCACAGGCAACAACGGTGCTCACAACGTACTAGATACTGTGAATATCCATTACGTTTTGTCAACAGTGGGAAGTGCAGGCGACTCAGCTATAAGCAATAGCTGCAGTTCAGCTAACACAGATGTTTCAGTTTCATAGGCAGCAGATGGCCGCACTGCAACACACGGTACAGAAGCTACTCGCCAATCAACCCCAAATATAGTGCCACAGGCAACAACGGTGCTCACAACGTACTAGGTACTGTAAATATCCATTACGTTTTGTCAACAGTGGGAAGTGCAGGCGACTCAGCTATAAGCAATAGCTGCAGTGCAGCTAACACAGATGTTTCAGTTTCATAGGCAGCAGATGGCCGCACTGCAACACACGGTACAGAAGCTACTCGCCAATCAACCCCAAATATAGTGCCACAGGCAACAACTGTGCTCACAACGTACTAGGTACTGTAAATATCCATTACGTTTTGTCAACAGTGGGAAGTGCAGGCGACTCAGCTATAAGCAATAGCTGCAGTGCAGCTAACACAGATGTTTCAGTTTCATAGGCAGCAGATGGCCGCACTGCAACACACGGTACAGAAGCTACTCGCCAATCAACCCCAAATATAGTGCCACAGGCAACAACGGTGCTCACAACGTACTAGATACTGTGAATATCCATTACGTTTTGTCAACAGTGGGAAGTGCAGGCGACTATGCTATAAGCAATAGCTGCAGTTCAGCTAACACAGATGTTTCAGTTTCATAGGCAGCAGATGGCCGCACTGCAACACACGGTACAGAAGCTACTCGCCAATCAACCCCAAATATAGTGCCACAGGCAACAACTGTGCTCACAACGTACTAGGTACTGTAAATATCCATTACGTTTTGTCAACAGTGGGAAGTGCAGGCGACTCAGCTATAAGCAATAGCTGCAGTTCAGCTAACACAGATGTTTCAGTTTCATAGGCAGCAGATGGCCGCACTGCAACACACGGTACAGAAGCTACTCGCCCATCAACCCCAAATATAGTGCCACAAGCAACAACTGTGCTCACAACGTACTAGGAACTGTGAATATCCATTACGTTTTGTCATCAGTGGGAAGTGCAGGCGACTCAGCTATAAGCAATAGCTGCAGTGCAGCTAACACAGATGTTTCAGTTTCATAGGTAGCAGATGGCCGCACTGCAACACACGGTACAGAAGCTACTCGCCAATCAACCCCAAATATAGTGCCACAGGCAACAACGGTGCTCACAACGTACTAGATACTGTGAATATCCATTACGTTTTGTCAACAGTGGGAAGTGCAGGCGACTCAGCTATAAGCAATAGCTGCAGTTCAGCTAACACAGATGTTTCAGTTTCATAGGCAGCAGATGGCCGCACTGCAACACACGGTACAGAAGCTACTCGCCAATCAACCCCAAATATAGTGCCACAGGCAACAACGGTGCTCACAACGTACTAGATACTGTGAATATCCATTACGTTTTGTCAACAGTGGGAAGTGCAGGCGACTCAGCTATAAGCAATAGCTGCAGTTCAGCTAACACAGATGTTTCAGTTTCATAGGCAGCAGATGGCCGCACTGCAACACACGGTACAGAAGCTACTCGCCAATCAACCCCAAATATAGTGCCACAGGCAACAACTGTGCTCACAACGTACTAGGTACTGTAAATATCCATTACGTTTTGTCAACAGTGGGAAGTGCAGGCGACTCAGCTATAAGCAATAGCTGCAGTTCAGCTAACACAGATGTTTCAGTTTCATAGGCAGCAGATGGCCGCACTGCAACACACGGTACAGAAGCTACTCGCCCATCAACCCCAAATATAGTGCCACAAGCAACAACTGTGCTCACAACGTACTAGGAACTGTGAATATCCATTACGTTTTGTCATCAGTGGGAAGTGCAGGCGACTCAGCTATAAGCAATAGCTGCAGTGCAGCTAACACAGATGTTTCAGTTTCATAGGCAGCAGATGGCCGCACTGCAACACACGGTACAGAAGCTACTCGCCAATCAACCCCAAATATAGTGCCACAGGCAACAACTGTGCTCACAACGTACTAGGTACTGTAAATATCCATTACGTTTTGTCAACAGTGGGAAGTGCAGGCGACTCAGCTATAAGCAATAGCTGCAGTGCAGCTAACACAGATGTTTCAGTTTCATAGGCAGCAGATGGCCGCACTGCAACACACGGTACAGAAGCTACTCGCCAATCAACAACAAATATAGTGCCACAGGCAACAACTGTGCTCACAACGTACTAGGTACTGTGAATATCCATTACGTTTTGTCAACAGTGGGAAGTGCAGGCGACTCAGCTATAAGCAATAGCTGCAGTGCAGCTAACACAGATGTTTCAGTTTCATAGGCAGCAGATGGCCGCACTGCAACACACGGTACAGAAGCTACTCGCCCATCAACCCCAAATATAGTGCCACAAGCAACAACTGTGCTCACAACGTACTAGGAACTGTGAATATCCATTACGTTTTGTCATCAGTGGGAAGTGCAGGCGACTCAGCTATAAGCAATAGCTGCAGTGCAGCTAACACAGATGTTTCAGTTTCATAGGCAGCAGATGGCCGCACTGCAACACACGGTACAGAAGCTACTCGCCAATCAACCCCAAATATAGTGCCACAGGCAACAACTGTGCTCACAACGTACTAGGTACTGTAAATATCCATTACGTTTTGTCAACAGTGGGAAGTGCAGGCGACTCAGCTATAAGCAATAGCTGCAGTGCAGCTAACACAGATGTTTCAGTTTCATAGGCAGCAGATGGCCGCACTGCAACACACGGTACAGAAGCTACTCGCCAATCAACCCCAAATATAGTGCCACAGGCAACAACGGTGCTCACAACGTACTAGATACTGTGAATATCCATTACGTTTTGTCAACAGTGGGAAGTGCAGGCGACTCAGCTATAAGCAATAGCTGCAGTTCAGCTAACACAGATGTTTCAGTTTCATAGGCAGCAGATGGCCGCACTGCAACACACGGTACAGAAGCTACTCGCCAATCAACCCCAAATATAGTGCCACAGGCAACAACTGTGCTCACAACGTACTAGGTACTGTAAATATCCATTACGTTTTGTCAACAGTGGGAAGTGCAGGCGACTCAGCTATAAGCAATAGCTGCAGTTCAGCTAACACAGATGTTTCAGTTTCATAGGCAGCAGATGGCCGCACTGCAACACACGGTACAGAAGCTACTCGCCAATCAACCCCAAATATAGTGCCACAGGCAACAACGGTGCTCACAACGTACTAGATACTGTGAATATCCATTACGTTTTGTCAACAGTGGGAAGTGCAGGCGACTCAGCTATAAGCAATAGCTGCAGTTCAGCTAACACAGATGTTTCAGTTTCATAGGCAGCAGATGGCCGCACTGCAACACACGGTACAGAAGCTACTCGCCAATCAACCCCAAATATAGTGCCACAGGCAACAACTGTGCTCACAACGTACTAGGTACTGTAAATATCCATTACGTTTTGTCAACAGTGGGAAGTGCAGGCGACTCAGCTATAAGCAATAGCTGCAGTGCAGCTAACACAGATGTTTCAGTTTCATAGGCAGCAGATGGCCGCACTGCAACACACGGTACAGAAGCTACTCGCCAATCAACCCCAAATATAGTGCCACAGGCAACAACGGTGCTCACAACGTACTAGATACTGTGAATATCCATTACGTTTTGTCAACAGTGGGAAGTGCAGGCGACTCAGCTATAAGCAATAGCTGCAGTTCAGCTAACACAGATGTTTCAGTTTCATAGGCAGCAGATGGCCGCACTGCAACACACGGTACAGAAGCTACTCGCCAATCAACCCCAAATATAGTGCCACAGGCAACAACTGTGCTCACAACGTACTAGGTACTGTGAATATCCATTACGTTTTGTCAACAGTGGGAAGTGCAGGCGACTCAGCTATAAGCAATAGCTGCAGTGCAGCTAACACAGATGTTTCAGTTTCATAGGCAGCAGATGGCCGCACTGCAACACACGGTACAGAAGCTACTCGCCAATCAACCCCAAATATAGTGCCACAGGCAACAACTGTGCTCACAACGTACTAGGTACTGTGAACATCCATTACGTTTTGTCAACAGTGGGAAGTGCAGGCGACTCAGCTATAAGCAATAGCTGCAGTGCAGCTAACACAGATGTTTCAGTTTCATAGGCAGCAGATGTCCGCACTGCAACACACGGTACAGATGCCACTCGCCAATCAACCCCAAATATAGTGACACAGGCAACAACTGCGCTCACAACGTACTAGGTACTGTGAATATCCATTACGTTTTGTCAACAGTGGGAAGTGCAGGCGACTCAGCTATAAGCAATAGCTGCTGTGCAGCTAACACAGATGTTTCAGTTTCAGAGGCAGCAGATGGCCGCACTGCAACACACGGTACAGATGCCACTCGCCAATCAACCCCATAATATAGTGCCACAGGCAACAACTGTGCTCACAACGTACTAGGTACTGTGAATATCCATTACGTTTTGTCAACAGTGGGAAGTGCAGGCGACTCAGCTATAAGCAATAGCTGTAGTGCAGCTAACACAGATGTTTCAGTTTCATAGGCAGCAGATGGCCGCACTGCAACACACGGTACAGACGCTACTCGCCAATCAACCCCAAATATAGTGCCACAGGCAACAACTGTGCTCAAAACGTACTAGGTACTGTGAACATCCATTACGTTTTGACAACAGTGGGATGTGCAGGCGACTCAGCTATAAGCAATAGCTGCAGTGCAGCTAACACAGATGTTTCAGTTTCATAGGTAGCAGATGGTCGCACTGCAACACACGGTACAGATGCCACTCGCCAATCAACCCCACATATAGTGCCACAGGCAACAACTGTGCTCACAACATACTAGGTACTGTGAATATCCATTACGTTTTGTCGACAGTGGGAAGTGCATGCGATTCAGCTATAAGCAATAGCTGCAGTGCAGCTAACACAGATGTTTCAGTTTCATAGGCAGCAGATGGACGCACTGCAACACACGGTACAGAAGCTACCCGCCAATCAACCCCAAATATAGTGCCACAGGCAACAACTGTGCTCACAACGTACTAGGTACTGTGAATATCCATTACGTTTTGTCAACAGTGGGAAGTGCAGGCGACTCAGCTATAAGCAATAGCTGTAGTGCAGCTAACACAGATGTTTCAGTTTCATAGGCAGCAGATGGCCACACTGCAACACACGGTACAGAAGCTACTCGCCAATCAACCCCAAATATAGTGCCACAGCCAACAACTGTGCTCACAACGTACTAGGTACTGTGAATTTCCATTACATTTTGTCAACAGTGGGAAGTGCAAGCGACCCAGCAATAAGCAATAGCTGCAGTGCAGCTAACACAGATGTTTCAGTTTCATAGGCAGCAGATGGCCGCACTGCAACACACGGTACAGAAGCTACTCGCCAATCAACCCCAAATATAGTGCCACAGGCAACAACTGTGCTCACAACGTACAAGGTACTGTGAATATCCATTACGTTTTGTCAACAGTGGGAAGAGCAGGCGACTCAGCTATAAGCAATAGCTGCAGTGCAGCTAACACAGATGTTTCACTTTCATAGGCAGCAGATGGCCGCACTGGAACACACGGTAAAGAAGCTACTCGCCAATCAACCCCAAATATAGTGCCACAGGCAACAACTGTGCTCACAACGTACTAGGTACTGTGAATATCCATTACGTTTTGTCAACAGTGGGAAGTGCAGGCGACTCAGCTATAAGCAATAGCTGTAGTGCAGCTAACACAGATGTTTCAGTTTCATAGGCAGCAGATGGCCGCACTGCAACACACGGTACAGAAGCTACTCGCCAATCAACCCCAAATATAGTGCCACAGGCAACAACTGTGCTCACAACGTACTAGGTACTGTGAATATCCATTACGTTTTGTCAACAGTGGGAAGTGCAAGCGACTCAGCTATAAGCAATAGCTGCAGTGCAGCTAACACAGATGTTTCAGTTTCATAGGCAGCAGATGGCCGCACTGGATCATACGGTACAGAAGCTACTCGCCAATCAACCCCAAATATAGTGCCACAGGCAACAACTGTGCTCACAACGTACTAGGTACTGTGAACATCCATTATGTCTTGTCAACAGTGGGAAGTGCAGGCGACTCAGCTATAAGCAATAGCTGCAGTGCAGCTAACACAGATGTTTCAGTTTCATAGGCAGCAGATGTCCGCACTGCAACACACGGTACAGATGCCACTCGCCAATCAACCCCAAATATAGTGCCACAGGTAACAACTGTGCTCACAACGTACTAGGTACTGTGAATATCCATTACGTTTTGTCAACAGTGGGAAGTGCAGGCGACTCAGCTATAAGCAATAGCTGCAGTGCAGCTAACACAGATGTTTCAGTTTCATAGGCAGCAGATGGCCGCACTGCAACACACGGTACAGATGCCACTCGCCAATCAACCCCAAATATAGTGCCACAGGCAGCAACTGTGCTCACAACGTACTAGGTACTGTGAATATCCATTACGTTTTGTCAACAGTGGGAAGTGCAGGCGACTCAGCATTAAGCAATAGCTGTAGTGCAGCTAACACAGATGTTTCAGTTTCATAGGCAGCAGATGGCCGCACTGCAACACACGGTACAGACGCTACTCGCCAATCAACCCCAAATATAGCGCCACAGGCAACAACTGTGCTCAAAACGTACTAGGTACTGTGAACATCCATTACGTCTTGTCAACAGTGGGATGTGCAGGCGACTCAGCTATAAGCAATAGCTGCAGTGCAGCTAACACAGATGTTTTAGTTTCATAGGCAGCAGATGGAAGCACTGCAACACACGGTACAGATGCCACTCGCCAATCAACCCCAAATATAGTGCCACAGGCAACAGATGTGCTCACAACATATTAGGTACTGTGAATATCCATTACGTTTTGTCAACAGTGGGAAGTGCAGGCGACTCAGCTATAAGCAATAGCTGCAGTGCAGCTAACACAGATGTTTCAGTTTCATAGGCAGCAGATGGCCGCACTGCATCATACGGTACAGAAGCTACTCGCCAATCAACCCCAAATATAGTGCCACAGGCAACAACTGTGCTCACAACGTACTAGGTACTGTGAACATCCATTACGTTTTGTCAACAGTGGGAAGTGCAGGCGACTCAGCTATAAGCAATAGCTGCAGTGCAGCTAACACAGATGTTTCAGTTTCATAGGCAGCAGATGTCCGCACTGCAACACACGGTACAGAAGCTACTCGCCAATCAACCTTAAATATAGTGCCACAGGCAACAACTGTGCTCACAACGTACTAGGTACTGTGAACATCCATTACGTTTTGTCAACAGTGGGAAGTGCAGGCGACTCAGCTATAAGCAATAGCTGCAGTGCAGCTAACACAGATGTTTCAGTTTCATAGGCAGCAGATGGCCGCACTGCAACACACGGTACAGAAGCTACTCCCTAATCAACCCCAAATATAGTGCCACAGGCAACAACTGTGCTCACAACGTACTAGGTACTGTGAATATCCATTACGTTTTGTCAACAGTGGGAAGTGCAGGGGACTCAGCTATAAGCAATAGCTGCAGTGCAGCTAACACAGATGTTTCAGTTTCATAGGCAGCAGATGGCCTCAATGCAACACACGGTACAGAAGCTACTCGCCAATCAACCCCAAATATAGTGCCACAGGCAACAACTGTGCTCACAACGTACTAGGTACTGTGAATATCCATTACGTTTTGTCAACAGTGGGAAGTGCAGGCGACTCAGCTATAAGCAATAGCTGCAGTTCAGCTAACACAGATGTTTCAGTTTCATAGGCAGCAGATGGCCGCACTGCAACACACGGTACAGAAGCTACTCGCCAATCAACCCCAAATATAGTGCCACAGGCAACAACTGTGCTCACAACGTACTAGGTACTGTGAATATCCATTACGTTTTGTCAACAGTGGGAAGTGCAGGCGACTCAGCTATAAGCAATAGCTGCAGTGCAGCTAACACAGATGTTTCAGTTTCATAGGCAGCAGATGGCCGCACTGCAACACACGGTGCAGAAGCTACTCGCCAAATAAACCCCAAATATAGTGCCACAGGCAACAACTGTGCTCACAACGTACTAGGTACTGTGAATATCCATTACGTTTTGTCAACAGTGGGAAGTGCAGGCGACTCAGCTATAAGCAATAGCTGCAGTGCAGCTAACACAGATGTTTCAGTTTCATAGGCAGCAGATGGCCGCACTGCAACACACGGTACAGAAGCTACTCGCCAATCAACCCCAAATATAGTGCCACAGGCAACAACTGTGCTCACAACGTACTAGGTACTGTGAATATCCATTACGTTTTGTCAACAGTGGGAAGTGCAGGCGACTCAGCTATAAGCAATAGCTGCAGTGCAGCTAACACAGATGTTTCAGTTTCATAGGCAGCAGATGGCCGCACTGCAACATACGGTACAGAAGCTACTCGCCAATCAACCCCAAATATAGTGCCACAGGCAACAACTGTGCTCACAACGTACTAGGTACTGTGAATATCCATTACGTTTTGTCAACAGTGGGAAGTGCAGGCGACTCAGCTATAAGCAATAGCTGCAGTGCAGCTAACACAGATGTTTCAGTTTCATAGGCAGCAGATGGCCGCACTGCAACACACGGTGCAGAAGCTACTCGCCAAATAAACCCCAAATATAGTGCCACAGGCAACAACTGTGCTCACAACGTACTAGGTACTGTGAATATCCATTACGTTTTGTCAACAGTGGGAAGTGCAGGCGACTCAGCTATAAGCAATAGCTGCAGTGCAGCTAACACAGATGTTTCAGTTTCATAGGCAGCAGATGGCCGCACTGCAACACACGGTACAGAAGCTACTCGCCAATCAACCCCAAATATAGTGCCACAGGCAACAACTGTGCTCACAACGTACTAGGTACTGTGAATATCCATTACGTTTTGTCAACAGTGGGAAGTGCAGGCGACTCAGCTATAAGCAATAGCTGCAGTGCAGCTAACACAGATGTTTCAGTTTCATAGGCAGCAGATGGCCGCACTGCAACACACGGTGCAGAAGCTACTCGCCAAATAAACCCCAAATATAGTGCCACAGGCAACAACTGTGCTCACAACGTACTAGGTACTGTGAATATCCATTACGTTTTGTCAACAGTGGGAAGTGCAGGCGACTCAGCTATAAGCAATAGCTGCAGTGCAGCTAACACAGATGTTTCAGTTTCATAGGCAGCAGATGGCCGCACTGCAACACACGGTACAGAAGCTACTCGCCAATCAACCCCAAATATAGTGCCACAGGCAACAACTGTGCTCACAACGTACTAGGTACTGTGAATATCCATTACGTTTTGTCAACAGTGGGAAGTGCAGGCGACTCAGCTATAAGCAATAGCTGCAGTGCAGCTAACACAGATGTTTCAGTTTCATAGGCAGCAGATGGCCGCACTGCAACACACGGTACAGAAGCTACTCGCCAATCAACCCCAAATATAGTGCCACAGGCAACAACTGTGCTCACAACGTACTAGGTACTGTGAATATCCATTACGTTTTGTCAACAGTGGGAAGTGCAGGCGACTCAGCTATAAGCAATAGCTGCAGTGCAGCTAACACAGATGTTTCAGTTTCATAGGCAGCAGATGGCCGCACTGCAACACACGGTGCAGAAGCTACTCGCCAAATAAACCCCAAATATAGTGCCACAGGCAACAACTGTGCTCACAACGTACTAGGTACTGTGAATATCCATTACGTTTTGTCAACAGTGGGAAGTGCAGGCGACTCAGCTATAAGCAATAGCTGCAGTGCAGCTAACACAGATGTTTCAGTTTCATAGGCAGCAGATGGCCGCACTGCAACACACGGTACAGAAGCTACTCGCCAATCAACCCCAAATATAGTGCCACAGGCAACAACTGTGCTCACAACGTACTAGGTACTGTGAATATCCATTACGTTTTGTCAACAGTGGGAAGTGCAGGCGACTCAGCTATAAGCAATAGCTGCAGTGCAGCTAACACAGATGTTTCAGTTTCATAGGCAGCAGATGGCCGCACTGCAACACACGTTACAGAAGCTACTCGCCAATCATCCCCATAATATAGTGCCACAGGCAACAACTGTGCTCACAACGTACTAGGTACTGTGAATATCCATTACGTTTTGTCAACAGTGGGAAGTGCAGGTGACTCAGCTATAAGCAATAGCTGCAGTGCAGCTAACACAGATGTTTCAGTTTCATAGGCAGCAGATGGCCGCACTGCAACACACGGTACAGAAGCTACTCACCAATCAACCCCAAATATAGTGCCACAGGCAACAACTGTGCTCACAACGTACTAGGTACTGTGAATATCCATTACGTTTTGTCAACAGTGGGAAGTGCAGGCGACTCAGCTATAAGCAATAGCTGCAGTGCAGCTAACACAGATGTTTCAGTTTCATAGGCAGCAGATGGCCGCACTGCAACACACGGTACAGAAGCTACTCACCAATCAACCCCAAATATAGTGCCACAGGCAACAACTGTGCTCACAACGTACTAGGTACTGTGAATATCCATTACGTTTTGTCAACAGTGGGAAGTGCAGGCGACTCAGCTATAAGCAATAGCTGCAGTGCAGCTAACACAGATGTTTCAGTTTCATAGGCAGCAGATGGCCGCACTGCAACACACGGTACAGAAGCTACTCGCCAATCAACCCCAAATATAGTGCCACAGGCAACAACTGTGCTCACAACGTACTAGGTACTGTGAATATCCATTACGTTTTGTCAACAGTGGGAAGTGCAGGCGACTCAGCTATAAGCAATAGCTGCAGTGCAGCTAACACAGATGTTTCAGTTTCATAGGCAGCAGATGGCCGCACTGCAACACACGGTACAGAAGCTACTCGCCAATCAACCCCAAATATAGTGCCACAGGCAACAACTGTGCTCACAACGTACTAGGTACTGTGAATATCCATTACGTTTTGTCAACAGTGGGAAGTGCAGGCGACTCAGCTATAAGCAATAGCTGCAGTGCAGCTAACACAGATGTTTCAGTTTCATAGGCAGCAGATGGCCGCACTGCAACACACGGTGCAGAAGCTACTCGCCAAATAAACCCCAAATATAGTGCCACAGGCAACAACTGTGCTCACAACGTACTAGGTACTGTGAATATCCATTACGTTTTGTCAACAGTGGGAAGTGCAGGCGACTCAGCTATAAGCAATAGCTGCAGTGCAGCTAACACAGATGTTTCAGTTTCATAGGCAGCAGATGGCCGCACTGCAACACACGGTACAGAAGCTACTCGCCAATCAACCCCAAATATAGTGCCACAGGCAACAACTGTGCTCACAACGTACTAGGTACTGTGAATATCCATTACGTTTTGTCAACAGTGGGAAGTGCAGGCGACTCAGCTATAAGCAATAGCTGCAGTGCAGCTAACACAGATGTTTCAGTTTCATAGGCAGCAGATGGCCGCACTGCAACACACGGTACAGAAGCTACTCGCCAATCAACCCCAAATATAGTGCCACAGGCAACAACTGTGCTCACAACGTACTAGGTACTGTGAATATCCATTACGTTTTGTCAACAGTGGGAAGTGCAGGCGACTCAGCTATAAGCAATAGCTGCAGTGCAGCTAACACAGATGTTTCAGTTTCATAGGCAGCAGATGGCCGCACTGCAACACACGGTACAGAAGCTACTCACCAATCAACCCCAAATATAGTGCCACAGGCAACAACTGTGCTCACAACGTACTAGGTACTGTGAATATCCATTACGTTTTGTCAACAGTGGGAAGTGCAGGCGACTCATCTATAAGCAATAGCTGCAGTGCAGCTAACACAGATGTTTCAGTTTCATAGACAGCAGATGTCCGCACTGCAACATACGGTACAGAAGCTACTCGCCAATCAACCCCAAATATAGTGCCACAGGCAACAACTGTGCTCACAACGTACTAGGTACTGTGAACATCCATTACGTTTTGTCAACAGTGGGAAGTGCAGGCGACTCAGCTATAAGCAATAGCTGCAGTGCAGCTAACACAGATGTTTCAGTTTCATAGACAGCAGATGTCCGCACTGCAACACAAGGTACAGAAGCTAGTCGCCAATCAACCCCAAATATAGTGCCACAGGCAACAACTGTGCTCACAACGAACTAGGTACTGTGAATATCCATTACGTTTTGTCAACAGTGGGAAGTGCAGGCGACTCAGCTATAAGCAATAGCTGCAGTGCAGCTAACACAGATGTTTCAGTTTCATAGGCAGCAGATGTCCGCACTGCAACACACGGTACAGAAGCTACTCGCCAATCAACCCCAAATATAGTGCCACAGGCAACAACTGTGCTCACAACGTACTAGGTACTGTGAATATCCATTACGTTTTGTCAACTGTGGGAAGTGCAGGCGACTCAGCTATAAGCAATAGCTGCAGTGCAGCTAACACAGATGTTTCAGTTTCATAGGCAGCAGATGGCCGCACTGCAACACACGGTACAGAAGCTACTCGCCAATCAACCCCATAATATAGTGCCACAGGCAACAACTGTGCTCACAACGTACTAGGTACTGTGAATATCCATTACGTATTGTCAACAGTGGGAAGTGCAGGCGACTCAGCTATAAGCAATAGCTGCAGTGCAGCTAACACAGATGTTTCAGTTTCATAGGCAGCAGTTGGCCGCACTGCAACACACGGTACAGAAGCTACTCGCCAATCAACCCCAAATATAGTGCCACAGGCAACAACTGTGCTCACAACGTACTAGGTACTGTGAATATCCATTACGTTTTGTCAACAGTGGGAAGTGCAGGCGACTCAGCTATAAGCAATAGCTGCAGTGCAGCTAACACAGATGTTTCAGTTTCATAGACAGCAGATGTCCGCACTGCAACACACGGTACAGAAGCTTTTCGCCAATCAACCCCAAATATAGTGCCACAGGCAACAACTGCGCTCACAACGTACTAGGTACTGTGAACATCCATTACGTTTTGTCAACAGTGGGAAGTGCAGGCGACTCAGCTATAAGCAATAGCTGCAGTGCAGCTAACACAGATGTTTCAGTTTCATAGACAGCAGATGTCCGCACTGCAACACACGGTACAGAAGCTAGTCGCCAATCAACCCCAAATATAGTGCCACAGGCAACAACTGTGCTCACAACGTACTAGGTACTGTGAATATCCATTACGTTTTGTCAACAGTGGGAAGTGCAGGCGACTCAGCTATAAGCAATAGCTGCAGTGCAGCTAACACAGATGTTTCAGTTTCGTAGACAGCAGATGTCCGCACTGCAACACACGGTACAGAAGCTAGTAGCCAATCAACCCCAAATATAGTGCCACAGGCAACAACTGTGCTCACAACGTACTAGGTACTGTGAATATCCATTACGTTTTGTCAACAGTGGGAATTGCAGGCGACTCAGCTATAAGCAATAGCTGCAGTGCAGCTAACACAGATGTTTCAGTTTCATAGGCAGCAGATGTCCGCACTGCAACACACGGTACAGAAGCTACTCGCCAATCAACCCCAAATATAGTGCCACAGGCAACAACTGTGCTCACAACGTACTAGGTACTGTGAATATCCATTACGTTTTGTCAACAGTGGGAAGTGCAGGCGACTCAGCTATAAGCAATAGCAGCAGTGCAGCTAACACAGCTGTTTCAGTTTCATAGGCAGCAGATGGCCGCACTGCAACACACGGTACAGAAGCTACTCGCTAATCAACCCCAAATATAGTGCCACAGGCAACAACTGTGCTCACAACGTACTAGGTACTGTGAATATCCATTACGTTTTGTCAACAGTGGGAAGTGCAGGCGACTCAGCTATAAGCAATAGCTGCAGTGCAGCTAACACAGATGTTTCAGTTTCATAGGCAGCAGATGGCCGCACTGCAACACACGGTACAGAAGCTACTCGCCAATCAACCCCAAATATAGTGCCACAGGCAACAACTGTGCTCACAACGTACTAGGTACTGTGAATATCCATTACGTTTTGTCAACAGTGGGAAGTGCAGGCGACTCAGCTATAAGCAATAGCTGCAGTGCAGCTAACACAGATGTTTCAGTTTCATAGGCAGCAGATGGCCGCACTGCAACACACGGTACAGAAGCTACTCGCCAATCAACCCCAAATATAGTGCCACAGGCAACAACTGTGCTCACAACGTACTAGGTACTGTGAATATCCATTACGTTTTGTCAACAGTGGGAAGTGCAGGCGACTCAGCTATAAGCAATAGCTGCAGTGCAGCTAACACAGATGTTTCAGTTTCATAGGCAGCAGATGGTCGCACTGCAACACACGGTACAGACGCTACTCGCCAATCAACCCCAAATATAGTGCCACAGGCAACAACTGTGCTCACAACGTACTAGGTACTGTGAATATCCATTACATTTTGTCAACAGTGGGAAGTGCAAGCGACTCAGCAATAAGCAATAGCTGCAGTGCAGCTAACACAGATGTTTCAGTTTCATAGGCAGCGGACGGCCGCACTGCAACACACGGTACAGAAGCTACTCGCCAATCAACCTTAAATATAGTGCCACAGGCAACAACTGTGCTCACAACGTACTAGGTACTGTGAATATCCATTACGTTTTGTCAACAGTGGGAAGTGCAGGCGACTCAGCTATAAGCAATAGCTGCAGTGCAGCTAACACAGATGTTTCAGTTTCATAGGCAGCAGATTACCGCACTGCAACACACGGTACAGAAGCTACTCGCCAATCAACCCCAAATATAGTGCCACAGGCAATAACTGTGCTCGCAACGTACTAGGTACTGTGAATATCCATTACGTTTTGTCAACAGTGGGAAGTGCAGGCGACTCAGCTATAAGCAATAGCTGCAGTGCAGCTAACACAGATGTTTCAAATTCATAGGCAGCAGATGGCCGCACTGCAACACACGGTACAGAAGCTACTCGCTAATCAACCCCAAATATAGTGCCACAGGCAACAACTGTGCTCACAACGTACTAGGTACTGTGAATATCCATTACGTTTTGTCAACAGTGGGAAGTGCAGGCGACTCAGCTATAAGCAATAGCTGCAGTGCAGCTAACACAGATGTTTCAGTTTCATAGGCAGCAGATGGCCGCACTGCAACACACGGTACAGAAGCTACTCGCCAATCAACCCCAAATATAGTGCCACAGGCAACAACTGTGCTCACAACGTACTAGGTACTGTGAATATCGATTACGTTTTGTCAACAGTGGGAAGTGCAGGCGACTCAGCTATAAGCAATAGCTGCAGTGCAGCTAACACAGATGTTTCAGTTTCATAGGCAGCAGATGGCCGCACTGCAACACACGGTACAGAAGCTACTCGCCAATCAACCCCAAATATAGTGCCACAGGCAACAACTGTGCTCACAACGTACTAGGTACTGTGAATATCCATTACGTTTTGTCAACAGTGGGAAGTGCAGGCGACTCAGCTATAAGCAATAGCTGCAGTGCAGCTAACACAGATGTTTCAGTTTCATAGGCAGCAGATGGCCGCACTGCAACACACGGTACAGAAGCTACTCGCCAATCAACCCCAAATATAGTGCCACAGGCAACAACTGTGTTCACATCGTACTAGGTACTGTGAATATCCATTACGTTTTGTCAACAGTGGGAAGTGCAGGCGACTCAGCTATAAGCAATAGCTGCAGTGCAGCTAACACAGATGTTTCAGTTTCATAGGCAGCAGATGGCCGCACTGCAACACACGGTACAGAAGCTACTCGCCAATCAACCCCAAATATAGTGCCACAGGCAACAACTGTGCTCACAACGTACTAGGTACTGTGAATATCCATTACGTTTTGTCAACAGTGGGAAGTGCAGGCGACTCAGCTATAAGCAATAGCTGCAGGGCAGCTGACACAGATGTTTCAGTTTCATAGGCAGCAGATGGCCGCACTGCAACACACGGTACAGAAGCTACTCGCCAATCAACCCCAAATATAGTGCCACAGGCAACAGCTGTGCTCACAACGTACTAGGTACTGTGAACATCCATTACGTTTTGTCAACAGTGGGAAGTGCAGGCGACTCAGCTATAAGCAACAGCTGCAGTGCAGCTAACACAGATGTTTCAGTTTCATAGACAGCAGATGTCCGCATTGCAACACACGGTACAGAAGCTACTCGCCAATCAACCCCAAATATAGTGCCACAGGCAACAACTGTGCTCACAACGTACTAGGTACTGTGAATATCCATTACGTTTTGTCAACAGTGGGAAGTGCAGGCGACTCAGCTATAAGCAATAGCTGCAGTGCAGCTAACACAGATGTTTCAGTTTCATAGGCAGCAGATGTCCGCACTGCAGCACACGGTACAGAAGCTACTCGCCAATCAACCCCAAATCTAGTGCCACAGGCAACAACTGTGCTCACAACGTACTAGGTACTGTGAATTTCCATTACGTTTTGTCAAAAGTGGGAAGTGCAGGCGACTCAGCTATAAGCAATAGCTGCAGTGCAGCTAACACAGATGTTTCAGTTTCATAGGCAGCAGAAGGCCGCACTGCAACACACGGTACAGAAGCTACTCGCCAATCAACCCCAAATGTAGTGCCACAGGCAACAACTGTAATCACAACGTATTAGGTACTGTGAATATCCATTACGTTTTGTCAACAGTGGGAAGTGCAGGCGACTCAGCTATAAGCAATAGCTGCAGTGCAGCTAACACAGATGTTTCAGTTTCATAGGCAGCAGATGGCCGCACTGCAACACACGGTACAGAAGCTACTCGCCAATCAACCCCAAATATAGTGCCACAGGCAACAACTGTGCTCACAACGTACTAGGTACTGTGAATATCCATTACGTTTTGTCAACAGTGGGAAGTGCAGGCGACTCAGCTATAAGCAATAGCTGCAGTGCAGCTAACACAGATGTATCAGTTTCATAGGCAGCAGATGGCCGCACTGCAACACACGGTACAGAAGCTACTCGCCAATCAACCCCAAATATAGTGCCACAGGCAACAACTGTGCTCACAACGTACTAGGTACTGTGAATATCCATTACGTTTTGTCAACAGTGGGAAGTGCAGGCGACTCAGCTATAAGCAATAGCTGCAGTGCAGCTAACACAGATGTTTCAGTTTCATAGGCAGCAGATGGCCGCACTGCAACACACGGTATAGAAGCTACTCGCCAATCAACCCCAAATATAGTGCCACAGGCAACAACTGTGCTCACAACGTACTAGGTACTGTGAATATCCATTACGTTTTGTCAACAGTGGGAAGTGCAGGCGACTCAGCTATAAGCAATAGCTGTAGTGCAGCTAACTCAGATGTTTCAGTTTCATAGGCAGCAGATGGCCGCACTGCAACACACGGTACAGAAGCTACTCGCCAATCAACCACAAATATAGTGCCACAGGCAACAACTGTGCTCACAACGTATTAGGTACTGTGAATATCCATTACGTTTTGTCAACAGTGGGAAGTGCAGGCGACTCAGCTATATGCAATAGCTGCAGTGCAGCTAACTCAGATGTTTCAGTTTCATAGGCAGCAGATGTCCGCACTGCAACACACGGTACAGAAGCTACTCGCCAATCAACCCCACATATAGTGCCACAGGCAACAACTGTGCTCACAACGTACTAGGTACTGTGAATATCCATTACGTTTTGTCAACAGTGGGAAGTGCAGGCGACTCAGCTATAAGCAATAGCTGCAGTGCAGCTAACACAGATGTTTCAGTTTCATAGGCAGCAGATGGCCGCACTGCAACACACGGTACAGAAGCTACTCGCCAATCAAACCCAAATATAGTGCCACAGGCAACAACTGTGCTCACAACGTACGAGGTACTGTGAATATCCATTACGTTTTGTCAACAGTGGGAAGTGCAGGCGACTCAGCTATATGCAATAGCTGCAGTGCAGCTAACACAGATGTTTCAGTTTCATAGGCAGCAGATGGCCGCACTGCAACACACGGTACAGAAGCTACTCGCCAATCAACCCCAAATATAGTGCCACAGGCAACAACTGTGCTCACAACGTACTAGGTACTGTGAATATCCATTACGTTTTGTCAACAGTGGGAAGTGCAGGCGACTCAGCTATAAGCAATAGCTGCAGTGCAGCTAACACAGATGTTTCAGTTTCATTGGCAGCAGATGGAGGCACGGCAACACACGGTACAGAAGCTACTCGCCAATCAACCCCAAATATAGTGCCACAGGCAACAACTGTGCTCACAACGTACTAGGTACTGTGAATATCCATTACGTTTTGTCAACAGTGGGAAGTGCAGGCGACTCAGCTATAAGCAATAGCTGCAGTGCAGCTAACACAGATGTTTCAGTTTCATAGGCAGCAGATGGCCGCACTGCAACACACGGTACAGAAGCTACTCGCCAATCAACCCCAAATATAGAGCCACAGGCAACAACTGTGCTCACAACGTACGAGGTACTGTGAATATCCATTACGTTTTGTCAACAGTGGGAAGTGCAGGCGACTCAGCTATAAGCAATAGCAGCAGTGCAGCTAACACAGATGTTTCAGTTTCATAGGCAGCAGATGGCCGCACTGCAACACACGGTACAGAAGCTACTCGCCAATCAACCCCAATTATAGTGCCACAGGCAACAACTGTGCTCACAACGTACTAGGTACTGTGAATATCCATTACGTTTTGTCAACAGTGGGAAGTGCAGGCGACTCAGCTATAAGCAATAGCTGCAGTGCAGCTAACTCAGATGTTTCAGTTTCATAGGCAGCAGATGGCCGCACTGCAACACACGGTACAGAAGCTACTCGCCAATCAACCCCAAATATAGTGCCACAGGCAACAACTGTGCTCACAACGTACTAGGTACTGTGAATATCCATTACGTTTTGTCAACAGTGGGAAGTGCAGGCGACTCAGCTATAAGCAATAGCTGCAGTGCAGCTAACACAGTTGTTTCAGTTTCATAGGCAGCAGATGGCCGCACTGCAACACACGGTACAGAAGCTACTCGCCAATCAACCCCAAATATAGTGCCACAGGCAACAACTGTGCTCACAACGTAAAAGGTACTGTGAATATCCATTACGTTTTGTCAACAGTGGGAAGTGCAGGCGACTCAGCTATAAGCAATAGCTGCAGTGCAGCTAACACAGATGTTTCAGTTTCATAGGCAGCAGATGGCCGCACTGCAACACACGGTACAGAAGCTACTCGCCAATCAACCCCAAGTATAGTGATACAGGCAACAACTGTGCTCACAACGTACTAGGTACTGTGAATATCCATTACATTTTGTCAACAGTGGGAAGTGCAGGCGACTCAGCTATAAGCAATAGCTGCAGTGCAGCTAACACAGATGTTTCAGTTTCATAGGCAGCAGATGGCCGCACTGCAACACACGGTACAGAAGCTACTCGCCAATCAACCCCAAATATAGTGCCACAGGCAACAACTGTGCTCACAACGTACTAGGTACTGTGAATATGCATTACGTTTTGTCAACAGTGGGAAGTGCAGGCGACTCAGCTATAAGCAATAGCTGCAGTGCAGCTAACACAGATGTTTCAGTTTCATAGGCAGCAGATGGCCGCACTGCAACACACGGTACAGAAGCTACTCGCCAATCAACCCCAAATATAGTGCCACAGGCAACAACTGTGCTCACAACGTACTAGGTACTGTGAATATCCATTACGTTTTGTCAACAGTGGGTAGTGCAGGCGACTCAGCTATAAGCAATAGCTGCAGTGCAGCTAACACAGATGTTTCAGTTTCATAGGCAGCAGATGGCCGCACTGCAACACACGGTACAGAAGCTACTCGCCAATCAACCCCAAATATAGTGCCACAGGCAACAACTGTGCTCACAACGTACTAGGTACTGTGAATGTCCATTACATTTTGTCAACAGTGGGAAGTGCAGGCGACTCAGCTATAAGCAATAGCTGCAGTGCAGCTAACACAGATGTTTCAGTTTCATAGGCAGCAGATGGCCGCACTGCAACACACGGTACAGAAGCTACTCGCCAATCAACCCCAAATATAGTGCCACAGGCAACAACTGTGCTCACAACGTACTAGGTACTGTGAATATCCATTACGTTTTGTCAACAGTGGGAAGTGCAGGCGACTCAGCTATAAGCAATAGCTGCAGTGCAGCTAACACAGATGTCTCAGTTTCATAGGCAGCAGATGGCCGCACTGCAACACACGGTACAGAAGCTACTCGCCAATCAACCCCAAATATAGTGCCATAGGCAACAACTGTGCTCACAACGTACTAGGTACTGTGAATATCCATTATGTTTTGTCAACAGTGGGAAGTGCAGGCGACTCAGCTATAAGCAATAGCTGCAGTGCAGCTAACACAGATGTTTCAGTTTCATAGGCAGCAGATGGCCGCACTGCAACACACGGTACAGAAGCTACTCGCCAATCAACCCCAAATATAGTGCCACAGGCAACAACTGTGCTCACAACGTAAAAGGTACTGTGAATATCCATTACGTTTTGTCAACAGTGGGAAGTGCATTCGACTCAGCTATAAGCAATAGCTGCAGTGCAGCTAACACAGATGTTTCAGTTTCATAGGCAGCAGATGGCCGCACTGCAACTCACGGTACAGAAGCTACTCGCCAATCAACCCCAAATATAGTGCCACAGGCAACAACTGTGCTCACAACGTACTAGGTACTGTGAATATCCATTACGTTTTGTCAACAGTGGGAAGTGCAGGCGACTCAGCTATAAGCAATAGCTGCAGTGCAGCTAACACAGATGTTTCAGTTTCATAGGCAGCAGATGGCCGCACTGCAACACACGGTACAGAAGCTACTCGCCAATCAACCCCAAATATAGTGCCACAGGCAACAACTGTGCTCACAACGTACTAGGTACTGTGAAATTCCATTACGTTTTGTCAACAGTGGGAAGTGCAGGCGACTCAGCTATAAGCAATAGCTGCAGTGCAGCTAACACAGATGTTTCAGTTTCATAGGCAGCAGATGGCCGCACTGCAACACACGGTACAGAAGCTACTCGCCAATCAACCCCAAATATAGTGCCACAGGCAACAACTGTGCTCACAACGTACTAGGTACTGTGAATATCCATTACGTTTTGTCAACAGTGGGAAGTGCAGGCGACTCAGCTATAAGCAATAGCTGCAGTGCAGCTAACACAGATGTTTCAGTTTCATAGGCAGCAGATGTCCGCACTGCAACACACGGTACAGAAGCTACTCGCCAATCAACCCCAAATATAGTGCCACAGGCAACAACTGTGCTCACAACGTACTAGGTACTGTGAATATCCATTACGTTTTGTCAACAGTGGGAAGTGCAGGCGACTCAGCTATAAGCAATAGCTGCAGTGCAGCTAACACAGATGTTTCAGTTTCATAGGCAGCAGATGGCCGCACTGCAACACACGGTACAGAAGCTACTCGCCAATCAACCCCAAATATAGTGCCACAGGCAACAACTGTGCTCACAACGTACTAGGTACTGTGAATATCCATTACGTTTTGTCAACAGTGGGAAGTGCAGGCGACTCAGCTATAAGCAATAGCTGCAGTGCAGCTAACACAGATGTTTCAGTTTCATAGGCAGCAGATGGCCGCACTGCAACACACGGTATAGAAGCTACTCGCCAATCAACCCCAAATATAGTGCCACAGGCAACAACTGTGCTCACAACGTACTAGGTACTGTGAATATCCATTACGTTTTGTCAACAGTGGGAAGTGCAGGCGACTCAGCTATAAGCAATAGCTGCAGTGCAGCTAACTCAGATGTTTCAGTTTCATAGGCAGCAGATGGCCGCACTGCAACACACGGTACAGAAGCTACTCGCCAATCAACCACAAATATAGTGCCACAGGCAACAACTGTGCTCACAACGTATTAGGTACTGTGAATATCCATTACGTTTTGTCAACAGTGGGAAGTGCAGGCGACTCAGCTATATGCAATAGCTGCAGTGCAGCTAACTCAGATGTTTCAGTTTCATAGGCAGCAGATGTCCGCACTGCAACACACGGTACAGAAGCTACTCGCCAATCAACCCCACATATAGTGCCACAGGCAACAACTGTGCTCACAACGTACTAGGTACTGTGAATATCCATTACGTTTTGTCAACAGTGGGAAGTGCAGGCGACTCAGCTATAAGCAATAGCTGCAGTGCAGCTAACACAGATGTTTCAGTTTCATAGGCAGCAGATGGCCGCACTGCAACACACGGTACAGAAGCTACTCGCCAATCAAACCCAAATATAGTGCCACAGGCAACAACTGTGCTCACAACGTACGAGGTACTGTGAATATCCATTACGTTTTGTCAACAGTGGGAAGTGCAGGCGACTCAGCTATATGCAATAGCTGCAGTGCAGCTAACACAGATGTTTCAGTTTCATAGGCAGCAGATGGCCGCACTGCAACACACGGTACAGAAGCTACTCGCCAATCAACCCCAAATATAGTGCCACAGGCAACAACTGTGCTCACAACGTACTAGGTACTGTGAATATCCATTACGTTTTGTCAACAGTGGGAAGTGCAGGCGACTCAGCTATAAGCAATAGCTGCAGTGCAGCTAACACAGATGTTTCAGTTTCATTGGCAGCAGATGGAGGCACGGCAACACACGGTACAGAAGCTACTCGCCAATCAACCCCAAATATAGTGCCACAGGCAACAACTGTGCTCACAACGTACTAGGTACTGTGAATATCCATTACGTTTTGTCAACAGTGGGAAGTGCAGGCGACTCAGCTATAAGCAATAGCTGCAGTGCAGCTAACACAGATG
The DNA here is from genome assembly GCF_023864345.2 of Schistocerca serialis cubense. Taxonomy (NCBI): domain Eukaryota; kingdom Metazoa; phylum Arthropoda; class Insecta; order Orthoptera; family Acrididae; genus Schistocerca; species Schistocerca serialis. Next base: position 45,895,216 of record NC_064641.1, read on the forward strand.
TTTCAGTTTCATAGGCACCAGATGGCCGCACTGCAACACACGGTACAGAAGCTACTCGCCAATCAACCCCAAATATAGAGCCACAGGCAACAACTGTGCTCACAACGTACGAGGTACTGTGAATATCCATTACGTTTTGTCAACAGTGGGAAGTGCAGGCGACTCAGCTATAAGCAATAGCAGCAGTGCAGCTAACACAGATGTTTCAGTTTCATAGGCAGCAGATGGCCGCACTGCAACACACGGTACAGAAGCTACTCGCCAATCAACCCCAATTATAGTGCCACAGGCAACAACTGTGCTCACAACGTACTAGGTACTGTGAATATCCATTACGTTTTGTCAACAGTGGGAAGTGCAGGCGACTCAGCTATAAGCAATAGCTGCAGTGCAGCTAACACAGATGTTTCAGTTTCATAGGCAGCAGATGGCCGCACTGCAACACACGGTACAGAAGCTACTCGCCAATCAACCCCAAATATAGTGCCACAGGCAACAACTGTGCTCACAACGTACTAGGTACTGTGAATATCCATTACGTTTTGTCAACAGTGGGAAGTGCAGGCGACTCAGCTATAAGCAATAGCTGCAGTGCAGCTAACACAGTTGTTTCAGTTTCATAGGCAGCAGATGGCCGCACTGCAACACACGGTACAGAAGCTACTCGCCAATCAACCCCAAATATAGTGCCACAGGCAACAACTGTGCTCACAACGTAAAAGGTACTGTGAATATCCATTACGTTTTGTCAACAGTGGGAAGTGCAGGCGACTCAGCTATAAGCAATAGCTGCAGTGCAGCTAACACAGATGTTTCAGTTTCATAGGCAGCAGATGGCCGCACTGCAACACACGGTACAGAAGCTACTCGCCAATCAACCCCAAGTATAGTGATACAGGCAACAACTGTGCTCACAACGTACTAGGTACTGTGAATATCCATTACGTTTTGTCAACAGTGGGAAGTGCAGGCGACTCAGCTATAAGCAATAGCTGCAGTGCAGCTAACACAGATGTTTCAGTTTCATAGGCAGCAGATGGCCGCACTGCAACACACGGTACAGAAGCTACTCGCCAATCAACCCCAAATATAGTGCCACAGGCAACAACTGTGCTCACAACGTACTAGGTACTGTGAATATCCATTACGTTTTGTCAACAGTGGGAAGTGCAGGCGACTCAGCTATAAGCAATAGCTGCAGTGCAGCTAACACAGATGTTTCAGTTTCATAGGCAGCAGATGGCCGCACTGCAACACACGGTACAGAAGCTACTCGCCAATCAACCCCAAATATAGTGCCACAGGCAACAACTGTGCTCACAACGTACTAGGTACTGTGAATATCCATTACGTTTTGTCAACAGTGGGTAGTGCAGGCGACTCAGCTATAAGCAATAGCTGCAGTGCAGCTAACACAGATGTTTCAGTTTCATAGGCAGCAGATGGCCGCACTGCAACACACGGTACAGAAGCTACTCGCCAATCAACCCCAAATATAGTGCCACAGGCAACAACTGTGCTCACAACGTACTAGGTACTGTGAATGTCCATTACATTTTGTCAACAGTGGGAAGTGCAGGCGACTCAGCTATAAGCAATAGCTGCAGTGCAGCTAACACAGATGTTTCAGTTTCATAGGCAGCAGATGGCCGCACTGCAACACACGGTACAGAAGCTACTCGCCAATCAACCCCAAATATAGTGCCACAGGCAACAACTGTGCTCACAACGTACTAGGTACTGTGAATATCCATTACGTTTTGTCAACAGTGGGAAGTGCAGGCGACTCAGCTATAAGCAATAGCTGCAGTGCAGCTAACACAGATGTCTCAGTTTCATAGGCAGCAGATGGCCGCACTGCAACACACGGTACAGAAGCTACTCGCCAATCAACCCCAAATATAGTGCCATAGGCAACAACTGTGCTCACAACGTACTAGGTACTGTGAATATCCATTATGTTTTGTCAACAGTGGGAAGTGCAGGCGACTCAGCTATAAGCAATAGCTGCAGTGCAGCTAACACAGATGTTTCAGTTTCATAGGCAGCAGATGGCCGCACTGCAACACACGGTACAGAAGCTACTCGCCAATCAACCCCAAATATAGTGCCACAGGCAACAACTGTGCTCACAACGTAAAAGGTACTGTGAATATCCATTACGTTTTGTCAACAGTGGGAAGTGCATTCGACTCAGCTATAAGCAATAGCTGCAGTGCAGCTAACACAGATGTTTCAGTTTCATAGGCAGCAGATGGCCGCACTGCAACTCACGGTACAGAAGCTACTCGCCAATCAACCCCAAAAATAGTGCCACAGGCAACAACTGTGCTCACAACGTACTAGGTACTGTGAATATCCATTACGTTTTGTCAACAGTGGGAAGTGCAGGCGACTCAGCTATAAGCAATAGCTGCAGTGCAGCTAACACAGATGTTTCAGTTTCATAGGCAGCAGATGGCCGCACTGCAACACACGGTACAGAAGCTACTCGCCAATCAACCCCAAATATAGTGCCACAGGCAACAACTGTGCTCACAACGTACTAGGTACTGTGAATATCCATTACGTTTTGTCAACAGTGGGAAGTGCAGGCGACTCAGCTATAAGCAATAGCTGCAGTGCAGCTAACACAGATGTTTCAGTTTCATAGGCAGCAGATGGCCGCACTGCAACACACGGTACAGAAGCTACTCGCCAATCAACCCCAAATATAGTGCCACAGGCAACAACTGTGCTCACAACGTACTAGGTACTGTGAATATCCATTACGTTTTGTCAACAGTGGGAAGTGCAGGCGACTCAGCTATAAGCAATAGCTGCAGTGCAGCTAACACAGATGTTTCAGTTTCATAGGCAGCAGATGGCCGCACTGCAGCACACGGTACAGAAGCTACTCGCCAATCAACCCCAAATATAGTGCCACAGGCAACAACTGTGCTCACAACGTACTAGGTACTGTGAATATCCATTACGTTTTGTCAACAGTGGGAAGTGCAGGCGACTCAGCTATAAGCAATAGCTGCAGTGCAGCTAACACAGATGTTTCAGTTTCATAGGCAGCAGATGGCCGCACTGCAACACACGGTACAGAAGCTTCTCGCCAATCAACCCCAAATATAGTGCCACAGGCAACAACTGTGCTCACAACGTACTAGGTACTGTGAATATCCATTACGTTTTGTCAACAGTGGGTAGTGCAGGCGACTCAGCTATAAGCAATAGCTGCAGTGCAGCTAACACAGATGTTTCAGTTTCATAGGCAGCAGATGGCCGCACTGCAACACACGGTACAGAAGCTACTCGCCAATCAACCCCAAATATAGTGCCACAGGCAACAACTGTGCTCACAACGTACTAGGTACTGTGAATATCCATTACGTTTTGTCAACAGTAGGTAGTGCAGGCGACTCAGCTATAAGCAATATCTGCAGTGCAGCTAACACAGATGTTTCAGTTTCATAGGCAGCAGATGGCCGCACTGCAACACACGGTACAGAAGCTACTCGCCAATCAACCCCAAATATAGTGCCACAGGCAACAACTGTGCTCACAACGTACTAGGTACTGTGAATGTCCATTACATTTTGTCAACAGTGGGAAGTGCAGGCGACTCAGCTATAAGCAATAGCTGCAGTGCAGCTAACACAGATGTTTCAGTTTCATAGGCAGCAGATGGCCGCACTGCAACACACGGTACAGAAGCTACTCGCCAATCAACCCCAAATATAGTGCCACAGGCAACAACTGTGCTCACAACGTACTAGGTACTGTGAATATCCATTACGTTTTGTCAACAGTGGGAAGTGCAGGCGACTCAGCTATAAGCAATAGCTGCAGTGCAGCTAACACAGATGTCTCAGTTTCATAGGCAGCAGATGGCCGCACTGCAACACACGGTACAGAAGCTACTCGCCAATCAACCCCAAATATAGTGCCACAGGCAACAACTGTGCTCACAACGTACTAGGTACTGTGAATATCCATTACGTTTTGTCAACAGTGGGAAGTGCAGGCGACTCAGCTATAAGCAATAGCTGCAGTGCAGCTAACACAGATGTTTCAGTTTCATAGGCAGCAGATGGCCGCACTGCAACACACGGTACAGAAGCTACTCGCCAATCAACCCCAAATATAGTGCCACAGGCAACAACTGTGCTCACAACGTACTAGGTACTGTGAATATCCATTACGTTTTGGCAACAGTGGGAAGTGCAGGCGACTCAGCTATAAGCAATAGCTGCAGTGCAGCTAACACAGATGTTTCAGTTTCATAGGCAGCAGATGGCCGCACTGCAACACACGGTACAGAAGCTACTCGCCAATCAACCCCAAATATAGTGCCACAGGCAACAACTGTGCTCACAACGTACTAGGTACTGTGAATATCCATTACGTTTTGTCAACAGTGGGAAGTGCAGGCGACTCAGCTATAAGCAATAGCTGCAGTGCAGCTAACACAGATGTTTCAGTTTCATAGGCAGCAGATGGCCGCACTGCAACACACGGTACAGAAGCTACTCGCCAATCAACCCCAAATATAGTGCCACAGGCAACAACTGTGCTCACAACGTACTAGGTACTGTGAATATCCATTACGTTTTGTCAACAGTGGGAAGTGCAGGCGACTCAGCTATAAGCAATAGCTGCAGTGCAGCTAACACAGATGTTTCAGTTTCATAGGCAGCAGATGGCCGCACTGCAACACACGGTACAGAAGCTACTCGCCAATCAACCCCAAATATAGTGCCACAGGCAACAACTGTGCTCACAACGTACTAGGTACTGTGAATATCCATTACGTTTTGTCAACAGTGGGAAGTGCAGGCGACTCAGCTATAAGCAATAGCTGCAGTGCAGCTAACACAGATGTTTCAGTTTCATAGGCAGCAGATGGCCGCACTGCAACACACGGTACAGAAGCTACTCGCCAATCAACCCCAAATATAGTGCCACAGGCAACAACTGTGCTCACAACGTACTAGGTACTGTGAATATCCATTACGTTTTGTCAACAGTGGGTAGTGCAGGCGACTCAGCTATAAGCAATAGCTGCAGTGCAGCTAACACAGATGTTTCAGTTTCATAGGCAGCAGATGGCCGCACTGCAACACACGGTACAGAAGCTACTCGCCAATCAACCCCAAATATAGTGCCACAGGCAACAACTGTGCTCACAACGTACTAGGTACTGTGAATATCCATTACATTTTGTCAACAGTGGGAAGTGCAGGCGACTCAGCTATAAGCAATAGCTGCAGTGCAGCTAACACAGATGTTTCAGTTTCATAGGCAGCAGATGGCCGCACTGCAACACACGGTACAGAAGCTACTCGCCAATCAACCCCAAATATAGTGCCACAGGCAACAACTGTGCTCACAACGTACTAGGTACTGTGAATGTCCATTACATTTTGTCAACAGTGGGAAGTGCAGGCGACTCAGCTATAAGCAATAGCTGCAGTGCAGCTAACACAGATGTTTCAGTTTCATAGGCAGCAGATGGCCGCACTGCAACACACGGTACAGAAGCTACTCGCCAATCAACCCCAAATATAGTGCCACAGGCAACAACTGTGCTCACAACGTACTAGGTACTGTGAATATCCATTACGTTTTGTCAACAGTGGGAAGTGCAGGCGACTCAGCTATAAGCAATAGCTGCAGTGCAGCTAACACAGATGTCTCAGTTTCATAGGCAGCCGATGGCCGCACTGCAACACACGGTACAGAAGCTACTCGCCAATCAACCCCAAATATAGTGCCACAGGCAACAACTGTGCTCACAACGTACTAGGTACTGTGAATATCCATTACGTTTTGTCAACAGTGGGAAGTGCAGGCGACTCAGCTATAAGCAATAGCTGCAGTGCAGCTAACACAGATGTTTCAGTTTCATAGGCAGCAGATGGCCGCACTGCAACACACGGTACAGAAGCTACTCGCCAATCAACCCCAAATATAGTGCCACAGGCAACAACTGTGCTCACAACGTACTAGGTACTGTGAATATCCATTACGTTTTGTCAACAGTGGGAAGTGCAGGCGACTCAGCTATAAGCAATAGCTGCAGTGCAGCTAACACAGATGTTTCAGTTTCATAGGCAGCAGATGGCCGCACTGCAACACACGGTACAGAAGCTACTCGCCAATCAACCCCAAATATAGTGCCACAGGCAACAACTGTGCTCACAACGTACTAGGTACTGTGAATATCCATTACGTTTTGTCAACAGTGGGAAGTGCAGGCGACTCAGCTATAAGCAATAGCTGCAGTGCAGCTAACACAGATGTTTCAGTTTCATAGGCAGCAGATGGCCGCACTGCAACACACGGTATAGAAGCTACTCGCCAATCAACCCCAAATATAGTGCCACAGGCAACAACTGTGCTCACAACGTACTAGGTACTGTGAATATCCATTACGTTTTGTCAACAGTGGGAAGTGCACGCGACTCAGCTATAAGCAATAGCTGCAGTGCAGCTAACACAGATGTTTCAGTTTCATAGGCAGCAGATGGCCGCACTGCAACACACGGTACAGAAGCTACTCGCCAATCAACCCCAAATATAGTGCCACAGGCAACAACTGTGCTCACAACGTACTAGGTACTGTGAATATCCATTACGTTTTGTCAACAGTGGGAAGTGCAGGCGACTCAGCTATAAGCAATAGCTGCAGTGCAGCTAACACAGATGTTTCAGTTTCATAGGCAGCAGATGGCCGCACTGAACACACGGTACAGAAGCTACTCGCCAATCAACCCCAAATATAGTGCCACAGGCAACAACTGTGCTCACAACGTACTAGGTACTGTGAATATCCATTACGTTTTGTCAACAGTGGGTAGTGCAGGCGACTCAGCTATAAGCAATAGCTGCAGTGCAGCTAACACAGATGTTTCAGTTTCATAGGCAGCAGATGGCCGCACTGCAACACACGGTACAGAAGCTACTTGCCAATCAACCCCAAATATAGTGCCACAGGCAACAACTGTGCTCACAACGTACTAGGTACTGTGAATATCCATTACGTTTTGTCAACAGTGGGTAGTGCAGGCGACTCAGCTATAAGCAATAGCTGCAGTGCAGCTAACACAGATGTTTCAGTTTCATAGGCAGCAGATGGCCGCACTGCAACACACGGTACAGAAGCTACTCGCCAATCAACCCCAAATATAGTGCCACAGGCAACAACTGTGCTCACAACGTACTAGGTACTGTGAATATCCATTACATTTTGTCAACAGTGGGAAGTGCAGGCGACTCAGCTATAAGCAATAGCTGCAGTGCAGCTAACACAGATGTTTCAGTTTCATAGGCAGCAGATGGCCGCACTGCAACACACGGTACAGAAGCTACTCGCCAATCAACCCCAAATATAGTGCCACAGGCAACAACTGTGCTCACAACGTACTAGGTACTGTGAATATCCATTACGTTTTGTCAACAGTGGGAAGTGCGGGCGACTCAGCTATAAGCAATAGCTGCAGTGCAGCTAACACAGATGTCTCAGTTTCATAGGCAGCAGATGGCCGCACTGCAACACACGGTACAGAAGCTACTCGCCAATCAACCCCAAATATAGTGCCACAGGCAACAACTGTGCTCACAACGTACTAGGTACTGTGAATATCCATTACGTTTTGTCAACAGTGGGAAGTGCAGGCGACTCAGCTATAAGCAATAGCTGCAGTGCAACTAACACAGATGTTTCAGTTTCATAGGCAGCAGATGGCCGCACTGCAACTCACGGTACAGAAGCTACTCGCCAATCAACCCCAAATATAGTGCCACAGGCAACAACTGTGCTCACAACGTACTAGGTACTGTGAATATCCATTACGTTTTGTCAACAGTGGGAAGTGCAGGCGACTCAGCTATAAGCAATAGCTGCAGTGCAGCTAACACAGATGTTTCAGTTTCATAGGCAGCAGATGGCCGCACTGCAACACACGGTACAGAAGCTACTCGCCAATCAACCCCAAATATAGTGCCACAGGCAACAACTGTGCTCACAACGTACTAGGTACTGTGAATATCCATTACGTTTTGTCAACAGTGGGAAGTGCAGGCGACTCAGCTATAAGCAATAGCTGCAGTGCAGCTAACACAGATGTTTCAGTTTCATAGGCAGCAGATGGCCGCACTGCAACACACGGTACAGAAGCTACTCGCCAATCAACCCCAAATATAGTGCCACAGGCAACAACTGTGCTCACAACGTACTAGGTACTGTGAATATCCATTACGTTTTGTCAACAGTGGGAAGTGCAGGCGACTCAGCTATAAGCAATAGCTGCAGTGCAGCTAACACAGATGTCTCAGTTTCATAGGCAGCAGATGGCCGCACTGCAACACACGGTACAGAAGCTACTCGCCAATCAACCCCAAATATAGTGCCACAGGCAACAACTGTGCTCACAACGTACTAGGTACTGTGAATATCCATTACGTTTTGTCAACAGTGGGAAGTGCAGGCGACTCAGCTATAAGCAATATCTGCAGTGCAGCTAACACAGATGTTTCAGTTTCATAGGCAGCAGATGGCCGCACTGCAAGACACGGTACAGAAGCTACTCGCCAATCAACCCCAAATATAGTGCCACAGGCAACAACTGTGCTCACAACGTACTAGGTACTGTGAATATCCATTACGTTTTGTCAACAGTGGGAAGTGCAGGCGACTCAGCTATAAGCAATAGCTGCAGTGCAGCTAACACAGATGTTTCAGTTTCATAGGCAGCAGATGGCCGCACTGCAACACACGGTACAGAAGCTACTCGCCAATCAACCCCAAATATAGTGCCACAGGCAACAACTGTGCTCACAACGTACTAGGTACTGTGAATATCCATTACGTTTTGTCAACAGTGGGTAGTGCAGGCGACTCAGCTATAAGCAATAGCTGCAGTGCAGCTAACACAGATGTTTCAGTTTCATAGGCAGCAGATGGCCGCACTGCAACACACGGTACAGAAGCTACTCGCCAATCAACCCCAAATATAGTGCCACAGGCAACAACTGTGCTCACAACGTACTAGGTACTGTGAATATCCATTACATTTTGTCAACAGTGGGAAGTGCAGGCGACTCAGCTATAAGCAATAGCTGCAGTGCAGCTAACACAGATGTTTCAGTTTCATAGGCAGCAGATGGCCGCACTGCAACACACGGTACAGAAGCTACTCGCCAATCAACCCCAAATATAGTGCCACAGGCAACAACTGTGCTCACAACGTACTAGGTACTGTGAATGTCCATTACATTTTGTCAACAGTGGGAAGTGCAGGCGACTCAGCTATAAGCAATAGCTGCAGTGCAGCTAACACAGATGTTTCAGTTTCATAGGCAGCAGATGGCCGCACTGCAACACACGGTACAGAAGCTACTCGCCAATCAACCCCAAATATAGTGCCACAGGCAACAACTGTGCTCACAACGTACTAGGTACTGTGAATATCCATTACGTTTTGTCAACAGTGGGAAGTGCAGGCGACTCAGCTATAAGCAATAGCTGCAGTGCAGCTAACACAGATGTCTCAGTTTCATAGGCAGCAGATGGCCGCACTGCAACACACGGTACAGAAGCTACTCGCCAATCAACCCCAAATATAGTGCCACAGGCAACAACTGTGCTCACAACGTACTAGGTACTGTGAATATCCATTATGTTTTGTCAACAGTGGGAAGTGCAGGCGACTCAGCTATAAGCAATAGCTGCAGTGCAGCTAACACAGATGTTTCAGTTTCATAGGCAGCAGATGGCCGCACTGCAACACACGGTACAGAAGCTACTCGCCAATCAACCCCAAATATAGTGCCACAGGCAACAACTGTGCTCACAACGTACTAGGTACTGTGAATATCCATTACGTTTTTCAACAGTGGGAAGTGCAGGCGACTCAGCTATAAGCAATAGCTGCAGTGCAGCTAACACAGATGTTTCAGTTTCATAGGCAGCAGATGGCCGCACTGCAACACACGGTACAGAAGCTACTCGCCAATCAACTCCAAATATAGTGCCACAGGCAACAACTGTGCTCACAACGTACTAGGTACTGTGAATATCCATTACGTTTTGTCAACAGTGGGAAGTGCAAGCGACTCAGCTATAAGCAATAGCTGCAGTGCAGCTAACACAGATGTTTCAGTTTCATAGGCAGCAGATGGCCGCACTGCAACACACGGTACAGAAGCTACTCGCCAATCAACCCCAAATATAGTGCCACAGGCAACAACTGTGCTCACAACGTACTAGGTACTGTGAATATCCATTACGTTTTGTCAACAGTGGGAAGTGCAGGCGACTCAGCTATAAGCAATAGCTGCAGTGCAGCTAACACAGATGTTTCAGTTTCATAGGCAGCAGATGGCCGCACTGCAACACACGGTACAGAAGCTACTCGCCAATCAACCCCAAATATAGTGCCACAGGCAACAACTGTGCTCACAACGTACTAGGTACTGTGAATATCCATTACGTTTTGTCAACAGTGGGAAGTGCAGGCGACTCAGCTATAAGCAATAGCTGCAGTGCAGCTAACACAGATGTTTCAGTTTCATAGGCAGCAGATGGCCGCACTGCAACACACGGTACAGAAGCTACTCGCCAATCAACCCCAAATATAGTGCCACAGGCAACAACTGTGCTCACAACGTACTAGGTACTGTGAATATCCATTACGTTTTGTCAACAGTGGGTAGTGCAGGCGACTCAGCTATAAGCAATAGCTGCAGTGCAGCTAACACAGATGTTTCAGTTTCATAGGCAGCAGATGGCCGCACTGCAACACACGGTACAGAAGCTACTTGCCAATCAACCCCAAATATAGTGCCACAGGCAACAACTGTGCTCACAACGTACTAGGTACTGTGAATATCCATTACGTTTTGTCAACAGTGGGTAGTGCAGGCGACTCAGCTATAAGCAATAGCTGCAGTGCAGCTAACACAGATGTTTCAGTTTCATAGGCAGCAGATGGCCGCACTGCAACACACGGTACAGAAGCTACTTGCCAATCAACCCCAAATATAGTGCCACAGGCAACAACTGTGCTCACAACGTACTAGGTACTGTGAATATCCATTACGTTTTGTCAACAGTGGGTAGTGCAGGCGACTCAGCTATAAGCAATAGCTGCAGTGCAGCTAACACAGATGTTTCAGTTTCATAGGCAGCAGATGGCCGCACTGCAACACACGGTACAGAAGCTACTTGCCAATCAACCCCAAATATAGTGCCACAGGCAACAACTGTGCTCACAACGTACTAGGTACTGTGAATATCCATTACGTTTTGTCAACAGTGGGTAGTGCAGGCGACTCAGCTATAAGCAATAGCTGCAGTGCAGCTAACACAGATGTTTCAGTTTCATAGGCAGCAGATGTCCGCACTGCAACACACGGTACAGAAGCTACTCGCAAATCAACCCCCAATATAGTGCCACAGGCAACAACTGTAATCACAACGTACTAGGTACTGTGAATATCCATTACGTTTTGTCAACAGTGGGAGGTGCAGGCGACTCAGCTATAAGCAATAGCTGCAGTGCAGCTAACACAGATGTTTCAGTTTCATAGGCAGCAGATGGCCGCACTTCAACACACGGTACAGAAGCTACTCGCCAATCAACCCCAAATATAGTGCCACAGGCAACAACTGTGCTCACAACGTACTAGGTACTGTGAATATCCGTTACGTTTTGTCAACAGTGGGAAGTGCAGGCGACTCAGCTATAAGCAATAGCTGCAGTGCAGCTAACACAGATGTTTCAGGTTCATAGGCAGCAGATGGCCGCACTGCAACACACGGTACAGAAACTACTCGCCAATCAACCCCAAATATAGTGCCACAGGCAACAACTGTGCTCACAACGTACTAGGTACTGTGAATATCCATTACGTTTTGTCAACAGTGGGAAGTGCAGGCGACTCAGCTATAAGCAATAGCTGTAGTGCAGCTAACACAGATGTTTCAGTTTCATAGGCAGCAGATGGCCGCAGTGCAATACACGATACAGAAGCTACTCGCCAATCAACCCCAAATATAGTGCCACAGGCAACAACTGTGCTCACAACGTACTAGGTACTGTGAATATCCATTACATTTTGTCAACAGTGGGAAGTGCAGGCGACTCAGCTATAAGCAATAGCTGTAGTGCAGCTAACACAGATGTTTCAGTTTCATAGGCAGCAGATGGCCGCACTGCAACACACGGTACAGAAGCTACTCGCCAATCAACCCCAAATATTGTGCCACAGGCAACAACTGTGCTCACAACGTACTAGGTACTGTGAATATCCATTACGTTTTGTCAACAGTGGGAAGTGCAGGCGACTCTCCTATAAGCAATAGCTGCAGTGCAGCCTTCACAGGTGTTTCAGTTTCATAGGCAGCAGATGGCAGCACTGCAACACACGGAACAGAAGCAATTCGCCAATCAACCCCAAATATAGTGCCACAGGCCTCACAACGTACTAGGTACAGTAAATATCCAATACGTTTTGTCAACAGTGGGAAGTGCAGGCGACTCAGCTATAAGCAATAGCTGCAGTGCAGCTAACACAGATGTTTCAGTTTCATAGGCAGCAGATGGCCGCACTGCAACACACGGTACAGAAGCTACTCGCCAATCAACCCCAAATATAGTGCCACAGGCAACAACTGTGCTCACAACGTACTAGGTACTGTGAATATCCATTACGTTTTGTCAACAATGGGAAGTGCAGGCCACTCAGCTATAAGCAATAGCTGCAGTGCAGCTAACACAGATGTTTCAGTTTCATAGGCAGCAGATGGCCGCACTGCAACACACGGTACAGAAGCTACTCGCCAATCAACCCCAAATATAGTGCCACAGGCAACAACTGTGCTCACAACGTACTAGGTACTGTGAATATCCATTACGTTTTGTCAACAGTGGGAAGTGCAGGCGACTCAGCTATAAGCAATAGCTGCAGTGCAGCTAACACAGATGTTTCAGTTTCATAGGCAGCAGATGGCCGCACTGCAACACACGGTACAGAAGCTACTCGCCAATCAACCCCAAATATAGTGCCACAGGCAACAACTGTGCTCACAACGTACTAGGTACTGTGAATATCCATTACGTTTTGTCAACAGTGGGAAGTGCAGGCGACTCAGCTATAAGCAATAGCTGCAGTGCAGCTAACACAGATGTTTCAGTTTCATAGGCAGCAGATGTCCGCACTGCAACACACGGTACAGAAGCTACTCGCCAATCAACCCCAAATATAGTGCCACAGGCAACAACTGTGCTCACAACGTACTAGGTACTGTGAATATCCATTACGTTTTGTCAACAGTGGGAAGTGCAGGCGACTCAGCTATAAGCAATAGCTGCAGTGCAGCTAACACAGATGTTTCAGTTTCATAGGCAGCAGATGGCCGCACTGCAACACACGGTACAGAAGCTACTCGCCAATCAACCCCAAATATAGTGCCACAGGCAACAACTGTGCTCACAACGTACTAGGTACTGTGAATATCCATTACGTTTTGTCAACAGTGGGAAGTGCAGGTGACTCAGCTATAAGCAATAGCTGCAGTGCAGCTAACACAGATGTTTCAGTTTCATAGGCAGCAGATGGCCGCACTGCAACACACGGTACAGAAGCTACTCGCCAATCAACCCCAAATATAGTGCCACAGGCAACAACTGTGCTCACAACGTACTAGGTACTGTGAATATCCATTACGTTTTGTCAACAGTGGGAAGTGCAGGTGACTCAGCTATAAGCAATAGCTGCAGTGCAGCTAACACAGATGTTTCAGTTTCATAGGCAGCAGATGGCCGCACTGCAACACACGGTACAGAAGCTACTCGCCAATCAACCCCAAATATAGTGCCACAGGCAACAACTGTGCTCACAACGTACTAGGTACTGTGAATATCCATTACGTTTTGTCAACAGTGGGAAGTGCAGGCGACTCAGCTATAAGCAATAGATGCAGTGCAGCTAACACAGATGTTTCAGTTTCATAGGCAGCAGATGGCCGCACTGCAACACACGGTACAGAAGCTACTCGCCAATCAACCCCAAATATAGTGCCACAGGCAACAACTGTGCTCACAACGTACTAGGTACTGTGAATATCCATTACGTTTTGTCAACAGTGGGAAGTGCAGGCCACTCAGCTATAAGCAATAGATGCAGTGCAGCTAACACAGATGTTTCAGTTTCATAGGCAGCAGATGGCCGCACTGCAACACACGGTACAGAAGCTACTCGCCAATCAACCCCAAATATAGTGCCACAGGCAACACCTGTGCTCACAACGTACTAGGTACTGTGAAAATCCATTACGTTTTGTCAAGAGTGGGAAGTGCAGGCGACTCAGCTATAAGCAATAGCTGCAGTGCAGCTAACACAGATGTTTCAGTTTCATAGGCAGCAGATGGCCGCACTGCAACACACGGTACAGAAGCTACTCGCCAATCAACCCCAAATATAGTGCCACAGGCAACAACTGTGCTCACAGCGTACTAGGTACTGTGAATATCCATTATGTTTTGTCAACAGTGGGAAGTGCAGGCGACTCAGCTATAAGCAATAGCTGCAGTGCAGCTAACACAGATGTTTCAGTTACATAGGCAGCAGATGCCCGCACTGCAACACACGGTACAGAAGCTACTCGCCAATCAACCCCCAATATAGTGCCACAGGCAACAACTGTGCTCACAACGTACTAGGTACTGTGAATATCCATTACGTTTTGTCAACAGTGGGAAGTGCAGGCGACTCAGCTATAAGCAATAGCTGCAGTGCAGCTAACACAGATGTTTCAGTTTCATAGGCAGCAGATGGCCGCACTGCAACACACGGTACAGAAGCTACTCGCCAATCAACCCCAAATATGTTGCCACAGGCAACAACTGTGCTCACAACGTACTAGGTACTGTGAATATCCATTACGTTTTGTCAACAGTGGGAAGTGCAGGCGACTCAGCTATAAGCAATAGCTGCAGTGCAGCTAACACAGATGTTTCAGTTTCATAGGCAGCAGATGGCCGCACTGCAACACACGGTACAGAAACTACTCGCCAATCAACCCCAAATATAGTGCCACAGGCAACAACTGTGCTCACAACGTACTAGGTACTGTGAATATCCATTACGTTTTGTCAACAGTGGGAAGTGCAGGCGACTCAGCTATAAGCAATAGCTGTAGTGCAGCTAACACAGATGTTTCAGTTTCATAGGCAGCAGATGGCCGCAGTGCAACACACGATACAGAAGCTACTCGCCAATCAACCCCAAATATAGTGCCACAGGCAACAACTGTGCTCACAACGTACTAGGTACTGTGAATATCCATTACATTTTGTCAACAGTGGGAAGTGCAGGCGACTCAGCTATAAGCAATAGCTGTAGTGCAGCTAACACAGATGTTTCAGTTTCATAGGCAGCAGATGGCCGCACTGCAACACACGGTACAGAAGCTACTCGCCAATCAACCCCAAATATAGTGCCACAGGCAACAACTGTGCTCACAACGTACTAGGTACTGTGAATATCCATTACGTTTTGTCAACAGTGGGAAGTGCAGGCGACTCTCCTATAAGCAATAGCTGCAGTGCAGCTATCACAGATGTTTCAGTTTCATAGGCAGCAGATGGCAGCACTGCAACACACGGAACAGAAGCTATTCGCCAATCAACCCCAAATATAGTGCCACAAGCCTCACAACGTACTAGGTACAGTAAATATCCAATACGTTTTGTCAACAGTGGGAAGTGCAGGCGACTCAGCTATAAGCATTAGCTGCAGTGCAGCTAACACAGATGTTTCAGTTTCATAGGCAGCAGATGGCCGCACTGCAACACACGGTACAGAAGCTACTCGCCAATCAACCCCAAATATAGTGCCACAGGCAACAACTGTGCTCACAACGTACTAGGTACTGTGAATATCCATTACGATTTGTCAACAATGGGAAGAGCAGGCCACTCAGCTATAAGCAATAGCTGCAGTGCAGCTAACACAGATGTTTCAGTTTCATAGGCAGCAGATGGCCGCACTGCAACACACGGTACTGAAGCTACTCGCCAATCAACCCCAAATATAGTGCCACAGGCAACAACTGTGCTCACAACGTACTAGGTACTGTGAATATCCATTACGTTTTGTCAACAGTGGGAAGTGCAGGCGACTCAGCTATAAGCAATAGCTGCAGTGCAGCTAACACAGATGTTTCAGTTTCATAGGCAGCAGATGGCCGCACTGCAACACACGGTACAGAAGCTACTCGCCAATCAACCCCAAATATAGTGCCACAGGCAACAACTGTGCTCACAACGTACTAGGTACTGTGAATATCCATTACGTTTTGTCAACAGTGGGAAGTGCAGGCGACTCAGCTATAAGCAATAGCTGCAGTGCAGCTAACACAGATGTTTCAGTTTCATAGGCAGCAGATGTCCGCACTGCAACACACGGTACAGAAGCTACTCGCCAATCAACCCCAAATATAGTGCCACAGGCAACAACTGTGCTCACAACGTACTAGGTACTGTGAATATCCATTACGTTTTGTCAACAGTGGGAAGTGCTGGCGACTCAGCTATAAGCAATAGCTGCAGTGCAGCTAACACAGATGTTTCAGTTTCATAGGCAGCAGATGGCCGCACTGCAACACACGGTACAGAAGCTACTCGCCAATCAACCCGAAATATAGTGCCACAGGCAACAACTGTGCTCACAACGTACTAGGTACTGTGAATATCCATTAAGTTTTGTCAACAGTGGGAAGTGCAGGCGACTCAGCTATAAGCAATAGCTGCAGTGCAGCTAACACAGATGTTTCAGTTTCATAGGCAGCAGATGGCCGCACTGCAACACACGGTACAGAAGCTACTCGCAAATCAACCCCAAATATAGTGCCACAGGCAACAACTGTGCTCACAACGTACTAGGTACTGTGAATATCCATTACGTTTTGTCAACAGTGGGAAGTGCAGGCGACTCAGCTATAAGCAATAGATGCAGTGCAGCTAACACAGATGTTTCAGTTTCATAGGCAGCAGATGGCCGCACTGCAACACACGGTACAGAAGCTACTCGCCAATCAACCCCAAATATAGTGCCACAGGCAACAACTGTGCTCACAACGTACTAGGTACTGTGAATATCCATTACGTTTTGTCAACAGTGGGAAGTGCAGGCGACTCAGCTATAAGCAATAGATGCAGTGCAGCTAACACAGATGTTTCAGTTTGATACGCAGCAGATGGCCGCACTGCAACACGCGGTACAGAAGCTACTCGCCAATCAACACCAAATATAGTGCCACAGGCAACAACTGTGCTCACAACGTACTAGGTACTGTGAATATCCATTACGTTTTGTCAACAGTGGGAAGTGCAGGCGACTCAGCTATAAGCAATAGATGCAGTGCAGCTAACACAGATGTTTCAGTTTCATAGGCAGCAGATGGCCGCACTGCAACACACGGTACAGAAGCTACTCGCCAATCAACCCCAAATATAGTGCCACAGGCAACAACTGTGCTCACAACGTACTAGGTACTGTGAATATCCATTACGTTTTGTCAACAGTGGGAAGTGCAGGCGACTCAGCTATAAGCAATAGATGCAGTGCAGCTAACACAGATGTTTCAGTTTCATAGGCAGCAGATGGCCGCACTGCAACACACGGTACAGAAGCTACTCGCCAATCAACCCCAAATATAGTGCCACAGGCAACAACTGTGCTCACAACGTACTAGGTACTGTGAATATCCATTACGTTTTGTCAACAGTGGAAAGTGCAGGCGACTCAGCTATAAGCAATAGATGCAGTGCAGCTAACACAGATGTTTCAGTTTCATAGGCAGCAGATGGCCGCACTGCAACACACGGTACAGAAGCTACTCGCCAATCAACCCCAAATATAGTGCCATAGGCAACAACTGTGCTCACAACGTACTAGGTACTGTGAATATCCATTACGTTTTGTCAAGAGTGGGAAGTGCAGGCGACTCAGCTATAAGCAATAGCTGCAGTGCAGCTAACACAGATGTTTCAGTTTCATAGGCAGCAGATGGAAGCACTGCAACACACGGTACAGAAGCTACTCGCCAATCAACCCCAAATATAGTGCCACAGGCAACAACTGTGCTCACAACGTAATAGGTACTGTGAATATCCATTACGTTTTGTCAACAGTGGGAAGTGCAGGCGACTCAGCTATAAGCAATAGCTGTAGTGCAGCAAACACAGATGTTTCAGTTTCATAGGCAGCAGATGGCCGCACTGCAACACACGGTACAGAAGCTACTCGCCAATCAACCCCAAATATAGTGCCACAGGCAACAACTGTGCTCACAACGTAATAGGTACTGTGAATATCCATTACGTTTTGTCAACAGTGGGAAGTGCAGGCGACTCAGCTATAAGCAATAGCTGTAGTGCAGCTAACACAGATGTTTCAGTTTCATAGGCAGCAGATGGCCGCACTGCAACACACGGTACAGAAGCTACTCGCCAATCAACCCCAAATATAGTGCCACAGGCAACAACTGTGCTCACAACGTACTAGGTACTGTGAATATCCATTACGTTTTGTCAACAGTGGGAAGTGCAGGCGACTCAGCTATAAGCAATAGCTGTAGTGCAGCTAACGCAGATGTTTCAGTTTCATAGGCAGCAGATGGCCGCACTGCAACACACGGTACAGAAGCTACTCGCCAATCAACCCCAAATATAGTGCCACAGGCAACAACTGTGCTCACAACGTACTAGGTACTGTGAATATCCATTACGTTTTGTCAACAGTGGGAAGTGCAGGCGACTCAGCTATAAGCAATAGCTGCAGTGCAGCTAACACAGATGTTTCAGTTTCATAGGCAGCAGATGGCCGCACTGCAACACACGGTACAGAAGCTACTCGCCAATCAACCCCAAATATAGTGCCACAGGCAACAACTGTGCTCACAACGTACTAGGTACTGTGAATATCCATTACGTTTTGTCAACAGTGGGAAGTGCAGGGGACTCAGCTATAAGCAATAGATGCAGTGCAGCTAACACAGATGTTTCAGTTTCATAGGCAGCAGATGGCCGCACTGCAACACACGGTACAGAAGCTACTCGCCAATCAACCCCAAATATAGTGCCACAGGCAACAACTGTGCTCACAACGTACTAGGTACTGTGAATATCCATTACGTTTTGTCAACAGTGGAAAGTGCAGGCGACTCAGCTATAAGCAATAGATGCAGTGCAGCTAACACAGATGTTTCAGTTTCATAGGCAGCAGATGGCCGCACTGCAACACACGGTACAGAAGCTACTCGCCAATCAACCCCAAATATAGTGCCATAGGCAACAACTGTGCTCACAACGTACTAGGTACTGTGAATATCCATTACGTTTTGTCAAGAGTGGGAAGTGCAGGCGACTCAGCTATAAGCAATAGCTGCAGTGCAGCTAACACAGATGTTTCAGTTTCATAGGCAGCAGATGGAAGCACTGCAACACACGGTACAGAAGCTACTCGCCAATCAACCCCAAATATAGTGCCACAGGCAACAACTGTGCTCACAACGTAATAGGTACTGTGAATATCCATTACGTTTTGTCAACAGTGGGAAGTGCAGGCGACTCAGCTATAAGCAATAGCTGTAGTGCAGCAAACACAGATGTTTCAGTTTCATAGGCAGCAGATGGCCGCACTGCAACACACGGTACAGAAGCTACTCGCCAATCAACCCCAAATATAGTGCCACAGGCAACAACTGTGCTCACAACGTAATAGGTACTGTGAATATCCATTACGTTTTGTCAACAGTGGGAAGTGCAGGCGACTCAGCTATAAGCAATAGCTGTAGTGCAGCTAACACAGATGTTTCAGTTTCATAGGCAGCAGATGGCCGCACTGCAACACACGGTACAGAAGCTACTCGCCAATCAACCCCAAATATAGTGCCACAGGCAACAACTGTGCTCACAACGTACTAGGTACTGTGAATATCCATTACGTTTTGTCAACAGTGGGAAGTGCAGGCGACTCAGCTATAAGCAATAGCTGTAGTGCAGCTAACGCAGATGTTTCAGTTTCATAGGCAGCAGATGGCCGCACTGCAACACACGGTACAGAAGCTACTCGCCAATCAACCCCAAATATAGTGCCACAGGCAACAACTGTGCTCACAACGTACTAGGTACTGTGAATATCCATTACGTTTTGTCAACAGTGGGAAGTGCAGGCGACTCAGCTATAAGCAATAGCTGCAGTGCAGCTAACACAGATGTTTCAGTTTCATAGGCAGCAGATGGCCGCACTGCAACACACGGTACAGAAGCTACTCGCCAATCAACCCCAAATATAGTGCCACAGGCAACAACTGTGCTCACAACGTACTAGGTACTGTGAATATCCATTACGTTTTGTCAACAGTGGGAAGTGCAGGGGACTCAGCTATAAGCAATAGATGCAGTGCAGCTAACACAGATGTTTCAGTTTCATAGGCAGCAGATGGCCGCACTGCAACACACGGTACAGAAGCTACTCGCCAATCAACCCCAAATATAGTGCCACAGGCAACAACTGTGCTCACAACGTACTAGGTACTGTGAATATCCATTACGTTTTGTCAACAGTGGGAAGTGCAGGCGACTCAGCTATAAGCAATAGCTGTAGTGCAGCTAACACAGATGTTTCAGTTTCATAGGCAGCAGATGGCCGCACTGCAACACACGGTACAGAAGCTACTCGCCAATCAACCCCAAATATAGTGCCACAGGCAACAACTGTGCTCACAACGTACTAGGTACTGTGAATATCCATTACGTTTTGTCAACAGTGGGAAGTGCAGGCGACTCAGCTATAAGCAATAGCTGTAGTGCAGCTAACACAGATGTTTCAGTTTCATAGGCAGCAGATGGCCGCACTGCAACACACGGTACAGAAGCTACTCGCCAATCAACCCCAAATATAGTGCCACAGGCAACAACTGTGCTCACAACGTACTAGGTACTGTGAAAATCCATTACGTTTTGTGAACAGTGGGAAGTGCAGACGACTCAGCTATAAGCAATAGCTGTAGTGCAGCTAACACAGATGTTTCAGTTTCATAGGCAGCAGATAGCCGCACTGCAACACACGGTACAGAAGCTACTCGCCAATCAACACCAAATATAGTGCCACAGGCAACAACTGTGCTCACAACGTACTAGGTACTGTGAATATCCATTACGTTTTGTCAACAGTGGAAAGTGCAGGCGACTCAGCTATAAGCAATAGCTGTAGTGCAGCTAACACAGATGTTTCAGTTTCATAGGCAGCAGATGGCCGCACTGCAACACACGGTACAGAAGCTACTCGCCAATCAACCCCAAATATAGTGCCACAGGCAACAACTGTGCTCACAACGTACTAGGTACTGTGAATATCCATTACGTTTTGTCAACAGTGGGAAGTGCAGGCGACTCAGCTATAAGCAATAGCTGCAGTGCAGCTAACACATATGTTTCAGATTCATAGGCAGCAGATGGCCGCACTGCAACACACGGTACAGAAGCTACTCGCCAATCAACCCCAAATATAGTGCCAAAGGCAACAACTGTGCTCACAACGTACTAGGTACTGTGAATATCCATTACGTTTTGTCAACACTGAGAAGTGCAGGCGACTCAGCTATAAGGAATAGCTGCAGTGCAGCTAAATCAGATGTTTCAGTTTCATAGGCAGCAGATGGCAGCACTGCAACACACGGTACAGAAGCTACTCGCCAATCAACCCCAAATATAGTGCCACAGGCAACAACTGTGCTCACAACGTACTAGGTACTGTGAATATCCATTACGTTTTGTCAACAGTGGGAAGTGCAGGTGACTCAGCTATAAGCAATAGCTGCAGTGCAGCTAACACAGATGTTTCAGTTTCATAGGCAGCAGATGGCCGCACTGCAACACACGGTACAGAAGCTATTCGCCAATCAACCCCAAATATAGTACCACAGGCCTCACAACGTACTAGGTACTGTAAATATCCATTACGTTTTGTCAACAGTGGGAAGTGCAGGCGACTCAGCTATAAGCAATAGCTGCAGTGCAGCTAATACAGATGTTTCAGCTTCATAGGCAGCAGATGGCCGCACTGCAACACACGGTACAGAAGGTACTCGCCAATCAACCCCAAATATAGTGCCACAGGCCTCACAACGTACTAGGTACTGTGAATATCCATTACGTTTTGTCAACAGTGGGAAGTGCAGGCGACTCAGCTATAAGCAATTGCTGCAGTGCAGCTAACACAGATGTTTCAGTTTCATAGGCAGCAGATGGCCGCACTGCAACACACGGTACAGAAGCTACTCGCCAATCAACCCCAAATATAGTGCCACAGGCCTCACAACGTACTAGGTACTGTGAATATCCATTACGTTCTGTCAACAGTGGGGAGTGCAGGTGACTCAGCTATAAGCAATAGCTGCAGTGCAGCTAACACAGATGTTTCAGTTTCATAGGCAGCAGATGGCCGCACTGCAACACACGGTACAGAAGCTATTCGCCAATCAACCCCAAATATAGTGCCACAGGCCTCACAACGTACTAGGTACTGTGAATATCCATTACGTTTTGTCAACAGTGGGAAGTGCAGGCGACTCAGCTATAAGCAATAGCTGCAGTGCAGCTAACACAGATTTTTCAATTTCATAGGCAGCAGATGGCCGCGCTGCAACACACGGTACAGAAGCTGCTCGCCAATCAACCCCAAATATAGTGCCACAGGCCTCACAACGTACTAGGTACTGTGAATATCCATTACGTTTTGTCAACAGTGGGAAGTGCAGGCGACTCAGCTATAAGCAATAGCTGCAGTGCAGCTAACACAGATGTTTCAGGTTCATAGGCAGCAGATGGCCGCACTGCAACACACGGTACAGAAGCTTTTCCCCAATCAACTCCAAATATAGTGCCACAGGCCTCACAACGTACTAGGTACTGTAAATATCCATTACGTTTTGTCAACAGTGGGAAGTGCAGGCGACTCAGCTATAAGCAATAGCTGCAGTGCAGCTAACACAGATGTTTCAGTTTCATAGGCAGCAGATGGCCGCACTGCAACACACGGTACAAAAGCTACTCGCCAATCAAGCCCAAATATAGTGCCACAGGCAACAACTGTGCTCTCAACGTACTAGGTACTGTGAATATCCATTACGTTTTGTCAACAGTGGGAAGTGCAGGCGACTCAGCTATAAGCAATTGCTGCAGTGCAGCTAACACAGATGTTTCAGTTTCATAGGCAGCAGATGGCCGCACTGCAACACACGGTACAGAAGCTATTCGCCAATCAACCCCAAATATAGTGCCACAGGCCTCACAACGTACTAGGTACTGTGAATATCCATTACGTTTTGCCAACAGTGGGAAGTGCAGGCGACTCAGCTATAAGCAATAGCTGCAGTGCAGCTAACACAGATGTTTCAATTTCATAGGCAGCAGATGGCCGCACGGCAACACACGGTACAGAAGCTGCTCGCCAATCAACCCCAAATATAGTGCCACAGGCCTCACAACGTACTAGGTACTGTGAATATCCATTACGTTTTGTCAACAGTGGGAAGTGCAGGCGACTCAGCTATAAGCAATAGCTGCAGTGCAGCTAACACAGATGTTTCAGTTTCATAGGCAGCAGATGGCCGCACTGCAACACACGGTACAGAAGCTATTCGCCAATCATCCCCAAATATAGTGCCACAGGCCTCACAACGTACTAGGTACTGTGAATATCCATTACGTTTTGTCAACAGTGGGAAGTGCAGGCGACTTAGCTATAAGCAATAGCTGCAGTGCAGCTAACACAGATGTTTCAATTTCATAGGCAGCAGATGGCCGCACTGCAACACACGGTACAGAAGCTGCTCGCCAATCAACCCCAAATATAGTGCCACAGGCCTCACAACGTACTAGGTACTGTGAATATCCATTACGTTTTGTCAACAGTGGGAAGTGCAGGTGACTCAGCTATAAGCAATAGCTGCAGTGCAGCTAACACAGATGTTTCAGTTTCATAGGCAGCAGATGGCCGCACTGCAACACACGGTACATAAGCTATTCGCCAATCAACCCCAAATATAGTGCCACAGGCCTCACAACGTACTACGTACTGTGAATATCCATTACGTTTTGTCAACAGTGGGAAGTGCAGGCGACTCAGCTATAAGCAATAGCTGCAGGGCAGCTAACACAGATGTTTCAGTTTCATAGGCAGCAGATGGCCGCACAGCAACACACGGTACAGAAGCTATTCGCCAATCAACCCCAAATATAGTGCCACAGGCCTCACAACGTACTAGGTACTGTGAATATCCATTACGTTTTGTCAACAGTGGGAAGTGCAGGCGACTCAGCTATAAGCAATAGCTGCAGTGCAGCTAACACAGATGTTTCAGTTTCATAGGCAGCAGATGGCCGCACTGCAACACACGGTACAGAAGCTGCTCGCCAATCAACCCCAAAAATAGTGCCACAGGCCTCACAACGTACTAGGTACTGTGAATATCCATTACGTTTTGTCAACAGTGGGAAGTGCAGGCGACTCACCTATAAGCAATAGCTGCAGTGCAGCTAACACAGATGTTTCAGTTTCATAGGCAGCAGATGGCCGCACTGCAACACACGGTACAGAAGCTATTCGCCAATCAACCCCAAATATAGTGCCACAGGCCTCACAACGTACTAGGTACTGTGAATATCCATTACGTTTTGTCAACAGTGGGAAGTGCAGGCGACTCAGCTATAAGCAATAGCTGCAGTGCAGCTAACACAGATGTTTCAATTTCATAGGCAGCAGATGGCCGCACTGCAACACACGGTACAGAAGCTGCTCGCCAATCAACCCCAAATATAGTGCCACAGGCCTCACAACGTACTAGGTACTGTGAATATCCATTACGTTTTGTCAACAGTGGGAAGTGCAGGCTTCTCAGCTATAAGCAATAGCTGCAGTGCAGCTAACACAGATGTTTCAGTTTCATAGGCAGCAGATGGCCGCACTGCAACACACGGTACAGAAGCTATTCGCTAATCAACCCCAAATATAGTGCCACAGGCCTCACAACGTACTAGGTACTGTGAATATCCATTACATTTTGTCAACAGTGGGAAGTGCAGGCGACTCAGCTATAAGCAATAGCTGCAGTGCAGCTAACACAGATGTATCAATTTCATAGGCAGCAGATGGCCGCACAGCAACACACGGTACAGAAGCTGCTCGCCAATCAACCCCAAATATAGTGCCACAGGCCTCACAACGTACTAGGTACTGTGAATATCCATTACGTTTTGACAACAGTGGGGAGTGCAGGTGACTCAGCTATAAGCAATAGCTGCAGTGCAGCTAACACAGATGTTTCAGTTTCATAGGCAGCAGATGGCCGCACTGCAACACACGGTACAGAAGCTATTCGCCAATCAACCCCAAATATAGTGCCACAGGCCTCACAACGTACTAGGTACTGTGAATATCCATTACGTTTTGTCAACAGTGGGAAGTGCAGGCGACTCAGCTATAAGCAATAGCTGCAGTGCAGCTAACACAGATGTTTCAGTTTCATAGGCAGCAGATGGCCGCACTGCAACACACGGTACAGAAGCTACTCGCCAATCAACCCCAAATATAGTGCCACAGGCCTCACATCGTACTAGGTACTGTGAATATCCATTACGTTTTGTCAACAGTGGGAAGTGCAGGCGACTCAGCTATAAGTAATAGCTGCAGTGCAGCTAACACAGATGTTTCAGTTTCATAGGCAGCAGATGGCCGCACTGCAACACACGGTACAGAAGCTACTCGCCAATCAACCCCAAATATAGTGCCACAGGCCTCACAACGTACTAGGTACTGTGAATATCCATTACGTTTTGTCAACAGTGGGAAGTGCAGGCGACTCAGCTATAAGCAATTGCTGCAGTGCAGCTAACACAGATGTTTCAGTTTCATAGGCAGCAGATGGCCGCACTGCAACACACGGTACAGAAGCTACTCGCCAATCAACCCCAAATATAGTGCCACAGGCCTCACAACGTACTAGGTACTGTGAATATCCATTACGTTTTGTCAACAGTGGGGAGTGCAGGTGACTCAGCTATAAGCAATAGATGCAGTGCAGCTAACACAGATGTTTCAGTTTCATAGGCAACAGATGGCCGCACTGCAACACACGGTACAGAAGCTATTCGCCAATCAACCCCAAATATAGTGTCACAGGCCTCACAACGTACTAGGTACTGTAAATATCCATTACGTTTTGTCAACAGTGGGAAGTGCAGGCGACTCAGCTATAAGCAATAGCTGCAGTGCAGCTAACACAGATGTTTCAATTTCATAGGCAGCAGATGGCCGCACTGCAACACACGGTACAGAAGCTGCCCGCCAATCAACCCCAAATATAGTGCCACAGGCCTCACAACGTACTAGGTACTGTGAATATCCATTACGTTTTGTCAACAGTGGGAAGTGCAGGTGACTCAGCTATAAGCAATAGCTGCAGTGCAGCTAACACAGATGTTTCAGGTTCATAGGCAGCAGATGGCCGCACTGCAACACACGGTACAGAAGCTATTCCCCAATCAGCTCCAAATATAGTGCCACAGGCCTCACAACGTACTAGGTACTGTAAATATCCATTACGTTTTGTCAACAGTGGGAAGTGCAGGCGACTCAGCTATAAGCAATAGCTGTAGTGCAGCTAACACAGATGTTTCAGTTTCATAGGCAGCAGATGGCCGCACTGCAACACACGGTACAGAAGCTACTCGCCAATCAACCCCAAATATAGTGCCACAGGCCTCTCAACGTACTAGGTACTGTGAATATCCATTACGTTTTGTCAACAGTGGGAAGTGCAGGCGACTCACCTATAAGCAATAGCTGCAGTGCAGCTAACACAGATGTTTCAGTTTCATAGGCAGCAGATGTCCGCACTGCAACACACGGTACAGAAGCTACTCGCCAATCAACCCCAAATATAGTGCCACAGGCCTCACAACGTACTAGGTACTGTGAATATCCATTACGTTTTGTCAACAGTGGGAAGTGCAGGCGACTCAGCTATAAGCAATAGCTGCAGTGCAACTAACACAGATGTTTCAGTTTCATAGGCAGCAGATGGCCGCACTGCAACACACGGTACAGAAGCTACTCGCCAATCAACCCCAAATATAGTGCCACAGGCCTCACAACGTACTAGGTACTGTGAATATCCATTACGTTTTGTCAACAGTGGGAAGTGCAGGCGACTCAGCTATAAGCAATAGCTGCAGTGCAGCTAACACAGATGTTTCAGTTTCATAGGCAGCAGATGGCCGCACTGCAACACACGGTACAGAAGCTACTCGCCAATCAACCCCAAATATAGTGCCACAGGCCTCACAACGTACTAGGTACTGTCAATATCCATTACGTTTTGTCAACAGTGGGAAGTGCAGGCGACTCAGCTATAAGCAATAGCTGCAGTGCAGCTAACACAGATGTTTCAGTTTCATAGGCAGCAGATGGCCGCACTGCAACACACGGTACAGAAGCTATTCGCCAATCAACCCCAAATATAGTGCCACAGGCCTCACAACGTACTGGGTACTGTGAATATCCATTACGTTTTGTCAACAGTGGGAAGTGCAGGCGACTCAGCTATAAGCAATAGATGCAGTGCAGCTAACACAGATGTTTCAGTTTCATAGGCAGCAGATGGCCGCACTGCAACACACGGTACAGAAGCTACTAGCCAATCAAACCCAAATATAGTGCCACAGGCAACAACTGTGCTCACAACGTACTAGGTACTGTGAATATCCATTACGTTTTGTCAACAGTGGGAAGTGCAGGCGACTCAGCTATAAGCAATAGCTGCAGTGCAGCTAACACAGATGTTTCAGTTTCATAGGCAGCAAATGGCCGCACTGCAACACACGGTACAGAAGCTATTCGCCAATCAAATCCAAATATAGTGCCACAGGCCTCACAACGTACTAGGTACTGTGAATATCCATTACGTTTTGGCAACAGTGGGAAGTCAGGCGACTCAGCTATAAGCAATAGCTGCAGTGCAGCTAACACAGATGTTTCAGTTTCATAGGCAGCAGATGGCCGCACTGCAACACACGGTACAGAAGCTACTCGCCAATCAACCCTAAATATAGTGCCACAGGCCTCACAACGTACTAGGTACTGTAAATATCCATTACGTTTTGTCAACAGTTGGAAGTGCAGGCGACTCAGCTATAAGAAATAGCTGCAGTGCAGCTAACACAGATGTTTCATTTTCATAGGCAGCAGATGGCCGCACTGCAACACACGGTACAGAAGCTACTCGCCAATCAACCCCAAATATAGTGCAACAGGCAACAACTGTGCTCACAACGTACTAGGTACTGTGAATATCCATTACGTTTTGTCAACAGTGGGAAGTGCAGGCGACTCAGCTATAAGCAATAGCTGCAGTGCAGCTAACACAGATGTTTCAGTTTCATAGGCAGCAGATGGCCGCACTGCAACACACGGTACAGAAGCTACTAGCCAATCAACCCCAAATATAGTGCCACAGGAAACAACTGTGGCCACAACGTACTAGGTACTGTGAATATCCATTACGTTTTGTCAACAGTGGGAAGTGCAGGCGACTCAGCTATAAGCAATAGCTGCAGTGCAGCTAACACAGATGTTCCAGTTTCATAGGCAGCAGATGGCCGCACTGCAACACACGGTACAGAAGCTTATCGCCAATCAACCCCAAATATAGTGCCACAGGCAACAACTGTGCTCACAACGTACTGGGTACTGTGAATATCCATTACGTTTTGTCAACAGTGGGAAGTGCAGGCGACTCAGCTATAAGCTATAGCTGCAGTGCAGCTAACATAGATGTTTCAGTTTCATAGGTAGCAGATGCCCGCACTGCAACACACGGTACAGAAGCTACTCGCCAATGAACCCCAAATATAGTGCCACAGGCAAAAACTGTGCTCACAACGTACTAGGTACTGTGAATATCCATTACGTTTTGTCAATATTGGGAAGTGCAGGCGACTCAGCTATAAGCAATAGCTGCAGTGCAGCTAACACAGATGTTTCAGTTTCATAGGCAGCAGATGGCCGCACTGCAACACACGATACAGAAGCTACTCGCCGATCAACCCCAAATATAGTGCCACAGGCAACAACTGTGATCACAACGTACTAGGTACTGTGAATATCCATTACGTTTTGTCAACAGTGGGAAGTGCAGGCGACTCAGCTATAAGCAATAGCTGCAGTGCAGCTATCACAGATGTTTCAGTTTCATAGGCAGCAGATGGCCGCACTGCAACTCACGAAACAGAAGCTATTCGCCAATCAACCCCAAATATAGTGCCACAGGCCTCACAACGTACTAGGTACTGTAAATATCCATTACGTTTTGTCAACAGTGGGAAGTGCAGGCGACTCAGCTATAAGAAATAGCTGCAGTGCAGCTAACACAGATGTTTCAGTTTCATAGGCAGCAGATGGCCGCACTGCAACACACGGTACAGAAGCTACTCGCCAATCAAGCCCAAATATAGTGCCACAGGCAACAACTTTGCTCACAACGTACTAGGTACTGTGAATATCCATTACGTTTTGTCAACAGTGGGAAGTGCAGGCGACTCAGCTATAAGAAATAGCTGCAGTGCAATTATCACAGATGTTTCAGTTTCATAGGCAGCAGATGGCCGCACTGCAACTCACGAAACAGAAGCTATTCGCCAATCAACCCCAAATATAGTGCCACAGGCCTCACAACGTACTAGGTACTGTAAATATCCATTACGTTTTGTCAACAGTGGGAAGTGCAGGCGACTCAGCTATAAGAAATAGCTGCAGTGCAGCTATCACAGATGTTTCAGTTTCATAGGCAGCAGATGGCCGCACTGCAACTCACGAAACAGAAGCTATTCGCCAATCAACCCCAAATATAGTGCCACAGGCCTCACAACGTACTAGGTACTGTAAATATCCATTACGTTTTGTCAACAGTGGGAAGTGCAGGCGACTCAGCTATAAGAAATAGCTGCAGTGCAGCTAACACAGATGTTTCAGTTTCATAGGCAGCAGATGGCCGCACTGCAACACACGGTACAGAAGCTACTCGCCAATCAAGCCCAAATATAGTGCCACAGGCAACAACTGTGCTCACAACGTACTAGGTACTGTGAATATCCATTACGTTTTGTCAACAGTGGGAAGTGCAGGCGACTCAGCTATAAGCAATAGCTGCAGTGCAGCTAACACAGATGTTTCAGTTTCATAGGCAGCAGATGGCCGCACTGCAACACACGGTACAGAAGCTATTCGCCAATCAACCGTAAATATAGTTCCACAGGCCTCATAACGTACTAGGTACTGTATATATCCATTACGTTTTGTCAACAGTGGGAAGTGCAGGCGACTCAGCTATAAGCAATAGCTGCAGTGCAGCTAATACAGATGTTTCAGTTTCTTAGGCAGCAGATGGCCGCACTGCAACACACGGTACAGAAGCTACTCGCCAATCAACCCCAAATATAGTGCCACAGGCCTCACAACGTACTAGGTACTGTGAATATCCATTACGTTTTGTCAACAGTTGGAAGTGCAGGCGACTCAGCTATAAGCAATTGCTGCAGTGCAGCTAACACAGATGTTTCAGTTTCATAGGCAGCAGATGGCCGCACTGCAACACACGGTACAGAAGCTACTCGCCAATCAACCCCAAATATAGTGCCACAGGCCTCACAACGTACTAGGTACTGTGAATATCCATTACGTTTTGTCAACAGTGGGGAGTGCAGGTGACTCAGCTATAAGCAATAGCTGCAGTGCAGCTAACACAGATGTTTCAGTTTCATTGGCAGCAGATGGCCGCACTGCAACACACGGTACAGAAGCTATTCGCCAATCAACTCCAAATATAGTGCCACAGGCCTCACAACGTACTAGGTACTGTAAATATCCATTACGTTTTGTCAACAGTGGGAAGTGCAGGCGACTCAGCTATAAGCAATAGCTGCAGTGCAGCTAACACAGATGTTTCAGTTTCATAGGCAGCAGATGGCCGCACTGTAACACACGGTACAGAAGCTACTAGCCAATCAACCCCAAATATAGTGCCACAGGCAACAACTGTGCTCACAACGTACTAGGTACTGTGAATATCCATTACGTTTTGTCAACAGTGGGAAGTGCAGGCGACTCAGCTATAAGCAATAGCTGCAGTGCAGCTAACACAGATGATTCAGTTTCATAGGCAGCAGATGTCCGCACTGCAACACACGGTACAGAAGCTACTCGCCAATCAACCCCAAATATAGTGCCACAGGCAACAACTGTGATCACAACGTATTAGGTACTGTGAATATCCATTACGTTTTGTCAACAGTGGGAAGTGCAGGCGACTCAGCTATAAGCAATAGCTGCAGTGCAGCTATCACAGATGTTTCAGTTTCATAGGCAGCAGATGGCCGCACTGCAACACACGAAACAGAAGCTATTCGCCAATCAACCCCAAATATAGTGCCACAGGCCTCACAACGTACTAGGTACTGTAAATATCCATTACGTTTTGTCAACAGTGGGTAGTGCAGGCGACTCAGCTCTAAGAAATAGCTGCAGTGCAGCTAACACAGATGTTACAGTTTCATAGGCAGCAGATGGCCGCACTGCAACACACGGTACAGAAGCTACTCGCCAATCAAGCCCAAATATAGTGCCACAGGCAACAACTGTGCTCACAACGTACTAGGTACTGTGAATATCCATTACGTTTTGTCAACAGTGGGAAGTGCAGGCGACTCAGCTATAAGCAATAGCTGCAGTGCAGCTAACACAGATGTTTCAGTTTCATAGGTAGCAGATGGCCGCACTGCAACACACGGTACAGAAGCTATTCGCCAATCAACCCCAAATATAGTGCCACAGGCCACACAACGTACTAGGTACTGTAAATATCCATTACGTTTTGTCAACAGTGGGAAGTGCAGGCGACTCAGCTATAAGCAATAGCTGCAGTGCAGCTAACACAGATGTTTCAGTTTCATAGGCAGCAGATGGCCGCACTGCAACACACGGTACAGAAGCTACTCGCCAATCAACCCCAAATATAGTGCCACAGGCCTCACAACGTACTAGGTACTGTGAATATCCATTACGTTTTGTCAACAGTGGGGAGTGCAGGTGACTCAGTTATAAGCAATAGCTGCAGTGCAGCTAACACAGATGTTTCAGTTTCATAGGCAGCAGATGGCCGCACTGCAACACACGGTACAGAAGCTACTAGCCAATCAACCCCAAATATAGTGCCACAGGCCTCACAACGTACTAGGTACTGTGAATATCCATTACGTTTTGTCAACAGTGGGAAGTGCAGGCGACTCAGCTATAAGCAATAGCTGCAGTGCAGCTAACACAGATGTTTCAATTTCATAGGCAGCAGATGGCCGCACTGCAACACACGGTACAGAATCTGCTCGCCAATCAACCCCAAATATAGTGCCACAGGCCTCACAACGTACTAGGTACTGTGAATATCCATTACGTTTTGTCAACAGTGTGAAGTGCAGGCGACTCAGCTATAAGCATTAGCTGCAGTGCAGCTAACACAGATGTTTCAGTTTCATAGGCAGCAGATGGCCGCACTGCAACACACGGTACAGAAGCTATTCGCCAATCAACTCCAAATATAGTGCCACAGGCCTCACAACGTACTAGGTACTGTAAATATCCATTACGTTTTGTCAACAGTGGGAAGTGCAGGCGACTCAGCTATAAGCAATAGCTGCAGTGCAGCTAACACAGATGTTTCAGTTTCATAGGCAGCAGATGGCCGCACTGCAACACACGGTACAGAAGCTACTCGCCAATCAACCCCAAATATAGTGCCACAGGCAACAACTGTGCTCACAACGTACTAGGTACTGTGAATATCCATTACGTTTTGTCAACAGTGGGAAGTGCAGGCGACTCAGCTATAAGCAATAGCTGCAGTGCAGCTAACACAGATGTTTCAGTTTCATAGGCAGCAGATGGCCGCACTGCAACACACGGTACAGAAGCTATTCGCCAATCAAATCCAAATATAGTGCCACAGGCCTCACAACGTACTAGGTACTGTGAATATCCATTACGTTTTGTCAACAGTGGGAAGTGCAGGCGACTCAGCTATAAGCAATAGCTGCAGTGCAGCTAACACAGATGTTTAAGTTTCATAGGCAGCAGATGGCCGCACTGCAACACACGGTACAGAAGCTACTCGCCAATCAACCCTAAATATAGTGCCACAGGCCTCACAACGTACTAGGTACTGTAAATATCCATTACGTTTTGTCAACAGTTGGAAGTGCAGGCGACTCAGCTATAAGCAATAGCTGCAGTGCAGCTAACACAGATGTTTTAATTTTCATAGGCAGCTGATGGCCGCACTGCAACACACGGTACAGAAGCTACTCGCCAATCAACCCCAAATATAGTGCCACAGGCAACAACTGTGCTCACAACGTACTAGGTACTGTGAATATCCATTACGTTTTGTCAACAGTGGGAAGTGCAGGCGACTCAGCTATAAGCAATAGCTGCAGTGCAGCTAACACAGATGTTTCAGTTTCATAGGCAGCAGATGGCCGCACTGCAACACACGGAACAGAAGCTACTCGCCAATCAACCCCAAATATAGTGCCACAGGCAACAACTGTGCTCACAACGTACTAGGTACTGTGAATATCCATTACGTTTTGTCAACAGTGGGAAGTGCAGGCGACTCAGCTATAAGCAATAGCTGCAGTGCAGCTAACACAGATGTTTCAGTTTCATAGGCAGCAGATGGCCGCACTGCAACACACGGTACAGAAGCTACTAGCCAATCAACCCCAAATATAGTGCCACAGGCAACAACTGTGCTCACAACGTACTAGGTACTGTGAATATCCATTACGTTTTGTCAACAGTGGGAAGTGCAGGCGACTCAGCTATAAGCAATAGCTGCAGTGCAGCTAACACAGATGTTTCAGTTTCATAGGCAGCAGATGGCCGCACTGCAACACACGGTACAGAAGCTACTAGCCAATCAACCCCAAATATAGTGCCACAGGCAACAACTGTGCTCACAACGTACTAGGTACTGTGAATATCCATTACGTTTTGTCAACAGTGGGAAGTGCAGGCGACTCAGCTATAAGCAATAGCTGCAGTGCAGCTAACACAGATGTTTCAGTTTCATAGGCAGCAGATGGCCGCACTGCAACACACGGTACAGAAGCTATTCGCCAATCAACCCCAAATATAGTGCCACAGGCCTCACAACGTACTAGGTACTGTGAATATCCATTACGTTTTGTCAACAGTGGGAAGTGCAGGCGACTCAGCTATAAGCAATAGCTGCAGTGCAGCTAACACAGATGTTTCAGGTTCATAGGCAGCAGATGGCCGCACTGCAACACACGGTACAGAAGCTACTAGCCAATCAACCCCAAATATAGTGCCACAGGCAACAACGGTGCTCACAACGTACTAGGTACTGTGAATATCCATTACGTTTTGTCAACAGTGGGAAGTGCAGGCGACTCAGCTATAAGCAATAGCTGCAGTGCAGCTAACACAGATGTTTCAGTTTCATAGGCAGCAGATGGCCGCACTGCAACACACGGTACAGAAGCTATTCGCCAATCAACCCCAAATATAGTGCCACAGGCCTCACAACGTACTAGGTACTGTGAATATCCATTACGTTTTGTCAACAGTGGGAAGTGCAGGCGACTCAGCTATAAGCAATAGCTGCAGTGCAGCTAACACAGATGTTTCAGTTTCATAGGCAGCAGATGGCCGCACTGCAACACACGGTACAGAAGCTACTCGCCAATCAACCCTAAATATAGTGCCACAGGCCTCACAACGTACTAGGTACTGTAAATATCCATTACGTTTTGTCAACAGTTGGAAGTGCAGGCGACTCAGCTATAAGCAATAGCTGCAGTGCAGCTAACACAGATGTTTTAATTTTCATAGGCAGCAGATGGCCGCACTGCAACACACGGTACAGAAGCTACTCGCCAATCAACCCCAAATATAGTGCCACAGGCAACAACTGTGCTCACAACGTACTAGGTACTGTGAATATCCATTACGTTTTGTCAACAGTGGGAAGTGCAGGCGACTCAGCTATAAGCAATAGCTGCAGTGCAGCTAACACAGATGTTTCAGTTTCATAGGCAGCAGATGGCCGCACTGCAACACACGGAACAGAAGCTACTCGCCAATCAACCCCAAATATAGTGCCACAGGCAACAACTGTGCTCACAACGTACTAGGTACTGTGAATATCCATTACGTTTTGTCAACAGTGGGAAGTGCAGGCGACTCAGCTATAAGCAATAGCTGCAGTGCAGCTAACACAGATGTTTCAGTTTCATAGGCAGCAGATGGCCGCACTGCAACACACGGTACAGAAGCTACTAGCCAATCAACCCCAAATATAGTGCCACAGGCAACAACTGTGCTCACAACGTACTAGGTACTGTGAATATCCATTACGTTTTGTCAACAGTGGGAAGTGCAGGCGACTCAGCTATAAGCAATAGCTGCAGTGCAGCTAACACAGATGTTTCAGTTTCATAACCAGCAGATGGCCGCACTGCAACACACGGTACAGAAGCTACTCGCCAATCAACCCCAAATATAGTGCCACAGGCAACAACTGTGCTCACAACGTACTGGGTACTGTGAATATCCATTACGTTTTGTCAACAGTGGGAATTGCAGGCGACTCAGCTATAAGCAATAGCTGCAGTGCAGCTAACACAGATGTTTCAGTTTCATAGGCAGCAGATGGCCGCACTGCAACACACGGTACAGAAGCTACTCGCCAATCAACCCCAAATATAGTGCCACAGGCAACAACTGTGCTCACAACGTACTAGGTACTGTGAATATCCATTACGTTTTGTCAACAGTGGGAAGTGCAGGCGACTCAGCTATAAGCAATAGTTGCAGTGCAGCTAACACAGATGTTTCAGTTTCATAGGCAGCAGATGGCCGCACTGCAACACACGGTACAGAAGCTACTCGCCAATCAACCCCAAATATAGTGCCACAGGCAACAACTGTGCTCACAACGTCCTAGGTACTGTGAATATCCATTACGTTTTGTCAACAGTGGGAAGTGCAGGCGACTCAGCTATAAGCAATAGCTGCAGTGCAGCTATCACAGATGTTTCAGTTTCATAGGCAGCAGATGGCCGCACTGCAACACACGAAATAGAAGCTATTCGCCAATCAACCCCAAATATAGTGCCACAGGCCTCACAACGTACTAGGTACTGTAAATATCCATTACGTTTTGTCAACAGTGGGAAGTGCAGGCGACTCAGCTATAAGAAATAGCTGCAGTGCAGCTAACACATATGTTTCAGTTTCATAGGCAGCAGATGGCCGCACTGCAACACACGGTACAGAAGCTACTCGCCAATCAAGCCCAAATATAGTGCCACAGGCAACAACTGTGCTCACAACGTACTAGGTACTGTGAATATCCATTACGTTTTGTCAGCAATGGGAAGAGCAGGCGACTCAGGTATAAGCAATAGCTGCAGTGCAGCTAACACAGATGTTTCAGTTTCATAGGCAGCAGATGGCCGCACTGCAACACACGGTACAGAAGCTACTAGCCAATCAACCCCAAATATAGTGCCACAGGCAACAACTGTGCTCACAACGTACTAGGTACTGTGAATATCCATTACGTTTTGTCAACAATGTGAAGTGCAGGCGACTCAGCTATAAGCAATAGCTGCAGTGCAGCTATCACAGATGTTTCAGTTTCATAGGCAGCAGATGGCCGCACTGCAACACACGGTACAGAAGCTACTCGCCAATCAACCCCAAATATAGTGCCACAGGCAACAACTGTGCTCACAACGTACTAGGTACTGTGAATATCCATTACGCTTTGTCAACAGTGGGAAGTGCAGGCGACTCAGCTTTAAGCAATAGCTGCAGTGCTGCTAACACAGATGTTTCAGTTTCACAGACAGCAGATGGCCGCACTGCAACACACGGTACAGAAGCTACTCGCCAATCAACCCCAAATATAGTGCCACAGGCAACAACTGTGCTCACAACGTACTAGGTACTGTGAATATCCATTACGCTTTGTCAACAGTGGGAAGTGCAGGCGACTCAGCTTTAAGCAATAGCTGCAGTGCTGCTAACACAGATGTTTCAGTTTCACAGACAGCAGATGGCCGCACTGCAACACACGGTACAGAAGCTACTCGCCAATCAACCCCAAATATCGTGCCACAGGCAACAACTGTGCTCACAACGTACTAGGTACTGTGAATATCCATTACGTTTTGTCAACAGTGGGAAGTGCAGGCGACTCAGCTATAAGCAATAGCTGCAGTGCAGCTATCACAGATGTTTCAGTTTCATAGGCAGCAGATGGCCGCACTGCAACACACGAAATAGAAGCTATTCGCCAATCAACCCCAAATATAGTGCCACAGGCCTCACAACGTACTAGGTACTGTAAATATCCATTACGTTTTGTCAACAGTGGGAAGTGCAGGCGACTCAGCTATAAGAAATAGCTGCAGTGCAGCTAACACAGATGTTTCAGTTTCATAGGCAGCAGATGGCCGCACTGCAACACACGGTACAGAAGCTACTCGCCAATCAAGCCCAAATATAGTGCCACAGGCAACAACTGTGCTCACAACGTACTAGGTACTGTGAATATCCATTACGTTTTGTCAGCAATGGGAAGAGCAGGCGACTCAGGTATAAGCAATAGCTGCAGTGCAGCTAACACAGATGTTTCAGTTTCATAGGCAGCAGATGGCCGCACTGCAACACACGGTACAGAAGCTACTCGCCAATCAACCCCTAATATAGTGCCACAGGCAACAACTGTGCTCACAACGTACTAGGTACTGTGAATATCCATTACGTTTTGTCAACAATGTGAAGTGCAGGCGACTCAGCTATAAGCAATAGCTGCAGTGCAGCTATCACAGATGTTTCAGTTTCATAGGCAGCAGATGGCCGCACTGCAACACACGGTACAGAAGCTACTCGCCAATCAACCCCAAATATAGTGCCACAGGCAACAACTGTGCTCACAACGTACTAGGTACTGTGAATATCCATTACGCTTTGTCAACAGTGGGAAGTGCAGGCGACTCAGCTATAAGCAATAGCTGCAGTGCAGCTAACACAGATGTTTCAGTTTCACAGACAGCAGATGGCCGCACTGCAACACACGGTGCAGAAGCTACTCGCCAATCAACCCCAAATATCGTGCCACAGGCAACAACTGTGCTCACAACGTACTAGGTACTGTGAATATCCATTACGTTTTGTCAACAGTGGGAAGTGCAGGCGACTCAGCTATAAGCAATAGCTGCAGTGCAGCTAACACAGATGTTTCAGTTTCATAGGCAGCACAAGGCCGCATTGCAACTCACGGTACAGAAGCTACTCGCCAATCAACCCCAAATATAGTGCCACAGGCAACAACTGTGCTCATAACGTACTAGGTACTGTGAATATCCATTACGTTTTGTCAACAGTGGGAAGTGCAGGCGACTCAGCTATAAGCAATAGCTGCAGTGCAGCTAACACAGATGTTTCAGTTTCATAGGCAGCAGATGGCCGCACTGCAACACACGGTACAGAAGCTATTCGCCAATCAACCCCAAATATAGTGCCACAGGCCTCACAACGTACTAGGTACTGTAAATATCCATTACGTTTTGTCAACAGTGGGAAGTGCAGGCGACTCAGCTATAAGCAATAGCTGCAGTGCAGCTAACACAGATGTTTCAGTTTCATAGGCAGCAGATGGCCGCACTGCAACACACGGTACAGAAGCTACTAGCCAATCAACCCCAAATATAGTGCCACACGCAACAACTGTGCTCACAACGTACTAGGTACTGTGAATAGTCATTACGTTTTGTCAACAGTGGGAAGTGCCGGCGACTAAGCTATAAGCAATAGCTGCAGTGCAGCTAACACAGATGTTTCAGTTTCATAGGCAGCAGATGGCCGCACTGCAACACACGGTACAGAAGCTACTCGCCAATCAACCCCAAATATAGTGCCACAGGCAACAACTGTGCTCACAACGTACTAGGTACTGTGAATATCCATTACGTTTTGTCAACAGTGGGAAGTGCAGGCGACTCAGCTATAAGCAATAGCTGCAGTGCAGCTAACACAGATGTTTCAGTTTCATAGAGAGCAGATGGCCGCACTGCAACACACGGTACAGAAGCTACCCGCC
Source organism: Schistocerca serialis cubense (assembly GCF_023864345.2). Taxonomy (NCBI): domain Eukaryota; kingdom Metazoa; phylum Arthropoda; class Insecta; order Orthoptera; family Acrididae; genus Schistocerca; species Schistocerca serialis. The sequence goes on from NC_064641.1 coordinate 45,934,523, forward strand.
AATCAACCCCAAATATAGTGCCACAGGCCTCACAACGTACTAGGTCCTGTGAATATCCATTACGTTTTGTCAACAGTGGGAAGTGCAGGTGACTCAGCTATAAGCAATAGCTGCAGTGCAGCTAACACAGATGTTTCAGTTTCATAGGCAGCAGATGACCGCACTGCAACGCACGGTACAGAAGCTATTCGCCAATCAACCCCAAATATAGTGCCACAGGCCTCACAACGTACTAGGTTCTGTGAATATCCATTACGTTTTGTCAACAGTGGGAAGTGCAGGCGACTCAGCTATAAGCAATAGCTGCAGTGCAGCTAACACAGATGTTTCAATTTCATAGGCAGCAGATGGCCGCACTGCAACACACGGTACAGAAGCTGCTCGCCAATCAACCCCAAATATAGTGCCACAAGCCTCACAACGTACTAGGTACTGTGAATATCCATTACGTTTTGTCAACAATGGGAAGTGCAGGCGACTCAGCTATAAGCAATAGCTGCAGTGCAGCTAACACAGATGTTTCAGTTTCATAGGCAGCAGATGGCCGCACTGCAACACACGGTACAGAAGCTATTCGCCAATCAACCCCAAATATAGTGCCACAGGCCTCACAACGTACTAGGTACTGTAAATATCCATTACGTTTTGTCAACAGTGGGAAGTGCAGGCGACTCAGCTATAAGCAATAGCTGCAGTGCAGCTAACACAGATGTTTCAGTTTCATAGGCAGCAGATGGCCGCACTGCAACACACGGTACAGAAGCTACTAGCCAATCAACCCCAAATATAGTGCCACAGGCAACAACTGTGCTCACAACGTACTAGGTACTGTGAATATCCATTACGTTTTGTCAACAGTGGGAAGTGCAGGCGACTCAGCTATAAGCAATAGCTGCAGTGCAGCTAACACAGATGTTTCAGTTTCATAGGCAGCAGATGGCCGCACTGCAACACACGGTACAGAAGCTATTCGCCAATCAACCCCAAATATAGTGCCACAGGCCTCACAACGTACTAGGTACTGTGAATATCCATTACGTTTTGTCCACAGTGGGAAGTGCAGGCGACTCAGCTATAAGCAATAGCTGCAGTGCAGCTAACACAGATGTTTCAGTTTCATAGGCAGCAGATGGCCGCACTGCAACACACGGTACAGAAGCTACTCGCCAATCAACCCCAAATATAGTGCCACAGGCCTCACAACGTACTAGGTACTGTGAATATCCATTACGTTTTGTCAACAGTGGGAAGTGCAGGCGACTCAGCTATAAGCAATTGCTGCAGTGCAGCTAACACAGATGTTTCAGTTTCATAGGCAGCAGATGGCCGCACTGCAACACACGGTACAGAAGCTACTCGCCAATCAACCCCAAATATAGTGCCACAGGCCTCACAACGTACTAGGTACTGTGAATATCCATTACGTTTTGACAACAGTGGGAAGTGCAGGCGACTCAGCTATAAGCAATAGCTGCAGTGCAGCTAACACAGATGTTTCAGTTTCATAGGCAGCAGATGGCCGCACTGCAACACACGGTACAGAAGCTACTCGCCAATCAACCCCAAATATAGTGCCACAGGCCTCACAACGTACTAGGTACTGTGAATATCCATTACGTTTTGTCAACAGTGGGAAGTGCAGGCGACTCAGCTATAAGCAATAGCTGCAGTGCAGCTAACACAGATGTTTCAGTTTCATAGGCAGCAGATGGCCGCACTGCAACACACGGTACAGAAGCTACTCGCCAATCAACCCCAAATATAGTGCCACAGGCCTCACAACGTACTAGGTACTGTGAATATCCATTACGTTTTGTCAACAGTGGGAAGTGCAGGCGACTCAGCTATAAGCAATAGCTGCAGTGCAGCTAACACAGATGTTTCAGTTTCATAGGCAGCAGATGGCCGCACTGCAACACACGGTACAGAAGCTACTCGCCAATCAACCCCAAATATAGTGCCACAGGCCTCACAACGTACTAGGTACTGTGAATATCCATTACGTTTTGTCAACAGTGGGAAGTGCAGGCGACTCAGCTATAAGCAATTGCTGCAGTGCAGCTAACACAGATGTTTCAGTTTCATAGGCAGCAGATGGCCGCACTGCAACACACGGTACAGAAGCTACTCGCCAATCAACCCCAAATATAGTGCCACAGGCCTCACAACGTACTAGGTACTGTGAATATCCATTACGTTTTGACAACAGTGGGGAGTGCAGGTGACTCAGCTATAAGCAATAGCTGCAGTGCAGCTAACACAGATGTTTCAGTTTCATAGGCAGCAGATGGCCGCACTGCAACACACGGTACAGAAGCTATTCGCCAATCAACCCCAAATATAGTGCCACAGGCCTCACAACGTACTAGGTACTGTGAATATCCATTACGTTTTGTCAACAGTGGGAAGTGCAGGCGACTCAGCTATAAGCAATAGCTGCAGTGCAGCTAACACAGATGTTTCAGTTTCATAGGCAGCAGATGGCCGCACTGCAACACACGGTACAGAAGCTACTCGCCAATCAACCCCAAATATAGTGCCACAGTCCTCACAACGCACTAGGTACTGTGAATATCCATTACGTTTTGTCAACAGTGGGAAGTGCAGGCGACTCAGCTATAGGCAATAGCTGCAGTGCAGCTAACACAGATGTTTCAGTTTCATAGGCAGCAGATGGCCGCACTGCAACACACGGTACAGAAGCTACTCGCCAATCAACCCCAAATATAGTGCCACAGGCCTCACATCGTACTAGGTACTGTGAATATCCATTACGTTTTGTCAACAGTGGGAAGTGCAGGCGACTCAGCTATAAGCAATAGCTGCAGTGCAGCTAACACAGATGTTTCAGTTTCATAGGCAGCAGATGGCCGCACTGCAACACACGGTACAGAAGCTACTCGCCAATCAACCCCAAATATAGTGCCACAGGCCTCACAACGTACTAGGTACTGTGAATATCCACTACGTTTTGTCAACAGTGGGAAGTGCAGGCGACTCAGCTATATGCAATAGCTGCAGTGCAGCTAACACAGATGTTTCAGTTTCATAGGCAGCAGATGGCCGCACTGCAACACACGGTACAGAAGCTACTCGCCAATCAACCCCAAATATAGTGCCACAGGCCTCACAACGTACTAGGTACTGTGAATATCCATTACGTTTTGTCAACAGTGGGGAGTGCAGGTGACTCAGCTATAAGCAATAGCTGCAGTGCAGCTAACACAGATGTTTCAGTTTCATAGGCAGCAGATGGCCGCACTGCAACGCACGGTACAGAAGCTACTCGCCAATCAACCCCAAATATAGTGCCACAGGCCTCACAACGTACTAGGTACTGTGAATATCCATTACGTTTTGTCAACAGTGGGAAGTGCAGGCGACTCAGCTATAAGCAATAGCTGCAGTGCAGCTAACACAGATGTTTCAGGTTCATAGGCAGCAGATGGCCGCACTGCAACACACGGTACAGAAGCTATTCCCCAATCAACTCCAAATATAGTGCCACAGGCTTCACAACGTACTAGGTACTGTAAATATCCATTACGTTTTGTCAACAGTGGGAAGTGCAGGCGACTCAGCTATAAGCAATAGCTGCAGTGCAGCTAACACAGATGTTTCAGTTTCATAGGCAGCAGATGGCCGCACTGCAACACACGGTACAGAAGCTACTCGCCAATCAACCCCAAATATAGTGCCACAGGCCTCACAACGTACTAGGTACTGTGAATATCCATTACGTTTTGTCAACAGTGGGAAGTGCAGGCGACTCAGCTATAAGCAATAGCTGCAGTGCAGCTAACACAGATGTTTCAGTTTCATAGGCAGCAGATGGCCGCACTGCAACACACGGTACAGAAGCTACTCGCCAATCAACCCCAAATATAGTGCCACAGGCCTCACAACGTACTAGGTACTGTGAATATCCATTAAGTTTTGTCAACAGTGGGAAGTGCAGGCGACTCAGCTATAAGCAATAGCTGCAGTGCAGCTAACACAGATGTTTCAGTTTCATAGGCAGCAGATGGCCGCACTGCAACACACGGTACAGAAGCTACTCGCCAATCAACCCCAAATATAGTGCCACAGGCCTCACAACGTACTAGGTACTGTGAATATCCATTACGTTTTGTCAACAGTGGGAAGTGCAGGCGACTCAGCTATAAGCAATAGCTGCAGTGCAGCTAACACAGATGTTTCAGTTTCATAGGCAGCAGATGGCCGCACTGCAACACACGGTACAGAAGCTATTCGCCAATCAACCCCAAATATAGTGCCACAGGCCTCACAACGTACTAGGTACTGTGAATATCCATTACGTTTTGTGAACAGTGGGAAGTCAGGCGACTCAGCTATAAGCAATAGCTGCAGTGCAGCTAACACAGATGTTTCAGTTTCATAGGCAGCAGATGGCCGCACTGCAACACACGGTACAGAAGCTACTCGCCAATCAACCCTAAATATAGTGCCACAGGCCTCACAACGTACTAGGTACTGTAAATATCCATTACGTTTTGTCAACAGTTGGAAGTGCAGGCGACTCAGCTATAAGCAATGGCTGCAGTGCAGCTAACACAGATGTTTCATTTTCATAGGCAGCAGATGGCCGCACTGCAACACACGGTACAGAAGCTACTCGCCAATCAACCCCAAATATAGTGCCACAGGCAACAACTGCGCTCACAACGTACTAGGTACTGTGAATATCCATTACGTTATGTCAACAGTGGGAAGTGCAGGCGACTCAGCTATAAGCAATAGCTGCAGTGCAGCTAACACAGATGTTTCAGTTTCATAGGCAGCAGATGGCCGCACTGCAACACACGGTACAGAAGCTACTCGCCAATCAACCCCAAATATAGTGCCACAGGCAACAACTGTGCTCACAACGTACTAGGTACTGTGAATATCCATTACGTTTTGTCAACAGTGGGAAGTGCAGGCGACTCAGCTATAAGCAATAGCTGCAGTGCAGCTAACACAGATGTTTCAGTTTCATAGGCAGCAGATGGCCGCACTGCAACACACGGTACAGAAGCTACTAGCCAATCAACCCCAAATATAGTGCCACAGGCAACAACTGTGGTCACAACGTACTAGGTACTGTGAATATCCGTTACGTTTTGTCAACAGTGGGAAGTGCAGGCGACTCAGCTATAAGCAATAGCTGCAGTGCAGCTAACACAGATGTTTCAGTTTCATAGGCAGCAGATGGCCGCACTGCAACACAAGGTACAGAAGCTACTCGCCAATCAACCCCAAATATAGTGCCACAGGCAACAACTGTGCTCACAACGTACTGGGTACTGTGAATATCCATTACGTTTTGTCAACAGTGGGAAGTGCAGGCGACTCAGCTATAAGCAATAGCTGCAGTGCAGCTAACATAGATGTTTCAGTTTCACCCAAATATAGTGCCACAGGCAAAAACTGTGCTCACATCGTACTAGGTACTGTGAATATCCATTACGTTTTGTCAACAGTGGGAAGTGCAGGCGACTCAGCTAGAAGCAATAGCTGCGGTGCAGCTATCACAGGTGTTTCAGTTTCATAGGCAGCAGATGGCCGCACTGCAACTCACGAAACAGAAGCTATTCGCCAATCAACCCCAAATATAGTGCCACAGGCCTCACAACGTACTAGGTACTGTAAATATCCATTACGTTTTGTCAACAGTGGGAAGTGCAGGCGACTCAGCTATAAGAAATAGCTGCAGTGCAGCTAACACAGATGTTTCAGTTTCATAGGCAGCAGATGGCCGCACTGCAACACACGGTACAGAAGCTACTCGCCAATCAAGCCCAAATATAGTGCCACAGGCAACAACTGTGCTCACAACGTACTAGGTACTGTGAATATCCATTACGTTTTGTCAACTGTGGGAAGTGCAGGCGACTCAGCTATAAGAAATAGCTGCAGTGCAATTATCACAGATGTTTCAGTTTCATAGGCAGCAGATGGCCGCACTGCAACTCACGAAACAGAAGCTATTCGCCAATCAACCCCAAATATAGTGCCACAGGCCTCACAACGTACTAGGTACTGTAAATATCCATTACGTTTTGTCAACAGTGGGAAGTGCAGGCGACTCAGCTATAAGAAATAGCTGCAGTGCAGCTATCACATATGTTTCAGTTTCATAGGCAGCAGATGGCCGCACTGCAACTCACGAAACAGAAGCTATTCGCCAATCAACCCCAAATATAGTGCCACAGGCCTCACAACGTACTAGGTACTGTAAATATCCATTACGTTTTGTCAACAGTGGGAAGAGCAGGCGACTCAGCTATAAGAAATAGCTGCAGTGCAGCTAACACAGATGTTTCAGTTTCATAGGCAGCAGATGGCCGCACTGCAACACACGGTACAGAAGCTACTCGCCAATCAAGCCCAAATATAGTGCCAAAGGCAACAACTGTGCTCACAACGTACTAGGTACTGTGAATATCCATTACGTTTTGTCAACAGTGGGAAGTGCAGGCGACTCAGCTGTAAGCAATAGCTGCAGTGCAGCTAACACAGATGTTTCAGTTTCATAGGCAGCAGATGGCCGCACTGCAACACACGGTACAGACGCTATTCACCAATCAACCCTAAATATAGTTCCACAGGCCTCACAACGAACTAGGTACTGTAAATATCCATTACGTTTTGTCAACAGTGGGAAGTGCAGGCGACTCAGCTATAAGCAATAGCTGCAGTGCAGCTATCACAGATGTTTCAGTTTCATAGGCAGCAGATGGCCGCACTGCAACACACGAAACAGAAGCTATTCGCCAATCAACCCCAAATATAGTGCCACAGGCCTCACAACGTACTAGGTACTGTAAATATCCATTACGTTTTGTCAACAGTGGGAAGTGCAGGCGACTCAGCTCTAAGAAATAGCTGCAGTGCAGCTAACACAGATGTTACAGTTTCATAGGCAGCAGATGGCCGCACTGCAACACACGGTACAGAAGCTACTCGCCAATCAAGCCCAAATATAGTGCCACAGGCAACAACTGTGCTCACAACGTACTAGGTACTGTGAATATCCATTACGTTTTGTCAACAGTGGGAAGTGCAGGCGACTCAGCTATAAGCAATAGCTGCAGTGCAGCTAACACAGATGTTTCAGTTTCATAGGTAGCAGATGGCCGCACTGCAACACACGGTACAGAAGCTATTCGCCAATCAACCCCAAATATAGTGCCACAGGCCACACAACGTACTAGGTACTGTAAATATCCATTACGTTTTGTCAACAGTGGGAAGTGCAGGCGACTCAGCTATAAGCAATAGCTGCAGTGCAGCTAATACAGATGTTTCAGTTTCATAGGCAGCAGATGGCCGCACTGCAACACACGGTACAGAAGCTACTCGCCAATCAACCCCAAATATAGTGCCACAGGCCTCACAACGTACTAGGTACTGTGAATATCCATTACGTTTTGTCAACAGTGGGAAATGCAGGCGACTCAGCTATAAGCAATTGCTGCAGTGCAGCTAACACAGATGTTTCAGTTTCATAGGCAGCAGATGGCCGCACTGCAACACACGGTACAGAAGCTACGCGCCAATCAACCCCAAATATAGTGCCACAGGCCTCACAACGTACTAGGTACTGTGAATATCCATTACGTTTTGTCAACAGTGGGGAGTGCAGGTGACTCAGTTATAAGCAATAGCTGCAGTGCAGCTAACACAGATGTTTCAGTTTCATAGGCAGCAGATGGCCGCACTGCAACACACGGTACAGAAGCTACTAGCCAATCAACCCCAAATATAGTGCCACAGGCCTCACAACGTACTAGGTACTGTGAATATCCATTACGTTTTGTCAACAGTGGGAAGTGCAGGCGACTCAGCTATAAGCAATAGCTGCAGTGCAGCTAACACAGATGTTTCAATTTCATAGGCAGCAGATGGCCGCACTGCAACACACGGTACAGAATCTGCTCGCCAATCAACCCCAAATATAGTGCCACAGGCCTCACAACGTACTAGGTACTGTGAATATCCATTACGTTTTGTCAACAGTGGGAAGTGCAGGCGACTCAGCTATAAGCAATAGCTGCAGTGCAGCTAACACAGATGTTTCAGTTTCATAGGCAGCAGATGGCCGCACTGCAACACACGGTACAGAAGCTATTCGCCAATCAACTCCAAATATAGTGCCACAGGCCTCACAACGTACTAGGTACTGTAAATATCCATTACGTTTTGTCAACAGTGGGAAGTGCAGGCGACTCAGCTATAAGCAATAGCTGCAGTGCAGCTAACACAGATGTTTCAGTTTCATAGGCAGCAGATGGCCGCACTGCAACACACGGTACAGAAGCTACTAGCCAATCAACCCCAAATATAGTGCCACAGGCAACAACTGTGCTCACAACGTACTAGGTACTGTGAATATCCATTACGTTTTGTCAACAGTGGGAAGTGCAGGCGACTCAGCTATAAGCAATAGCTGCAGTGCAGCTAACACAGATGTTTCAGTTTCATAGGCAGCAGATGGCCGCACTGCAACACACGGTACAGAAGCTATTCGCCAATCAACCCCAAAAATAGTGCCACAGGCCTCACAACGTACTAGGTACTGTGAATATCCATTACGTTTTGTCAACAGTGGGAAGTGCAGGCGACTCAGCTATAAGCAATAGCTGCAGTGCAGCTAACACAGATGTTTCAGTTTCATAGGCAGCAGATGGCCGCACTGCAACACACGGTACAGAAGCTACTCGCCAATCAACCCTAAATATAGTGCCACAGGCCTCACAACGTACTAGGTACTGTAAATATCCATTACGTTTTGTCAACAGTTGGAAGTGCAGGCGACTCAGCTATAAGCAATAGCTGCAGTGCAGCTAACACAGATGTTTTAATTTTCATAGGCAGCAGATGGCCGCACTGCAACACACGGTACAGAAGCTACTCGCCAATCAACCCCAAATATAGTGCCACAGGCAACAACTGTGCTCACAACGTACTAGGTACTCTGAATATCCATTACGTTTTGTCAACAGTGGGAAGTGCAGGCGACTCAGCTATAAGCAATAGCTGCAGTGCAGCTAACACAGATATTTCAGTTTCATAGGCACCAGATGGCCGCACTGCAACACACGGAACAGAAGCTACGCGCCAATCAACCCCAAATATAGTGCCACAGGCAACAACTGTGCTCACAACGTACTAGGTACTGTGAATATCCATTACGTTTTGTCAACAGTGGGAAGTGCAGGCGACTCAGCTATAAGCAATAGCTGCAGTGCAGCTAACACAGATGTTTCAGTTTCATAGGCAGCAGATGGCCGCACTGCAACACACGGTACAGAAGCTACTAGCCAATCAACCCCAAATATAGTGCCACAGGCAACAACTGTGCTCACAACGTACTAGGTACTGTGAATATCCATTACGTTTTGTCAACAGTGGGAAGTGCAGGCGACTCAGCTATAAGCAATAGCTGCAGTGCAGCTAACACAGATGTTTCAGTTTCATAGGCAGCAGATGGCCGCACTGCAACACACGGTACAGAAGCTACTCGCCAATCAACCCCAAATATAGTGCCACAGGCAACAACTGTGCTCACAACGTACTGGGTACTGTGAATATCCATTACGTTTTGTCAACAGTGGGAATTGCAGGCGACTCAGCTATAAGCAATAGCTGCAGTGCAGCTAACACAGATGTTTCAGTTTCATAGGCAGCAGATGGCCGCACTGCAACACACGGTACAGAAGCTACTCGCCAATCAACCGCAAATATAGTGCCACAGGAAACAACTGTGCTCACAACGTACTAGGTACTGTGAATATCCATTACGTTTTGTCAACAGTGGGAAGTGCAGGCGACTCAGCTATAAGCAATAGCTGCAGTGCAGCTAACACAGATGTTTCAGTTTCATAGGCAGCAGATGGCCGCACTGCAACACACGGTACAGAAGCTACTAGCCAATCAACCCCAAATATAGTGCCACAGGCAACAACTGTGCTCACAACGTACTAGGTACTGTGAATATCCATTACGTTTTGTCAACAGTGGGAAGTGCAGGCGACTCAGCTATAAGCAATAGCTGCAGTGCAGCTAACACAGATGTTTCAGTTTCATAGGCAGCAGATGGCCGCACTGCAACACACGGTACAGAAGCTACTCGCCAATCAACCCCAAATATAGTGCCACAGGCAACAACTGTGCTCACAACGTACTGGGTACTGTGAATATCCATTACGTTTTGTCAACAGTGGGAATTGCAGGCGACTCAGCTATAAGCAATAGCTGCAGTGCAGCTAACACAGATGTTTCAGTTTCATAGGCAGCAGATGGCCGCACTGCAACACACGGTACAGAAGCTACTCGCCAATCAACCGCAAATATAGTGCCACAGGAAACAACTGTGCTCACAACGTACTAGGTACTGTGAATATCCATTACGTTTTGTCAACAGTGGGAAGTGCAGGCGACTCAGCTATAAGCAATAGCTGCAGTGCTGCTAACACAGATGTTTCAGTTTCATAGGCAGCAGATGGCCGCACTGCAACACACGGTACAGAAGCTACTCGCCAATCAACCCCAAATATAGTGCCACAGGCAACAACTGTGCTCACAACGTACTAGGTACTGTGAATATCCATTACGTTTTGTCAACAGTGGGAAGTGCAGGCGACTCAGCTATAAGCAATAGCTGCAGTGCAGCTATCACAGATGTTTCAGTTTCATAGGCAGCAGATGGCCGCACTGCAACACACGAAATAGAAGCTATTCGCCAATCAACCCCAAATATAGTGCCACAGGCCTCACAAAGTACTAGGTACTGTAAATATCCATTACGTTTTGTCAACAGTGGGAAGTGCAGGCGACTCAGCTATAAGAAATAGCTGCAGTGCAGCTAACACAGATGTTTCAGTTTCATAGGCAGCAGATGGCCACACTGCAACACACGGTACAGAAGCTACTCGCCAATCAAGCCCAAATATAGTGCCACAGGCAATAACTGTGCTCACAACGTACTAGGTACTGTGAATATCCATTACGTTTTGTCAGCAATGGGAAGAGCAGGCGACTCAGGTATAAGCAATAGCTGCAGTGCAGCTAACACAGATGTTTCAGTTTCATAGGCAGCAGATGGCCGCACTGCAACACACGGTACAGAAGCTACTCGCCAATCAACCCCAAATATAGTGCCACAGGCAACAACTGTGCTCACAACGTACTAGGTACTGTGAATATCCATTACGTTTTGTCAACAATGTGAAGTGCAGGCGACTCAGCTATAAGCAATAGCTGCAGTGCAGCTATCACAGATGTTACAGTTTCATAGGCAGCAGATGGCCGCACTGCAACACACGGTACAGAAGCTACTCGCCAATCAACCCCAAATATAGTGCCACAGGCAACAACTGTGCTCACAACGTACTAGGTACTGTGAATATCCATTACGCTTTGTCAACATTGGAAAGTGCAGGCGACTCAGCTTTAAGCAATAGCTGCAGTGCAGCTAACACAGATGTTTCAGTTTCACAGACAGCAGATGGCCGCACTGCAACACACGGTGCAGAAGCTACTCGCCAATCAACCCCAAATATCGTGCCACAGGCAACAACTGTGCTCACAACGTACTAGGTACTGTGAATATCCATTACGTTTTGTCAACAGTGGGAAGTGCAGGCGACTCAGCTATAAGCAATAGCTGCAGTGCAGCTATCACAGATGTTTCAGTTTCATAGGCAGCAGATGGCCGCACTGCAACACACGAAATAGAAGCTATTCGCCAATCAACCCCAAATATAGTGCCACAGGCCTCACAACGTACTAGGTACTGTAAATATCCATTACGTTTTGTCAACAGTGGGAAGGGCAGGCGACTCAGCTATAAGCAATAGCTGCAGTGCAGCTAACACAGATGTTTCAGTTTCATAGGCAGCAGATGGCCGCACTGCAACACACGGTACAGAAGCTACTCGCCAATCAAGCCCAAATATAGTGCCACAGGCAACAACTGTGCTCACAACGTACTAGGTACTGTGAATATCCATTACGTTTTGTCAGCAATGGGAAGAGCAGGCGACTCAGGTAAAAGCAATAGCTGCAGTGCAGCTAACACAGATGTTTCAGTTTCATAGGCAGCAGATGGCCGCACTGCAACACACGGTACAGAAGCTACTCGCCAATCAACCCCAAATATAGTGCCACAGGCAACAACTGTGCTCACAACGTACTAGGTACTGTGAATATCCATTACGTTTTGTCAACAATGTGAAGTGCAGGCGACTCAGGTATAAGCAATAGCTGCAGTGCAGCTATCACAGATGTTTCAGTTTCATAGGCAGCAGATGGCCGCACTGCAACACACGGTACAGAAGCTACTCGCCAATCAACCCCAAATATAGTGCCACAGGCAACAACTGTGCTCACAACGTACTAGGTACTGTGAATATCCATTACGCTTTGTCAACAGTGGGAAGTGCAGGCGACTCAGCTATAAGCAATAGCTGCAGTGCAGCTAACACAGATGTTTCAGTTTCACAGACAGCAGATGGCCGCACTGCAACACACGGTGCAGAAGCTACTCGCCAATCAACCCCAAATATAGTGCCACAGGCAACAACTGTGCTCACAACGTACTAGGTACTGTGAATATCCATTACGTTATGTCAACAGTGGGAAGTGCAGGCGACTCAGCTATAAGCAATAGCTGCAGTGCAGCTAACACAGATGTTTCAGTTTCATAGGCAGCATATGGCCGCATTGCAACTCACGGTACAGAAGCTACTCGCCAATCAACCCCAAATATAGTGCCACAGGCAACAACTGTGCTCATAACGTACTAGGTACTGTGAATATCCATTACGTTTTGTCAACAGTGGGAAGTGCAGGCGACTCAGCTATAAGCAATAGCTGCAGTGCAGCTAACACAGATGTTTCAGTTTCATAGGCAGCAGATGGCCGCACTGCAACACACGGTACAGAAGCTACTCGCCAATCAAGCCCAAATATAGTGCCACAGGCAACAACTGTGCTCACAACGTACTAGGTACTGTGAATATCCATTACGCTTTGTCAACAGTGGGAAGTGCAGGCGACTCAGCTTTAAGCAATAGCTGCAGTGCAGCTAACACAGATGTTTCAGTTTCATAGGCAGCAGATGGCCGCACTGCAACACACGGTGCAGAAGCTACTCGCCAATCAACCCCAAATATAGTGCCACAGGCAACAACTGTGCTCACAACGTACTAGGTACTGTGAATATCCATTACGCTTTGTCAACATTGGAAAGTGCAGGCGACTCAGCTTTAAGCAATAGCTGCAGTGCAGCTAACACAGATGTTTCAGTTTCACAGACAGCAGATGGCCGCACTGCAACACACGGTGCAGAAGCTACTCGCCAATCAACCCCAAATATCGTGCCACAGGCAACAACTGTGCTCACAACGTACTAGGTACTGTGAATATCCATTACGTTTTGTCAACAGTGGGAAGTGCAGGCGACTCAGCTATAAGCAATAGCTGCAGTGCAGCTATCACAGATGTTTCAGTTTCATAGGCAGCAGATGGCCGCACTGCAACACACGAAATAGAAGCTATTCGCCAATCAACCCCAAATATAGTGCCACAGGCCTCACAACGTACTAGGTACTGTGAATATCCATTACGCTTTGTCAACAGTGGGAAGTGCAGGCGACTCAGCTATAAGCAATAGCTGCAGTGCAGCTAACACAGATGTTTCAGTTTCATAGGCAGCAGATGGCCGCACTGCAACACACGGTACAGAAGCTACTCGCCAATCAACCCCAAATATAGTGCCACAGGCAACAACTGTGCTCACAACGTACTAGGTACTGTGAATATCCATTACGCTTTGTCAACATTGGAAAGTGCAGGCGACTCAGCTTTAAGCAATAGCTGCAGTGCAGCTAACACAGATGTTTCAGTTTCACAGACAGCAGATGGCCGCACTGCAACACACGGTGCAGAAGCTACTCGCCAATCAACCCCAAATATCGTGCCACAGGCAACAACTGTGCTCACAACGTACTAGGTACTGTGAATATCCATTACGTTTTGTCAACAGTGGGAAGTGCAGGCGACTCAGCTATAAGCAATAGCTGCAGTGCAGCTATCACAGATGTTTCAGTTTCATAGGCAGCAGATGGCCGCACTGCAACACACAAAATAGAAGCTATTCGCCAATCAACCCCAAATATAGTGCCACAGGCCTCACAACGTACTAGGTACTGTAAATATCCATTACGTTTTGTCAACAGTGGGAAGGGCAGGCGACTCAGCTATAAGCAATAGCTGCAGTGCAGCTAACACAGATGTTTCAGTTTCATAGGCAGCAGATGGCCGCACTGCAACACACGGTACAGAAGCTACTCGCCAATCAAGCCCAAATATAGTGCCACAGGCAACAACTGTGCTCACAACGTACTAGGTACTGTGAATATCCATTACGTTTTGTCAGCAATGGGAAGAGCAGGCGACTCAGGTAAAAGCAATAGCTGCAGTGCAGCTAACACAGATGTTTCAGTTTCATAGGCAGCAGATGGCCGCACTGCAACACACGGTACAGAAGCTACTCGCCAATCAACCCCAAATATAGTGCCACAGGCAACAACTGTGCTCACAACGTACTAGGTACTGTGAATATCCATTACGTTTTGTCAACAATGTGAAGTGCAGGCGACTCAGCTATAAGCAATAGCTGCAGTGCAGCTATCACAGATGTTTCAGTTTCATAGGCAGCAGATGGCCGCACTGCAACACACGGTACAGAAGCTACTCGCCAATCAACCCCAAATATAGTGCCACAGGCAACAACTGTGCTCACAACGTACTAGGTACTGTGAATATCCATTACGCTTTGTCAACAGTGGGAAGTGCAGGCGACTCAGCTATAAGCAATAGCTGCAGTGCAGCTAACACAGATGTTTCAGTTTCACAGACAGCAGATGGCCGCACTGCAACACACGGTGCAGAAGCTACTCGCCAATCAACCCCAAATATAGTGCCACAGGCAACAACTGTGCTCACAACGTACTAGGTACTGTGAATATCCATTACGTTATGTCAACAGTGGGAAGTGCAGGCGACTCAGCTATAAGCAATAGCTGCAGTGCAGCTAACACAGATGTTTCAGTTTCATAGGCAGCATATGGCCGCATTGCAACTCACGGTACAGAAGCTACTCGCCAATCAACCCCAAATATAGTGCCACAGGCAACAACTGTGCTCATAACGTACTAGGTACTGTGAATATCCATTACGTTTTGTCAACAGTGGGAAGTGCAGGCGACTCAGCTATAAGCAATAGCTGCAGTGCAGCTAACACAGATGTTTCAGTTTCATAGGCAGCAGATGGCCGCACTGCAACACACGGTACAGAAGCTATTCGCCAATCAACCCCAAATATAGTGCCACAGGCCTCACAACGTACTAGGTACTGTAAATATCCATTACGTTTTGTCAACAGTGGGAAGTGCAGGCGACTCAGCTATAAGCAATAGCTGCAGTGCAGCTAACACAGATGTTTCAGTTTCATAGGCAGCAGATGGCCGCACTGCAACACACGGTACAGAAGCTACTAGCCAATCAACCCCAAATATAGTGCCACACGCAACAACTGTGCTCACAACGTACTAGGTACTGTGAATAGTCATAACGTTTTGTCAACAGTGGGAAGTGCCGGCGACTAAGCTATAAGCAATAGCTGCAGTGCAGCTAACACAGATGTTTCAGTTTCATAGGCAGCAGATGGCCGCACTGCAACACACGGTACAGAAGCTACTCGCCAATCAACCCCAAATATAGTGCCACAGGCAACAACTGTGCTCACAACGTACTAGGTACTGTGAATATCCATTACGTTTTGTCAACAGTGGGAAGTGCAGGCGACTCAGCTATAAGCAATAGCTGCAGTGCAGCTAACACAGATGTTTCAGTTTCATAGAGAGCAGATGGCCGCACTGCAACACACGGTACAGAAGCTACCCGCCAATCAACCCCAAATATAGTGCCACAGGCCTCACAACGTACTAGGTCCTGTGAATATCCATTACGTTTTGTCAACAGTGGGAAGTGCAGGTGACTCAGCTATAAGCAATAGCTGCAGTGCAGCTAACACAGATGTTTCAGTTTCATAGGCAGCAGATGACCGCACTGCAACACACGGTACAGAAGCTATTCGCCAATCAACCCCAAATATAGTGCCACAGGCCTCACAACGTACTAGGTTCTGTGAATATCCATTACGTTTTGTCAACAGTGGGAAGTGCAGGCGACTCAGCTATAAGCAATAGCTGCAGTGCAGCTAACACAGATGTTTCAATTTCATAGGCAGCAGATGGCCGCACTGCAACACACGGTACAGAAGCTGCTCGCCAATCAACCCCAAATATAGTGCCACAAGCCTCACAACGTACTAGGTACTGTGAATATCCATTACGTTTTGTCAACAGTGGGAAGTGCAGGCGACTCAGCTATAAGCAATAGCTGCAGTGCAGCTAACACAGATGTTTCAGTTTCATAGGCAGCAGATGGCCGCACTGCAACACACGGTACAGAAGCTATTCGCCAATCAACCCCAAATATAGTGCCACAGGCCTCACAACGTACTAGGTACTGTAAATATCCATTACGTTTTGTCAACAGTGGGAAGTGCAGGCGACTCACCTATAAGCAATAGCTGCAGTGCAGCTAACACAGATGTTTCAGTTTCATAGGCAGCAGATGGCCGCACTGCAACACACGGTACAGAAGCTACTAGCCAATCAACCCCAAATATAGTGCCACAGGCAACAACTGTGCTCACAACGTACTAGGTACTGTGAATATCCATTACGTTTTGTCAACAGTGGGAAGTGCAGGCGACTCAGCTATAAGCAATAGCTGCAGTGCAGCTAACACAGATGTTTCAGTTTCATAGGCAGCAGATGGCCGCACTGCAACACACGGTACAGAAGCTACTAGCCAATCAACCCCAAATATAGTGCCACAGGCAACAACTGTGCTCACAACGTACTAGGTACTGTGAATATCCATTACGTTTTGTCAACAGTGGGAAGTGCAGGCGACTCAGCTATAAGCAATAGCTGCAGTGCAGCTAACACAGATGTTTCAGTTTCATAGGCAGCAGATGGCCGCACTGCAACACACGGTACAGAAGCTACTCGCCAATCAACCCCAAATATAGTGCCACAGGCAACAACTGTGCTCACAACGTACTGGGTACTGTGAATATCCATTACGTTTTGTCAACAGTGGGAATTGCAGGCGACTCAGCTATAAGCAATAGCTGCAGTGCAGCTAACACAGATGTTTCAGTTTCATAGGCAGCAGATGGCCGCACTGCAACACACGGTACAGAAGCTACTCGCCAATCAACCGCAAATATAGTGCCACAGGAAACAACTGTGCTCACAACGTACTAGGTACTGTGAATATCCATTACGTTTTGTCAACAGTGGGAAGTGCAGGCGACTCAGCTATAAGCAATAGCTGCAGTGCAGCTAACACAGATGTTTCAGTTTCATAGGCAGCAGATGGCCGCACTGCAACACACGGTACAGAAGCTACTAGCCAATCAACCCCAAATATAGTGCCACAGGCAACAACTGTGCTCACAACGTACTAGGTACTGTGAATATCCATTACGTTTTGTCAACAGTGGGAAGTGCAGGCGACTCAGCTATAAGCAATAGCTGCAGTGCAGCTAACACAGATGTTTCAGTTTCATAGGCAGCAGATGGCCGCACTGCAACACACGGTACAGAAGCTACTCGCCAATCAACCCCAAATATAGTGCCACAGGCAACAACTGTGCTCACAACGTACTGGGTACTGTGAATATCCATTACGTTTTGTCAACAGTGGGAATTGCAGGCGACTCAGCTATAAGCAATAGCTGCAGTGCAGCTAACACAGATGTTTCAGTTTCATAGGCAGCAGATGGCCGCACTGCAACACACGGTACAGAAGCTACTCGCCAATCAACCGCAAATATAGTGCCACAGGAAACAACTGTGCTCACAACGTACTAGGTACTGTGAATATCCATTACGTTTTGTCAACAGTGGGAAGTGCAGGCGACTCAGCTATAAGCAATAGCTGCAGTGCAGCTAACACAGATGTTTCAGTTTCATAGGCAGCAGATGGCCGCACTGCAACACACGGTACAGAAGCTACTCGCCAATCAACCCCAAATATAGTGCCACAGGCAACAACTGTGCTCACAACGTACTAGGTACTGTGAATATCCATTACGTTTTGTCAACAGTGGGAAGTGCAGGCGACTCAGCTATAAGCAATAGCTGCAGTGCAGCTATCACAGATGTTTCAGTTTCATAGGCAGCAGATGGCCGCACTGCAACACACGAAATAGAAGCTATTCGCCAATCAACCCCAAATATAGTGCCACAGGCCTCACAAAGTACTAGGTACTGTAAATATCCATTACGTTTTGTCAACAGTGGGAAGTGCAGGCGACTCAGCTATAAGAAATAGCTGCAGTGCAGCTAACACAGATGTTTCAGTTTGTAAGTAGGCTGTTTATGTTTTCTCTATGTAAGTAGGCTGTTTAGGTTTTTTATTGGTAATGCCACCTCTGTATGACAATCACTGGCTGTGCTGTGGGCAGTCTGTGGCTGCTTTGCATTGTTGTAATACTCGCCATTGTAGTGTTAGGCAGCTGGCTGTGAACAGCGCGTAGCGTTGCGCAGTTGGAGGTGAGCCGCCAGCAGTGGTGGATGTGGGGAGAGAGATGGCGGAGTTTTGTAATTTTTCATGAACTGATATATTTACATATGATGATATCAAGGTAAATACATTGTTCGTTCTCTATTAATATCTTTCATTTGCTAACTATCCCTATCAGTAGTTAGTGCCTTCAGTAGTTTGAATCTTTTATTTAGCTGGCAGTAGTGGCGCTCGCTGTATTGCAGTAGCTTGAGCAGCGAAGATTTTGCATTACCTCGTCCTTTAGTTTAGCATCTGAGCTCAGTAGATTTAAGTTAGCTTAAGAGGGGGTAGCCTCTAAGAGAATGAGTTGCGATGAATTGGAAGAAATGCATTGAGAAAACAGGTTTAGGTAGGATTTTCTTGGAAATAAATGATGAGGTAAGATAATGGAAAATAAAAATGAGGTAAGAGATGTGTGAACATATAAACACAGAAAGCATGCTTAGTTAGAATTTTTTTTTGGTGGAAACAAAGGATGAAATAAGAAGAAAGATATATGAAGTTTTGGGTTGGACTGCAGTACCACATGTTACACTGAAAACGAACCCTGTCCTTTCCCTTTTGTGTTATCCCACTATGTGTTTGTGTACCCTTGAGTATTTGTTTTCTTCCTGTCTCTGTGTAGTTTCATAGAATTTTTTCTTCTTTTAATACTAAGCTATATTCACTATGAGGAGGAATACTGTTATCCTCAAATATAAGTTGCATTAATAATATGTTATTTTCTTTGTAAAGTTGTTTACAATTCTGTTCTGTTTCAATGTTCATGTGTGAAATTAACGTTTCGAAAACTATTCTCATTATTTTATGTATGTACTTATGTCACTATTTTTGTAACACTGATGTATATGTTTATTTCTATTCTTTTGTAAAGCCTGTACTACAAATGTTATCTGTATTATTATGTTTTTAATGATGTATTTTGTGCCTTTGTAATTGTATTCTTATGTTATAAAATTGTAATTGTCACCAGTTCATGACATTATTAACTTGTTAGTTACATTTCACTGCACACGTTTCTGTTGGTCATAGTATATGGACAATATGTGAGAAGTAGGGGCTGTTAGTGTTTGCACGTGTGTTGATAATTCAGCAAGGGACTGGATAACAGCATTGCTCGTTCTAAGGACAATTCCAAAAACTTTGTGAGTGCACAAGTGGTGGTTTATGGACTTGCTATATTCTCCGCAAGACTCTTCGATGGTGAATGTGCACCTGCACAATCGCAACAGATGGCTGCTGGCCTTCTCTACAAGGACTGCAGTGGGTCTGCACCTCTGGTGGCCCACCAATACCACAATCTCTACCAGGACTACAGTGGGTCTGCTCTGTGATGACCTACCTACCAATACTCTTCAAAATTTCGACTGACTCTGCTGTGGGTTTGCTCTATTGTGGCCCATTACCTGTCTGCATGTCGAGAGTCAGCACTGTCTTCCCATTGGAAGGACAACACTACTTCTTCAAGACTGCATGGAAATCCACTACTTCCGTGTGCATTTTCTTTTACTGCTCAGACTTTGAGAAAAACACTGCTATTCTCCTGTTATGTACGATTAGGACTGTCTTTATGGACTGTGAGAAAATTTGAGCTTTTGACCAACATTGTATCAATAAGTGTGTGCATTTGATTTCTTTGTTATTGTAATTACGAAAAATTTTTTTCAAATCTGTATTGGTCACTGCCCCATCCAATTTGTAAAAATTTTTGTGGGGAGCATGGGGGCTATGTAAGTAGGCTGTTTATGTTTTCTCTATGTAAGTAGGCTGTTTAGGTTTTTTATTGGTAATGCCACCTCTGTATGACAATCACTGGCTGTGCTGTGGGCAGTCTGTGGCTGCTTTGCATTGTTGTAATACTCGCCATTGTAGTGTTAGGCAGCTGGCTGTGAACAGCGCGTAGCGTTGCGCAGTTGGAGGTGAGCCGCCAGCAGTGGTGGATGTGGGGAGAGAGATGGCGGAGTTTTGTAATTTTTCATGAACTGATATATTTACATATGATGATATCAAGGTAAATACATTGTTCGTTCTCTATTAATATCTTTCATTTGCTAACTATCCCTATCAGTAGTTAGTGCCTTCAGTAGTTTGAATCTTTTATTTAGCTGGCAGTAGTGGCGCTCGCTGTATTGCAGTAGCTTGAGCAGCGAAGATTTTTGTGAGGTAAGTGATTTGTGAAAGGTATAGTTTAATGTTTGTCAGGGCCATTCTTTAGTAGGAAATTTTGAAAGTCAGATTGCGTTGCGCTAAAAATATTGTGTGTCAGGTTAAGCACAGTCTTGTATAATTGTTCAAAGGGGACGTTTCAAGTTTCATAGGCAGCAGATGGCCACACTGCAACACACGGTACAGAAGCTACTCGCCAATCAAGCCCAAATATAGTGCCACAGGCAATAACTGTGCTCACAACGTACTAGGTACTGTGAATATCCATTACGTTTTGTCAGCAATGGGAAGAGCAGGCGACTCAGGTATAAGCAATAGCTGCAGTGCAGCTAACACAGATGTTTCAGTTTCATAGGCAGCAGATGGCCGCACTGCAACACACGGTACAGAAGCTACTCGCCAATCAACCCCAAATATAGTGCCACAGGCAACAACTGTGCTCACAACGTACTAGGTACTGTGAATATCCATTACGTTTTGTCAACAATGTGAAGTGCAGGCGACTCAGCTATAAGCAATAGCTGCAGTGCAGCTATCACAGATGTTTCAGTTTCATAGGCAGCAGATGGCCGCACTGCAACACACGATACAGAAGCTACTCGCCAATCAACCCCAAATATAGTGCCACAGGCAACAACTGTGCTCACAACGTACTAGGTACTGTGAATATCCATTACGCTTTGTCAACATTGGAAAGTGCAGGCGACTCAGCTTTAAGCAATAGCTGCAGTGCAGCTAACACAGATGTTTCAGTTTCACAGACAGCAGATGGCCGCACTGCAACACACGGTGCAGAAGCTACTCGCCAATCAACCCCAAATTTCGTGCCACAGGCAACAACTGTGCTCACAACGTACTAGGTACTGTGAATATCCATTACGTTTTGTCAACAGTGGGAAGTGCAGGCGACTCAGCTATAAGCAATAGCTGCAGTGCAGCTATCACAGATGTTTCAGTTTCATAGGCAGCAGATGGCCGCACTGCAACACACGAAATAGAAGCTATTCGCCAATCAACCCCAAATATAGTGCCACAGGCCTCACAACGTACTAGGTACTGTAAATATCCATTACGTTTTGTCAACAGTGGGAAGGGCAGGCGACTCAGCTATAAGCAATAGCTGCAGTGCAGCTAACACAGATGTTTCAGTTTCATAGGCAGCAGATGGCCGCACTGCAACACACGGTACAGAAGCTACTCGCCAATCAAGCCCAAATATAGTGCCACAGGCAACAACTGTGCTCACAACGTACTAGGTACTGTGAATATCCATTACGTTTTGTCAGCAATGGGAAGAGCAGGCGACTCAGGTAAAAGCAATAGGTGCAGTGCAGCTAACA
This sequence comes from Schistocerca serialis cubense, assembly GCF_023864345.2. NCBI lineage: Eukaryota > Metazoa > Arthropoda > Insecta > Orthoptera > Acrididae > Schistocerca > Schistocerca serialis. The sequence continues at coordinate 45,956,746 of NC_064641.1, forward strand.
CAGATGTTTCAGTTTCATAGGCAGCAGATGGCCGCACTGCAACACACGGTACAGAAGCTACTCGCCAATCAACCCCAAATATAGTGCCACAGGCAACAACTGTGCTCACAACGTACTAGGTACTGTGAATATCCATTACGTTTTGTCAACAATGTGAAGTGCAGGCGACTCAGCTATAAGCAATAGCTGCAGTGCAGCTATCACAGATGTTTCAGTTTCATAGGCAGCAGATGGCCGCACTGCAACACACGGTACAGAAGCTACTCGCCAATCAACCCCAAATATAATGCCACAGGCAACAACTGTGCTCACAACGTACTAGGTACTGTGAATATCCATTACGCTTTGTCAACAGTGGGAAGTGCAGGCGACTCAGCTATAAGCAATAGCTGCAGTGCAGCTAACACAGATGTTTCAGTTTCACAGACAGCAGATGGCCGCACTGCAACACACGGTGCAGAAGCTACTCGCCAATCAACCCCAAATATCGTGCCACAGGCAACAACTGTGCTCACAACGTACTAGGTACTGTGAATATCCATTACGTTTTGTCAACAGTGGGAAGTGCAGGCGACTCAGCTATAAGCAATAGCTGCAGTGCAGCTAACACAGATGTTTCAGTTTCATAGGCAGCATATGGCCGCATTGCAACTCACGGTACAGAAGCTACTCGCCAATCAACCCCAAATATAGTGCCACAGGCAACAACTGTGCTCATAACGTACTAGGTACTGTGAATATCCATTACGTTTTGTCAACAGTGGGAAGTGCAGGCGACTCAGCTATAAGCAATAGCTGCAGTGCAGCTAACACAGATGTTTCAGTTTCATAGGCAGCAGATGGCCGCACTGCAACACACGGTACAGAAGCTATTCGCCAATCAACCCCAAATATAGTGCCACAGGCCTCACAACGTACTAGGTACTGTAAATATCCATTACGTTTTGTCAACAGTGGGAAGTGCAGGCGACTCAGCTATAAGCAATAGCTGCAGTGCAGCTAACACAGATGTTTCAGTTTCATAGGCAGCAGATGGCCGCACTGCAACACACGGTACAGAAGCTACTAGCCAATCAACCCCAAATATAGTGCCACACGCAACAACTGTGCTCACAACGTACTAGGTACTGTGAATAGTCATTACGTTTTGTCAACAGTGGGAAGTGCCGGCGACTAAGCTATAAGCAATAGCTGCAGTGCAGCTAACACAGATGTTTCAGTTTCATAGGCAGCAGATGGCCGCACTGCAACACACGGTACAGAAGCTACTCGCCAATCAACCCCAAATATAGTGCCACAGGCAACAACTGTGCTCACAACGTACTAGGTACTGTGAATATCCATTACGTTTTGTCAACAGTGGGAAGTGCAGGCGACTCAGCTATAAGCAATAGCTGCAGTGCAGCTAACACAGATGTTTCAGTTTCATAGAGAGCAGATGGCCGCACTGCAACACACGGTACAGAAGCTACCCGCCAATCAACCCCAAATATAGTGCCACAGGCCTCACAACGTACTAGGTCCTGTGAATATCCATTACGTTTTGTCAACAGTGGGAAGTGCAGGTGACTCAGCTATAAGCAATAGCTGCAGTGCAGCTAACACAGATGTTTCAGTTTCATAGGCAGCAGATGACCGCACTGCAACACACGGTACAGAAGCTATTCGCCAATCAACCCCAAATATAGTGCCACAGGCCTCACAACGTACTAGGTTCTGTGAATATCCATTACGTTTTGTCAACAGTGGGAAGTGCAGGCGACTCAGCTATAAGCAATAGCTGCAGTGCAGCTAACACAGATGTTTCAATTTCATAGGCAGCAGATGGCCGCACTGCAACACACGGTACAGAAGCTGCTCGCCAATCAACCCCAAATATAGTGCCACAAGCCTCACAACGTACTAGGAACTGTGAATATCCATTACGCTTTGTCAACAGTGGGAAGTGCAGGCGACTCAGCTATAAGCAATAGCTGCAGTGCAGCTAACACAGATGTTTCAGTTTCATAGGCAGCAGATGGCCGCACTGCAACACACGGTACAGAAGCTACTAGCCAATCAACCCCAAATATAGTGCCACAGGCAACAACTGTGCTCACAACGTACTAGGTACTGTGAATATCCATTACGTTTTGTCAACAGTGGGAAGTGCAGGCGACTCAGCTATAAGCAATAGCTGCAGTGCAGCTAACACAGATGTTTCAGTTTCATAGGCAGCAGATGGCCGCACTGCAACACACGGTACAGAAGCTATTCGCCAATCAACCCCAAATATAGTGCCACAGGCCTCACAACGTACTAGGTACTGTGAATATCCATTACGTTTTGTCCACAGTGGGAAGTGCAGGCGACTCAGCTATAAGCAATAGCTGCAGTGCAGCTAACACAGATGTTTCAGTTTCATAGGCAGCAGATGGCCGCACTGCAACACACGGTACAGAAGCTACTCGCCAATCAACCCCAAATATAGTGCCACAGGCCTCACAACGTACTAGGTACTGTGAATATCCATTACGTTTTGTCAACAGTGGGAAGTGCAGGCGACTCAGCTATAAGCAATTGCTGCAGTGCAGCTAACACAGATGTTTCAGTTTCATAGGCAGCAGATGGCCGCACTGCAACACACGGTACAGAAGCTACTCGCCAATCAACCCCAAATATAGTGCCACAGGCCTCACAACGTACTAGGTACTGTGAATATCCATTACGTTTTGACAACAGTGGGAAGTCCAGGCGACTCAGCTATAAGCAATAGCTGCAGTGCAGCTAACACAGATGTTTCAGTTTCATAGGCAGCAGATGGCCGCACTGCAACACACGGTACAGAAGCTACTCGCCAATCAACCCCTAAATATAGTGCCACAGGCCTCACAACGTACTAGGTACTGTGAATATCCATTACGTTTTGTCAACAGTGGGAAGTGCAGGCGACTCAGCTATAAGCAATAGCTGCAGTGCAGCTAACACAGATGTTTCAGTTTCATAGGCAGGAGATGGCCGCACTGCAACACACGGTACAGAAACTACTCGCCAATCAACCCCAAATATAGAGCCACAGGCCTCACAACGTACTAGGTACTGTGAATATCCATTACTTTTTGTCAACAGTGGGAAGTGCAGGCGACTCAGCTATAAGCAATAGCTGCAGTGCAGCTAACACAGATGTTTCAGTTTCATAGGCAGCAGATGGCCGCACTGCAACACACGGTACAGAAGCTACTCGCCAATCAACCCCAAATATAGTGCCACAGGCCTCACAACGTACTAGGTACTGTGAATATCCATTACGTTTTGTCAACAGTGGGAAGTGCAGGCGACTCAGCTATAAGCAATTGCTGCAGTGCAGCTAACACAGATGTTTCAGTTTCATAGGCAGCAGATGGCCGCACTGCAACACACGGTACAGAAGCTACTCGCCAATCAACCCCAAATATAGTGCAACAGGCCTCACAACGTACTAGGTACTGTGAATATCCATTACGTTTTGACAACAGTGGGGAGTGCAGGTGACTCAGCTATAAGCAATAGCTGCAGTGCAGCTAACACAGATGTTTCAGTTTCATAGGCAGCAGATGGCCGCACTGCAACACACGGTACAGAAGCTATCCGCCAATCAACCCCAAATATAGTGCCACAGTCCTCACAACTTACTAGGTACTGTGAATATCCATTACGTTTTGTCAACAGTGGGAAGTGCAGGCGACTCAGCTATAAGCAATTGCTGCAGTGCAGCTAACACAGATGTTTCAGTTTCATAGGCAGCAGATGGCCGCACTGTAACACACGGTACAGAAGCTACTCGCCAATCAACCCCAAATATAGTGCCACAGGCCTCACAACGTACTAGGTACTGTGAATATCCATTACGTTTTGACAACAGTGGGAAGTCCAGGCGACTCAGCTATAAGCAATAGCTGCAGTGCAGCTAACACAGATGTTTCAGTTTCATAGGCAGCAGATGGCCGCACTGCAACACACGGTACAGAAGCTACTCGCCAATCAACCCCAAATATAGTGCCACAGGCCTCACAACGTACTAGGTACTGTGAATATCCATTACGTTTTGTCAACAGTGGGAAGTGCAGGCGACTCAGCTATAAGCAATAGCTGCAGTGCAGCTAACACAGATGTTTCAGTTTCATAGGCAGGAGATGGTCGCACTGCAACACACGGTAAAGAAACTACTCGCCAATCAACCCCAAATATAGAGCCACAGGCCTCACAACGTACTAGGTACTGTGAATATCCATTACTTTTTGTCAACAGTGGGAAGTGCAGGCGACTCAGCTATAAGCAATAGCTGCAGTGCAGCTAACACAGATGTTTCAGTTTCATAGGCAGCAGATGGCCGCACTGCAACACACGGTACAGAAGCTACTCGCCAATCAACCCCAAATATAGTGCCACAGGCCTCACAACGTACTAGGTACTGTGAATATCCATTACGTTTTGTCAACAGTGGGAAGTGCAGGCGACTCAGCTATAAGCAATTGCTGCAGTGCAGCTAACACAGATGTTTCAGTTTCATAGGCAGCAGATGGCCGCACTGCAACACACGGTACAGAAGCTACTCGCCAATCAACCCCAAATATAGTGCCACAGGCCTCACAACGTACTAGGTACTGTGAATATCCATTACGTTTTGACAACAGTGGGGAGTGCAGGTGACTCAGCTATAAGCAATAGCTGCAGTGCAGCTAACACAGATGTTTCAGTTTCATAGGCAGCAGATGGCCGCACTGCAACACACGGTACAGAAGCTATCCGCCAATCAACCCCAAATATAGTGCCACAGGCCTCACAACTTACTAGGTACTGTGAATATCCATTACGTTTTGTCAACAGTGGGAAGTGCAGGCGACTCAGCTATAAGCAATAGCTGCAGTGCAGCTAACACAGATGTTTCAGTTTCATAGGCAGCAGATGGCCGCACTGCAACACACGGTACAGAAGCTACTCGCCAGTCAACCCCAAATATAGTGCTACATCCTCACAACGCACTAGGTACTGTGAATATCCATTACGTTTTGTCAACAGTGGGAAGTGCAGGCGACTCAGCTATAGGCAATAGCTGCAGTGCAGCTAACACAGATGTTTCAGTTTCATAGGCAGCAGATGGCCGCACTGCAACACACGGTACAGAAGCTACTCGCCAATCAACCCCAAATATAGTGCCACAGGCCTCACATCGTACTAGGTACTGTGAATATCCATTACGTTTTGTCAACAGTGGGAAGTGCAGGCGACTCAGCTATAAGCAATAGCTGCAGTGCAGCTAACACAGATGTTTCAGTTTCATAGGCAGCAGATGGCCGCACTGCAACACACGGTACAGAAGCTACTCGCCAATCAACCCCAAATATAGTGCCACAGGCCTCACAACGTACTAGGTACTGTGAATATCCATTACGTTTTGTCAACAGTGGGAAGTGCAGGCGACTCAGCTATAAGCAATAGCTGCAGTGCAGCTAACACAGATGTTTCAGTTTCATAGGCAGCAGATGGCCGCACTGCAACACACGGTACAGTAGCTACTCGCCAATCAACCCCAAATATAGTGCCACAGGCCTCACAACGTACTAGGTACTGTGAATATCCATTACGTTTTGTCAACAGTGGGGAGTGCAGGTGACTCAGCTATAAGCAATAGCTGCAGTGCAGCTAACACAGATGTTTCAGTTTCATAGGCAGCAGATGGCCGCACTGCAACACACGGTACAGAAGCTACTCGCCAATCAACCCCAAATATAGTGCCACAGGCCTCACAACGTACTAGGTACTGTAAATATCCATTACGTTTTGTCAACAGTGGGAAGTGCAGGCGACTCAGCTATAAGCAATAGCTGCAGTGCAGCTAACACAGATGTTTCAATTTCATAGGCAGCAGATGGCCGCACTGCAACACACGGTACAGAAGCTGCTCGCCAATCAACCCCAAATATAGTGCCACAGGCCTCACAACGTACTAGGTACTGTGAATATCCATTACGTTTTGTCAACAGTGGGAAGTGCAGGCGACTCAGCTATAAGCAATAGCTGCAGTGCAGCTAACACAGATGTTTCAGGTTCATAGGCAGCAGATGGCCGCACTGCAACACACGGTACAGAAGCTATTCCCCAATCAACTCCAAATATAGTGCCACAGGCTTCACAACGTACTAGGTACTGTAAATATCCATTACGTTTTGTCAACAGTGGGAAGTGCAGGCGACTCAGCTATAAGCAATAGCTGCAGTGCAGCTAACACAGATGTTTCAGTTTCATAGGCAGCAGATGGCCGCACTGCAACACACGGTACAGAAGCTACTCGCCAATCAACCCCAAATTTAGTGCCACAGGCCTCACAACGTACTAGGTACTGTGAATATCCATTACGTTTTGTCAACAGTGGGAAGTGCAGGCGACTCAGCTATAAGCAATAGCTGCAGTGCAGCTAACACATATGTTTCAGTTTCATAGGCAGCAGATGGCCGCACTGCAACACACGGTACAGAAGCTACTCGCCAATCAACCCCAAATATAGTGCCACAGTCCTCACAACGCACTAGGTACTGTGAATATCCATTACGTTTTGTCAACAGTGGGAAGTGCAGGCGACTCAGCTATAGGCAATAGCTGCAGTGCAGCTAACACAGATGTTTCAGTTTCATAGGCAGCAGATGGCCGCACTGCAACACACGGTACAGAAGCTATTCGCCAATCAACCCCAAATATAGTGCCACAGGCCTCACAACGTACTAGGTACTGTGAATATCCATTACGTTTTGTCAACAGTGGGAAGTGCAGGCGACTCAGCTATAAGCAATAGCTGCAGTGCAGCTAACACAGATGTTTCAGTTTCATAGGCAGCAGATGGCCGCACTGCAACACACGGTACAGAAGCTATCCGCCAATCAACCCCAAATATAGTGCCACAGTCCTCACAACTTACTAGGTACTGTGAATATCCATTACGTTTTGTCAACAGTGGGAAGTGCAGGCGACTCAGCTATAAGCAATTGCTGCAGTGCAGCTAACACAGATGTTTCAGTTTCATAGGCAGCAGATGGCCGCACTGTAACACACGGTACAGAAGCTACTCGCCAATCAACCCCAAATATAGTGCCACAGGCCTCACAACGTACTAGGTACTGTGAATATCCATTACGTTTTGACAACAGTGGGAAGTCCAGGCGACTCAGCTATAAGCAATAGCTGCAGTGCAGCTAACACAGATGTTTCAGTTTCATAGGCAGCAGATGGCCGCACTGCAACACACGGTACAGAAGCTACTCGCCAATCAACCCCAAATATAGTGCCACAGGCCTCACAACGTACTAGGTACTGTGAATATCCATTACGTTTTGTCAACAGTGGGAAGTGCAGGCGACTCAGCTATAAGCAATAGCTGCAGTGCAGCTAACACAGATGTTTCAGTTTCATAGGCAGGAGATGGTCGCACTGCAACACACGGTAAAGAAACTACTCGCCAATCAACCCCAAATATAGAGCCACAGGCCTCACAACGTACTAGGTACTGTGAATATCCATTACTTTTTGTCAACAGTGGGAAGTGCAGGCGACTCAGCTATAAGCAATAGCTGCAGTGCAGCTAACACAGATGTTTCAGTTTCATAGGCAGCAGATGGCCGCACTGCAACACACGGTACAGAAGCTACTCGCCAATCAACCCCAAATATAGTGCCACAGGCCTCACAACGTACTAGGTACTGTGAATATCCATTACGTTTTGTCAACAGTGGGAAGTGCAGGCGACTCAGCTATAAGCAATTGCTGCAGTGCAGCTAACACAGATGTTTCAGTTTCATAGGCAGCAGATGGCCGCACTGCAACACACGGTACAGAAGCTACTCGCCAATCAACCCCAAATATAGTGCCACAGGCCTCACAACGTACTAGGTACTGTGAATATCCATTACGTTTTGACAACAGTGGGGAGTGCAGGTGACTCAGCTATAAGCAATAGCTGCAGTGCAGCTAACACAGATGTTTCAGTTTCATAGGCAGCAGATGGCCGCACTGCAACACACGGTACAGAAGCTATCCGCCAATCAACCCCAAATATAGTGCCACAGGCCTCACAACTTACTAGGTACTGTGAATATCCATTACGTTTTGTCAACAGTGGGAAGTGCAGGCGACTCAGCTATAAGCAATAGCTGCAGTGCAGCTAACACAGATGTTTCAGTTTCATAGGCAGCAGATGGCCGCACTGCAACACACGGTACAGAAGCTACTCGCCAGTCAACCCCAAATATAGTGCTACATCCTCACAACGCACTAGGTACTGTGAATATCCATTACGTTTTGTCAACAGTGGGAAGTGCAGGCGACTCAGCTATAGGCAATAGCTGCAGTGCAGCTAACACAGATGTTTCAGTTTCATAGGCAGCAGATGGCCGCACTGCAACACACGGTACAGAAGCTACTCGCCAATCAACCCCAAATATAGTGCCACAGGCCTCACATCGTACTAGGTACTGTGAATATCCATTACGTTTTGTCAACAGTGGGAAGTGCAGGCGACTCAGCTATAAGCAATAGCTGCAGTGCAGCTAACACAGATGTTTCAGTTTCATAGGCAGCAGATGGCCGCACTGCAACACACGGTACAGAAGCTACTCGCCAATCAACCCCAAATATAGTGCCACAGGCCTCACAACGTACTAGGTACTGTGAATATCCATTACGTTTTGTCAACAGTGGGAAGTGCAGGCGACTCAGCTATAAGCAATAGCTGCAGTGCAGCTAACACAGATGTTTCAGTTTCATAGGCAGCAGATGGCCGCACTGCAACACACGGTACAGTAGCTACTCGCCAATCAACCCCAAATATAGTGCCACAGGCCTCACAACGTACTAGGTACTGTGAATATCCATTACGTTTTGTCAACAGTGGGGAGTGCAGGTGACTCAGCTATAAGCAATAGCTGCAGTGCAGCTAACACAGATGTTTCAGTTTCATAGGCAGCAGATGGCCGCACTGCAACACACGGTACAGAAGCTACTCGCCAATCAACCCCAAATATAGTGCCACAGGCCTCACAACGTACTAGGTACTGTAAATATCCATTACGTTTTGTCAACAGTGGGAAGTGCAGGCGACTCAGCTATAAGCAATAGCTGCAGTGCAGCTAACACAGATGTTTCAATTTCATAGGCAGCAGATGGCCGCACTGCAACACACGGTACAGAAGCTGCTCGCCAATCAACCCCAAATATAGTGCCACAGGCCTCACAACGTACTAGGTACTGTGAATATCCATTACGTTTTGTCAACAGTGGGAAGTGCAGGCGACTCAGCTATAAGCAATAGCTGCAGTGCAGCTAACACAGATGTTTCAGGTTCATAGGCAGCAGATGGCCGCACTGCAACACACGGTACAGAAGCTATTCCCCAATCAACTCCAAATATAGTGCCACAGGCTTCACAACGTACTAGGTACTGTAAATATCCATTACGTTTTGTCAACAGTGGGAAGTGCAGGCGACTCAGCTATAAGCAATAGCTGCAGTGCAGCTAACACAGATGTTTCAGTTTCATAGGCAGCAGATGGCCGCACTGCAACACACGGTACAGAAGCTACTCGCCAATCAACCCCAAATTTAGTGCCACAGGCCTCACAACGTACTAGGTACTGTGAATATCCATTACGTTTTGTCAACAGTGGGAAGTGCAGGCGACTCAGCTATAAGCAATAGCTGCAGTGCAGCTAACACATATGTTTCAGTTTCATAGGCAGCAGATGGCCGCACTGCAACACACGGTACAGAAGCTACTCGCCAATCAACCCCAAATATAGTGCCACAGTCCTCACAACGCACTAGGTACTGTGAATATCCATTACGTTTTGTCAACAGTGGGAAGTGCAGGCGACTCAGCTATAGGCAATAGCTGCAGTGCAGCTAACACAGATGTTTCAGTTTCATAGGCAGCAGATGGCCGCACTGCAACACACGGTACAGAAGCTATTCGCCAATCAACCCCAAATATAGTGCCACAGGCCTCACAACGTACTAGGTACTGTGAATATCCATTACGTTTTGTCAACAGTGGGAAGTGCAGGCGACTCAGCTATAAGCAATAGCTGCAGTGCAGCTAACACAGATGTTTCAGTTTCATAGGCAGCAGATGGCCGCACTGCAACACACGGTACAGAAGCTACTCGCCAATCAACCCCAAATATAGTTCCACAGGCCTCACAACGTACTAGGTACTGTGAATATCCATTACGTTTTGTCAACAGTGGGAAGTGCAGGCGACTCAGCTATAAGCAATTGCTGCAGTGCAGCTAACACAGATGTTTCAGTTTCATAGGCAGCAGATGGCCGCACTGCAACACACGGTACAGAAGCTACTCGCCAATCAACCCCAAATATAGTGCCACAGGCCTCACAACGTACTAGGTACTGTGAATATCCATTACGTTTTGTCAACAGTGGGAAGTGCAGGCGACTCAGCTATAAGCAATAGCTGCAGTGCAGCTAACACAGATGTTTCAGTTTCATAGGCAGCAGATGGCCGCACTGCAACACACGGTACAGAAGCTACTCGCCAATCAACCCCAAATATAGTGCCACAGGCCTCACAACGTACTAGGTACTGTGAATATCCATTACGTTTTGTCAACAGTGGGAAGTGCAGGCGACTCAGCTATAAGCAATAGCTGCAGTGCAGCTAACACAGATGTTTCAGTTTCATAGGCAGGAGATGGCCGCACTGCAACACACGGTACAGAAGCTACTCGCCAATCAACCCCAAATATAGTGCCACAGGCCTCACAACGTACTAGGTACTGTGAATATCCATTACGTTTTGTCAACAGTGGGAAGTGCAGGCGACTCAGCTATAAGCAATAGCTGCAGTGCAGCTAACACAGATGTTTCAGTTTCATAGGCAGCAGATGGCCGCACTGCAACACACGGTACAGAAGCTACTCGCCAATCAACTCCAAATATAGTGCCACAGGCCTCACAACGTACTAGGTACTGTGAATATCCATTACGTTTTGTCAACAGTGGGAAGTGCAGGCGACTCAGCTATAAGCAATTGCTGCAGTGCAGCTAACACAGATGTTTCAGTTTCATAGGCAGCAGATGGCCGCACTGCAACACACGGTACAGAAGCTACTCGCCAATCAACCCCAAATATAGTGCCACAGGCCTCACAACGTACTAGGTACTGTGAATATCCATTACGTTTTGACAACAGTGGGGAGTGCAGGTGACTCAGCTATAAGCAATAGCTGCAGTGCAGCTAACACAGATGTTTCAGTTTCATAGGCAGCAGATGGCCGCACTGCAACTCACGGTACAGAAGCTATTAGCCAATCAACCCCAAATATAGTGCCACAGGCCTCACAACGTACTAGGTACTGTGAATATCCATTACGTTTTGTCAACAGTGGGAAGTGCAGGCGACTCAGCTATAAGCAATAGCTGCAGTGCAGCTAACACAGATGTTTCAGTTTCATAGGCAGCAGATGGCCGCACTGCAACACACGGTACAGAAGCTACTCGCCAATCAACCCCAAATATAGTGCCACAGTCCTCACAACGCACTAGGTACTGTGAATATCCATTACGTTTTGTCAACAGTGGGAAGTGCAGGCGACTCAGCTATAAGCAATAGCTGCAGTGCAGCTAATACAGATGTTTCAGTTTCATAGGCAGCAGATGGCCGCACTGCAACACACGGTACAGAAGCTACTCGCCAATCAACCCCAAATATAGTGCCACAGGCCTCACATCGTACTAGGTACTGTGAATATCCATTACGTTTTGTCAACAGTGGGAAGTGCAGGCGACTCAGCTATAAGCAATAGCTGCAGTGCAGCTAACACAGATGTTTCAGTTTCATAGGCAGCAGATGGCCGCACTGCAACACACGGTACAGAAGCTACTCGCCAATCAACCCCAAATATAGTGCCACAGGCCTCACAACGTACTAGGTACTGTGAATATCCATTACGTTTTGTCAACAGTGGGAAGTGCAGGCGACTCAGCTATAAGCAATAGCTGCAGTGCAGCTAACACAGATGTTTCAGTTTCATAGGCAGCAGATGGCCGCACTGCAACACACGGTACAGAAGCTACTCGCCAATCAACCCCAAATATAGTGCCACAGGCCTCACAACGTACTAGGTACTGTGAATATCCATTACGTTTTGTCAACAGTGTGGAGTGCAGGTGACTCAGCTATAAGCAATAGCTGCAGTGCAGCTAACACAGATGTTTCAGTTTCATAGGCAGCAGATGGCCGCACTGCAACACACGGTACAGAAGCTACTCGCCAATCAACCCCAAATATAGTGCCACAGGCCTCACAACGTACTAGGTACTGTGAATATCCATTACGTTTTGTCAACAGTGGGAAGTGCAGGCGACTCAGCTATAAGCAATAGCTGCAGTGCAGCTAACACAGATGTTTCAGGTTCATAGGCAGCAGATGGCCGCACTGCAACACACGGTACAGAAGCTATTCCCCAATCAACTCCAAATATAGTGCCACAGGCTTCACAACGTACTAGGTACTGTAAATATCCATTACGTTTTGTCAACAGTGGGAAGTGCAGGCGACTCAGCTATAAGCAATAGCTGCAGTGCAGCTAACACAGATGTTTCAGTTTCATAGGCAGCAGATGGCCGCACTGCAACACACGGTACAGAAGCTACTCGCCAATCAACCCCAAATATAGTGCCACAGGCCTCACAACGTACTAGGTACTGTGAATATCCATTACGTTTTGTCAACAGTGGGAAGTGCAGGCGACTCAGCTATAAGCAATAGCTGCAGTGCAGCTAACACAGATGTTTCAGTTTCACAGGCAGCAGATGGCCGCACTGCAACACACGGTACAGAAGCTACTCGCCAATCAACCCCAAATATAGTGCCACAGGCCTCACAACGTACTAGGTACTGTGAATATCCATTACGTTTTGTCAACAGTGGGAAGTGCAGGCGACTCAGCTATAAGCAATAGCTGCAGTGCAGCTAACACAGATGTTTCAGTTTCATAGGCAGCAGATGGCCGCACTGCAACACACGGTACAGAAGCTACTCGCCAATCAACCCCAAATATAGTGCCACAGGCCTCACAACGTACTAGGTACTGTGAATATCCATTACGTTTTGTCAACAGTGGGAAGTGCAGGCGACTCAGCTATAAGCAATAGCTGCAGTGCAGCTAACACAGATGTTTCAGTTTCATAGGCAGCAGATGGCCGCACTGCAACACACGGTACAGAAGCTATTCGCCAATCAACCCCAAATATAGTGCCACAGGCCTCACAACGTACTAGGTACTGTGAATATCCATTACGTTTTGTCAACAGTGGGAAGTCAGGCGACTCAGCTATAAGCAATAGCTGCAGTGCAGCTAACACAGATGTTTCAGTTTCATAGGCAGCAGATGGCCGCACTGCAACACACGGTACAGAAGCTACTCGCCAATCAACCCTAAATATAGTGCCACAGGCCTTACAACGTACTAGGTACTGTAAATATCCATTACGTTTTGTCAACAGTTGGAAGTGCAGGCGACTCAGCTATAAGCAATAGCTGCAGTGCAGCTAACACAGATGTTTCATTTTCATAGGCAGCAGATGGCCGCACTGCAACACACGGTACAGAAGCTACTCGCCAATCAACCACAAATATAGTGCCACAGGCAACAACTGCGCTCACAACGTACTAGGTACTGTGAATATCCATTACGTTTTGTCAACAGTGGGAAGTGCAGGCGACTCAGCTATAAGCAATAGCTGCAGTGCAGCTAACACAGATGTTTCAGTTTCATAGGCAGCAGATGGCCGCACTGCAACACACGGTACAGAAGCTACTCGCCAATCAACCCCAAATATAGTGCCACAGGCAACAACTGTGCTCACAACGTACTAGGTACTGTGAATATCCATTACGTTTTGTCAACAGTGGGAAGTGCAGGCGACTCAGCTATAAGCAATAGCTGCAGTGCAGCTAACACAGATGTTTCAGTTTCATAGGCAGCAGATGGCCGCACTGCAACACACGGTACAGAAGCTACTAGCCAATCAACCCCAAATATAGTGCCACAGGCAACAACTGTTGTCACAGCGTACTAGGTACTGTGAATATCCGTTACGTTTTGTCAACAGTGGGAAGTGCAGGCGACTCAGCTATAAGCAATAGCTGCAGTGCAGCTAACACAGATGTTTCAGTTTCATAGGCAGCAGATGGCCGCACTGCAACACACGGTACAGAAGCTACTCGCCAATCAACCCCAAATATAGTGCCACAGGCAACAACTGTGCTCACAACGTACTGGGTACTGTGAATATCCATTACGTTTTGTCAACAGTGGGAAGTGCAGGCGACTCAGCTATAAGCAATAGCTGCAGTGCAGCTAACATAGATGTTTCAGTTTCATAGGTAGCAGATGGCCGCACTGCAACACACGGTACAGAAGCTACTCGCCAATCAACCCCAAATATAGTGCCACAGGCAAAAACTGTGCTCACATCGTACTAGGTACTGTGAATATCCATTACGTTTTGTCAACAGTGGGAAGTGCAGGCGACTCAGCTATAAGCAATAGTTGCAGTGCAGCTAACACAGATGTTTCAGTTTCATAGGCAGCAGATGGCCGCACTGCAACACACGATACAGAAGCTACTCGCCAATCAACCCCAAATATAGTGCCACAGGCAACAACTGTGATCACAACGTACTAGGTACTGTGAATATCCATTACGTTTTGTCAACAGTGGGAAGTGCAGGCGACTCAGCTATAAGCAATAGCTGCGGTGCAGCTATCACAGATGTTTCAGTTTCATAGGCAGCAGATGGCCGCACTGCAACTCACGAAACAGAAGCTATTCGCCAATCAACCCCAAATATAGTGCCACAGGCCTCACAACGTACTAGGTACTGTAAATATCCATTACGTTTTGTCAACAGTGGGAAGTGCAGGCGACTCAGCTATAAGAAATAGCTGCAGTGCAGCTAACACAGATGTTTCAGTTTCATAGGCAGCAGATGGCCGCACTGCAACACACGGTACAGAAGCTACTCGCCAATCAAGCCCAAATATAGTGCCACAGGCAACAACTGTGCTCACAACGTACTAGGTACTGTGAATATCCATTACGTTTTGTCAACAGTGGGAAGTGCAGGCGACTCAGCTATAAGTAATAGCTGCAGTGCAATTATCACAGATGTTTCAGTTTCATAGGCAGCAGATGGCCGCACTGCAACTCACGAAACAGAAGCTATTCGCCAATCAACCCCAAATATAGTGCCACAGGTCTCACAACGTACTAGGTACTGTAAATATCCATTACGTTTTGTCAACAGTGGGAAGTGCAGGCGACTCAGCTATAAGAAATAGCTGCAGTGCAGCTATCACAGATGTTTCAGTTTCATAGGCAGCAGATGGCCGCACTGCAACTCACGAGACAGAAGCTATTCGCCAATCAACCCCAAATATAGTGCCACAGGCCTCACAACGTACTAGGTACTGTAAATATCCATTACGTTTTGTCAACAGTGGGAAGTGCAGGCGACTCAGATATAAGAAATAGCTGCAGTGCAGCTAACACAGATGTTTCAGTTTCATAGGCAGCAGATGGCCGCACTGCAACACACGGTACAGAAGCTACTCGCCAATCAAGCCCAAATATAGTGCCAAAGGCAACAACTGTGCTCACAACGTACTAGGTACTGTGAATATCCATTACGTTTTGTCAACAGTGGGAAGTGCAGGCGACTCAGCTGTAAGCAATAGCTGCAGTGCAGCTAACACAGATGTTTCAGTTTCATAGGCAGCAGATGGCCGCACTGCAACACACGGTACAGAAGCTATTCACCAATCAACCCTAAATATAGTTCCACAGGCCTCACAACGTACTAGGTACTGTAAATATCCATTACGTTTTGTCAACAGTGGGAAGTGCAGGCGACTCAGCTATAAGCAATAGCTGCAGTGCAGCTAATACAGATGTTTCAGTTTCATAGGCAGCAGATGGCCGCACTTCAACACACGGTACAGAAGCTACTCGCCAATCAACCCCAAATATAGTGCCACAGGCCTCACAACGTACTAGGTACTGTGAATATCCATTACGTTTTGTCAACAGTGGGAAGTGCAGGCTACTCAGCTATAAGCAATTGCTGCAGTGCAGCTAACACAGATGTTTCAGTTTCATAGGCAGCAGATGGCCGCACTGCAAGACACGGTACAGAAGCTACTCGCCAATCAACCCCAAATATAGTGCCACAGGCCTCACAACGTACTAGGTACTGTGAATATCCATTACGTTTTGTCAACAGTGGGAAGTGCAGGTGACTCAGCTATAAGCAATAGCTGCAGTGCAGCTAACACAGATGTTTCAGTTTCATAGGCAGCAGATGGCCGCACTGCAACACACGGTACAGAAGCTATTCGCCAATCAACCCCAAATATAGTGCCACAGGCCTCACAACGTACTAGGTACTGTGAATATCCATTACGTTTTGTCAACAGTGGGAAGTGCAGGCGACTCAGCTATAAGCAATAGCTGCAGTGCAGCTAACACAGATGTTTCAATTTCATAGGCAGCAGATGGCCGCACTGCAACACACGGTACAGAAGCTGCTCGCCAATCAACCCCAAATATAGTGCCACAGGCCTCACAACGTACTAGGTACTGTGAATATCCATTACGTTTTGTCAACAGTGGGAAGTGCAGGCGACTCAGCTATAAGCAATAGCTGCAGTGCAGCTAACACAGATGTTTCAGTTTCATAGGCAGCAGATGGCCGCACTGCAACACACGGTACAGAAGCTATTCGCCAATCAACTCCAAATATAGTGCCACAGGCCTCACAACGTACTAGGTACTGTAAATATCCATTACGTTTTGTCAACAGTGGGAAGTGCAGGCGACTCAGCTATAAGCAATAGCTGCAGTGCAGCTAACACAGATGTTTCAGTTTCATAGGCAGCAGATGGCCGCACTGTAACACACGGTACAGAAGCTACTAGCCAATCAACCCCAAATATAGTGCCACAGGCAACAACTGTGCTCACAACGTACTAGGTACTGTGAATATCCATTACGTTTTGTCAACAGTGGGAAGTGCAGGCGACTCAGCTATAAGCAATAGCTGCAGTGCAGCTAACACAGATGTTTCAGTTTCATAGGCAGCAGATGGCCGCACTGCAACACACGGTACAGAAGCTACTCGCCAATCAACCCTAAATATAGTGCCACAGGCCTTACAACGTACTAGGTACTGTAAATATCCATTACGTTTTGTCAACAGTTGGAAGTGCAGGCGACTCAGCTATAAGCAATAGCTGCAGTGCAGCTAACACAGATGTTTCATTTTCATAGGCAGCAGATGGCCGCACTGCAACACACGGTACAGAAGCTACTCGCCAATCAACCACAAATATAGTGCCACAGGCAACAACTGCGCTCACAACGTACTAGGTACTGTGAATATCCATTACGTTTTGTCAACAGTGGGAAGTGCAGGCGACTCAGCTATAAGCAATAGCTGCAGTGCAGCTAACACAGATGTTTCAGTTTCATAGGCAGCAGATGGCCGCACTGCAACACACGGTACAGAAGCTACTCGCCAATCAACCCCAAATATAGTGCCACAGGCAACAACTGTGCTCACAACGTACTAGGTACTGTGAATATCCATTACGTTTTGTCAACAGTGGGAAGTGCAGGCGACTCAGCTATAAGCAATAGCTGCAGTGCAGCTAACACAGATGTTTCAGTTTCATAGGCAGCAGATGGCCGCACTGCAACACACGGTACAGAAGCTACTCGCCAATCAACCCTAAATATAGTGCCACAGGCCTTACAACGTACTAGGTACTGTAAATATCCATTACGTTTTGTCAACAGTTGGAAGTGCAGGCGACTCAGCTATAAGCAATAGCTGCAGTGCAGCTAACACAGATGTTTCATTTTCATAGGCAGCAGATGGCCGCACTGCAACACACGGTACAGAAGCTACTCGCCAATCAACCACAAATATAGTGCCACAGGCAACAACTGCGCTCACAACGTACTAGGTACTGTGAATATCCATTACGTTTTGTCAACAGTGGGAAGTGCAGGCGACTCAGCTATAAGCAATAGCTGCAGTGCAGCTAACACAGATGTTTCAGTTTCATAGGCAGCAGATGGCCGCACTGCAACACACGGTACAGAAGCTACTCGCCAATCAACCCCAAATATAGTGCCACAGGCAACAACTGTGGTCACAACGTACTAGGTACTGTGAATATCCGTTACGTTTTGTCAACAGTGGGAAGTGCAGGCGACTCAGCTATAAGCAATAGCTGCAGTGCCGCTAACACAGATGTTTCAGTTTCATAGGCAGCAGATGGCCGCACTGCAACACACGGTACAGAAGCTACTCGCCAATCAACCCCAAATATAGTGCCACAGGCAACAACTGTGCTCACAACGTACTGGGTACTGTGAATATCCATTACGTTTTGTCAACAGTGGGAAGTGCAGGCGACTCAGCTATAAGCAATAGCTGCAGTGCAGCTAACATAGATGTTTCAGTTTCATAGGTAGCAGATGGCCGCACTGCAACACACGGTACAGAAGCTACTCGCCAATCAACCCCAAATATAGTGCCACAGGCAAAAACTGTACTCACATCGTACTAGGTACTGTGAATATCAATTACGTTTTGTCAACAGTGGGAAGTGCAGGCGACTCAGCTATAAGCAATAGTTGCAGTGCAGCTAACACAGATGTTTCAGTTTCATAGGCAGCAGATGGCCGCACTGCAACACACGATACAGAAGCTACTCGCCAATCAACCCCAAATATAGTGCCACAGGCAACAACTGTGATCACAACGTACTAGGTACTGTGAATATCCATTACGTTTTGTCAACAGTGGGAAGTGCAGGCGACTCAGCTATAAGCAATAGCTGCGGTGCAGCTATCACAGATGTTTCAGTTTCATAGGCAGCAGATGGCCGCACTGCAACTCACGAAACAGAAGCTATTCGCCAATCAACCCCAAATATAGTGCCACAGGCCTCACAACGTACTAGGTACTGTAAATATCCATTACGTTTTGTCAACAGTGGGAAGTGCAGGCGACTCAGCTATAAGAAATAGCTGCAGTGCAGCTAACACAGATGTTTCAGTTTCATAGGCAGCAGATGGCCGCACTGCAACACACGGTACAGAAGCTACTCGCCAATCAAGCCCAAATATAGTGCCACAGGCAACAACTGTGCTCACAACGTACTAGGTACTGTGAATATCCATTACGTTTTGTCAACAGTGGGAAGTGCAGGCGACTCAGCTATAAGTAATAGCTGCAGTGCAATTATCACAGATGTTTCAGTTTCATAGGCAGCAGATGGCCGCACTGCAACTCACGAAACAGAAGCTATTCGCCAATCAACCCCAAATATAGTGCCACAGGCCTCACAACGTACTAGGTACTGTAAATATCCATTACGTTTTGTCAACAGTGGGAAGTGCAGGCGACTCAGCTATAAGAAATAGCTGCAGTGCAGCTAACACAGATGTTTCAGTTTCATAGGCAGCAGATGGCCGCACTGCAACACACGGTACAGAAGCTACTCGCCAATCAACCCTAAATATAGTGCCACAGGCCTTACAACGTACTAGGTACTGTAAATATCCATTACGTTTTGTCAACAGTTGGAAGTGCAGGCGACTCAGCTATAAGCAATAGCTGCAGTGCAGCTAACACAGATGTTTCATTTTCATAGGCAGCAGATGGCCGCACTGCAACACACGGTACAGAAGCTACTCGCCAATCAACCACAAATATAGTGCCACAGGCAACAACTGCGCTCACAACGTACTAGGTACTGTGAATATCCATTACGTTTTGTCAACAGTGGGAAGTGCAGGCGACTCAGCTATAAGCAATAGCTGCAGTGCAGCTAACACAGATGTTTCAGTTTCATAGGCAGCAGATGGCCGCACTGCAACACACGGTACAGAAGCTACTCGCCAATCAACCCCAAATATAGTGCCACAGGCAACAACTGTGGTCACAACGTACTAGGTACTGTGAATATCCGTTACGTTTTGTCAACAGTGGGAAGTGCAGGCGACTCAGCTATAAGCAATAGCTGCAGTGCCGCTAACACAGATGTTTCAGTTTCATAGGCAGCAGATGGCCGCACTGCAACACACGGTACAGAAGCTACTCGCCAATCAACCCCAAATATAGTGCCACAGGCAACAACTGTGCTCACAACGTACTGGGTACTGTGAATATCCATTACGTTTTGTCAACAGTGGGAAGTGCAGGCGACTCAGCTATAAGCAATAGCTGCAGTGCAGCTAACATAGATGTTTCAGTTTCATAGGTAGCAGATGGCCGCACTGCAACACACGGTACAGAAGCTACTCGCCAATCAACCCCAAATATAGTGCCACAGGCAAAAACTGTACTCACATCGTACTAGGTACTGTGAATATCAATTACGTTTTGTCAACAGTGGGAAGTGCAGGCGACTCAGCTATAAGCAATAGTTGCAGTGCAGCTAACACAGATGTTTCAGTTTCATAGGCAGCAGATGGCCGCACTGCAACACACGATACAGAAGCTACTCGCCAATCAACCCCAAATATAGTGCCACAGGCAACAACTGTGATCACAACGTACTAGGTACTGTGAATATCCATTACGTTTTGTCAACAGTGGGAAGTGCAGGCGACTCAGCTATAAGCAATAGCTGCGGTGCAGCTATCACAGATGTTTCAGTTTCATAGGCAGCAGATGGCCGCACTGCAACTCACGAAACAGAAGCTATTCGCCAATCAACCCCAAATATAGTGCCACAGGCCTCACAACGTACTAGGTACTGTAAATATCCATTACGTTTTGTCAACAGTGGGAAGTGCAGGCGACTCAGCTATAAGAAATAGCTGCAGTGCAGCTAACACAGATGTTTCAGTTTCATAGGCAGCAGATGGCCGCACTGCAACACACGGTACAGAAGCTACTCGCCAATCAAGCCCAAATATAGTGCCACAGGCAACAACTGTGCTCACAACGTACTAGGTACTGTGAATATCCATTACGTTTTGTCAACAGTGGGAAGTGCAGGCGACTCAGCTATAAGTAATAGCTGCAGTGCAATTATCACAGATGTTTCAGTTTCATAGGCAGCAGATGGCCGCACTGCAACTCACGAAACAGAAGCTATTCGCCAATCAACCCCAAATATAGTGCCACAGGCCTCACAACGTACTAGGTACTGTAAATATCCATTACGTTTTGTCAACAGTGGGAAGTGCAGGCGACTCAGCTATAAGAAATAGCTGCAGTGCAGCTATCACAGATGTTTCAGTTTCATAGGCAGCAGATGGCCGCACTGCAACTCACGAGACAGAAGCTATTCGCCAATCAACCCCAAATATAGTGCCACAGGCCTCACAACGTACTAGGTACTGTAAATATCCATTACGTTTTGTCGACAGTGGGAAGTGCAGGCGACTCAGATATAAGAAATAGCTGCAGTGCAGCTAACACAGATGTTTCAGTTTCATAGGCAGCAGATGGCCGCACTGCAACACACGGTACAGAAGCTACTCGCCAATCAAGCCCAAATATAGTGCCAAAGGCAACAACTGTGCTCACAACGTACTAGGTACTGTGAATATCCATTACGTTTTGTCAACAGTGGGAAGTGCAGGCGACTCAGCTGTAAGCAATAGCTGCAGTGCAGCTAACACAGATGTTTCAGTTTCATAGGCAGCAGATGGCCGCACTGCAACACACGGTACAGAAGCTATTCACCAATCAACCCTAAATATAGTTCCACAGGCCTCACAACGTACTAGGTACTGTAAATATCCATTACGTTTTGTCAATTGTGGGAAGTGCAGGCGACTCAGCTATAAGCAATAGCTGCAGTGCAGCTAATACAGATGTTTCAGTTTCATAGGCAGCAGATGGCCGCACTTCAACACACGGTACAGAAGCTACTCGCCAATCAACCCCAAATATAGTGCCACAGGCCTCACAACGTACTAGGTACTGTGAATATCCGTTACGTTTTGTCAACAGTGGGAAGTGCAGGCGACTCAGCTATAAGCAATTGCTGCAGTGCAGCTAACACAGATGTTTCAGTTTCATAGGCAGCAGATGGCCGCACTGCAACACACGGTACAGAAGCTACTCGCCAATCAACCCCAAATATAGTGCCACAGGCCTCACAACGTACTAGGTACTGTGAATATCCATTACGTTTTGTCAACAGTGGGGAGTGCAGGTGACTCAGCTATAAGCAATAGCTGCAGTGCAGCTAACACAGATGATTCAGTTTCATAGGCAGCAGATGGCCGCACTGCAACACACGGTACAGAAGCTATTCGCCAATCAACCCCAAATATAGTGCCACAGGCCTCACAACGTACTAGGTACTGTGAATATCCATTACGTTTTGTCAACAGTGGGAAGTGCAGGCGACTGAGCTATAAGCAATAGCTGCAGTGCAGCTAACACAGATGTTTCAATTTCATAGGCAGCAGATGGCCGCACTGCAACACACGGTACAGAAGCTGCTCGCCAATCAACCCCAAATATAGTGCCACAGGCCTCACAACGTACTAGGTACTGTGAATATCCATTACGTTTTGTCAACAGTGGGAAGTGCAGGCGACTCAGCTATAAGCAATAGCTGCAGTGCAGCTAACACAGATGTTTCAGTTTCATAGGCAGCAGATGGCCGCACTGTAACACACGGTACAGAAGCTACTAGCCAATCAACCCCAAATATAGTGCCACAGGCAACAACTGTGCTCACAACGTACTAGGTACTGTGAATATCCATTACGTTTTGTCAACAGTGGGAATTGCAGGCGACTCAGCTATAAGCAATAGCTGCAGTGCAGCTAACACAGATGTTTCAGTTTCATAGGCAGCAGATGGCCGCACTGCAACACACGGTACAGAAGCTACTCGCCAATCAACCCCAAATATAGTGCCACAGGCAACAACTGTGCTCACAACGTACTAGGTACTGTGAATATCCATTACGTTTTGTCAACAGTGGGAAGTGCAGGCGACTCAGCTATAAGCAATAGCTGCAGTGCAGCTATCACAGATGTTTCAGTTTCATAGGCAGCAGATGGCCGCACTGCAACACACGAAACAGAAGCTATTCGCCAATCAACCCCAAATATAGTGCCACAGGCCTCACAACGTACTAGGTACTGTAAATATCCATTACGTTTTGTCAACAGTGGGAAGTGCAGGCGATTCAGCTCTAAGAAATAGCTGCAGTGCAGCTAACACAGATGTTACAGTTTCATAGGCAGCAGATGGCCGCACTGCAACACACGGTACAGAAGCTACTCGCCAATCAAGCCCAAATATAGTGCCACAGGCAACAACTGTGGTCACAACGTACTAGGTACTGTGAATATCCATTACGTTTTGTCAACAGTGGGAAGTGCAGGCGACTCAGCTATAAGCAATAGCTGCAGTGCAGCTAACACAGATGTTTCAGTTTCATAGGCAGCAGGTGGCCGCACTGCAACACACGGTACAGAAGCTACTCGCCAATCAACCCCAAATATAGTGCCACAGGCAACAACTGTGCTCACAACGTACTGGGAACTGTGAATATCCATTACGTTTTGTCAACAGTGGGAAGTGCAGGCGACTCAGCTATAAGCAATAGCTGCAGTGCAGGTAACATAGATGTTTCAGTTTCATAGGTAGCAGATGGCCGCACTGCAACACACGGTACAGAAGCTACTCGCCAATCAACCCCAAATATAGTGCCACAGGCAAAAACTGTGCTCACAACGTACTAGGTACTGTGAATATCCATTACGTTTTGTCAACAGTGGGAAGTGCAGGCGACTCAGCTATAAGCAATAGCTGCAGTGCAGCTAACACAGATGTTTCAGTTTCATAGGCAGCAGATGGCCGCACTGCAACACACGATACAGAAGCTACTCGCCAATCAACCCCAAATATAGTGCCACAGGCAACAACTGTGATCACAACGTACTAGGTACTGTGAATATCCATTACGTTTTGTCAACAGTGGGAAGTGCAGGCGACTCAGCTATAAGCAATAGCTGCAGTGCAGCTATCACAGATGTTTCAGTTTCATAGGCAGCAGATGGCCGCACTGCAACTCACGAAACAGAAGCTATTCGCCAATCAACCCCAAATATAGTGCCACAGGCCTCATAACGTACTAGGTACTGTAAATATCCATTACGTTTTGTCAACAGTGGGAAGTGCAGGCGACTCAGCTATAAGAAATAGCAGCAGTGCAGCTAACACAGATGTTACAGTTTCATAGGCAGCAGATGGCCGCACTGCAACACACGGTACAGAAGCCACTCGCCAATCAAGCCCAAATATAGTGCCACAGGCAACAACTGTGCTCACAACGTACTAGGTACTGTGAATATCCATTACGTTTTGTCAACAGTGGGATGTGCAGGCGACTCAGCTATAAGAAATAGCTGCAGTGCAATTATCACAGATGTTTCAGTTTCATAGGCAGCAGATGGCCGCACTGCAACTCACGAAACAGAAGCTATTCGCCAATCAACCACAAATATAGTGCCACAAGCCTCACAACTTACTAGGTACTGTAAATATCCATTACGTTTTGTCAACAGTGGGAAGTGCAGGCGACTCAGCTATAAGAAATAGCTGCAGTGCAGCTATCACAGATGTTTCAGTTTCATAGGCAGCAGATGGCCGCACTGCAACTCACGAAACATAAGCTATTCGCCAATCAACCCCAAATATAGTGCCACAGGCCTCACAACGTACTAGGTACTGTAAATATCCATTACGTTTTGTCAACAGTGGGAAGTGCAGGCGACTCAGCTATAAGCAATAGCTGCAGTGCAGCTAACACAGATGTTTCAGTTTCATAGGCAGCAGATGGCCGCACTGCAACACACGGTACAGAAGCTACTCGCCAATCAAGCCCAAATATAGTGCCACAGGCAACAACTGTGCTCACAACGTACTAGGTACTGTGAATATCCATTACGTTTTGTCAACAGTGGGAAGTGCAGGCGACTCAACTATAAGCAATAGCTGCAGTGCAGCTAACACAGATGTTTCAGTTTCATAGGCAGCAGATGGCCGCACTGCAACACACGGTACAGAAGCTATTCGCCAATCAACCCTAAATATAGTTCCAAAGCCCCACAACGTACTAGGTACTGTAAATATCCATTACGTTTTGTCAACAGTGGGAAGTGCAGGCGACTCAGCTATAAGCAATAGCCGCAGTGCAGCTAATACAGATGTTTCAGTTTCATAGGCAGCAGATGGCCGCACTGCAACACACGGTACAGAAGCTACTCGCCAATCAACCCCAAATATAGTGCCACAGGCCTCACAACGTACTAGGTACTGTGAATATCCATTACGTTTTGTCAACAGTGGGAAGTGCAGGCGACTCAGCTATAAGCAATTGCTGCAGTGCAGCTAACACAGATGTTTCAGTTTCATAGGCAGCAGATGGCCGCACTGCAACACACGGTACAGAAGCTACTCGCCAATCAACCCCAAATATAGTGCCACAGGCCTCACAACGTACTAGGTACTGTGAATATCCATTACGTTTTGTCAACAGTGGGAATTGCAGGCGACTCAGCTATAAGCAATAGCTGCAGTGCAGCTAACACAGATGTTTCAGTTTCATAGGCAGCAGATGGCCGCACTGCAACACACGGTACAGAAGCTACTCGCCAATCAACCCCAAATATAGTGCCACAGGCAACAACTGTGCTCACAACGTACTAGGTACTGTGAATATCCATTACGTTTTGTCAACAGTGGGAAGTGCAGGCGACTCAGCTATAAGAAATAGCTGCAGTGCAGCTATCACAGATGTTTCAGTTTCATAGGCAGCAGATGGCCGCACTGCAACTCACGAAACAGAAGCTATTCGCCAATCAACCCCAAATATAGTGCCACAGGCCTCACAACGTACTAGGTACTGTAAATATCCATTACGTTTTGTCAACAGTGGGAAGTGCAGGCGACTCAGCTATAAGCAATAGCTGCAGTGCAGCTAACACAGATGTTTCAGTTTCATAGGCAGCAGATGGCCGCACTGCAACACACGGTACAGAAACTACTCGCCAATCAAGCCCAAATATTGTGCCACAGGCAACAACTGTGCTCACAACGTACTAGGTACTGTGAATATCCATTACGTTTTGTCAACAGTGGGAAGTGCAGGCGACTCAACTATAAGCAATAGCTGCAGTGCAGCTAACACAGATGTTTCAGTTTCATAGGCAGCAGATGGCCGCACTGCAACACACGGTACAGAAGCTATTCGCCAATCAACCCTAAATATAGTTCCAAAGCCCCACAACGTACTAGGTACTGTAAATATCCATTACGTTTTGTCAACAGTGGGAAGTGCAGGCGACTCAGCTATAAGCAATAGCCGCAGTGCAGCTAATACAGATGTTTCAGTTTCATAGGCAGCAGATGGCCGCACTGCAACACACGGTACAGAAGCTACTCGCCAATCAACCCCAAATATAGTGCCACAGGCCTCACAACGTACTAGGTACTGTGAATATCCATTACGTTTTGTCAACAGTGGGAAGTGCAGGCGACTCAGCTATAAGCAATTGCTGCAGTGCAGCTAACACAGATGTTTCAGTTTCATAGGCAGCAGATGGCCGCACTGCAACACACGGTACAGAAGCTACTCGCCAATCAACCCCAAATATAGTGCCACAGGCCTCACAACGTACTAGGTACTGTGAATATCCATTACGTTTTGTCAACAGTGGGAATTGCAGGCGACTCAGCTATAAGCAATAGCTGCAGTGCAGCTAACACAGATGTTTCAGTTTCATAGGCAGCAGATGGCCGCACTGCAACACACGGTACAGAAGCTACTCGCCAATCAACCCCAAATATAGTGCCACAGGCAACAACTGTGCTCACAACGTACTAGGTACTGTGAATATCCATTACGTTTTGTCAACAGTGGGAAGTGCAGGCGACTCAGCTATAAGCAATAGCTGCAGTGCAGCTATCACAGATGTTTCAGTTTCATAGGCAGCAGATGGCCGCACTGCAACACACGGTACAGAAGCTACTCGCCAATCAACCCCAAATATAGTGCCACAGGCAAAAACTGTGCTCACAACGTACTAGGTACTGTGAATATCCATTACGTTTTGTCAACAGTGGGAAGTGCAGGCGACTCAGCTATAAGCAATAGCTGCAGTGCAGCTAACACAGATGTTTCAGTTTCATAGGCAGCAGATGGCCGCACTGCAACACACGATACAGAAGCTACTCGCCAATCAACCCCAAATATAGTGCCACTGGCAACAACTGTGATCACAACGTACTAGGTACTGTGAATATCCATTACGTTTTGTCAACAGTGGGAAGTGCAGGCGACTCAGCTATAAGCAATAGCTGCAGTGCAGCTATCACAGATGTTTCAGTTTCATAGGCAGCAGATGGCCGCACTGCAACTCACGAAACAGAAGCTATTCGCCAATCAACCCCAAATATAGTGCCACAGGCCTCATAACGTACTAGGTACTGTAAATATCCATTACGTTTTGTCAACAGTGGGAAGTGCAGGCGACTCAGCTATAAGAAATAGCAGCAGTGCAGCTAACACAGATGTTACAGTTTCATAGGCAGCAGATGGCCGCACTGCAACACACGGTACAGAAGCCACTCGCCAATCAAGCCCAAATATAGTGCCACAGGCAACAACTGTGCTCACAACGTACTAGGTACTGTGAATATCCATTACGTTTTGTCAACAGTGGGAAGTGCAGGCGACTCAGCTATAAGAAATAGCTGCAGTGCAATTATCACAGATGTTTCAGTTTCATAGGCAGCAGATGGCCGCACTGCAACTCACGAAACAGAAGCTATTCGCCAATCAACCACAAATATAGTGCCACAAGCCTCACAACTTACTAGGTACTGTAAATATCCATTACGTTTTGTCAACAGTGGGAAGTGCAGGCGACTCAGCTATAAGAAATAGCTGCAGTGCAGCTATCACAGATGTTTCAGTTTCATAGTCAGCAGATGGCCGCACTGCAACTCACGAAACAGAAGCTATTCGCCAATCAACCCCAAATATAGTGCCACAGGCCTCACAACGTACTAGGTACTGTAAATATCCATTACGTTTTGTCAACAGTGGGAAGTGCAGGCGACTCAGCTATAAGCAATAGCTGCAGTGCAGCTAACACAGATGTTTCAGTTTCATAGGCAGCAGATGGCCGCACTGCAACACACGGTACAGAAGCTACTCGCCAATCAAGCCCAAATATAGTGCCACAGGCAACAACTGTGCTCACAACGTACTAGGTACTGTGAATATCCATTACGTTTTGTCAACAGTGGGAAGTGCAGGCGACTCAACTATAAGCAATAGCTGCAGTGCAGCTAACACAGATGTTTCAGTTTCATAGGCAGCAGATGGCCGCACTGCAACACACGGTACAGAAGCTATTCGCCAATCAACCCTAAATATAGTTCCAAAGCCCCACAACGTACTAGGTACTGTAAATATCCATTACGTTTTGTCAACAGTGGGAAGTGCAGGCGACTCAGCTATAAGCAATAGCCGCAGTGCAGCTAATACAGATGTTTCAGTTTCATAGGCAGCAGATGGCCGCACTGCAACACACGGTACAGAAGCTACTCGCCAATCAACCCCAAATATAGTGCCACAGGCCTCACAACGTACTAGGTACTGTGAATATCCATTACGTTTTGTCAACAGTGGGAAGTGCAGGCGACTCAGCTATAAGCAATTGCTGCAGTGCAGCTAACACAGATGTTTCAGTTTCATAGGCAGCAGATGGCCGCACTGCAACACACGGTACAGAAGCTACTCGCCAATCAACCCCAAATATAGTGCCACAGGCCTCACAACGTACTAGGTACTGTGAATATCCATTACGTTTTGTCAACAGTGGGGTGTGCAGGTGACTCAGCTATAAGCAATAGCTGCAGTGCAGCTAACACAGATGTTTCAGTTTCATAGGCAGCAGATGGCCGCACTGCAACACACGGTACAGAAGCTATTCGCCAATCAACCCCAAATATAGTGCCACAGGCCTCTCAGCGTACTAGGTACTGTGAATATCCATTACGTTTTGTCAACAGTGGGAAGTGCAGGCGACTCAGCTATAAGCAATAGCTGCAGTGCAGCTAACACTGATGTTTCAATTTCATAGGCAGCAGATGGCCGCACTGCAACACACGGTACAGAAGCTGCTCGCCAATCAACCTCAAATCTAGTGCCACAGGCCTCACAACGTACTAGGTACTGTGAATATCCATTACGTTTTGTCAACAGTGGGAAGTGCAGGCGACTCAGCTATAAGCAATAGCTGCAGTGCAGCTAACACAGATGTTTCAGTTTCATAGGCAGCAGATGGCCGCACTGCAACACACGGTACAGAAGCTATTCGCCAATCAACTCCAAATATAGTGCCACAGGCCTCACAACGTACTAGGTACTGTAAATATCCATTACGTTTTGTCAACAGTGGGAAGTGCAGGCGACTCAGCTATAAGCAATAGCTGCAGTGCAGCTAACACAGATGTTTCAGTTTCATAGGCAGCAGATGGCCGCACTGTAACACACGGTACAGAAGCTACTAGCCAATCAACCCCAAATATAGTGCCACAGGCAACAACTGTGCTCACAACGTACTAGGTACTGTGAATATCCATTACGTTTTGTCAACAGTGGGAAGTGCAGGCGACTCAGCTATAAGCAATAGCTGCAGTGCAGCTAACACAGATGTTTCAGTTTCATAGGCAGCAGATGGCCGCACTGCAACACACGGTACAGAAGCTACTCGCCAATCAACCCCAAATATAGTGCCACAGGCAACAACTGTGCTCACAACGTACTAGGTACTGTGAATATCCATTACGTTTTGTCAACAGTGGGAAGTTCAGGCGACTCAGCTATAAGCAATAGCTGCAGTGCAGCTATCACAGATGTTTCAGTTTCATAGGCAGCAGATGGCCGCACTGCAACACACGAAACAGAAGCTATTCGCCAATCAACCCCAAATATAGTGCCACAGGCCTCACAACGTACTAGGTACTGTAATTATCCATTACGTTTTGTCAACAGTGGGAAGTGCAGGCGACTCAGCTCTAAGAAATAGCTGCAGTGCAGCTAACACAGATGTTACAGTTTCATAGGCAGCAGATGGCCGCACTGCAACACACGGTACAGAAGCTACTCGCCAATCAAGCCCAAATATAGTGCCACAGGCAACAACTGTGCTCACAACGTACTAGGTACTGTGAATATCCATTACGTTTTGTCAACAGTGGGAAGTGCAGGCGACTCAGCTATAAGCAATAGCTGCAGTGCAGCTAATACAGATGTTTCAGTTTCATAGGCAGCAGATGGCCGCACTGCAACACACGGTACAGAAGCTACTCGCTAATCAACCCCAAATATAGTGCCACAGGCCTCACAACGTACTAGGTACTGTAAATATCCATTACGTTTTGTCAACAGTGGGAAGTGCAGGCGACTCAGCTATAAGCAATAGCTGCAGTGCAGCTAATACAGATGTTTCAGTTTCATAGGCAGCAGATGGCCGCACTGCAACACACGGTACAGAAGCTACTCGCCAATCAACCCCAAATATAGTGCCACAGGCCTCACAACGTACTAGGTACTGTGAATATCCATTACGTTTTGTCAACAGTGGTAAATGCAGGCGACTCAGCTATAAGCAATTGCTGCAGTGCAGCTAACACAGATGTTTCAGTTTCATAGGCAGCAGATGGCCGCACTGCAACACACGGTACAGAAGCTACTCGCCAATCAACCCCAAATATAGTGCCACAGGCCACACAACGTACTAGGTACTGTGAATATCCATTACGTTTTGTCAACAGTGGGGAGTG
Organism: Schistocerca serialis cubense; assembly: GCF_023864345.2. NCBI lineage: Eukaryota > Metazoa > Arthropoda > Insecta > Orthoptera > Acrididae > Schistocerca > Schistocerca serialis. The sequence continues at coordinate 45,987,683 of NC_064641.1, forward strand.
CAGGTGACTCAGTTATAAGCAATAGCTGCAGTGCAGCTAACACAGATGTTTCAGTTTCATAGGCAGCAGATGGCCGCACTGCAACACACGGTACAGAAGCTACTAGCCAATCAACCCCAAATATAGTGCCACAGGCCTCACAACGTACTAGGTACTGTGAATATCCATTACGTTTTGTCAACTGTGGGAAGTGCAGGCGACTCAGCTATAAGCAATAGCTGCAGTGCATCTAACACAGATGTTTCAATTTCATAGGCAGCAGATGGCCGCACTGCAACACACGGTACAGAATCTGCTCGCCAATCAACCCCAAATATAGTGCCACAGGCCTCACAACGTACTAGGTACTGTGAATATCCATTACGTTTTGTCAACAGTGTGAAGTGCAGGCGACTCAGCTATAAGCAATAGCTGCAGTGCAGCTGACACAGATGTTTCAGTTTCATAGGCAGCAGATGGCCGCACTGCAACACACGGTACAGAAGCTATTCGCCAATCAACTCCAAATATAGTGCCACAGGCCTCACAACGTACTAGGTACTGTAAATATCCATTACGTTTTGACAACAGTGGGAAGTGCAGGCGACTCAGCTATAAGCAATAGCTGCAGTGCAGCTAACACAGATGTTTCAGTTTCATAGGCAGCAGATGGCCGCACTGCAACACACGGTACAGAAGCTACTAGCCAATCAACCCCAAATATAGTGCCACAGGCAACAACTGTGCTCACAACGTACTAGGTACTGTGAATATCCATTACGTTTTGTCAACAGTGGGAAGTGCAGGCGACTCAGCTATAAGCAATAGCTGCAGTGCAGCTAACACAGATGTTTCAGTTTCATAGGCAGCAGATGGCCGCACTGCAACACACGGGACAGAAGCTATTCGCCAATCAACCCCAAATATAGTGCCACAGGCCTCACAACGTACTAGGTACTGTGAATATCCATTACGTTTTGTCAACAGTGGGAAGTGCAGGCGACTCAGCTATAAGCAATAGCTGCAGTGCAGCTAACACAGATGTTTCAGTTTCATAGGCAGCAGATGGCCGCACTGCAACACACGGTACAGAAGCTACTCGCCAATCAACCCTAAATATAGTGCCACAGGCCTCACAACGTACTAGGTACTGTAAATATCCATTACGTTTTGTCAACAGTTGGAAGTGCAGGCGACTCAGCTATAAGCAATAGCTGCAGTGCAGCTAACACAGATGTTTCACTTTCATAGGCAGCAGATGGCCGCACTGCAACACACGGTACAGAAGCTACTCGCCAATCAACCCCAAATATAGTGCCACAGGCAACAACTGTGCTCACAACGTACTAGGTACTGTGAATATCCATTACGTTTTGTCAACAGTGGGAAGTGCAGGCGACTCAGCTATAAGCAATAGCTGCAGTGCAGCTAACACAGATGTTTCAGTTTCATAGGCAGCAGATGGCCGCACTGCAACACACGGTACAGAAGCTACTCGCCAATCAACCCCAAATATAGTGCCACAGGCCACACAACGTACTAGGTACTGTGAATATCCATTACGTTTTGTCAACAGTGGGGAGTGCAGGTGACTCAGTTATAAGCAATAGCTGCAGTGCAGCTAACACAGATGTTTCAGTTTCATAGGCAGCAGATGGCCGCACTGCAACACACGGTACAGAAGCTACTAGCCAATCAATCCCAAATATAGTGCCACAGGCCTCACAACGTACTAGGTACTGTGAATATCCATTACGTTTTGTCAACTGTGGGAAGTGCAGGCGACTCAGCTATAAGCAATAGCTGCAGTGCATCTAACACAGATGTTTCAATTTCATAGGCAGCAGATGGCCGCACTGCAACACACGGTACAGAATCTGCTCGCCAATCAACCCCAAATATAGTGCCACAGGCCTCACAACGTACTAGGTACTGTGAATATCCATTACGTTTTGTCAACAGTGTGAAGTGCAGGCGACTCAGCTATAAGCAATAGCTGCAGTGCAGCTGACACAGATGTTTCAGTTTCATAGGCAGCAGATGGCCGCACTGCAACACACGGTACAGAAGCTATTCGCCAATCAACTCCAAATATAGTGCCACAGGCCTCACAACGTACTAGGTACTGTAAATATCCATTACGTTTTGACAACAGTGGGAAGTGCAGGCGACTCAGCTATAAGCAATAGCTGCAGTGCAGCTAACACAGATGTTTCAGTTTCATAGGCAGCAGATGGCCGCACTGCAACACACGGTACAGAAGCTACTCGCCAATCAACCCCAAATATAGTGCCACAGGCAACAACTGTGCTCACAACGTACTAGGTACTGTGAATATCCATTACGTTTTGTCAACAGTGGGAAGTGCAGGCGACTCAGCTATAAGCAATAGCTGCAGTGCAGCTAACACAGATGTTTCAGTTTCATAGGCAGCAGATGGCCGCACTGCAACACACGGGACAGAAGCTATTCGCCAATCAACCCCAAATATAGTGCCACAGGCCTCACAACGTACTAGGTACTGTGAATATCCATTACGTTTTGTCAACAGTGGGAAGTGCAGGCGACTCAGCTATAAGCAATAGCTGCAGTGCATCTAACACAGATGTTTCAATTTCATAGGCAGCAGATGGCCGCACTGCAACACACGGTACAGAATCTGCTCGCCAATCAACCCCAAATATAGTGCCACAGGCCTCACAACGTACTAGGTACTGTAAATATCCATTACGTTTTGACAACAGTGGGAAGTGCAGGCGACTCAGCTATAAGCAATAGCTGCAGTGCAGCTAACACAGATGTTTCAGTTTCATAGGCAGCAGATGGCCGCACTGCAACACACGGTACAGAAGCTATTCGCCAATCAACTCCAAATATAGTGCCACAGGCCTCACAACGTACTAGGTACTGTAAATATCCATTACGTTTTGTCAACAGTGGGAAGTGCAGGCGACTCAGCTATAAGCAATAGCTGCAGTGCATCTAACACAGATGTTTCAATTTCATAGGCAGCAGATGGCCGCACTGCAACACACGGGACAGAAGCTATTCGCCAATCAACCCCAAATATAGTGCCACAGGCCTCACAACGTACTAGGTACTGTGAATATCCATTACGTTTTGTCAACAGTGGGAAGTGCAGGCGACTCAGCTATAAGCAATAGCTGCAGTGCAGCTAACACAGATGTTTCAGTTTCATAGGCAGCAGATGGCCGCACTGCAACACACGGGACAGAAGCTATTCGCCAATCAACCCCAAATATAGTGCCACAGGCCTCACAACGTACTAGGTACTGTGAATATCCATTACGTTTTGTCAACAGTGGGAAGTGCAGGCGACTCAGCTATAAGCAATAGCTGCAGTGCATCTAACACAGATGTTTCAATTTCATAGGCAGCAGATGGCCGCACTGCAACACACGGTACAGAATCTGCTCGCCAATCAACCCCAAATATAGTGCCACAGGCCTCACAACGTACTAGGTACTGTAAATATCCATTACGTTTTGTCAACAGTGGGAAGTGCAGGCGACTCAGCTATAAGCAATAGCTGCAGTGCAGCTGACACAGATGTTTCAGTTTCATAGGCAGCAGATGGCCGCACTGCAACACACGGTACAGAAGCTATTCGCCAATCAACTCCAAATATAGTGCCACAGGCCTCACAACGTACTAGGTACTGTAAATATCCATTACGTTTTGTCAACAGTGGGAAGTGCAGGCGACTCAGCTATAAGCAATAGCTGCAGTGCATCTAACACAGATGTTTCAATTTCATAGGCAGCAGATGGCCGCACTGCAACACACGGTACAGAATCTGCTCGCCAATCAACCCCAAATATAGTGCCACAGGCCTCACAACGTACTAGGTACTGTAAATATCCATTACGTTTTGACAACAGTGGGAAGTGCAGGCGACTCAGCTATAAGCAATAGCTGCAGTGCAGCTAACACAGATGTTTCAGTTTCATAGGCAGCAGATGGCCGCACTGCAACACACGGTACAGAAGCTACTCGCCAATCAACCCCAAATATAGTGCCACAGGCAACAACTGTGCTCACAACGTACTAGGTACTGTGAATATCCATTACGTTTTGTCAACAGTGGGAAGTGCAGGCGACTCAGCTATAAGCAATAGCTGCAGTGCAGCTAACACAGATGTTTCAGTTTCATAGGCAGCAGATGGCCGCACTGCAACACACGGGACAGAAGCTATTCGCCAATCAACCCCAAATATAGTGCCACAGGCCTCACAACGTACTAGGTACTGTGAATATCCATTACGTTTTGTCAACAGTGGGAAGTGCAGGCGACTCAGCTATAAGCAATAGCTGCAGTGCAGCTAACACAGATGTTTCAGTTTCATAGGCAGCAGATGGCCGCACTGGAACACACGGTACAGAAGCTACTAGCCAATCAACCCCAAATATAGTGCCACAAGCAACAACTGTGCTCACAACGTACTAGGTACTGTGAATATCCATTACGTTTTGTCAACAGTGGGAAGTGCAGGCGACTCAGCTATAAGCAATAGCTGCAGTGCAGCTAACACAGATGTTTCAGTTTCATAGGCAGCAGATGGCCGCACTGCAACACACGGTACAGAAGCTACTCGCCAATCAACCCCAAATATAGTGCCACAGGCAACAACTGTGCTCACAACGTACTAGGTACTGTGAATATCCATTACGTTTTGTCAACAGTGGGAAGTGCAGGCGACTCAGCTATAAGCAATAGCTGCAGTGCAGCTATCACTGATGTTTCAGTTTCATAGGCAGCAGATGGCCGCACTGCAACACACGAAATAGAAGCTATTCGCCAATCAACCCCAAATATAGTGCCACAGGCCTCACAACGTACTAGGTACTGTAAATATCCATTACGTTTTGTCAACAGTGGGAAGTGCAGGCGACTCAGCTATAAGAAATAGCTGCAGTGCAGCTAACACAGATGTTTCAGTTTCATAGGCAGCAGATGGCCGCACTGCAACACACGGTACAGAAGCTACTCGCCAATCAAGCCCAAATATAGTGCCACAGGCAACAACTGTGCTCACAACGTACTAGGTACTGTGAATATCCATTACGTTTTGTCAGCAATGGGAAGAGCAGGCGACTCAGGTATAAGCAATAGCTGCAGTGCAGCTAACACAGATGTTTCAGTTTCATAGGCAGCAGATGGCCGCACTGCAACACACGGTACAGAAGCTACTCGCCAATCAACCCCAAATATAGTGCCACAGGCATCAACTGTGCTCACAACGTACTAGGTACTGTGAATATCCATTACGTTTTGTCAACAATGTGAAGTGCAGGCGACTCAGCTATAAGCAATAGCTGCAGTGCAGCTATCACAGATGTTTCAGTTTCATAGGCAGCAGATGGCCGCACTGCAACACACGAAATAGAAGCTATTCGCCAATCAACCCCAAATATAGTGCCACAGGCCTCACAACGTACTAGGTACTGTAAATATCCATTACGTTTTGTCAACAGTGGGAAGTGTAGGCGACTCAGCTATATGAAATAGCTGCAGTGCAGCTAACACAGATGTTTCAGTTTCATAGGCAGCAGATGGCCGCACTGCAACACACGGTACAGAAGCTACTCGCCAATCAAGCGCAAATATAGTGCCACAGGCAACAACTGTGCTCACAACGTACTAGGTACTGTGAATATCCATTACGTTTTGTCAGCAATGGGAAGAGCAGGCGGCTCAGGTATAAGCAATAGCTGCAGTGCAGCTAACACAGATGTTTCAGTTTCATAGGCAGCAGATGGCCGCACTGCAACACACGGTACAGAAGGTACTCGCCAATCAACCCCAAATATCGTGCCACAGGCAACAACTGTGCTCACAACGTACTAGGTACTGTGAATATCCATTACGTTTTGTCAACAGTGGGAAGTGCAGGCGACTCAGCTATAAGCAATAGCTGCAGTGCAGCTAACACAGATGTTTCAGATTCATAGGCAGCAGATGGCCGCATTGCAACTCACGGTACAGAAGCTACTCGCCAATCAACCCCAAATATAGTGCCACAGGCAACAACTGTGCTCACAACGTACTAGGTACTGTGAATATCCATTACGTTTTGTCAACAGTGGGAAGTGCAGGCGACTCAGCTATAAGCAATAGCTGCAGTGCAGCTAACACAGATGTTTCAGTTTCATAGGCAGCAGATGGCCGCACTGCAACACACGGTACAGAAGCTATTCGCCAATCAACCTTAAAATATAGTGCCACAGGCCTCACAACGTACTAGGTACTGTAAATATCCATTACGTTTTGTCAACAGTGGGAAGTGCAGGCGACTCAGCTATAAGCAATAGCTGCAGTGCAGCTAACACAGATGTTTCAGTTTCATAGGCAGCAGATGGCCGCACTGCAACACACGGTACAGAAGCTACTAGCCAATCAACCCCAAATATAGTGCCACACGCAACAACTGTGCTCACAACGTACTAGGTACTGTGAATAGTCATTACGTTTTGTCAACAGTGGGAAGTGCCGGCGACTAAGCTATAAGCAATAGCTGCAGTGCAGCTAACACAGATGTTTCAGTTTCATAGGCAGCAGATGGCCGCACTGCAACACACGGTACAGAAGCTACTCGCCAATCAACCCCAAATATAGTGCCACAGGCAACAACTGTGCTCACAACGTACTAGGTCCTGTGAATATCCATTACGTTTTGTCAACAGTGGGAAGTGCAGGTGACTCAGCTATAAGCAATAGCTGCAGTGCAGCTAACACAGATGTTTCAGTTTCATAGGCAGCAGATGGCCGCACTGCAACACACGGTACAGAAGCTATTCGCCAATCAACCCCAAATATAGTGCCACAGGCCTCACAACGTACTAGGTTCTGTGAATATCCATTACGTTTTGTCAACAGTGGGAAGTGCAGGCGACTCAGCTATAAGCAATAGCTGCAGTGCAGCTAACACAGATGTTTCAATTTCATAGGCAGCAGATGGCCGCACTGCAACACACGGTACAGAAGCTGCTCGCCAATCAACCCCAAATATAGTGCCACAAGCCTCACAACGTACTAGGTACTGTGAATATCCATTACGTTTTGTCAACAGTGGGAAGTGCAGGCGACTCAGCTATAAGCAATAGCTGCAGTGCAGCTAACACAGATGTTTCAATTTCATAGGCAGCAGATGGCCGCACTGCAACACACGGTACAGAAGCTATTCGCCAATCAACCCCAAATATAGTGCCACAGGCCTCACAACGTACTAGGTACTGTAAATATCCATTACGTTTTGTCAACAGTGGGAAGTGCAGGCGACTCAGCTATAAGCAATAGCTGCAGTGCAGCTAACACAGATGTTTCAGTTTCATAGGCAGCAGATGGCCGCACTGCAACACACGGTACAGAAGCTACTAGCCAAGCAACCCCAAATATAGTGCCACAGGCAACAACTGTGCTCACAACGTACTAGGTACTGTGAATATCCATTACGTTTTGTCAACAGTGGGAAGTGCAGGCGACTCAGCTATAAGCAATAGCTGCAGTGCAGCTAACACAGATTTTTCAGTTTCATAGGCAGCAGATGGCCGCACTGCAACACACGGTACAGAAGCTATTCGCCAATCAACCCCAAATATAGTGCCACAGGCCTCACAACGTACTAGGTACTGTGAATATCCATTACGTTTTGTCCACAGTGGGAAGTGCAGGCGACTCAGCTATAAGCAATAGCTGCAGTGCAGCTAACACAGATGTTTCATTTTCATAGGCAGCAGATGGCCGCACTGCAACACACGGTACAGAAGCTACTCGCCAATCAACCCCAAATATAGTGCCACAGGCAACAACTGTGCTCACAACGTACTAGGTACTGTGAATATCCATTACGTTTTGTCAACAGTGGGATGTGCAGGCGACTCAGCTATAAGCAATAGCTGCAGTGCAGCTAACACAGATGTTTCAGTTTCATAGGCAGCAGATGGCCGCACTGCAACACACGGTACAGAAGCTACTCGCCAATCAACTCCAAATATAGTGCCACAGGCAACAACTGTGCTCACAACGTACTAGGTACTGTGAATATCCATTACGTTTTGTCAACAGTGGGAAGTGCAGGCGACTCAGCTATAAGCAATAGCTGCAGTGCAGCTAACACAGATTTTTCAGTTTCATAGGCAGCAGATGGCCGCACTGCAACACACGGTACAGAAGCTATTCGCCAATCAACCCCAAATATAGTGCCACAGGCCTCACAACGTACTAGGTACTGTGAATATCCATTACGTTTTGTCCACAGTGGGAAGTGCAGGCGACTCAGCTATAAGCAATAGCTGCAGTGCAGCTAACACAGATGTTTCATTTTCATAGGCAGCAGATGGCCGCACTGCAACACACGGTACAGAAGCTACTCGCCAATCAACCCCAAATATAGTGCCACAGGCAACAACTGTGCTCACAACGTACTAGGTACTGTGAATATCCATTACGTTTTGTCAACAGTGGGATGTGCAGGCGACTCAGCTATAAGCAATAGCTGCAGTGCAGCTAACACAGATGTTTCAGTTTCATAGGCAGCAGATGGCCGCACTGCAACACACGGTACAGAAGCTACTCGCCAATCAACCCCAAATATAGTGCCACAGGCAACAACTGTGCTCACAACGTACTAGGTACTGTGAATATCCATTACGTTTTGTCAACAATGGGAAGAGCAGGCGACTCAGCTATAAGCAATAGCTGCAGTGCAGCTAACACAGATGTTTCAGTTTCATAGGCAGCAGATGGCCGCACTGCAACACACGGTACAGAAGCTACTCGCCAATCAACCCCAAATATAGTGCCACAGGCAACAACTGTGCTCACAACGTACTACGTACTGTGAATATCAATTACGTTTTGTCAACAATGTGAAGTGCAGGCGACTCAGCTATAAGCAATAGCTGCAGTGCAGCTAACACAGATGTTTCAGTTTCATTGGCAGCAGATGGCCGCACTGCAACACACGGTACAGAAGCTACTCGCCAATCAACCCCAAATATAGTGCCACAGGCAACAACTGTGCTCACAACGTACTAGGTACTGTGAATATCCATTACGCTTTGTCAACAGTGGGAAGTGCAGGCGACTCAGCTATAAGCAATAGCTGCAGTGCAGCTAACACAGATGTTTCAGTTTCATAGGCAGCAGATGGCCGCACTGCAACACACGGTACAGAAGCTACTCGGCAATCAACCCCAAATATAGTGCCACAGGCAACAACTGTGCTCACAACGTACTAGGTACTGTGAATATCCATTACGTTTTGTCAACAGTGGGAAGTGCAGGCGACTCAGCTATAAGCAATAGCTGCAGTGCAGCTAACACAGATGTTTCAGTTTCATAGGCAGCAGATGGCCGCATTGCAACTCACGGTACAGAAACTACTCGCCAATCAACCCCAAATATAGTGCCACAGGCAACAACTGTGCTCACAACGTACTAGGTACTGTGAATATCCATTACGTTTTGTCAACAGTGGGAAGTGCAGGCGACTCAGCTATAAGCAATAGCTGCAGTGCAGCTAACACAGATGTTTCAGTTTCATAGGCAGCAGATGGCCGCACTGCAACACACGGTACAGAAGCTATTCGCCAATCAACCCTAAATATAGTGCCACAGGCCTCACAACGTACTAGGTACTGTAAATATCCATTACGTTTTGTCAACAGTGGGAAGTGCCTGCGACTCAGCTATAAGCAATAGCTGCAGTGCAGCTAACACAGATGTTTCAGTTTCATAGGCAGCAGATGGCCGCACTGCAACACACGGTACAGAAGCTACTAGCCAAGCAACCCCAAATATAGTGCCACAGGCAACAACTGTGCTCACAACGTACTAGGTACTGTGAATATCCATTACGTTTTGTCAACAGTGGGAAGTGCAGGCGACTCAGCTATAAGCAATAGCTGCAGTGCAGCTAACACAGATTTTTCAGTTTCATAGGCAGCAGATGGCCGCACTGCAACACACGGTACAGAAGCTATTCGCCAATCAACCCCAAATATAGTGCCACAGGCCTCACAACGTACTAGGTACTGTGAATATCCATTACGTTTTGTCCACAGTGGGAAGTGCAGGCGACTCAGCTATAAGCAATAGCTGCAGTGCAGCTAACACAGATGTTTCAGTTTCATAGGCAGCAGATGGCCGCACTGCAACACACGGTACAGAAGCTACTCGCCAATCAACCCTAAATATAGTGCCACAGGCCTCACAACGTACTAGGTACTGTAAATATCCATTACGTTTTGTCAACAGTTGGAAGTGCAGGCGACTCAGCTATAAGCAATAGCTGCAGTGCAGCTAACACAGATGTTTCATTTTCATAGGCAGCAGATGGCCGCTCTGCAACACACGGTACAGAAGCTACTCGCCAATCAACCCCAAATATAGTGCCACAGGCAACAACTGTGCTCACAACGTACTAGGTACTGTGAATATCCATTACGTTTTGTCAACAGTGGGAAGTGCAGGCGACTCAGCTATAAGCAATAGCTGCAGTGCAGCTAACACAGATGTTTCAGTTTCATAGGCAGCAGATGGCCGCACTGCTACACACGGTACAGAAGCTACTCGCCAATCAACCCCAAATATGTTGCCACAGGCAACAACTGTGCTCACAACGTACTAGGTACTGTGAATATCCATTACGTTTTGTCAACAGTGGGAAGTGCAGGCGACTCAGCTATAAGCAATAGCTGCAGTGCAGCTATCACAGATGTTTCAGTTTCATAGGCAGCAGATGGCCGCACTGCAACACACGAAACAGAAGCTATTCGCCAATCAACCCCAAATATAGTGCCACAGGCCTCACAACGTACTAGGTACTGTAAATATCTATTACGTTTTGTCAACAGTGGGAAGTGCAGGCGACTCAGCTATAAGAAATATCTGCAGTGCAGCTAACACAGATGTTTCAGTTTCATAGGCAGCAGATGGCCGCACTGCAACACACGGTACAGAAGCTACTCGCCAATCAACCCCAAATATAGTGCCACAGGCAACAACTGTGCTCACAACTTACTAGGTACTGTGAATATCCATTACGTTTTGTCAACAATGGGAAGAGCAGGCGACTCAGCTATAAGCAATAGCTGCAGTGCAGCTAACACAGATGTTTCAGTTTCATAGGCAGCAGATGGCCGCACTGCAACACACGGTACAGAAGCTACTCGCCAATCAACCCCAAATATAGTGCCACAGGCAACAACTGTGCTCACAACGTACTACGTACTGTGAATATCCATTACGTTTTGTCAACAATGTGAAGTGCAGGCGACTCAGCTATAAGCAATAGCTGCAGTGCAGCTAACACAGATGTTTCAGTTTCATAGGCAGCAGATGGCCGCACTGCAACACACGGTACAGAAGCTACTCGCCAATCAACCCCAAATATAGTGCCACAGGCAACAACTGTGCTCACAACGTACTAGGTACTGTGAATATCCATTACGCTTTGTCAACAGTGGGAAGTGCAGGCGACTCAGCTATAATCAATAGCTGCAGTGCAGCTAACACAGATGTTTCAGTTTCATAGGCAGCAGATGGCCGCACTGCAACACACGGTACAGAAGCTACTCGGCAATCAACCCCAAATATAGTGCCACAGGCAACAACTGTGCTCACAACGTACTAGGTACTGTGAATATCCATTACGTTTTGTCAACAGTGGGAAGTGCAGGCGACTCAGCTATAAGCAATAGCTGCAGTGCAGCTAACACAGATGTTTCAGTTTCATAGGCAGCAGATGGCCGCATTGCAACTCACGGTACAGAAACTACTCGCCAATCAACCCCAAATATAGTGCCACAGGCAACAACTGTGCTCACAACGTACTAGGTACTGTGAATATCCATTACGTTTTGTCAACAGTGGGAAGTGCAGGCGACTCAGCTATAAGCAATAGCTGCAGTGCAGCTAACACAGATGTTTCAGTTTCATAGGCAGCAGATGGCCGCACTGCAACACACGGTACAGAAGCTATTCGCCAATCAACCCCAAATATAGTGCCACAGGCCTCACAACGTACTAGGTACTGTAAATATCCATTACGTTTTGTCAACAGTGGGAAGTGCCTGCGACTCAGCTATAAGCAATAGCTGCAGTGCAGCTAACACAGATGTTTCAGTTTCATAGGCAGCAGATGGCCGCACTGCAACACACGGTACAGAAGCTACTAGCCAATCAACCCCAAATATAGTGCCACACGCAACAACTGTGCTCACAACGTATTAGGTACTGAGAATAGTCATTACGTTTTGTCAACAGTGGGAAGTGCAGGCGACTAAGCTATAAGCAATAGCTGCAGTGCAGCTAACACAGATGTTTCAGTTTCATAGGCAGCAGATGGCCGCACTGCCACACACGGTACAGAAGCTACTCGCCAATCAACCCCAATTATAGTGCCACAGGCAACAACTGTGCTCACAACGTACTAGGTACTGTGAATATCCATTACGTTTTGTCAACAGTGGGAAGTGCAGGCGACTCAGCTATAAGCAATAGCTGCAGTGCAGCTAACACAGTTGTTTCAGATTCATAGGCAGCAGATGGCCGCACTGCAACACACGGTACAGAAGCTACTCGCCAATCAACCCCAAATATAGTGCCACAGGCAACAACTGTGCTCACAACGTACTAGGTACTGTGAATATCCATTACGTTTTGTCAACAGTGGAAAGTGCAGGCGACTCAGCTATAAGCAATAGCTGCAGTGCAGCTAACACAGATGTTTCAGTTTCATAGGCAGCAGATGGCCGCACTGCAACACACGGTACAGAAGCTACTCGCCAATCAACCCCAAATATAGAGCCACAGGCAACAACTGTGCTCACAACGTACTAGGTACTGTGAATATCCATTACGTTTTGTCAACAGTGGGAAGTGCAGGCGACTCAGCTATAAGCAATAGCTGCAGTGCAGCTAACACAGATGTTTCAGTTTCATAGGCAGCAGATGGCCGCACTGCAACACACGGTACAGAAGCTACTAGCCAATCAACCCCAAATATAGTGCCACAGGCAACAACTGTGCTCACAACGTACTAGGTACTGTGAATATCCATTACGTTTTGTCAACAGTGGGAAGTGCAGTCCATCGCCTCATATGGAAATTGTTCCCTAACGCCATTCCGAGTTAATTTTCCTGTAATCAGGTTGTAGTTTCGCTAATGAACTATAATGACCAACAAGTGAATGTGGTGGTAGCTAGGTGGCATTTCCTTTATTGCAAAAACAACTCAGTACATACTTATCACGAGTGGGTAACAGATTTACAGAGTATGACGAGGAAATGCAAATTGAAATGTGTTTGTGGTGCTTTGTATTCAGATGTTACGTTGTGTGATGCGATCGAGTACAATATAAGTGATGTCAAACTTAGAGAAAAGATTTTGAAACAGTTCGATCCATCATTCCAGCACCTAGTGCAAATTCTCTATCAGTGTGATTTAGGTGCCGTAGCGGCCGAAATTTGACCAGCGACCTATTTGTCGGGTTGAGTCGTACCTTGTTTAGGATCGGCTCAGAAGGCAGCAACAGCATGTGCACGCCAAGCCACGTAAGCAGTTCTCTAAACAGGCGAACGGAATTAAGTCATGCCTTCGGTGTTAACCATGGCACACACGCCAAGACTGCCCGTCCTCACAAGAACAGTGCTACGCTTGCGCCAAGGAAGGTCATGTACAATCCGTATGTTTGCAACGGAATGAACGTAAGAATTCTGCCCAATCACAAAAATCTAGTCACAAGGACCATGTGGTTAATGCAGTATATTCAAAGCCTGCTACAGACATTAACAAAACTAGCAAGAAAACAGTTTCTGCAGTGCTGTGTCAGTCCAACAAACGTTTTGTTCATTTCCATATTAGTGGAAAACTTGTGAAATTTCAGTTGGACACAGATGCCTGTGTTACACTACTGAATCGTAGTATGTATGAACTGTTAGGCTCCAGCGCCTGTCTTAAACTAGGACAACTTGCAAAGGACAAGACATTTCTGTTCTCAGAAAATGCCTGCCATGTATCGCTGACATACACGTACTGTGACTTTCACTGTGCTATAATCACGCGATTCTGAGAACATATTTGGCCTTGATTCGTTTGAATTATTTGGATTTCAAATTCAGGACAATGTGTTGTCAGTGCCTGCATTCAATGCCGAAGACAGTGTAACTAGCTCGCTGAAAGAATTCCCAGAACTCTTTTCTGAATGTTTATTCAAGGCCAACAACTTTTTGCACATATTACTCCGAAAGACAACACTCAGTTGAAATTTTGTCGTGTCAGAACTGTTTCCACTGCATTACGGGAAAATGTAGCTGCTAAACTTAAAGAATTGCAAGATCGCGGAGCTATCGCGTCCATACAAGCTAGTCATTGTGCAAGTCCACTGGGTTTGCTCTCTAAACCTTCAGGTCGCATTCGCCTCTGTGCTGACGTTAAGTCTACATTCAACCGACAAAGTGTGATCCAGACTTATCCATTGCTACGCCCAGAGCCTCTAGTGGACAGATTAGGTGCCGGTCGCTACTTTTCAAAAATTGATTTGCGCAACGCATATCTTCAAATACCACTAAATGGAGAATCTCAAACCATGCAATGTGTGCTGTTAACACTCATTTCGTCTTGTTTAAATATTTGCATTTGCCTTTTGACAGTGCTTCCACATCCATCATTTTCCAACGGTATTTGCAACAGCTGTCTGCTCAAGTACCTAACTGTTCAAACCATTTGCACGATATTGTCGTTGCAGTTCGTATGCCTGATGAACACATTGGAAATTTGCATGCTTTGTTTCGTGTGTTATCTGATGGAGGACTAAAGTGTAGACTGGACAAGTGTGACTTTCTTAATCCTGAGTTCCTGTATCTTAGTCATGTCCTCATCAGTCAAGGTGTACACACTCTTAACTCACATTTGTTAGCCAAACATGACCTGCCAGTTCCTCCCAATTTCACAGAATTGCAGTCAGTCCTAGGGGAAATGAACTACTATATTGGGTTCATACCTAATACTGCACAAATCGTTGTTGTGTTGTAAGTTGACGCTTCCTCTTACGGAATCGGTGCAGTGCTTTCGCACAGAATTGGTGATAGAGGCAGGAATATTGCTTTCACATCAAAAGTGTTTTCCAAAGTTCAGTGTAACTATTCACAAATAGAGTAAGATGCCTTGACTATTGTGTATGGTGTCACAAAATTCCACAACTATTTGTATGGTAGAGAATTCTACTTAGTAACGGATCACAAGCCACAGCTGTCCTTGTTGCATCCGATGAAGCCGGTTCCTGTAGGAACTGTCCAAAAATTGCAACTATGCGCTTTGTTGTTGTCTCAATACCTGTACGAGATCGTGTATCGTCCGACAGCTCAACATTGTAATACGGGCACACTTTCACGCCTTTCGATTGGTCCTGATACAAACTTGGGCACTTCTGCTGTATCTTGTTGTCACATCGACGCTCAGGATCTGAGTTGCTTCAATCCTTTCCTGTGAACTACAGGAAAACTGCACAGGCCACAGAACAGATCCAGATCTGAATATTTTGCTGACATACATTCACACATCCTGGCCTCGCTCACTGCATAGAATAAAGAACTCTGTAGTGCACCGAAACTTTGCACATCGGCACAGCCTCGCTGTACAGCACAGTGCCCCCCAGGGGGTCCACAACTCTTTTGTGGATACGTGCGTGGCGAGCACGGGGCCCCGAGCTATTGCAGCCTTCTTTCTCTCCAGGGCTGCATTTCCTTCCCCTTCCCCTCCTTTCCCCACCTTGCTCCTTTCCCATCGCCCTCTCCTCTCCCTCTCTTGGTGTCCTTGCTTATTTTCGCCCCCGCTATCATCCTGGTTCCGTTGGTTTTACAATTCGGCTTTGTTGCGTAATCATCTCCTCCTTTTGGCATTCCTTGGTCCCCCTCTGGGGTTTGACCTCCATTACAAAATTTCTCCTCCGTAGTGTGAGCCATTTGGGGAAGAGCACCTTACCTAGTGTCTCCGACGAGCGTCCTCCTAGTACATTCCACCTTCTCTTTCACGTCGTTGTCTGATACTAGGGTGCATAGCCAGCACGGTAGCCAGCCCGTGTGGTGGGGTCGCTATGTACCCTTATGGTTGAGCCCCCTGAACACACAGGGATCACACTTCTGATACCTGAGCTGTGACCTCCTCATGCATGCCTTGGAGTGGTTGCTCGTCATCCTGGAGCATCGGAACTCCCGGCAATGGCCGCCATGCCAGACGGCCCTTGCTGTGGCTGGGTGGCGCCCGTGAGAAGAGCCCCTGATCGGAGTGGGTGGTATCAGGGCGGACGCTATGCAAATGAAACGCATACGGGTCCAGAACTCTGGCAGTTCTGCGGCCGTCTCTCTGCGTGGAACTGATTCTTCAACAGCTGCTTCTCTTGCCCCTTCGGCCTTCCCTTCTATGGCTACCCCCTGGGAAGAGGGTCAGGCCTGTCGGCTAGTGGCGAAACCTTTCCCCAGTTATCTAGTTTGCACCAGGACTGATGGAGATACTTTCACCACTACCAAACCTTTATTCTTTGTGGAACACATTGAAGACAAGTTTGGCGAAGTGGACTCCCTGAGCAAGATGTGGTCGGGTTCGTTGCTGATCAAAACTGCTTCAGCTGCCCAATCTGCGGCCCTTCGTGCCTGTACCCATCTTGGCACAATTCCTGTGTCCATTACCCCCCACCAGTCTCTAAATATGGTACAAGGTGTGATTTTTCACAGGGACCTCATCCTTCAAACTGATGAGGACGACGGGGTGTTCACATTGTTCGGCGTGTTCAGAACGGTCCTAAAGGCAATCGCATTGATACTGGTGCCCTTTGAAGAGGATACCCTCCCTGAGAAAGTTAAGATTATGGTTTATCGATGTGATGTGAAGCTGTACATCCCACCTCCTATGAGGTGTTTTAAGTGATTATGTTTTGGCCACATGTCTTCCCGCTGCTCTCAGGCCCCTCTCTGTGGTGACTGTGGAAGTCCACTCCATGAGGGGAGTCCCTGTGTTCCCCCTCCTGTGTGTGTAAATTGTCATGGTAGTCGTTCTCCACGTTCACCAGATTGCCCAGCATATAAGATGGAAAAGAAGATACAGGAGTATAAGTCCCTCGATCGTTTAACCTACACAGAGGCCCGTAAGAAATATACACGTCTTCACTCTGTGTCCATGACATCTAGTTACGCTTTGGTTACATCTTCACCCCTTCCCCCCCCCTTCCTCACCCCAGTCCTGGACCCCTCTCCTTCCCCCCTCCCCTGCGGCTCCCACACCTTCTCCTCTGGGCGCTGCTCCCCCTCCCCAGCCGGAGAAGGGTCCCACTCCTTCGTCGTCTGCCGATCAAGGGCGCCTCTCCCGGGATGCCCCTTCCCGGCACCTTCCAGGCCCAAGGTCTGCTGCCGCGCGACGACCGCGAGAGCCGCGGTCTGTCGGCCCCCAGGTCGCCCGGTCTCTTTCTGTTCCTGATCTTGCTGCAGCTGGCTCCTTTACCCCCACAGCCCTCCTCGATCTCAGCTTGAAAAGAAGAAGAAACATAAGTCCCGGGAGAAAGAGCCTCTGGTGTCACCAGAGGTCCCTTTCCCGACTTCACAACCGGATTCTGACCTGTCGTTCATGGATGTCGCCCCCTCCTTGTCGGTGATGGGTGAGAACCCGGCGGTATGACTGGCTTTAGCGTGTTTAGCCCCCATTTAAGTCATCGTTCTGTGGTTCTCCAATGGAATTGTAATGGCTACTATCGTCATCTTCCGAATTAAAATCCCTTCTTTCGTCTTACTCTGTAGCTTGTGTGGTTCTCCAGGAATCTCATTTTACTGATTCTCACTCACCAACCCTCCGTGGGTTCCGTGTTTTCTGTCGAAATCGGGTCGGACAACTGCGGGCTTCTGGTGGCGTTTGTACGTTGGTCCGTACAGACATTGCTAGCACGTGGATTCCTCTTCAAACTACATTGGAAGCGGTTGCTGTTAGTGTCCACCTAGACTCTGTGGTCACAGTTTGCAATCTTTATCTCCCTCCTGACAGGACTCTTACACCTGCTGCCTTAACTGCCCTTCTTCAACAACTTCCTCCTCCTTTCCTCCTCCTAGGGCATTTTAATGCTCATCATTCCTCGTGGGGCAGTGCCTTTCCATCTCTACGAGGTCTTCTTATAGACCAGTTTATTGCAGACCACGACTTGTGCCTTCTTAATGATGGCTCCCTTACTCATTTCAGTGCCGGTCATGGTACCTTTTCTGCCGTTGATCTTTCTCTTTCTTCTCCCTCTCTCCTCCCTTCATTACTCTGGTCGCCACACGACGACCTTTGTGGTTGCGACCATTTTCCGTTGATTATCTCGCTCCCTTCCCGCTCCGAGGTGGACAGGTTACCTCGTTGGTCTTTCCAACGCGCCGATTGGCCTCTGTACACTGCCCAGGTCGCTTTTTCTCCCTCTTTGTCGAGTTGTATTGATGACGTCCTACCTGACGTGTCTGACGCGATTGTTCGCGCTGCTAACCTTGCTGTCCCGCGCTCATCTGGACCATTTCATCGCTGGCAGGTCCCATGGTGGAGTACGGCCATTGCCATTGCCATCCGTGATCGCCGTCGAGCTTTGCAACACTTTAAGAGGCACCCATCCGTAGCCAGCCTTACTACCTTTCAAAGCCTCCGCGCTAAAGCCCGTTATTTAATCAAACAGAGCAAGCGGATATGTTGGGAATGATTCGTTTCTTCCCTTGGTTCTACTGTCCCTCTGTCACGGGTATGGGCTACACTTCGCTCTCTTCAAGGTTGCCATTGGCAGTCCACCCTCCCAGGCCTTCACCTCCCAGATGGCCTTTGTACAGACCCATTAGTTCTTGCAGAACGTCTTGAGACCCATTTTGCAGTGGCATCAGCATCAGCCTCCTATCCAGCTGCTTTCCTTCACCAGAAACAGCGGGCTGAAGCTTCCACCTTATGTTTTATCCTCATAGTCTTACAACGAACCTTTTACTGACTGGGAATTTCTTTCTTCTCTTTCTTCTTCTCATGATACGGCCCCTGGCCCAGATTCCATTCATAACCAACTGCTTCAACATCTCAGTGCTCCACAACGGCAACATCTTTTTCGGGTGTTTAACCGTATCTGGCTCCAGGGTGACTTCCCTTCTCAGTGGACGGATAGCATCATGGTTCCTGTCCTTAAGCCTGGTAAGAACCCCCTATCTGTTGACAGCTATCGGCCAATTAGTTTGACCAATGTTGCTTGTAAGTTCCTTGAATGGATGATATCCCGTCGGCTCAATTGGGTCCTCGAATCTCGGGATCTATTGTCCCCTTACCAGTGTGGCTTTCGAGAGGGACGGTCTCCAATCGATCATTTACTTCGCTTGGAATCCGCAGTTCGGCAGGCTTTTTCCCAGCGCCGCCATTTGGTTGCAGTGTTTTTTGACCTTCGCAAGGCCTATGACACGGCCTGGCGCCATCACATCTTACTTACCCTTCATCAGTGGGGTCTTTGGGGCCCACTACCGATTTTTATCCGCCAGTTCCTGTTCCACCGGTCATTCAGAGTTCGAGTTGGTACTGTTTTTAATTCTCCGCAGGCCCATGAGACGGGCATCCCACAGGGTTCTGTCTTGAATGTCCTACTTTTCCTTATTGCTATCGATGGACTTGTGGCCTCTGTCGGTCCCTTGGTCGCCCCTGCCCTGTATGTGGATGATTTCTGCATTTGGGTTAGTTCCTCCTCGATGGCATCTGCAGAACGGCTGCTCCAGGGAGCTATACGGCGTGCCTCTGCATGGACCCTCTCACAGGGGTTTCAATTCTCTCCTTCAAAATCGCGGGTGGTCCACTTCTGTCGCCGTACTACGATCCACCCTGATCCAGAGCTCTATCTCGATGCACATCGATTGCTCGTGGTCCCACGGTTTCTATTCCTTGGTCTTCTTTTCGACAACAAGCTCACTTGGCTGCCCCATATCAGACTCCTGAAGGTAGGATGTTTCTGTAAACTCAATGTCCTTCGCTTCCTTGCCCACTCCTCTTGGGGTGCGGACCGTTCCCTCCTTCTCCATCTTTATCGTGCTCTAGTTCTGTCTCGCTTGGACTATGGTTGTCAAGTTTATGGTTCAGCTGCTCCTTCCACACTGCACGTGCTGGATCCAGTCCACCATCGTGGTATCCGTTTGGCCACTGGTGCCTTCCCTACTAGCCCTGTTGATAGTCTCCTGGTTGAAGCTGGGATCCCCCCCCCCCCTTTCCGTTCGGCGGTCCCAGCTTCTGGTGTCTTATGCACTCGCTATCCGTTCCTCTCCCACTCATCCTTCCTATTCTATCCTGTTCCCAGACCATAGACGTCCCCCACCCGACTCCCACCCATGGGTGGGTTTACCGGTTGGGCTCCGCCTTGCGTCTCTTTGCCGTGATTTACAGCTTCCTTCTTTGTCCTGTCTTCCTCGCTCCCTCCCCTCCACCCCCCCCCCCCCCCCTTGGTTAGTTCCTCAGCCTCGAATTCGGATGGATCTCCGCCGAGGTCCGAAAGATTCCATCCCCCTGGTGGTGTTCCGTTCCTTTTTCCGCCAAATTTTATGGGAGTTTCGGGATGCCGTTGTTTTTTACACTGATGGCTCCAAATCTGCTGATCATGTGGGGTATGGCTTCACGTCCTCTGTTGGAACGGAAAATCATCTGCTGCCACCAACATGTGGGGTGTTTACTGCGGAATTGATGGCAATTTCCCAGGACCTTACCTTTATTAAACAGTCCCAACACAACCGCGTTTTGTTATGTACGGACTCGATGAGTGGCCTTCTTGCTATTGACCGGTGTTTTTCGCGCCATCCCTTGGTCTCTGCCATCCATGACCATCTCGTTGATATTCACCGTGCTGCTTGTTCCATTGACTTCCTTTGGGTCCCTGGCCATGTGGGTATCCCGGGTAATGAGCTCGCTGATCGTTTGGCTGGTGGAGCAGTCACTTACCCCCAGTTTTCTGTAACCCCTCCTGCAGCGGATTTACGGCTTCATATCAAATCCCACTTCGCACAGTCATGGGCCAATTCTTGGGAGGCTACTCCCCTGTCTAATAAACTTCGTGCGATTAAGGTGACACCAGGCCCGTGGCGTTCTCTCTTTCGCCTCTCCCGAAAGGACTCGACCACACTGTGTCGTTTCCGCATTGGCCATACCAGGCTGACCCATGGTTTTCTTTTGCGTGATGAGCCATCCCCACTTTGTGGTTGTGGAGCCTTCCAGTCAGTAGCCCACATTTTGGTTGAATGCCCCCTTCTTTTGGCTCCTGCGTGCTAAGTACAGACTCCCACACACTTTACCTTTGATGTTGGCTGACGATTCCCGGATGGTCTCTCTGGTTCTCGGTTTCCTCCGGGAAAGTGGTTTTTATTCTCAGTTTTAAGGTTTTTAATCTCTCTCTGGTATTGGGGCAGGGCGGTGAGTGTTTGGGTGTCTCCCACTGCACGCCGTGTTCGGAGATTCCCGATTCACCTCCCTGACCGAGATCCTCTTTTCTTCCCCTTTTACTCTGTTTTTACACTTTTTTTTAAGGATTGGTTAGTCTCCTTTTCCCATACGTACTTCTACATTCTAGCGGTTGCACCTTTTAAGTCACAGGTGGTCTTGCCTATGCTGCTTCAGCATAGCGTTGGGTTCGTTCCCTTGCTGACTTCCTTCATTTTGTTTTTACCATTGACAACATGACTGCCCTTTTACGTTTTTTAGCTTTTTCCCTTTTATTGTTCTGACTTTCTTGAGATGTCCCATTAGCGGAATGGACCATATTTGAAACAAGGGACTGATGACCTTGCTGTCTGGTCCCTTAAACCTCAAACAACCAACCAACCAACCAACCTACAGCACGGTGTGATTCTTTTTCAAAATGGCAGTGGACTGCCACTCGTTTTGATCCCCAAAACTTTGTAAAAAGAAGTGTTGCAGATACTTCACCAAGAATAGTGGGGGACTGTTCGTATGAAACAGTTAACGCGTCGACACTGTACTTGGTAGGGTACGGACACCCAAATAGAACTGATGTCACGGTGTCAGGAATATTACGGTGTAAAGCGATGCGCCGGCACGCCAGTCAGGAAGAGGAGAGATGTCTGTGAGAAGACGTGAGACAGTTGCATGCTGACCGACCCCTCTCCAGGACGACAACGCGGTAACTGCGGCCCATATGCGAAGAGGACTCAAGCGCCGCGAACGACTGGCGACGCTTCAATAGCAGCTTCAAGACTAGTTACATCAATAGCAGCGTCAACTCTAGTTACTTCGCTTGTACTCTCTAGGAGCTGTCAATACAGAAGAAGATTCATTATTTCGTATGTTGCCCTTTGCTTGCGTCACATCTGTGTAATTGTGAAGTCAATTACTGTATCTTTTCTTTTTGAAATACAACTCATTAAAACGATTTGTTTGAATGTTGTCTAGCGATCCGAGTAAGACAACCCATATATGACGATAAGGCTGTGTAAGTAGGCTGTTTAGGTTTTTATGTTGGTAACGCCTTGTAGCGCTCTAAATGAAAATCACTGACTATGCTGTGTGCAGCCTGTGGTTGGTTTGCATTGTTGGAATTTGCTATTGTAGTGTTGGGCAGTTGGCTGTTACCAGCGCGTAGCGTTGCGCAGTTGGAGGTGAGCCGCCAGCAGTGGTGGATGTGGCGAGTGAGATGGCGGAGTTTTGAAAGCGGATGATCTGGACAGAGGCAGTAAATTTGTAAGACTGGATGTCATGAACTGATATATATATAATGACTTTTGAACACTATTAAGGTAAATACATTGTTTGTTCTCTATCAAAATCTTTCATTTGCTAACTACGCCTATCAGTAGTTAGTGCCTTCAGTAGTTAGAATCTTTTATTTAGCTGGCAGTATTGGCGCTCGCTGTATTGCAGTAGTTCGAGTAACGAAGATTTTTGTGTGGTAAGAATTCATGAAAGGTGTAGGTTATTGTTAGTCAGGGCCATTCTTTTCTAGGGATTATTGAAAGTCAGATTGCGTTGTGCTAAAAACATTGTGTGTCACTTTAGTGAATGTCTGAGTACGTTCAGTTTTGCTCAGCTGTTTGAAAATCAAATAACATAAGATGTTTATCAGCACAGTAATTCATCAATTTTTCTAAGGGGACGTTACAGCTGGACATAATAGTCTGCAACCAGTGTACGATACTCCTTGGCCATCACGATGCAAGAGCTCCACTGGACCTATGGATGCTCACGTGAATGTTCCCCAGAGCATAGTGGAGCCGGCGCCAACTAGTCCCCGCCCCGAAATACAGGTGTCAAAGAGATGTTCCTCCGGAAGACGATGGATTCGCACTCTCCGATCGGCATGGTGAAGAACGTATCGGGATTCCTCAGTCCACACAACGCTCTGCCACTGCGAGAACGTCCAGTGCAGATGGTCTCGTGCCCATTTCAGTCTTAGTAGCCAATGTCGCAGTGTTAACACTGGCACATGCAGCAGTCGTCTGTTGCGGAGGCCCATAGTTGGGAGCGTTCTGTGGACTGTGTGTTCAGACACACTTGCACAGTGACAAGCATTAAAGACTAAAGTTGGTTCCGGAACAGTTCGCCACCTATCCTATTTTATCAATCTGCCCAGCCTAGGAAGTTCGGCATCTGTAATGAGAGGTTGCCGACCGAGCCCACAGTGTCTGGACGTGGTTTTACCTTGGTTTCGCCACGTGCTGAAGACATTCGCCACAGCACTCCTCGAACCCCCGGAAAATGCTGCAGTTTCAGAAATGCTCGTGCCGAGCCTCCGGGCCATCACAATCTCCCCTCGGTCAAACTCAGAATGGCCCGGAACTTGCCCATTCTACACACGGATATCACATGAACCTTGCTTGTGTCTGCCTAGCAGTCATTTCCCGCCATGCGACGCTGCCATCGCCTGGACGGACTTATGTCGATAGTGGGTTGGTGGCCATAAAGGTCTAAGTGATCAGTGTATGAATCATCGTGACAGATTCGCGTGTTCGTGATATGACTTTTCTGGTGGATAAACATTAAATACAAAGTGTTCGTTTGTAACCTCCCACTCACTTATCGACCTTAATGACAGTGAAAAATTAAACCGCTTGCACCTAATGGAAATTTGGGAAAAGCAATCGTCACAAAAGTTAATTTGCCGGTAGAGAGGGAGGAAAGGGTTACATCTAAATGAAAGGAAAAATCCAAATGAAACTGCTGGAAATTAATTTTGAGAAAAGAGGTAAATTTAATAAAGAAAGTAAATGTGCAGTCGTTACGTTAACAATTAAATGGTGTTAATTAGATATTTGAGATTTGGGGAAAATTACGGTCGCCAGTCCTATAGACAACTACTATAATAACTGAAAATGAAAGATTAATGCACATATAATTAGCACTAAAAGTGGGGCAACTGAAGGGTGACACAGGTTGTGTGAAAACTGAATGTTTGTCAGAAGTAATATATTTCGCTACACTCTGACTTAATTTAGCAAAAGAATTAATAAAACCGGAAAATTGAAAGTTACTTTAGTGACTGAAATTAATAGTGAACTTTGTTTCTGAAGCACTACGCCATTCATTAAAGTAAGGTTAGTCTTGGGCTACCTCAACAATCATTTCAAAAGCTACTTGAATCTACGCATTGAAGAAATAAGAGATTTAACTTAGAACTTGAATTAAATGATTCTGAATAATTTACAATAGTAAAATTTAGTACGTACCAAGATGAGCTGCAGTCACAGGTAAGCTAAAATATGGTAACAAAACTCGCACTCTTAATCTGTGCTTGTGTAATCTAAATATTGTAGCCAGCTATAAATACTTTAACTGAACTTTGAAATTAAAGCAGTGAAATGGAATGATATTACTTTAATGCTGGCGTTTCAATTTCATTCCGGAAAAGGAAGGGACCCTGCTTGGCAATGCAATTGGGACAATGAGCAACAAAGGTTCATGCTAAGTTGCTGTATTTTTGTGATGCAACAGTTTGTAATGCTGAGGTCTGCCATACAGATCTAAAACTTTACGTACTTCCAGTCTTCCTTATTGGTTGATTGAAGGTTTGCAGTCGTCTATTAGGGAGGTGGCGACAGTCACTCATTGTCGGCCGACGCTGTTGCAGAAGCTGGATGTTGGCGCGCTTTCTTCTCGCCACGGTCACCAGGCGAAACGGGCTCTTGACGTGTGACTGCTAATGTTTCCCGTCGGCGACACCGTGCCAGAAACTATCGTAGCAAGTCGAACGCAATTAGATGCTGCCAAACCGCGAAAGCGCGGAAACTCCTGGGACCATCACACAACACACCTGCTCCACCGCCCAACTCCAGCCAGACTCCCTCTGCCCGCGCTCCATGCGGCAGAGTTAACACATCGAAAAATCCTAAACACTTTCGTTCTCCACACGACCTATCGATGTAATCGTTGGATAGCATAGTTTTGCCTAGGCAAGACTCAGCGTAAAAATACAAATAATATTTACAAAACAAACCAATTATACATCGACATATATGCTTAAATATACATATACAAATAGTAAAATAATACAATATATAAAAACACAGAAATGTCATATCTTCAGGTAACAAAATAAGGAAAAAACTTTATAGTACAATAGATAGAAATAGGATGATATGCATTTCCGGCTTTACACGTTCTCATTTCCTGTTCATGCATTGTTGAACATTTGTAGAGATTTAACGTCTCATAGCTGACGTCGACATCAAGTACATTATATCCTGGGATGTTACAGATGATATTCTTGACATAGGATGACGCATTTAATACGTGTAATTACAGTAGCATAATATTGGTTTATAGCTTACTGACGGTGCACTCGAAAATGTTTTCCTGGAGTAAATTGTAATGGTGTGGTATAGTAATGACGTTTTGCACTGATTGACTATTACGTCGGTTCTGGTGGAATATTTTGTACAAACTAAACTTCTGTTGACTGTAGAACCACTTGACAATCGATATAGAGCTGAACTGCAATAAAGTTCAAAGGAAAATAGAAAATAGTCCAATGGTAAGTGTAGATATAATTTGATTTGTTTTTGGAAGAATCAGTCAATATTACATTAACTATTGCAAATTGAATGGGAAGGAATCTATTAAGATTGTTGTAACCTGTGGACTGATAGAAGACGCTAGAAACATGACCTCAGTGACAACTACGTACTAGTTCTCCATAGATGTCAGCAACCTCATCCATGAATTATTGAAGAATTACTTAGAACATTTTGTATGTTTCAAATTAAATAAAATGTTTATTGCACTTTTAAGTGAAGATAATATTCTGTAATAAGATAAAAATCCTCTAATAAGGTAAATAAAGGTCCGTGAGATACGTTCTGGAAGAGGAATCTAAACGACAAAGAAATCATATGCAGACCATGAATGCAGGGCATAAGAGCATGTGGAAGTGCATTAGTTAGAAGCGTCACGGATATCTCAACTTGCCTGTAACTTGTAAAGCTAGTTACAGACACGCAGTATGAATTAGTAAATATTATTCGTGTAATTATTCCTAGAAAATTGCATTAAGAACAAATTACGACTTTCTCAAGCAATCACGGTATTAACCAGCAAATGAAACTGCCAGAATCAACAAAGTAAGGTGGGGGTCAGAAAGCAAACATCGAAAAAACGAAATGGATTAGTACATTGTAGCGGATATTGGAAAAAGAGCAAATCTTCAGGAATCCTGACGTCTATGTGTGAGTGGTCAAAGACTCAAAGACGAAAAATCTAGTTCAATAGCGGTAATTTTCTCCCTTCCCACGCCCGGGTTCCCGGGTTCGATTCCCGGCGGGGTCAGGGATTTTCTCTGCCTCGTGATGACTGGGTGTTGTGTGATGTCCTTAGGTTAGTTAGGTTTAAGTAGTTCTAAGTTCTAGGGTACTGATGACCATAGCTGTTAAGTCCCATAGTGCTCAGAGCCATTTGAACCATCTAGTTCAATAGATTGGGACTAAGTAGAGGAATAAGAGAACAGCTATGTTCTGCATTGTGGAATACTAGCATCAGGAGAAGACAAAGTTTGCAGTAGTGAGAGAACACTGCGAGTTCCTGTTGCTAGTAGGGCGTTTGTTTATTACATATCTTTACGAGTTTCCAACAGGAGCGAGTTCAGAAATGGATAGGCACAGTGATTGCTGTGTACACATGCGCGCTGAGTTGGTGACCCTTCGCTCACAGCTCCAGACTGTGTTGGCTTCCGTCACATATCTTGAGGCTGTTGCCAAAGGGCATCACTGTGAGGGGCCGGACGTGGGGATGGGAGGGATGTGGAGCACATGCCACGCGTCCCCCGATCGATCCACTGGTGTGACCGTCCCGGGTACCGCCTGCACTGAGGTTGACCCCTTACCCGTGGTCGAGTGGGAGATCATTCGAAGGTCTGGGACTCAGCCAAAGACTTTCAGAGGGGCCGATTGTAGGGCCTCCCCGGTTCGTTTGACGAACAGGTTTCGGGCGTTATCTGTGGCTAACGAAGTCTCCGAGCCGGATGCAGCCGTCCACCCTGTCGCAGAGGAAGCTTCTCGGCTCGCAAGGTCTGAGCATTCACAGAGGGTGTGTTTGCTGGTAGCTGGCAGCTTCAACGCTCGGCGCGTAATGCGGCCCCTTAGGAACTTGGCTGCTAAGGAGGGGAAGGAAGCCAGTGTGCACTCCTTGTGCATAGCGGGGGGAGTCATTCCGGATGTGGAAAGGGTGCTTCCGGATTCCATGGAGAGCACAGGGTGCAGCCAACTGCAGGTGGTGCCCTATGTCAGTACCAATGACGTATGTCGCTTTGGATCGGAGGAAATTTTCTCTGGTTTCGGGTTGCTAGCGGAAATGATAAAGACTGCTAGTCTCGCTTCCGAGATTAAGCCCGAGCTCACAATCTGTAGCATCGTTGACAGAACCCACTGTGATCCTTTGATGCAGAGTAGAGTGGAGGGTCTCAATTAGATGCTCAAGCGGTACGGTGACCGTGTAGGCGTCAGATACCTTGACTTGCGCCATCGGGTGGTCGGTTTCCAGGTTCCGCTTAATAGGTCAGGAGACCACTACACACAGGAAACGGATAAATAGGTAGCGGAGGCTGTGTGGAAGGGACTGGGCGGTTTTTCAGGTTAGGCGGTCTCAGGAAATCACAGAAAGGCCTTCCTTCTAAAAGGAGGCAGGTAAAACACAGTAAGGTAGTTGTAGAAACGAGCGGTACTGTAATTGTAAATTGTCATAGCTGTCTTGGCAAAGAACAAGAGCTCCAAGACCTAATAGAAAGTACTGAAGCTCAAATAGTTATATGTACGGAAAGCTGACTAAAGCCGGAAATAAATTCAGCCGAATTTTTTCAAAAGATCTAATAGTGTTCAGAAAGGATAGAATAAATACGGTTCGTGATGAAGCATTTATTTCTATAGTTTACCTTGTAGTGAAATTGAAGTAGATAGTTCTTGCGATATATTATGGGCAGAGGTAACACTTGAAAATCGGTCTAAACTATTATTTGGATCGTTTTACCGTTCCCCGACTCAGAAGATATAGGTAGTTGCTGAACAGTTCCAGAAAAACTTGAGTCTCTTTTCAAATAGGTGCCCCACTCATACAATTATAATCGGTGGTGACTTCAACCTATCCTCGATATGCTGGAAAAATTATATGTTTAAAGCCGGCGGAAGGCATAGAATGTCATCCGAAATTGTACTGAATGCTTTCTCAGAAAATAATTTTGAACAATTAGTTCATGAGCCTTCTCGAAGCGTAAACTGTTGCGAAAGTATACTTGACATCTTAGCAACAAATAATCCTGTACAAATAGAGAGTATCATGACGAATACAGGGATTGGCGACCACAAGGCAGTTGCAGAAGCAACGAAAAAAGCATGCCAAATTTAAAAGAACAGAAAATCCTGAAGATTGGCGAAGTTTTGCAGAAGTTCGAAGAATAGCGCGTGTTTAAATGCTGCTAGGCTGAATACCGTAACACCCACAACCAACAAAAAGAAACGCAAAGTACATCTATTTAAAAAAGGTGATAAAAATACTCTTAATGCCTTTTTAAGAGACGGTCTCCGCTCCTTCCGATCTGATCACATAAGCGTAGAAAAGATGTGGAATGATTTCAGAGAGATAATGTCAACTGCAATTGAGAGATGTATACCACATAAAATAATAAGTGATCGTTTTGATCCCACATGGTACACAAAACGGGTCAGATCGCCGCTGCAGAAGCAACGAAAAAAGCATGCCAAATTTAAAAGAACAGAAAATCCTGAAGATTGGCGAAGTTTTGCAGAAGTTCGAAGTATAGCGCGTGTTTAAATGCGAGATGATTTTACTAATTTCCTCAACGGAACTCTGTCTCGGAATCTGGCAGAAAACCCAAATAGATTCTGGCCATATATAAAGCGCACCAGTGACAAGACGCAATCAATACCTTCGCTGCGCAATAACAACGGTGAAATCACTGATGACAGTGCCACCAAAGCAGAGTTATGAAAAACGATTTTCCGAAACACCTTCACCAAAGAAGACGAAGTATATATTCCCGAATTCCAATCAAGAACAACTGCCAAGATGAGAAACATAGAAGTAGAGATCCTCGGCGTAGCAAAGCAGCTTAAATCACTTAATAAAGGCAAGACTTCGGGTCGAGATGGTATACCTTTCAGGTTCCTTTCAGAGTATGTAGGTGCAATAGCTGCATACTTAGCAATTATATACAACCGCTCGCTCTCAGAAAGTTCCGTACCTAAAGACTGGAAAGTTGCTCAAGTCACACCAATACCGAAAAAGAGTAATCCGCTGAATTACAGGCCCATATCACTAACATCGATTGCAGTAGGGTTTTGGAACATATACTGCATTACAATATTATGAATTACCTCGAACAAAACGATCTATTGACACATTGTCAGCACGGATTCAGATAATACCGTTCCTGTGAAACACAACTAGCTCTTTATACTCATGAAGTAATGAGTGCTATCGACAGGGGATGTAAAACTGACTCCATATTTTTTAGATTTTCAGAAGGCTTTCGATACCGTTCCTCACAAGCGTCTTCTAACCAAACTGTGTGCCTATGGAATATCGTCTCAGTTGTGCAACTGGATTCGGGATTTCCTGTCAGAAAGGTCTCAGTTCGTAGTAACAGATGGAAAGTCATTGAGTAAAACAGAAGTAATATCCGGCGTTCCCCAAGGAAGTGTTTTAGGCCCTCTATTGTTACTGATCTATATTAACGACACTGGAGACAAACTGAGTAACCGTCTTAGATTATTTGCAGATGATGACTTGTAAAGTCATCAGATGACCAAAACGAATTGCACAATGATTTAGATAAGATATCTGTGTGGTGAGCAAAGTGGCAGTTGAGTCTGAATAAAGAAAAGTGTGAAGTTATTCACTAAAAGAAATCCTCTAAATTTAGATTACGCGGTAAGTCACACAAATATGAAGGCTGTAAATTCAACTAAATACTTATGGATTACTATTACAAATAACCTAAATTGTAACGACCACTTAGATAATGTTGCGGGTAGAGCAAACCAAAGACTCCGATTCACTGGCAGAACACATTGAAGGTGCAACAGATCTACTAGAGCGACTGCTTACACCACACTTGTCCGCCATACTCTGGAGTATTGCCGTACGGTGTGGGATCCTTATCAGGTAGGGTTGACGGATGATACTGAAAAAGTTCAAAGAACAGCGGTTTCTTTAGTATTATCGCGAAATAGTGGAGATAGTGTCACAGACATGATACGTGAATTGGAGTGGCAATCTTTAAAACAATGGCGTTTTTCGTTGCGACGTCATCTTCTCATGAAATTTCAATCACCAGTTTTCTCCTCTGATTGCGAAAATATTCTGTTGGCACCCACCAACATAGGGAGAAATGATGATCACGATAAAATAAGAGTAATCAGGGCTCGCAAAGAAAAATTTAAGTCCTCGTTTTTCCTGCTCGCCGTACGAGAGTCGATCGGTAGAGAGTGAGCTAGAAGGTGGTTCATTGAACCCTGTGAATAGCAAATTAATCACGTGGATGTAGATGTTATGTAGAGCATTGTCACTTATGAGTAAGTAGTATGGTCTCTCAAAAGACAAGTAAAACCAAGAACAAACAGCATAGAAAATATTTACTGAATAATACATCGGAGTGAAGTTACAAGATAAAATGATGGTGTCAAAAATTATGAATGGAATTAAAATTGAAAAAAAAGCCATAGTGAGGCAATAGAAGAGAAGCTGCTAACACTGTGTAGTCACGAGTCAGTTACTGGGGCGAGTGTACCACAGTTAACATCAATAAGCTTCCCCACGAAGAGATAGAAACCAAGGTCAAAGAAAAGATATGTATAGAGGGATAAAAGTTGCTGTTAGAAGAGGAAGATTATAGACGTAAGAAAGGAAAAATAAGTAGTTTTGGCACTTTTGACGTGGCAAAAGTAATCGCTTCACAGATAACAACAGCGCACACAAAATTAGTCACCCACAAGAGAGGTCACACAAATACCGTGTAAAACAATCTCTATCCTCGTCAGTGCCCCAAAGTAGTCGAGAAAGTCCGGAAGTTTCTTGAGGCATTGCTCACCCGGTTGAACACACTCATGCTTTATTAGATCCATTAGAGAGAACAATCTACGCAGATGTTGATCGCTGTTTCTCACCCGCTACTGCAAATAACCCCAGACATCTACAGAATTGATATCCGATGATGTAGTGGATCAGCCTGGATGTTCTAGAGTACCTGAGGGTCCGTCAAACAAGGAACATTTGCGTACAGCCATGTGAAGGCGGCTGCTGCGCCTTGGATGACGAGCGCTTTCACAACACTCTGCTCATGAAGCAGGTAAAAGAGCAATAGCAGCTTAACGAGAATGTTGAAATGATTATCTGCCTTCAAGCTAAAGGTAACCTATATGTGTGAGCCCAAATAGTGGTACGGAAAATACGCACAAAACATCACAGAACCATCTCCGGCCTGTGCCACTACCTCCACACACTGCGGGGTGAACAGCTCATTGTCCTAAGAGTTCGACGAATTGCGCCATATGAAGACAGGCAGAACTGCAATCCGTTGAACGACATCGCACGCCTTCCCTCCTAAGCAACTGGTCTGGTTCTGAGTTGTTTGGGCCATAGTAGAAGTGCAGTTTTTATGACAGTATCAATAAATATCACGGTTTTGAAAGAGACTGTCTTTGACAACGAGTGATACCCGACTCCGGTCTCTGTCGATTAGAAACTATTTAAGACCTGTGTTCTTACGTGGCTGGATTCTTTGCAGAGATCTGAGCCCGTTTTTAATGACGGGCAACTTCATCCGCGGTGTGCTGAAGGACACTTCCAGCCACCACAGGTCCTATCTACCATTTAATCATGTCTCCACGTCGACACATCTTATGTCCTAATTCCATTCTAAAATTGGAACAAATGAGCCCTGAGTCACAATTTGTTTTAGTTTTGTTAAACAGGTTTCAACACTTCTAAGAGTGCCTTCATCAGAATTTAAACGTTTAAAGTGGCCTATAACATAATTACAAATTTATGAGAAAAAAATTTTTTTTGTAAAAGTACTTGTAACCTCCTCCTCACTTATCGACCTTAATGACAGTAAAAATTAATCAGCGTGTACCTAATGGAAATATGGGAAAAGCAATCGTCACCGAAGTTAATCTGTCGGTAAAGAGGGAGGAAAGGGTTACGTATAATGAAAGGAAAAATTCAAATAAAACTGCTGGAAATTAATTTTGAAAAGGGGTAAAGTTAATAAAGAAACTAAATGTGCGGTCGTTACGTTAACAATTAACTGGCGTTAGTTAGATATTTGAGATTTGGGGAAAATTACGGTCGCCAGTACTATGAACAACTACTATAACAACTAAAAAAAGAAAGGTTAATGCACATATAATTAGCACTAAAACCGTAGCAACTGAAGGTTGACACATGTTGTGTGAAAACCTTGTCAGAAGTAATAAATTTCGCTACACTCTGACTTAATTTAGCAAAAGAAATAATAAAACCAGAAAACTGAATGTTAATTTTGTGACTGAAATTAATAGTGAACTTTGTTTCTGAAGCACTACAAAATTCAGTAAAATAAGGTTAGTCTTGGCTATCTCAACAATCATTTCAAAAGCTACTTGAATCTACGCAATTTAGAAATAATTGAACTTCAATTAAATGATTCTGAACAATTAACAATAGTAAAATTTAGTACGTACCAAGATGAGCTGCAGTCACAGGTAAGCTAAAATATGGTAACAAAACTCGCACTCTTAATTTGTGCTTGTGTAATCTAAATATTGTAGCCAGCTATGAATACCTTAACTGAGCCGGCCAGAGTGGCCTTGCGGTTCTAGGCGCTACAGTCTGGAACCGCATGACCGCTACAGTCGCTGTTTCGAATCCTGCCTCGGGCATGGATGTGTGTGATCTCTTTAGGTTAGATAGGTTTAAGTAGTTCTAAGTTCTAGGGGACTGATGACCACAGCAGTTAAGTCCCATAGTGCTCAGAGCCATTTGAACCTTAACTGAACTCTGAAATTAAAGCAGTGAAATCGAATGATATTACTTTAATGCTGGTGTTTGAATTTCAACGACACTCGGGTTCATTCCGGAAAAGGAAGGGACCACGCTTGGCAATGCAATTGGGACAATGAGCAACCCAGGTTCATGCTAAGTTGCTGTATTTTAGCGATGCTAATGGAAAAGTTTGAAAAGCTGAGGTCTGCCATACAGTTCTAAAACTTTACGTGCTTTCAGTGTTCCTTGGTGGTTGATTGAAGGTTTGAAATCGTCGATCGAGGAGGTGGCGACAGTCACTCATTGTCGGCCGTAGCTGTTGCAGAAGCTGGATGTTGGCGCGCCTTCCTCTCGACATGGTCACCAGGTGAATCGGGCTTTTGATGTGTGCCTGCTAATGTTTCCCGTCCGCGACAGCGTGCCAGAAACTATCATAGCAAGTCGAGCGCACTTACATGCTGCCAAACCCCGGAAGCGCGGCAACTCGCGTGAGGGTCACTCAACACACCTGCTCCACCGCCCTACCCCAGCCAGACTCCGCTCTGCCCGCACTCTAGGCGGCAGAGTTAACACTACCAAAGATCCTAAAAACTTTGGTTCTCCACACGACCTATCGATGGAATCGTAATAGCATAGTTTTCCCTAGGCAAGGGCAAGACCCAGCGTAAAAATACAAATAGTATTTACAAAACAAACCGATTATACATCGACACACAAACACATACACACACACACACACACACACACACACACACACACACACACAACACACACACACACACACACACACACACACATATATATATATATATATATATATATATATATATATATATATATATATATATATAGTAAAACAGTTAGAATATATAGAGACACAGAAATGTCGTATCTTCAGGTAAATTTATAGTACAATAGATGGTAATAGGAGGATATGCATTTCCGGCGTTACGTACTGACTAACAATACAAGATAGACAGTACTTACATGTCACGTATAAAATAAGTAACAGGCCAGAAGGGCTTTAGTCACAAATTTCTTAAAAAGACTGCATGATGGCACTCTTAGACGAGTTGAAACCTAGTTAACAAGACTAAAAGAAATTGTGACCGAGGGCTCATTTGATTCAATTTTGTTTATAAACGGTCACTGATCCAAGTAGCCATGTTTAAAACTTTGTAATTTCATTCTACCAAGCCGCCCCTGAACACCACATGAATTAAGTCAATGGTGGACAATCACATGACCGCCCGATTCTACACTGACCAGTCATGTTAATGTGTCCAGCTGTCAGAATAACTACCTGTTGTATTAAGAGGCGTACAGGAAGAGAGTCATTCCGGTTCTGAAGGGTGTTGAAAGGGATTCTGAGCCTTGCTGAATCCAGTGCCACAGCTGAGGATCCATGGCGCGAACTGCGGTATGGAGATGGTCGCACATATTCTTGATTGGGTTCAAATCCTATGAGTCTGGTAGCCAGCAGACAACGGTATGCTTAACCTTCACGCTGTTCAAACCACAGACGTACATTGTGTGCTGGCGTACGCTGGCGTCAACAGACCATGCGGCATAGAGGTAACGAGAGTACCGATAGAGGGCAACGACAAGACACTGAGGAAGCGAGCCGCCAACGCCCTCTCAGCCGCGAGTATTTAGGATCGGCGTCGCGGACCGGCGGGCCAGTTAGTTTACCCAGTTAATTGGGAACTGTTACGCCAGTTAGTTCGAATCTGTACGCTGTGGAGTTCCAGCATGTCACAGAGAAGGAGCCACACACTTACCCTCTAGCACAGTGACAGACAGCACATAGCAACCTTGTAGTGAGCATAGCGGACTTCTACTTCAACAGCATTGAGGCTACATGCCCTATACAGAAGAGAGCTTGTACCACAGCACATGGAAAATAAAGTTAAATAACTCTTTGTTTATGAGTAAAGAACCTAGTTATCAATTACATGCAGTTTACGCCATAAAAACGGCTAAAGAGAATCCAACACATGGCGACATGTGTGACACATTGCATTGTCCTTCTTCTGGGTGGTCAGTTGCTCAACAGTTGCGCTTCTGAAACATCCTTGGAGATCAAAACTGTGTGCCAGGCCGAGACTCGAACTCGGAACCGGGTAGAGCACTTGCCCTCGAAAGGCAAAGGTCCGAGTTCGAGTCTCGGCCTGGCACACAGTTTTGATCTGCCAGGAAGTTTCATATCAGCGCACACTGCGCTACAGAGTGAATATCTCATGCTAGTTGCGCTTCTGTTCTGCGTCACACATCTCCGCAGCCGTCGTTCAGCCCTATCATCTATGGCCTGCGGTGCACCATAGGTGACTCGACGCTGGTTTTGGGTAGCGCAGTTTTGCCTTGCACGGTATATGTTAATCACGGCGGCACGCGAACAGTTTACAAACATAGCTGTTTCGCAAATGCGTCAGCTAGAGCTGTGCTCTGCCAAAAGTACGGTTCAGTAGTTTTGTACACTACATAAATGACTGAGTAAATTTTAGTATTACTGGTGGTGCCGACATCACTGGTAGGGAGCATTACTGGTGGTACTGAGAGCACTGATAGGGAAAGAAACTTAAATGAATCTGTGAGAGAGAAACTGGAAACCGACGAATTTTTTTTTTTTTTTTTTTTTTTTTACTAGCACCGTATGTCATTCAATAATACTCCATGGTGTTTTTTATATCCTCAGAAAATAAAAATTGTGTTTTACAAGAAATAAAAATTAGTTGACCGCGTAGCTTCTGGGCTTTGATGTAAGCAAAGCAGCTAATCTCGATGCAAGTACGGTTTACATGCACAAACATAAAAATCTATATATTTTTTTTGTTCTCTTTGTTTTTGTACTCATTAGAACGTTCTTCATGATGATCCATGGCAAGAGTTTCCTGCTTTTGGTAATAAGAAACAGAAACATGCTTTGTATAAGATCGTCCAAGTACTGAGGCGATGTTTGTTGTGTTTTTGTTTTTGCAGTTTTTAGTTTTATCTTTTTTTGAGGAAATTCCGTTTTCCAGAACTATAGGATAAATATGTATAGTTTATTATTTCTACCACAACATTCCTTTGTTTCATGCCACAA